>NC_090931.1:890985284-892351117 GCF_040938575.1 Ambystoma mexicanum
GGGATTGTGGGACTGTAATGCCGTGCGATGTGATAGTATAGCGGTGAGTGCTGTGGTACTGTGGTACTGCATGCTGCGGGATTGTGGGACTGTAATGCAGTGCGATGTGATAGTATAGCGGTGAGTGCTGTGGTAATGTGGAACTGCATGCTGCGGGATTGTGGGACTGTAATGCCGTGCGATGTGATAGTATAGCGGTGAGTGCTGTGCTACTGTGGTACTGCAAGCTGCGGGATTGTGAGACTGTAATGCCGTGCGATGTGATAGTATAGCGGTGAGTGCTGTGGTACTGCATGCTGCGGGATTGTGGGACTGTAATGCAGTGCGATGTGATAGTATAGCGGTGAGTGCTGTGGTACTGTGGAACTGCATGCTGCGGGATTGTGGCACTGTAATGCCGTGCAATGTGATTGTATAGCGGTGAGTGCTGTGGTACTGTGGTACTGCATGCTGCGGGATTGTGGGACTTTAATGCCGTGCGATGTGATAGTATAGCGGTGAGTGCTGCATTGTGGGACTGTAATGCCGTGCGATGTGATAGTATAGCGGTGAGTGCTGTGGTACTGTGGTACTGCATGCTGCGGGATTGTGGGACTGTAATGCCGTGCGATGTGATAGTATAGCGGTGAGTGCAGCATTGTGGGACTGTAATGCCGTGCGATGTGATAGTATAGCGGTGAGTCCTGTGGTACTGTGGAACTGCATGCTGCGGGATTGCGGAAGTTGTATTCTGCGTTATGGTGGAGGTGTGTGCTATGGTACTGCCTGCCGAGTTTTTATTGTATTTCCTGTTGTTCCGCTCTGGGTAGGAGGGCCTAAATCTGACCTGGCAGAGTGGAACCGTTTCGGGGTGGTCCTCTGCGGCTGGCCGAGGAATGCCGCCGCGGGGACCCTGCACTGTTGGATGATGGCCAATCATAACGTATGAGGGTTTGCTATTGAGAACTGAACCGGGGCCTGCGCAGTGTTTGGGGCTCAGAGCAGGACTGTTCTGAGCCTGAGCCGAGGCTCGTTAAAGTCCTTGCAAGAAGTGTAGCGGCTTTATTCGGACCCTATGGGAGTCCCCTACACTGGTGCAAAAAAAGAGTAAAAATAGTAAAACAGCTCAGTGGGTTAATGCGTCTGATGCTGTGATACGTGTGCAAGCTGCAGGCGCATTACTTTTCAGGGAATGTAAACAAGTACGCACCGGTATCAATTCACCAAATTGCCTGGGGTAGAGGAAATGACATCACACACACACCCCATGACATCGCCTAAAGCGAAATCAAATGACCCTTGACCTCAATTACTTCCCAGCAGGATTGCCCCATGAACTTGCGTAAGAAAACTACGAAAAGCATACATTTTAGAAATAACTTCCAGTTAATAATGCAGATAAAGGCTACTTTAGTTACTATATATGAGAGGGGGTGCTGCTTTGAAAAAGTGCAGCTGTAGTCATGGTATGCCCGGGGCACACCCATTGTAAATGCCATAGGCCAGGGAAGCTGCCTTAATATTCAAGTGCAGCTTACTATGGTTAGTTACTGCTTCTGTTATGTTTAATGCCCCGAGGCTTGCCCGTGCAGAGGCCCCTAGTGGTAGCCAGCCCATGGTCTGGAGGGTGAAAGGGAAACTGCGTTAACAAGAGTGGGAAAGAGTAAGAGTGAGAAAAACCAGAGAGACAGAAAAGTACATGCTTAACTCATATCATGTAGGGAAGTTAAAGAGTGATAGCCGTCAGATAGCACAGTGAGCTAAGTGCTCACGCCTGATATCTGTGTGCCGCCTCCAGTGGCAGGTTTGAAGCCCGGCAGGGTCAACTCAGCCTTTCATCCTTCCAAGGCCCATAAACTGAGTACCACTCTGTGGGATAATAATGTCTTCTGTTATTTCAGTGCTCTGAGACCTATGGGTGTCGTAGCGCTATATAAGAAATGTATTATTATTATAGTGATCGTTGGGATGTATGTACAGTTTTTGGTGTTTTGACCAGAAGAAAATGTATTCAAGAGAAAGGAGGAGAGCTTCCCTTGCTCGGCAGCAGAACTTTTATGAAAACAATTACTAGTGAGGTGGTGATATTACGTTAAGGTAAGGGCTTAAGTCATGTTGCGGATGCCTGATGGCCTTTATAAGTGCTCAAAAGGTAAGAGAAACATGGCGTGACACTTCTGCTCCTTTCTGCCTTGAGGCAAATGGCTCTTAGGTTTCATTTAGGAGTGTTCAGCCCAAGCTCAGGGAGACCTGTGGGGTACTGTTCTGCTCTGCTGAAGGCAGCAAGCTGACAAGTGAGCCAAGTCTGTTCATTTGAAAGCAACGGTGGCTTCCAGAATATGGCATTATTTGTATGCCCATAGAGTATTCTAAAGCATTAATGGGCCCAACGGAGGCTAACGAGAGAGATGGCAGCGTCCAAGGTTGAACCATAGATAGAGGGGATAAGAGTTGAAGGGGAAAGAGTGGCGACCGAACAGAAAAAAACACAGGGACCAGGTAGCTCAAGGGCACAGGGAAGAGGTCCCACCATCCCCCAGACTCCCCTCAAGGGGCACAGGAAGGAGGTGGCGGCCGCACACCAGGATATGCAGGGGCCAATACATGACACTAGCAGGAACGCATATCATAGGTGGCCAAAGCTGAGGATGCCAGTTAAAGCAGCATGCATCAGGTATAGTCATTATAGGGTACCTTCTTCCATGCCTAAGTGGAGTCTCAAATGTCCGCGCACCACCATCTTATGTCAGGCATAGTCCTCGTATACAAGGTCCCATCTTGCATGCCCAGGAGCTGCCATCAAACGCCAAGTGCAGCTTCAAATGTCCCAGTACTGCTATTATAGGACACCCAATGCATGCCTCCTATGCCTCTTGCTGACACCATGTGTAAGGTACAGCTTCACATCTCCAAGTGCTGCTATTATAGGACACCCAATTCATGCCTCATATGCCTCTTGCTGACACCATGTGTAAGGTACAGCTTCACATGCCCAAGTGCTGCTATTATAGGACACCCAATTCATGCCTCCTATGCCTCTTGCTGACACCATGTGTAAGGTACAGCTTCACATGCCCAAGTGCTGCTATTATAGGACACCCAATTCATGCCTCCTATGCCTCTTGCTGACACCATGTGTAAGGTACAGCTTCACATGCCCAAGTGCTGCTATTATAGGACACCCAATGCATGCCTCCTATGCCTCTTGCTGACACCATGTGTAAGGTACAGCTTCACATCTCCAAGTGCTGCTATTATAGGACACCCAAATGCATGCCTCCTATGCCTCTTACTGACACCATGTATAAGGTACAGCTTCACATGCCCAAGTGCTGCTATTATAGGACACCCAATGCATGTCTCCTATGCCTCTTGCTGACACCATGTATAAGGTACAGCTTCACATGCCCAGTGCTGCTATTATAGGACACCCAATGCATGCCTCTTGCTGACAACATGTGTAAGGTACAGCTTCACATCTCCAAGTGCTGCTATCACATAGCACGTGCAGCTCCAAGTGCCCGACACTGCCAGGGTATGCCAGCCAATGCCTCGTATGTCTTGCGAAGTCACCATAGGTATCCCAAATCATCCTTTGTCCAGGTGCAGCTTTCATTTCTCAGCTGCTGCCTCAAATGTCCCAGTGCTGCCATCTTATGCCTGTTAATGCATCATAAAACATGCCCGCCAGTATCTGCTAATCAACCTGAAATGCCAGCTGCCTTCCTAGTCCTTTGCAATGCCTCCATTGAGCAGGAGGTAGACTCTCACATCTTCAAAACTGCCTTCATCAAACTGCTCCTTAAAAAATCTTTGTCCGACCCAAAAGACCCAGAAAACTACAGACCAATCGCCAAACGCTGTGAGAAATGTACTTACCAATGGCTATGAGAACACATCCAAAGCAACTCCTCCACGAGTGATAACATGGATTCTGGCCAATAAGAAGAACATCACCCACACTATGCCCGCTATAGGAAATCCTAAACAACAATCTGGACAGTAGCTCACCTACTGCACTCATTTTACTGGCTATGTCTGCTGCATGGGACACTATCAGTGCTACAATCGTAGTAAAACAGAGTACATTGGGATAAAAGGAATCACCCTACACTGGATTGCTTCCCGGACCAAGGGGACTGAAACGAAACATATGGACCCTTTCAGGTCATGTCCTTGCAAGGTGACATGCAAGGTACCCAATGGATCCAGCCTCTTACAGCTACTCTTCGACATCTATCAGACGCCTCTACTGGAAAGTATTAACTACTTTACATTATAACAACAATACTACATAGAATATAACAAAATAAAAATTGAAGCAAATTACAAATATGAAACAAGCAAACAAAACAGTATGTAGGGCAATTTACCTTGGTCAGTAAACAAGGAAGGAAAGGGGAGAGATGAGGGGGACAGGACAGGGGAATAAGAATTAAGTTTTTAGGGAATGGGAGGAAGCGTAAGAGGAAATGGAGCGGGTAGGGAGAGGTAAGTAGGGAAAAGATGGGGGAGGTGAGAGAGAAGTAAAGGGAGGTAAGGAGGGCTGTCAGGGTGGGGAATGGAGAAGAAGAGATTTCAAAGAGACGCGGAAGAGGAGTAGGTGGGTATGGAGCGGATAAGACTTAATCCGCAACATCTAAGTCTGTGAAGACTTACTCTGCACAGACGACATGTACATTGTTTACAAGCTCACAATGACTCTACAACAAATACACCGTAACTCAGCGCATGCCTTGCACACGTAGGCTCTTGTGTGACCACTACAGATGTAAACTGAGCCCAACCAAAACAGAGCTTATGACATGTGGTATGACACCACCAAACCCAGCACCAATCCTCTGGCCGGATGAAATGGGTGCCTCCCCCTGCCAATGACAACCGTCAGAAACCTCAAGATCCTGGTGCACTGTGAAATTTCATTGGAAGCCCAAGCTAAAGGCATTGTAAGAAGCTCCTCTGGTAACTGTGCCAAGCTTCCACTGAAACAGCATGGAGGATGATCCCTCTCGTTCCACTTCACTAAACTCTGGAAAACTCTGTCCAAACACCCATGTACATAAGACCATCGGAACCTCAGAAAACAGCTCCAATCCTGGCTAGTCAATGATCGCCTCCATGAGCCCAGCACCGAAACCTAGTCAACTAACACGAGCATACGTCGAGCACCAAAACCTCAACCAGCTACATACATGCTTGGGGAAATATTGACTCCGTGGAAGGCACCCCCTTAAATGATATGAAAAGAACAGGAACCCACATGCAACCCATTGACACATATTGGAGAATGGCACATTTGGGTTGGACTCCACACAACCACACTGGAATCAAACAAATAGTACAACAAACATCTAATGATTTCCTAGGATTGTACCAAATGCCTCGCTCACGGATGGGTCAAAAAAGATGTAACCCCACTACATGTACCCCATGAGTGTCTACTTCCCTCTGACTAACAGACTCCCCTCTAAAATCTCTTATCACCTCATAATAGAAACACAGCCCATCTCCACATGGCTACCTCAGGCCTGTCAGTTACCACATCAACATTAAAGCTCCCCTCTTTAGCTCTACCAATGTTAGAGGCACACATCAGCGGCTAACCCAGGCCCATAGTCTGGTAATTTATCAGATCTTGGGCCCTAAACATATTCTCAAGTGTCACTGCCAAACCCATAGATTTAGAGCAAAACTCTAGATCCAAGGCTTTCGGACCTACACCCAATAAACTACAGGTTTTTGCTTCTGCCTCTTCCTCTACCCCACTAACCGAACTCCCCCATTTCTTATAGGGTCACGCGCAGCGAGGCCTTCAAAAATGGCAGATGTGTGCTGTACAAGACCACTTTACATTGCATTACATAATTCAAACACAGCCAATACACAGCCCACCCGAGCCAAGCACATACTCATTCTCGTTATTATTCATTCTTAATCTGTGTAGTACTCCCTGGTACTACAACTGCCTATATTATACAATGTCCTGCTTGATTATGTGATAACTGGACCAATGTCTTAAAAAGTTGTGCACAGACTGCCACAGTAAATATGCCACATGCCATAAGATAACATAGGTATGGTACAGCATGCGCTGCCCACGTGCTGCATCATATGTCAATGGCAGCCTCAAATGTTCAAGTACTTCCATCTTATGCCAGGCATCGTCATCATGTGTAAGGTAAAGCCTTATTTGTACAGATGCTGCCTTCATGACTTGTGCAGCCTCAGATGTCCAAATGCATGCATTCTAAAAAAACTCCTAAGTCTGGTATGGTCACCATAAGTAGGGCAACAGCTCAAATGTCTAGGTGCTGCCATCATGATGATTCTTTCCTCTCAGCCTATCTTACCTTAATGGGCCATGGCAACAACTGCTGTGGTGCCTGACACAGCAGCCCTCACCCATGTGCATGTGTAGAAGTTGCCCATGGTGCCGCCTGCTGAGAGAGCTCGTCTTCTCAGCACAGCGACATGCAGACCAGACTCCACTGCAATGATATCTCTGCGCTCCCATCTGTCCTCACCTCCCTCCACTCTCATTGGATCATACCACCCCTTGTGTCTTCCCCTATCACTGGGCAGCTAAGAGGAGGTTGCTGAGTGGGGAACACAGCAGCCCTCACCCTTGTGCATGTGTAGATGTTGCCCATGGTGCCATTTGCTGAGAGAGCTCGTCTTCTCAGCACAGCGACATGTAGCCCAGGCTCCACTGCAATGATACCTCTGCGCTCCCTTCTGTCCTCACGCCCCTCCACTCTCATTGGATCATACCACCCCTTGTGCCTTCCCCTATCACTGGGCAGCTAAGAGGAGGTCGCTGAGTGGCTAAGAGAGGCGCAAAGGGTGTGTGCTGCAGCAAAATAAATGTGCCTCTTGGAGCTCCACATTGGTTTCTGTTGTCAACACTGCTCCATTTATCTCCAGGCCAGGACAGCAAGGACACTGGCAGGAGTACTGAGGGAGTTGCCAGGGGTATGAGTTGGTAACTCCTGACGACCCTCAAACGATGCAAGTACTGTGTGTTGGCTGATGCTTAGGTTACTGACCAGACGCCAGCATTAGTCTTCTCTACTTCGGCAAAGTCCTTGCTGTGCCAGGGAGCCCCTCACCTGCTGTGAACCTCGTCTTGATCCTTCTCGTCTCCCTAACATGCGTTTCCTGCTAGGAAAAAAGCTCATGCAGCATTTTGTCTCTGGATACATTTTCTGCATGAGATGAAACATTTCACAGTGAACACTGCAAGAGAAAGTACCATATGTGAATACTATGGTGGATGTTATTACAGGAAATTCACAGGTCAGTCGTTTTTAGAAATTAAATGATTACATGCAAGTACACAGCACCCCATAAAGACTTTTCAAGGACCACCTTGCACTTGAATATATCGAATAAAATGGATAATGAGGAGTACATTTCGTTTTGAAAGAGATGCAGCTATAATGACTGGAACCTTTAAAGAGAGAGGGTACATATAATCAGATCTCGATCAAGCATTCATATAAGTTATAAAAGTAAAGAGACAAACCGGATAAAAACTTTCAAAAAGTCGAACAAACATGTTGAAAGATCTCGTGTATGCAGTTACCTGGGGACCGAAAAGAATGGAAAAGAAGAATCTCGTTACACATATTGGAGTATACTACAAACAGAGTGTGAGATAGAAGCCTAAAAAATAATCAGCCAAAAATGGTCAAATAACAAATGCAAGATATACATATATCAGAGATCGTAAGAGCAGGCTGTTTACACCTCACTGGTACCCGCACTTTACTCCAGAGTCCAGAAATAGGCACACTTCCCAATGTATGGTACTCATTCTGCATCAATGGGACTAAAGGTTCATCCTGCCTAAGGATTATGAAACTGCATTTAATAATATATTTTACTACAAAAGCAATGTAGGAGAGGTGACGCACAAGACAAAAGCAAGGATTACGGAACATACTTCTGAGATATGTAAAGCTCAGCAATCAATGTATGGAATTTAACCACAATGTTATTCAACTAAGAATAGATGCTGCGATAGAGAATTACATGTTATTATATTACATGTTAAAAAACATCTTTAAAAGCGATCATCACAGTGGATCAATTATTTTGAACACATTGATTTCTTTTTAAATAAAAGTGGTCAGTTACTTTAATACATAACAGAACAAATTCGGTGTGCATGAAAGTAAGACTTTTTTCAATGCCTGATGTCTTTGCTGTGTAATCCAAGCCATAAAAAACGTATCCAGGAAATTCCAGTGGGCCATTTTTCTCTATTGGAGTATAGATGTATAATGAAACAATACCCTGCACATATTAATGATGAATGTGTCAAGACATTAAAAGGAAATATATGCAGGTAAATGTGATTAGTTTCTTTATTTTTTTCACAGCACTTAAAAAAGGGACACTTTTTCCAAAATATGTTGTGCTTATTGTGGGCCAGGTCTGAAGTAGTTTTGAATAAATAAAGACAAAAGGCATAGCCCTTTATTAATAGCATTTCACTTTGGAAAGAACACATGAAATATCTGGATAAAGAAAATTGTTCAACTTTAGCAAGATGTGAGGACACTGCATGAAAGTGTACTTATGCCACTGCCTAATTTTCTTAAGTATCCCATCCCAGGGATGTTCTCCAGCACCTAAAGAGATTGTAGTTCAATACATTTCAAGCAAGCACTTCCCTCATAACACCTGTCTTGAATGAATGAGTTGCATACCCTGCATGCTTCCAGTAATTTGTTATCCTTCAAGCAGCCAGAGCTGAATCTTGGCCTCAGGATGTCTTTGTTAGATTCTGGTGGTGGGAAACGCACCGGCAGACCTTCCTCTGCACTCGGGGACCCTGGACCTTCTCAGGCGGGAAAAAGTGGCCAGTAATGATGGCAATGATGTCCTTTGAAGTATTCTTCAGCAGTTTGGAACTTTCACAGCTCTGGGTATCAAGCAGCACTATGCCATGGTACCCCCTCTTCTCGGTGGTAGACAGCAATAGGCTTCTGGCGGTCACAAACGCTCTTCCGGACCCTGGGTGACACCAATGGACTTCGTCAACTAGAGATGTCCTAGCACTCCTATTCTGGATTCACAAAGACCCCTTATCTGGATGGCAGGCACACAGGACTGGCTTCTAGGGTTCTTGCATGAAGAGCAGCAGGTTGCACAGTGGTCCCCAGTAGCTCGGGGAGAGGTCTCCTAAACAGGTCCTCTCTGGATCTGCCCTTGGAAGAACACACCAGCTTTTGGATTACATGGAAAAATTGCAGCAGCAGACTTCTCCTCCAGCTGGGCTTCAAGGAACAACTTTTTCTTGCTTCAGCTTCAACTTCAGCTTCTGAACAGATCGGTGAGTGCAGGGACCCTAGTTATACACATCTCATTCACTCAGGCAGAGCCAGGCTCAGTCAACCAAGCACGCAGAAGGGCATTCATGCAGGCAGGCAGCCAATCAGGCCATTCACTTCACCCAGACACCCATAGTAAAGAATGTGGATTGGGGTAAGTACTAAGCCTTACAGCACACTACAATGCATTCATGTCAGTTTCAGTCAGGGCTGTCTCAGGCATTACGTCACACACAGAAACCAGACACCCATAACACAGAATGTGATTTCACTCCAGACTCCATTCACATAGGTCCCACCCCAAGGTTGTACCTACAACACACATCCCCTGGAAGCCTCCAGTCAGTCTGATAGGAGGCAGCCCCAGGCCATATATGGTATTTCCACCCAACAGCCAGTCAGGAGGTAGGGCGTCCCAGGACTTTGGGAAAAAGGGTAAAGGGCAATAGAAACCAAGAGGCCACACTGGTCATCTTGCCTTTCTTCAGGAATCCAGTGATTCCTATGGCAGGGCTTGGTTGTCCCAAAAATGGAGGACACTCAGAGCCACTGCCAAGTATCATGTAGCTGCCACCAGCCCATACCCTCGCAAAAACACACATAAGGGGTACAAGGTTGAACCCCACCCAGGGGTGCCATAAGGGTATCCCATGGGTGTTGTGCACCAAAAGGAAAACAGGAAGAGCTGCACTGCCAGAGGTCCAGGCCGGACCTCAGTGGCAGAAAACATAGAGAAGACACATTCAGAGAAATGGTAGGACAGGGACTAGGAGGCCCTGTCCCTCCAAAAGGAATTTCCGGCATCACAACTGGCTTTCACGAGAGGAAAGGCGTGGGATCCGAGGTTGGAGCGGGGTGGTGAGTGTAGTTGGTGCGCTGGGTGGCATTTGGACTGGTGCTGCATTATCTATCATGGGCAGTGTGGCAAGGGGACTTCCCATTGGTTTACATCCAGTTTACCAGCCTTAGACACCCTGACATGGTGTCAAGATATGAGCAAGACATAAGTGAGGGAAGAGAATTCCATGGTCTGCCATACTTTTAATTAAAGAATATTTGTGATCATCCTGAGGTGATGAGGCCTTCCCTATCCTTTGAACTTGGCCTTGTAAGCTGCCTGGTGTCTGTGTGCATGCTGAGGGAGTTCTGTAGGTGTCCTATCTTTGTTTGGCTCATAATGAATAGTCAGTGTTCGTTGTATGTGAATCACGTGTTAGGTTACTATGTTTCAAAGTGGATTTCCGTCATTTTATTGAGGTTTTAGCTAATTGTAATGTGCATGTTGTGTTCTTTGTAGCCACGTATGATGCTAGTCAGTCACTTTCTATAAAGTCCATTGGCTTGCTGATCTCAAGAACCAGGACATCAATGGTTGTTTGAGTTCTTATTAAAATTGATTAACTGGGGAGTCTACCGCTGCCTGTCCTGGGAGCAGTTATCTCGTGCCTGCTTTCTGTTCGTCCATTACTCCCTTCCTTGTTCCTGACCTTGGCTCTGGCTCTGTGCTACTCATTGGTCTCTGCAGTAGATTTTACAATACATGTGTTTTTATAAATTCAGCATCTTGAGTTCTGAGGCCTTGTTAATTCATAGACCTGCTAAGGCCTCTGGTTAGGAAAATGGCTGCACTTCTGTTTTCCTGTCTCCATATTGGCGACCTATAGCCGCATCTATTCATCCTGTAAATCCACCATATGGTTTCCCAGCCTGTGTCTTATCTACCTATAACTCAACTACCATATCAGTGTAGTGAGTCAATTTCTGGGTACACAGGGGACAGCCTTGAAGGCAGACAAACTATCACAAGATCCAATACCCTGGGAATAGCTTTTTAGAAAGGTGACTGGGGAGCCAAGCAGTGCACTAGAGTCAGACACAGGGAGGGGTTGGTCCAGCCCAATCATTGGCCACAAACCACATTCGTAAAACATGGCATTTCCTGCAAAGCCTCCACAGCTATTTAAAGCGAATGTGGATTCTTTCAATAAACAGAGCTGGGCTACCTTCCCTGCCAAGGTTCCCGGCTAACCTTTGTACAGGCAGGGAGGAGGTTTTATAGTAGTCACGTGCCACACTGCCGGCTGCCCTCCTTTAGGCATTTGTACAACTTTAAAATATGTTCTTCTTTCCACAAAAGAAAAATCTGTTCTGCCTGATCAAAATCCGCTATCATTGTCTTTTTTAACCTTTGTGCTGTTGGGTGATAACATGTTGCTGTGTGCATGGGTGAAAGTACAGATGGACGCTGCACTCCTGGATGTGGTGCGTGTTGTGGGGGCTGCTCCGGATCACCGGGCAGCCCCATACTCATGTCGGGGTCACATGACGGGACTCACTGGTGCGGCAATCACGCCACAGAGGCACCCGGCACACAGCGGCCCCGGCTCTGGGAGCACCCAGGCCGGGGTCGCCACATTAGCCATGTTCACATGGCAGTGGGTTCACCCAGGGACGGCGTTGCCCTGCAGGGGCACCGTCCTCGTGCTGGGCCCCGTCCTTGGGCCCAGCACATGCAGTGCAGCACCAGCATGGTGCTTCAGGAACGACACTGGAGCCGGATGGTGGTCAGACTGCCGAGCCGGAAGCGGCGCGGACCTTTTATTAGGTTGGTCATATGGGTAACCATGTGACCACACACCAACACAGTGAGAGATACCATGCCCCCTTACAGGGGTGCCATGAAACACTCCTCCTTTTCCATAACAACAAAACAAACAAAACCCCAAAGTCCCAACATAACCACAACTGCTACTCCTTGAAACACTCTACTAATTTACATACCCTTTATTAAACTGGGTGAGTGGTTCTGTAATTACCAAACCCTATTGAAAACTACTGGCACCATGGGTTTTACTATTACACAGCACTGATGAGAGCTACTGGCACCACATGAATCACTCTGCCTGTGCGGGGGTGCACAACCTCACATTCCCCACCAACTGGGCCATTTTAAACAAGTCCATGTCTTCACCAGCATTCACCAGAGTCAAGAGAGGGCCGCCAAAGCCGCACCTGGGGAGGCCCAGGGGCCACATCGGCCAGGACCACAGTCTGGAGGGCAAACCTCATGGCATGGTGGTAGTGGTGGCCAAATGGTTGCACTGCCCCGGGGCCAACACCATGGAACCTGGAAACGCCAGGGGACGCTGACAAGGGGACACAAGTGACGGTGTCCATGCTGTTTCGACACCTGGCTTGGTTCAGAGAGTTAGGTGACACTGAGGGCGCACAAGCACTCCGGATGGAGCCGCTACCCTGTTGTATGGCGATGGACTCAGACCTCCCTGTGTGGAAGGTGCAGACCTTGGCCTGTGTATGCTGTTCACAGGGCCATGTGCAGTTCTATTTGCGCTTCACTTCCCTCATCTCCCCTTCATTGCATTGCAGGCAGGGCAACTCCGTTCTCCTTCCTGCAGAGCCGCCACCCTTTATTCCTTTTCTACTTCGTGATGGAGCCCCCAGCAGATTCCCCTCGCTGTTTGATCTTGGCCTCGCTCCCTCATGATGGCGGAAGGAGGAGGTTCTGCAGGCCTTGACATTCTCATTACCCGCATCCTCATTAACAATACTGTGGGCTGGATGCCTGCTGTGTGTCAGGGTACTCGTGGTGTGCCCCTCTTTGTTGGCTGTCCGGGGGCTGCCTCCCACTATCGTGCAGCGTATTACATTCCCCCCCTTCCTTTGCACACGCTCCGGTGCGGATCGAATTTCCCTTTTTTTTGTTTTTTTCAGGTTTTTTTTTGTTATTTTTCACTGCCGCGGGCCCGGGTTGTTTCGGCCACTCCCACTCCTTTGTTTTTGTTGCGCCCGTTATGGGCTTTTGAGGGACGCTCTGCTGTGTCTGGGCACAGCCTCCGGGTGGCTCCCTCCACTCGGTGGGGAGGAGGGGCAGCTTGCCTCCATTGTTGCTTTTGCAGGCCTAGTTGGGTTTGGGCCTGCATCATGTTTTTTTTTCATTTTTCGCCGCGGCATGCCCTGGGCACTTGGGGGCTGCTGCAGACTTCCTCCTGGCTCGCGGGCCCCGATGGGGGTGGGCCCGCCTTCGGTTGGGGGGGAGGCTCACCTTGCTGTGGCCAGGGGGGCCGCCGTGTATCTCGTTGCGGCCAACGCCGCCATTTCCTTTGTGGCGGCCGAGGCCGCAAGCATTTCACCCTCACAGATGGGAAAAGGGCAACGGCTCACGTGGCCACGTGCCACAGGGGCCGGGCAGTTCCTTTGCGGCCCAGTTGGAGTTGGGCCCGCATCAATTCTCATGCAGCAATGTTAGCCGCTCCTCCCCTCCACGGGTCGCGGGTGGGGGAGGGGCAGTGCCTCCTCGCTGCGCCCGATGCCGGGGCACTCACAGGGGAGGGGAAACGGCATCCTCGCTCCTGTTGGTGGTGGTGGGGGCAGACCCTGCTCCTCTCGCAGCCGACGCCACCCATCTGTCTCTCCCCTCCCTTGTTGTGGCAGAGTTCGCATCCAAGGTGGGGGAGGGGCACAGCCACCCATGGAGCCGATGCCGCAGACTTCTTCCGTCTCCCTCAGGGGACGGGCAGGCAGCTCACCCATCATGTTTTCTTTGTGGGCATAGTTGGAGTTGGGCCCGCCTAACCATCTCTGCTACGGGGCACCGGGGCCCCTTCCCTCGTCGCCATTGTTGTGGGGCTGCTCCGAATCACCGGGTAGCCCCCATACTCATGTCGGGGTCACCCGACGGGACTTGCTGGTGCAGCGATCACACTGCGGACTCATGGGTGGGGGTAACCCCACCCGCTCCGGGTCACCGGAGCGCCACACGAGGCCGGGGGCACCCGGTGCACAGCAGCCCCTGCTCTGGGGGCTCCCAAGCCGGGGTCGCCACATTAGCCATGTTCACATGGCAGTGGGATCACCCAGGGATGGCGTTGCCCTGCAGAAGCACCGTCCTCATGCTGGGCCCCGTCCTTGGGCCCAGCACATGCAGTGCAGCACCAGCATGATGCTTCAGGAACAACACTGCAGCCGGATGGCGGTCAGACTGCCGAGCCGGGAGCGGCTCAGACCTTTTATTAGGTTGGTCACATGGGTAACCATGTGACCACACACCAACACAGTGGGAGATACCATGGCCCCTTACAGGGGTGCCATGCAACAGTGCGGTTGCCCACAAAATCTGCCTACAGTTTGTGCCAATTACAGCATTGAAAACTTGAGTCCAACCCTGTGCTGTGCACTTGTGTTTACAAATGTGTTTACCAGCATTTCAAAAATTGACCACCACTCACAGCCAGTAAACAACTAAGGGACGCTCCCGTATACTTGCCTACAGTGGGACAGCAGCACTGGGTGCAGCACACCCAACCGACACATGGTTATAATTGGCTATTCATGCTTTCCCTTTTCTTCCCTCCTATCTGCACAATCTGTTATTTGCATTTACATTTCTCCCGCGTGCACACTTATCCTTTGCCCTTTTTAGTTTGAGCTATAAGGTGGTGCTTTAACGCTGCCTATAAGCCAAAACAATTGCATTGGAGTACAGCTGGGGGGTGGGCGGCATATGAGGAGGGACACAATGATTGATGGTGTTTGGTTATTTACACAATTTACACACCCATTGATTGACCATGGCCTGCTAATTCCTATGGCAATTTCTACTAATTTCCTGCCCCTCCCAGCACAAAAACACACCCTCCTGGGATCTCTTTGAGCTAGGTTTGTCAAGCCTTAAAAATCAAACTTTGCACTCAAAGGGCCTGTCAGTGTTTTTTTAAACCAGTCTTCTGAGCGTTAATGGTGTAATTGAAGATGTAAACGTGCTTTTGGTGTAATAAAAATATCTTAACCAGGTCTGCCTTCAGCCACTTGATTTATAAGCAGATTATGTATCCTTCAAAGATGTCCTGTTAAAAACAAGCATTGGCAAAGCCAACAACTTCGGCGTGTGTGTTGGTATTAGGCATTAGCCAGACACTGATATTATATGCCTGGATACTGGCACAATTATGCAGCTTGTGTCATTAGTGGGCACTTAGTACTTCTGTGGTATTGCCTGGCAAATGCCATTCCAATGTCTACACAAAGACCTAAACAGTTAATAATAATCATTTAGCATTTATATAGCGCACAAACCCTGAGGTATCTGAGTGCTGCTTATTATTACCCACGGTGTGTGGAGCTCATTTATCGACCTCGGAAGGATGAAAGGCTGAGTTTGGCACTGCCGGAATTCGAACTTGCGTCAGCACGCTCTGCACAGATGTCAAAGCGAGGGCTCTACTCGCTGTGCTTTCGGACCGACTGGTTGAATGCCAATGCTTGTTCATTCTCTTGCATCCTGAGGTCTGGATATGATTGTGAAGGAAATCTTTGAGTTACTAAATATCCTACTGGTTACTACATATCCCTACAGAGAGACTAACTATCCCTCAAATGGATGTTCTCTCCCTGTTATGTGTACCGCCTATCTAGGTTAGGGGAAAGAAAAAGAGACTGACCCTTCCGTCTCCCACTACTTTTACCAACATCTAAAAAAGTGCACACTCTTGAAAGTTAAATATGCTTTTTTATTACTTCCTCATAGTGTGTCTTATGAACTAGAAACAACACATTCTAAAACAATCTTTATCTTTATCGAAGATTGATAAAGATTGATAACATTTATCTTCCTAGATGTAGATCTGTTGCCACCAACATTTCTACAGAATTAATCAGTTCAATAAAATGATATAATTTCTCAGAGCTTGCCAATTATATGCCTATCTCGGGGGTCAGGTCATCAACCTGAACCTTTACAGTCGACCGGTTTCAGCGGAATTGGTGTTGTTATCTGCTTTCTTCAGGACTTGTCCCTGACGTGACTCGTCAAGGTTCACAATTGTTTAAAAAAGACAACATTACTATTCTTGTCTCAATCTCCATCTTCTAGTTGGGGGACTTTGTCTCTTGTTTCCTTGTGCGAACGTCTTAATCACAGGACTCCCAATACTTGGCTTTATCTTTTTTCTTTATCCTTTTTGGGGTCTCTTAGTGGTTTCCCACCATGCACAGTGTCTCAAATTATGGTCTTCAACTCCTTTTTCGGGACATCTGTTTCAGTCTGAGTGGTTGGCTACTAGTTGATGGTCCACTCTATCTTGGTTTTGTGCAACCTTATGTCTAAGATGGTGCGCCGTTATTCATACAGCTCGCGTCGCATAGACGCTTCCCCCATTACAGATAAAGGGCTTCAGGCAGAATTTGCTCGCCCATAGACTTTTGTTGTAATTCATATAGGACCACAATACGCCACTCTCTGGACAAACCTCACCGCTGTTAGACCAGTATGGTTGTGACTGGCACTGTATAACATTACATAACAGCGCATAATATAAGGACTGCTTTACTTGAGGCAAAATAATTCTAACACTATTTTACCCTGGCAATTTGAAGCAGTGCACATTGCCATTCTATCTCCTACCCAGAAACAATCCCACTGACTACTCGGGTGTGCACCTATTTTGCCTGAGGGCTTTGTCACTATAAATACGATTGACCCCTGTACCATGCCTCCCCAGACTGCCCTCCGGATGTTCTGCTTCATCTGTGCTGTGTAGGCATGTGCATTAAAATGTATGTGAAAGTCTGTTATGTCAATAGTTTTTTTATCACAACCGTACTAGTCTCAGAGCACATAGGCTGTGAAAGAGTGGATAAGGGAGAGATGAAGAGGGTGAAAGAAAGGCTTGTGATAGCGTGGGTGAATGCTAGCTAGACCATAGAATTAATGATGTGGAAAAAAAAGGGTTCATTCTAATTTTTAAATAATTAATTGGGATGTGTTACAAGGCAGATTTGGAGAATAAGAACATGAGTACACGGTATACACGCATTTCACCGCGGTATCTTTCATCGCGTGTTTTTTCATCGCCGTTTTTATTTTGAAAAAAACTCATGGTTTTTTTTGGGGGGGGGGGGTGGGTTAAAAAATTAAATATATAAACCAAAAAAAAACCGATGAGTTTTTCGAAAAAAAAACGGCGATGAAAAAACCTGCGATGAAAAATACTGCGGCGAAATAACGTAGAACCCTTGTAATTTCCCGATAACACCGGGATGTCATGCAGCAGAGATGGTAGGGGCAGTTTCCCAGTATCCCGCTGGAATAACCGGCGGATACCGGGAACCTTGTAATAAGCCCATAAATGTTTTAGGATTTGCCAAGCACCTCTTGAGCCCCTCAGGTATCCAGATATTACATAGTGTACTCGGTTCTACGTTATTTCGCCACAGTATTTTATTCCAGCGGGATACTGGGAAACTGCCCCTACCATCTCTGCTGCCTGATATCCCGGTGTTATCGGGATATTACAAGCAGCGGAGACGGTGGTAAGTTCCCATTGCAAAGAGTCCTATAGGACTCCATAGGATGGGATTGCTGGAATGACCGGCACCAGTAACACTGGTGCCAGTGACATTACTTTGCTGGTAGGGGCCTGATCTACTGGCAGGTCAGGCCTGCCGGTAGATTAGAGCCCCCACCGGCAAACTCGGGTTTCCTCGATCTGGTAAAAATGCTGCTGCCGGTATTACTGGCAATTTTCCTGGCAATTTTAACAGACCAGGGATCTCATAATGAGACCCTTAGTGGCTTATTTACTAGGATCTACCTTTCATTTATATATTTCCAGAATAGATATTCTGGCATTGCCCAGCCTGAGGCCAGGTAAAGAACAGTCTGTGTGTAGGAAGGGGATGGTTTGTGGTTCATTATTAAACAGTAATAGGGGGCCCCATGTGATGCAGCATATGGTAGTGGTCACAGAAATGAAATACAATTAGTCCTAAAGCTGCTAAATTATTATTTTAGAATGTGATTCTTCTTATTCAAATGCGTGTACCCAAAAAACAGATATCACTGCTAAGTAATCCCATCAACGGTCTGAATGTAAACATTCGTTTTTACAAAAAGGACAATTTATTTTGTTGTTTTCTTGGACGTTAAGTTTCCATACATCAAAGTGAGTGAAGATGTATTGAAGAAGGAGGGGTGTGGCCTCGGGGAGAAGATGGGTGAAAGCGGGAATGAAGGTTGAGAGGATTTTAAGCAGACGGAAGGGAGGAAGGGACAGTAAGGGAGGAATTTTAAATGCTTTCATTATTTAATTGTGGGGGAATGGAAATTGTTTATTTATTTAATTGCTTGGCAATTTGTTAAAACTGATATGTTAGTCTGTAAGTCCAGGGAGCCAGGTTAGAGTTTTTTGTAAGCTGTGCCCTGTTGCATTAAAGCAACCTTTTCCACTTAAAAGCGAGTATGGATATTTTTGTGCAGTAAGCCCAAAGAGGGGCACCGGGGGGGTGGGGAGGGCGTGCAAGCGTTTCTCCCTGGGGTGATTTTGGGCACTGCACAGTCCAGCGAGCGGGATTGCACATAGAGCGCTAGAGGGGGTATTTAAGGGGACAGGGAAGGTTTGTGAGCCGGCGACAGTTAGTGTTGTGTACGTGTTACACAAAAGACGCATGCGCGGCTTGCAAGCCGCGCATGCGTAGTTAATAATAAAGGCGGCGCCCGGCAGTTGGAGCCGGAGCGCCGGAACGAGCAGACGCCTCTGTGTCTGTTCTTGCGCGGCGAACGCGCGTGGGCCGCATACACCGGAGGGGCCCTCCTGACACCACGGGCCTTCCGGACCATCACACTGGCGACGAGGACGAGCCACGGCCCACTCCCGTGCCCGGCCACGAAACGTCAGTTAAGCCCGCCGCGTCTTATACTGACGACGCACCGGCGGCCATTTTTTTTTTCCTTTGATCCGCTCGCCGTCACACGCGGCGACCGTGGTTGCGGCCCATCAGGGTGCTCGTGCGCCACTCGCCGACAGCGCCGACGGCGCCAGAGAAAAAAAAAATACTATTACAATTTTTGGAACCCCCACAGTCTTGCTGGTGCAAGGCTGTGGCAATCAAGAAGAAAGAAGAGGATTTGGAATCCCCACAGTCTTGCTGGTGCCGGGCTGTGGCAAACAAGAAGAAAGAAGGGGATTTCGCTCCCACCACTACCACAAGGCCACATCTACCACCTGTGAGTACCTAGCAGGAAGAAATGGGTGACGGCGCAGACGATGAGGGTGCCGCAGCCCCAGTTCCCCGCAGAGCCCGCAGCTCCCTAGCCCCCATGCCGGAGTTCGATGCCACTGGGCCCCCTTCCAAGCTAGGACCGAAGTGGCTGCTATGGGTCAAAAGACTAGACATGTTCTTCAGGGCAGCAGGGGTTGACGACGATGATGAAAAGATTGCGACTATGATCTATTCAGCAGGCGCAGAAGTCCACAAGATCTATGACTCCCTGACCATCCCTGTGGTCAATTACGACGCCGTCAAGCAGGCACTCAAAGACCATTTCTTACCCATGGCCAATGTGGACTTCGATAGGTTCGTCATGGGCGCTGAGAAGCAGTTAGACGATGAACCCCTAGACAAATTCTGCGCCCGCCTGAGACACCTGGCGTCCTCGTGCAGATGGGCCGACGAAGAGGAGATGGTCCGCAACCAACTGCTACAAGGGTGCAGCTCCGGCAAACTTCGGAGGCAGGTGTTGAGAGAGCCTGGCCTAACGCTCCAGCAGATTCTAGACCTGGGCAGAGCACACGAACTAGCTGAGGCCAGAGGCGCGAAAATGGACGCTGCCTCGCGACCAGGACACAACGAAGATGCATTTGCAGTAGGGCGGTCATCTGCGAACAGGCCAAGATGGACGCCGAGAAAGTCTGACACCGCGTCCACTCCAAGCACCGCACCATCGTGCTCGAACTGTGGGTATGACCTCCCCCACAGCGGTGACTGCCCAGCCAAGTTAAGAACATGCGCCCGATGCGGCATACCAGGCCACTTTGCCAGGACGTGCCGCGCAGCTGCCCCTGTCACAACAACGAGAGGACCAGAGAGAGCGGGGCGAAGCAATTCCCGCAGAGTGAGAGGAATTTCCTCCATTGATCAAGGCCTGCAAGATCTGGATCTCGCAGAAGAAGAGGAGGAGGAAGAGGAAGAAGTCTTCTTCATCTCCAGCATTGCGAGAGGTCCCAGCACGAAACGCCAGCCCAAGTGCACCGTCGACATCAAGGGCGTACCCACCCCCATCCTCATTGACACCGGGGCCTCCGTCTGCGTGCTAGCCACCAAACATTACGTAGCACTGCCAGGCCCACCAGAACTGGCGACGTCAACAGCGAGGATATATGCATTCGGTGGTGACACCCCCCTTACCCATCCAAGGTGCATTCATCGCCCCAGTATCGCACGGACAGAACTCCATCAAGGCAAGGTTCTTCGTCACCGACGTCAGCCCCCACTCACTACTGAGCTGCGCTGCGTCAGAAGCGCTTGACATCGTGCATTTCACTTTCGGGGTATACCATGCAGATCTAAAAGGCATGTTACACAAGTTCGCGAGCCTCTTCAAGGGCATTGGCAAACTGAACGCTGACCCCATCCGACTGCACATCGACAAATCCGTAAGGCCAACAGCCCTCAAACACCGCCGAATTCCATTTCACCTGAGAGCACAAGTAGAGGCGGAATTGCAGCAGCTAATGGACCGAGACATCATCGAACGGGTAGAAGGGCCCACCCCGTGGGTTTCACCCATCGTAGTGGCCCCGAAGCCGAAACAACCAGGGGCTGTGCGCATCTGTGTGGACATGAGGCTACCTAATGCGGCCATCAAAAGAGAACGCCACCTCACGCCCACCCTGGACGACATCGTCGGCGAACTCCAAGGCGCCAAGGTCTTCTCCAAACTAGACCTCAGATCAGGCTACCATCAACTGGAACTGCACCCCGAGTCGAGGTACATCACCACGTTCACGACACACGAAGGGCTGTACCAATACAAGAGACTCAACTTCGGGATCTCATCCGCGGCTGAGGTCTTCCAGAACGCAATAAGAGGAGCGTTGTCTGGCTTGAGGGGTGTCATTAACATGTCCGACGACATTCTGGTCTTCGCCAGATCTGAGAGCGAACACCTTAAAAGACTAGAACGCACGTTTGAGAGACTCCAGGCAGTGGGTCTTACACTTCACCAAGAAAAGTGTGAATTCCTGAAAGATCGGCTGGAATTCTTTGGGTTCACCTTCCATGCGAACGGCATTTCACCTGATCCCAGCAAAGTAAAAGACATTAGAGATGCGCCTCCTCCCACATCCCCTGCGGAAGTTCGGAGCTTCCTGGGGATGGTCAACTACTGCGGCAGATTCATCAAAGACTTGGCCTCCCTGTCAGAACCATTGAGGGCACTCACCAGGAATGACGTACCGTGGCAATGGACAGCAGCAGAACAAAGATCATTCAACGCCATCAAAGAGGCCCTGTCGGAGCAGGAGACGATGGCCTACTTCCACCCCAGCCGAGAATCAGAAATCGTCGTCGACGCCAGCCCCGTTGGACTAGGGGCAGTCCTCATGCAGGCCGACGAACTGGGAGCAATGAGACCTATTGCCTACGCTAGCAAGGCCCTCACTGACACGGAAAGGCGCTACTCGCAAATCGAGAGAGAGGCCCTTGCCATCCTGTGGGGATGCAAACACTTCAGGATATACATCCTTGGCAAACCCGTCGTCGTGGTCACCGACCACAAGCCCCTGATTCCAATTCTATCAGGCACCTCTTCAAAGCCGCCTCCCCGGATCGAAAGGTGGATGCTGTCGCTCATCGAATACAGCGTCAAGCTGGTGTACCGCCCAGGCACCCACAACCCCGCAGACTACCTGTCCCGCCACCCCGGCACGAGGGACGCCCAGAATCCGGTCGAGGTGTCTGATGCAGGGGACGCTGTGCACCTCGTCGTCGAATCAGCCCTGCCTGTGGCCCTGTCGAGGGAGAACATTGCGGATGACTCAAATTCTGACGAGGCATTCCTGCGAGTGAAAAGGGCGGTTGCGACAGGGGAATGGCGAGATGTCCTCCTGAACAACGCCAGAAGACACCCAGAGACGCAGAGAGACCTGCAACTGCTGTGGAAGGCTCGACACGAACTCTCAGTGTCCGCGGACGGCCTACTACTGCGGGGTGACCAGATCGTGATCCCCCGATCCCTGGTCACAAGAGTTCTCCAGCTAGCCCACACTGGCCATCAAGGCATGGCCAAGATGAAGGCGCGCCTGAGGCTGAAAGTCTGGTTCCCCGACCTAGAACACCGAGTGACCGAGTTCGTGAAGGCATGCATACCTTGCCAAGCGGCGAGTCCGGCAGAAAAGAGCCCGCCCATCCAAGCCATGCCACGAAGCGACGTGCCGTGGGGTACCGTCCACGCAGACTTCGGGTCGACCGGCAGAGGCCTACACTTCGTAGTAGTGACGGACCAGTGGTCAAGGTACCCCGAGGTGGAGCTCGTAGAATCCACCGCCAGCGATCACACCATCCTGGCCATGGACAAAATTTTCGCCACCCACGGCTTCCCGCTCGAGATCTGCTCCGACAATGGCGCTCCTTTCCAAGGACAGCGTTTCGCCAGATACTGCGCTGAACGAGGCATCAAACACCGCAAAGTGACCCCACTGTGGCCAAGAGCCAATGGAGAGGTTGAACGGTTCATGCGGACACTTAACAAAATCTTTCGCATCTCCGTCAATGGAGGGGAAGACCTACGCCACAATCTGATCGAATTCCTCCGTGAGTACAGGTCCACCCCACATCAGTCCACCGGGATCGCGCCCGCCGAAGCCCTATTCAAGCGCATACCAAGAGGGCTGATACCGGAAGCAGGAGAGCGACGTCCGGGGGTGATTGATGACACACAAGTGGCAGCGGACAGAGCAGTGAGGAACGAGAAGGAAACAACGAGGCGGAGGCTGCCGGAAAAAGAGATAGCGGTAGGAGATACTGTTCTGGTCCGAAACCGGAAGCCAGAAGGGAAACTCTCAATGACATATGAGACACACCCGATGGGCGTCACCCACGTCAAGGGATCCATGGTCACAGCGGCGAACGCGCGTGGGACAGTGACCAGAAACGCGTCCTTCTTCAAACGCATAGGACCAGCAACCTCTAGAGAGGAACCGGACCCTGGTCGGAGACAAGCAGCAGACACCCCACCGGAAGACGCTGACACGCCCGGAGACCCTGCGGGATCAGAGAGTGTCGAAATGGGGCCGCCCAGGTACCCCCGCAGAGAGGGGCGCCGCCCTCCACAAAGATTCCAAGACTTTATCATGGACTCGGCGACCTGAGCAACAAAAGTCCGTTAAGTATATAATGTTTAGGCCACGTTGGCCCCATGTTTAATGTTTGTCGTTTGAGGGGGAAAAGGAGGGATGTTGTGTACGTGTTACACAAAAGACGCATGCGCGGCTTGCAAGCCGCGCATGCGTAGTTAATAATAAAGGCGGCGCCCGGCAGTTGGAGCCGGAGCGCCGGAACGAGCAGACGCCTCTGTGTCTGTTCTTGCGCGGCGAACGCGCGTGGGCCGCATACACCGGAGGGGCCCTCCTGACACCACGGGCCTTCCGGACCATCACAGTTAGGACAAGCGTTTGTCCCCACCCTCCCACCCCCGTATTCGAGTAATGAAGTGGAGGGGGGGCGGACCTTATTTGACAATTTGTTCCCCGCTATTTGATAGGTCCAGGGCTTGAGAAGGGCTAAAAAGGGGTTGGAGGGGCTGGTAGTTTTCGTTTGACAGGCCGGGGCATTAGACGGGGTGATTGCGATGTAAGGTTCTTTGTTGCTGATGTGGCAGGTCAGCTGGGCTGCAGGTCATAGGAAGGAGATTGGAGTTGGGGGAGTTTTCGGGGGTATGAAGTTTGCTTGATGCCGGGGACGTGGCCCTTTGGAGGAGGGGTGGTGGTAGCACAAGGGGTTCTAGCGCAGTAAAGGAGGGGGGTGCTGTTGTTTGCGCGAACGAGCTACCCCAGGGGTAGGGGAGGAGGAAGAGGTATTGAAGAAGGAGGGGCGTGGCCTTGAGGAGAAGATGGGAGAACGCTGGAATGAAGGTTGAAAGGATTTTAAGTAGACGTAAGGGAGCAAGGGATAAGAAGGGAGCGATTTTAAATGCTTTCATTATTTAATTGTGGGGGAATTGAAATTGTTTACATATTTCATTGTTTGGCAATTTGTTAAAACGGATATGTCAGTCTGTAAGTCCAGGGAGCCAGGTTAGCGTTTGTTGTGAGCTGCGGCCTGTCACATTAAAGCAACCTTTTCCACTTAAAAGCGAGTATGGGTATTTTTGTGCAGTAAGCCCAAAGGTTCAGTTGTGACCAGTGTACATTCTGACTTCTTTGAATTATGCGTTGTCCTCAGAGCACTGTGGCTGAGCCCCTGCGGAGAGCGAGTATGAGTGAAAGAGAATGAGTAGAAGCCCTGCTACTGGGCTTATCTACAGCTACACGCATGTCTGGTTGCCGGGCAAATCAAACTGGTCATCTGGTTGATATGGACACTGATAATGTCTGCTTTACGAGCAGTGAGAAAATTCCCTACATGCCCCTAATTTCAAATCCTAATATGTTTGGATCAATGTTAGTAGCTAGATGTGTTTAAAATTAACAATTTCTAAAATAAAAAGAAAAAGCGGAGTGGCGGAGAGTGGCAGTCCTGCAGTCTCCTCTCTAACACCCAGTCTTTCCTTGTGCTCTACTGCTGGGGGTGTGTTTCCTGTTACACCCTACAGCATAAAACACCTACTACACCGCGGAGCGGCGCGGAGTGGCGGAGAGTGGCAGTCCTGCAGTCTCCTCTCTAACACCCAGTCTTTCCTTGTGCTCTACAGTCATGTCAGGCAGGACGGGCCCAGACTCCAGCTCACCATCCACGCTACAATCACAGGACATTGAAGATTCGACAAATCGACTTCTAAGAAGCAGTGCAAAATTGTTGCATAAAAACATCCTTGCAACTCACCCAGTTAACTCTTATCATCCCCCTGCAACTCAGGGAGCAACATTAGACGACTATTTACCACCCCAGAGCTGCAGACTCAAAACATCAGCGCACCTGGGCAAAGGAAACATGATCTTGGGAAAAAGTTCTGGCAAAAAACCAACAGAGACGCCCCTAGGCGTTCGAACCTTCAACCAACTTCGAGTCCTCAATGAAGCGGACTCACCTGAGGAATCCGCCACGAACCTCGACCCGGACTCCGACGACGCGGAGCCTCCGTCGCCCACGCTGCCCGCGGCCTCTACTCCAACTCCGCGAACCGGCGCGACACTGCCGGGAGCTCCGCGGCGGCCCGGAGGGGCGGTCGCGTCGAGTCCCCCAGCTGTGCTGCCCGGTCTGCCGCGGAAGACCACGTCGGCCCGACAGGCTGCAGTCGGCGGCCGGCAGTTCCCGGGGGAGGGGTCCGCTCCGGAGGAAGGGTGCCGAATGTCGTCCGAGGGGCGGACCTCGGCAGTGGAGGTGGCTCCACGGCCTCCCAACGCGCCGGGAGCATCGGCGTCAGCGTGCCTGCAGAGCCAGGCGAGACTAGACGGCGCCGCCGCGAAAGGCGGCGTATCCTCTCTCCTACGGGGGGCGTCGGGGGCTCTGGCCTTGGTTCTCGACCCCTCTGGGGGGAGCCGGTTCGA
Organism: Ambystoma mexicanum; assembly: GCF_040938575.1. Taxonomy (NCBI): domain Eukaryota; kingdom Metazoa; phylum Chordata; class Amphibia; order Caudata; family Ambystomatidae; genus Ambystoma; species Ambystoma mexicanum. Next base: position 891,011,104 of record NC_090931.1, read on the forward strand.
GGCGCAAAAGCCACGGCGCCCGAGCGGCCCAGGAGCTGAGGACGCTCCCCAGGCGCCGCCGAGTGGAGGCGAGATCACAACAGCGCCACCTGCTGACGAAGCTCTGACAGCTTCATTAACCCACAGTGCAGACACCCTCAACCCCACATCAGCCTACCCTAACGCTGATAAAAACGAGGGGATCTCCCTAGATCCACCATCATCAAGCGAAACAGGGGCCTCACCCCCAGACAATAAAAAAAAGAGACCTTGGCGCCTGGACGTCCCCAACAAAAAAAACAGCAATCAAGACCTACCTTCTAAACAAGGAAAATCCTTGAACTCGGCCAAACCTGCATTAAAACAAGTGACCGCCTCCAAAACACCACGGGCACCATCAAAAGCCCCAAGAAAGGGCCTTAAAAAACCACAACGCCCCTTGAAGCTCCTATCAGACTTCTTTTATAAACATTCCAAAGCCATCCAAGAGAAATGCAAAGAACTGACCGACGCGGAAATCCTCGAGGCCGCAGACGCAATCACTCCCCCCCGTAAATATCGTAGGCTGATACAAGCAAATAGAAAAATACCCTACCCACTCACAAAAGAAGACAACAGATCAGCATCTGCCTGGCCACCGCCAAAAATGCACTTTTCAGGCCAAGTCACCCCAATAATTCCGCAAATAACGTCGGAAAATGAGGGGGGGACAAACGCTACAATTGCAACCTCACCAACCGCATTCATCAACAAACCAGTTGTGCCTATAGCCAGCAACACAATGGCCTCAACTTCAGTCCTTACTCAACCACTTCTGCATAGTCAAAACTGCACCAACCAAGAAACTCTGACCCAATCTCAACCTCTAAATCAAGAGTCCCAGGGAGAGGACGGGACTACACTCCCGGTGCATAGCCGGACGTTTTTGGAACCAACAGACCCCCCCATGACGTGCACCACTGAACCAACCTCACAAGACTCGGCCCTTGACAAGGCTCCGAGACCTCGACAAACCGACAACAACATCAACAAAGTACAACTGACAGAGAGCTTACCATCGTCGTTAGGCGAGGTGTTCAAACCCATGCAACAGATTCAGGAAAGGGACACCGAAAGCAATTACCCTGTCAGAGCAAAAAACAGACTTCAGTTTGAGAAAACTTTAGACTCCTTCTATACAAATTTGGACAGTTATAACTACCAAAGAAGACACTCTCTTGACCTTCCCTCCAGAAGAACTTCAGCTGCCACAACGCCAGCTACACGACCACCATCGCCCCTTAGAAGCAGACCGTCTCCACATAGGCTCACACCCTCGAATGACCCTCAGGCAAAAAAACTTGACACCTGTACCCTGATGTCAGCTCTGTCGATAGCCTTGAATCCATTTGTCAAACTGTATGAAACAATCGGAGACACGATGAAAGACCATACGGCGATTCAATCGTCACTGCTCCACAAATTAACTTTCTTGGAAGGCTATATCCTGGCCCTAGAAGCAAAGACCCAGTCAACAGAGAAAAAACAAACTCAAGAAACTCTCCAGCCTTCACTTCAAAAACAGACCCAACCTATGTGCCCCATTTTACAAGAGACGACACCAAAAACTTCCAAAGGTACGCAAACCCACTTACTTATCGATCTAACGGTACCCCCAACTACCACGATAGCGCATACCAAGTCATCAAAAGGAGGGAAAGAAGCAAACCCTAAAAGAACTGGAACAGTGACTTTCGAACCAATCTTCCAACAACGGGCCCTAGATAACTTAGACGCCTTAACTACCCAAAAAGGCCCAACAATCCAGTTAAAAGAAAAAGGAATAGTCTACGCACCCGGGAAAGCAAATAAGGCCAAACATGAAATAGAAAATCCCTGCTCAAGAACAGCCGAAACACCTCCAACTGAAGAGGATTTGATGAATACCACTCAACACTTTTCAGACCAATCCCCAACTCCAACCCAAGAGGAGCAAGGATCAACAGACCTTCTTAGAAGATCCCTTATCCCACAAGAAAACCTCGACAAAGAACAGAAATCTACTGAACCACCAGTCCTCACCCACAAAGAACGAAATCAGCGGTCGACCCTGACTAACTTTAATCTAAAAGACCGCACACCGGGCAAGTTGGCAACCGTACCAAATTCAGACCGCTACAAATCAGAAAGAGTCAAGCATGAAGCAAAATCTCATCGTCAACTATCAAGACCAACTCAAAGACCGTGTAGTAGCCCCCCACCATGCAGACTTAAAGTTGAGACACAGAGTTCACAAATCAGACCGCATGCCAAGGAACCCACGAGGAGAACTTACAAATCGAATTCGGCTAAATTCCATCCAAAACCCCAAACACGATGGATATGGAAACTCGAGCAGATTCCGGGCAATACCGACAAAGTCACATTAAATAGAAGGGCAGTTATGGACTTGTTCAGCTACATTCCGACACTCAGTCTAGTAAAATCAGCCGATCTCCAGATTGTGGACCCTAGCCACAAGGGTCACAAAGCTATCTCACACTTATACATAGCATCACAAACAATAAACAATGCTTTCAAGTCAGCCCTCGAAGATCTTTCAATCATGGGCTACGACCTTACGAAATCATCAAGAGAAATAAACTCGCGCGACTACCAAGAACGCAGGCATTCCCAAGATCACAAAAGAGAAATTGAGCAGCACCGATTACCACGACAAACCCGTTCTTTGTCTGGGAATAAATCTCCTAACACCACCCGGAGGGCCCAAAAACCTCCCACGAGAAAAGCTAACCAAAAACACGACTATACTAGACTCGCTAAAGCCTCGGAAAGCTTAACTCCACAGCTCAAGAAAACCGAATACCCCAAGACACCTAAAGGAACAAAACATTCGATGGAACACCAAAAGCTACAAAGAACAGTTCAAAACGAGTCATACCAGACAGCTGCAACTCCATCACAAATCTCGTCTTCTCACTCTTTTTGGTCGTGGCTGCCGAAAGCCCTCAAACAAAATTTACAAAAATAGCCATCCAAGAGAAGGAATTTCAGCAACTTCTCCGACTACCAAAACCCAAAAGTCCAAGACAAAATAAACATGTGCTCGTGGAACACTCGAGGTTTTCTTCACCTTACATCTCCAGGATCCACTAACATATCAGACTATGACATCATCTGTCTTCAGGAGACATGGCTGCTCCAACCCCCCGTCCTCGACGGCTACGAGATCCACACAGTGGAGGCCAAGAAGGGCCTATTAGGCCGCCCAACAGCGGGTTTGCTTATTGCAATCCGCTGCGGTCGGGGCCTAACAGATTCACAAAAAATAAAAGAAAACCACTTTATGATGATGGTCAAACTAAACTGGACTACTAGGGACGAAAAAACAAACAAACCAACAACGAAGAAATTAATAATTGTCACCATCTACTGGAATCCTGCAACTGTCGACTGCGCGAAGTTCATCAAAACAATAGAACATGACTTGGACTGGGCGCAAGTATTTCACCACCCAGACTACGTCGTCCTAGCTGGTGACCTAAACATCCCGAGCCAGCATTGCGAAAAGACAATAGAGTCCAAATCGAAAAAGCGTCTAATTGACCAGAGATCTACCAAATGGCATAATCTCATGAAATCCAGATCTTTTGATAACCTGGACCAAGTTTTCGCTGACCCAAATAGACTACCTACATGGGAAGGAGCGAAATCTAACTCTACAATTGATCACATTCTGGTATCACGTCCTTTGTTACTACACATCGTCTCCTTTAAAGTGATCAAAACAAAGGAAAGTGACCACAACCTCCTCGAGACCACTTGGTCTACTAATCCGCCGAAAAATCACTCAATGACCGCAGATCTCGACCTTAATGCTCAAGGTACAAGACTGAGGATCACGGAAAAGGACATAACAACTATCACACAGCTCTACAACGACCGCACTAAACTGATGGAGGTGGACTACACACCCCTGCTGACCGTTTGTAGAGTTCCGCAAAGGAATAAAAAGTCAACTGCAGTCGACCAAAAACATAAGTACGACAACCTGGTCGCCGAAAAAAAAAGAGAGTTAAGGAAAACAAAAAGACTAGCACGAAAACTCGCCTTCCCATTGGCTATGTCCACTATTAAAGAAGCCGTCTCGAAATATAAGTCTTGGCTAAAGGGTCACCGGCACAAGCTTTACCAACAAGACGCAGAAGACATCCTGAAAGCCATAACAGGAAACCACGCTAGAGACTTTTGGTCCCTCCTACACTCAACAACGCCAGGCGCGCGACCATGTCAGTCGAACGGAATTGGCAAATCGGCCTGGGAAGCGCATTTTGGCACTCTCTTTAAAAGTACCTCGACCACAGCCCTCAAGAAGATAAACAGTGACACCTCCTGGATTTGCCTAGACAACATTGAAGACATCATAACGTCAATCAAAAAATTAAAACCATCACGTGCTCCTGGCCCAGATGGCATCACGAATTTCGATTTGAAAGCACATCCGGAAACCTGGGCGCCCTTGCTGAGTCAAATTTTCAGACGTTGTTCCACTACAAAATCTATCCCTCCAACGTGGAAACGTGCCAACGTGGTACCTATCTTTAAGAAGGGTAACAGGCTAGATCCTACCAGCTACCGGCCGATCGCTCTCCTCGACCCAATAGGAAAACTGTTTGGGTCCCTTCTGTTAAACCACTTTACAGCATGGGCGAACGAAGCACCCTGTCAAGACAACCTTCAAACCGGCTTTAAAAAGAACCTGGGCACAAATGCAAATATATTAATACTAAGTACCTTGAAAAGCAAAATCATGGAGGGACGCCCACGCTTATACATCGCCTTCGTTGACTTAACACAGGCTTTCGATAAGGTCGACCGAGAAAGACTATGGAAGAAACTGGTTCAATGGAAATGCCCCCTAGACATACTCAACCCCATCAAAGCCCTTCACGCCAACACCTCTATGCGGGTACGCCTGAACCAACAAGGCCTGTTAACAGAAGAGATAACAACAGCCAGAGGGGTCAAACAGGGCTGCCCCCTGGCTCCAGCTCTGTTCTGGTCCTACTTAGGCGATTTCCAAGATACAGAAAAAAAGATCCGAGCTTTTCCCCCTAAACTCGGAGGTGAACAGATTAGTCGTCTCCTATATGCTGACGACTTAATCCTCTTGGACAATACCCCAATAGGCCTACAACGCCAACTCACAAATCTACAACAATATATGAGGGTAAACAACCTGGAAATTAACCAAGCAAAAACCAAAATGATGGTTATAGAGAAATCGGCAAAAAAGAAACCTACTCTACCTTTAAAACTAGGCCCAACAACTGTCGAGAAAGTTCTGAGTTTCAAATATCTAGGGGTCACCCTAGACAGCTCACAAAGAGATAACGCGATGAAAGAGGCACTATATGGAAAAACCAAAAAACTAGCTGCACAAGGAAAAGCTACCAATATCAAATTTGGTCGATTCTCAATCATCCCAGCACGAGACTTCTACAAAAAGAAAGTCATACCATCCTTGACATACGGCGCAGACGCAATGCCGAGCCTCCCCCAAGACCTGTGGCAAAATCTGGAAGCAACCTTTTGGAGAACAGTCTTAGGCCTCCCAAAATCCACGCCAATAACACTGATCAGACGCGAACTTACCCTCTCATCATTAAAATCAACTATTGACTGTAACAGTGTTTTGCTCTATCGGAAGTGCATCCAGAAAGACGCCTTATACGCCTACAAGTTGATAAGCGAAGAACTTCGCCTTGGAACTTGCCAAATGCTTACTCGCTGGGAAACCAAAATTCTATTCATCTTAGACTCAGTTGCCTGCAGCACGGAGGACCTTATCTGCAACCCAGTCAGAGTCACCAAAAAAATCAAGGAACTGGACTGGATTACCACAATAGACGCAGCTACCCGATACAAACTCACAAACCATCTTCCAGCCTTCTCCAAGAAACTTGACTCTGTCCAACCATACCTGAAATTATTTCCAAATAGGCTTGTGAGAAACTTTTACCTAAGAATCCGACTTAACCTTTTGGAAACAAACGAAATTTTGGCGATCAGACACCTATCGTCTACCAGCAGCTGCCGGCTTTGTAAATCCACCACGGCAAAGGAAACTATACGTCATCTCCTTCTGACTTGCCCTACAACGACGGATATCCGCCGTACCTACCTGAAAGACATTTTCACAAACTTCACCTTGCAAGATGAAGAATCGTGCTGGAATAAACTGATAGATGGTGACAAACAGTCTTGGCAACTGGCAACAACAAACATTATGTCCCACATCTTCAACGTGCTCCTTCCGCTGCAGGCTCTACGATAAGCTTCATCTACAGGATCACCAACTATGCAGGACATTTCTCTTTTCCGTTTTTAGACGCTTCTGACGCCTTTGGAATCTCAAAGTGCAATCATCTTGAAATCTTTGTTAAAAAATCTTTTAGATTATAAAAACAAAAAAAAAAAAAAAAAAAAAGAAAAAGCATTAAATAACATTAAGTTTTTGTTAGTGTTATTTTAGCAACGTACTTTAAAATGTACCATTTGACCCTCATTTCCAATTAATTTATTTGGGTGATAAGCCAGTGATGTCTCTAGGGTCAAGGGGGCATCTGCCTCCCCCACAAAATGTTGTGCCCCCCAAATGAGCCCCCCCTTCCCAGGAAGCAGGCGTCGACTTGAGTTGCCGTGCTTGCTGCCTCTCTATGGAGAAAGCCAGCATAGAATAAAAGAAGACTGCTCCTGCGGGCGGACACCTTTGGAGCAACAGGAGCCAGGTTGGGGGCTCCTGCTCTGGCTTCTGTTGGTCAGGATGCCAGGTATGGGCCTTGCAATCGTGGTGCAGGGGGCAGGATGCCAGGTATTGGGCTTGTGTCCTGGGTAGTGGAAGGGCAGAATTCCAGGCATGGGACTTGTGCTCTGGATGATAGGAGGCAGGATGCTAGGTATAGAGATTGTGCTCTGGGTGGTGGGGGCAGAATTCCAGGCATGGGACTTGTGCTCTGGATGATAGGAGGCAGGATGCTAGGTATAGAGATTGTGCTCTGGGTGGTGGGGGCAGAATTCCAGGCATGGGACTTGTGCTCTGGATGATAGGAGGCAGGATGCTAGGTATAGAGATTGTGCTCTGGGTGGTGGGGGCAGAATTCCAGGCATGGGACTTGTGCTCTGGGTGATAGGAGGCAGGATGCTAGGTATAGAGATTGTGCTCTGGGTGGTGGCGGCAGGATGCCAGGCATGGGATTTGTGCTCTGGGTGATGGGGGGCAGGATGGCATGTATTGGGTTTGTGCTCTCGGTTGTGGGAGACAGGATTGCAGGTAGGGGGCTAGCATTGTTGGTGATGGTGGGACAGGATGCCAGGTAACGGGCTTGCGTTCTGGGTGGTGTGGGCAAGGATGCCTGGTATGGGATTTGTGGTTTGGGGGAGGGGCAGAATGCCAGGTATGGGGCTTTGTGCCCTGGGTATTGGGGGACAGGTTGCCGGTATGGGGCGTGTGCCCTTGGTGGTGAGTGGGGGTAATGCCTGGTATGGGGTTTGGGCAGGATGTCAGATGTGGGGCTTGTGTGCTCAGTGGTGATGGTACAGGATGCAAGGTCTAGGGCCTGTGTTATGGTTGGTGAGGGGGAAGGATGCCAGGTATGGGGGCTTGTAGTCTTGGTGGTGGGAGCCAGGTTGCCCGGAATCAAACCTTTGCCAGGTATGGGGTTTGTGCTATGAGTGTGGGGTACATGATGCCAGGCATGGTGCTTGCAATCTTGGTGGGGGAAGGATGCCAAGTATAGGGCTTGTGCTCTTGCTCGTGGGGGACCAGGGTGCCGGTATGGGACACGTGCTCTTGGTGGTGGGGAGGCAGCATGCCAGGTATGGGGCTTGTGTTCTGGGTGGTCTACGGGGCAGAATGCCAGGTATGGGGCTTGTGCTCTGGGTGGTGGGGGGGAGTATGCCAGGTATGGGGCTTGCAATCTTGGTGGTGGGTGGCCAGGAAGTCTGGTATGGGACTTTTGCTGTTGGTGGGGAGTCAGGATGCTGGTTGTGGGGTTTGTGATATGGGTAGTGGGGAGCTGGATGCCAGGTATGGGGCTTGTGTGCTGGGTGGTGGGGGGCAGTATGCCAGGTATGGGGCTTGCAATCTTAGTGGTGGGTGGCCAGGATGCCTGGTAAGGGACATGTGCTCTTGGTAGTGGGGAGGCAGCATGCCAGGTATGGGGCTTGTGTTCTGGGTGGTCTAGGGGGCAGAATGCCAGGTATGGGGCTTGTGCTCTGGGTGGTGGGGGGAGAATGCAAGGTAGGGGGCTTGCAGTTTTGGTGGTGGGTGGCCAGGATGCCTGGTAAGGGACGTTTGCTGTTGGTGGGGGGTCAGGATGCTGGGTATGGGGCATGTGCTCTGGGTCTTGGTGGCGTTGGGTCATTGAGTTTAGACTTGTGGGCCCCCAATTTACAAATAGTGGCTGCCAACCATAAAATGGCTTTATTGGGGTATTTGAAGCTGCACGTAGCATATTATTGCAGCCCCTGCAAGGCTATACATTACACATGGTGGCTGTCCAAACAGCAGCATACCCTGCTAAAGCCCCTTCAAACCACCCCTGCCTTTAATTTTAGAAACGTGACAGAGGAGGAAACAGCTAAGATACTTAGAACCCTAAACCTATGAGATGCAAAGGGGACGTATACCCAGCCTAGGTCATCAAAGACTGTGCAGTTACCGTAGTCCCCTTCCTAACAAGTTTCACTGATGCCTCATTTGCCTCCAGCCTAGTTCCAAACAGCCTAAAAGGAGCCTGGGTACTCCCATTGCTAAAGAAACCCTCCCTTGACCCTCTCTCCCCGAACAACTATCGTCCAATCACCACAGTACCGTTTCTCCTAAAGATCTTAGACAGGGCAGTATACTTACAAATTGAAGCCTACCTTGAAACACACCACATACTAGAAACTCGTCAATCAGGTTTCCGCCCAGGACATGGGACAGAATCTGCTCTCCTGGATTTAAAAATGCAACTGGACTCCTTCAAAGATGAAGGCAAACCAGCCAGCTATCATCCTCTTTATTGATCAGCTGCCTTTGACCTGGTAGACCATGGTACTTAGACCATTATTCTTGCGTCGAGACACTGCGGAAGGCGGCTTCCACTCTTCCATAATTTTCTAATACCTACTTGGACTAAACTCAACTTTGTCTAAACTGCCTGGAGCTCATGCCGCTGGTGCGGTCATTCCTGCTGCCCCTCCTTACCTGGTGCTTCTGCCACCATGCAATTGGCCCACATGCTCAGAATGCTTTACTGTCCCTGTTTCGACTCTTCGCCTCTGTCTAACCCTCAGTGTGACTACCTTTGTAGCACCAGCCTCTGTACTATTGCTGGGAAGGCCAGCGACTCCATAATTGGCCCCAGCAACTCCTCCCGTCTGCCATTACGTTCAAAGGTTTTACTGCATTTGTTGGTTATGCTGTGACTCTTCGCCATTGTGTTATGTATCTCACGTCTGGTGCATCCATGTCATGCCAAAGCAATTTCATGCAATATACCTACTATGAATTGCGTAGCCGCTGCTACTAGGTATTCTATTGTAAGCTACCCATCACGACTAACTCAGTCTTGCGCTGGCAAATGTAATATCCTGCATCATACCTACTATGACTAACTCAGCCTTGTGCTGCAAATGTAATATTCTGCATCCTACCCATTGTGACTAACTCAGTCCTTGCTGTGAAAGTTATATCCTGCAACTCACCTACTATAACTTAGGTAGCCGGTACTGCAAATGCAATTTCAGGATTATACCTACTTGCTTGCTGGAAGCAGCCCCCGCACCATGAGGTGAGGTTGTGCCAGTATACACATGCTGACCTATTGTAACTCTTACATTTAATGCACTTTCTGTAGCTAGCGCCTAGATGCCTGAGGGCTTTGTGCGCTGAAATAAATGCATAAATAAATAAATAAATATCCTCTGCCATCATCTTACCGGAAGCCACCTTATGGGTCAACTCCTTCCTTACCAACAGAACCATGAGAGTCTTCTCAGACACAGACAGTGCCCCCCATCCCAATACCTTGCAGGGTACTGCAAGGGTCCTGTGTCTACCCTTCCTTATACAATATCTTTACAAGCCCCTTTTCGACCTCCTAGACTCCTTGGGTGACATCTACATCAACTATGCTGGCAACACCCAAATCCTCCTCCCGCTATCCGGATGTTTCTCCATTGACTCCCTGACCTTCAGCAAAATCTATTCCACAATACAAACCTGGATGGCAAACAACCACCTATGGCTGAATGACGAGAAAACAGAGATTCTGCTGGTGGCACCCCAACCATACTGGAGAAAATTGGAGAGGATTTCATCTCCTTCCTCATTGATGGCCTACGGATACCAATATCCTCCTCAGTGAAAACATGTGGGGTTCACCTGGACTCTACTCTCTCCTTCACCAAGCAAGTGAGTGCTATTTCCTCCTCGGCCGCATACACAACGAAACTTATCAACGGTGCCAGACATTTCCTCTCCCAGATAGCTGCCTAACCATTGCAAGAGCAATCGTCGGAGCAAGACTCGACTATTGCAATGTCCTGCTCGCTGGAACCTCTTAAAGCAATGTGAACAAACTCCAAGTCATCGAAAACAACGCGCTTAGAGCAGCCCTGAATATCTCCAAAACAGACCATATCTTAGAAACTAGAAAAAAAGTCCCCTGGGTACCTATTAGGGAAAGGATCTTTTTCAAAACTCTTGCCATCACCCACAAAGGCCTATCCAACACAGCCCCACGATACCTGTGTCAGAAGACTGAAAAATCTGCATCCACCAGACCAGTAAGGACAGTGTATGGGACCCGCCTAAAACCTCAATGGCTATTCATGTACTCAATTCAGTGTAAGCAGTGGAAACAGCGCACCAATGCCCTTGGGCTTGGGCGCTTTACAAATGTAAAAAATAAAATAAATAAATATGATGGCTTTATTGGTGGATTTGAGTCTGCACTTACATCAGAACATGTCATACTAGGGTGGGGTTGGGCATGGACAGCATGGCACTATTGGAACCGGCATTATGTTGACTGTGATTAAATAGAGTTGTTTGAAAATGGCAAGGCTATGCTTAACTGGCAGGCTGGCACGTGGCGCTGAAGATTGTACTTTTTAAGAGAACCATGGGATATTTAAACATTATCCCAGGCAGGTTGGCACTTTTATTATCAACTCCCTGTAATGGAGCAACACTGGTCACCCTGAATTGACAGCACCCTGAAGCACATGAGCAATAATAAGGTATACTTTGGGGTTAACTGGCATTTTGATAACACCTTGCAACTAATTCTGTTATGTTCTGGCATCTTCAAACCCAATCCTGCACACTACATGATATACTGGCACAATATCAAAACTGGAGTTATTTTTATTTATTTTTTATTTTTTATTTTATTTGAAATGATTTAGTTTAAACATAAACTTTTCATTTGGTTTCATAAGACATATATCTCATTCTTGACAGTATCGCAAACATGGTAACATAAAAAAGGGCGATTTCCTACAATCCAACATTTATGGGGTTTGGATCTTTTGAATGGTCCAGAATGTCCGCAAGAAATTGGACAACTGTATATATCAATTTCTTGTCCTGGCCTCTTAAGATCTTCAGCCATCTAGAGTCTCCTTCTTCTTGTTGGTCAGAAATCTTGAATAGATCTCCAAATTTGAAGTCTCTTGTCAGTGAGGGCAGGGCAGATCATGATAAGATGTTTCAGAGTTTCAGGTGTTTTTTTCATCTATGCAAAATCGGCAGAATTGTTCCGTCTTGGGTATTTGTCGAATATTTGCTAATCTTTGTCTAGTTGGAAAAGTGTTTAGTCGGATTTTCATGAAGTCAGAACGAATGATTGGAAGTTCATGAATTGTGCGGATATCAAGTGAGCATTGTAGGTTCATGGTGTATCTTTGTTTTTCATCCAATGTTTTAGCCCAATCGTTGAGCTGTATTTTTACCTTACCGCGTTGGGGGCAGTTGGTGAGCATTTCTATAGTGATGTTTTCATTTGCCATTTGTTGGAATATGGCGACTTTCCACGTTTTCAGCAGACTGTTATTCATGGCCTGCGGGGGCGCTCGTAGAATTTGCATTGCCGGTATTAGATCTTCATTTATCAGCTTGAGCAGGAAGTCCATCTGCTTCCACAATACAATTGAGGAAAGGGATTGTAGTGCCACTTCAAACCATATTCTGGCCATGGGATAACTTTTTGGGAGATTCAGAATCTTCTGCCAGAAGGCAGCTTCAATGATTTGCCAGTTTATCTGAGTTTCTGTAATCATCGCATCGCTCTCGTACGTGATGATGGGGATAACTTTTTGACGATAGAACGCCAGGATAGGTTTTAAGGAGAATTTGCCATTGCGTCTATGTAGATTCACTACTTGTCTGGCTAGTCTTAGAATCTTGCCTTCCAGCGAAGTCATCCAAGCTGTTTCAGCTTTCTGCTGATTAATTAGTACACCAAGGTATTTGAAGGTTGTGACTACCTCAAGTGGTTTATCCTCAAGGATGAAGTTTGTGAGTCTGAGTCGGATATGTGTACTTTGATGCTTGGTTAGCGTCATCATTTTAGTTTTTTTGACATTGATCTGGAGTTCGTTGACATTCATATATGTCATTTGTACTGACCTGTGATGCATAATTGGCATTGGTTTTACAGTTGACGCCTTGGCATCCGATGTATTCTAACATTTAATTTTTCCTGCAAAATTTCTTGTTAATGTCTTTTTAGCCAACTTGCCCCAAACATTGCGCTGTAATGTTTACCACCTCGGGTTCACTTTGCGCTACTTCACCCATGTTAATTTGGGGAAAACCTTCATATCTTCCATATTTAGGTGGCCTCCCTACTTTTGCCTTTGGCCCCTTCTGTGCTCCCCTATATTTGATTCCTGGAGGCATACCTAGCACGTGTAAAATAATCCATATGCACCTGAAAATGTTTAAACAAGGTTAGTGGCCTGTCTTATTTTCAAACGCCATCTTCTCACGCCTCACACTAAAAGGCAAATGATTGGTCCTGAATGCTAATGACACAGTTGGGTTGAATATTTAAAGTGGCTGCATTTGCAGCGGAAATCTCAACCCCACGCAATATTCTGCACTGACCCGCCATCGTTTTATTTTCCACCACTCCTTATAGCCAGGTTGGGGCTGGGTGCTTCCACCGGGGCTGCTGGGCGTCTTCCGTGTGATGGGGGACGCCGGGGGTAATCACCCAAACGTTCAGCTTCAGCAGCTGCATCACTTCCGCTTGACACTCGCTTGGACAGCAGGATGTAAACAGAGCTTATACCGCAGAGCCACGCCTGACTCGGGAAACGGAAATAATTTTAAAGAAAAACGTTTTTTCCAAATATATCTGGGAGTTCACATCGGCTGTAGCGAACGAGACGATAGATCATGAGGAAAGGTTGGCATGAAGTGAAGTGAAGAGTGAAAGAGCATTGGGCCTACAAATTCGGTGGTGTGGGGAAAAACTGGTGGTTGTTCTGTTACTGCCACTTTGTTTGGTGGTAACGGAATGACTGCAGTGTTTTCAGCACCACTGAACTACTCGTTTGGTCTTGAAGTGGAGGATTTACCCCTGCATCATGCTGAAGGCAAATCCGCCACTTTGAGGTAAAGAAATCGGCAAAACTACCAAAGCGTAGTTATGGCTGGTGGTAATTCTGCTGATGTCCCCAAGGAGTCCTACGGACTCCAAAAATGAGGACCAACACAACCCTTACACCACTTGTAATCACGGGATAGACCCATGGGACCAAATGGTAATGGTTTACTGCTGAATTACCACCAAACTAGTTATGTGGCCCAAAGAAAGCAAACGATGGATGGAAGAAATAAAGGGAAAAGGTGCCCTGCTTTCTTACAGGTAATCCTATTTCTCGAAGTCCTTCACTTCCTCTTCCCAGTCCTGGAACCTCTCCCACCCCACTCTGGGGGTAATTGGGAAGTTCTGCGGCTGGTTATTGAACAGAGGGGAATTGCACACTATAGAGGAGCACACCCACAGGTTCAGTGCAACACAAACGTATTAAATGAACAACTTCAGTCCTTGACACACAACTGAACCAAGGATTGTCTAGGAAGACAAGCTCACGGCTTATAATGAGAGATGAAAGTCTGCAGGGAAACCCCAGTTGTGGCCCTGCAACTAACCCCCAATGGAACACCCTTGAATGCAGCTGGGGCGACTGGCATAGCACAGGAAGACCACCCTGCATGCCTGAGGAGGGGGAAGATTAGAGACCTCATAAACCATGGTAATGACAGTCCTCGCCCATCTATTCAAAGTAGCCGTAGATGGCTGCCTGCACGCCCTGGAAAAAAAGTGATAAATAAAACTGTTTACATTGCCTAGAACCTGCCGTTTTGGCCAGGTACAACTTCTCTGCCCTGCCCACATCCAGGGCGTGCACCCAAGAAGGGCTATCCTCACCCTAGAACTCACTAAGAGTAGGGAGAATCAGACACTCCTGGAGGTGGAAATCTGAAAAGACCCTGTGGTTGAAAGAGAGGAGGGGGATGCAGGATCAGTCCTTCAGGGACACATCTCAGATATGGTTCTGAGACGACCAGAGCCCCCAACTACCTCAGCCTACAGGAGGACGCAATGGCCACTAAGAACCGACACTTGAAAGACAAGAGACTGATTAAACGCTCCTCCAAAGGTTCAAAGGAGGGCCCAGGGAGAACACCTAGGACCAGGGGACGGCCCCAGGTATGGAAAGAAGAATGAACCCTAGGGCAGGAGATCACAACTTTCTAAAGGAAGCCATGTCCTTCACAAGGGCAGTGGACACCCACATGGTGCTAGATTCCCTAACTGCTGCCAACTGGGTCCTCATGGTGGAGGCGGCCAACTCCACACCAGACACCTCGTGAAGAAAAGCTAAGACACACACTGGGTTTCACAATAGGGGATCAACCTCATTTCAGCGACACCAGAAACCAAAGGACCGCCAGTGCCTACCATAAGCTTTGAGGGCGAAAGGACACCTATAGCCCTTCAAGCCAGAGCCTGGGCTGGAGACAGCCCCACACTGACCATCCCTACCCATTCAGAAGGCAGGCCATCAAGCACAATCAGGATAGTTCCTTGCTCAGGAGGGTGGCCCACCTCAGGGGGAAGGGGCCCAGAAAAAAAGTGAGGGGAGATTTCCTGGAGAAGAACAGCAGGAAGCGAAACTTAGCTTCCTCGGCCAGGCAGCGGTCTCCAGGATCAGGAAAGCCCTATCTCTCTTTACCCTCAGCAGAACCCTGCGAATCAGCAGGAAGGGGGAAAGGGGAAACAGAGGAACAGGGCCAAGTAGAGGACTTGTCATCGTTCCTATCACCAGAGAATCCCAAACCCTTAACACATAGTGCAGGGCCAGGGCATTCTGACTGGAAGCAAACAAGCCAACTGGTCGGGCCACGAGCCTTTTGAAGATTGACAGAAGACTGGGATCTTTAAGGCCCAGTATAGTGCGGACAGCAATACCCTGCGCAAGGTATCTGCCTGGACATTCTCCACACCTGGGATAAGAAAGTGATGTTTGCCCAAATCATAATCCTGACCGCAACCCGATGGAGAGAGTGGGACCTGGTGCCACCCTGGCAGTGTTTGGGCACTTTGGCCAACTGATAATCTGTGTCAATCTGGACAGCCTTCCCCAATAGATTAAGGTCAAGGCACTGAGGGACCTCCAAATGGATAATAATAATAATAATGTGTGTAAATATGTGCTTTGTAAAGCACTTTGGATCAAAGCGCTATATAAATATCACATTTGTATTATAAATTATCATAAATGGCCGATATCTCCCTCCAATATGAGGACTTCTCCCCTTCCATCTGCACCACATCCCCTGAAAGGCCATAGACCCAAAGTCGCACACCACCCTGTCTGACTGGCATGTCATGAGGATGAGCAGATGAGGGGCTGCCAAGTAGAACCTTTGGCTCAGGTTATTCACCCAGAGCCACCAGGTCCACTTTCTCCTGATGTAGGAGGAGTAGCCCATGGAAGTTGCATCTCAGTTGACCAGATGTAACACCAGAGGTCTCATGTGAAGCATTTTGCAGGAGCCCACAAAGACTGTAGCTGCCAAGACTTCCTTCACTTTCAACCATCACAGGGCCAATGCCTTCTCCAAGCTAAGCCTAGAGCTCTGCCTGTTTTGCAGTTTTGTTGCTCTGTTAGTGGGTAGGGAGATCCTTCCCTTACGGGTATCGAAAAGACGCCCTATAAACTCGATTACCTGAGTTGAGATCAGCAATGATTTCTGTATGTTCAACACCCAGCCAAACTTCTCCATGAGTGACTGTGCAGTTGTTGTGTTCAGGGGGCAAGGGATGCCCAGGGGGCATGTAGCAACCAATCGGCCAGGTAGGGGTAAAGACAAGTGCCCTGTGAGTGGAGCGGGGCTACCAGGCCCTTTGTAAAGACTGTTGGGGCTAAGTGGAGTCCAAAAGGCAGCACTCGGAACTGAAACTGTTCCTCCCTCACCTCAAACCTGAGGAAACGCCTATGACCCTCCTGCATGGGAATGTGAAAATACGTGTCCTTGAGATCTATGCAGGAGAGGAAGACGACCTTTACCACAAATGGAATAATACCCAGAAGAGTCTCCATTTAGAAGGGTAGCTTTCTGACATGATGGTTCATCCCCTTGAGGTCTATGATGGGGCGCCAATCCCCCGAGAGCTTCATACCCAGAAGCAGAAGGAGTATACCAAAAGACCACGCTCCCCACTGGGTAATGGCTGGATAGCATTCTTGCCGAATCCCCTCATGACGGGCTGCTTTCTTCACAGAATCCCTGGGCTAAGGGGTCAACACCCCGCTTGAATCCATGGGATAGAAATCGAACTCTAAGGAGTAACCCCTGGGCACAGTGTCCCAAACCCAGGTCATCTTCCCAGTAAGAGCTGAACAGCTGGAGGTGGCCACCACTGGAGCTGACAGGTGGGGTCCTGAACTCCTCGAGTGAGGAAGTGCCAGCAGATGTCGTGGTAGTGGCCGTTGGTTTGATGAGTCCACACCCTCTTCTGCCATGAAACCGGGCGCACCTGGACTCCTTGGAGCCTGGAAAGTCAATCTTGCTGGGTATCTGGGGTGGCCCTTTTTCGGCTTGGGATCAGAAAATGCATGACTTCCTCCTCCCGTCTTCATCGTCACAGCCCATTACAAATCAGGGCCGATGGAATCAGACAGATCCCTTCTGAGCCAAACTTCTTTGTCTTGCTTGTATTCATTGCCCCGCCCCTTTCGGGGAAGGACCATGTAGCCTCTGGTAGTCCTATGCACTGACTGACTTTTTTTTGTCTGTCCTTGGACAGATCTGTTGGAACTCACCAACAGAAGAGGTTCAAGGGGTGCCGGTTGGCACTGTTTGGTCGCATTTGACCGCAGGAGGACGACGTCACAGTGAGGCTCCAGGTGCAATGGCATCCAGGGTGACGACCCAGTTGTCAGGCAATGACGGGCCCAGCGTTTGATCAGATAAGAAGGTTGGGTGAGTTGCACTGTGCGCTGAAGGTTGCTGTTAGCTGAGAAATTCCTTGCCTTCCAGGGTTATGCCTGCTACGCCTGAAAGGTTCCCAAACTGACACAGAAAGTATGAGCACAGACATTGATCTCCGCCTATACCCGCTGCCGCCCCTGATATCACATAGGACTGGACCCAGGCCATGATGATTGCAAACTACAGAAAATGTGGCCTTGGAAAAACGTTTTCCCCAACCTCTGGTGGAGGGTGAGCGTGAGCCTCCCCAAGAAACAAGTCCTGGAGGGGGGGGGGGTCGGAGGTGGCTTTGGGGGACTAGGAGGAGTACCTGATGGAAGGGGGGGGAACACATCTTCCAGGATATAATGGCTGAGATAATGGAGGGTGTGTGCTACAATCTGGACATTCGAGAGGAGGGGCTTTCCATGTCTGTGAATGTGACATTTAAACACTTGAAGACCCTCCGCACCAAAACAGGTCTTCCGGTGCTTCCGGAAAAACTTGAGGCTTTGAAAAAAGAATGACGGAGCTAGATAAAACGTGGGTACTGAGGTTCCTCTGGAGGCTGAAGCTTTTGATGAATTTCTAGAGAGAGACAGCATTGAGGAGGCCCTGCCCACCCGCCAGCAGTTTTCACACCTTCCAGGCAGCTACCTAGAGATTCAAGGCCAGCTCCAGGCAGACAGCATTGAGGAGGCTGCTTGCCACTGATCAGGCCTTGCCACTCAGATGCTCTGCCCACGACCAGTTTTCCTTGCCTCAGCCTTGGTGTGGCGTCAGGTTAAGGCATCTGCTGTGGAAGAGCTGAGTCAGCGACTCTCGCCTGAGCAGGGCATCTAATTGGGCCCCCACGGGGACTGCTGTCCCGACCACCGCGCCACAAAGCGGGCCGTCGCAGGGGAATACAAGTAGTACCAGTACTTGCAGGAACAGAAAAAAAGTTAATGCTTACCGAAGATGTGCCTCCCTCCGTTGGGAAAGGAAAAAGTCCGCACGTGAGGTTGGGTGAGGCCCTTATCCACTCCCCGCTTAGGGGGCGGGGCCGGGGTCATCCCAATCAGTGGGGCTGATTGTTAAATAAGAAAGCTGGCAGATCCTGTTTCATGAGGCAGGGCGCATATAAGTACCGGGAAGAGGTAGAGGGAGGAGGGGGAGGTACTGAGACATAACATGCGGAGGTACTGAGAGGAATGACTAGCGAATGGAACAGAGTGAGGGAGGAGCACATGGGTGGAGTAGAAGGGGGGAAAGGAGTGAAGGAGGAACAAAGGAAGAAGAGAGGAAAGGGGGCTGGGGAAGGAAGCAAAGAAACAGAGAAAGCAAGGAAGTAAACGAGCGGCATGGAAATCTGGGGAGAAAAAAGAAAAGGGGAATTGAATAAAAAGGAGTTAGAGAGAATAACACGAGGAAAGTAAAAGAAAGGGGAGAAAATGAAGGGAGGGAATAATTGGGGAAGAGTGTGTAGGAGAAGTAAGTAAGCTGACAGAAATCAGGAAAGGAGGAAGGAATTAAGGAAGAACAGGGGCAAGCAGCTAGGCAGGGAGGGGAAAAGGCAGAGGTAAGAAGAGTGGAAGGCAGCGACAGTGAGGTGAAGGGCTGGAACTCAGGGAAGGAAGATCAATAGGAAGAATTATTTTGGGGAGGGGGGGGTTTCTGGTGCTTACTTTCTTAAACTCTAATGTTAAACTTCCACCCTGAAGCTCAGCTTATGCCAGTGTCCATTGATCCTTCTCTGCTCTCCGCACGCCCTCTTTCGGCACCCCCTTTTCTGTGCCAGTCATTTCCGTGCGTTACGTTAAGGTACCCCTCGCCCCCTCCGCCCCCTGCTTAGAGCAGAAAGTAGCCTGAGGCACCCATTAGGTGCATACGTTATAACAGAGACAAAGCCACTGATTATCACGAGACGTCCAGCCATCATGGAAATGTAACAGTAAATGCCCATTGAAAAGCTATACATCCTTCTTTGTCAGCAAGTGGCTGCTATGGCGGAACCAGTGTTAAAAGGAAACAAGGCGATTACACTACCCCGAGTAAGGGCTCCAGCTAACCCAGCTTGTAAGGCAAATGCTGCAAAAGGGCACGTTTAAAGCCCCAGAAAGAAAGTAATACAGAGAGGAATATATTGCCATGCTATAAGAATGCTGACTGGCAACATGGGGGCAGTTGCTGTGGGCCCTCCTGAGGCTTGTGGCCCCTTTCACCTGAAAGGTTTGAAAGGCGCTGACGCCATCCCTATTTGCCATTGTTGTCCGTTGGGCACGCCCAGCAGGACTCCGAGACCTATCAGTGCCGATTTGTTATTCTTTTCTTATTATATTGTCACCCTGAACACTAATACATGCTGTGGTTTGGTTGCCAGTATATTTAAAGAATACACTATGCGCTTAGTAAATGAAGCTGTACTTTAACTGAACGGCTCCATCCGCAACTTGGTTGCTGTGTCCCGCATGTCATGACAATTTATTTAAGGAAACACTAATGTACTGGGGCTGACAGGTCCCTGAGCCCTGATGGCTGTGACCAACAAGGCGCACAAAAAGGACAACTGCGGTCAAATGCGCTGCGCCTAAACGGCCAGCGACGAAAGGGTTTGCGCCGAGATGTATAGCTCCGCTGCGCTCTGGAGAAACGCGCACCAGCTTCCGTCTTGTTACTATAGAACCTAAATAATGTTTTTTTTTTGTTTTAGCGCCTTTTGGTGGCATAAATCATCGAATGGCAACCATTGCTACAGAGAAAGGGAAGGGTGCTAGGAGCAGACTATCTCGCTGGCATGGGAACTGGTAATGCTCGTGGCAGGAATCCCCCAAAACACTGAGCTTTTTTTGTGACCCCCCTATGCCATATTAACAAATGACATTTGCACCAATAGAAAGGACTGTTTTCTGCATGACAGAGTTTCATTTCTTGATGCGCAATGATCTGTTTGTCAACGCCACTCAGCCACGCTTATCTGGTGGTTTGCTTTACAATGTCGCCATGTCTGCTCCAGTGTGTAAATATTAACATCTTCTTTCTTAAATACCTCACGCCCTTCTTGCTGCTAAGAACATGTATCACTGTTTTTTTCTTTGCTAGTTTTCCCTACAGAGGCCTGTCGATACTTGCTTCATGTTTTTTTTTTCTTCTTTCGTTTCTCCTCAGACGCGCACAACTAATTTCTGTGAGGAGCGTCCATCTTTTGTTTCCATGCCCGTAAGCTCATGATATGACACCACGAGAGGCACATGTTGCAGCATCATGTTAGGTACATCTCAAGCAGAGCTCGGGGAACTCCCAGTGAAGTGTGTGAAGTGGCAGGGCCAACACAAGGTCTTCCCCACAGAGTTAACAATGGTAACAGTAGTGTAGAGGAGCACACCTTTCTTCTATTAGCCTTCTTGCTTTAGTACATACATTTCAAATCAATTCCTAAGCATTTTAGCGGCTGACAGAGTCAGATTCTGGGCTACAGAATCCAATATACATAGAACAAGCTTTGGGATCACTTTAGCAAAAATGACCTTGGCTCCGTGTACACTTTTGAGCATATAACTATGCAAAAGTAAATACTGTACTTCCTTGTGATTTCACAACAGTTTTAATTATTTAAACAAAGTTTATTTGGTGGTAACTAGTGTACCCCATTCATTTTCTAATTTCTACAGTGTTCAAAACATAAATTATTCCACACTTTTAGCATTACTTCATGCTTGACAGGATATCAAAGTAAAAAATACTAGAAACATTTCCATGTGAGTCACAATTTACACAACAAAGTGTAACACTTTCTTCATTCGTGAGTATATTTCCCATTGCTTTTAGGAGAAACTTCAGTCCATATGTCAAACTTGTAACTGGCTAGCGAGCCAATAGTCCCTTTGTTTGAGGGTTTCTCTAATGCACAACGCGTTTCGGGCTCTGAATGCCCTTCATCAGGTGCGGACCAGTGTCTTGTTTCAATGATTTTAAATTCTGAAAATTAAAGATAACATATATTTCTGTTCAATCCCTTAATCTTTGTTTGTTCAAAAAATGTTATCATTATTGTTACTGCTGTCATTCTTTTTTATCAGTATTGATTTTGAACCTCAGGTACCTTTAATTCTGAAGATTTTTCTTCTTAGAAACATCTCAAACGTGTCAGTGCTGCTTTTGCAGTTGAATGTGGCTCTACGATTGCTCTTCCTTAAAGCACCGGTGGCTGTTTTGGTCTGTAAGGAAAACGAAGAATTTTCGGTTTTTGACTGTGGCTCTATTGTGTGTGGGTTTTGTGCTGGGAACAGTCGCTAGAACGTAGAGCCAGATTCAACTGCAAAAGCAGCACTGACATGTTTGAGATGTTTGCCATTGTACTTTTGTGCACAGTCTGCTCACAGTGATGGTGCTTGCCAATTAATCGCAGTGGCGGGAAACCCATCCCTCCTTATTGTGCAAATGAAGGCCTCTTCCTTCTTAATAGGTTTTTTAGTAATTGTTTTCATATATTCTTCAAAGAAAGATTCACACCTCCCTTAACAAAATGGAGTCTTGGACTTAATCAGTACTGGCCCATATCTTAATGTGGTCCTCCTCGGATTACTTATCGGTACTCTTCATGAGTGCTACTCTTTCTCGTTCCAGTATTTACTTGTGAGGTGGCACCCCACCTCTCGCAGGAACACTTCTTTTATTTTTACTCTTCTCTCTTTCACCCCGTCTCCTCCCTTCAGGGCATAATATGACCCTGACCCAACACTCACAAGTTACTTCCCAGTGGGAAGTTCCCACTATCCTAATATACCCATTCACTGATTAGCAGTCGGGAGGGAGAGGCGGACAGTGCGTACTGGGGACTAGGAGTAATGAAGATTACCGGCAAGAGCTCTATCTCCACGTCCCTCTTCCTCATCCCAGTACTTACTTGTGGGGCATACACAGCTAGATTATGAATGGGCCTAGAAAATCATACCACAGCAGCCAAAGGTGAAATGCACACACCAATGTATTGAAGACAAAGAGCCAGTTAACTGAAATGTCCTATAATCACAACAGAGCTGCACTCAGAACTCCAGTACCAAAAGCCCCTGCATCCCTCTGGAGGAGGTTGAGCCGATAGTGGTTAATGAAAGTGTTGGGACTCTCCCAGGTAGCAGTCAGTCGTCCGCTTGACCGGGAGAACATTTAAGAACATGGGCCCTGGGAACCCGCCCAGCGCTCTCAGGAACCTTGCCCCCACCCTCCACTGGCCCAGCCAGCAGAGGATCCTATATGAAGTGCCCCTGCTGAAGGCAGGAGGAAAAAAACTGGTGAGTACTGGGTGGGGGTCATATAATGCAGCGAGGAGGTGGGGCGAAAGATAGAAAAGTCGGTTAGATCTGGACATCGATGAGAATACTGGCTCGCCTCTAATTGTATGAAGCATCTTTTATTGTGTCGTATTTCAAGTGAGGGGCGACACAGCGGCTCCCCCTGGCCTCTACAAGATGTCTTTTTAACAGCACTTTGTTTCAGAAGAACTTTTAAAAAGAGACGATTCGTAGTAGATAGCAGAGTGGCTATTGTCCATTTAGAGATGCAAATGAAGAGATTAGACATGGGAGGGTTGCATAACAATCCGAACGCTGCTTGTAAAAGTGACTACAAACAGATTCCCTAATCGTGCATTTTCTTAATATTTGTCCCTAAGTATTAATTCTGTTTTAAACCCCAAAAGGATTTGTTGAGGCTTGTATTACTTTGCATGCTTCTACTGTACTATTCCAGTCATTAGTGAGGGGGCGGGGGGAAGCTATAATGCGACTTTTCGGACACCTTTTACTATAACGATACATCTGTGAGGGTGATGAATGCTAGGCTAGTACACATGTTTTGGGGATGCCCAATAGTGCAAAGGTTCTGGAGGGGGGTGGAACACAAGGTGTCCCATGGGGGCATAGAGCTGGATATCCAGTCCCCAGAGGTCTGCACGTTGGGCAGATACAAAAAACATGCGAAGGACAAACCACTAACTAAAATGAAAGACATGATGTACATAATAGCTGAACGGAATAGAGCTATGAATGGGAAAGATGCTAGGGAGCCAAGTGTGACTAGTTGGTGGAAGGAGTTGCAAAAATGGGCCACTGCAGAAACTAGGGGCATGGGAAAGAGCGCTAAGTGAACACAAAGCGGAGCTGCGAATGGACATTCAACGATGGGTAGCGTTAACTGTGACTTTGTTTACATGCAATGGTGTGAGAGAGGCCATGCAAGCCACACCGGAGGGGTTGGGTGCACAGCGATCAGGAATGTTTATACGAGTATATTATGTACAGGCTAAGTTGGGGGTGGGGGTTTATAGTAAAGTTTGTTGTGAGACACAGATAAGATGTAATATGCTTTATAACATTGACTGTTCACGTCTTATTGTATGATGTGTTAAAATGTAATTTACATTTTTTTTAACCTATACATATGTGAGGTTAGTTTATTATGTGATATTTGTATTTTTCAAGGTACATCTATAAAATTAAGCATTGAAACCCCAACCATGACAAATATTTGTACAAGCTATAGCTGGGAAGATATGTGATCAAGTGCCTGGATCGCAAACTGAGCTCACGTCATAGGCCCTTAACTTAACCAAAGTGTGTGATCCTGAGCAATCATTACATCCCCCTTTCTCTCCCAAGAAGTGATTCAGTTTGCAGCGTATCCGCAAAGAGTTGTCCTTCATAGTTTACTAGAATGCAGTGTTGCTCCACCTATACTAGTAATATATATAATAATCATAGTAACCTATCCTATAGTGCCCATCGCAAAGATATTGGTGCCTGGGCTGACATATGGCAGGCCAGTGCTCTTGTATGCGCAACAGTTCTACTTTTTTCACTTTTCCTTTTTAGTTTTGTATACTAGGCGGTGCTAACCTGAAACAATTGCATTAGAGTACAAATAGGGCGAAATGGCATTTGAGGTGGAACACAAACCTTGTAGGTGTTGTTTGGTTATTTACCCACCCATTGACCATCCCCGGCCAAACATTATCCTCCTGGGATCTCTTGGAGCTGAATTGATCAAGCCTTACTGGCAAACTTTGTGCTTGAAGTGCAAGCTGGTGTTTTTTTTAAGCAGTCTTCAGAGCGCTGATGACTTAATTGGAACTGTAAATGTTCTGCTGGGGTAATACAAATGGCTTAACCAGGTCTGCCTCCAGCCAAATCCTGTTAAAAACAAGCATTGGCAAAGCCAACATTTTCGTTTGTGTATAAGTATTAAACATTTGCTAGACACTGCTATTATATGACCACATACCCGCACCATTTTGCAGCTACTACCATTGATCCCCACTTAATACCACTACAGCAGGGCCTGGCAAATGCAGTTACCAAGCCTACACAAAAGCCAAAACTATTGCCATTGCCAATGCTTGTTTTATTTTAGGCTCTGCCATGGGTGTGGGTTCGTGTACTCCTTTGCTACCATCAAACTCAAAAATATTGTCTCGGGATTTTTAACGAAACGTTGAATTTCATCCGCAAGCGCTGCGATAACGTGCATCAGGTAATTCTACTTCCGGTGTCATTAATGTGACCCGTTCAGGGCCATCTGTGGGCCTCGAACCTTTGTCGCCGCCTAGCCCCTTGGACACAGGCCTGCGAAGGCTGTAATAAAAAGACACGAAATACGAATATGTTCCAGATCTCAAATTAAAGGATGAGCGTAGAACGCGTGGGTGTCAGAGCTGCTCCTAAGAGGCAAACGTCTGGCGATGACAGATCGCCGTCCTCCTGTCACATGCCCCTCTTCTTCCGCCAGCACACCCAGGCTCCACACACGCTCTCCAGTATGGGAGCAGCGGCACCCTGCCGCCTTCTAATAACATGGCATGTGCAGATGGCAGGAAACAGTGAGATCCGCCTCCTACGTTTAATGTATTCCAAAAATCCTATTCAGCACAGAAGCTGAGGTGGGCTTTGCTGAAAACAACAAAAAGACCTCTAATCTGGTCTCTCTACACCTCCCCCTCCCATCAACCCCGGCAACTTCCCTCTTCATATATTACGCTATCATACAAACACACGCGGACACTAAAATAACGAAGGACGCACGCACAAAACATGCTGCAACTTGTTTAGCGTATAAAAAGGAACGCAACCAGCCACTATTATTAGCTGGAAGGTCAAATCACTGGGAATCCCGTTTTAAAGAGAGAACCTTTTACGTGTCACCAACTTGGTGGACCCTCACTGGGTGCCCAGCGTCATTTCACTGGGGGCAATACTCTGCTATCTTTACTAAGGAGGGAGTCCCACAGCTGACCCTCAAACGTTACCTCATCAGGTACCTCAACAGAAACTGCCCCATCTCAAGTACCACCTACCTCATGACTGGTTGCCTTAGAACGCCATAACAGGTTGCGACAATTATTTTGCAGAGCCATGGCCTGTTGGAGCGGGGGTCGGTGTGTTTCCATCTCGGCACATGCCACCAGCCAAAGGCTGCCAGCAGGCAAGCGCCCACCGGTCAACATGGAGCCCTGTCCCACAAACAGTAAAAAATGATATAGCAAATTACTGACATAGAACATAATTAAGTAAGCATGGATAAACGTCCCTGTCTGTCTCCTTGTTGGTAATTACCTTAACCTGCTTACATATGGTGGCGACTCTGCCTTCTCTCTATGTGATCGTCCTCGGGGACGCTCAGGATATGCTATGTGATCTTGCGTTCTATCTTTAGGCTGTTCCAGATCTGACCTTCTCACTTCCTTATCCATTTTCAGGCTTCCTTCAGGGGCACACAAGCTTCCACCTTCTGCCCCAAGACCGGACTCTCTTTCCTCGTCTGACATGTCTAGCCCCCAACTAGTGTGACTATCATCCCACTCACCCTTGTCTAATTTCAGTCTGCTCAAGAATAATACCTGATGTTCATCACTGAACAGGTTTCTCTCCTCACTTCATGATTGAGGTACTGGGGATCGATCACCATTCCCTCGAGTTTCATACTCACTACCGCTTCTTAACTGTTGATAAACCTTATTGATCCTTTCTCCAATGCTTTCCACCTCAAATCCTTCTTCTTCTAGCGCTACTCTAGGTACTGTTTGTGCTACTTCCTTTATTGGAAGAACCTCTTCTAACTTGTCTCATAGTATCTCAGTGCGTGGCTCATTTGTCCTTTATGAATGCGACTTGCATAGGGAGCTCGCTCTCTTCTTTGTGTTCTATTTCTTCATCTTCTTCCCTTCCTTTTCTCGCATCTCTTCTAATTCTTTCTTTCTCTTGCCTTCGCTGTTCTCCTCTCCTTACTCCTTCCCTTCTTTCCTCTTCTTCCCTTCGTCTCTGTAATCTTTTGTCCCTTAGTCTTTGTGCTTCCACCTTCTCTCTCTTTCTTTTCTTTCTGTCCCTTTCTTCTATCGTTCTTTGTCTATTGTCGTACTTTCTTTGTTGTTCTGCTCATTCTTCGATTTTCTCATGTTCCTCCTGATATATCCGCTCTCGTTGCTCCCTGCTTTTCATTTTCTGTTCATCCTCTTTTATCTCTTCTCTTGTTGCTTATCTTCTCTTTGCCTAACTTCCTCAATACTTTTCCCATCTATCTTAAGTAATACCTGTCCTCCCATCCATTTGTTCTGTACAAGCGCTACCTCGTCAGCCTTATCCTTTTCTCCTTTCCATCTCTTAATCTCCCTGTCTATTTCTGTCAACAAATTCAACCACTCACTTTTTCCTTCCTTGTCTTGTATGATCTTGTAAATCTCTTCCTTTCTTTTATTCTCTTCCGGACTATCGTCGCTATTGTGAGAGGGGAGTTCATATATCGGATTACTATACCTCATCGCTGCTCTTAGTTCCTTTAAAGGACACACCTATCTCTTCCCTAGCAACACCCTTTGCTTCAGGCAAAGTAAGGGGAGCTGAGGGCTCAGCACCTTCCCCCTTATGCTGATTAAACATCCACTCCTCAAGTGGCGGGTCTTCTCTTTCCTCTTAATACATCTTCCAGAGATGTAAAATCGCTAAGCTTTTCTCTAATTTTTTCCCTGTGTATGCAGCGTACAAATATATGGTCATGTGTTGTAATACCGCTTTTGACGATGATCCCCTTTGTGGCCACTGCATGAACATTTTATCTGCCTGTCCTTTACCCATTCTGCACTATACTGTTTGAGCTTGGGCATATGCTTTGGAAGTGTCTTGCTTAGATGCGTGAGAGGACTATCCCCCATAATGACAAGTGTAAATTGACTGTCAATACTTACCAGACTGTTAAATAAACCGTATATATTGGCTTAAATTAATACTTTTCAAAGTTTTTAAAACAACAAATATGAGCAAGCACCATCTATCGCTGCTCAATCCTCTTGTTTCAATGGTCTATCCTCTTGATTGGTGCCAATCGCTTTACTGCACTGTTACTTTTTCAATTCTTCACAACCTCTATCGCTCTTCAATATTTTACTCAACAACCAACATTTAGCCTAGCCCAACATTACACATTATAAACACTGTGATCACCTCTTCCCTCACCTTTACTTTTTACCATACAGGGTTTGACACATCACCATATGTAATCCTGATTACGTGTTTTATGTTTCACTCTACCCTCATTGGGGTTTGAGATGCCTCCTTCTCACTCCCTTGAGTTAGGAATTCTAGGCAGTGGGCCTCATTACGACCCTGGCGGTAAGGGGTTTACGCCAGCGTTAGCTGCGCCGACCCCTTACCGCCAATTACGAGGTCCCCTAGCGCCATGGTGCTTTTAACACCTGCTTTTAGCAGGTGTTAAAATCCATGGCGCTAAGGGACCATGGAGTTAATTACGCCACCGTAATTTACGGTGGCGTAATTAACGCCTTCCCCACTCCCATTATGCCCTATGGGGCAAAAATGGGAATGGGGAAGGGTAAATGGGGATTGGGGACTTACCGCCCCGCCAAGGTCGGAATGGGGCGGTAAGTCCGCCAACCACCATGGCGTAAACGTAGTTTACGCCATGGTGGTAAAGTCACGGCCCAGGCGGTAACTTACCGCCTGGGTCGTAATGAGGCCCAGTATCTCTAATCTCTACAATTATTTCCCATTACTTAAAAATGAACACAATCATGTCCCCTTACTCTACTCACCATTCGTTAATCGACACAAGGCCTTTGGTACCGACTCCTCCTCCAATCCGACCACTTCGCCTTCCGTTGCAGAGCGCCTGTGGAAACCGGGCAGGGATTTCATCAAAGGGGGACCTGCCCACCATCTCGGTTCTTCTTGCAAGTTTATTTCTACAGGCTGCTCTCCACAGGAAACTCTGCGATCTTCCAGCTAATGGCGGAAGATGCCTGATCGTCTGAAATACTAGAGACAACCTAGTTTGGATCTTTTTGAACCATCCGCACCGCCACGTGAGCTTAGGGCCCTTTAGGAATGTGCATACAATGGATGGGTTCACAGAATAACTCTGAGTCCAAATAACCGCACCAACTCAGGAGGATGGCAAAATACTGTTTTATTAACAATTATCTAAAACAGGTTACAACAACAACGGACGTACGCTGGATTTCTCCCGATGATCTTTTCATAAAGACATGGTTATATTCCCAAAATACATCAGTGGTGATGTCATACTATGTGGCAAATAATGAAAAACCTACTGGAGATTCAGATAGGCTTAAGGGGAACATCTAAGTATATTATATATAGGAACTAGGATTGTGATTGGCTGCCCACTGTCAGGTGGACAACATATGCCTGCCTCTAAAACACTTGTATACGTTTTGGCCATGGCACAATTGGTCATGGTCAATTCGGCGGCAAAGGCAATTTTGCTGTGGGCAAATCTGCAAAAACCCCCACCAACCCCCAAAACACTCCCCTGCCCACCCCTACTTACCTTATTCACAACAGCTTTCTCACAGACCCTGCAGCGTCGGATCTGTCCTTCTTACGCGAGTCGGTTCTGACGCGGCAGGGTCCGCTTTTTTTTCCCCCTGCCTCCAGATCTCCAGAATCGGGGGACACCCCTGCTACTCCCAAAGGCCATCACTACCAAACATGGGGAGCAGGGGACACCCCCGCACCCTCCGCTCCCCATGTTTGGTAGTGATTACCCTAATTGGTCGTTTCCAAACTATCAAATAGTACTGGCCGAATTTGGCCAGATTTACCATACGGTCAATTGGAAATGACCAATTTGGGTAATAACTCTAAAACATGTCATCTTAAGAAACATTAGATACACGGTTTCTCATTGGTTTTCAAACTCTAAGGTCTTTCGTTATATGGACCACTACAATTGGTTGGCACGCTTGTGCCATGTCTGGAACATTCGGTTCACTTAGCAGCACGTAAGCCCAGACCCAGGTACAAGGAGATGGGCCTGTCTGTACCTCCCCACCCAATTAACCCAGCATCTCTCATCACCCAAGCCTTCTGCCGTGAAGATTGTCTTTGAACTTGGCCTTGCAAAGTATTCTTGTCTCTGAGAATACATGGGAGTGCGGGCACTCACTATCGTGTTCAGGGACTCCAGGTTCGCACTCTATTTTCATCCTTGGCTCATGTGACAGAACACCATTATTTGGTCAATTTTGTAGGTTTTAAATGTCTTAAATGATGAAAGCTCAGGCAAAACAACCTCGCAATGCAGCTCCAAGATTCAGCTTATTCTTGGTTCAACAAAATTTCCCCTTTCCTCTTCATGGGTCATGGTTTACTAAAATTCATGATACCAATGTCCACCCCCTATACAATGGCGGCTTTGCCTGCATTCTATTCACTACATATAGCCAGCATCTATGATAACTCAATCTACCTTGCGTTTCAGCATCTGTACTATTATTACGATTGATTCTCTGCAGCACTTAGTGCAGGCTTCTTTTTGGATGTATACGAATTGTTCGAACTACAATTGTTTGAATCACAATTGACCTTTGCACAATTGACCGAATTGTGAAGTTCAATTGTTACATATCTGCGGGGGGAAACCCCCTGCAACCCCCCAATATATATATATATATATATATATATATATATATATATATATATATATATATATATATATATATATATATATATATGGTCAATTGTGCAAAGGTCAATTCGGACCCTTGACTTTCGATCAATTGGGTCATTCGAACAATTGTGTTCGAACAATTTGGGTAATACCTTCTTTTTACGTGTAAAAAAGATTTACATGATTACGTGTAATCTTATTATTCATATTTCAAAGTTCTCTTGATTCTTTACTTTGCCATTAGTTTCTGTAAGATCCATACATCCTCTTCAACCAGTATCCTGAGATGTTGTTCATACTCTCTTATAACATCACTGGATTCTTTCTCAGCTCTTTTCTCATATTTCTTCAGGGAGTTCCTCCCTCAAATTGCCATCCCTTCAGGGATACACTCAATTGGGTTGTCTCAATGGGTATCTTTTTTTAACATGCATTGTGGTATTGGCACAACTGCTGGTGTCAAACACGGCACAATCACAGGCTTCCAACATATGGGAGGATGGGGGGCGGGATTTCCCGCAGAGGCATTCAGCTGTTCCGTTACAGCATTGACATAAAGGCTCTCCATGGTCATAAGATGGTTCAACTAGGAAATGGTGTGAGCACTTGGGCGTATGATGTTATTGCTGGATAAATGGCTATCTGAAATTTAGACGCAAGACAAACATGTTGGCTTTGCCAGTGCTTGTTTTAAAGAGGACTTCAGTGCAAGGAAGTGATGTGTGTACACATATCGTGTATAAATCAAGTGGCTGAAGACAACTTGGTTAGGGCATTTCTATTACACCACTAGTTCATTTACAGCAGCAGCTAAGCCATTCATTCTTAGAAGAATGCTTAAAAGTACCACTAACAGGCCCTATACAGCATAAAGTTAGATTTCACTGATTTATAGTTTTGGTGGGGAGGGGTATGTAGTTGGTGGAAATGTCCATAGGAATCAGCAAAGCCATAGAAGGTCATTGTGTGGTTAAATATCCAAACAACAAGTACAGGCTGTGTGTCACTCATCACTTCCCATTTGCCTCGTATTTGAACTCCAATGCAATAGGAGTACAATGCAATAGCTAAGGCACCACACAATAGCCAAAAGTAAAAAGGTGCAAAGAGTCCACAGTCAACTGAAGGATCCAGCAAACCCACACAAGAAACAAATGGTGACAATTAACTCTAAGAAAAGAATAAACAATTTGCAAAACCATTCCAACAAACTTAAAGAAAAGGGCATGGCTTGATGGGAAAATGACTGCTTGAAGAAGTCTCCTCCAGCAGACAAAGAGGCTGTGTCTGCCACAGAGGTGTATTTAAGCCCCCTCCATTCCTTTGTGCCAGAGAACACTTCTAGCATCATCCCACCATGTGCCTGAAAAAGCACAGAGCCCTGGAACCATGCCTGAAAGGATGAAGCACCACCTAACAACACATGGGTTAAATTCACTGCACCTTTGGTGGGAGGGCATGGAGGAGGGACTGGATATGGTATGATATGATATAGCATTTATAATGCCCCTGTACACAAGTGTTTCTAGGCATGACAAGGAAAGGAGGGGGAAACATAGGGAGGACAAAACACCAATCTTACTAAGCCCTGTGTCAAACAGATCGCGCAAGCGCAGGGAAGTGGAAGGGATGAAGTGAGGGGGGAAGGGAGAAGTGCAGGTAAAGAAAGAGTGCAGCCAGCGTGTGGCTAAATGCTGGAAACTTAAAAAGTGCAGCCAACGAGTGGCTCATAAGTGCAGAGAGAAGAGACTGTAGTGTTGTAGATACAGACCACAAGTGTTAGGGCAGCCGGGAGCCAGTGAGAAGTGCAACTAGACATGCAGGAGCCTGAGCCCAAGTTCAGAGGGTAGCAAGGTGACCACTGCAGGGAGCAATCGGGACATCAGCAGGGGAGAGGAAGAGAGAAAGTGAAGTGAAAAGGAACGTCTTGAGTTGCTTCTGGAATTACAGGTGGTTCTTCTCAAGTTTGAGAGGCAGGGACTCTGTCCCAGAGAGAGGCCCCAGCCGAAGACAGAGATCTGCCGCCTGCTCTCTGCTTGGAAAAGCGACTGACCCTCAGAGAGTTGGAGCTGGATGAGCGGAGAGCTCAAGAAGGGAGATGTTTAGGAAGAGAGAGTTGGAGATAGTGTGGTCCCAGACCCGAGAAAGCCTTGTGGATGATGCAGAAGGTCTTGAACTTGATCCTTGCCGCCACTGGGAGCTAATGAAGAGACTACAGAGCTGAAGAGATATGATCCCTGGGTTTGAGGCCAAGGACAAGTCTCACAGTCCTGTTCTGGATAAGTTATAGAGGTCAGAGAGTAGAGGCAGGAAGATTTAGAAAGATGTTGTTGCAGTAGTCCAGCCTACAGAGGACCAGAGCTCTGGAGACAGTGAGCTTCTGGGGCAAAGTGTGGAAATGAAGAATACCTCTGAGGAGGTGCAGCTGGTAGTTTGACTTGTTAGAGATGTCGGAGATGGGAGGAGAGAAGGACAGGGTGGAGTCGAAGATGACCCCAAGATTCTGAGCCCCACAGGTAGGAGCAGGAAGAGGTCCCAGAGTGAGCGGCTAGAGAGAGAAAGAGGAAAGGAGGGTGCTCGTGTTCCGATGAGGAGGATCTCAGTCCTACTGGCATTAAGGCAGAGATCATTTGCGGCACAACATTTCTGAATTGCGGTCAGACAATCTGGAATGAGAGAAGAAGAAAAGGCGGTTGAGGGAGCCTGAAGTAGAGCTGTGTGTCCATCGAATAACACTGAAAGTTGGAACAGAAGGAAGCAATGCATTGGGTGAGAGTTGCCAGGTATTAGTTGAAAAGCCAGGGAGAGAGTTTAGACCCCTGGAGAACACCACAACTAGAGAGAGAGATAGAGGAGATGAAAGACTCCAGTTGGACCTAGGGGATCGGTCAGTGAGAAACGAGGTCAGCCAGGCAAGGGCCTAATCGGAGATAATCAGGTTATCACGGAGGCAGTTGAGCAGGATGGCATGGTTGACCATATCAAAGGCAGAAGAAAGATCGAGGAGAATGAGGACAGAAGGAAGGTTAGAATCAAGTTTAGAGAGCAGGTCTGAACAGGTGTTCAGGAGAGCAGTTTCCGTGGTTCTGGCAGCTCTGAAGCCAGACTGGTGGTCGTGGAGACAACCAACAGATTCAATGTGCAGATTAAGCTGGGAGATGGCCAGTTTCTCCAAGAGTTTGCCCAGGAAAGGAGGGATGGAGATCAGGTGATAGTTAGCCAGGGATGAAGTATTGGCAGAGGGCATCTTTAGCAGGGGGTGCACAAGGGAGTGCTTAAGAAGGGAGGGTAAGGTTCCAGTGGCAAAGGAGTGATTGCAGAAATCGGCTAAGGCTGGAGCAAGGGTGTCAATGTGGTCCTTGATGGTTGTGAACAGGGGAGAACCTGTTTTGATGAAACATTCATAGATCGCACTTGTCTAGAAACATTGTCTGGGGTGAACAAGGGAAAGGACGAGAAGGGAGGAGGAGGGGCGGCCACAGGCAGGCCAGGAGTGGAGGAGGAGGATGAGTAAAAGAGGGGCTGGACAGGATGTCCTGAGTTTTAGTGATGACATGAGAAGCAAGAGCCAGAGGGATTGGGAGGCAACTGGGGAGATAGAGTAGCAGCAGGATTGGCTAGCTCCTTGCAGATTTTGAAGAGTTTGGCCTAGTTGTTAGATGTCGCAGAGTCGCAGGCTTGGATGTGAGCTCTCTTCTTGGCGAGGACAGAGAGTCTGTATTGCCTCTGGAGCAGGCGGCAGGCCAGTTTTTCAGAGGGTGCACCTGATGCCCTCCACTTCCTCTCAGCCACCCTGCACTTGCGTTTGAGGGTGACGAGGCCAAAGTCGTACCAAGAGTTGCACTTGGATTTGGGCTTCAAGCGGATCCTCATGACAGGGGCAAGAACATCAAGAGTGTTAGAGATAGAAAGATGAAGGTTAGCTAGGGCTGTGTCAGGGTGTGAGTCAGCCAAAGGTGTAGGAGGAGGAGAGAAAGTAGTGGCGAAAGCCTCAGATGTCACACGCTTCATGGGTCGGATGACCGAGAAGGTAGGTGGCAGTGATGGAGTCGGCTTGGCCTGAGTGGTAGAGGGGATAGGTGGGAGGAAAGGAGAAAGTGATCACTCCAGGAGAGAGGAGTGGGGAGAGAGTTAGAGAGAGGGAGGTCTGAGGAACATCCAAAGTGTGCCCTGCAGAGTGAGTTGGGAAGAGGGAAGAATAGAGAGAGAGAGAGAGAGAGCGTCGCAGAGGTTATGAAAGAGTCCTGAAGAAGGGCAGGTAGCATCCAGGTAGATGTTAAGGTCTCAGAGGAGGAGAAGTTGAGAGGTTGAGGCGAGAAGAGAGGAGGGGAGGTCCACCCAATCAGAGAGAAAGCGGCGACCTGGCAAGGCAGCCTCTAGATAGTGGACACAGTGAGAGATAGGCCAGTATGGAGAGCCTGCAGACCAGGCATTCAAAGGAGGAGTAGTCCTGCATAAGAATGAAGGAAGTAGGGATCCACACCCGGGAAGATCAAGGCACCACCCCTATCGGGATGGTTGGTTCAGGGTACAGAGAGGATCTTGTAGCCATCAGGAAGGAGAGTGTCAAAGCTTGTGACAGAGCTGGCCGTGAACCAAGTCTCGGTCAGACAGAGTAGATCCAAATCGAGTTCCTCCAGCAGATGGCAGATGTCAGAGGAGTGTTTGACAGCTGAGAGAGAGTTGAGAGTAGCAATGTGGAGCAGGTTGCCCCCTTTGAAGGACTTCCATGGAGGGGTACTGCGGAAGTGTTGAAGGTGCCCGAGAATGGGCAGAGAAGGAAGGAGGAGGAGGAGAAGGCATGGTAGTCAGGGAGGAGGAGGTGAGTGCCAGAGGGGTGGCGGAGGAAGGAGGCAACAGGATGGCCGGAGAAGCAGCAGAAGCCGACATAAAGGTGGCAGAGGATGGAGGTTGCAGAGAAGCCAGAGGGGTGGCAGAGGAAGGTGGCAACAGGGTGGCCAGAGAAGCAGCAGAGGAAGCTCTAGAGGTGGCAGTGGAGGGATGCAGCAGAGGAGCCAGAGAGGGGAAAGAAGGAACAGCAGGCGAAGAAAGAAAGTTCATAAGGCGCTGGAAGAGTCTATCAAAAAGGAGGAGGTTGGCCTGAGAGCCTTGGACCAAGACGGTGCCATTTAGGTAACCATTAATGATGGTCTTGGAGGAGTGGAAGGGGGCCAGGAGAGCCCTCCACGGATGCCACCATTAATAGGTGAAGAAGAAAAAGGACAGAGAACAGAGAACTTACGGGGGGTCCATAGGCCTGGAGAGGGAACGCCAAAGAGGATGTTGATAAGGGACTGTCTGGAGGAGGCACTGGTGTAGGTA
Organism: Ambystoma mexicanum; assembly: GCF_040938575.1. Lineage (NCBI taxonomy): Eukaryota > Metazoa > Chordata > Amphibia > Caudata > Ambystomatidae > Ambystoma > Ambystoma mexicanum. Next base: position 891,046,883 of record NC_090931.1, read on the forward strand.
TCAGCGATAGGGAGGCAACCCGGATGTCCCTTTTGAGCTTCTTCCTGCCAGATTTAGTGAGAGGATAGGACAGTCGATAGAAAAGCAGTTAGAGAAGATAGGTGAGACAGAGGGCACCATAGAGGGTGTAGAGAGGAGGAGGGGGGAAGAAGAGAAGGGGAGGGGGAGCCCAAGCATGGAAGCAGGTATCACTGGGGAGCTGGCAAGCAGGGGACACTAGTGGGGGGACACAGCAGGAGGGTGGGCACACAGGGGACAGAACAATAGACAGAAAATAAATAGACAAGCCAATCACCAAAGAAACCTAAAAGTACAGAGTGAACACAGCAAGAATTCAGGCAGTACAGTGTAAGCAAGCAACTCTGTAGAAACAAAAACGACCAGAACAGAACAATCATCAAAAGAACCTAAACGTACAGAGTGAACACAGCAAGAATTCGGGCAATACAGTGTAAGCAAACAACCCTGGAGAACAGAAAAGGCAGAAACAAAGCAATCTACAAAGGAACCTGGAAGTAAAGAATGAACACAGCAGGAATGCAGGCAGTACAATGTACGCAAACAACCCTGGAGAACAAAACCGACAGGAACAGAACAATCGACAAAAGAACCTACAGAGTGAACACAGCAGAAATGTAGGCAGTACAGTGTAAGCCGAAAACCTTGGAGAGCAAAAACATCCAGAACAATACACAAAAGATCTGGGAAGGGAGCTAGGAAGAGGGGAGGGAAAGGCCTGCGAGTGGAGCAGGGAGCACAGCTGCTGAGGAAGGAGGGTGGCACGCAATGGAGTAGAGAGAGCGCACGCAACCTAAAAATGCACAGGGCACACGCAGCTTAGAGTTGCGCTGAAGCCCATGCAGCCTAAGATGCGTGGGTGTGCACACAGCCTAAATTGCGAGGGAGTGAGCGCAACTTAACGTAGGAGGGAGCGCACGTGGCCTAGAGTTGCATGAGAGCACATGCAGCCTTTTATCATATCATACCTTTTGTCCCAGGAGGATAGCTCAGCGGCAGCGTGCTCGACTTGGAAACAAGACGACACGGAGCAACACAGGTTCGATCCCTGGGTCTGCGCTTAGAAACCTCTGGGTATTAAGCGCGTTATAAATAATCTATCATATATCATATCTAAGATGTGAGGGAGCGCATGCACCCTAAGTTGCGAGGGAGTGAACGCAACCTAAAGTAATAGGGAGCGCATGCGGCCTAAGATACGAGGGAGTGAAAGAAACCTAAGTAAGAAGGAGTGCACGCAGCCTAAGTTGTGAGGGAGTGGACGCAATCTAAAGTTAGAGGGGGTGCACGCAGCCTAAGATGTGAGGGAGAGCAAGCAGGCAGGGGTGGTGGTGCAAGGACAGGACGCAACATGTGCGCAAGAGTGAGAAGGGACACCAGGTCAGGGGCTTTGCATGGAGTGTTGCAAGCTAACTCCCACGGAAACTTCTTACCTGGCGTCTGCAGACAGGAGGGTGAGGTCATCCGCACTCACTGTCTATGCCGCTACACCATCGCCGCCAAACATCTCTGTCGCTCAACACTGCAGGCTTGTCCTGTGAGGGCTTTGCCGCCGAGGGTCCGTACCTTGATTTTTATAGGCACAGAAGCGTGGACGTAGTGAAGCGTGCTACGTATAATCGGGCAGTGTCTCCTGCGCACCTGTGTAGCTCAACACTTCGGCCTTGTCCTGCGAGGGCTTTGCTGCACAGGGGCCGTATCTCGGTTCTTATAGGCACGGAAGCATGGATGTAGCGAAGCATGCTCTGTATAATCGGGCAATATCTCCTGCACACCTGTGTCACGCAACACTGCAGCCTTGTACTGCAAGGGATTTGCCGCAGAGGGTCTGTACCTCAGTTCTTATAGGCATGGCAGTATGGACATAGCGAAGTGTGCTACGTATAATCAGGCAGCGTCTCCTGCGCACCTGCTTTGCTCAACACTGCGTCCTTGTCCTGCAAGGGTTTTGCCGCACAGGGTCTGTACCTCAGTTCTTATAGGCAGGGCACCGTGGACGTAGCAAAGCGTGCTATGTATAATGGGGCAGCGTCTCCTGATCACCTGCCTCGCTCAACACTGCAGCCTTGTCCTGCGAGGGCTTTGCCGCAGAGGGTCCGTAACTTGGTTCTTATAGGCACGGAAGCATGGACGTAGAGAAGCGTGCTAGGTATAATTGGGCAGTTTCTCCTGCACACTTGTGTCGTTCAACACTGTGGCCTTGTCCTGCAAGGGCTTTGATCCTATTGGCAGTGAAGATAAGTCCTGTTTACAAGAACAGAGAACACAGAGCACCCAATATGCAGGCAGTGCCATTCAAGCGGCAGGCAACATTGGACAAGTGCATTTATACTGGACAATCAATTATTTACAGAAATTAAAGAATGCAAGCGCGGCAAAAGCCACATCAAACCTCTGGACTGTCAATGTGTCCAGTGAAAAGTCCCTTCAGAGCTCTCGTGTGAGAATAGTCTTGGGTAAAGGAGAACCTTGCACTACACCCAAATCCCATCCACCCTGGGGGCGATCACGGGCACTGTGAGTTCAACTAGGTCCACAAGAAAGGGAACAATTATCTCACAAATCACAAGCACAAACCCTTTTAAAACAAGTCTGCAGTCTCTGATTTTTCTGTCTTTCGCAAGAGAATTAAGACCTCCCCTACTAATTTGCCCTTTATTTGTCATAAAACATATATTTTGCACGTTGATACTCACGGGTCACCGGCACATTACCACAAAAAAATATAAATAAAAGATCAAGCACACGCCATTAAACAAGCACAAACAACCAGATCACAGCTAGAACTACCGGGTATCACTCCCTCCCCCACAATTTCCTCATTACCACTTAATGGGCAGGAGAGTCTTAGCAAAGACCAACCTCTCATCAATTAAAGACAAATAAACATCATGAGTTTGGAAACTGTGTTAACCCCTCATCAAAGAGTGAGGATGCATCCTAAACACCATAACCACAAGCCAACAAAGCAATGGCCATATCTAGTTTCCACATCAAAACTCTAAATGTTCTTGACCACATTCCTTTACCTTACTATTTCCATTTCCTGGTCACTTATGAGTCCAGTTTATAATTGCTGAAGGGCAAACCAGAGCAAACCGAGCCAACTCAAGAGATTCCATGTACTTACACCTCATGTGCCCAATGCGGCCATGTCATTGGCAGCAATGAGCAATACAATCAGTTCAAGAGTCAGTAGTTTTCCACGATCCTGCAACGTCACCAAGGCCGCGTGCATTAGATGTACGTGCCAGTCCCCAATGCCAATCCTATATAGTACCATGTTATCGACACTCCTCGGATCATTGACTGCTGGGATATGTTAGGGAACCACTGCTCACTTTACAATGAAGGACCAAAGCTCTATCCCCTCCAGAGGCAATCATTTCTTCTGGTCCAATTCATATATAGAGTCTATCAGTGCCAATATAGAAAATGAATACCCAGCAAGGGGGAGTGGGGGCCTCCCAGCCAATCAGGAGGTTCAGAACCGTGGCTTTACTACATGGTAAAATACTTGCTCCGAGCCACCTCAGAGATGGAGACTGCCGTCTTCTCCTGTTGGGTCCAAGGTAAGTGGCCACTACACTCCCCTGCATCCCCTTCCACCACAAGCCCCCTTTTCCACATTTATAGATCCACCCCAGCCCCACTTACCTGGTGCTCCCGAGTCCATCGCTGGCACCGGGAACAATAGTCTGGTAATACTTTTTGTGACTGGTGTAAAATTATCAAAATATGATGGAATAATGATCAAACTATTGATTTGGAGATGTATCACGAATTGTTGATGTATTTCTTGATAATACCTATAGCAGCCTTAAAAAAGACTGATTAAAGTATGAAACACGTGTTGGCTAAGATAGGGCATATTATGATATTGTTAGTAATGGACCATTTCACATTATAGAATAATCCCTATAGGTACAAAATAAATATCATTTGTTGAATATCAGCGTCACTCATGTTGGGGTCAATTTAACTTTGTGTATTGCAAAAGTGAAGACGATTGGGCAACAACTCTTGGACACTGACACGGGCAGCGATCTCTAAAGTATATAGAAAGTGATTATATAAGGTCATTGATTTTACACTCAGGCGGGCCAGGCACTTGGTTTGCCCAATCAATCTATAGAATGAATTTATATTTATGGGGACAACACTGCACAAGAATTTCTAGCACGTCAATGTTATAGCTTATATATTCATTGGTTGTTTTTCTGTTTGATTTTTATAGGGGTTTGAGATTTTGTTTACGAAATAAGCCTTTGTGAAATTACAACAATAATTGATTTGGTCAAATGACATTACTACCATCCCAAAAATGAGAAGCCCTGATGAAGAGCAATTTGCTCGAAACCCGTGTAGGCTGGAATTCATGCATTGAAGTGTTAGTGTGTGAAACTATGTGACAAATGTAACTCTATTGCTAGTAAAGTATAATTTAATAACGATGCCCTATCCTGCATTTATGGATGTGTGAATGACTGTACATTTCAGAGGTTAATTACATAACAGGGCGTCGGACCATATATTCTCAAAAGGTTTTTCTTTTTTTGGTGTAGAATCTGTAGGGAATGTAAGGGAGGGTTTCCCTACTGTGGAGAGGTACAGTGACACTGTGAACATATACTACAATAGACACCCAGTGGGTGGTGATCTATTCTTCCCACAAGGCACACAGTGATTCAGGTGGGTGGCCCGCTTGAAAGGACGTCTTTCACAGAAGGAAGCAGCTACTTTAGGTCTAACTGCTACTTCGGATTTGCGAGACTCCTTGACATTTTAATGTTGGTGACTCCATCCGCCCCGCCCCCTATCTGGGTTTAGTGCCTTCTTGCCGGCCAGTGGCACATTGCCTCCCTATTACCTTGTGTGGGAACCAGTTTAAAGGTGGACTCGCCGGCACCATGCAAATGGTTGAGGGAAGGTCCCACTGAAGGGACAAGGTATTTATTTTATTTTTAATGTATTTATATAGCGCGAGGGAATATTTATATGCGAGGGAACACCTCGCACCTAGAGTGTTGGGAGCAGGATCTGAATACATGTGGGATTGCTGCTAGCCACTCGCATGCCATGTGTGATGCCATGGCAGCACTTCTGCACAGCAGACCCACATCTACTGTAGTGACCACAATAGTTTCTATACAAAAAGCAGGATTTACAAATTGATAAACACGTAAAAAAAAGAATCAATGCAGTGTATGGTATACGCTTGGGAGGCGGGGATTATAAAACGAAATCTATACAAAGTTGCAAAATACCATATGTAAACTGCATGAGCTAAGATTTCCTTTGCTCGGCGCTAAGTCCCTCTCTTCTTTTTCAATTCTGGCCAATAAGCCCACACACCGCAAAGGACTCATGAATATCACACACTTCTTAATTATATTCAGTCTGGCATCAACCGAACTCCCTGTCAACCCCTTCTTTGCACTAAAGAAATCCTTACCAATGTTCCTGCACATCTCGGCACACTCACACAACGTCACAAAACGTTCCCATTTTCAGGGGAACTCTACGCATCTTGTACATATCGGGCGGCTCAAAGAAGGGGCCACAAGGCACAGGCTCGCCACACGCGCTCCTGCGCATTTCCTTGGCATTCTCCTGACCACTCCTCCCCATCAGCCTGTGCCGTGGACGTGTTGCCTGCCTGCCTGCAGTGCCAGTGCGATCTTTAAGGCAGCCTCGCGGTGGCACGTGAGGAAGTGACTCCAGGGAACTCTGATGCGAAAGGTGCATGCATACCAGGGGCCCCACTGTTGTATTCTATAAACGGGCCCACTCATACAAGAACACACTGACACAGGATACGTCTTCACCCTTTTATTTCCATATTCTTTCTGACTTGCTTTTCCCTCCCATCTACCCTCCTCCCACCCCTCCCGTCCCAGTCTTTACTTTCACTTTCCCTTAAAGGGGCTGGTGCTGAATGGTCTGTAACACCCGCCCCCCTTACTTATAATGTAAGTCCATGGCCTATATTTCTACAATGAGGCGGGGAGGTTTTTGTGAGGCTCGCTGGAACCGGCCGGGCGGGTCACTCGCGTCGTCATCAGGCGCCTTCGGCAGCGGGTCCTCGGGTGGTTTGGGGGGTGCCTCCCGGATTTCTGTTTCGTCGTCTCCAATGTGTGCATCCTCTTCCGGGTTCTCTTGGAACATCTTGCGGAAGAACGAGGCGTTCCTTGTTATCTCCCTGTGGTCCCCCATGGCGGTAATCATTGGTCCTTTGATTTCCGTTACCACCAGTGGCTCTGGTCTGTATCTGGAATCAGTTTACCATCTCGCCTACCGGGATTTGGGGATCTCTGGCTTTCCATTTCTGGTCAGCCCATTCTTTGGCTTTGCTTCTTTTTTCAGCCTCTCTCCTGATTTCTGCGTCCTCTGCTGGAGTATAGTCTTCTAGCTGTGGTAGTCTGGTCCGTGGTTTGTATCTGATCATTAGCTCTGCTGGGGCCTTGCCTGTTGTTTTGTGTGGCGTATTTCAGAGGTCTGGTCTGTCGCTGCCTTTTGGTGTGTCCGCTTGATGTTAGCTATGAAGCGTTCCACCATGCCGTTGGCTTGGGGCCACAGCGGTGTGATCCTTTGATGGTGGAATCCTAGGTGTACTGTGAACTTCCCGAACTCCTGTGCTTGGAAGGGTGGGCCGTTTTTGGTTTTTACGACATTGGGGATGCCCCATTCGTTCGCTGAACAGCTTGTCCACAACGGCCACGACCTGGTGGAATGCCGTGGACTGCACATGTTTCACTAATGGGAATCTGGAGTATTCATCGATTGCCACTAGGAGGTGGCCCCCTTCTTTGAGTGGTACGTAGAAATCTAGCGCCACTCGTTGCCATGGCCCTTCGGTTAAGGGAACTGTCTGGAGTGGGCATGGGGGTGAGCTTGCTGCATTTATCTGACATGGCATGCAGTACCTCAGTGTGTCCTCGACTATGGTGTCCATGTGTGGGAACCAGACCCGATTGCATAGTATCTTCTTTGTGTTGGCTATGCCTCGGTGTCCCTCATGCGAGATCATCACTAGGGGTTTCCTGAGGCCTTTGGGGGCCACAAGTCAGTGTCCTCTCAGGAGTGTTCCTTGATCTGTCGTGGGCAGTGCCCCCTGTATCTTTACCATTCTTAGTAGGACTCTCCTGTCCACTTCCCCCCTCCCCGTCTCAAAGTGTTCCATGGCCACCTGTCGCCACCTGTCGCCACCTATCGCCACCTGTTGGTGTTCGTGAGTTGGACCGTGGCCCGTATCGTGGGGTTGGATCGGCTCCATTTCACAAATTGCTCCGTCGTGATTGCCAGGGGAAGGGCGTTCATTGACAAATAGGCGATATATGCTTCTGCCTCGCGTTGCATAGTGGTGTCTGGGGGCTTGTCCGGGTGTCTCGACAGCTAGTCAGCTGGATTGGCTTCACCTCCAGGCTTGAGGATGATGGTGTAGTCGTACTCCTGGAGGCGTATGCCCCAGAGTTCAATGCATGGTGGCATCTTTACTTTGGGGTTACCGAATAGAGACAGGAGGGCTTAGTGATCGGTTATGAGTACAAAGGTCCTCCCGATGATGAAGTGGGGGAATTTCTCGCATGCCCAGACAGCCGCCAGGCTCTCGCGTTCTCCCTGGGAGTAGGCTTGCTCGATGGGATTGACCGCTCTGCTGGCATATGCAACTACGTGTGTCTCAGTGCTCTGCTGTGGGTTGGTCTGGGCTAAGATGGCGCCTAGGCTGACGGTGCTGGCATCTACAGTGATTTCTGTGTCCCACTGCGGGTTGAAGTACGCCAGCTGTCGGTTGGTTGCTGGCTCCTGTTTGATCGTGGAGAAAGCGTGCTGACACTGTTCGTCCCATGTGAATAGTTGGTCCTTCCTGAGGAGCTGTCATAGTGGGCTGGTGAGTGTCGCATAGTGGGGGAGGTACCGCACACAGTAGCCGGCCATGCCTAGGAATGATCGTAGCTCAGATACATAATTTGGGCTTGGCCGGTTGATGATGGCGTGATCTTGCCGGGGTCCGCTCTGATTCCCTGGTCTGAAAAGATGTGTCCAAAGAAGGACAGGCTGTGTTTGTTGATGTCACACTTTAGGCTGTTGAGGGTGAGGCCGGCGTCATGGAGGATGTGGCAGACCTGCCTCAGTGCGTCGTCGTGTTGGTCTTCGTTGACGACAAAGACTAGGAATTCGTCGCTATAGTTGAATGCATTTCTGACTGGGCTTATCAGCCGGCATATGGTCTCTTGGAAATTTCGGGCACTGATGAGATTCCGAAATTCAACTGTTTGTACCGGAAGAGGCCTTTGTGTGTTGTAAAGGTTGTTATGGGTCGTGAATCGAGGTCAATGACTTGCTGGTGATAGCCTTGGCTCAGGTCCAGCTTTGAGAACCGGGTGGTTTGGTTGAGTCTTACCAGCATGGTGGACCCTGGATGGATGCTGTATTGGGGATCCTCATGTCGACGCAGAAGTGAAGGCGTCCATCCGTCTCGGGGACGACTACCAGTGGGGACACTGTAGAAATTGGCCCTTGGATGTTAGGGGTAGAGTCGCGCCCCACTGGAATTCCTGATTGCGAAATTTTTTAGGTGGTTTGACTTCTCTATTTCTGCTATTGTTGCATCCCCAAGGCACGTGTCGTTGTACTTGCCGTCTATGTGTCTGTCCTGGGCTTTGGGTATTAGTTGCGGGCGGGAGGGCTAGTCTTCGCTTTCTAGTGGCCTTGTGCATGTAGATCGCCCCTTTCTCTTGGGCAGTCCTCACTTTCTAGTGGGTTCTATTTTGCAGGTGCCTGGTGCGTCATGCCTCTTCGTGCGACGTGTTCCGTCGTATATTCCCGCCCCCTTGGGCCGCCTCCATACCTTGTTGCAGCCGTTGTCCGTCACTGCGCTGCTTCCCTCGTGGTTCTTCTGCTTCTTCCTTGGTGTCCTCCTTGCAGTCCTCCTCGCCGGCCGCACTGCTGGACGTCCTCTTGTCTAGGCGAATCTGCGTCACTCATGGTCCTTGTACTTCTTCCCTGCTGTCCTCGTTGCGGTTCTCCTTGCCGGCCGCACTACCGGACGTCTTCTTCTCAGGGTGAATCTGCTTTCTGCTGGTTGTCCTCCAGCCGTGTGGAGCCTCCTGGCGCGGTCCTCCTCACTGCAGCACTGCTGGTCCTTTCATTTCCCCTGGGCTGGTCCTGATGCTCTTCTCCGTCCGACAACATGCCTCACGTCGTCTCCACCGACCATGATATGATATGATATGATATGATATGGCATTTGTAATGCGCCTATACACAGGTGTTTCAAGGCGCGACGAGGCAGGGAGGGGAGGAACAAGGGGAGACAGACAACGATCCTACTAGGCCAGGTGTCATTCAGATCGCGCAAGTGCAGGGGTGGGGGAGGGGGAAAAGTGCAAGGGGAAGGGGAGGGGGGGAAGTGCAGTACAAGGTAAGTGGCGTAAAGTAATAAATAAATAGGGCCAGCTGGTGGCAAGTGCAAGGTAAGTGCAGAACAAGTGCTGGAAAAGGGGGGGGCTGTAGGGATACAGAGACAGTCCCGCAGTGCAGAGGAGTTCCAGGGCATCAGTGCAAGTGGAGAGTGGCTGGGCCCAGGACCGAGGCCGTTAAGAGTGGTCCAGTTGCAGAATCAGTGCAGTTTCAGTGAAGAATATTAGCTGTTCAGCAGGGGAGAGGGAGAGAGAAAGCAGAAGCAAAGAGGAAGGTTTTGAGGTGCTTCCGGAACCGGAGATGGTTCTCCTCAAGTTTCAGGGAGGCAGGAAGGCTGTTCCAGAGGGAGGCCCCTGCCGCGGAGAGAGATCTACCCCCAGCTCGTTGCTTCGAGAAGCGGCTGACCCTGAGGGAGTTGGAGGCGGATGAGCGAAGGGCTCGGGAAGGAAGATATTTGGGAAGAGAGAGTTGAAGGTATTTAGGACCAAGGCCCCAGAAGGCCTTGTGGACAATGCAGAGGGTTTTGAACTTTATCCTCGCAGCCACTGGGAGCCAGTGTAGAGATTTCAGTCCTGGAGAGATACGGTCCCTGGGCTTGAGGCCAAGGACAAGTCTCGCAATTCTGTTCTGGATGAGTTGCAGAGGGCGGAGAGTGGAGGCAGGCAGATTAAGATAGAGGCTGTTACAGTAATCCAGCTTTGAGAGAACCAGGGCTCGGGAGACAGTGAGCTTCTGGGGGAAGGAGAGGAAGGGAAGAATACCTCTGAGGAGGTGCAGCTGGTAGTGTGACTTCTTAGCGACGTCAGAAATATGAGGAGAGAAGGAGAGTGTGGAGTCGAAGATGACCCCAAGGTTTTTTGCATTGCAGGTAGGAGCAGGGAGGGGGCCAAGGGAGGCAGGCCAGAGAGCTGCAGGGAAGGAGGGAGTGGGTGTACCGATGAGTAGAATCTCAGTCTTACTGGCATTAAGGCAGAGGTCATTGGCGGCACACCATTCCTGGATAGCAGACAGACAGTCAGAGATGAGGGAAGGAGAGGGGGAGGCTGAGGGTAGCCTGAAAATGAGCTGGGTATCGTCCGCATAGCACTGGAAATTAGGGCAGAGAGCGGCGATGCGGTGGGCAAGGAGTGCCAGATACTGGTTGAACAGCCAGGGAGAGAGATTAGATCCCTGGGGGACACCACAGGTGGAGAAAAAGATGTCAGAGAGGAAGGACCCCAGTTGGGCCTGGGAGGGTCGATTTGAAAGGAAAGAGGTCAGCCACGCCAGAGCCTGACCAGTGATACCCAGGTTTTCACGGAGACGGTTGAGCAGGATGGCATGGTTGACAGTGTCAAAGGCAGAGGAGAGATCGAGCAGAATGAGAACACACGGAGTGTTGGAATCGAGGTTCAAGAGCAGGTCTTCACAGATGTTCAGGAGAGCAGTTTCCGTGCTTCTGGCAGCTCTGAAACCAGATTGATGGTCATGAAGACTACCAACAGATTCAGCATGGAGGTTAAGCTGGGAGATGGCCAGTTTCTCCAGGAGCTTGCCCAGGAAGGGAGTGCTGGAGATAGGGCGATAGTTAGCCGGGCAGGAGGGGTCGGAAGAGGGTTTCTTGAGAAGAGGGTGCACAAGGGAGTGCTTGAGGGGGGAAGGGAAGACTCCAGAGGCGAAGGAGTGGTTGCAAAAGTCAGCCAGGGCAGGAGCCAGGGAGTTGATGGGGTCCTTGATAGTTTTGGAGGAACAGGGGTGAACCTGTTTAGACGAGACTTTCATAGATCGGACTTGTCTGGAAACCTCGTCAGCAGAGAAAAGTGGAAAGGCAGAGAAAGAGGGAGGAGGGGTGACTGCAGAAGGGCCAGAGGAAGAGCCGGGAAGGGAGGGAGGGAGGTGAAAGGAGGAGAGCGAGGACAGGATGTCCTGAGTTTTAGAGATGAAGTGAGAGGCCAATGCAGTGCAGAGGGCCTGGGAGGGGACAGGAGAGGTAGAGACTGCAACAGGGTTGGCCAGCTCCTTGCAGATTTTAAAGAGTTCGGCGGAGTTGTTAGATGCCGCAGAGATGCGGGCTTGGATAAGGGCTCTCTTCTTGGTGAGAACGGAGAGCCGATACTGCCTTTGGAGCAGGCGGCAGGCCAGTTTGTCAGAGGATGAACATGAAGCACGCCATTTCCTCTCTGCAACCCTGCACTTGCGTTTTAGGGTGGCGAGATCCGAGTCAAAACAGGAGTTACATTTGGCTTTGGGCTTCAGGCGGATTCTCATGACGGGGGCAAGGATATCAAGAGTAACAGATATAGCAGAGTGGAGCATGGAGAGGGCTGTGTCAGGGTGGGAGTCAGCCGAAGGGGCAGTGGGGGGCGAGAAGGTAGCAGCAAAAGCCTCAACTGACACACGCTTCATGGGTCGGATGACCGAGAAGGTGGGTGGCAGTGAAGAGGGTGGCTTTGCCTGTGGGTTAGGGAGGGTGAGGTGGGAGGATAGGAGAAAGTGATCACTCCAGGAGAGAGGAGTGGAGAGAGGGACGGAGAGGGGAAGGTCAGAAGAGATCAGAGCATCAAGAGTGTGCCCAGCAGAGTGAGTAGGCCCAGAAGGGAGAATAGAGAGTGAGAGAGAGTCGCAGAGGTCACGAAAGAGAGCAGTGGGGGGACTGGAGGCATCAAGGTGGATGTTGAAGTCGCCAAGAAAGAGGAGTTGAGTGGTTGAGGACAGGAGTGAGGAGGAGAGGTCAGCCCACTCAGAGAGGAAGGAGGAAATTTGACCAGGTGGCCGATAGATAGTAGCCACGGTAAGGGAATGGCTAGGAGAGAGAGAGAGTCGGCAGACAAGACATTCAAAAGAGGAGTAGGTCTGCGTAGGAGTGACAGTGGCAGGAATCCACTCAGGGAAGATAAGGGCAACACCACCCCCTGCACGGTTAGGCCTGGGCATGGAGAGGATCTTGTAACCGTCAGGTAGGAGTGTGTCAAAGCTGGTGGCAGAGCTGGCTGTGAACCATGTCTCAGTGAGACAGAGGACGTAGAGGTCCAGTTCCTCAAGAAGGTGACAGATATCAGAGGAGTGCTTGATGGCAGAGCGAGAATTTAGAGTGGCAATGTGGAGAAGGTTGCCCTCCTTGAAGAACTTCCGGGGAGGGGTACAGATCAGAGGTACGCCCTGCGGAGTTGTTGAAGAAGGAGGTGAAGAAGGAGCACGAGAGGGGGCAGGGAGGGAGGGTAGAGGCAAGGTAGCCAAGGATAGAGGAGGGGGGACAGCAGGAGAGGAGAGGAAGTTGATGAGGTGTGGGAAGCGTCTATCAAAGAGGAGAAGGTTGGCCTGAGGGCCTTGGACCAAGATGGTCCCATTAGCGTAGACATTAATGATGGCCTTAGAGGAGCGGAAGGGGGCCAAGAGGACATCCCAACGGGTGCCACCATTAATGGGAGAAGAGGAGAAAGGAGAGAGCACAGAGACCATATGAAGGGTCCATAGGTCAGGCAAAGGCACGAAAAAGAGGATGTCAGTGAGAGTTTCCTTAGAGCAGGCACTAGTGTAGGTGTCAGCGATAGGGAGGCCTGGGTTGGAGACCAGGATGTCCTTTTTAAACTTTTTCCTACCAGATTTAGTGAGGAGAGCAGGATAGGCAATGGAGAAGCAGTTAGAGAAGATAGGCGAGACAGAGAGCACCATGGAGTAGGAGGGAGGGGGGGGAGACAGACGAAACGAGAGCACGCAGACAGGAAGTGAGCGGCAAGCACAAGTTACCACAATTAGAGCAAACAAACAGTAAAGCGTATTAGTCCATGCAGCTTCGTCCCTGGAATCTCCGCCTCGGTCCGCCTCCTTCGTACTGGGCTGTGCACGACCCCTCCTCATGGGACGGCGGCGTGGGCAGTTGCTGTCACCAGTTGTTGTAGTCTATAAATGGGCCCACTCATACAAGAACACACCGACACAGGATACGTCTTCACCCTTTTATTTCCATATTCTTTCTGACTTGCTTTTTCCTCCCCTCTCCCCTCCTCCCCACCTCCTACCCCTCCCTTCCCAGTCTTTACTTTCACTTTCCCTTAAAGGGGCAAGTGCTGCATGGTCTGTAACACCCACCGGCCTCTTCGCAGTACGCTGAAATATTATCCACTGCCCTGTGGGACAGTCCCGTAGGCTGAGATAGCTTTTAGTTCCGGGGGAGTGGGAGGCGGGGGAGCAGGAGCTCCTGAGTGGGCACCTCAAATACAAATGATGCAAGGCCAGTGGCAGCATTTTCATTTGAAGTGCTTTAATATACCTCTCACTAATTTGGGTGAGAGACACGGCCTGTGGAGCGAGGGAGCTTGATCCAACCTAAAAGGCTTTGGTGGAAGTTGGGGTTTAAGATTCTTGCCCTGGTGTATTTTGCAGCAGAATTCAAGAGAAAAAAATGGTTTCAAAAAAACTCTGTAGCATAACAAATGAGAAAACTCATTAGATGCAGTCCCCAATCGCACACCCAAGCATTTCACAACACACTTATTTAATGCCGTTGGCCACAATAAATCACGGCATTGCCACTATAAAACACTTTCATGATGCCTGTGCCCACAATACAAGCCAGCATTGCCACTATAAAACACTTTCATGATGCCTGTGCTCACAATACAAGCCAGCATTGTCACTGTAAAACACTTCCATGTCTGTGCCCACAATCCAAGTCAGCATTGTCACTGTAAACCACTTTCATGAGCCAGCAGTGCCAATCTAAACCACTTTCATAATACTAGTGCAGCTCTATACCCCATCAAACACATATGCGCACTTTGCACAGATACTGTCAGACACACACCCCGAAATATCTCAAAGATTAATACACAGGGCTTATCATTTACAGCTCAAATTCTTGTTACAGAGACAAAAAGAAAGCTTATCTGTACATATTTCCTCAGTCATTTCATGCTGCTAAGTCTTTCGTCCCAGTGGTACTTGCGTTATTTACCTTTGACTTTAGAGGGTCCTTTTGACCTCAAAGTCTTTTAGATGGCCTCCAAGAAATGTCAAGGATAAAGTCATAACGGTGTCGTGTCCTGCATGGGGCAGGTTGAGAACTCCAGTAACCTCAATGAGAGCAGTTCATCTGTGACAGCGCGCCCCAAGATGTGGCACAGCCTCTTAGTAAGTCGGAGGCCTGCATGCTTAGCCCACAACTGAGAGATAAGGTTTTCCAATGTTGTGTTTATTATTCTGCTTTTTACATTATATTCTCATCCTCAGTCAAAGAAAGGGCACTGATATAAGGTGGACTGGGAACGTTTGGCATTGATCTTTACACAGGGCAGGATACTTCCAGGTCATGGCCTGGTATTTTCCAATATTAGGAACATTTGTTGAAGGGTGTAGGCTTGGTTTTAAGATAGGAACTGTTACAGCACGAAGTGTGCTTCTGAAGCGCCCCCAGTGCTCAATAATTCTTTGAGATATTTCATGGTGTGTGTCTGATAGTATCTGGGCAAAGTATGCATATGTGTTTGATGGGGTAGAGGGCTGCACTAGTATTATGAAAGTGGTTTAGACTGGCACTGCTGACTTATATTGTGAGCACAGGACTAATTAATGTGTTTTACAGTGAGAATGCTGACATATATTCTGGACATGATGATAATAAAAGTGTGCTTTCCAGTGTCAATGCTGGATTATATTGTGGGCACAGACATTATGAGTGTTTTCTACGGTGGCAATGTATTGTGGGCAGCAGCACAACATAAGTGTGTTGTGAAATGCTTCAGTGTGCCATTGGGGATGTGGCATCAAATAGGTTTTTTCATTTGTCACGCCACAGAATTTGAACAATTTATTTTTCTCTTAAATTGTGCTGTTAAATACTCCAGGGCAAGAATCTTCAACCCCAACTTCCACCAAAGCCTTTTTAGGTTGGATCAAGCTCCTTCGCTCCCCAGACTCTGTCTCTCACACAAATTAGTGAGACATATTAAAGCACTTCAAATGAAAATGCTGCCACTGGCCTTGCATCATTTGTATTTGAGCTGCCCCCTCAGGAGCTCCTACACACCATGGGCACCCCGGGGAGGACTACATTCCCACTCTTCGGTCCGCAGAGTACCACGTCCTGGACGGCGGCCTGAAATCAAAACGTTTCTGAGACAGTTAACACATGCAGGATTGTCAATGTTGATTTTAAAGCTGAGGGGAGAGTAGCTTGAAGGGCCCAAAATTAGGCAATTACTAACACCGCGGGAAGGCAAAGTTGGACAGCGGGGAGAGGACAGTGATATTGCGATGATGAGGATCACAATGAGAAATCATTTTTCATTCCGTTTGAGAAACTGAACAGACATCCAGGCCTCTAGGGTAATCTGTGCTCACAAGCACAACGCGTGCATAGCACTCTACTATATCCTACACTATGATATTATATATGTGTCCCCTACACTATATAGTATCTATCCTAAATCCCTCTTCGACCATCTCGACTCCATGGTTATATCATACACCAACTATGCCTATGATACCCAAATACTCATTCCCCATGTTAGACAATTATGATCATGACTCCGGCCTCATCAACAGTATTTATGACATTGTTCAAACCTGGGTGGCTTCTCACCAACTCTGTCTTAATGATGACAAGACAGAGATCCTGATTGTAGGCCTCACCTCTCGTCTAGCCAAACTAGACCCTGCCTACTGTGCCTTCACCAAAGACACCTGCACCATCTCAGTCTCTTCCGCGGTCCAATGCGTCTATCTCGACTCCAACCTCAGCATGACCCGACATATCAACGCTATTGCATACTCAGCTGCCCACACCACTAAACTTCTGAATGCAACGAAGCACTTCCTCTCCTCACAAGACGTCTGATCGTAGCCAGGGCCATAATCGGCACCCAGCTTGACTACTGCTACTCCCTTCTTGCTGGCACAACAGAGCGCAAACCCAACAAACTCCAAACATCCAGAACAATGCCATCAGTGCTTCTATGAGTTTATGCAGGCATGACCATGTCTCAACTCACAGAAAAGCTGCCCACTGGTTACCAGTCAGAGAATGGATCAACTTTAAGGTCCTTTCCATCACTCATCGCGGCCTCTCCATTTCTGCTCCTCCCTACCTCGTGCAGAGAATCTCTAAGTGCAATCTGTCCAGACCTCGAAGACCTCTCTACAGCCGCAGACTCTCCACCCTTGCGTCAAACATACCAGAGCTGGAGGCTCCAGCTTTCTGGTCATTGCCGCCCGCCTGTCGAAAAATCTTCCACTCCACCTACGTTCTGAGCCTAAGTATTGGCCAGTGAGAAAACTCTCTTATTCCACTGACACATTGAACCCTACTGGTAACTTTTAACCTGACATTATTCCCTGCTGGTAACTAATTTTTCCCTTCCCTCCCTTTCCCCTTTCCCCCCCATGCAACCAGCGCCTTGATGCCTCTGGGTTTTGCGCGCTTAGTAAATGTACAAATAAATAAAAAAGCACTGGCAGAAAACGGGAAGCTTCCCTCATGCAGAGTGCAAGTTCAGTAGAATGTACGCTTCTCACATGCTCAGAGTGCAGGCACAGCACAGGCAGCCACACTGCAAGCTTCCCTCGTGCAAAGGTCATGTTTATTAGAGTGTAAGCTTGTCATATGCTCAGAGAAAAGGTACAGCACAGGCAGCCACACTGCAAGCGTCCCTCGTGCAAAGTGCACGTTCAGTAGAGTGTAAGCTTCTCATATGCACAGAGAACAGGCACAGCACAGCAAGCTTCCCTCGTGCAAAGTGCACGTTCATTAGAGTGTAAGCTTCTCACATGCACAGAGAAAAAGGCACAGCACGGAGAGCCACACTGCAAGCTTCCCTCGTGCAAAGATCATGTTCATTAGAGTGTAAGCTCCTCATATGCGCAGAGAAAAGGTACAGCACAGGCAGAAACACGGCAAGCTTCCCTCGTGCAGAGTGCCGTTTAGTAGATTGTATGTTTCTCACACGCTCAGAGAGCAGGCACAACACAGGCAGCAACACTGCAAGCTTCCCTCGTGCAAAGTGCACGTTCAGTAGAGTGTACGTTTCTCATATGCACAGAGAAAAGGCACAGCACAGACAGCCACACTGCAAGCTTCCCTCGTGCAAAGTGCACATTTAGTAGAGTGTAAGCTTCTCATACACACAGAGAAAAGGTATAGCACAGAGAGTCACACTGCAAGCTTCCCTCGTGCAAAGTGCACATTCAGTACAGTGTAAGCTTCTCATATGCACAGAGAAAATGCACAGCACAGTCAGCCACACTGCAAGCTTCCCTCGTGCAAAGTGCACGTTCAGTAGAGTGTACGTTTCTCATATGCACAGAGAAAAGGCACAGCACAGACAGCCACACTGCAAGCTTCCCTCGTGCAAAGTGCACATTTAGTAGAGTGTAAGCTTCTCATACGCACAGAGAAAAGGCACAGCACAGACACCAACACTGCAAGCGTCCCTCGTGCAACGTGCACGTTCAGTAGAGTGTAAGCTTCTCATACGCACAGAGGAAAGGCACAGCACAGACAGCCACACTGCAAGCTTCCCTCATGCAAAGTCCACATTCAGTAGAGTGTAAGCATCTCATATGCACAGAGAAAAGGCACAGCACAGACAGCCACACTGCAAACATCCCTTGTGCAAAGTGCACATTGAGTAGAGTGTAAGCTTCTCATATGCACAGAGAAAATGCACAGCACATGCAGCCACACAGCAAGCTTCCCTCATGCAAAGTGCACGTTCAGTAGAGTGTAAG
Source organism: Ambystoma mexicanum (assembly GCF_040938575.1). Lineage (NCBI taxonomy): Eukaryota > Metazoa > Chordata > Amphibia > Caudata > Ambystomatidae > Ambystoma > Ambystoma mexicanum. The sequence goes on from NC_090931.1 coordinate 891,065,027, forward strand.
CTTCTCATATACACAGAGAAAAGACACAGCACAGACAGCCACACTGCAAGCTTGCCACACTACAATCTTCCCTCGTGCAAAGTGCACATTCAGTAGCGTGTGAGCTAGAGAACAGGCACAGCACAGACAGCCACACTGCAAGCTTACCTCATGCAAAGTGCACGTTCAGTAGAATGTAAGCTTCCCTTATGCACAGAGAACAGGCACAGCACAGGCAGCCACACTGCAAGCTTCCCTCCTGCAAAGTGCACGTTCAGTACAGTGTAAGCTTCTCATATGCTCAGAGAACAGGCACAGCACATGCAGCCACACTGCAAGCTTCTTCGTGCAAAGTGCACATTCAGTAGAGTGTAAAGTTTCTCATTTGCACAGAGAAAAAGGCACAGCACAGACAGCCACACTGCAAGCTTCCCTCGTGCAAAGGTCATGTTCATTAGAGTGTAAGCTCCTCATATGCGCAGAGAAAAGGTACAGCACAGGCAGAAACACAGCAAGCTTCCCTCGTGCAGAGTGCCGTTTAGTAGATTGTATGTTTCTCACATCCTCAGAGAGCAGGCACAACACAGGCAGCAACACTGCAAGCTTCCCTCGTGCAAAGTGCACATTCAGTAGAGTGTAAGCTTCTCATATGCACAGAGAAAATGCACAGCACAGGCAGCCACACTGCAAGCTTTCCTCGTGCAAATTGCACATTCAGTAGAGCGTAAGCTTCTCATATGCACAGAGAAAAGGCACAGCACAGGCACCAACACTGCAAGCTTCCCTCGTGCAAAGTGCACGTTCAGTAGAGTGTAAGCTTCTCATACGCACAGAGGAAAGGCACAGCACAGACAGCCACACCGCAAGCTTCCCTCATGCAAAGTCCACATTCAGTAGAGTGTAAGCATCTCATATGCACAGAGAAAAGGCACAGCACAGACAGCCAAACTGCAAGCTTCCCTCGTGCAAAGTGCACATTGAGTAGAGTGTAAGCTTCTCATATGCACAGAGAAAATGCACAGCACATGCAGCCACACAGCAAGCTTCCCTCATGCAAAGTGCACGTTCAGTAGAGTGTAAGCTTCTCATATACACAGAGAAAAGACACAGCACAGACAGCCACACTGCAAGCTTGCCACACTACAATCTTCCCTCGTGCAAAGTGCACATTCAGTAGAGTGTGAGCTAGAGAACAGGCACAGCGCAGACAGCCACACTGCAAGCTTACCTCTTGCAAAGTGCACGTTCAGTAGAGTGTAAGCTTCCCTTATGCACAGAGAACAGGCACGGCACAGGCAGCCACACTGCAAGCTTCCCTCGTGCAAAGTGCACGTTCAGTAGAGTGTAAGCTTCTCATATGCTCAGAGAACAGGCACAGCACATGCAGCCACACTGCAAGCTTCTTCGTGCAAAGTGCACATTCAGTAGAGTGTAAAGCTTCTCATTTGCACAGAGAACAGGCACAACACAGACAGCCGCACTGCCAGCGTCCCTCGTGCAAAGTGCACGTTCAGTAGAGTGTAAGCTTCTCATATGCACAGAGAGCAGGCACAGCACAAGCAGCAACACAGCAAGCTCCCCCGTACAAAGTGCACATCCAGTAAAGTGTAAGCTTCTCATATGCACAGAGGAAAGGCACAGCACAGACAGCCACACTGCAAGCTTCCCTCATGCAAAGTCCACATTCAGTGGAGTGTAAGCATCTCATATTCACAGCGAACAGGCACAGCACAGACAGCCACACTGCAAGCTTCCCTCGTGCAAAGTGCACATTCAGTAGAGTGTAAGCTTCTCATATGCACAGAGAAAATGCACAGCGCAGGCAGCCACACAGCAAGCTTCCCTCATGCAAAGTGCACGTTCAGTAGAGTGTAAGCTTCTCATATAGACAGAGAAAAGACACAGCACAGACAGCCACACTGCAAGCTTGCCACACTACAATCTTCACTCGTGCAAAGTGCACATTCAGTAGAGTGTGCGCTAGAGAACAGGCACAGCACAGGCAGCCACACTGCAAACTTCCCTCGTGCAAAGTGCACATTCAGTAGAATGTAAGCTTCTCATTTGCACAGAGAACAGGCACAGCACAGACAGCCACACTGCAAGCATCCCTCGTACAAAGTGCACATTTAATAGAGTGTAAGCTTCCCATATGCACAGAGAAAAGGCACAACACAGGCAGCCGCACTGCAAGCTTCCCTCGTGCAAAGTGCACATCCAGTAGAGTGCAAGCTTCTCATAAGCTCAGATAAAAGGTACAGCACAGGCAGCCGCACAGAACAGGCAAACTACTTGCAGTCGAATTAAGTGTCCCTAGGTACCGATGACCGAAACAAAAGTCACGTGATTTCCATTCACCATAAATAAGGTGGCGGCGCCGTTAACTCCTTACCGCCTGGGTTGGAATGAGGGCCAATGTCCCTTTGCGGGTCCCGACCTTAACGGCTGGTTTTACCAGCCGTTAAGGAAGGAACCTGCAAAGGGACTTCCGAGGTAATTACGGTACCGCAATTTGCGGTACCGTAGTTACCGCCTTCCCCATTCCCATTGAGCCCTAGGGGGCAAAAATGGGAATGGGAAAGGGCCAATGGTGAATGGGGAATTACCGCTGGAATGGGGCGGTAATTCCGCCATCCACCATGGCGCAATCGGTAAAATACCGGCGCGTCAACCATGGCGCTAATAGCGCCATGGTTAACGCCTGGGTCGTAATGACCGTTTACAAAACCTGTGGCAGGTGGCATACATAGAGATGGATGGGTAACGTAGCTAAGCTCCAGTTCCAGGTAATGTACATATGCAGCACCTGATGCCATGTTACCATCATCCTGTGCCCAGGTACTACCACCTCACCCCGTTCTTCTCAGCCTTGTACAGCCAGCTACAGCACCATATGCTCGGGTACTCTCTCGGATTCCCAAGTACAGAAATGCCAAAGCACGGCCTCGTGTGCCCGGATCCTACCAACTCATGCCAGGCACAGACTAGAATGTCCAGGTATAGCCTAAGATGTGTAGGTACAGTCAGTGCTTTAAACAGGGGGTAAAAGGGGATGTGGCAAGACAGGCGTGGCCTAAAGAGTACTGGGCGTGGCCTAAAGGAGAGCTAGTGGGCAAGGCAAGGGCTGTCCGCTCCAAACAATACAGCACGAGTCCCTACAAACATGGATTTTGGGTCACTCAGCATTGCCTCAAGTTATCCTATTTGCATCCTGACTAAATCAGTGTCTGTATATAACTCACTTTCTCAGTTAGTATATACGGAATCCAATCAGTGAGTAAATCCAGGCATGGCATTAGGGCCATCTCAATAGCCCTTCCTGAGTGCTCATTTAAGGTTCCATCTCGGCTGTCTTTGCTTGTTCTGATGTGCAGAGGCTAATTCTCCAGTCGCATGATAATCTGCAATCGCTCACGCCCTCTCTCTATTTCTTTGTGTAGGATTTTGTCCGGAATGATGCCCCATGATGGGGCTGATTGTGTGAACATGTTCTCTAGGGGGCTTCAGCCTTCATAAACTAAAGACTGGGTCACTTTAAACGTGTGTTTGCTGGTCAAAAAGTGTTAATTTAGCCTTGACATGTTCTACCATGCTTTCAGCTCTTTGCTGTGGTCAGTGCTCCAGATAAGATTTGGGAGTGGGAGTAGTTTACTCTCTATTTTTTTAATTTGGGAGTCAAATGATTTTTAGGGAGTAAAAATGTAAATCTAATTCCCAATGGAAGTAGTTTTATAATGTTTACTTCTTCCAATCGGGCAATTATAATAGTAGTTTCATCCTGTATTACTATGCGCACTACTGCTCCAAACATATCCATGGAGCTCTGTGGGTGGAAGCAGGGGCACAAGGTTCTAATTGTCTCTTTCCTAATTTTTGTTGGGAGTATTTTTGCTCCCTATTTTTATTTTGTGGGAGTATTCGCATATTTCTACTGTGTAAAAGTGGCCGATACACCCCTTATCTGCAGGGCTGGAGGTGGTGTCGAAACTAGGTTCAGGAATAATTCAATCTAAGGTGGAGCTCATCTTATTTACCCTCAATGACAAATGCTAGCAACTCCCCGACTGGAGTCTGCACTAGGGAATATCTCCTTTATAGTCTATGTAGCGCACAGCTGTCTCAGAGGGCGTAAGGGGTGGAACAATGTGCCTGGTGTTCTAGGCTTCAGAAAACAAAGTCTTTCTCCTGGCTGCCCATCTTTCTGAAACAAAGAACATGGTGGTAGATGACAGAGGGGGTCTGGTCTTCTACGAGGGAAGGATGTGCCAGAAGGTCATTTAGCAGATCTTCCATCTCTGGGGAACCCCTCAAGTGGATCTGCTCACCTCCAATGTCAACAGAAAGTGTGACATGTTCTGCACCAGGGAATTTCCCCTGTGAGGGACACTGAGAGATGTGGCAATAGTGGAGTCGACCGTCATTCTATTTTATGTATTCCTGCTGGTTCCTGTCATCCCTCTGGTTCTAAGGACGTTGCAGAGCCTCAAGGCCACAATGATTGTGATTGCCTCAGGTTGGACTTGGAGGAAGTAGTACTATGACCTTCACTCCTTGTCGTCTTCCAGTTTGAGCTGATCTCCTCTCCCAGTTGGGAGGGGCGTATCATCCATCCAAACCTCAGCATGCACAATGCTGATGTGTGGCTACAGAGAGGCTGAGGGACAGGGACTTGGACCTTGCAGACAATGGCTTGGATATTCTCCTTCCTGCCAGGAGGCCTGCCACCAAGGCTATTTACAACTGCAAATGGAAGAGTGTTCCTCTTGGAGCAAAGAGAAGAATCTGGACCCTCTGTCTTGTTCAACCACTTCAGTCTTAGGTTTGTTGCTTTCCTTTGCGGATTGGTACGGTCAAGTGGTATATTGATGCCATTTGTGTTTTTAAAAGAACCCTGGAACTAGCTCCAGTTTGAAAATACCTACTGTTATGCAACTCCTCAAGGGATTGGTAAACATGTTCCTTCCATGCCAATTAATCGTTGCAAAGTGGGTGTTAAATCTTATTCTCATGTTTCTTATGGCTGCTCCTTTTGAGTCTCTTCATCCCTTCTCTCTTTGGATGCTGTCTTTGAAGGTTATATTTTCGGTGATATTTCCACAGTTAGAAGGGTAACCAAGTTACACGCTTTGTCATAAAAAGAGGTCCCATTTCTCTTTTCTAATAAGAAGGTCACTTTTTGGGTTAGACCTTCTTTCCTCCCTTACGATAACTCTAAATGTGACTTATCACGAAGAATCCAGTTGCCAATTTTCTACTTTCCAACTCATCCTTTGAAGGAGTAAGAAAGGTGTAATTGCCTAAATCATAGGAGAGCGCTCAGCTTCTATATTTCGAGAGCAAGGGAATTTAGGAAGGATGACCAACTATTGTGGCTTTCCCTGACGTTCCGCTAGGAAGAGATGTCTCTAAGAAGACATTATTACGATGGCTAGTGCTATGCATATCGAAGTGTCATATTCTTGACGGAAAGGAGGTGTCACAAGGTCTCAGAACTCACTTCACAAGGGGCCCAGTGATCCATGGCTGCTCTGCACAGGAGAGTGCCAGAAGGCGATATAATCCAGGTGGTTACCTGAGCCTCACTGCCTTCCTGGTTGGATTCCCAATGTGGTGCTGATGCTCACTTTGGCAGCCTCATATTACAACCTTCCCTGGTGTAGTTACAGGTCCTGTCCCTCCTCTCTCCTTTGTATGGTCGGTACTGGTGTGGCAATCTATCTAAGCATAGGCATTTGTGGGAGGATACAATGCATTAGAAGACCACACTACTTAACTGTGGCAATGTTTCTTTCATGGATTCTCCTCCCAGAGATACCTCATTGTACTCCCATTCTTATTAACATCTTATTTTATTAATGATTCCCTCAGCTGTTGAACACCGGGGAGGAACTGAGAAGACACGCATGGTGTCCCCTAAATGTGCTGTTTCTGGTATGAGCTGGGGGGGGCAGAGTGCATAGGTGAGCCAATGTGGAGCCACCCTGTGTCTCTTGCTGAGCAAATGTGTTTCTGTTGACAGCTGCCACTAGAGATGTATTTCTAAGATGAGTAATCTCTGGGAGGAGAATCCATCAGAAAGAACATAAGCACGTGTAAGTAATGTGTTCTTCTATATGATACGTTTCTTTACCTAAATGAAACTGCAGTAAACAAACAGCCTGTATCAAACATGCAACACTGTCTGCTAACACACTTGAGACCCTTTGCTAGCTCCTCTGCATCCTCATAAAGAAACTAGGATATTAAGAGCCAGAATTGCACCAAAGTACTACTTACAGTGAGAAGAGTCACAATACCTTTGAAGTGTTTAATACATATTTGTCTATTCACCTTACCGGAAAATATAGGAAAGCGACAAATCCCTTGATCATATTTGATCATCCTAAAAAACACAGACTATTACAAACAAAGTAAATCCCTGTTTTTTTAAGCTTATAACGCCACAAAATCCTGCTCAAAATTGGCTCCCACCACTCCCAATCGGCTTCCAGAAATGTGTCAAATGTAAAGCCTTTTAAATGCCTCTTGGATTCGCCACATGAACTTATGTGTCAACTCATTGCCTGATCATCCAATGAAACACAGGGTCATAAAATACGGATACAAAATCAACACTTGAAATAGTGATAAGACAAACACAGAGACGGTAATGTTGATAACAAAAAAGGTCTTCTTATTGACCAGGTAGTAATCCATCCAAGAAACAACAGGACGCTGACATTCCTAAAAAGCTGGTCTGTGGATTTACCGCCTTGACAACTGTCACAAGGGCCTCGATAACAACCCAGAATGTTATGTGTTTCTATGGTCGTAAAGAACTAAGCCTTCTGACTTTTCACATTGTCAGCAAATAAAACCCAGTAAGGTGACATATGTTTATCTTCCTCTGTGCGCAGTCAGAGGTGGACTGGGAAACAAAACAGGCCCTGGAAAGTGGCCCCATATTACACATTTTGAGCATTTTCCTAGGAGAAAATGTTAAAATAAAATAGGTAAGCACAGAAAAGAGGCCCAGGGTGCAGAGGCCTACCGGGAAATCTCGAGAGTTCCCTATAGGCCAGTCCAGCCCTGTGCGCAGTCTACAAAACCAACATTTCAATTTTTTAAAAATATTTTCTTTTACATTTTCGTTGTGAAATGTTCAGCAGTGTATGTAATTACTGTACATTTTGCAACATTCAAAACACATTTCTATATGTATTAACATCAAAAGGACTCATATATCTATACAACTCCTATAATCCCTTATGTTTTAAATATGGATCTAACCACTTTCACCTCACTAGACATTTCACTGCATTTTACTGCAGTCTTCTGTGGGGGGCAACCCTCACATCCCCTATTTGTACTGCCCACCTTTACCCTGTGCCCCTGTGTGTTCAGTTTTTTCCAGCCCCTGTCTTGTAGCCAGCCCTACACCTGCTTTGGTAAAATATGGTGAAACATCCTGCATTGAAGCAGCACTGTTGGGATGGGTACCCCCTAGAGACATGTAGGGGAAACACAGCAATGGAAGTACTTACTGCCATGATTAATGTGCATACAATAGTGTTTGTTCTTAAGCATGTTCTTCTAATAATGTCTTTGTTGTCCCAGATGGCCAGACACTGCTGTCTATTTCCACCCCTGGCCTACTTGGTACATCAGTCCATCTTCTCTTTCCACCATTTGACTGACAGCGGTATTTCATCGTGTCTGTTTTGCAATCTGTGGCTGTTGTAAACGGATGCATGCGATGTATTCGAAAACATTTCACCTAATAGAGATTTCACCGAATCCATTTCATTGAAAAACAAAATGATCTTTTGACTTTTTCTACTTTTATTTTTTATAATGCGGCGGGGAGACCCCTACATCCTCTCTCACCGCTCCCTACCCTAACTTATACCCTTACCCCACACCTCACCTATTATGCATTACACATATACCATTTCACCTACTATTTTCGGTGAAATAAATTCGGTGAAATCTCATTAGGTGAAATGGTATTTGATTAAATCTATGGGAACTGTTGTAAATGTCATGGCGGCCTCATCCATCAAATTCTATGAAATCAAAATGTGTGGAGCGCACACTGAGTAATTGATCAAACAAAAGACTTGTGTGAAATAAATAAGGTGGCAATACACCAGACATATTTGAGAGACGTCTCATGGATCAGCAAGTTATTATTGTACATGTCTTAGTATTCTCCCATTTCCCTCTACATTCCACCTCTAAGTGGGGATATCACAGTCTATCACCACTTTCCATGTTTATGGTGACTTACATAACGTTCCAATAATACAGAGTTTCAAGGCCGCTGGTGGCCACGAAGGCATGGGCATTACCACACCACCACCAGCAGAGCACAGGCATTACAGATCTCCTGCTTTTGCCCCGCCTATCTTTCAATTGCAATACTCCCTGTGCTTCTGATTGCAATCTCACAAGCGCCTATGTAGTCTTTGCAGTTTTTCAAGATCAGAGTCCGGAGGAAGAGCCAGGCCGAAACATGTGTTGCCTGTTTTTCTAAATTCCTACAAATATCAAAACATATATGTTCTGAAAACCCTACAACAAAACCCCAACGCTATTTCCGGGACCCAGCACCCCGAGTACAAATACCATTTCTGTTTCTTTACGTTTAGGGCCCCGGAGAGAAGATATTTGTCTCCACTGCAGCGGCTTCCTTATCAAACTGTGGTGACGTTAATACAGGGACATGGCAAAAGCTCATTCTGCTGTCTGTGTTTCCATTGTTTGTTTACTTTCTGGACTGTGGCCAGAAGTCCACTCTCTCTCGGCATAAATATCACAAGGGTATTAGTCAAAGGTTTAGAGAGTACAGTGTACAGTGGTTCGATTAAAGAGCTCACTAGCTTAAAATTAAACACTGCTAGTACTTACTGCAGGATAGCCTGCTGCACCCCCTTTGTCTTTGCAAGATCCAGTCTGAAGGCGGCAGGGGCTCACATGTTCCAAATTCACATTCGTCATTTTGCACCTTATTCTTTCGCCTTCATAGGTTTGTTTGTTTGTTTGTTTATTCATTTATATTGTGCACCAGACCCGAGGGTAAGAGGGCGCAGGAGCAAACAAGAATATTCCCAGCTTAGTTACAGTGCTGTACATTAGTTATAGTGAGTACATTGGTTGGAACAGTTACAATAGAGGCAGTGAGATACAATTTAAAAATATACATATTTACATAGTTTGCAGTGGCATGGTAAGTTAGGCAGTCAGTTAACGGTCATTGTTTTTTATCCACTGGATGTAGTTATGTCTAAAGTGGGTGTAGGATTGTGGTGTCGTTAAGGAAGGCGGTACAGAGTTCCAATGTTGGGCTGCTTTCACCTGAAAACTGTTGCCTCCCGTTTTGGTTCGTTTGAACCTGGGAACTGTGAGCAAATTTGCATTTGAGGTCCTGGTAGGTCTGTTAGGGGTATATCTACTTATTCTGTCAACTAAGTAGCTGGGGGCAGCATTGTTAAGGCATTTATGAGTAAGGGAGGCTACTTTTAGCAGGATTTTGTCTGTAATGGTAAGTCAGTTATGGGTTCGCCTGATATTGGAAATATGTTCTCTCTTAGGGATGCTGAGCGCTGCTCTGAGAGCATTGTTTTGCAACGTCTATGATTTTGTTGGTAACCCGTTTGTTGGCTCCCATGTAAAGGGCGTTACAGTAGTCCAGTTTTGATAGTACAAGGGCTCTGGCTAGAGTGATGGAGCTCTGTGAGGATAGGAAGGGTTTGGCTGCTCTTATTAGCTTACATGTGTAGGCCGTGGACGATTCCATGGAGCTAACCTGTTTGTGGAAGGAGAGGGAGGAGTCAATGTATATTCCTAATGTTTTAACTTCTTTGGCTACCATGATCGGGTTCCCGTCAATGATGAAGCTGGTGTATTTGTGATCCAATTTGGTGACGTTGGGGGTGGAACCGAGGATGATGAGTTTGGTTTTGTCATCATTCAGGCATAGACTGTGAGAGGCCACCCATGCCTGGATGATGAGGTACACCCTGTTCACCAAGGCCAAATCATGGTTGTAATTTCCCATCAACGGGATGAGGATCTGGGTATCATCGGCATAGTTAGTGTAGGTGATACTCAGGCCATTGAGATCATCAAACGTGTGAACACGTTGTACAGTGTGGGGGAGACACAAGATCCCTGAGGGACTCTGCATGTGATTGGGATGGGGTCGGCGGCGGCTGAGGTGGAGAAGACACGCATAGATCTGTTACTTAGGAATGACTCGATCCAGCCGATGGCTTCTTGGGAGAAGTGGGCAGCTGAGTCCAAGTGGTTGCATAGAATTTTGTGATCTACTAGATCGAATGCTGCTGAGAGGTCTAGGAGGAGCAGTAGAGCAGTTTTCCCATTGTCTCTCAGGGTGTCAATTTGAGCCTTCAGATCGATAAGGGCCGTTTCTGTCCCATGTTGGGGTCTAAAGCCTGATTGCCGGATACCCAGGAGATGGTTTTGTTCGAGGTATTTTTGTATTTGTTGCTATGCTGTCTTGACTAATATTTTGAGCAAGAAGGGGACGGTGGTAATAGGCCTGTAGTTGGTGGGTATAGAAGGGTCAAGAGAAGGTTTTTTGAGAAGGGGGAGCACCCAGGTCACCCGGTACAACGCAGTTTCATCGCCAGGTTTTTTTTTCCGATGAATGTTTTGCTGAACAAAATGTTTAATGGAAAAACTCATCAAAAAATATATGTGGGGTGGGTAAGGAGATATAAGGGGTGAGGAGTTTGGGTATAGCGATCAAATAATAGGGTAGAGGTGGATTTGGGTGGGGGAACCCTCATATCTAAAAATAAATGTGAATGTGATACACTTTTTTGTGAAAACATTTTCTGCAAACAGGGAATGGGAAAAAAACTGTGGATGAATGGACATAGAACCGGTCCCCCTCTGTCTGAAAGTTCACAGGCAGGTCTCCTGGCACCTTAAGAGGCGTCAGTGCCTTCTATTCTGATGATGGCCTCTATGCTCGGGCTTGCAGGGGTCTGTTCCCAAAGACGCTGCGCATGAGAGATACATTCTCAAGTAGCTCTGCACTGCTTTTTCTTGCAGCGCTTACATTTGGGGACACCGCCTCTTCTCTCCTCCTCCTCCTCCTGTTGAACCAACAATGTTTCAACCACTCTTGGTTGATGCTAAGAGGTTTGACTTGCAGTTTAACCAGCCCACAGATATGTGTGACTCTTTTTACCACCAAGGGCACAGTATTTCCAAGTAATAGGGTTCCATCCTTTGCTACATTGTCCACCGAAAATGACCTGTTTAAGTGCAGGCCTTCAAAGGTCATGTAATACAGTAGCCAATGATGTGGTTAATAACAACATCTAATATTGCAGCACATAGGATAGGGAGGGTCTGGTGGCATTGCTATCATTAATAACTGTCGAACCTCCTTTGCCATTGTTTGCTAACTTTATTGCCATCACCCACACTGTTCGCAGATGTTCAAGAACTAGTTTTATCAATGCTTCCTTTATTTATTTATTTAATTATTTACTTATTTAGATTTGTAGAGCGCACTGCAGCCCTTGGGAATCGAGGCGCTATAAGAGGAGCTTAAGAAGCCTTGATTCTGGGTTACATGAATGCTGCCCAAAGAAGGTTCTTAGACAGGGTACAAGGTTATACAACATAAGTGTGACACGGGTTACATAGTCACCAATGCTGCGGTAGTCAAAGCAGGTTTAGTACAAACATATCAGACAAAGAGCATAGTTTTGATGGCCTTGCGGAAGGCTGCATGAGAGTCAATCATTCTGATGTGCGGTGGTAGGGCGTTCCAGTTATAAGCAGCCTGAGTAGGGAAGCTGCTTCCGCCTGCACGAGTTTTGCGAGTTTTGGGAACGGTGATCATGTTGGTGTAGGGCGTTCTGGCTGGCTTGGAGGTGAGGGGTTTGGAGATCCTCTGGGCCATGTAAGGGGGGCCAGGTCGCAGAGTCACTTGTGGGTAAGGGCAAGGGTCTTGAAGATAATTCTCTCCTTGACTGGGAGCCAGTGAACCTGCCTCCTGAGTCCTGAGATGTGGTCTTTGCATGGGAGACCCGTGGCGGCCCTGAATGCGTTGTTTTGAGCTTCTACCGTGTTTAATGTTCTCAGATTTTCCTGGGATTATTTCTCATGCCACTCTTTGTCCTATTGTCAGATTTATCTGTAGAGTTGATATCCTTGCTTCCTGCCCATCCATGATGCCCTTGGATTTTGGATGACTCTGTGGTTCTTATTTGTAAATATCAATATCTCTTCACATGGCTCCGTTGTGTTAGGGGCTGTTGACATTGTTTGGACCGAAGCACTAAAAAGAGGGACTATTTGATTGTCTTTGCTTGTGTCCTATCACCTACCGAACACAAGCCCTCATAGATGTGTGGTCGATTATCCATTGGCCTAATCACTGTACTTGGTGTTGAGCTAACGCTTATTTCTTCGCCAGTGTAATTTAGAAAAAGACAGTGTGATACATGTCACTCTTCCCAGCTTATTAAAGGACAGCAAGACAGTTTTGAGACAGAAAAGCAGTAAAGGAGACACTATAACTAGAATGAGAGAAAATCCATTGATACCACTGTCAAAAAGGTTTTTGGCAGGAACTTCAAAGCAATGACACAATCATGCAGTTGTTGACGGGGAGAGGTAATTACTGACGGGCCCATTGGTCAGCACTCACCCTCGAAAACTTGTAATACAAGATAGCTGCACCATGCGAGGACAGAGTGCAGGATTCACATACTCCAGCAAGGTTCAATAATCAGGACTCAATAAATTGGCAAAGGGAAGTCCGTTTAATGATACATACATCAGCTTATGGAAATCAGCAGCATCACGAACACCTGCCTCACCCCGACTTCCTCGAACTTCAGTACATCAGCCTCTTTTATGAGCAAACTTCGTCATCATTGACGTCTAATTGTACAAAAAATCATCATGCAATACAATTGGTTGGGAAAGGTAACTTAAGTATAGGTGCTATAACTGTATATGGAAATAATGCAAGTGGATTCGATAACTCTTATCAGGTGGGCGTGTAGGCCCTTCCCTCTACACCACACGTGATTGACGTCACTACAAGTACAACGTCTCATTGGTTACAATGGGGGTCATTATGACCCAGGCATTAACCATGGCGCTGTTAGCGTCATGGTTGACGCTGGTATTTTACCGATTGCGCCATGGTGGATGGCAGAATTACCGCCCCATTCCAAGGTTGGCGGGGCGGTAATTCCCCATTCACCATTGGCCGTTCCCCATTCCCAGTTTTGCCACCATAGGGCTATATGGGAATGGGGAAGGCGGTAATTACGGTACTGCAAATTGCAGTACCGTAATTACCTCGGAAGTCCCTTTGCGGGTTCCTTCCTTAACGGCTGGTAAAACCAGCCGTTAAGGTCGGGACCCGCAAAGGGACCTCGTAATTAGGCAGTAAGGGGTTAACGGCGCCACCACCTTTTACGGCGCCATTAACCCCCTTACCGCCTGGGTCGTAATGAGGTCACATGTCTATAGGACCCTAGTTTACATGGTCTCTTGTGATTGGGCAAGTTACACCCCTAAACATAAATCCCCATTTTAATTAGCAGCATGCAGAATAGACACCCAGGTGCCTAGTGTCCCACGATTCAAACTGCCTCCCTTCCATCAATCAGTGGTTTAGGCTATGTGTCAATTAGTTGGCTGGGTATGGCCTCAGATCTGTAGTCTCTTATCAGAAAAAGTTATGGCACCCTCTGGTTCTGGATGACATCAAGCGGTGGTACATCTTCGCACCTGTCTGGTCACGTGTTGGTCCACAGTGAATCTGCTTCAGTTTCCAACCTTTTGTGCATTTAATTCTGTATGCGCTTAGGCACCTGCATGGGCCTCTCTTATCTTGACCTTCATGGGCGGGCTGGCATGCTCTGAAGTTGGAGCCTCGTGAGCTCATGCTCACCTCCCCTTCTCTGGTTGACCTCGATATCCCCGGCATGAGCCATCCTTTGTTAAGTTTCGATCCCGCTCCTTTCCTCAGCTTGGGCCTGGATATGAAACTTGGCCAATCAGGCCTTGGCAGCCTGGGAGTACTTCTGTTTATACAAAATGAAGTCGCACATGTACATTTTGCTGTATTGAGGTAGATGTATACAGTCGGCGCTTGCCGCTCTAGCTTCAACTAAGCATTGCAAGCAGAATCGATTACTTAGCATCTTGCGCTTCAAGCTTATTTACACACGTTCAATAAGGCGGTTGCTTCCATCTTGTCTCATGGCACCATTCTCATACGTTTTTCACAGTGTCTCTCCCCTTTGTCCTTTACAATTATCCTTGCAGTTGTTAGTACTGGCATGCATGCTTTCAGTACTCCTTCAGTTCGTTCTTGGAGCTGCTCTGGTCCTTGTTCCATCTCCACTGGTCTTCCATTACGGCTTTTGGAGTCTCTTCATGGACCGTGTGTAGGCATTCCTCCTCGTTCCGTATCAACAGCTGGTATGGTTGTCTGATTGAGTACCATGCTGCCCAGGGTTGCCTGATTATGGGCATTTCAACAGGTATTGATCTTCTAATGTACACAGGACAGAGGCCCATTGCAGCCCTTTGTTGGTTCAGCTGCTCCTTGTACGTCACATACCTTGGTGAGTACTTTACTGGCACCTCGAAGTGAGGGGCAGGGGAGCAGGCCACATCTGGGGTCTCCTCTACACTCCCCCCTCTGGTCGGTTCATCGACCCCTCCTGCTTCCTCCTTTATATTCAGTTTCTTTGGTTCCTCAGCTTCTTGCTCATCGTCTCCTTGGTTTACACAAGATGGCGTGAATGTATGCAATTTGGGTGTCCATCTCTTTATCACTCCTTTCAAACTTCCTGCTGTTCTCACATGCTCATCTTTGTTCCAGGTCATCAATTGGAATTGTCCATTTGGAATGCAGTAAATCCATTTCCCTTCATACCTTCTTCGTTTCTTGGGATAAGTGAATTTTGTTCCCTCTGGTGCAAATTCACTGGCCTTCACAAAGTCCTTTATTTCTTCATCTGTCATGTCTCTGGGTTTCCAGCCTGGCTCGACATCGACCATAATTTTCATCCCAATGGCTCTTTATGCAGTTTTCTGGCATTGATTGATGATTATCTTGATAACACAGAATCCTAGCAGTACCATGGCTAGCAAGGCTCCCAGGAACTTGAATCTATCAGCCATCCATTGTGGGACCCATGAGAATAGGTTCCCCAACCAAATGTCATCATCCACTTCTTCCGTGTCATCAGTAATCTGGTTTTTTAAAGTTGTCAACATGCTTATGGCCTCTGTGAGGGTTCCATTTTCCTCATCATGCGATGGTATAAATGTGCAACATGATTCTCCGATTTTTGCACAAACACCTCCATCCATTGCTGTGATCATGTCAAGCACATATCTGTTCTGGAGGGTCATCAGTCTAACCGCTCTCAGCTCTTCTTTGATCGCATTGAATCCTTTTATTGTGGTGTTGATGGTCTGCAGTAACTCCCATCTGGTTATCTGCAACCATTTAGCATTCACTCCAATTTGGATGTGTGGCAGGAGCATTGTGGTGAATACTGTTGAAGTGAGGCTGAACAGTCTGTGTTCGTATGGAATTGCATAGAATGCTTTTTCTGATTTGGCAGAAAAGTAGTTTTCTCTCTTCATTCTGGATATCAGCTCTGCGGATCTCCTCCTTCTCAGATGAGCATCTGCCTTCGGGAAGCTGTCCAGATTGAGATTGTTTTTTGGAATCACCAGTGCGGGAACATGGACATTGACCAATGTACATATGCTTCCCCAATTTTTTGGCAGTCTTATGTATCCTTTGGATCCACATGCCCAATAGTGGTCCATCAGGACTGCGGTTCCTTGTGCCATTCCTGGAGCCTCATATATTCGTCCACAGTTTTGATTCTCCCCCATTTTCCTTGTGCCATTACTTCTGAAGCACAGTTTCGGGTTCTCCAACGGTACTACTTACAGGGGCCCTCCCCTGTCTTCGACCCATGTTAACAGCTTCACCAACTTCGGCCATAGGGGTTTACATAACCTCTGTGAGTTTTCTATTGCTTCCTTGCAGGCTCCAAGGACCATCCAAGCTCGGCAGATTACGACTCCTTCCTCCCATCCGTTAGGGGAAACTACTGATCCCCAGATCTGCATTTGTCCCCGGTTCCTCCATAGTTGAGCTTCTTCTGCCATTTTTCCTTGGACGTTCAGTCTTGAGTTTATTTCCCACTTTATTCCTGATCCTTTGACGTCAGGGTTTTCATATCTAATAACGTGATTCTTGGTGTGCGCCCTGTTTCTTGTTTTGATGTCCTGGACAAACCCGTCTTCATCAGGGTAGTCCTTTTCATTTGCCCATATCAATGAGGCATCTCTTCCCATGAATTGTCCTCTGGTGTTGCACATAGCTACGTGTGACATACAGTGTGCTGTGGGAACATCTACGTCTACAGACACAAAGATCTTGGACTTTCCCATGCTGTATGGCAGGAGTGCACAGACAAAACATTCTCCTTCTGATTGCCTTCGTCCAACTTCCTTCATGTGCTGGTACCATATGTTGTTTCCAAGATGGGCTGTGCTGTCCAAGTAGTCGTTTAGTTCATTGTCCGTTTCATATGGGCTTCTCTTGATTCTTAACGTTTTTCTGTAGTTGGCCATCACTATGTCTCTGAATGCGTCTTTACTGCTCTTTCGTTCAGGTCATTTCTCGGGTATTATCCTTGGAGGGGCAGGTTTCATTTCCTGCCCTGCAGTAACAGGGGGAGGTTTTGTGTTTCTTTTCCTTCCCCTGTGCATTCTTTTGTAGATTTACTCCCACCACATCTGGCTTACCATTCTTCCGACACGCGGCATTGTCGTAAGCTCGGTAGTTGCTTCTGGTGTTGGAGAAGGTGTGCTCGTTATCACAGTTGCTGCAGTTTTCTTGCTCAGCTCCTCATGTAGTTTCTTTGCTCTTAGTATGAGCGGAAACACATACTTGACTACCGCATGTGTCTTCCCCATGAGTTCTTTTGTGGCCTCCTCTGTTCTCTTGAGAGATTTTGTCATGCCATCTCTGTCTTGTTGCTCGCTTGGTTCTCTGTTCTCTCGAGCTGTTCATTTCACAGGTATCTTTTTGTTTTCTGACGGTTCGGCCTGGGGTCTCACAGCCATTGACACTTGCCCTTGCGCGTGTGCACTCAGTGTGTGGGTGCGTGCTGTGGACAGTGCTGTGTTATCATTCATTCCGTGCTGACCCTGTCTCCAGCTTTTCTCGTCATTCATAATTTTAGGTGCATCCATATCACTGCTAATTAAATTCAACAGTAAATCATTTGCTTTATCATCAATTTTTCTTGGAACAGGGATGACAATATAAGGTCTGGGTGCCTTTGTGGGGCCCAGATGCTCATTACCTGGTGGATGCACGGACATTGGGATGCTTCGTGCACCAATAAAAAATGCAGTTCTGATCGTTAACGACAAAAATACTACAATAATCACTATACATATACATATGATTACGTTGAAGGACAGTTTGCTGCACCTCCTTCCAGGAAAGCGGGGGCGCCCATCCACTGGTGGCACAACTAAATTACTGTTTTGGGCCCCCATCTCGAACAAGTCCATAGTCAATAGTTTATTTCTTTTCTTATCTTGATTTCGTTACTTAAAAGGTTCAGCAACCACTAAAGTGACGGGTGCAGTTTAATGTCCCCCCTCTTGCGAGTGATGACGGAAGTCTCTAGTTATGGAGTACAGATCCTTTGCTAGACTATGGAAAAAGGTTAGACTATTGTTTTCAGCACATCACATTCTTCCTGCATTTGTGTATACAACGCATTCCCAGGGCACCTTCCCAATTCGTCTTGGCCCTGAGGACATGCAGGAATTTGTTCGCAGTGACACCATAAAAATGGCTTCGTTACACATCATGCATAGATAAACCATTGAAAAAATAAAAAACAAAAATAAAAATAAAAGTGAACATATGAGGAGGTAGGAAAAAATAAGAAGAAGGTTGAAAACGGTAAACACGGCAGTGAAGTTCATGTCGCTGTTCCTTTCACTTGGTCGTTCGAGGTCGAGTTGAGGAACAGTCTCTCTCTTCCCTATTTACTCCACTGCGGAATGATAATGCACAAAATAGGGAAAAATGAGAAAAATAGGAAAAGAAGTTCAAGATGTAGTTATCCCCTTTCGATTCGTTCTGCGTTGGAAGCATGAAGAACTGTGTCTTTGTTTCCTTGCTCTGCCCCCGGCTGGGGATTCTAAAGGGTTTTATCTTGGATCTATCCTTTCAAGGGCTCACCTCAGCAGCGGATGTCCATAATTGCTTCTTAATTGTGATGCAATAGCTATTAGGAGCCTGTTTAGTTGGGCATTCTTTGCTGGATCATTAAGAAAAGTGGGCACATCAATGTTGCAGGGTCTGCCCACTAGTTCTGGAAAGTTTTCAATGAGATGAATGAAAACACGAAAAGCATAACGACTGTCTTCAGGGGTTAACAACATTTGTCTGGTTCTTTGGCTCTAAAGTCACAGGCCTTTTCTCGCAGTGTGATCAGTTGTTTTTTTCTTTTCTTCGATCTGTCCCCCGTCGGTTAGTCTCACTGAAATCTCCTCAGGAATTCTCGCTGGAAATTGGACAGCTCCACCTGGAGCATGATGCCTTGGAGGAGTGTGCCCATGTGTCGGGTGTTGGCCAGATTCCAAAGAAAGGTGATGACGTCAACATCTGCAGGTCTCCACACCATTTCCGGATAGTCTGTGACTAATCGAAAAAAAACGTTGTGTGCCAGCCGTGTATCCTCAGGTGATAGGGACATTTGCCTCGTTTGCTGGGTCCTAATCACTGTCCCTTCTTTTGATGCGAACAAGTTTTGCACTTTCCTGCTGCGTGAGTTGAAACCACATGGTTCAGCTTGTACCACACTTGGTTGAGGAAGTAATTGTTTTTTGGATCTCTAATGAATGTCAATGTATCTGTAGTTCTCCCCATAAATCCTGGACATTCTTCGATGATGCGGAAGAACAAAGTATATGTGTTCTCGTCAATGATTACTTGAGGCGGGAACATTGGTCTTTGAGTCACTGTGCTCGGGCAACTCGGCGAAGAACTCTGCGATGACAGTCAATAGTTGCCAGATTACCTTCTTGTTTGCAGGGTCTTGAATGAATTCAGTAACGCTGGCTTCTCTGCCTATAAGTGAAGGATAAGACAATACAACTAGTTGAAAATAGGTGAGCACATCCCACTTGAGGTTTCTGCTGGGACGAACCATGTCCATGAACAAAGTCTTGATCTTACTTTTACTTCTTATCAGAGTCTTCGGTTTTAAATGCTTTGTGTGGCTTTCAATGTTCATGAGATTAACGCTTTTGCTGATATGTGTACGTGATTTTCTTCCTTTACCCTGCACCTTTGGCTGCACAGAGTGTTTGCTTGCTTACTGTTGTCTCTTTTAGTGTATACAAAAAAGTTCAGTCGCAGGCACAATTTTCACAATAGTTCTTTTGTTGGCTATACTGACTTGTTTGTTTAATTGTTCTTTTGACATGTTTCACTTGGCTCGAGGAAATGTCTTGTTTTACGAGTCTCACTTTCCTAACGTTCTCGTTACTTGTCTGCTCATGCGTCCTTCTTCCTCGCCATAGATCTTGTCTGCAAGTGCTGAGGTTCTCCCTCCTTATCTGTAGGTTCTTCGTCGCTGGGTGCAGCAGGAGTGCCCTCTCCTATGAATAGCTTGATGTCGTTCATGAAAATCCAGGCTCTTCGGCCCACGAGCTTGACAGCGGACGGGGTGCAGTCCTCTATGATGAAGGGGCTGTTAAACCTCGGTTCGTCCCATTTCTTTCTCGTAAAGTTCTTCACAAGAACTCTAACTCCAGGGAAGACGAGGGGTGCGCCAAGGCTGAGAGCTGCGCCTGCATCAGCATTGTCTGTTGTGGCTTGTGCTGTCCCCTTTCCGCCGTCGCTGCAGCTGGCCTGAAATGATAGAGGTGCTGGCTATGAGACAGTCTAGGTACGCTTTCATCTCATCTCCCAGAACCTCCCTAGTTGACTGGGCATCACATCTAGCTCTGTCTTGGGGGGTAAGAGGGGTCCTCATCCTTCTCCCAGTGACTATTTTGTGCAGCGTAAGACGATGGTTGGAGCCTGGTTGGTTCCGAAGCACATACAATGCCAGTGGTAGGCAGTGCATCCATCCCTTTCTTAATGTGAGTTTCAACTTGGCTATCCTTTCCTTAAGCAAGCCATTGATTCGTTCACATATCCCATTTCCCTCTGGATAATAAGCCGACAAAATCATTTGCTTTATACCAAGCAACAAGCTAATCTGTTCGAACACTGTGTTCACGAAATGAGGCCCATTGTCTGATCTCATAACCTCACACACCCCCCATCTAGGGAAGACCTCCCTCACCTGGAATTTAGCAGCACAGGCAGCATCGGGGTGTGTACAGGGACCTGCTTCTATCCATCTGGAGAAGGGACACACCACCACAAGTAAATACCTGTACCCATTACACACCTGGATCATATCAACATAATCAATATGTAGGTGCTGGAAAGGTCCATTCGGTCTGGGGATGACTCCTCTAACTACTTTCAATGTGTGCCCAGAAGTGAATTGCTGGCAGATAATACAGTTTACCATAAAGAATGCCACATGCTCTGCTAAATTCGGTATAAACCAGTCTTCGGTGAGAGTTGCAGCAAGATTTTCGCTCGACAGGTGTAAAGGGTAGTGGAGCTGTTCTAGAGCTACCTTTAGAAGGGCGACAGGTATTACTGGTTTACCAGTGCTGTCTTGCCTCCACAATCCGTCTGAGGGGTTTAAAGAACACCTTCAACGCTTCCATACATTTTTCTCCTCCTGAGGTGCCTCCCCCTGGAGCTCCATTAACTGTGACTGCCCCATATTGCTATAAGCTTCTGGTGTGGCTCGTGTTACCATCATTCTGTCATGGGTACGTGCCACCTCCACATCCATGATTGTTTCAGTTTTGGATGCCATACATTTGGCTTCCGTGTCTGCTTCGTGATTTCCACGTAACACGAAATCTGTCCCTTTGGTATGAGCGGCGCATTTCACGACCGCTATGCCCTCTGGGAACTGGAGTGCTTTTATCAGCCTGTCCAATAAGGCTGCGTGTTGCACTGGCGTGCCGTCTACTGGGAGGTAGGCCCTCCTTTTCCAGCGCGCTAATCCTGCGTGCACTGTTGACGCCACATAGGCGGAGTCGCTGTATACTGTTACTTCCTGGTAAGCATGATTGTCAATATCGAGTATCAGCGCCACTAGCTCTGCAGCCTGTGCCGAATAATGTGATGGTATTTGTGCACTGACAGGTACTCGGAACTCTCCACTCGCTATGTGTTTAATAACCGCCACGCCTATATATCTTTGTCCGTCTTCTTGGTCGATTCTAGAAGACCCGTCAATAAAGACGATCTCCCCACCTGCCAGGGCATTTTCCTTTACCCTGGGGATTTCATCATAAAATTCCTCATAGTTCGCACAGTCATGCACAGTTTCTCCCTGTGTGACTGGCTCAGCTATAAACATGGCAGGGTTCACAGTTTTGCATCGCACTATTTAGATCGATGGCTTAGAGATGATCACCTCGTAGGCTCATGCTCTCTGAGACGTCAGCGTGCCCTTTGGCTTTTCCAGTTTGTCGAATAACGAGTGCTCAACATATAGTGTCATGGAGCACCCCATCCCAATAGATGACGCCTTCTCAATGGCAAACGTGGCGGCCGCTAGATTTTGTTCACATGGGAAGTGGCCCTTCCTGACCGGGTCCAGACTCCCACTGTAATATGCTTGGGGTTTATACCCCAGTGAGGTTCGCTGCGCGAGCACTGCCGTCATAAAATTGCCATAAGTATGAAAAAACAAATAGAATTCCTCAGCATAATTAGGAATCCCGAGAACTGGGGCCTTACAAATTGCCCCCTTGAGTTCGGCAAACCCCTTCTCTATATCTTCATTCCATTCAATTTCTTCCCTCGTCGCCTGGGCCTTTTTAAGGGCCTGCAACAAGGGCTTGGTATACGAGCTGTAGTCAAAGATCCATGCTCTGACATAGTTGCACAGGCCTAGGAAGCTTTGCATTTGTTTTATTGTGCACGGCTTGGCTGTGTTCATGATAGCCTCGGCCCTTTCTGGGGTTACCTTTTTCCCCTCATGTGAGATCAGTTGCCCTATGTACAACACCTCCCATTGGCAGTACTGCAACTTGTCCTTGTCCACTTTGTATCCCTTCTCAGCCAGTATAGTTAATAGCTGGACTGAGTCATGTCGGCATTGTTCTTCAGTGATGCTGCCGATTAGAATGTCATTTACATACTGCAAAACAACACTGCCAACCGCAATATTGCTTAGGTCCATTTGCAGGACTCTGTTGAAAATAGATGGAGACTCGCAATAGGCCTGTGGCAGCCTGGTACTTTTCAAGCGCATTTGTCTGAAAGTAAATGACGTCAGGTCTTGTGAGTACGGTGCAATGGAATCGAGAAGAATGCATTTTTCAAATCGATCACCGTGAAGCATTTTGCCTCAGTGGGTATGTTGCACAAAATTGTGGATGGATTCGGGACTAAAGGGAACTCGGCTTCGACTATGTCGTTTAGAGCTCGTAAATCCTGGATTAAATGCCAGGACCCTCCCTTTGATTTCTTGACAGGATAGATCACTGTGTTGCAGGATGATTCCGATGTCACTAGAATGCTCTGCTCCATCATGGCAGAGATTGTATTTGCAATCCCTTCATCCGCTTCTCTGGACATGGGATATTGTTGTGCCCGTGGCAGAATTGCTCCTGGTTTCAATTTAATTTTTACTTCTCCAGCTCCCTTCAGGAGACCTACCTCATAGGGTGTGATGCTGGAAATGCATTGGAGAGACAGGGCCTCCCTGTCCTTGTCCTGTAGTCCTTTTTTCATTGGTGTTCTGTATTATTTTCTGCCCAGGAGTCCATGTGGGACTCCTGGCAGTGCAGCTCTTCCTGTTTTTGGTTTGGTGTACAGACCCATGGGATACGCTTAGGGCACCCATGGGTGGGGGGTACAACCCTGTGCCCCTAGCGTATGTTTTTGGGCACCTGTGGGTGGCCCGCAGAGCAGGGTATGGGCTGGTGGCAGCTGCATGCTGAATTTGACAGGTGCTCTAGGTGTCCTCCATTTTGGGATACCCAGACTCTGCCATTGGAATCAGTTGATTCCTGATAGGAAAAAAGATGGCCCCTGTGGCCTCTTGCTTTCTATTGCCTGTTACCTTGTTTTCCCAAAGTCCTGGGGACCCTGACTCTGTCCCTTCCCCCTGACTGGCTGTTGGGTGGAAGTTCCATATATGGTGTTGTTGTGAAGGCCCGGCCAGACTAGCTGGAGCCTTCCCAGTGACTGTATGTTGTGGGTACCTCCTGTGGGTGGGACCTGGGTGAATGGAGTGTGTGACCAATATGCACTTCTTGTTGTGGTTGTCTGGTTTCTGGCATGAGCGACAAAGACTGAGACAGCCCTGCCCGAAACTGGCCTGAATGCAGTGTGTAGTGTTGAATGGCTGGGTACTTGTCCCAATCCACATTCCTTGTTGTGAGTGTCTGAGAGGGAGGAGGATGGCCTGAAAGCACTGTGTGCCTGATTGGCTGACTGACTGCATGAATGCCCTTCTGTATGATTGGCTGTTGAGAGTGACCCAGCAGTGTGGATGCGAGACAGAATAGTATATCTGGGGACCTCTCACCAATGGAAATTGTTCAGAAGCGTTCAGAAGATGTGTCTACACTTTAAGAGTAACTGGAACTGCTGATCCTCGACACCCAGCTGGAAGAAGAAGACTTGCTGTTGCATTTGCTTCGACCGATCTGAAGGCTGCCGAATCCGTCGAAGACTGACCCGAGAGAGAATCTGGTAAGGCGCCCTCTTCCCGTGCTCCGAGGCACCATCGAGCACCGCTAAACCTTCGCTGAAGCTCCCTGGACGCCAGACCCTCGAAAGGCTGCCGACCGGAGACGGGACCGCCGAGGAGATCGAAGTGAAGCACACGGACTTCACTGCCGTCGAAGTCCATTGCCGTCGACCAGGGTTCGCAGGTTTGTGTAACCGCTGGAGGCCCGTCAAAGTTGTGTTGCCCAGACGTGGGGACCGCTTGATGCTGTGCCGCCGACGAATGGAGCCGCCTGCTCCTTTGCCTAAGAACATTTGAATCAAAGGACTCCCTTGTCCGCACCGTCGACCACTTTATCCCGCCGGAGAAAGTCGAGGACGACCAACGCACCGAGGAGAATCCGCAGGTGGGTTTCCCGCCACCTCACGACCACAAAGACTTCGACGACTTGACGCCCTTGCTGGGCCACAGTTCTTTACACTCTTTGCGGTCCAGAACTATCGTCACTGAGGTGCCCCGCACGCCTCTTCCTTGCAGGACGCAAATGCTCCGTCGTCGACGAGCACCGCTCGGATCGAAGCTGCCGCCTCATCGACGCCGTTCTACCCTGTTCACCGTCGGACGTTCGACGACCCGTAACTCCTGCTTTAAAGGGAGGGCACTCAAGAACGGTCGTCGATTCCCCAACGCCGAATGCCAAGTTCGCCTTCCTCGACGGCTCTCGACGATCCGTGACTCCTGCTTTAAAGGGGGTCACTCAAGAAGGATCTGTCGACGCCTCTTTGAAGTACTCTACTCCACCAGGTACATTGGGGGGGTAAAAACATTATAGGAGGGAATAAGACTATTGAACAATATACGGACTGGGCTTGTGCTATATATCTTATTTTACAGGTTGCCCAGGTGGGGGGAACTCCACACAGACTGTAGTTAAGTAGATGTCTCAGTACTCTGCCTATTGTTTCAACCATCTTGCTGTCCTTCCTCTCTATTGCTGGTTTCCTCTTTATTGATCTGTGTGACATTTTTACATTGCTATGGAGAAACTTTAATGAGATCTAATAATATTAGTGGTACCACTTTAGAATTGGAGATATTTACCATTGTTGATTTTCCTGAGCACAAAGTGAGTTATTATGACAGTGTACATACCTTTGAATATTAATTATATAAAGACTGTGTTTTCAATAATACAGTGTGTGGACATTCCTTTGTGGGGGCTTGGGGACACTGTACTTAAGAACCAGCCCGCATCACCTCCCGAGAAGCTAGGCCTTGATTGCTCGTCCATTGCTACCATAATAGAGAATCTTGGCTGGGGTCTTCTGTGCCTCTCCTCTACCATATAGAGAGCAGAAGTACAGACACCCCCCTCCAGTCTTTACACTGGTGGCAGCGGTGGGATGCTTATGGTTTTAAGAATCAGTGTATAACGGTGCCACTTACAAAATATCTGCACTTTATTAAATTAAGGTTTGGTTGTGTACAAAATAACTGCATTACAAGCAATGGAGTCTATTGCAAATGGTAAATTGACTAGGATGAGCTTAGAGGCTCTCCAGAGTGCTTGTGAAGCCAGGGAGTTAGATTTTGTGGATAAGTCTAGGGCTGAGCTGATAGCTGCCCTGGTGGACTACCAGACTGATGGTGAAACTCTTGATGAGGGGGGGAATGCAACCAATGAGGACTCTGCCCCTGGGGTTTCTTCTGAATCTGTTTCTGGGAATGCCACCATTCCTGCTGCCTCTGTTCCGAACCCCAGCAATTCCTTGGAGCTTGAGTTATTAAGGATGAAATCGGCCTTTGAATATCGCAAGTTGCAAATAGATGCTGAGCTTAAGAAGGAGGAGTTGGCTCAACAAGTGGAGCTCAAGAATAGAGATCTTGAACTCAAAAATAAGGACCTTGAACTCAAGAACCAGGACACTGAATGTCATAGAATCCAGCTAGAGAAAGCTAGAGTGGAGACTTCAGCGAAACCCAGTGAGAGTGTCAGGTCCCCAGCAACTAAATTTATGAAAGATTTGGTTGGTGTGTTTGTGGAGGGTTCTGATATCCTCCAATGGATTGAAGCGTTTGAAATGGCTTGTGCAATTCATGATGTTGACAAAAGAGATTGGGCTAAGTGTTTGTTAAGCAGAGTGCCTCAGACTGGGTATGACTGTATTTTGAAGCTGAGTGTTGAAGAAAGTGGTCAGTATGAGTGTATGAAATCTTCTTTGATTGCCAAGTTTGGCAAGACACCTACCCAATACCTTAAAAGGTTCAGGGATTTTAAGAAAAGTGAGAATGTGTCTTGGGTTGACTGGGTGAGTGCTGCGCACATGAACATGATGGGGTGGATTGATGGTTAAAAGGTGAAAACATTTGTTGAATTGTCCCACCTGTTGTTTTTTGAGCATTTTTCTGAAGCCTGTTCACCGGAGCTGCATCAGTATGTTGCTGACCAGAACATTTTGGATCCCTTTAAACTGGCTAGGCTGGCTGACAAGTGGGTCTCCCACTGGGTGTCCCCTAAGGACTCCAATGGGAAGGACAAGGACAAAGAAAAGGGGGCCTCTCAGAAAGCTGAGGAGTCCCAAATGCAGTCACAGTCGGGTAAACCTAAACCCTCCTCTCCTAAGACCCAAACACCTAGTGGGTATAAGTCATCTGTGGGTGGGAATAAGAGTAGTGGTCCACCTGCTGCAAAGCAGGCTCCCAGTGGTTCCAGTACCGTACCCCGCACCCCCGCCTCTTGTTGGGATTGTGGGGCTCTGAATCACAAGAGGGGTGACTCCAAGTGTAAAGGTAAGGCACTTGGAGTACAGGCTGTCAGCCTGACCTACACTTACCCCATGTCTGAGGTGGAGGCCACTGTCCTACCCTCCTCTACAAGGATCACATTTGGTGCTCCTGTAGAGATTTCCTTAGTGTCCCTTGGGGCCTGGGACCAGTACGCGGAAGTACTGGCGACTATCCCACAGAACACCCATACATTTTTGAGAAGTGTCCTCCTGAATGGCCAGCCTTCTACTGGTTTGAGAGACACTGGGGCAAGCATGACAGTGGTGGACTGGACCCTGCTCAAGCCAGAGGACTATGTAGGTGCTCCTCTGAGAACCACCAGGTTAGCTGGTGGGCCTCCCAAATTATCGCCTGTAGCCTAAGTCACACTCGTAATTGGAGACAAGACAGCAAAGCTTCCTGTCCTGGTTCAGGACAATGTCGCTGCTAACATTCTGTTAGGTAATGATCTAGTAGAGTTGGGATTGATCTCGGATGGTCTTCTCATGACTGCTGCTGCGGTCACTAAGTTACAGGTGACCCCGGGTCTGGCTGTGAGTCAGGTACCCGAGCCAAAGGCGCGGCCTAAGGCAAGACGAAGGAAGAACAAGAAGGCCACCTCTGTGGAGGGGGCTCCTTCACTTCCTGCTGTTCCTACAGCACCCATTGGGATCCATGCTCCGGACGGGCTGGGTCCAGTGGTCAACCCCGTCTCAACTCCTGTGGGAGAAGAGCCAGAAGACTCTCCTGTGGGAGACGTTCTCAACCCGGAGGATCATCCCGATCTTCAATGCTTGTTAGCTGAAGGGGGACCCTCCCGGGCAGACTTCTGTAAAGGAAAGAGAGAGTGCCACTCTCTCGAGGGTCTGAGGAAACAGGCCCTGTCCTAGGCACAAGGAGAAGTGCCTAGGACATTCCGGATTTATTGGGAGGGTGAGCTCCTTGTTAGTGAGCCCACTAAGCCTGAACCTGGTGCCCTCAAGAGGTTGCTGGTACCCCAAGTTTACAGGCCCTTCCTACTGCAGTTGGCACATGAGGTGCCCTTGGCTGGTCATCTTGGTGACAAGAAGACTAAGCAGAGGCCCTCTGCCCATTTCTACTGGCCCCGGATGGGAGTAGAAGTGGAGTCCCACTGCAGGACCTGCCCAACTTGTCAGTTGTCTGGCAAGACTGGAGGCAGTGTCATTGCCCCACTGCAGCCATTGCCAGTGGTTGGCACCCCATTTGAGAGGGTGGGCATCGACATTGTCGGTCCCCTGGACCCTCCCACTTCAGGTGGACATCGGTTCATCCTGGTTTTGGTAGATCATGCCACCAAGTACCCTGAGGCTATACCCCTTCGGACTGTAACTGCCAAGGTGGTTGCCAGGGCTCTCCTGGGCATTTTCACCCATGTTGGATTCCCCAAGGAGGTTGTCTCTGACAGAGGATCCAACTTCCTGTCTAGTTACATGAAGACCATGTGGAAAGAGTGCGGAGTAACCTATAAGTTCTCCACCTCTTACCACCCCCAGACCAATGGTCTGGTTGAGAGATTTAATAAAACACTCAAGGCATGATAGGTGCTTTGGAAGAGCCCCTAAGGAGGAAATGGGATCTCCTCCTGACATGCCTGCTGTTTGCTTACAGAGAGGTACCTCAAGATGGTGTTGGTTTCAGCACCTTTCAGTTACTCTTTGGACATCCCGTGAGGGGGCCCCTTGCCTTGATCAGAGAAGGTTTGGAAGCCACCCCTCCAGGACCCGCCAAGCAAGTGGGGGACTACGTGTTAGGCCTCAGATGGAGAATGACACAAATGATGGGTCAGGCAACAGCGAATCTCAAGGCCAGCCAGGAATTGAACAAATACTGGCATGACCTTAAAGCATCGCTAGTGGATTGGACTCTGGGACAGGAGGTCCTCGTGATGGAGCCTACTAAGCATTGGCAGATAAATGGACTGGACCCTTCAGGATAATCTCCATGATGGGCGAGGTCAATTATCTGGTTGACATGGGAATCCCAGGGGTAGCCCCTCAGGTATTCCATGTTAATCGGCTCAAGCCTTTCCACAGGCGAGCAGAAGTCTCATGTCTCTTGCTAGCTACAGAGGAAGAAGAGCATGAGAGTGAGCCCCTTCCTGATTTGCTGCATAGCAACCCTCAGGATGGCTCAGTGGAGGCAGTGCAGCTCTCTCCAGATTTGACAACAGAGCAGCAGAGGGCCTGCAGGCCTTTGCTCCAGCAGTATGCCTCTCTGTTTTCGCTGACGCCAGGCCTTGCACCGTGGTGTAAGCACGAGAATGACACTGGTGACAACGTGCCAGTCAAAAGTAGGAGCTACCGTATGTCAGACACTGTTAAGAACCACATCCAGGCTGAGGTCGCCAAGATGCTGGATCTGGGTGTTATTGAACCCTCAACCAATCCCTGGTCCAGTCCCTTGGTCTTTGTCCCCAAGGCAAGTTCCCAGGCAGGTACCAAGGATTGGAGGTTCTGTGTGGACTACCGAGGAGTCAATGCCGTCACCAAAACTGATGCGCACCCATTGCCCCGAGCTGATGAGCTCATGGACACCATAAGTGCTGCCAAATTTGTGGGCACCTTTTACCTCACCTCAGGCTATTGGCAAATAGCTCTGACGGGCCATACCAAGGAAAAGACGGCGTTCTCAACACCAGAGGGACACTACCAGTTTAGGGTCATGCCTTTTGGGTTGAAGAATGCCCCTGCCACCTTCCAGAGATTGGTCAATCATGCTCTCAGTGGGCTGGAAGCCTTTTGTGTGGCTTATTTAGACAGCATTGCCGTCTACAGTTCCACTTGGGAAGAGCATTTGACACATCTGGGTAAGGTGTTGCAGGCCTTGAAAAGGGCTAACCTCACTATCAAGGCCACCAAGTGCCAGATAGCTCAGGGGAAAGTCACATATCTTGGTCATGAGGTAGGAGGGGGTCAAATCCGACCTCTCCCCCGTAAGGTACAGGATGTACAGTACTGGGAGACTCCCACTACTCAAACCCAGGTGAGAGCCTTTTTGGGACTCACTGGGTATTATCGCAATTTCATGGCAGACTATGGAACCATAGCTGCACCACTGACAGCTCTGACTTCCCCCAAACAACCTAGGAAGGTTAATTGGACGGAAAACTGTCAGAGGGCCTTTGATGGCTTGAAAGAAAGTCTGTGTAGGGCACCTGTGTTGTGTGCGCCTGACTACAGCCGACTCTTTATCGTCCAGACGGATGCCTGCGACACCGGAATTGGAGCTGTCTTGTCCCAGGTGGATGACAAAGGGAGGGAACATCCGATCATCTTCATCAGTAGACAACTCAGGGGTAGAGAATTTAGGTGGGCTACTGTTGAGAAGGAATGTTTCAGTATAGTTTGGAGCCTTAGGCGTTTTGGGCCCTACCTTATGGGGTCTACCTTCAAGGTCCAAAACAGATCATAAGCCCCTGAAGTGGCTTATGCAGATGAAGGGTGAAAACCCGAAACTGCTCAGGTGGTCCATTAGCCTGCAAGGGCTAGACTTCACCATAGTGCACAGACCAGGGAAGAGTCACGATAATGCAGATGGCCTTTCCAGAAGGTATGTTGACCGTCTGGATGAGGGTGTCTATCCCATGGGAGATTAGGCACCCTCCACCTCAGTCTGTGGGGGGCGACTGTGATGCTGGAAATGCATTGGAGGGACAGGGCCTCCCTGTCCTTGTCCTGTAGTCCTTTTTTCATTGGTGTTCTGTATTATTTTCTGCCCAGGAGTCCATGTGGGACTCCTGGCAGTGCAGCTCTTCCTGTTTTTGGTTTGGTGTACCGACCCATGGGATACCCTAAGGGCACCCATGGGTGGGGGTACAACCCTGTGCCCCTAGCGTATGTTTTGGGCACCTGTGGGTGGCCCGCTTAGCAGGGTATGGGCTGGTGGCAGCTCCATGCTGAATTTGACAGGTGCTCTAGGTGTCCTCCATTTTGGGATACCCAGGCCCTGCCATTGGAATCAGTTGATTCCTGATAGGAAACAAGATGGCCCCTGTGGCCTCTTGCTTTCTATTGCCTGTTACCTTGTTTTCCCAAAGTCCTGGGAAGCCCTGACTGTCCCTTCCCCCTGACTGGCTGTTGGGTGGAAGTTCCATATATGGTGTTGTTGTGAAGGCCCGGCCAGACTAGCTGGAGCCTTCCCAGTGACTGTATGTTGTGGGTACCTCTCATGGGTGGGGCCTGAGTGAATGGAGTGTGTGACCAATATGCACTTCTTGTTGTGGTTGTCTGGTTTCTGGCATGAGCGACAAAGACTGAGACAGCCCTGCCCGAAACTGGCCTGAATGCAGTGTGTAGTGTTGAATGGCTGGGTACTTGTCCCAATCCACATTCCTTGTTGTGAGTGTCTGAGAGGGAGGAGGATAGCCTGAATACACTGTGTGCCTGATTTGCTGACTGACTGCATGAATGCCCTTCTGTATGATTGGCTGTTGAGAGTGACCCAGCAGTGTGGATGAGAGACAGAATAGTATATCTGGGGACCTCTCACCACTGGAAATTGTTCAGAAGCGTTCAGAAGCTGTGTCTAGACTTTAAGAGTAACTGGAACTGCTGATCCTCGATGCCCAGCTGGAAGAAGAAGACTTGCTGTTGCATTTGCTTTGACTGAGCTGAAGATCTGCCGAATCCGTCGAAGACTGATCCGAGAGAGGACCTGGTAAGGCACTCTCTTCCCGTGCTCCGAGGGACCATCGAGCACAGCTAAACCTTCGCCGAAGCTCCCTGGACGCCAGACCCTCGAAAGACTGCCAACCGGAGACGGGACCGCCGAGGAGATCGAAGTGAAGCACCCGGACTTCGCCGCCGTCGAAGTCTATTGCCGTCGACTAGGGTTTGTAGGTTTGTGTAACCGCTGGAGGCTCGTCGAAGTTGTGTGGCCCAGATACGGGGACTGCTTGACGCCGAGCCGCCGATGACCGGATCCGCCCACTCCTTTGTCTAAGAACATTCGAATCGAAGGACTCCCTTGTCCGTGCCGTCGACCACTTTATCCAGCCGGCGAAAGTCGAGGACGACCAACACGCCGAGGAGAATCCGCCGGTGGGTTTCCCGCCACCTCACGACCACAAAGACTTCGACGACTCAATGCCCTTGCTGGGCCACAGTTCTTTACACTCTTTGCGGTCCTGAACTATCGTCATCGAGTAGCGCCCCGCACGCCTCTTCCTTGCAGGACGCCAACGCTCTGTCGTTGACAAGCACCGCTCGGATCGAAGCTGCCGCCTCATCGACGCCGTTCTACCCTGTTCACTGTCGGACGTTCGATGACCCGTGACTCCTGCTTTAAAGGGAGGGCACTCAAGAACGCTCATCGATTCCCCGCTGCCGAATGCCAAGTTCGCCTTCCTCGATGCCTCTCGACGATCTGTGACTCCTGCTTTAAAGGGGGTCACTCAAGAAGGATCTGTCAACGCCTCTTCGAAGAACTCTACTCCACCAGGTACATTGGGGGGTAAAAACATTATAGGAGGGAATAAGATTATTGAACAAAATACGGACTGGGCTTGTGCTATATATCTTATTTTACAGGTTGCCCAGGTGGGGGGATCTCCACACAGAACTGTAGTTAAGTAGCTGACTCAGTACTCTGCCTATTGTTTCAACCATCTTGCTTTCCTTCCTCTCTATTGCTGGTTTCCTCTTTATTGATCTGTGTGACATTTTTACATTGCTATGGATACACTTTAATGAGATCTAATAATATTGGTGGTACCACTTTAGAATTGTAGATATTTACCATTGTTGATTTTCCTGAGCACAAAATGAGTTATTGTGACAGTGTACATACCTTTGAATATTAATTATATAAAGACTGTGTTTTCAGTAATACAGTGTGTGGACATTCCTTTGTGGGGGCTTGGGGACTACACTGTACTTAAGAACCAGCCCGCATCACCTCCCGAGAAGCTAGGCCTTGATTGCTCGTCCATTGCTACCATAATAGAGAATCTTGGCTGGGGTCTTCTGTGCCTCTCCTCTACCATATAGAGAGCAGAAGTACAGACAGCCCCCTCCAGTCTTTACATAGGGCCCTGTTGTCCATTCTTTGGCCGGCACTAGGGCCATGTCGTTATCAAAGTACTCTGGGCGTACTAACGCTAACATCGTCCTCTGTGGTACCTCTCGCCTGATCATTTTGACCCAAAATATGAGACTCACTTGCACCTGTGTCTCTTCTAGGTCAGGGTGTTCTTCGAACAGATCGTCATCGGTGACGTCAGTCATTCGATACCCTTCTTCGATGGCGACAATCGCACACCAAGGTCTACCCTCGTCGTCACATCCTTCAACCAATACTACCTTTCCTCGCACCGCGGCGGATTGTATCATTAAGGGAAACACCTGTCCCTCCTCTTCGTGCATGAGTATTCTTGACCTGAATAGAAACTCATCGGGGGTTCTCATAGTCTTGTCTGCGAGGCCTGGCAATCCTGCCATGAGCACTCGTACTCCATATGCAAAAACTTCTGGTTCCAACAGTAAAGCTCTCATGGCTGCACGTCCAGAGTATGCTCTGATCATTTCGCATACGTGTGAATAATGCATTCCTGGGGTGGAGCACACTATGCCATCCTCAGTGAACGAGATGGTCATATTCAACTTCGTCATCAAATCCTGACCCATGATATTCACCGGGGACTGATGTGAATACAATAAAGGTACATTCATGTCGCACTCTCCCACTGAGACTGGGAGTTCATCAGTGAAGGGAACTCTGCTATGAGCTCCAGTAAAACTCTGGGTGTCTATTGCCTCGCCGGACAAGGAGAACTTGCCTTCTCGTACGCACGAGCGCATTGCACCCGTGTCAACTAAGAAGGAATATTCTGTCCCCCTTATGGTGACATTTACCCTAGGTTCCCTGTTAGGGTCTGGTGTCACTGAACACATCAGAGATCCCTGTGAGCCGTCCTATTTCATGTAGAGGTTCGGTCCACTGTATACCTGTGGGTTTCCCCCACTAGTGTTAGTGCTCTGAGCCACTTGCGTCAGTGTCTGCTGGGGTTGTCCCTGTGGTACATTCCCCATGTTCAGTGGTTGGACCACTTGCTGTGCACCTTGCTGCAAGTCAGCTGCCTGCTGCTGCACGGTATAGTTTTGGGCATTGCCCTGTTGTAGGGTAGCAGGTTGATTCACCGTGCCTGCCCCATCCCTTGATTGTTCTGCCACATGCCTTGGCTTCTGCACATGCGTGATACATGTCCTGTCACTCCACACAGCCAACACACTGGTGGTGGTCGGGCCATCAGTCCATCTGGCATAGCTGGACTGCCCATTGGTGCGCTCGGGATACCACCCTGAACATTTTGAAAACCTCCTTGGTTCCTCTAAAGCCTCCCTGATTACCCTGCCATCCTCTTCCTCCAAGTCCCCTTCCTCTCGGATAATATCCCGCGTTACCCTGATTGTTTTGCAGCGGGTTAGTGGCACATTGCGCACTCGAATCGGCTGGGCTTGTTAGCATGGCTCCCTCGAGTGCATACTTCGAGAGCTTCCTTTGCACTAGCTTTGCCTCTTCTCCCTTACGCGTTGCCTCTTTCTTTCGATTCTTTTCTTGCAACTGCCTACAATAATGGGCAATTGTCAACTGGATTTCGGCCCACGGTTTAGCTTCTATTCCTACCAATTTTTTTAGTTGTTTTTGCACCGGTTCTGGTAACCCTTGGCACAGTATATGATAGAATACAGGGATAGATTTCGTCCAAGACTCATGCGTTTCAAGCACCCACGTGTCTTGAAAATTCTGGATATAAAGCAACGGATCCTCCGACTCCTTTATAGCTCCCATATCAGATGTGTCTGGATATAGCGTACATAGCGCTTTCCATACTGCTGCTCTACAGTTATTAAACGGTGCTCCGTCATGAGAGGTGTTAGTTATGGTTACCCTAGGGTAGCCTGCCCTTTTCCACACATCGTCTGCTCTTTCTCCGAGTATAGCAATTAGGAGACCCTTGATGTCCCCTATGGCTAGAGTGACACCCCCTGTCATTTTCTCTAACTCATGTATCCACTTCCCAGCCCCCGACGTCAGCATGGGAAGTTTATTTTTAAGATTCTCGCAGTCCATGTGCGGCCAAGGAATATACTGTGGTCTTGCTCCCCCTTTCTCTAATAGCGGGAATTGGAATGCGCAGTCCTCTCTATCTTACTGGTCTTTTGCCAGGGTGGCGTTTCCGCCTTGCCTTCTACCTGGCAGTGCCCTTAACCTATCTGTATAGGCAGGTGCCGACGCCCCCCTCTGACCGTGGGGTGTTTCCTCATACCGGCTGGACTGTCCAGCGGACTTCGGTGTCCTATTTATGGACCCGCTCGCGTCTAACCATTGCACCTCTCGGTTCCCTGGGAGCCGCTTTTCGCATCGTCTCCCTTCGTCATACATCACTTCCTCCACTTCCCCATCTGAGTCAGACTCTGAATACTCCCAGTTCACACAGCTTCTTGTATCTTCCCTTCCCTCTTGGGAGATTCGCTCCAGTCCCATTTCATCATATATTTTATCAATCGCTTCCCCGATGCTTCTGGTGTCGAAGTCATCATCAATAATTGTCCCGCTTGTACCTGGTACTACATCATTTGGTGGAAAGAACTCTTCTATGTCTTCCCAGTCTACAACAGGATTGGGTTTTTTCACTTCCTGCTGCAAATATTCTAAATCTCGCGCCCTTTGCCTGTGCTTACGCTCTGCTTCCTCATCTATTTCCCTTCGCTTCTTCGCCTCCTCTATAGCCTTATCTACTTCCCTCATCCATCCATTTCTACGTTTTTTGCCCTTCTACTTTCCTCATCTTCTCTCTTCTTCACTTTCCTTTCATGCACCCTCCTTTCTTCCTCCAACTTTAGAATGTTCTGCCTGCACCTTTCATAGGCAGCGCATTGTGTGCGACTGAGCGGTATTCCTTGCTCTTCGCGATATAGTTGGTCTCGCCTCAGCCTATCCTTTTTTCTTGCCCTCTCGTCTCTCATAGCCATTTCTTTCTTCCTTTCCTTACTTTGCGCCTCAACAGACCGTTCACTCGGCCTTGTGTCATCACTCCTTTTCCATCTAATTTCAATAGTATCTGCCCTCCCATCCATTCGTCCTTTGCAAATGTTATCTCATCGGTTCCTTTCTGCTTCTTTCCCTCTCTCTCTCTATTGAGAGGTGCACTCGTTTGTGCCTGGCCCTTTCTTTCTTCATCTCGCCTCTCTTTGTCCTACGGGATCGTGGAGGCCGAGTCAATTTCCTGTTCCTTCTCTTTCGTCTCGTCACTGCTACACGCAGGTGACTCGTATGTAGGGTTGCTATAACCTCTGGCTGCCTTAAGTTCTCGTAGTGGGTAAAGGCCTTCCGACTTACTTCCCTCAACAACTGGTTCCGGCGGGGCAGGTGGCACGGTAGGCATCTCACCCCCCTCCGTACATACATTTAATATCCAGTCTGTGGGAGGTTCTTGTTCAAACATTTTCCAAAGCTCGAGAACGGCAAGGCGTTTCTGGAGTTTTTTCCCGCTATATGTGGCATGTAGGAACGTGGTCATGTGCTGTAAGACAGCCTTAGACAATGACCCATTCTGGGGCCACGGCATAAACATTTTATCTGCGGTGCACTCCTGGCTGTATTTCTTCAGCTTTGCTGCATGTTTTGGCAATTGCTTGCACAAGTGTGCAAGTGGGGTAACTTCTTCCATTCTTAATTTTGTCACCAACAATGATCACACAGTGTTTCAACTTTACACTATTATGAGCGAGCACCACATATGAAAGCTCCAATCCAACTTTTCAGCACATTTTTTACACCAACAGTTTTACTCGAAACACATCAATTCAGCAGCGATTCCCTCTCATTTACAGAATCGCGAAAACCAAAATGCATTGCCATCATTTATTATCGCAATAATTCCACATTCAGCATACACAGGACATATATGACAGACAGTTGACAGACTAGACAGACACCAGCTGGTAATACATATACCTGCCTTCTAATTAATACGCCGACTTGGGATTTGAACTACCCCTTTATGACTTCTTTAAACGTCATCGTAGCCTAGCGTCCCCCTCTCTGTGGGCTCTGGGTTCAAGTTCCTTCTGACCACTCTTTAAAGCGCAGGTACAAGGCGAATTTTACAGTTTTTCTCTCGGGTGCCCTCCCGGTATACCTTACAGTTTTTAATCTTGGGTGCCCCCTGGTATTCCTTACAGTTTTTAATCTCGGGTGCCCCCCCCGGTATTCCTTACAGTTTTTAGTCTCGGGTGCCCCCCCAGTATTCCTTACAGTTTTTAGTCTCGGGTGCTCTCCCGGTGTCCCTTACCGTTTTTCTCTGGGGTGCCCCTCCGGTATTCTTTACAGTTTTGATATCAAGTGCCTAGGTCTTTACCCCCTATATATTTGTACAGTCTTTCCTACTTCTAGCTATATTATTTTTCTCCGCCACCCACCGTTACCTTTCCCCTTCTTACTCTAAGGCCTATAAGACTTTTGCCAACATACGAGTTTTCGTCGTTTCACTCACCGATCGTCACTTTTCCTCTCTGGAATTTCAGGATCATCTCCCCTTCCTCTTGCAGTTCTTATGGTTTTCGTCCGATCCGCTGCCCGTGGGAATGAGAAGGGTTATGCTTGTAAAAGCGGGTTCCTTCAGACCCACTGCAGATTTTTGGGAATAATTACACTATCATTGTCCACGGGGAGCTTCTCAGCTTACTCAGCCGGAATGGCGAAAGGACTTGTGATGTAACCAAAGGCCCAGAGTTACTTCGTGCCTTCGGTTTCAAAGGTGTCTTATAACTATATCAATCGATTATCACTAATCGATGGCCGAAACCATCCTCACGCTACCAAGTGTTGACGAGGAGAGGTAATTACTGACGGGCCCATTGGTCAGCACTCACCCTCGAAAACATGTAATACAAGATAGCTGCACCATGCGAGGACAGAGTGCAGGATTCACATACTCCGGCAAGGTTCAATAATCAGGACTCAATAAGTTGGCAAAGGGAAGTCCGTTTAATGATACATACATCAGCTTATGGAAATCAGCAGCATCACGAACACCTGCCTCACCCCGACTTCCTTGAACTTCAGTACAACAGCCTCTTTTCTGGGCAAACTTCGTCATCATTGAAGTCTAATTCTACAAAAAATCATTATGCAATACATTTGGTTGGGAAAGTTAACTTAAGTATAGGTGATATAACTGTATATGGAAATAATGCAAGTGGATTGCAGAACTCTTATCGGGTGGGCGTCTACGCCCTTCCCTCTACATCACACGTGGTTGATGTCACTACAAGTACGACGTCTCATTGGTTACAATGTCTACAGGACCATAGATTACATGGTCCCTTGTGATTGGGCAAGTTACACCCCTAAACATAAATCCCCATTTTAATTAGCAGCATGCAGAATAGACACCCAGGTGCCTAGTGTTCCACGATTCACCCTGCCTCCTTCCATCAATCAGTGGTTTAGGGCTATGTGTCAATTAGTTGGTTGGGTATGGCCTCGGATCTGTTGTCTCTTATCAGGAAAGGTTATGGCACCCACTGGTTCTGGATGACATCAGGCGGTGGTACATCTTCGCGCCTGTCTATTCACGTGTTGGTCCACCGTGAATCTGCTTCAGTTTCCAACCTTTTGTGCATTTAATTCTGTATGCGCT
Organism: Ambystoma mexicanum; assembly: GCF_040938575.1. NCBI lineage: Eukaryota > Metazoa > Chordata > Amphibia > Caudata > Ambystomatidae > Ambystoma > Ambystoma mexicanum. Next base: position 891,103,307 of record NC_090931.1, read on the forward strand.
TAGCCACCTGCATGGGCCTCTCTTATCTTGACCTTCACGGGCGGGCTGGCATGCTCTGAAGTTGGAGCCTCGTGAGCTCATGCTCACCTCCCCTTCTCTGGTTGACTTCGATATCCCCGGCATGAGCCATCCTTTGTTAAGTTTCGATCCCGCTCCTTTCCTCAGCTTGGGCCTGGATATGAAACTTGGCCAATCAGGCCTTGGCCGCCTGGGAGTACTTCTGTTTATACAAAATGGAGTCGCACGTGTACATTGTGTTGTATTGAGGTAGATGTATACAGTCGGCGCTTGCCGGTCTAGCTTCTACTAAGCATTGCAAGCAGAATCAATTACTTAGCATCTTGTGTTTCAAGCTTATTTACACACGTTGAATAAGGCGGTTGCTTCCATCTTGTCTCATGGCACCATTCTCATACGTTTTTCACAGTGTCTCTCCACTTTGACCTTTACAATTATCCTTGCAGTTGTTAGTAGTCGCATGCATTCTTTCAGTACTCCTTCAGTTCGTTCTTGGAGCTGCTCTGGTCCTTGTTTCATCTCCACTGGCCTTCCATTATGGCTTTTGGAGTCTCTTCATGGACCGTGTGTAGGCATTCCTCCTTGTTCCGTATCAACGGCTGGTATGGTTGTCTGATTGGGTACCGTGTTGCCTAGGGTTGCCTGGTTATGGGCATTTCAACGGGTATTGATCTTCTAATGTACACAGGGCAGAGGCCCGTTGCAGCCCTTTGTTGGTTCAGCTGCTCCTCGTACGTCGCATACCTTGGGGAGTACTTTACTGGCACCTTGAAGCGAGGGGCAGGGGTGCAGGCCAAGTCTGGGGTCTCCTCTACACAGTTATCACATTAGAAATGCACACAACTGTGTTTTGAGCAATTTCTTGTATCACTAGATGTGCACCAAATCTACTCAGACTAGATGTTTGATCTTTTAGTTGTTTTTTGGCCAATAAGAAGCCCCTCTTTTTATTTCATGTGGAACTTATATACAACCCGGTTCAATGTCGGTGAAGGCATCTGTTTTCGAGCATTTCGGGCATTTAGCTCACGTCTAAATGATCCAACTGTTTTACGTTGAAAAGACAATGGGTGTAAAAGGAGGAAAAATGATCTGTCCAGGATAACACATGGCGACCAAGTGGAAAACCCAGGACGACAATCTAAGCAAATATGTCTATTGTTTCAATCTTGCAGAACGAGGTAGTGTTATGTGAATTCAACATACTAACTATGAAGTAGTATCATGAGCTACATTTGCTTCAGATAAGAACACATGACAAGGTCCTGACATCAAACTACGCTTATTCTTTTACTTGTAGTTCCTTTATTTCTCAGACCCAATTTCTAGCATTTAGCCAGTTGCTAAAAGCTCCCATTTTGAGCAGATAATGCAACGTCTTGCCGGAAGGTTAAAATGTACCCAGGAATACACAAAGTGGCAATGTACAGGAGTGAAAATTCAAACCAAAATGGCCGATACTACAATTGCCAACTTATTTTTAGTCAATAGACCAAAACGTCAATGAAGAAGCAGAGTCTAGCTGGCCTCAAGAGAAATGGGGGATTTTTCCGACAGGCCAGTATCTATGAGAGGTTGGCATGGCAGTGGCAGTACCAGGCAGACATGGCTTACAGAGATGTGCCAGTCCTATCTGCCTTTACAAATGCGCCACCGAGCCTCTGTCCTGAAGCGGGAAATCCAGTGGGTCAAGAGAGGTAGACCACTCCTGAGCACATTTGTTAAAATAAAATAAATAAATAAATAAATAAATAAAATAAAATAAAAAAATTTGATAAAATAAAATTTAAAAAATGACTTACACAATACGCAGCCAAATGGGGAGCCATAATTAATTCGCAGGCACAGTCTACCACTAGACCACATCTCCTCCCAAGTCCAGACTTGCTGGCGTACAGGATAAACAAGACATTTCCTAACACATTATAACCTCTGTAAACCAGTAATAGATTTCCTAAGACACGTGGACATCTGAGCGCCGTTAGGGCTGGGGCAGGCTCAGTCGCAGGCTTCTGCCACTGCAGGAGAAAAGTGAGCGAGTAGCACTGTGTCCCTGGTCTCCAGCCAAGCCTGGCTTCCTTTATTGGGAAACCTTTTAATTAGCTGGGCACTGGATAGCATAAACTGGCAAACGATGCGAGTACATGTGCAAACCATGTCAATACTGGTCAAATGGCGCGAGCACCTGGGAAATGCTGGCAGTACATGGCTCATGGTGAGATGCGAATAACTTTCAAATGTCAGAACCAGCACATATGACAGCAATTCCTGACAAATTGTATACCTAGGCATTCGATGAGAATATAGGTCACATTTGTATTTTAATGTATTGATCAAGAAAGGTGAGCGCTCGGATTAGATAGGCTGTTCATGAGCACACCGGCGAGCAGAACAATCCCTTTTTGTGGCCGGGGCTCGAACTGAGCGGGAACAGTCAAGAGTGGCGTTCCACTACTTTTATTTTGGGCTGTTAACAGTTCCACTACTTTTTTCACACTTCTCCACTTTAACAGCCAATAGCACTTCCGGTTCAAATGAGATATGTTTCAACTCAATTGGCTGTCAACCAGCATGGCATCAACCCATGAAACATGTGTTGCACGTTGCTCCCTTCCTGCCTACTCTGCCGGGGTCACAGGTCCACTACTTTTTTTGATGCACTTCTGCCACTGTTCGTGGTGCTTTGCAATGTGTCAAAGCAACAAGTAAGCCGGGTCTGGACCAGCTTGTGTGGGGGAGAGACACCTGTGGGAATGGTATTACCCAAATTGACCTTTTGCAATTGACCTTTTGCACAATTGACCTAATTATAGTGGCCCTAATTGACCTTCTGCACAATTGACCTTTATATTATTTTAGTTATTTAACATATGTATTGGGTTGGTTTTGGATTATAAATAATATAAGGGGATTGGGTGGAGGGTTGCGGGGGATTTTGGTTTGGGTGGGGAGTTGCGTGGGGTTTCCCCCTCGCATATATGTCCTAATTGACCTTCTAAATTAGGTCAATTCTCCTGAGGTCAATTGTGAAAAGTTCAATTAGTATACAACCGTGGGAACACAGGCTAAGGACAACACATGCTGACAGCATATTGGTGTTGACATCTGGGGTAGCGAGTTCCAGTAGTGGGGAGCAAGAAGGGTGATGGATCAGAAGTGGGAGGCAGCTTGCGGGATGGGTTCCTGTAAGGTTGAGCAGGGCGTGCGATTGCAGGGTGTGAGTTACGGGGAGTGGATATGACGGCAGGAGTGCAGTCTATGAATAGATTTCATCATAAGGAGCAGGGATTTGGGGAGGGGTCGCTAATGCACAGAAAGCCATCCGTAAAAAGGCAGAGACTGAAGTCGGAGAAGAGCTTGGGGGGGTTCTAGTGAGTATCAGTTGCAAAGTGAAGCATTTTGTTGAGTGGAAAAGAGTATCAATGAAGTGCAGTAGTCAAGACGGTGAAAGACACGAGTGGAACTCAAGGTTGCGGTGCAGTATTTGGTGAGATGCGGGCGAATCGTGCACATATTCAAAGTGTCCATCCTGGCAGCTGTGGCATTAGAGGTCATTATTGGCTCTTTAGTTTGCAGTCAAAGAAGAGCGTAAGGTTTGCGAGCCTGGGCATTTAAAGCCAATAGATGCACACTTTATGCACCTTGGCATATTGTATTGTATTGTATTGCATTGTATTGTATTTTGTTATTTATCTAGCTCTCTTTCCCCACTTGTGTGGCCTCAATGTGCTTTTTCCTCGTTTGAACGCCCTTGGTGACCGAAGTCGAAGTGGTTGGAAATTCTAGGGAGTTTAGCTTAGGAGATGCATGTGTGCATGTTGCCGTTCTAGGACTTGGGTGGCTGGCAAGGCTCGATTTAGCAGCCCAAGAGAGGTCAGACACATGGGTGGGTGCTGTTGAGGGTTAGAGATAGTTTTCTATTGTTGGGAGAGTCTATGTGAGGCCAGCTATACCGGTTTCCTTTCGGGCGGTGATCGCTGTATGCTAATGGCTGAGGTGTTGAGGTACGTCAGGTGTTTCAGTCTGGACGGCTATGTGTGAACTAGACTGGATGTGCTTGGCCATAGCTGTATTCTATCGTGCATGGATGCTTGGCCGTATAACAGAAATGCAATGCAAATGGTGGGAGTGTGTGTACATAGGATGTTACTATTGAGTACACGGTGGCAATACCTGACGTGCAGTGTGTCTGGGTGATTGACAGCACCATCTAGAAAACGGTGTATCTAGCAAGTGATACAATGCTAAAACCTGGGCGGGGGGTGTAAGTAGCTTGGCAGATGATGACAGCAGTTGGCAAATCGTCTGAATGTCTTGCAATGGGTACTAGTGGCTGGCAGATGGTATGGTTACCTGGGTATAAGATGCCAATAACTTGCAATTGGTTTAACCACCTCTGCAAATGACTGCACTACTTGCCAAATGGTGTGCCTCGACATATGATCCCGATAGTTTCCAAATTCTGTATGAACCTGGACATATGATGCCAATACTAACTGGCGGACCCTGGTATATGTTAAATTAAGCTTTGGGAGGGCTCATCACCACTGTATTGGTCTTACTGAACCAGGGCTTGTCTGGAAATGGCCTATGTGTCCCCACTCGGGTAACCTGACTTTGGTCTGTGGGACAACAGGAAAAGGGAAGAGGAGACAGGGATGGAAAAGTGGGAGTAAGGTGAGGATAAGGACAGACAGATAATTGGAGAAATGCACAGAGGGTTGGCAGAGAGGGTGTGTGATTGTGGTACCAGGGATGCATGTGTAATGACTAGCAGTCATCAGAAGGAATGCCGATCGGAAACATGGAAACTAGAGCAACCGGTGACAACAAGCATTGTCCAGTGATGTCATTTTATAGTACAGATGGCAAATAATGTAAGAACCTGGGTGTTTGATGCCACTATCTGACAAATGATTACATTAACTGGCACCTGATGTGAGTATCTCAGCGAATGACGGCCATATCTGGCATATCTCGGGAGGAGCTTTGAAAATGATGGCAACACCAGGGATATAGCGTGGGCGCCTTGACACAGGAAGGCAATAGCAGACACACAGCACCAGTTCGTAGTGCAAATGATGGCAAAAACTGGCAAATTGATTGCATAGATAGGTATGTAATGAAAACACGCAGCACATGGTGGGAGCATCCTATGGTATAATTTCAATAGTTTGCAAAAGGTCTGAGTGCCTTGATATATGATCGTAATTCCTGCCACATGATGTACTTAAGCATATGGTGGCAATAGCTTCCAAATTGTGTGAATACCTTGGCATATCTTGGAATATGATCGCAATAATTGGCAAACTGACAAACCTTTTGAGTACCTCAGCAAATGTTGACAATGGGCCTCATTATAAGTCCGGCGGGTTGCCGCAGCACCGTAACACTGAATCCGGCGCCTGACTTTGCAGTGCCACCCGGACATTACAAGTCCGAGCAGTGCAGGAAGTCAGGCGTCGGATTCGGTTGGTCCCTAATGGAAATGGAGACTCGCAAACACCGGAACCGTTGCTAACTGTGCAGGTGCTTCCATGCCAACTGTGCCTACCGGGGCCACTGCGCCTGGCAAGTCAGAACTGCTAGGCGCAGCCACCCGGCAGGCACAGTTGTAGTCTACCAGTCCAGAATGGGTGCCGTTACGTTGCTACCGGCACCCTTAATTGAGGACTGGCAGACTTGAAATGAGGCAGAATATCCGTTAATGTGTGTACTTACCTGGGCATAAAATGAGCATATGAGCTGGTAAATGGGGCCAGAACATGGTTATTTGATGCCAATGCTTGCCAAATGAAATGTACCTGGGCAATTGATGGCAATAACTGGCAAATGATATGAGTACCTAGGCATATAATGCCAAAGCCTTCCAATGTGTGCCGAAACTTGGAAATGCTGTATTAACTGGCCTTAAGTTGGCATGAGTGTCTCTACATATGATGTCAATAGCTGGGAAAAGATGTGAGTAACTGGCAGCAACACCTGGCAATGCTGTGATTACCTTGCCATATGCATGTTGCACAAAAAGGCTGGACATCCAAGAGTTAATATCTACAAAACGGTTCCATGTCATTTCAACGAATTCAATTACTTTGATGTGATTTATTTTGTGGGCATTACTTCGAATTCTTTTTGTGGGGGGCTTCTCCTACAATAACCACTCCGCCCCAAAGCCCTGCACATCCATATGCCCCTTAACCCAACAAATACAAATACAAATTCGAAGTAATTCGAAGTAGTGCCCAAGAAGTAATTTACAACAAAAGTAATTTAGTTTGTGGAAACAACAGGATACCCTACAAAACATAAACAGTAATAAAAGCGATCTTGTGCTAATGTTTTGCAGAAACTCTTTGTTAACATATATGGAAAAGGTGTCCTCTGCTCTATGCAGCCAATAACAAGTGTAACATGCCCAAAATATAGAACCAATGGGCTGCTTATCTACTAGCCCTGACAACCTTAAGTCTATCCCACAACCAAGTCACATTATTATTTTTAATAATCAATGAAAATATATATATTTTTTTACAAAGGTGTTCCATAACTGGTGCAATAATGATGTGAATTCAGGAGATTTCAAAGTGTATCCACAATATCTATTGTGTGCTATACAAATATCTATTGTGTGCTATACACACAATGATAAATATGGACCTGTGGAAAAATCACTGACAATAACTACTTTATGAACACGTTTGTATTCTCATCTGTCCTGCCAGAGAAATTAAAATACCGGAGTTCTCAGTTTATATGTTTCAACCCCTGCAAGCATCGAATCGGTGGCCTTCCTCTGGGCAGTGTATGGTTAAACTAAATGCAGAGTTAGGCAAACTGGAAAAGAACAGAAGTGTGGCTTACTTCACTGTATGAGTGGCGAGTTCAGTGATGGAGTGCTCGCCATGCACATAGCGTTAGGCTTTCATCCTTTCCCTCTGAGTGTTGTAGAAGTAGCATGAACTATTTGAACAGTCCTTCTGCCCACAAGTCCCTGTCCGCGCATTGCCTTTTTTCAACTAATGTCACAGTTTCTGAATTCTGCTCTTGTGCCCATAGAGTGGGACAGGATGGCAAAGCCCATTTATACAACTGGCTGTGTTGCTACCTGCTTCTATTGACTGCCAAGCGCAGGTATTACCAGGATGTCTTTTCTGCCCTTGTGTGAGTAAAAGTCAATCTAACAGCCGCTAATGAACGCCAGCAGATGAATGGATCAGGAGGAAAACCTTGAGGGGAAACTTGTAATCGTAGATCTGACTTGTTAAGATTGCAAGAGGATGGATGAAATGACTGAAGCGAAAACAAGAAGACTCAGGGCTACAAGTCCCACTCTATGGGCACAAGAGCAGAATACAGAAACCGCGACATTAGTTGAAAAAAGGCAATGCGCGGGACAGGGACTTGTGGGCAGAAGGACTGTCAGCAGAAGAAGTGGGGTGGAAAACCACAGGAAGAAGGCAGGATCTAGAGCGAGGAACAGAAGGGAAGCTGAGGACTGAAGGCATTGATAACAAGTTGTATCAAGACTGTCAGCATTGGACACCGTGAATCACATCTCAAGGTTACTGCTCGCCTCTTATAACAAAGACTGCAAATTGCTGCCCATCAGGACTTGGCAAAAGAAGAATGCAATCTTTGATTGAGCCAACTCAGAGCTGATGCCTTTCGAGATACCGTAGAGCAACATCTTGGAACTGGCGTCCCGGTTCACCGCTACTACCGGCTGGATGTTCCCTAGCATGACCACACGTTGCCATCACAGGTGCCAGTGTCTCCAGAGAATTCATGTGGTGTGGAGGGAAAGCAGCGACATTGATAGATTTGCCCTCCCATGTGGTAGGAGTGTTGCTTCACTGGCTGGTGCAAATATATGGGAAATGGTGGCAATACCGGGCGCATGGTGTGAATATACAGCCTCTGACAGAGACATTGTTATATGTTTGAGTATGGCCATATATTGGCAATTGTTCACAAATGATGTAAATACTTGGCAATATAAACGCATTGCCTAGCAACCATGTGAGTAGCGTACCGTATGACGACAATATCTGATTAATGTTGGCAATTTCTACATATAGGGCCTCAATGCGGGCCCGGCGGTAACCCTGGCGGTGCTACCGGTGGGTTGCCGCCAGACCCGTAAAAATGTACCGCCGCCTGATTTCACGGTGCCCCCGGCTCATTACTAGTCCAGCAGCCGGGAAGTCAGGCGCCGGTAAATTTGTACATCCCCATTCCCATAGAGTCCAATAGGACCCTATGGGAATGGGGACATGGAAGCACCGGCACCGTTGTTAATGGCGCCATTGCTTCCGTGGCGGCTTTGCTTACTGTGACCATTGTGCCTGGCAGGGTCAGACCTGTCAGGCACAGCAGCTCCGGCAGGCAAATCATAGCTTGCAGGTCTGGAAACATGGGAGCCAGAAATTAGCATATCAAGGAGCCCTCTAAAAAAAGTGGGGGGCATCCGTCCACCCGCATGTGCCCTGCCCACTCCCCAGACAAGACAAATTGTACATGTGCCCTCCTTTCATTTGTCATTTCTACACTGTTTGGCTATGTCTCGGGGGTGTTTTGGCATTATGAGCTGTGTTGTGAAGAGCGTGTTGCTGACATTGTAATTGCTATTTGATGCAAGAATACATTTTGGGTTCTTATAAATCGCATCGAAAACCGAATTGAAAGCGCTGTCGGTTCTCGTTATTTGAAAATGTCTTTTGGATATTTTGCGTGTAGCCAGAGTGCTCAGCCATGAAGGAAGATGGAGAGATTGAGCGGATATTTGGGAGTTCTTTCAATCACTCTTTAGCATCTGTCACAGTATGGCAACGAAAGACTAGTGACACAGAAGGCCAGCTAGTTCTCCTGTTATTCTCATAAAGCATGGGGTTGGGAGAAGGCCTAAGGCCGCTATTGGGAGCACACTGAAATGTAACAGGGATGGATGTCATCACACGTCCTTCGTGCCGGCTCCCAGAGTCTAGCAGAAATCAAAGGCGCGACTGTATGACGCTGAAGGGCTGTTTGCACAGACACTACGAGTCCCAGGGGGTGTCTGGGTGCCCCAGCACACTCCTCAAAGACTCTTTTCTTTGTGGAGGCCTTCTGGGTGGAAGCACACTTTCTACAGGTTATGCTTGATGATAGGCTTGTCTCCTCCCCTCCCCTGGGTGGACTTTGAGTCTGCTGTCATTCATCTGCACCACCAGCCGAGGGCGATGTAGTATCACCTGAACCCCCCACAGGCTCACAATCTCCTGGGTTCACGCGATCTCCCTACCCCCTGCGGACCTGAGATTTTGGCCTCCGTGAGGCCTGTCTCCTTTACTTCAGTGTGCTCTGGCTTGGGCCAGGATTTGGTCTATTGCCTTCAACAGGTCATGTTATGTTATTGGGCATTTGTATAGCGCCTTTCACCATTCGTATGCGGAGAAAGTAGGGTGGTAAGTAGTGTGTGTATGCACTCGGTACGTCTACAGCTAGACCGAGTTTTGTGGAGGCTAGTAGCTGCATTCTAATGCTAGAAGTAGTGTGAAGGTTGTGTGAGATCAGTAGTATGTGTGCAGCTAGACCGAATTATCTTGGGGGTAGCTGCATTCTAGTGGAAGTGCTGCTATATATGAGATTATGTGTGCAGCTAGGCCGAATTATTTTGGGGGTAGCTGCATTCTAGTGGAAGTGCTGCTGTATATGAGATTATGAGTGCAGCTAGGCTGCTATATATGAGATTATGAGTGCAGCTAGGCCGAATTATTTTGGGGGTAGCTGCATTCTAGTGGAAGTGCTGCTGTATATGAGATTATGTGTGCAGTTAGGCCGAATTATCTTGGGGGTAGCTGCATTCTAGTGGAAGTGCTGCTGTATATGAGATTATGTGTGCATATCTTGGGGGTAGCTGCATTCTAGTGGAAGTGCTGCTGGATATGAGATTATGTGTGCAGCTAGGCCGAATTATCTTGGGGGTAGCTGCATTCTAGTGGAAGTGCTGCTGTATGTGAGATCATGTGTGCAGCTAGGCCGAATTATCTTGGGGGTAGCTGCATTCTAGTGGAAGTGCTGCTGTATGTGAGATCATGTGTGCAGCTAGGCCGAATTATCTTGGGGGTAGCTGCATTCTAGTGGAAGCGCTGCTCTATATGAGATCATGTGTGCAGCTAGGCCGAATTATCTTGGGGGTTGCTGCATTCTAGTGAAAGCGCTGCTGTATATGAGATCATGTGTGCAGATAGGCCGAATTATCTTGGGGGTAGCTGCATTCTAGTGGAAGCACTGCTGTATGTGAGATCATGTGTGCAGCTAGGCCGAATTATCTTGGGGGTAGCTGCATTCTAGTGGAAGCGCTGCTCTATATGAGATCATGTGTGCAGCTAGGCCGAATTATCTTGGGGGTTGCTGCATTCTAGTGAAAGCGCTGCTGTATATGAGATCATGTGTGCAGCTAGGCCGAATTATCTTGGGGGTAGCTGCATTCTAGTGAAAGCGCTGCTGTATATGAGATCATGTGTGCAGCTAGGCCGAATTATCTTGGGGGTAGCTGCATTCTAGTGGAAGCGCTGCTGCATATGAGATCATGTGTGCAGCTAGGCCGAATTATCTTGGGGGTAGCTGCATTCTAGTGGAAGTGCTGCTGTATATGAGATTTGTATTAGTATGCAGCATATCTGGATATGTGTTCTTTTTTTTTAACATCCTTCAGCATTGGACTGGGGTCTTCCTGATGTACAGGAAGCAGAAGAAAGAATCGGTCTGTTTGCGTTTGAAAAAATGCAAACATCAAATCCACTGTCTACCCTTCCAGAATCCTGCTCCTTCCAGAACTTTCCAAAACTAGGAGCGGTCACCCGAAAGGCGGAAGTGATCACACCAGTTGTCGAAGTGTACAAAAAGTAGTAGTGGAACTATGTCCCCTGCTGCCCTGCCCTCTCTTGCCACAAACCCCATCGCCATGCCCCCTCCCACATGCAAATCAAACCCCAAACAAACACACCTGCTGTTTGAGGGTATTGTTACGAAGTGAAGAGGCATTACGCATGCGCGAGCCTCATTTGGTCTCACGCATGCGCGTTGGAAATAAACGTGGTCCAGACGGCAGTTGCCGCCGGGACCTTACAGCTAACAGACGCGTCACCTTGTCTTCCTGTGTGTGTATGTGTGCGTGTTATGTGGGACGGCCCGAGGCACACCGGTAACCTTAACATTTGGCGACAAGGATCAAGGGCTGTGTAGAGGTGAGGGAAACGGTACACGTGTTACACAGTGGAAGCGACTTCTCCTCATGCTGCATAGCTCCGGACCCGACGTGGAGGTTGGCGGCCATTTTCATAATTCACATGCGACAATTGCAGCCCGCATGGGTGCTCGTGCGCTGTCCGTGGGATAATTGACAATCAATTTTTGGAACCTTCATAGTTTCCTACATTGGGAAGCTGCGATACTAAGTCCCTGAAGTCGTGTGTGTGCCTATTGACAGGCATATGGTGTATCCTGGAAGCTGAGGAAGCACAAAGTGAGTCTAGCCATAGAATGGGGCTCCATCTGTGAGGTCAGTACACACCTGGGGCATCTGTGACAGTATACAGGTGGTTCAGGGGCAGAGGAAGGTGCTGCAGTGTCAATAGAGTTTACCCATCCAAGGTTTGCGGCCTCACACCTCAAAGTGGGGTGCCTGTGCGACCTACCTCATCTAATCATCACAGGTTTGCGGCTTCACACCATCAAGTGGAGTGCCTGTGCGACCTGCAGAGATGAGTGACCAGGATGGAGCAGCCATCATCCCAGCACAGATGTCACAGCGATAACAAAGCACACTGGCACCAATGCCAGAGTTTGACACATCAGGACCTCCATCCAAGTTAGGGCCAAAGTGGTTATTGTGGGTCAAGAAACTGGAAATGGCTTTTAGAGAGACTGGTGAGGACAATGATGATGCAAAAGTAGCGACCTTACTGTACTCTGCGGGGACTGAAGTGCACTGCATTTTGGAATCACTGAACCTCCAAGTTGTCACGTATGCAGCAGTCAAAGCAGCCTTACAAAACCATTTTATCCCTATGGCAAACATGGACTATGATAGATTCATAATGTGTGGAGAAAAACAGCATGACGACGAATCCCTAGATCAGTTTTGTTCAAGATTGAACCAACTGTCAAGCACATATCATACAGGGATGCAGCTCGAGCAAATTGCGGAGGCAGATCCTTCGAGAACCAAGGATGACACTAACACAAATTCTGGACACTGGGCTGGCCTATGAACTTGCTGAAAGCCGAGGGGCGAATATGGATGTGGCCATTCGATCAGGGAAAAGTGATGACACCTTCGCTCTGGGGGGGGGTCCACTCCAACAAAGTCTCATTGAAGCCAGAAGCGACAGGATATCACGCCTGTCCATGGCACTCCGACATCGTTCCAATATTGCGAATATGATCTGCCACATGTAGAAGATTGTCCAGCGAAATCCAGAGTATGCGGAAGATGCAACACGCCAGGACACTATGCCAGAATGTTTAGAGCAACAGCGCCAGTAATGACCTCCAGGGGTCCCGCAAGGGCTACTGGTGGAACCTTCAGGAGACTCAGGAGCGTGGCAACGGTGGAACAGGGCATACAAAGACTAGATCTGGTGGAGGAGGAAGAAGATGACAAAGAGGTTTCTTTATATCAAACATAGACACTGGGGCCAAAAAGAGGAGACAACCTACTTGCGTTGTAGACATTAAGGGCACCCCCACGCCAGTTTTAATTGATACTGGTGCATCAGTGTGCGTTCTGGCAACTGAACACTATGAAGCTCTGCCTGGCCCACCTATGCTGGAAGAATCTTGATACAAATTTGGAGGTAACACACCGTTACCAGGGGTGGACTGGCCTATAGGGAACTCTGGAGATTTCCCGGTGGGCCTCTGCACCCTGGGCCTCTTTTGTGTAGTATTGCCAAATTTTCTCATAGGAAAAGCATTGGGCTTGCTGAAAATGTGTCATATGGGACCACTTTGAACATTATTTCCAGGGCTTCTTTTGGTCCCCTGTACTTATTTCCAGGGCCTCTTTCAGTTCCCAGTCCACCCCTGACCGTTACTGATACAAGGTGTTTTCGTTGCACCAGTCGCACATGGAAACAATACCATCAAAGCCCGATTTTTTGTGACCGTCAGCCCTCATTCTCTCCTAAGTTGTGCGGCCTCAGAAGCTCTGAACATTGTGCACTTCACAATGGCGGTATACAAGTCGGATGTGGAAAGGCTCCTGAAAAGATATGATGGCCTATTCCAGGGAGTAGGAAAATTGAGAGGGGAACCAGTACGTCTTCACATTGATGAGACAGTAAGGCCCACTGCTCTCAAGCATAGGAGGATACCGTTCCATCTAAGAACGCAGGTAGAAAAGGAACTCCAGACACTAATAGATTTGGACATCATTGAAAGAGTAGAAGGCCCCACTGCGTGGGTATCGCCGATTGTGGTTGCACCAAAATCCAAACAGCCAGGTGCGTCCACATCTATGTTGATATGCGCCTGCCAAATGCTGCCATTAAAAGGGAACGCCACATCACGCCTATGTTAGGTGATACCATCAGTGAATTACAAGGAGCCAAGGTATTCTCAAAGCTAGGCTTGCGTTCAGGATACCACCAACTTGAACTACATCAAGAATCAAGATATATCACCACTTTCACCACCCATGAAGGTTTATATCAATTCAAGAGGCTAAACTTCGGTGTATCATCAGCGGCAGAAGTGTTCCAGAACACCATCAGGGGAGCACTTGCCAGGCTGAAGGGAGTCATTAACATGAGTGACGACATCCTTGTTTTTACAAATCTGAAGCTGAGCACATGAAATGGTTAGAACTAGCTCTGGAAAGACTAAGCAACCTGGGCCTCACCCTCCACAGATCGAAATGTGAGTTTGTTAAGAATGCTATAGAATTCTTTGGGTTTGTTTTTCATCGGAAAGGGATCTCTCCTGACCCCGAGAAGGCTTGTGATATTTGTGACGCAGAGGCCCCAGAGTCACCAGCAGAAGTCAGAAGCTTCCTAGGAATGGTTAATTATTGTGGTAGATTCATTAAAGGGCTGGCTTCTCTGTCTGAACCACTTAGAGCACTAACAAAAAATGATGTGCCGTGGGCATGGAACGAGAGAGAACAAAAGGCATTCCAGGACATCAAATGTGCACTCTCTGATCAGGAAACCATGGCGTACTTCGATCCAACGAAAGAATCCGAAATCGTAGTTGATGCAAGTCCCGTGGGTTTGGGCGCTGTACTGTCACAGGCCGACATGCAAGGCAACATGTTTCCCATTGCCTACGTCAGTAAAGCACTCTCTGAAACTGAAAAGAGGTACTCTCAAATCGAAAGGGAGGCGCTGGCAATATTATGGGGCTGTCGCCACTTCCGCTTATACATTCTTGGAAAGCCAGTGTCAATCATCACTGACCACAAGCCTCTCATCCCGAATGTGACAGGCGCATCCTCAAAACCACCCCCACGCATAGAACGCTGGATGTTGTCGCTCATTGAGTATGGCGTAAAGCTGCAGTATAGGCCGGGCACCAACAACCCCGCAGACTATCTGTTGCGCCATCCCAACCCGGGGCGTGTGCATGATCAAAAAGCAATCGCAGAGAGCCCGGAAATAGTATGTGTCGTGGTGGAGGCGGCCATGCCTAAAGCCCTGTCTCGTCAAGATATCGTCGACGCTTCCAACAACGATGAAGTGTTCCGAATCATTAAGGCAGCCATTGGAACCGGGGAGTGGAAGGACCTGCTGGGCAACAATGCCAGACGAGAAGCGAGAGCCCAACGTGACATGCAAGCACTATGGAAGGTGAGAAACGAGCTGTCTGTGTCAGAGGAGGGCCTGATCTTACGTGGCCATCAAATAGTGGTACCAAGATCGCTGGTTGCTAAAGTTCTAGACCTTGCACACACGGGACACCAAGGGTCAGCCAATACTAAAGCTCGCCTAAGGCCGAAAGTGTGGTTTCCTGACCTAGAGGAAAGAGTGGACAACCATGTACTGAGGTGTGTCCCATGTCAAGCAGCAAGTCCGGCAGAAACAGCCCCCACAATCAAGTCTATGGACAGAAGTAAGCAGCCATGGGAGACTGTACATGTGGATTTTGGGTCCACTGGTAGAGGAATGTACTTTCTGGCAGTCATAGACCAGTGGTCGAGGTATCTAGAAGTAGAACTGGTGGAGTCGACAGCCTGTGACCACACCATCTTGGCGCTCAAAAAGATTTTCGCCACCCACGGATTTCCGATGGTCCTCTGTTCAGATAACAGCTCACCGTTTCAAAGTAATCAATTTGCACAATACATGGAAGAGAGAGGAATTAAACACCAAAAGGTGCCACCACTCTGGCCCAGAGCTAATGGAGAAGCAGAGAGGTTCATGAGAACTTTGAACAAGATTTTTCGAATCTCTGTAAATGGTTGGGGAGAATTACGGTGAAACTTATTCAAGTTTCTGCGAGAGTACCGGACGACTCCACATCAATCCACCGGCGTCTCACCAGCAGAGGCCTTGTTCAGACGGTGTCCGAGAGGATTAATTCCGGGATTGCAAGGGAGAACACCAGGAGTGATCGATGACGAAAGCGTCCGACTGGAGAGACTGGCTTGAAACGAGAAGAGAGTGAACGAAGACACCGCCATGAGAAGAACATTGCCGTGGGTCACACTGTGCTGGTCAAGAACCGTCATCCCAAAGGGAAAATGTCTCTCACCTATGAGCCCCAACCTCTTGGGGTAACTCACTTGAGAGGGTCAATGGTTACAGCTGCAAATGGGCAAGGGACGGTGACCAGGAACAAATCGTTCTTCAAGAAAATTTAAGAGGGCCCAGAGACCGATCCGCCGGGAGATGCAGTTCTACCGGAGACAGAGGAAGCACAGCCAGACCTGAGTTCACCCGAAGGCCGAGGACCTTCCATAGAAACACCATTGACTACCAGCAGGTATCTGAGCAGACAAGGACGTCAACTGCCAGCTTGCTTCAGAGACTACATTATGGACTCCGACGGCTGATGCAGAAAACAAACATAGTTATATGACTCACGTTGAGTTTTGGTTGTGTTATGATACGTTATGTTTTCTGTTTTAAAGAAAAGAAGGGATGTTATGAAGTGAAGAGGCATTACGCATGCGCGAGCCTCGTTTGGGCTCATGCATGCATGTTGGAAATAAACGCGGTCCAGCCGGCAGTTGCCGCCGGGACCCTACAGCTAAAAGACGCGTCACCTTGTCTTCCTGTGTGTGTATGCGTGCGTGTTATGTGGGGCGTTCCGAGGCACACCGGTAACCTTAACAGGCATGTTCAGTGCATTGCACTGAAGTGCAAGTTTCAACTTCTTTCTGCACTTTTATTTTAAAACGACACTTTTAGTGAACGGGTTCTTTTTAAAAATAAAACTATAGTAACAGCAAAACTTTAACAAAAAAAGAAAGTAGAGGAGCAAGGCTGCCAACTGCTCCCGCCCTCTTCGACCACTGTATCACACATTATTGTATTTTGTTTTTTAGGTTTTATAGACTGTAGTTAAAAAGCACAGGCAAAGAAGAGCACTTTACAACGACACATGAATTCAGAAATCTACAACAACCAGAACAGTAAAACAGCCCTTTTTTGATCAAACAGAAACCTGCACTAACAGCCTGCGGTCTGCAAAGCTCGAGACACGGGGCACACACTCGGGAACTTTCAGGCACTCCTCGACCGTGCAGTGGGCTGCACTCAAGGGACACGGGGAGTTGGCTGCAGGCAGCTGGCAGAGAGCCCGGAAGGACTGGCTCAGTCTTTTTTTTTGCCTTATGAAACTGAATATTTCCAGTCTCCTCAGTGCGGCTTTTCTTGCTTTGCTCCTCGGACCTCCGGAGAGCACCCAGTTCTCAGCCAAATAGCTGGGTCTTAAAATCGAGAAGAAAAGCTGCCGGAACGCCATGTATGTAGCGATTACCTCTTATCCATTAGAAGCGAGCGTTCTGTCTCCACAGTGCAAGCTTTGCAACCTCTTGGCCAGTCAGCGGTGAACTGTCCTGAGCCAGAAAGGATTGCAAACACCTATTTTCTCCACCCATTTCCTCCATTATGTGTAAAAGTGCTCTGATTACTTAGCAGCAATTCCTATTGCACTAGAGTCCTGCTCTACTCTTCCTCGTCACAGTCCTTATCTTATGAAAGCAAGTCATATTCCGGAAACCGGCAACCACATACCTGATACCCTTCCCTGGGTATAAGGCGCATTACCAATAACACATAGTCCTGCTAGTAACACCCAAGCAACACCCCATGTGATACAGACGACACCCAGATAGTGATTGAACTCTTGGGTGACTACAGTAAAGACCTTGAAAAGATTAACATCATCTTCAACAGAATTCAATCTTGGATGGCCAGAAATTCCTTAGCCTTGAACAACAAGAAAACAGAGCTTCTCCTTTTGGGCAAACAAATGAAACTAAAAAAGCTTGATTCCTCTTACAGTAGCTTTTTAATCACAGACAATCAGATCAAGGTCTCCAATCATGTAAAAACTCTGGGGATCTATTTTGACCCTGGGGATCTGTTTTACCTTTGAAAAACATGTGCTTCATCTTAAATGTTCCTGTTCCTACTATATCCATCTTCTTTGGCAACTCCGCCCCTATCTCTCAGAGGCAAATAGGGCGATGATCGTGTCTGCCATTATCAATACTAAGCTTGATTACTGTAATAGCTTACTGATTGGCTCATCCCATTCAAATATAAGAAGTCTCCAAGTGATTCATAATGGAGCAGTCCGAGCGGTATGTGCCATCAGCTGACTCACCTGGGTCACCAACGCCCGCACGAAATTGCACTGGCTCTCAGTCAACCAGCAAATTACATTCAACGGCATTATGATTACTCATAATTGCTTAACAGAGAAGGCCCCTCGTTACCTTTCAACGAGAATTTCCAAAATCCCCTTTCGTCGTACACTCCGATCAAATAAAGACACACTAGTCTCCTACAACAACCCAGTGTCATGTTGAAAACACTGGGCAACTCAAGTTTCAATGCCTGAGGCCCTTCCCTTTGGAAACAGTTATCGTCAGCTCTTAAAAGCAAGGAGTCTACCGCTCAATTAAAAAAATAACTGAAGACACATCTGTTTGACTCAACCCCAAATTAAATTCTAGTCTTAACCTCTCACAATATGCCCACCCGTTTTGACCTCATTGTTTCATGTTTTTGTCTTGTGAGCGCTTAGAGGCCCATTGGTGTAAAGCACTATACAAAAAGTAGATAGATAGATAGATAGATAGATAGATAGATAGATAGATAGATAGGCAGGGGGGAGGAAATCCAGGACTGTGCCAAGGAAGAGTAGGATTTAAGATTACTGTTAAGTATTCCTGTGACAGTCAGTGGCAGATTTTAGGCAAAGCACCACATAGGCAAGATTGTAGCAATCACCCCAGCAATGGGGGCGCACATGGATGGTAACGGCCCGCCAGCCCGAGCCTAAGCATGCTCGAGCGAAGCAAGGGCTCCATCGAGGGTTCAGGGCCGTTATCTGCCAGTTCCGCACCCCTGAAGAGGGAATGATAGCTATTTGTTATATATATATTTATTTAAATGGAGACGGCTTTGCACCATTTGCGTGAGCCCAATCTCCAGTGGGAAAAAACCTGAAATGACTGCCACCATAGTATATAGAAAAGGGAGCAACTCCCTTTTCTATGTCTATGACAGTGGCTGAGGATGAGACAGAGCGCTGCAACCAGAGCAGAAAGCTATGGTGCAGCAGGTAAGTAGGTACACAGGGGTGGGGGAAGGATGCAGGATATCTCAGGGTGTGGGGTGAAGATGTGGTCATGGTGAAGCAACAGTTGCCTCCCCACAATCAAGGTGGGGCACATGGGGAAGGAAAAATGTGGGTGGTACAGTGTGAGTTCTCGCCCCCATTTCCTGCCACCTGATTGGTTGAGGGCCCTTCTCTGTGTGTGAATAACAGAGAAGTCCTTGGAGTAGGCAGTTTCTTGGGATACAACTTTAGGGTAAAGGGAGATTAGGGTAATCTTGGCTGAGACAATGGCAAATTGTACAGGTAAATGTTTCAAGTGATTTACAGGCACTCATTGGCATGACTGGTTTGAGGTTCTATTTCTCATTCGATGGCAGCATGTAGGGGTTAATACCTCTTAACAAAGGGTTCTGTAAGATGTGGCTCTCCAGATGCTTTGAACGACTGCCATGATCCTTCATCATTGATCATGCTAGTTAAGGCTAACGGGAGTTGTCATTGCAGATCACATATGGCGACTATACAAGGCATATGTTGGCTTCATCAAATAATTTAAGGCTGAACCTGGCATATGAGGCAGCTACTGGGAGGCTACACCTCACATGCGATGACTATACACATTTCCCCTCACACTGCACATGCACCCTCACACTGCACATGCACCCTCACACTGCACATGCACCCTCACATTGCACATACAGCTACACAAATGCACAGACCCTTACAATGGGCATACATATACACTGATGAATCAGAATGCAATCGATATTCAAAAGTCTAGTTTTGAATATCATACGCTGTACACCTAATCACTCCTAAGTACTCACACATTTACCTAGGATCACACACTTTGGTTAAATGAACGAATGAGATTAGAGCTCAAGCTGCAAACAGTGGCACCCCCAGACATATTTCACAGGGGTGGCTGGAGTGGCATGATTCACTGACTCTAAGAGGCAGGTGGGCTTGTGGGGGGCAGAGTTTTGATAAGGGTGGCCGCAGCACTCCTTGGCCACACCTTGGTGGCACCTCTGGCTGCAATTTAGGCACTTTGACACATATCTTCCCAGCTCTGATTAGTACATTTATGTACATGGTTGGCTCTCAAGAGCAAAAATAGTAGTCTTATAGAGATGACTTCAAAAGTACACAAATTACATAAAAATAAATTAAAATCGGACTACACACAAAATCTTTATAGAAATTTGTCGCAAAAACGGAGATGATTTGTTTATTTATTTGTGATTTGTAGTGAGCTGCATACACTGAGACTTGTTCCAGAGTACAATGGTAGCTTTGTTTTTCACATCTGATATTCAAGACTGCAAGTACCAGAATGCAAAGCAACGTGAGCCTGAAAACTCTCCTCTGAATTTTACAAATGTAGATTCGAGCTTGAAAGACATGGAAGAAATGAATCCGTGAGATAGGGTCACCTATTTGTTATCATTGATTGAGAGATAAAAAGGGGGATTGGATCACAGACTTCCTCCTGCTCCTGTTACTGTATTGACTAATAATTATTCAGATCCCAGTGCACACAACCCTCAAGAGATACTGAATAGTTTCACTCTCAACCAAACCACTTCATATAAGAAAACTGTTTCTTATTCAACACAAAGGGCCTCATTACACGGTAGGCGGTAGGGATTTACCGGTACCGGTAAAATACCGGTACCGGTAAATCCCTGCCGCCTTACTACGAGGTCCCTTAGCGGGTCGGAGTTTTAACGCCTGCTTTTTGCAGGCGTTAAATACCAACCCGCTAAGGGACCTCGGAGCTAATTACGGCACCGCTAAATTGCGGTGCCGTAATTAGCGCCTTCCCCATTCCCATTGAGCCCTATGGGGCAGAAATGGGAATGGGGAAGGGCAATGGCGGAAGGGGGATTTACCGCCCCTCCAACCTTGGGATGGGGCGGTAAATCCCCTTTCCGCCAAGGCGGTGCCGGTATTTTACCGGCATGAGCCATGGCGCTAATAGCGCCATGGCTCACCGCCTACCGTGTAATGAGGCCCAAAATATGTTCTATGTATCACACACGATATACTTATTCAACAAAATATTGTTGTACATGTTGGAAAAATCTTAAATTGCCTATACATCCTATTCTGACATAAAAAAAAGAAAGCATATATGTGTGCCATTTCTACAACATACACAATGACATTCAATCTGGGTTAGTTCATTTGTGGCCTGTGTTATTACATTTCTTAGAGCCTCCTATCTCTTTGTGGAAAGTCTTTTGACTTTGTCAACCTTCCTTTTGGGGAGCAGTATTTTAGCGCAATGCACAGAAAGAGAAGATGGAATCAAATAGAGGATTGTTCTATACAGTACCCTAGACTCACTTGATTCACAGTAGTCACACTTCTCAATTGTGTTTGTTATATTCTCTGAGAGTTTAGTACTGTCTCTGTTTTCCTTTATAGTCTCGTCTTTAGGCACCTTGCACCATCTCCCTCGGGTGCTTGTTGAGTGTCACTCTAATGATACACTGAAGGTGATCCAATGGATACACAAAGAAGTGGTGTTGACGCACTGACTTTCAGCCTTATGAAATGCGATAGTCCACATCCATGAGGTGGCCATCCCTTAATGTTAAAGCAGGCCTTCGTCAGGAGAGAAAGGATAATTTGTGTGTTGATGTAAATCTTCTAACCCCAAAAAATAGTAATCTACAATTAAAAAGAAAGAGAGGCAACTGTGTTAAAAGAAGTGGTCTGAAGGCTCTGAGGTACAGTGACTCCGCCTATGTGATGTCAACGGTGCACGCAGGGTTAGCACATTGGAAAATGAGGGGCTACCTTGGAGCGGACGGCACGCCAGTGGATAGGCTTATTAAAGCACTACAACTCCTAGTAAGCATTGCAGTCGTCAAGTGCGCAGCTCACATTAAAAGGGCAGATTTTATCTCACCTGGAAATCAAGCAGCAGAGATTGAGGCCAAGTGCGTAGCAAATACAGATAAAGAAATGATGAATGTCGAAACTCCTAATGTAAATGAAAAAATGGTTGCTATGATGATTGTATCTGAAAGTTATAATAACCTGTCAAAAATGCAGTTGGTAGCCGTCCAAGGGGAAGCACCTCAAGAGGAAAAGAATCTGTGGACACAAAGACGGTGTTCTTTTAACCCCTCTGAAGCACTGTGGTGACAGGGCAGCATTGGTAACCTGGTGATGCCTGTAGCCTTATTACGGGTGGTGCTGGAACAGCTACACCACCCAGTGGACACAACGAGGGAGAATCTCGCTGCAACTATTGCTGAGGATTGGTTTGTACCAAATCTATTAGAGCATGTTGCATTTTATGTAGTGAATTGTCTTGTGTGCCAAAAATTCACGGCTGGGCATACACTACGCACAGTTAGGGTAGTTTATCCCAGACCTAATGGCCCTTTTCAGCACTTGCATATCGACTATGTCGATATGATACAAATATGCAATGGGTATAGATACCTGATCATAGTAGTGTGTACCTTTTCACAATGGATTGAGGCTGGATCATGTACACATCCAGACTCTACAGCCCTCATTACGATACTGGCGCTAAACCATGGCGCTATTAGCACCATGGTTGGTGCCGGTATCGTAACAAGTCCGCCAATGTTCAATGGGGAATTACCACCCCATTCCAAGGTTGGTGGGCGGTAATTCCCCATTGAACATTGCCCTTCCCCATTCCTATTTTTGCCCCATAAGGCTCAATGGGACTGGGGAAGGCACTAAGTACGGTACCGCAAATTGCGGTACCGTACTTAGCACCAAGGTCCCTTTGCGGGTCCCTACTTTAACGGCTGGTCTAGACCAGCCGTTCAGGTCGGGTCCCGCAAAGGGACCTCGTAGTAAGGCGCTAAGTGTTTAACGGCGTCGCAGCCTTTTACGGCACCGTTAAACACTTAGCGCCAGGGTCCTAATGAGGGCCTACCTGTGCAGAAAAATTCTTAGTGCAGGAAGTATTTCCTAGATGGGGAGTATGCAAGGTAATGAGGTCAGACAATAGCGCACATTTTGTGAATCAAACATTTGAACAGATCAGCTTTTTGCTTGGTATAAAGCACAAGTTTTCTTCGGCTCATCATCCACAAGGAAATAGAATCTGTGAGGGGCTCAACGGCTTGCTTAAAGAAAGGATAGCCAAATTGAAGCTTTCCTTGAAGAAAGGGTGGTTGCATTGCCTAGCACTGGCATTATATGCTGTAAGGAACCAACAGGGTTCTGACCACCATCTCACGCCCCTCGAGATAGTGACGGGGAGACGAATGAGGAAACCCCTAATGCCTCCATCCAGAGTTAGAAGTGATGCTCGTCCAACTGCAGATTTGTTAGGAATGGAATTATTTGAATTGTATGACTTCAAGTATTTCTGTCATTACAGGGCATCTGCAGCGACAAGGGTGTAGGGCGGTACAGAACACAGAAGGAGATGCTTCAACAAGTGAATCTCAAGAATTACATGCTCCCAAACTTTTCCACAGAGATGCGGTCCCAGTCCGCAATCATAGAAGGAAGAAGTGGGACGAACCCTGTTTCAACGGTCCATTCATCGTGGATGACGTCATGCCATCTGCTGTCAAAGTGCAGGGCAGGCATGTCTGGACATTCCTAGGCAATGTAAACATCTTTGCTGGAGAAACCCCTCTTCCCACACCCCTACAGGAAGCAATTACACGCATCGGGGAAGAACCACAGCACTTGCAGAGAAGGTCTATGATGAGGAAGAAGGACGCAGAAGCTGTTGAATAAAAGAAAGAAACATTTTATTGGACTGTGGCTTGATTCCGGACACTCTTTTAGCCATCTCTGAAAGGGTTAATGGAAGCTGATGCGAACACTCTGTGCTATCATTTCAGGGTGAAAGAAAAATCATTTGTTCTTAAAGCCACAGAGAAGCTTGTAAAAAAACTTTGGACTGAGGCATGCGTAAGCCTTGATGAGAAGAGGAGTATGCCAGATTCTGATCGTGGTTACAGCAATTGGAAAAGGGTGCAGTACCCAGATTCATTTAACACTGTGTTCCTGTTTGGATTTACCTATGGTGTTGCCCAGTGATGACCTTTCTCAGCTTGTTCTTACTTATTTCGAGTTGGTGTTGCACTCTTTCCCTTCACGGGTGGGGAGAACTAATCGCATTCCTGCTTTCTTACAAAATCCTAAGAATGGCCAAAATATAAGAAGATTGCTTATAGTTATCACTGAACAAATTTTGCAACTGCCTGAGTACAGCGAGGAGAGCACAAATGCCCCTATCAACTGATGCAGCTCACAAACTAGTCAGTGTGGTGTTCTTTCGTCTGATTGAGGAATACCCACATCTCGTTGGAAGGCACACTGAAGTGCTCACCTTTCTGAGGGATCCTAGAAACACTGCACATTAGAATGTGATCTTGGAAGGCATCATAATCCAAGTGAACATATATTCCGAGCGAAATCACAGATCATGTGAAACTTTCCTTCGAGGGACAGATCGAGAGCTTGCTGATAAAAACTCTTGTTTCATGCTGAAAGAAATTCGACAGGTCGCCTGGGCTGAAGCATATTTGAGGCATTTACTGGGAGCTAATCTATGTCGTTGAGCTCATTTAGACTTACTGAGGTCGTTCTTTTCATACTGGAAAGGCATCTACATTTTGGCTGGTGAAAGACTGGTTCCAGAAATACAGTAAAAGAATTTGTTCTGATCATCCAGTAAGCGGATAGCTGATTGAGGACGACTTAGTGAGTCAAGACAGCAGCTTCCAGAGGCAGTTCACAATGCAGATGTAGTAAAGTTTGAGTTTTTCCTTCCTTAGGCAATAATGATGGGTAGCATTAATAGTAGTATCATCATACCTAACACAGAGAGACGTCCACAGTGTCCACGAAGTAGATGCTGTTAAAAAAACTTTGTGTTATTTACACTTGTATTGTGTTCATAATCGTACTGCTTTCACTGACTGTACGCACAGCGTTCTATATTGGTGCAAATGAAGCTAAGATTCCTGTGCATGCTCGTGAGCAGAAGGAAAATCTAAACATGGCCACTACTAGGAAGCCCAGACCCTATGTAGTCATTCCTGTGCCAAAGAAAGATGACAAATTGCCTAAGCCTGAGATAAGTGCCATTACTAATCATTCATATACAAGAGGTGTTGTAGAAATTCTTTTTGGACGCCAGATACGGCTTGGCAAGACAGGCAAGACAAGGGGTTGTTAGAGGGTGAGCCTACACCAATAATGCATGCAATTACACCTGGTCCTGTATTAAATGATCCAAAAATAATCCCCAAAAGACAGTCACACATGGAGATTTTTTCGAGACAGTTTTATGCCTAACAGGTATGTTGAGAGGATGAAACTTGCTGAAACTTTTTCTACACAGAGAGCACTGATGGATGTTCTTATAAGAAGGTCAGCTGGAAGGGGCTATCCTGGCACACTTCATGATATGATTATGGAAGCTCACATGAAAAGAATGAGGCCTAAAAGAAGGACCCAGGAAGATAATTATGAATTTAATGATTACCTGGACAGCACGGCACACTTGGGAAATAACATATGGTATCAACATATGAAGGAAGTTGGGAGAAGAACTTCAAAGGAGGAATACTTTGTATGTGCACTCCTGCCATACAGCATGGGGAAGTCAAAAATCTTCATAGCTGTTGAAATAGATGTCCTAACTGCACACTGCATAGTGCATCTAGCATTCTGTAGTACAAGAGGCCAATTCATGTGTCGAAAAGCCTCTCTCAAATGGGCAACTGAATGGACAGATTCAGATGAAGATGACTATATTCAAGACATAAAGACAAGAAACAAAGCCCAGACTAGGAGTTATGTGATCAGATATGAGAAGCCTGGAGTAAAAGGAACTGGAATCTTACAAGAAGTGAATAAAAGACTGTGAGCTCCAGGAAAGTCTGCAGAAGACATTTGTGGATGGAAGAATAGAGGCCTGATACAGATTTGGGGAACTGTCCTATCACCAGATGGCTGGGAAGAAGGTGTGGTGATCTGCAGAGACTGCGTAATAATGGGTCACTACCAGCCAACGATTGAACATGCACAAATGTTGTGTAAACCTTTATGGCCGAAACTTGCAAGGCTACTGACATGGGTTGAAGACAGGGGAGGACTCTTGCAGATAGTGCCTTGAGAGAGTGCATAGCTGTGTTTCAGAAATAATGGAACAAGAAAAATGGGAGAGAACCAGAAGTGTGGTCGAATATTTGAGACACCAGGAATGAACATTGGGACAGCAGTAAGTATGGATCACTATTGGGCTTATGGATCTAAGGAATACATTAAGTTACCTAAAGACTGGGGAGGAATATGCTCATTGGTGAATGTCCATGTTCCAGCATTAGTGATTCCAAAGAGTGATCTGAATCTCAACAGTTTTCCAAAATCAGATTCTCACCTGAGGAAGAAGAGATATGTAGAGCTGATAAAAAGGATGGAGAGAACTATTCCTCAGCTAAATCAATAGAAGCTTTTCACTCTATCCAGTATGAGCACTGACGGTTTAGCCAAACTTCTTCAGTGTTCACGTTGATCTTCATGCTGAGAATCCAAGTTGGAGCAAACACCAAGTGGTTACAGATAACCTGGTGGGAATTGCTGCAGACAATTAATACTACAATACAGGGATTCAATGCAATCAGAGAAGAGATGAGAGCCATAAGACTGATGACTTTCCAGAATAGATACGTCTTGGACATGATCACAGCTATGGATGGAGGAGTTTGTGCAAAAATCAGGGAATCATGTTGCACATTTGTACCTTCTCATGATGATGAGAATGGAACCTTGACAGAGGCCATAGACATGCTGACGAAACTCCATGGTCAGATGATAGACGAAGTGGAAGACATTGCAGATGATAGCTGGTTTGGATTACTCTTCTCTTCAGTTCCATCATGGATGGCAGACATGTTCAGGTTTCTTGGAGCCCTGATAGTGTTGGTATTGCTTGGATTCTGTGTGATCAAGATAACAATCTCACAGTGCAAGAAGACAGGAAAGAAAGCCATTGGGATGAAGATCATGATCGATGTTGAGCAAGGATGGAAAGCCAGAGACCTGACAGAGGAAGAAATCAGAGACTTTGTGAAGAACAGTATTCATGCACTTTATGAAATGAAGTTCCTCTATCCAAAGAACCATAAGAAGTATGTGGAAAGATGGATCTATTGCAGTCCAAGTGGACAATGCATGCTCATGACATGGAGTAAGGATGAGCATGTGAAATCAGCAGGATGCCTGAAAGAAGTCATAAAGAAATGGGTAACTAAAAAGCTATTTTTCAGAGGAGGATGCCTGGATGTAAAGGATGATGAGAACGTGGTCGATGAATCGCCCAGAGGAGGGAGTGTAGAGGAGGAGCCAAGTACCCCTACTCCAACCACCCTGCCCATATTACCTGTCTGTTGGAAACCAGTGAAAGTACCAATACCTAAGAAGATCTGGGAGGCAAGGTACCCATTGAGAAAATCATACCTGTATACAAGAAAATACGATGGCCATTTGAATGAATTCCCTGAAGAAGCAGAGCAAATGAAGGGCAAAGATGAATGGTGATGTCACACAGAATCGAGCTGACTTATGTAGAAGAGATGCAGAGACCAGAGAATGCAGACATTCTATAAGGCATCAAGAAAGTATCAAGGATAAGTGACATCTTGGGATCAAGATGAAGAAACTTATGCCACAGAAACAGATGAAGACATTATGCTAGTTTACACATGTACAGATGCAAAAGAAATGCAAGCAGACAAAGTAATCTAGAGTCTAGTTTTATAGTAAATAGATTGCGGCAAGCGCCAATATATATATGTATATATATATATGCATATGGATGAGTAAAGGATGGATGTTTCCACTATGCATTATAAGCAGTGTGGGACAGTAGTAAGAAGGCCTCATTTCAGTGTATCACAGTTAAAAAGCAAATTGAATTACAAAATGAATCCCAGCAGAAGGAGCTGGATAAGCCAAGATGTCAAGGTCTTATCAAACTGGAATGAAATGACATTGAATACCATTTGTGTGAAGGAACAGAAACTCCTGTCCAGAAGGCTTGCACAAATCAAAAGACGTCAGAAGACTATTATAAAATAGTATTTTAATACACCAAAAGGCTCAATTCCATGGTCTCCAGTCACGTGGAAGGATGAAGTTGGAAGAACGAGGTGCTCACACCTACGCATGAGGGCAGCGTGTGCCGACACTCCTTAAAATTTCTCAAAGCACAGTACAAACTCAAGGCCGGGCTTCAAAGCCCTAATTGACACTTGACCATTGAGGTGATAATGGATTGATTTGCTAATTGGTGGGAAGGGTTTATAGTCATAATGTCGACAACAAAAATGTCGACAGTCAAAATGTCGAAAAAAAAATGTCGAAAAAAAAAATGTCGACTTTTTTTTCAATGCATTTTTTTTTTAAATGGGGGAGTTCCCCCCCAACCCCCCTTTTTTAATTTTTTTTAAATTTTTCCCTTTTTTTAACTCCCGAACCCCTAAAATAAATATATAATTAAAAAAAACGAAAGTTGACATTTTTTTTTTCGACATTTTTTTGTCGACATTTTTGTCTGTCGACATTTTTTTTTCGATATTATGACTGTCCACCGGTGGGAAGATAGTGTTAAGACTAGCTCATCCGCACCTGGATGTTCAACCTGCCTGCTACTAGACGTAGGTGGAAAAGTACTGGCAAGGGTTAGAAGCCAACCAATTTAAGAGGACCGTGTAATCAAGGGTCCTATAGTTTGTGTAACCAATGGGACGTTGTGCATTTAGTGACATTCATAGTGGCCATTTTAAGGGGAGGGCTTAGTTGCCCCACCTGATGTTAAGTACCCTATCACTTTCCTTCACTGTTCTATACTGATATGAAACTTATACTTAGATACTCACTTAGAGCCTATCACTTCCCTCAATAGGTTTTTGTAGTTTGCCACGTAGGATGACGTGGCAATGACGGAGGTCAATACGTCACTGATGATGATTTTGCCTAATATAACATCAGTTTTGTGTAAGATTTGTTGAGTAAGAGGATCGAGCGAGTGCTGATGTTTGTTGTACTCCCTATTTTACATAATTTATATTAAAACAGATTTCCTTTTGCCAAACTACCAGAGCCATTTTGATTATTGATGTATGAATAAAATCTGCATCCCTATCCATCTCAAGGGTAATTGCTACTCATCAAAGGGGGTGGAATATCCAGTTCAGAGTGTTGTGGTGGTGTGGAGTAATGGGGAATGGAGTGGCAGTATAGAGTGGTGGTGTACAGTGGCTGTGTGAAGTGGGGATGGTGGTGTGAAGTGGTGGTGTGGTGTGCTAGTATGGTGGAGTGGTTTGATGTGGTGGTGGTGTGGAATGATAGTGTTGAGTTGTGGGGTGGTGGAGTTGTAGTGTGGAACAAATTGGTGTGATGTGGAGTGGTGTGATGGTGGGGGTGTGGTGGTTGGGGGTGTGCAGGTGCAGAGGTGTAGGGGTGTGATAACGGTGTGGTGGTATGGAGGGATGCCATGGTGTGGTATCCTGAAGTGTGAGTGCTGTGGTTGGGGATTTAGGGGTGTGGGAGTCTGGTGGAGTGGTGGTGGTTCCAAGAGGTTGTGTTGATGTGGTGAGGTGGATTGGTGGAGTGGTGTCGTAGGGTGAGTGGGTGGAGTGGTGTGTTGGGTAGAATGGTGTAGTGGCACATGGTGTGGTGGGGTGATGGTGAAGAGTGGGGGTGGTGTGGAGTGGTGATGTGGGATGGTGGTGTGGAGCAGTGGAGTGGGGAAGTGGTGCTGGAGAGTGGTGGCAAGGAGTGATGTAGACATTTGATGGTGTGGTAATTTGTGAAGTGGGGTGGTAAAGTGTGCTGTGAAGTGGTGATGTGCTGTGGATTGGTGTTGTGGAGTGGATTGTTGGTGTGATGTCAGGATGCGGTGATGTGGAGTATTGGAGGTGTAGAGTGGTGGTGGTGGTGTAGACTGGTATTGTGGAGTGTTATGGTGGAGTGGAGTGGTGGTGTAGAATAGTGTTATGGTGGATGGGGGTTTGGTGGCCAGATGTGTGATGGTTGGGGTGTCATGGTTGAGGTGTGCAGGTGTAGGGATGTGCAGGCATAGGGGTGTGGAGGCATGGGGGTATTGTGGCGTGAACTTGTGTTTCAGTGGGGTGGTGGCACAGATTGGTGGTTAACAATGGCGCTGTAAAGAGGTGGTTGTGAGACAGGCATGGGATCAAGAGACACAGACTCAAATGTGTTAATTTCAAAACCTTGATTTACTAAGGTTCCTGGGTTGGTGTAATCAAACCCAAAAGACGCTTTTGTGGCCACTGTGGAGTTGGAGGATCCATCACTTAACCTCTCATACTTCAGGGTCGCCCAAATAGTTTCAGTGAATGCATCCCACTCCTGACACCATATGGGAGACAGGAATGGTATCAAGATAGACACAGACTCAAAGGAGTTTGTTTCAAAACCTGTATTTACTTAGGTCCCTTGGTTGGTGTAATGCCTGATTGGTCTAAAGGGATGGTTCCCTTAACTCATGTTTCTAAAGGCTGTCGACGTCTAACAGTCCAAAGTAAAAGTCTGTCGGTGTCTAAACCTATGCTTGCCCTCACTCTTTACACAAATGTGATAGGAAGTCTTTAAAAAGGAAAATAGTGGTACAACAGAAAATTAGACACCAGCGTTGGTTTCAAGGGGCCTTCTCACCAGGTGTAGTTTGGTCAAAGTCACAAAAAAATTAGTTAAATCAGAAAGGGCTGTATGTAAATCCTTCTCCACAGAACCCTTGCAGTGGTCTCAAATACCTTCAGTGCATTTGGGTTCCTTGGTGCTCACTTGCCCAGGTTTCAATCCTTTCAACACTACAAAACAATAAAACTCCAACTTGGTTGGGCCCCTCAGGGTTCCCTTCATCAAGCTCAGGCCCCTTTCAGTTTCCAACACAAATTCAATTTTGTCAGGATGTACTTTGCTTCCTTTGTTAGGCCTCTCAGTGTTCCCTTCACCAAGCTTAGTCCCCTTTTTGGTTTCAAACCCAAGTTCAACTTGTCAGTATTTCCTTTTAAACACAGTTCTTTTGCACGGACTCACTTTTGTGGGGTACAATCAGAGACTTTCTAAACCGCCTGGTTCTTTGCTCCTTCTAGGCGTGAGAACTCTGATGGTATCTAGTGATATAATGATTAATAAATAATGAACAACATTTTAAACAATCGGTTTTACCAAAAAATACTGAATTGTTTTTAAATATATATGCGGGGAGGAGTAAGGGGTTAAAACGGGTGGGGAGGAGTTTAGGGTGGAGATATAAAGAAAGGGAAACAGAGGCTTGGGAGGGGGCCCCCAAAATAAAAAAATAACAAAAATTGGTCAGTAAAAATGTTTCATTAAAGGTGTTTTTGTTATTTCTTTATTCGTTAATATCACAGGATACCCTCTCTTTATTCCTTGTTCTTCTTTTCAAACCTTTCACCTTCAGGTGCTTTTCACACATCTTCTTGTTTTCCTTGGCTTCTTCCTCGTGCACATTTGCACCTTCCCTTTGCTGTTCCATTTGTTGCATTTGTTCACCTCACATACTTTTGTTTCACTGTGCACTCCTCCACTTGTCAGTTTCTGCACGCCTAACACACTGTCCTCTCTTTACCGTGCACGCTTTGACTTCCTCTTCATTGGACATGCTTTGCACTCTAAACTTAAACTCTTCATATGCCTTTCTTTCGCTCTTCTCTTCTTGCGTGCTGCCAGTGCAACTTTCTTCCTTCTATTTCTCTTCTTCTGCTTATGACTTATACTTTCTGTCCTTCACACACTTTCAAACCTTTCCTCTTCATGCCGCGTTAAGACTGTGTCTTTCTCCCACTCGGCTTCAGTCAAACGCACGCTCCCAAGTTTCTTTCTCTCATTCACCGGGTAGCGTTGCTTTGACAAGAAGTTCCTCTGGATACACAGGGTTGAGGTCAGGGTCTCACCACCTGCCCCTCAGATACCCTTGGGACTGGCACACGTCCTAGTGGAATGAGCATTTTCCCAAACGCCACCAGCAGGATAAAGGCTGCCTTACTCCGGCTCCTCGGAAGCAGGGCTCCCCAGTAACACTGCAGCCCATCTCAAAAACATCAGGCCAGCATCTCAGTACACCGTTCTCCTCCAGGCTTTTACTACTGCTTCTCTCTGCTTCTTGGCTTCTCGGGGCATGACAGCATTCCCAGCTAGCTCACTTCCTTGTGAAAAAACACATCTTTTATTGTTGAAAAAGCAGTAAAGTGGAGCCAGGTGTGAGTGGTCATTATTAAATGCCGGATCCTGGCTGACTCTATTAGTGGGACAACTTGAGTTCTTTCTATGGTAGGTTGCCCTTACTTTCCCCATGTTGTTTCTATGGGTAATCTTTACTGCTCTTAGTTGCCTCCTCCTCCCTCCTCATCTCAGTATTTGTTGGAATTGAGGAGGGGAGATAGGGTGAGATTGAAAATACCCCATGAAGTCTGAGGGAGAGTAGGTTGGGGTATTATTGGGACTGGGGGAATACCATGTCTCGCCCTTGGGTATCCTCCTCCCAATCCCTCGTCACCCTCCACACAGGTGATCCTCCCTCGCTTGTCCACACCCAGGGTTGGGATCCAAAAGCGATGGCCCTTCCTTGGCCACCTGAATGGAAGATCCCAAGGGAGTAGGTGGGAGAATACCATCAGGTTTCTCACATACCCTTCCCCTATGTGGTTTGGACTGAATTGCTTCACAGGGGAACCTCAAAAGGCAATCTACATTTCCTTGATCTTTGCCCTTTCAATATTCTACTGAGAAGCAATAGGGTTGCAAGTCCAAGAACCACCACATAACCCTTGGGTTGGACTATTTCCTTTGATTGATCCATATTAGGGGGGAGTGGTCGGTGATCAATCTACATTTTCGGCCCAATAAGTAATACCTGAGATGTACAATGGCCCACTTGATTGCTAAAGCTTCTAGTTCAATCACTGAATTGTTATTTTCCCTGGGGAAAGGTTTTTCGGCTAGTACATAGAATGGGGTGTTGGAGCCCGTCATGGATCTGAGATAATACTGCATCTAAACTAGTTAAAGAAACAACAGTTTGCCATATGATGTCCTTAAAAAAGCCTCTAACTTGAGAATAGGGCTTTGACATAATGTGTGTTTGATGGCCTGATAGCACATTTCATCCTCTTTATCCCATTTAAGTTTCTGAGGTTCTGCGTTTCGTAGTTTGTCGGTCAACTTGGCTGTTTTATCAGAAAAATTAGGTATGAATCTTTGATAGTACCCAATTAATCCTAGGAAAGATCTTAAATCCTTTTTATTTTTGGGTGTAGGAGATGCTAAAACAGCTCTACCTTGTTCCTCTTGACGTTGAATACTGCCATTTACGACAAAGAACCCTAAGTATTTCATGGTAGGTTGAGCTAACTTGCATTTTCATTGCTTGGCTGTTAATCCAGCTTTTCATAAGGCTCTTATTACAGTGTCTAGAATGACATATATTGTCTTCCCAGGTTGGACTGGCGATTACAATGTGGTTAGATGTATGCCCCGCAAAATTCTGAATAAGGTTGGAGAATCTTATCCATCAATCTTTGGAAAGGTGCTGGTACACTATGCAACCAGAATGGAAAGACTTTAAACTGACATAGACCTACCGGGGGGAAAGCAGCCTTTTCTTTATCTGGTCCGTGTAGGAGGACTTGACAGTACCCTTTGGTTAAGTCTGGAATGAACAAATAGACGGCCGTACCCAATTAGTCAATACGATCATCAATACGAGGCATTGGGTAGGTGTTAAAGGCTGAGATGTTATTCGCCTTTTGGAAGTCTATACAGAACCTCCACCTTTTTCCTGGCTTTTCCACTAACACAGCGGGGGGAGACCAGGGACAGGTAGATGGTTCGATTATGTTGGCGTGGAGCATTTGCTCTACTTCTTTGATGACAATACATCCAGATTCTCCCTTGGACCGATAAAACAGCTATGGTCCTGGTTTCCAAAAACAACCCCAAATAGGTCTACAAAATAGCAACGACCAACGAGAGCAGAGAAAGAATCACCTCCAGGTCTACAAAATAGCAACGACCACCAACGAGAGCAAAGAAATAACCACCTGCTCTCAACGACAGCTACTCTGAAAATGGCATCGTGGAACACACGAGGATTTAAACACCTGGTGAGAACAGGGAAAACAAATCTAGGAGACTTTGATATTCTAGCACTACAAGAAACCTGGCTCACAACCTCGCCAGATTTAGATGGCTACGAATTGACAACCTCAAAAGCCTCAAGAGGAAAAACAGGCCGACCATCTGCAGGCCTCTTGATCGCAGTTCGAACAGGCAGCGGTCTGGCAACAGAAAAAGAGTTATCCACTTCACAGAACCATCTATCAGTTAAGGTGAAGTGGACCCGACAAAATCAGAAGACGAATAAAAGCTGGGAAACCCCGATCGTAATAATAACCACGTACTGGAACCCAGACAAAATCTCAGATGACGATTTTTTATGCATAATCGAAACAGAAATAGACGAGACACAAATAAACTCAGAAAACACTGAATTAATCATTTGCGGAGACCTGAATGCTAAATGTCCCGACAAAAGTTCTCACCTAACAGCACCCAATATCGCGACAAGAGGAGACTCAAGAGGCAAAAAATTGTTAAAATTAATGGATTCCAGAGACCTCCACAACATGGCACAGTTGTCATCATCAAAACCCCAAATTCCAACCTGGGAAAGAGCATCCCAAGCGGGAACAATTGATTATATATTTGCTTCAGAAGGCATGCTAGACCTCATAACCTCTTTTGAGGTTTTACGCACAGAGGAACGCGACCATAACATCCTCCAAATAACATGGTCCACACAACGTCGGGACAAACACACAATGACGGAAGACGTGGAAGTATCAACCCAAAGCAACCGCTTAAGACTGACTGCTGAAAGGATAGAAGATTTGACACAAAACTACAAAAAGAAACTTCACAAAGAACCTGACAGGTGCAAAATGAAACCAGACTACCAACCCCTGTTAATTCAATACCAGGTAAATCCTTCAACGCTTCAGAAAAAAGGCAAACCCCAAGGGCACCACCAGTACGACAAACTATTGGTAACTAGGCGCCGCGCACTAAGAAAACTAAAACGCCTTGCAGCAAAATCTAAATCGACACTCATGGAAAAAAGACTAAAAGAAGAGGTAGCAAAGTACAGAGCTTGGTTAAAATCCCACCGCATACAACTATACCAACAAGACTCAGAAGAAATGCTCAAAAAGGTAATGGGAAGAAACTCCAGAGACTTCTGGTCACTCATAAAAAAGACAGACAGCAACCAGGCCAATAAGCTAGCCAACACAGTGAGTGAAGAAAGATGGACGACCCATTTCTCCATCCTATTCCAAAGCCCCAATGGCTTACATACACTAAACACCGCAAACGAAAACTCACACTGGGAAGATCTCTCTAACATAGAAGAAACAGAAGAAGTAATCCACAAACTAAAGTCAAGCCGTGTGCGAGGACCAGACGGAATAACAAACGTAGACTTGAAAAACAATCCAAAAGAATGGGCTGAGTTTATAAGCCTTGTTTTCGAAACATTAACAACCTCAAAATCGATACCTCGCTCATGGACAAGGGCCACGGTGGTCCCGATCTTTAAAAAGGGTGATAGAGCCAAACCTACCAACTACCGCCCTATCGCACTATTAGACACTATCGGGAAAATCTTTGGCTCGCTGCTGCTAAAAGGCTTCCAAAGGTGGGCCATAAACTCACCCAGCTGGGATCCTTTCCAATCAGGCTTCACGAATAACACTGGAACACAAGTAAACATCATGGTACTCAACATCATAAAGAACAAAACTCGTGGACAGCAACGTAAGGTCTTCATAGCCTTTGTGGACCTAACACAGGCCTTTTACAAAATCGACAGTGACAGGCTATGGTCCAAACTAGAACAATGGAAATGCCCAACTCAATTACTAGAGCCTATAAAGGCACTGCACCGAGACACATCAATGAGGGTAAAACTAAACCACGCTGGAACCCTATCAAAAGAAATTGCAATTAACAGAGGCGTAAAGCAAGGATGCCCGTTAGCCCCAGCACTTCTTACGGCTTTTCTTGGGGATTACAAAGACTCTGGAAAAGATCTCAGAACCTTCGCACCAAAACTGGACGACATCCCAATTCTAAGGCTCCTCTACGCAGATGATATTATACTCCTTGATCAAACCCCCGTTGGGCTGCAACGCCAACTAAACAACTTAGCAAACTATATCTCAGAAAACAACCTCGAAATAAACAAGGAGAAAACAAAAATCTTGATCCTCGAGAAATCGGCTGCAAGAAAAAAAACACACCACTGGTCAATCGAGAATACCAAAATTGAAGTGGTAAAAGAGTTCAAATATCTTGGAGTACTAATTGACAGCTCAGGCAATGAAGCAAGAATGCAACACAATCTTTGGGAAAAGACCAGAAAACTCGCAGCCCAGGGTCGAGCAATGGACAGGAAATTTGGCCGCTTCTCTTTGCTACCAACCATAAAGTTCTTCAAAGGTAAAGTGGTCCCAGCCCTGACATATGGGGGGAAGCCTTCCTGACAATCCCACAAGCCATCTGGGACAAGCTGGAGGGCCACTTTTGGCAAGAAGTAATGCGATTCCCTAAATCAACAGCGATAGCGGCAATCAGAAGAGAACTAGGACTATCTTCCATGAAAGCGACAGTGGACGCGAACAAAATGTCGTTATATAGGAAAATAATCATGCCAGACGCACCTAGTCAATACAAACTGATTAATCAAGAAATCCAAAGAGGAAACTGCAAATCAGTATCAGCCTGGACGACAAAAAAGGAAAATACCCTGAAAGAACTCGGTTTCACCAAAGAAGAGCTTTTCCTCACCCCCAACAAAATCAAAAAGAAAATGGATCTACAAGATTGGATACTTACGCAATAAAAAGCAGCATCCAATAAACTCCTTTGCCGCAACACACCAAAAAACTGAACGATCACCCACTAATTGTTAGAAGAGTCCCTGACAAAACCCTAAGGCAATCTTTCTTAAGGGCCCGACTAAACCTCTTAACAACAAACGAAATCAGAGCACTGAGAGGTCTGACCAATGCAAGCACCTGCAGACTGTGCAAAGATCCCACACAAATTGAAACAATACGCCATCTTCTAACACACTGCACAAAAACAACCGTCCTAAGGCAAGCCTTTTTACTCCCGTTATGAAAGCCATTTGACTTACGAGAAGAAGAAGTCTGGTGGAACCGACTCATAAATGCAAACAAAACCTTGTGCCTGCAGAGGTGCAGATGTGATGTTATATTCCTTTCACTGTGCCCGGCTCTTCACGCAACACATTGGGGTACTGTTCTAGCAATTCAAAGAGACCTTGTTGTTGTTTATCAGTGATATCAGAAGGAATTATTTCACCTCCTCCGGTATCAGATAAAATAACACAGTGGCATTGGATTCAGAAGTGTTCTCCTTCCACTCGATTAATACATTTATATGGTTGATTTGCATTTTCTGACGACGGTCTGGTTGGGCGCTCTAATGATTACAAGGTCCACTCCTGTCTTGTCCAATACCTCATATGGCCCATGCCTTTTACAAATAAGCTTGTTATCTGAGGTAGGGAGAAGTACAAGGACTTTTTGTACGATGGAAAAAGACCCAAGTGATACCTTCTTATCATAAAACCCTTTCTGTTGACTTTGGGCTCTACCAAGGTGATTTTGTACCTGGGATCGAATGGCTGTCAAATTTTTTTAAACTCAGAGGCTGTCTAGGATAACGGTATTGGAGCTTCTTCCCTTTCCTCCCATGTTTCTCGAAGCATAGATAAAACATTTCTGGCTTCTCGCCCATATAATAATTCGAAGGGTGAGAAACCAGTGCAGGCTTGAGGTGTTTTTCTTATGGCAAAAAGAGCCCATGGAATCATTTGATCCCAATTGGTTCCTTCCTTGTCAACCAGCTTCATCGGAATGGTCTTAAGGGCCTAATTAAAACGTTCAACTGAGCTGTCAATTTGGGGGTGGTAAATGGAAGGTGGTTATATGAAGTAGCTCTTTTAATTCCCCCATGAGCTTACTCATAAAGGTGGTACCCTGGTCTGATAGAATTTCCTTAGGGAAGCCCACTAGAGAGAAGAGGGGAAGTAAATGCTTGAGTATCTGATGGGTGGTATTATTACACTGGAGAAATGCCTTTGGGTATCGGGTGACATAGTCAAGTATCACTAACATGTATGTGTTCCCTATCTTAATTTGCTCAAGGGGCCCAATGATGTTCATTCCAATCCTCGAAAATGGTACTTCAATGATGGGTAATGGATTTAAGGGGGCTGGTGGTGGTAAGTCAGTACTGGTATGCTGACATATTTCACAGGTTTGGATGAAATGATTTGTGTCGACATGTTTTGCTGACCAATAGAACTTGTTGGCCAGGTGAGCCTGAGTTTTGGCTTGATCTAAATGTCCTCCTGCAAGATCTGAGTGCGCCATCTCAAGCACTATCTGTTTGTGACTTTGGGGAACCACCAGCTGAATTATTGGCATCCCTTCAGGAGTAACATCCCCTCTATACAGGAGTCCTTTCTTTAAAAAGAAAAATGGCCCTCCTCCCTTCTGACCCTCAGACTCAGGTATAACTTGTACGAAGGATTCAGCAAATAAGGGATCGTTCCACTGAGCAAAGGCAAAGCCGGGGATTATGTCAGAACATTCGTCATGGATGGCTGCGGGTTGGATAGAACTATCTTGGGCATCAGCTTCCCCAAAGCCTATAGCCCCTCTTTCAGTGACATATTTCTCAGCCTCTTCTCTAAGGATAGGCAACATCACTCTTTCAAGTATTCCCTGGGCTATTTGGATCTGAAAGGCTTCTTCCCCATGGTTATGCAGTAGTACCTTCACATCCCCCTCTAAAATCAGGGTTGATTACCCCGGCCAGGACATGGGTGCCAAACTTCCAAACAACTCCTGATTTGGTTGCCAACCTGATGTATGTCCCGAGAGGTGGAATAAGAACAAGATCAGTAGGGATACAACCTCTCTCTTTTAGTAGGATGGTTTCTGACATGCTACTACAAAGATCAAACCCAAAAGACCCTTTTGTGGCCTCTGTGGAGTTGGAGGCTCTATCACTTAACCTCTCATACTTAAGGGTCCCCCAACTTGTTTCAGTAAATTGCATCCCACTGCTGACACCATATATGACACAGGCATGGTATCAAGATAGACACAGACTCAAAGGAGTTTGTTTCAAAACCTTTATTTACTAAGATCCCTCAGTTGGTGTAATGCCTGACTGGCCTTAACTCTAAAGGGATGGTTCCCTTAACCAATGTTTCTAAAGGCCGTCACTGTCTAATAGTCCAAAGTAAAAGTCTGTCTGTGTCTAAACCTATGCCTGCCCTCACTCTTTACAAAAATGTGATAGGATGTTTTACAAAGGAAAATAGTGGTTCAACAGAAAATTGGAAACCAAAGTTGGTTTCAGGTGGTCTTCTCACCAGGTGTAGTTTGGTCAATGTGACAAAAAAAAAGAGTTCAATAAAAAAGGGCTGTTCATATGACCTTCTCCACAGAGTCCTTGTCGTGGTCTCAAATGCCTTCAGTGTCTTTGGGTTCCTTGGGGTTCCCTGCCCCAAGCTTCACCTTATTCAAGTTCCAAACAGCACAAAAGAAATACAACACAGTTCCTTTTGAAGTTTCTCAGGGTTCCCTTCCCCAAGCTTCAATCTTTTCAACACTACAAAACAATAAGTCTCTAACGTGGTTGGGCCTCTCAGGGTTCCCTTCACCAAGCTCAGTCCCCTTTCATTTTCCAACACAAATTCAGTTTTTACAGGATGTGCTTTGCTTTCTTTGTTAGGCCTCTCATGGTTCCCTTCCCCAAGCTTAGGCCCCTTTTTGGTTTCAAACATAAGTTCAATTTGTCAGGGTGTACCTTTCCTTTTAAACACAGTTCTTTCACACACACTTCACATTTGTGGGATACAATTAGAGACTTTTGAAAACCGGATTGTTCTTTGCTCCTCCTAGACGTGACCACACTGATCTGCAACCCCTCTCTTTATTCCTTGTTCTTCTTTTGAAAACTTTCACCTTCAGGTGCTTCCTGCACCCTTTCTTGTTTTCCTTGACCTTTTGCTTTTGCACACTTGCACCTTCCCTTTGCTGTTCCTTTTGTTTCACTGTGAACTTTCCATAACTTTCTAATCGTGATTCTGGCGCACCTCACATCCTTTTGTTTCACTGTGCACCCTTGCACTTGTTTGTTTCTTTCTAGTGCTTCCTGCACGCCTAACACACTGTCCTCTTTTTACCATGCATGCTTTACCCTTCTCTTCATCGTACACGATTTGCACTCTTTAGACTCTTCACATGCCTTTCTTTTGCTTTTCTCTACTTACACACTGCTACCGCAACTTCCTTTCTTCCTTCCTTCTATTTCTCTTCTTTTGTTTATTTCTTATACTTTCTGTCCTTCACACACTTTCAAACCTTTCTACTCCATGCCACTTTAAAACTGTGTCTTTCTCCTGCTCCACTTCAGTCAAACACATGCTCCAGAGTTTCTCTGTTTCACTCACTGGGTAGCGTCGTGTTGACAAGTGGTTTCTCTGGATACAAAGGGTTGAGGTCAGGGTCTCACCACCTGCCCCTCAGACACCCTTGCGACTGGCACACCTCCCAAGGGAACTAACATTTTCCCAAACGCCACTAGCAGGATACAGGCTGCCTTACTCCGGCTCCTTGGAGGCACGACTCCCTAGCCACGCTGCATCCCCTCTCAAACACCGGGCCAGCGTCTCGGCACACAGTTCTCCTCCAGGCGTTTACTTTTGCTGACTGCTCTTTGGCTTCTTGGGTGTTGACAGCAGCCCCAGCTCGCTCAGTTCCTTGTGAAAAACCACACCTTTTATAGTTTAAAAAAAACAGTCAAGTGGAGTCAGGTGTCCGAGGTCATTAATAAATGCATGACCCTGCCTGACTCTATTAGTGGGACAACCTGAGTTCTTTCTATAGTAGGTTTCCCTTCCTTTTCCCATGTTGTTTCTATGGGTAATCCTTTCTGCTCTTAGTTGCTTCCTCCTCGTTTCAGTATTTGTTCAAAATGGGGAGATGGGTGAGATTGACAATACCCCATGAAGGCTGAGAGAGAGTACGTTGGGGTGTTAATGGGACTGGCAGAATACCATGTCTCTTGGAATCCTCCTCCCAATCCCTCATGACCCGCTACTCAGATGATCCTCCCTCGCTTCGCCACCTCCAGGGTTGGGATCCAAAAGCGTTGGCCATTCCCTGGCCACCTGAATGGAAGATCCCAAGTGAGTAGGTGGGAGAATACCATCAGGTTTCTCATATGATAGAGAGATGGGGTGGAGATGTGGGGTGGTATGATGTGATGTGGCATGGTAGTGTAGAGTGGTGGTGTAAAGTGGTGATATGGAGTGTCAGTGCAAGTGTCAGTGGTGAGTGGTGGTGTCGAGTAGTGCTGGCATGGTAGTGTGGATTGGTGGCATGGAGTGGTGTAGTGGTGATGGTGTGGAGTGGCCATAGTGTGGAATGGTGATGGTGTAGCGTAGTGGCGATGAGTGATGATGGTGTGGAGTGTTGGTGTTGCATGGAGTGCTGGTATGGAGTGATGGATTACAGATGTAAGGGTCTGATGGTGCACAGGGGTGGTGTGATTGTGTGGGGTGGTGTGATTGTGTGGAGTGGCGGAGATGTGCAGAGGTGTGGGGGTTAAATGGTGTGGAGTGGCATTAGTGTACAATGGACTAGTGGTGTGGAATGGTGTGGTGTCCTGTGGAGTGGGGGTGTAGTAGTTTGGAGTGGTGGTGTGGTGTTGGGAAGTGGAAGTGTGGTGTTGGGGTGTAGAGTTGTAGAGATGTAGGGGAGCGGTGGAGGGGAGTCATGGGTCAGATGTATGTGGTAAAGTGGATTGGTGTTTTTTGAAGGGGTGGTGTGGAGGGTTGTAGTGTGGTGGGGTGGTGTTGTGGCATGAACTGGTGTGGTGGTGTCAAGTAGCTGCATGGTGTGGTGCTGTGGAGTGGTGATAGTGTGGAGTAGCTGCATGGTATGGTGGCGTGGAGTGGTGAGAGTGTGGAATGGTCATAGTGTGGAATGGTGATGTGTAACGTAGTGGGGAGGCGGCATGATGGTGTTGAGTGTTTGTGTGGTGTGGAGTGCTGGTGTGGAGTGCTAGTGTGGAGTGATGGAGTGGAGATATAGTGGTCTGATGGTGGTGTGGAGGAGCAGTGTGATGGGGTGGAGTTGTTCATAGGTGTGGGGGTGACATGGTATGGAGTGGTATTGGTGTAGAATTGAGGAGTGTTGTGGAATAATGTGGTGGACTGTGGTGTGGAGTGGTGATGTGGTAGTTGCAGGTGTGGTGCAGAGTCAGTGGTGAGGAGTGGTGGTGTGATCGTTTTGGTGTGATGGTCAGGGTTTTGGTGCTCAGGGATGTAGAGGTATAATGGTTGGGAGAGAGAGGTGTGGGGTGTAAGGGTTTGGAGAGGGTTTGGTGGTGTGGAGTGCTGATGTGGAGTGCTGGGGTTGTGTAGAGTCGTGAGGTGGAGTGGTGTGAAATGGTGGTGCAGAAGGGTGTGATGGTGATAGTGTGGAGTGGTAGGGGTGTGGAGGTGTAGGGGTGTAGAGGTGCTGGAGTCGGGTGGTCTGATGTTGGTTTGGTGTGTTGTAGAATGGTGGTGGCATGGAGTGGTGTGACATTGTGAAGTGGTGTGGAGTGGTGTGAAGGTGTAAAGCTTCAGTTTTTGAATACTGTGTGGTGTAGTGGTGTGGAGGGATGGCATAGAATGGTGGTATGGAGTGGAGTGGTTGCATAGTGGTGTGGAGATGTGGAGTGGTGTGGTGATGTGTTGGGTCGCCTTGTTAATATGGGGTGGTGTTGTAAAGTGGAGGGGTAGAGTGGTGTGCTGGGTGTAGTAGTGTAGCAGCATGGTGTGGTGGATGATTTTGAAAGGTGGCATGCTGGTGTGGAGTGGTGGAGTAGAGTAGTGGTGGGGTGCAGTGGAGTTCTGGTGGCAGGACGTGGTGTAGAGATGTGGTGGTGTGGAGTGGTGGTGCAGAGTCCAGTATTGGTGTGAGAGTGGGGTGAGGCTGTGTGGAGTGTTTGATGTGAAGAGTGGTTGATGTGAAGAGTGGTGGTGGTGTAGAGTGGTGGTGTGTAGTGTATGGTGGAGTGGCGTGGTGTGCAGAGTTGTGGTGTCGTGGATGGGGGTGTGGTGTCAGGGGTATAGTAGTTGAGGTGTGTAGGTGTAGGGGTGTCAATGCGGGGTAGTGTGGTATTGTGTGGAGTGGTGGTTTTGGGTGTGGTGTGGATTGATGGCATGATGATTGTGATGTGGTGGTTAGGGGTTTGGTGCTCTGGTGTGTGATGGTGTAGGGGTTTGGAAGCACAGAGGTATGAAGGTGTTGAGTTGTGAGGCTGTGGTTGTGTGGAGTGGTTTACAGTGTGGTGGTAGTGTGGAGAGATGTGACGTTGTGAAGTGGTG
This sequence comes from Ambystoma mexicanum, assembly GCF_040938575.1. Classification (NCBI taxonomy): domain Eukaryota; kingdom Metazoa; phylum Chordata; class Amphibia; order Caudata; family Ambystomatidae; genus Ambystoma; species Ambystoma mexicanum. The sequence continues at coordinate 891,146,661 of NC_090931.1, forward strand.
TGCATGTATGAACGTGTAGTTGTTGAATACTGTGGAGGTGTAGGGGTGTGGAGTATTAGTGTGGAGTGGAAGTGTGGAAGAGTTCAGTGGTGTGGTGTGGGGTGGGTTGGGGTGAGGGGAGATAACTGACTTGTACACAACCAAAAAAGAAAAATGCAGAGCGGGGCAAGTGCCTCTACTGGCATTCAACTTTGTAGCTTGCATAGAGTGAAAGGATGGGCTTGAGGTGTTGTTAGGCTTTGGGTTGTGGTGCCGCACACGTTTCTGCAGGCTGAGCTTGGCTCTGTCCCTTTCATCCTGGGGGCAGTCTGGATGGATATGACATTGCGGGAATGTTTAGGTCAGCAGCTGCAGGGTTGGGCATTGCGAAGACGAAGTCACAGGGAGCAAGGCTGGGGAGGAGACAACTGTGCTGTACTGGGAATAGAGTAGCTGGAGGCACACTTGGGGCAGAGCAGGAACAAAGGAAGGAACACTGTGTACCAAAACAGAAGAAAGCACGTGATTTCAAAGACAACTCTGGAATATAAAACGTCTGCACTTTGGCTTTGATGGTCACTTAAAGTAAAAAAAATAGTTACTTTTTGTTTTATGCCACCAGCTTTGCCAGTTACCATGCCAACCAAATTTCTCTCTCTCTCCCTCTCTCTCTCTCTCTCTCTCTCCCTTTCTCCCTCTCCCTGTCCCTGTCTCTCTCTCTCTCTCTCCCTCCCTCCATCCACCCCTCCCTCTCCTTCTCGCTCTCCCTCGCCCCCTCTCTCTCTCTTCCTCTCCCTGTCCCTTTTCCTGTCCATCTCTCTCGCTCTCTCTCTCTCTCTCCCTCCCCCCTCTCTCTCTCTTTCTCTCTCTCTGTCCCTCTCCCTCTCCATGTCCCTTTCCCTGCCTCTCGCTCTCTCTCTCTCTCTCCCCCTCCCTCTCCCTCTCCCTGTCCCTCTCCCTCTCTTTCTCTCTCTCTCTCTCTCTCTCTCTCTCTCTCTCTCTCTCTCTCTCTCTCTCTTTCTCTCCCTTTCCCACTCCCTGTTCCTCCCTTCCGGTTTCTCTCTGTCTCTCCCTCTCCCTCGCCCTGTCCCTCTCTCTCGCTCCCTCCCTCTCCCTCTCTGTGTCTCTCTCTCTTTCTCTCTCTCTGTCCCTCTCCCTGTCCATTTCCCCCTCTCTCTCCCCATCTCTCTTTCCCTTCCTCCCTCTCCCTGTGCGCCCCCCTTTCCCTCTTTCTCTCTCTCCCTCGCCCTGTCCATGTCCCTTTCCCTGTCCCTCTCTCTCTCTCCCTCGCTCTCCCTCCCTCCCTCTCCCTATCCCTCCCCCTCTCCATCTCTCTCTCTCCCTCTCTCTCCCTCCCTCTCCCTGTCCTTCTCCCTCTCTCTCTCCCTCTCTTTCTCTCTCTCTCTCTGTCTCTCCCTCTCCCTCGCCCTGTCCCTGTCCCTCTCTCTCCCTCCCTCCCTTGTCTCTCCCCCTCTCTTTCCCTACCTCTCCCTGTCCCTCTCCCTCTCTCGCTCCCTCCCTCTCTGTGTCTCTCTCTCTTTCTCTCTCTCTGTCCCTCTCCCTGTCCATTTCCCCCCCTCTCTCCCCTCTCTCTTTCCCTCCCTCCCTCTCCCTTCCTCCCTCTCCCTGTGCGCCCCCCTCTCCCTCTTTCTCTCTCTCTCCCTGTCCATGTCCCTTTCCCTGTCCCTCTCTCTCTCTCCCTCGCTCTCCCTCCCTCCCTCTCCCTATCCCTCCCCCTCTCCCTCTCTTTCTCTCGCTATCTCTCTCCCTCTCTCTCCCTCCCTCTCCCTGTCCTTCTCCCTCTCTCTCTCCCTCTCTTTCTCTCTCTCTCTCTCTGTCTCTCCCTATCCCTCGCCCTGTCCCTGTCCCTCTCTCTCTCCCTCCCTCCCTTGTCTCTCCGCCTCTCTTTCCCTACCTCTCCCTGTCCCTCTCCCTCTCTCTCTCACCCTCCCTCCCTCTCCCTCTCTTTCTCTCTCTCTCTCTGTCTCTCCCTCCCTCTCCCTCTCTTTCTCTCTCTCTCTCTGTCTCTCCCTCTCCCTCGCCCTGTCCCTGTCCCTCTCTCTCCCTCCCTCCCTCCCTCTCCCTCTTTGTCTCTCCCCCTCTCTCTCCCTACCTCTCCCTGTCCCTCTCCCTCTCTCTCTCACCCTCCCTCCCTCTCCCTCTCTTTCTCTCTCTATCTCTCTCCCTCTCTCTCCCTCCCTCTCCCTGTCCTTCTCCCTCTCTCTCTCCCTCTCTTTCTCTCTCTCTCTCTCTCTGTCTTTCCCTCTCCCTCGCCCTGTCCCTGTCCCTCTCTCTCTCCCTCCCTCCCTCTCCCTCTTTGTCTCTCCCCCTCTCTTTCCCTACCTCTCCCTGTCCATCTCCCTCTCTCTCTCACCCTCCCTCCCTCTCCCTCTCTTTCTCTCTCTCTGTCTCTCCCTCCCTCTCCCTCTCTTTCTCTAGCTCTCGCTCTCTCACTGCTGTGCAGCAAAGCTTTTGCCACATAGCGTGGCACTTTGTAGCACAAAAATGCACAAAAACGAAATAAGTCGTTGCCGCGCAATCATACATTTAACATTTTGGGTCGAAGGAGTTGTAAGTGTGTACATTACTCAGTGTCATAGATGGCCTCATCGGTTTCCTGCAATCTATCATTCAATAATATCTGACTTTGAGTCTCACCTCTAGTATGCTTAAAAGTCATCGGTCAATTGTCTTGCTTTATCTTTGGGACTAGGTCTTTTTTCCATCCTGCCCTGGCCCATAATTCATTTTAGATTTCAACTTTGTCGGTATAGTGACAATTCTCAGCTGTTCTCCACAGCCTTCTAATCTCTATCTAATCTCCACCTTTCATCGTGCATATTACAAAGTAGTGCAGGCCGATCTGCCTAGCCTTTTCTCTAATTGTGGCAATGGAAAAGATACGGTGTCTGCTCTAAAAGCCACTAATGTGTGCACCTGTGTCTCATGCCAGTATGCAGGCATCTGCGCCCTCACCTGCTTAGCTAACTGACATGCAGCTGGCCTTCTGTCATTAGATGCAGTGCTTGCAGCAGTAGCATGTCTACCCCTGATTGCTCACAGCTTGCCATTACTTTTCTTTGTTTGAGATTATTGTTCAGTGCATGCACATTACACATGAACATTTTCATCTCTGGTCTCCCCATTTCTGGGATTCTTGCGGAATGGACCCCATTCCCACCTACACCTAGCACCCCAACTCCTAGGCGATTATGGCCACCCTCCCCCCAAACATATATACAGCGTCCTCTCCTTCCTTCACTTCCCCAGCCGGTGATCCATGCCAAGAGTCAAAAGTCATTGTGGCTGATTGGCTTGCGACTCCACGTGAGGCATTCCCACCAAGCCACCAAGTCCGCCCTCAACAACTGAGACAAGCTGCTAGATATTGCACCTTTCTATCTGACTCCAGGTTTTGGGTCACTGTCAATTCCCTCTACCCATGTGTACATGATTGCTATACCACGTGTGGGATTGGCAGATTGATGCGCTGGAGATTTGGTTGCAGGAGAATCGCATTTTCTGTAATACATTTTGCTATATATATGTGGGAGTGGGTTCAGGGATATAATTAATGCGGGAGGTTAAGGGGGGCTATAGGGAGTCTCCCCCGCATATATATATGAAAATGAATGAGTAGAAAAACAATTCTACCAATTCTCCTACGACCATATAGATTCAATGAAATCAACCTACCCCCACCTCCCCCTCTGGGCAAAACAGCACTACTTGCTCGTGCTTGCCAGCACCAACACTGGTTTGCACTGTGTTAGGACAGCTTTTCTTAAGTCCAATTAAGGCTTTCTTAAAACCATATCTGAGGCAGTACAAAAATTCCACTATACAGCATAAGGCTGTACCACCTGAGAACATTTGGTAGCGTAGACAGAGCAGCCAGGCTTATCTTAGAGGGAGAGAGGGCTGTAGGTCTGTACAAAGACATTGTATCATACATATGGCTCAAAGAAACACTGATACACTAAGTATTTTAAAAACAATGATTTAAATACAAGTAGGCCAAGATAAATCTTGGGGAAGTAAGTACAAACAAATTTATAAAAAATAACTTAATACATATTTTATTTTTTATTTTCATTGTGATTCACTTTTCTTACAAACTTTAACACATTTAATCCAATACATCCCTCCCATTTAAATTTTGAGTTCTCGTCTGATTATTTATCCTAGTGCCCAGTGTCTAACTATTCCCAGTGTCTCTCATGAGTTTGTCGTTTTCCCACATTATGTGTCCATAACACTTTTTTCAGCTAAATCCTTCATGGCTTTGTCTAGGAAGTTGATTCCAGCATTGGTCAGTCTTCCCCCACTCTCAACCCCCCCCCACCCCCGATGAATAGTAACCACCATTCTTCAGCTGATAGTGTACTTGCTCCGCTCATATATATTTCCAAGAATAATGTTCTTGTTTCTGTTAGAGCCTGACATTCCATCACTAGATGTTTTACTGTTTCCAAGTGTTACTGGTTACTGCGAACCTACATTCCCCCTTATTGACACCTCTCTTTCCTGTTTCCCATGGATATTCGTTTGTCTTGTAGCTGTTGAGTCTGATTCGCAGTAGCTGATCCCGATGGTATCTACTTGGAAATTGTTGAAGATATTTTGGGATGGTATTTCTCTTTCGGTGCTCTTGGGCTGCATTTCACATGGGTTTGTACTTCCTTTCATCCTCTTGTGTATTCATCCAGTCAGCTCTTTGCAGTTTTTCTTTTACTCCATCAGGATTCAAGATCAATGTCTCCAATGATGAGTCTATGTGTTCGACTGTATTCTACATTTCTCTTTCCAGTGTGATAACAATAATGCACCTTTTCCTGTTCCCTCTGGTTTCAGGAATTTTTACGCTATCGCTGGCTTCTCTTCAGCAATCTTTCTATGCAGGCTTAGTGATTTCTACAATATAATCGATTGCAATGATTGAAGTCCTAGCTCGGCTCTTATAGCTGCAATTTGAAGACTATTTGGGAGTTTCAATATTTTCTTCCAAAACTTGCTTTCTAGTTTGGACCATATTTTCCACTGCAGATTCAGTATTCCTTCTCCTCCATAAGTTAGACTGGTTTCTAACAGTACCAAGTTAAATTACCCATAGCGTGAACATATTGAAGCACCCTGTGCTGCCAATGTTGTTACCTTGTGCTCCAACTCCACTTGCCAGAACTTTTATACTGCTGATGTATTGTACAGGATTCCCAGGTATCTTATCGAGTCCACTGTTTTTAGATCTTTTTCATCTATTCTCCATCAAAACGGTCTGCGATTATTGTCATTCTGTTTCCAATAATCAGCACTCTTGATTTGTTACTGTTTATTTATAAATCGCTGTCTTCCATATATTTTTGTATTTTATTCAGACAATGTTGTAGCACGAGCTGGGTCTGATCAATCACAACCAAGTAATCGGCGTAGATCACTGCTGGTAACTTACAGTTGTTAAGAATTGGTGGTAGGAGCTTGATGTTGCTCATGGCTTCACGTAGATCTGCCAGATATAGTTTAAATAACGTTGCAGCAAGTGGGCAACCTTGTTTGACGCCTCTTTTTGTTTCTATTGGCTCTGATAGTACTCCCTCTTTATTCAGTCATACTTTCCTGGTCGTGTTCTTATGAAATGCTTCAATTATTTCTAGTTGATCTTCCAGGCATTTCTTACTTGCACAGTTTTCCCATAGTTTTGTCTGTTCACCCCATCAAATGATTTTTTCAGGCTGATCAACACGAGAAATAGTTTCGCTTTCGCTCTTATTGCTTCCAATTTCAGTAGCGACAGTATGAATAAATTCAGCTCCGTCCCAGTGTTTTTGGTGAACCCTGTTTGTCTTGGGTCAATTATATTTGCTTCCTCTGCCCAATGTGCCAATCTTATTTGTCGGCTCGATGCCAGAATGTTCCCGGTTATGTCCAGCAGGGCTAATGGACTGTAGTTGGCTGGATCCTCTCTCTGCCCTTTTTTAAAATTGGCACGATTATTCCTGTCGTCCACAATGTTGGGAGGTTTTTTGTTCTCATGATGTTCGTGTACAATTTCGCCAGTAATCGCACCCATGTCTCTAGATTTTGTTTTAGATTTGAATTTGTTAGTCCATCCGGCCCTGCTGCCACTGAGTTTTTTAGTTTCCTTATTATTGTTATTATCTCACTTTCTGTGAGTCCAAGGTACCAGGTTTTTTCCTTTTCTTGCTCTGTTGCAATGGATTCAATATTGTCTGCACCTAATACTTTCAAGAAGTGATTGATCGAGCTTGCTTCTGAAACTCCATTGCTCAGCCGACTTTGTTGATTCAGCGTCACACTGTTAATGATAGTCCATGTTTCTTTCAATGTCTTGTTTTTGATGGCCTTTATCATGGCTTTGCCTTGTTTGCGTTTTTTCTTAAATCCAATCAGCCAGTTTTTGTATTGCTGTTTTCTTGCTTTAACTCCCTGTTCTAGTGCTTCTTGAGTTAAGCTTGTATGATCTCTTTTGCAGTGTCTTAACTCTCTTCGCAGTTCCTTTCTCATTGCCACTACTGTTTTGCAATATGTATGTTTTGTTTGCAAGAAGGGCTGTTTCAGGTCTGTTTTCACTGCACGATATTCTGCCGGTAGTGTCGTATGAACTACCACTCACTCCACTTTCGATTAGTTCAATGTATTTGCTCCTGATCACCTCTATTTCACTTGATTTGATTTTCAATTGGTTACATCCCTGATTGATTTCTAGTCTTGAGGCTGCAGAGACTTTGCATTTCCTGTCTCTAGTCTTTCACGTCAGCTTTCGTGGTCTGTGGTCGCTGCTTTGTCAATCCAGCAATTCCAGACTCTTCACTTTATGGAGATATTTTCTTGACATATAGATGTAGTCAAGTGTTGAAGCTTGTGTCCCGTTAGTCCATGTCTTTTTCCCTGGTGTGGGCCCCGTGGTCTGCCCATTGATCAAATAGAAGTTACAAGACTTCATGAATCTTGACCACTGCTTTTCATTTGATATTGTCCGTCTAGTCTCCCTGTTGTGGCTTTGTTTGGGCGTTCCATGTTGGTCCAAGCAATTGATATTCAAGTCACCACAGATCCAAATCAGCGCTCTGTCCATGGTGTTATGTGCTTTATCAATTATTTCTCCTACACCACACCATAAGGTCAGTTGTCGTAATTGTCACTGCATTCCCGTAAAGATTTATGATCAGAACATCTGAAGGATCATCCACTCCATGTTCATTGGCTTTCAGTATGGTCCATTGTGTGTAGGGATTTACGTTTCCTGTACTGAACATTCTCAGTTTGCAATAATCTTTTATCATCGTCAGTAGTCCTGCATAGGGTCTTACATTGGGACCTTTTCCTGCCGGATTTATCCAGATCTGATATCCTTCACATACTAGCGGTGTACTTAGCCAGGTCTCCTGTAGGCAGATTATCTCGACTCCTTTCAGGTTCTCTGCTTATTGATTCAACAGGTGCTTAAATCCTCTAGTGTTCCAGGAGATCAATGTGCATGTCTGGTTTCCTTTGGTATTTCCTTGCTATTCTTTTATCGGTTTGGCTAATGCTTCAGCCAACCTCGACCAATCATTACTTCTAGATTTATTCTCGCTTCCTTTGGTCGTTTCGCCTGGTCCTTTTATTGTAGTTTTTTTGTTGACAAATGTTACTTTTATTGCTGCATGCCTTTCATCTTTAGTTTCTCCACCTTCTTGTTGTTTGACTCTTGACATCTTGTCTCTTTGTTGCCTCTGTTGTCTGTCTTGGTTATTTTTGTCTGTCTCTGGTTGATTTCCTCCATATACTCTTACATCGAATCCTAGCTGGAGAAACTCGTTAATTTCCTTTAGCAGAATATCTTTTACTTTGGTGGATTTTATATGAAGGACTACCCAGTCCACTCTCTGTTCATCTACATATTCCACTATTTTTATGTCATCCGAGGTAATGTATCGTAATGTTGGTACTGAGTGTATAAGCTGCATTACATTTGCGCAATTTCAATTTACTTTAGTTCACTGAATATGTTCTCCATTTCCAGTTTCAGGTGACCTGTTTTTCTTGGATCAACTCTTTTGTCCCATGTTAGTTGGCTATTTCTCTCGTCTCCACTTGTTCTCGGTTTCCTTGGGTTCCAGTCGCTGTATGTCATTTCTGTTTTTTCCCCAGCTGCTTGCATGCATTTCTCTTATATCCTCTATATCTTTAGTTTTCCTTTTTTGAGATAGAGTTAGAAATGGGGACGTTACCTTTGAGTCCAATGAGTAGTTAATTGTCCTTTGATCAGTGCTTCGCACACTGGTTTCCTTTCTTTTCTCTGATATTGCATTGTTTTTGTATTATGTTGGTACTGTGGTGACAATCCTCCTAGCGAGTCTTCGTTCACTTCTATGTAGTACAAGATGTCACCTATCAAGTCAATTTCATCTATGTCATTCTTAGTTTCTACATCTTCGTCTTAGCCACCTCAAATTTTACGAGTTGTTCTACCATGGCACTTGTGACCATCTCTGTACTTCTGTCTCTCTCTTTTGTTTCTCGCGGTGGTATTGATAAGTTTCTTAGAAAGGCACGCAATCCAGTAGCCTTACACTTAGATGTTTTGTCATGTTTTTCATCTTCTTCCCTCTTTGGTTCTTCTCCTGGAACTTGGTTTTACTGTTATTTTGATATTTATTTTCTCCTTGTTCCATAACCATTCTGATCTTGTCTGGGCCCGTTGTTGTGTTTTTTTGCAATACTGGATAGATGGCTTCCTTTTGGGTTGTCTTTCCTTGTGTTCCCCCTTCTGAGATCTTGAGGGTGTGTTTCGTCTGTCTCTGTTGACATTGCTCTTGAGATACACATGGGAACTCTTCACCGTCTTGCATTTCTAATCTTTCAGCATTTGGAGTTGTTTCTCCTTTTATATTTTTTCTTGGCATAGGTGTTATGTCTGTTTTTAGTTTTGCCGTCTTTTTTGGATTACAGCTTCTTATTTGCTCATCAGATCTTACAGTGATGGGTACATCTGTCTTCATGTCAGGTTTTTGTTTCTTGTTTAAGTTGACATCATCTGTTACTCTTGCCTTCTCTTTTGTTGGTTCTTGTTTACTATTACTTCTGCCCAGATCTCTGTTTTGCTTGTTTACCTGGTTTCTTATCCATTTAGTTGTATTCAACAGAGCTGCCATCATTGTTGATTTGTCTCATTGTTCTCCACTTGCCAAATCGCATAATCAACCTATGCCATGCCACTGAATTCTCTGGTTCACAGTTTAGTCTTTCTTGTACTTTTAAGGTGAATGTCCCCAGGTAAATTAATTTGGAGTGTACCATTGCAAGTAAGGTTGTATTGTCTTTTATGCTCTCATTCATCGCTTCGTACAGCTTTATGAAAGGGACCATCGAGATTTTTATTATAGCCATTACATTTTTATGAATTTGTACCCCCGCTGCTAATGAGAGGTGCTTGCTGACATTTTTGAAATTCTTTGTCTCCTCTGTATTCCTGCTCTTTTGTTTCCTCTGGGCATTTTCCACCTCTCTCCTGTTCCTTCTCCTTTATTGGCTGTCTGAAATCTCCTCCTTGTTCTGTGTTCTACTGACTGCCTGCTCTTCTCTAGGCGAGGGGATTATTTCGATATTATCATTGTTGTTATTAATGTTGTCAGTATTGTTACATCGTCTATTCAAGCTTCCACTTCTAAACTCTGGACGTTCCTCCTGACATTCCAGTGTGTCCTTTGTGCCCTTCTGGTCATCTCTTCTCTGCATTACTGTAGATGCTATGAGAGCTTGTGGTGATTAAGCTTCTTCAATCTGGACATTACCCTGCACATTCTTTGTTTTTCTGTGCCACAGCTTTTTTCCATGGGCTTGCCTCTTGTCTACATATGTCCTGCCTTCTATGCTGCTTGATTCCGTATTTACTGGAGTTTTTAACCCAGCTCAACTTGCATTGCTTCAATGAATTTGGTACGTAGTTCATATTCTTTTAGTTATTCTGTGAATGGTAACTCACTATATTTTTATCACCGTTCTTTGCAACATGTGTGTGAGGCTGGAGTGGCACTGGCATTGACATTTGCAGCTCTGACAGCCTTCTCGTTGCTCCGCAGTTGAATATGTGCATTTTTTGCACTATATATGGCTTCACGAATGGCGTTGTGAGTGTTGATTCTGTCTCTGCCTCTAATTCTGCTTCTTTGTTTCTGTCTTGGCCTCCTTGTGCCTTTGATGCCAATTGCAAGGTGTCTTCACTGTTTGGTCTCTGCATGCTTCGTTCTCCACCTTGTCTTAGTTTGGCGCCAGGGTAATTGAGACCACTCAAGCCAGTCACATTCTGGCTTCTAGGCATATGATGAGGATCACTTTCATCTCCTTGTAACCTTTCATGTCTGTGCTTTTGTAGCGTTTGTGAGTCCTGTGCGTCGTCATGCATCGTTGCTATCTCTTGCATATTGTTATGGATTTTGTCTGTTTTGTCTGTTTTGTCTGTTTTGCCAGTGTTCGTGTCATGGCTCTCGTTAGCGCCTTGAGTTTTATCATCAAGGGTATTAGCGTTCTTGCTGTCATTTGTACTCGCTTACTCTTTTGTTAGCTCCAATATTTGCGTATGTCTCCACTCTTGGGCTAGTTTCTCAGCTGTTCTGGGCACCCTGTGTTCTTTAATGCAGTTACTCTGCAATGTGTATATGCTTTCACTAGCTTCCGCCGGCCTTCCATATGCAAAAACTGATTGTTCAGCCTCGAGCAGCTCGGCGTCCATAATGTCAGCAATATTTACACTCATGCTGTGTCTATATTCACTCTCTACTCCCCCTCATCTGGCAAGCGACCGCTGGTTTTATTTTCTTTAATTTCAAATGAAAAACATGTTTTGTCCATTTCACTAACCTGCATCAGCGCTGGAGTCTCGGCAGCTCTGCAAGCTTGAGGCAGATGGGGGCATTGGCAACAATGTTGCACTCCACTGTTCCTTCCACCTTCCAACATCTGCTGCTTTAAATGGGTGTTATGTCTCACACTGCTTTGTTCTCCGGTCGCTGGCATCTACTGCTGCTTTCGTGTCCTGGGAGGGACTGGGACTCTCACATGGGACTCACACGCAGCGCTACGCACTGTGAAAGGGTTTTTAAAGCCAAACCCACTTTGTTAAAGGTGTAGCCAAAAGCTTCTATGCACGGCTCAGCTCTCAGTTTCTCCAACACACTGACTGGGAGAGACTGGGACTCTTGCACGGAACTCACTGTATACAAACCAAAGTATAACCTTCTTAAGAATAGCAATAGACAGTGCAATGTGAGTCAAACCTAACACATTCAGAATGGCATTAAGCTATTGTTGGGGAGTAAAACCACAGTAGTTAGACTTTTAGAATAGCATCTGTAATTCAAGGGCAGCAGACCCTATTGGTCATAACATACAGTGTTATTCAGTTACAGAATCACTTAATTAGAGCAACACTGTTACAAGTATACCTTGCAACATATGAAGCGTTCTTCTATTATTAATGATACGGTTACACCACCAGTATTACTTTTAAGAAAACAGTTCTGAGTTAGTAAAGTAACTCATATACTTTACAGAGGGGCATTCAGCTAATCATGGACAAGTAAGAACCTAATAAACAATTTCAGAAGTGCACTAAAGCAATACAGTTTAAGAAGCGCCACAACTATTGAAGGTCATTATAGCCTATTTCTGTATAAATGTGTTACACTATTTCTAATAAAGGGACAGACAGTTGAACCAATGATACTTTTCGGAAGTGTAGGATACAATTCTAGGGTAAGATGGAACTCTAGCAGACCTTTACGAAAGGTAATCAGCAGATCAAGGTAACTGTTTTAGAAATGCACTAAGCAGATCAGGGAAAGCAGAATCCAACAGTACATTTTAAGAAGAATACACAGTTATTGATACAATTGTACACTCATTCCGTTAAGAATAATAAAACACTACCCACACTATTACTTTTAGGAAGAGTGAAACACAGTTCAAATTAAGTAAATCGACTTATATACTTGTTAAAGGAGAAACCAGAAACTTAAAGGTAAGTGTTAACTTATGGACACTTTATTATATTACAGCAATACAGTTAACATACTAACTCCTTTAGCAAGTAAGTACTTTTCCCACTTGTTATAACTTCAAGGCAGAAGCCCCACCTTTTAAAGTCTTTCCCTATTCTAGAGAATGTGTTTTCTCTGAAGCAGAAGAGGGACCCTAGTGGTCTAGGAGCCAGCTGTAGGAAGGTCAGGATAGGGTTCAGTTGCAGGAAAGTCAGCGTCCCAGAGGATATCTCTTCAGACAAGTACGTATTCACACCAGAGTTAGTTTAAAGTGTTCAAGGACTTCACAGAAGTCTCCCTATATGCGTTCCCGCATTTGTCCTTGGCAAATGGTATGGGTGAACTCTCAAACACACAAATCACCCACTCAGCCACATGGGATGCACACACGACTTATGGTAAGTATTACCTAAGCCTATGCAGTACCTCAGCTAAGAAGAAGAGCTTGGAGTCGGTCGTCTTCCTGAGACAGCAGCACAGGACCCAGTCCCTGGATCCTTGGTCTGGTGACTAAAGAACGGACGCTGGATAGGAACTGGCAACAACAGTCAACATGAAAGGCTTTCAACAAAGGAATCTTCAAGGCTTCTGATGGCTTTGTGGATTTGGCACCCTTTTACAGGTTCCTGATGATGAACAAATATTGCTGGTCAGATTCTCCTCACTCTCTTGGTCCAGTACACTGGTGAGGGGACTTCAGGCATTTGAAACATGTCTCTGGAAGTGCAGCAGGAGTCCACCAAAGTTTCAGCAGGACTCGAATTTCGGAAGATGTTGCACAGCACTCAGGCTTGAGGTCCCCTGGTATTTGCAGTTTGCAGCCCAGCAAGGTCACAGTACTTTAAGGTATGGCTCGTTTTGCAAGTCTTCTCAAAACTAGTAGATCTCACTAGCCTCTGGGTAGGAGTCGTCACATTCGGGACCCCCAGGTTTCTTGGAAGGAAGGGCTAAAACAGGCTCTAGTTACATATCAGGCTCTCAGGTCACTGGGTTTCGTTAGAGCCATCTTTTCTTCATCTTCCTCTTTGGATTTGGTTAGTGTGGTCGACTTGTTAGCAGCTTCCAGAATCAGTGTCTTTATCAGGCACCACAGCATAACTTCTGAAAACTCTCCCTGCAGTGTACAGAAAGAGGTGGCAGGCTGTGCAATCAGGGTAGCCTGAACTCCAGTAGGAAATGGTTCCTTTCAGACAAGCTGGAAGACAAAGGGGGCACACACTCTGGAGCCTCGGCGGGAAACACAAAAGGTTCCCGAAGAAAAAACTTCAACCAATATCTTTCCCACGTAAGACAGCAGAAGATGACCCAGGAAACAACAAGGATACTTAAAAAATGCAAAGGAGAAGGAGCCCACCATTCTAGCAGAATGGTGCCCCCCCTATGTACATTACCACAGCTGATTTGACAGCCTGTGAGTTATATGAGTAAACAGTCATTAAGGTAAAACCACTGCCACCAGCCTTTCAAGTTATCTTGCTATTGTTATATGTTACCCGGACAGTGAGGAAGTGGATAAAGTGTATTACCCCAGCACTCGACATAAGGTGAGGTGTGGTGCCCGAAGAACTAACAAAGGACTGGGTTTTTTTGTAGAAAGAGGCCTAGGACAATGCCCAATTAAACTCGTACTATTACAAACAAAAGGTCCTAGCTCCTCTCAAGTCCTCGCCCTTAAGGATCCAAAATCAATGGTTTGGATACCTACCGATCTACCCTCCTCAGTTGCAACAAACTGCACTCACAACCGTCATTGAAAAAATATATGTATATTACTATACTTTATTACAAAATGAATTCCATATTAAAAGTTTTTTTCATATATATACAACCAGCATTTCGACCACAGTAATTCATATATGTGGAGCAACAAAACAAAACTCAGGTGAAAAAATATAAAAAAAGGTAAAGAAAGAAAACAAAACACCAAAGATAGAACTAAAGGGGTTCTGTGTTAAACTTAAAAAGAAACACCTGCACCTTTGATAGACAGAAAAACAGCTAAGCAATTAAAGTAATCAATATTACTCATTAAAGGTTGTTAATAATATTACAAACACACATCCAATTGCATACTAAACAACACATAGAAAATACACAATATATAACATTAGCATCTTAAGTACGAATACAAATCTGATGTCTAATTATGGATCTATTACATTAATATTGAGATCCTATTATTGCTTCTAAGTAGACAGCAGCTTTTAATACCTAATTAAAACCGTGACAGTTATCTCACAGCCAGAGAAACCCGACATGTTTCATTCCCATAGTTCTTCAAGAGAATTATTCACGGGAAATTCTTCAGGGGGGATGTACTGTAGACAACAATCGGAATTACAAACACTTGTAACAATTCAAAGTATTAACAGTGCAACCTGATGCAAGCAAGCGGGGGCAGCTCTTTGATGAAAGGCTCTGAACACTGTGTGGTGTCAGCCTAAACAAACAAGAGGGAGAGGAAGAGAAAAAGAAAGAGACAACCGTATTTGTCAGTTGAGTGTACCAAATACAAACTCTCAGAGCCAATAGTTTATAGGCCTTTTTTAATGAATCTAAATTTTTAGAGGCTTACCTCACTGCCGACTTGTTATTAGTAGCAGGGGTAAAGGAAGAGTCTTCGCATGAGGAGGTTCCGCCCTCTACAAAAAAGTGGGAATGCAAAGCCTTGTCAGTGATGTAGCAAAACACGCTCCATTAATCAGATGTCAAAAAACACATCGAAAGGTCACCGATGAGATTCCAGTACTATCTCAATCTTAAGACATGCGGCAGAAACAACTTCATTTAATACCAACCATTATCACACGCTATCAACAAAGTGTGCCCTTATATAACACATGAGCTAATAGTATGACAGTCTTCTAAAAACCATTCAAAATAGCAGCCCTCCATTCATTGAAGAAACTGTATGGAAAACCGCTACAACTCAAAAAATTAATTTACAGCAAACTCGTTTAGTTATCTGGATGAATGACTGACCTCAGGCTCAGGGTCTTGTAATCACAATGGTGGCAAGAATTAGAAGTCTTCATGCAGCCGAAATGTTTTTCAAAGCAGGCACGATGTCAGCCGCTCTCTCACTAATCATCATCAAGAACACTTTGCTGTATCTGCTAAGAAGAACATATGGGGAAGCAACCATTACTATTTATGTATGCGAAGAGCACCGATGAGCGGGTTGGTAAACGCGATATTAACAACGTTAAATACCGGCAACACGCGCTCGTATGGTTCATCTCTGCACTTACTTTGTTGTGCCTCCACTCCGCGTGCGTTCGTATTAAGCAAGCTCCTCTCGCACGTCCAACTGCATCGGTAGCGTTACCTCGCTAACTACTGCGACGTGACTAAATGCTACAGCAGCTGTGCATTGAATAACAATAGAAACTAAAGACGGAAACGGTGGGGGCCATTTTAACAAGGACAAAGCTACTGCATAATTAAACAGACCACCTTGTGTATTAGAGTCCGGGTCGCCTCGCCTAGGACCGCTGTGGATTCCTGATTGTAAGGGGGCAGTACTCGCAATTGAACATCATGATACCTTGTGAACATACTATTGTTCTAACGAGGTATTGGTTCACGATTTTACATTGACAGACGCAATTAAAGTAAACAGCATAGTACGACTAGAACTACTGGGTTTTAATCAACTAATGTATTCTGTTCAGTAAAATAACATAATTGACGTCAAAAAACCTCAATATTGTAATTGATTAATTGTTCAAATGTGACTCACACATTGGTCCAGTCGATCTGCTCATTGAGACCTGTTTCTACTGAATTACAAAGGTAAATTATTCTCTGTTCTTTCTCGAGCAGTATTCTCTTGATTGCAGCTGTATTTTCTTTATTATCAACTTGTAACAAGACACTCCAAATTAAGGATTCCGGTGTGTGATCCATGGCTGAAAAATGTCCCACAAGGGGAGCTGTCATGTTTTTATTTCTAATACAGCTTTTATGTTCCATAATCCTTGTTTTTATTTTCCTTTCCGTCATGCCAATGTATATTTTGTGGCAAGGGCACCAGGTCACATAAACTACCATCTGTGAATTACAATTAGTAAACTGTCTCTGCTGCCATGGTTTCTTTAGACCCAAATCGACTTCTTTCGTGCGTTTGGTGCTAGAACAACAGCTGCAATTCCTGCATGGTGTATGTCCAATAGGTTTTGGCAACCCCCAGGACTCCGTAAGTGTCAACTGTGGTGAACGTATTGAAATATCATTTCTAGTTACCATGTCTTTAATGTTCTGACCTCTCTTGAATGCACATATTGGCCTAGCTACAGGGCATTCACCCGACTCGAGAATGTGCCAATTGCGTCTAATAATGGCATTCACCTTATTCGAAAGGGTGTTGAATGTGCTTACAAATACTATTTGATCAGTGTTTTTCACTTTATTCCGGTACTCGAGAAGAGCTTCTCTATTGTTATTCTTAGCTCGCTTGTGAGCTCTCCTCACGATCTTATGGGGATACTCTCTTGATAATAACTTGGAATTTAAATTCACTGCTTCTTCTTCGAAAATAGTTGTACTAGAACTGTTTCTTTTCAAACGAAGAAATTGGCAAACTGGTAAGTTGTTTCTAATGTGGCTAGGATGGCAGCTGTTAAATAATAACAAGGAATTACGATCCGTCGGTTTATGATAAGGCTTAACCTTCAACGAGTTGCTAGTACTATCGACCCATATAGTGAGGTGTGGTGGCCGCACATATTAAATGTAATTGGGATGGAAATCCAACTTTACTCTTGGAAACAGTAGTTCACCCAAGATATTAAAGTGAAATTCAAAACGCAAGCCCAAAGGCAACCCAGCACCACTGAATTTTAATGCTGGTTGCTCCCATATGTAAATACCTAAAGCCCAAAGATTAAAGGGAACTATAAATCCATACACACACTATGGAGAAACATAGAAAGGTCACCCATTAAAAAGAGTAAAAAAGTAGGTGAGGGGAAACACATTCCCACTCAACTAGAGCCAAGGAAAAATAATCACCAAGTCCAAGCAAAGGTTCCAGGGTTGACACAGGTAATGAAGATCTATCATGAATGTACATCTTACCTAACACACTGCAGTTAAACTTCCATGAAATTCATATCGATCCATATACACTATGGGCCTGCCGGGGCAGTATACGTCCTTGGAATTCCCACATGAATAACCCACCAATATTCCCAGAAGCGGGCCCATCTGTCCATGACTTTCCATCCACTCCAATCGCCATTGTCCCAAGTCATGCCATCTAGTCCCCTAACCCTCTTCCACTCTTGCCGGATCCCTCATGCATGCTCATCCACCTCTTTTCCAAAACGCATTAGATAGTTTTCATTGATCTCTTCATATAGCAACTTGCCCCCTGAGTACAGCTTGCGCCCTACATAGTTTCCTTCTGTAATTTCTGCAACTGTGGGCTGGACGTCTTTATCTAATCTCTGTCTCCACTTGACTCCTCCCCTCCTCCCCACCTGCTCCAGGAGCCCCTCTATGCCTACTTCTGAACGTGCACTGCTCCCTTTGCCCAAGCATGGTGGACCCTAATCATTATTTGTACCCTCTGGTGTCTCCCCTTTCTACTTCTGCCACTTGTGCTTGGTCAACTTCTCTCATCCCTGCCTCTGCTTCTCCGCACCCCACTTGCCCGGATATCTCCTCTTCTCTCGCTAGCCATTTTTCCTCCTCCCTTTACATTTGTCCTCCCATTCAATTCAACAGCACCTATTGATTAACTTCTACTCAATCCCTCCCACTCCTGCCATTCCACACCCACGTTAAGCAACGTTAAGCACCGGTCCCACCTCACTAAGGAGCAGTAGTTTGTCACTGCAACTTGCAACAGGGCACTGTTAAGCTTGCCTCTGCCCCTACAGCCTCTGTCAAGGTCTCTGACGCCATTTTCTCACTTTACGCTCCACCATGTGCAATGCCGTTATGTACCCAGTATGTACAAGTTGCCCAGACACTATCTAGTGCTTAGATGTGCGTCTCTTATGTGTCGGCATCCAAAATCAGTGAACAGCCCCCCAGTCCTGTTCTGCATATCTTGCCTCCTATCTTACAATCTAGCCCTCTCCTACCCCCTCATATCCAGCAGTACACCATGATTCCTTACCATAGTATTCAAGCATTGCCCTCTAATTCCTCTTTTTCAGTGCTCAGTTGCTCCTGTTGCTGTTTATCATCTTCCCGGTGACTTTTACCATGGTCCGCCTGGCAAACTTTCCACTGGGTATCCTTCTCATTCCCCTGATTTCCATCTCGATCCGGTGTCTTCCTCTTGCTTCTGGGTGGATCTCTGTGTGCCTTCTCCTTGAGGATATACCTCTCCACATTATCCAATGTTGCCTTCCAGACCATGAAGAAGTGTGGACTGTCCCTGAGGATTATCACCTGTTTAGTATGGAAGAGCAATGTGCATAGGGAGCTCCTTCCCCGCAACTCCCCCTTCACTTCCATGAATGAAGAGCAAGCACACTGAACAGACTTTGTAAAATCTCGAACCCACCCACCTTGTCACGGCCATGACCACATTGGGTGAATGGCCGTTTTGCCACGTTTTTCATTAATTTCTTTAGGAGCAAGGGTAAATGAACATTTACTGTGGATTTCTAGGGTAGTGGGGGATATTTGAGGGTTGGGGCACGTGAGAGAGGGAAATTGGGGGCTTGTCACCAAAAATACAGCAACATGGAAATGAAACGAGGTGTCCCAGAACCTAAAATCTGGGTAAAAACTGATTTTTCAATTCTCTTAACTGACTTCAGCCTGTATACCCTTCACCTCAAGTGCTTCCTCTTGGTCTCGAGGATTAAGGACTTTCTCTATTATTGGTCTAGGATTCTCTTCAGTTGGAGGTCGGAGCTTTAAGGTGCAGTGGACTCGATCAAAGATAAACACTGGGGACAATTACGCTGGTGGCAGTGCCTTACAGGCTAGTTCCTCAATAAAGGTTTCCATGTGTTGTATTTGTGTAGATTCTGGGACCCCAAGGATGAGGAGGTTGTTCCACTGACCAATACCTTCCTGGTCTTCCAGCCGGTAGTTCCTTTTTTAATGCGTGTATCATGTCATCCATGGTATTGATGGAATTGTCCGTTGCCACTATCCTGGTCATTCTATCAGATAACCCCAAGAAGTGTTGGGGCATGAGGTAGGTTGTTGCTATAATGTTATCTGCTTTAGCTGAAAGTGAGTCTCTCAAAGCATGGATCTCAGACACAAGTTCCTTCGTTCTCAGCAGCTCATCTGACTTGCTATTCTTTGTGCTATTCCCCCTCTTACTACGGGCTCCGTGTCATTGGGTCCTAGGACTTTCTTCACCGCCCCAAAATCCTCCATTTTCTTTAGCTTCTGGGATGAATTGTCCATTAGCATCCAATGAGCACAGCCTGGTCTTGTAAATCTTCACCCTTTAGTGCACCAGAACCTTTAAGGCTGCAGACTGTTATGTTTATTGTCGTCCAGACACACAGAGCTCCAACGGGCTGCTGCCTCTCAGCTCGCTGACATCAACATCACGTGACTCCCTCTCGCAGCTTTTCTTAAACATTTTGGTACATGAACTCCAATGTCTAGAATTCAAAGTCTGAGTTCTCTCGCAGTATCAGTTAGACAATTTGATACTTTAACTACAATTGTCCACAGATTTAGTGGAACGCTCCCGTCCCCTGCACACCTCATTTTATTGTGATCCAAACAATATTTCAAGCAGATTGGTCAGTTAATAGTAATGTTTGGCTTTATAGACATAACTTCACTTCAATACTGATCAAATATTAATCATCCTGGTCTTTTATACACAATTGGCCTCATTATAATGTTGCCGGTCCCGAAACAAGGGTTCCGGTATGTTCACCGACACCCTTGTTTCCTGACCGGCAAACTATAAGTCTGCCTGCCGGAGCCGCTGTGCCAGACAGGTCTGACCCTGCCGGGCGCACTGGCCACAGTAGGCAGACTTGTCACAGCAGCACCCTGTACACATACACCTTGTGCTGAGGCTGTACTTGAGTGGATTACGACGACTGGCGGTTTTCTAGCAGTTGTTGAATATCACAGATCCTGCCATTTTAACACCCTCCCTGAGTGGGACATCAAAATAGTCCCGTGCCCACGACCGTATTTTGCCCATTGCCCTCCCCAGCACCCAGATATAGTTGCAGCTGTCCATTTGTTAATATGTTGGGGTTGAGTAATGTTGATGGGGTAGGGACTGTGGGGTTTGGTGCAGTTGGTGTTGTTATTTTTGATTGGGTGAGGCTTTAGTTCTTCTGGTGGTTGGTTTGTCATGGGTCATGGGGTAAGGGCATACAAACTGCCCAGTTATTTAGAATAAAATGAATGATGTACTTTGTGGTGGGGATGTCGTTAGTTAGCATTGTGGTCGGGGTGGTGATGGTGACCACTGTGAGGGTTATTTAGTGGTATACTGGGCAGGATACATTTGTACGTCTTGTCTTGCTAGTCATGTTGCTGCTGTTTGCCTGTTGGTGTAGCATGTTTGATTTCTCAATTTTTGCTCACTTTGTGAATCATAAAAGTATGTGATGTTCCTTGACATGTTTGTTTTTATGCTGATTGTGTGTACATTGGTTGGTGTGTATGTATTTGTTGTTGTATATAATGGATGCAGCTGCCGATGATGAGGCTGCCATCTTGTTGGTGTAAGTGGCACGTCGGAGGTTGGGGCTGGATATCGCTATGGATACATATATTCATATGCGTGTGTATTTTACTGAGGTAACAACGGTTGGTGTTTACTTTTACATGTTGCGTGGCAATGCTGTCTGTTTTATTATGATGAGTTTTGTGTATTCTCAAGTAACATTTTATTAGGAACACGTTAAAAAGGCATGTCCATGAAGATGCCCCCTAAATGGCACTCTCTGAAGCAACGTGGAAGAAGCCCCTTGACTAACTATCGGGTTCTGACAACCTCCGAGGAGCCTTTTCTGCACTGTGTGTGGCATACGTCGTTTAATAGTGGGTGCTACACACATACTTCTGTTTCTAGTGCTTGAAATGAGGTCTTTGGGGGCTGTAGACTCTGTGGGGTCTTTGGTGGTTGGGTGGTAGCTGCCGGGTATCTGGTGGCCCCTGATGAAGCCTCGTGTTCTGGTGCTGGTCTTGCAAATACATGTGCACATATGTATTGGAATGTTTTTTTCTGACAATAATTATCGTTTTTGTTATTATCAGTAACATTATTGTGGGTGGGTGGAGTTAAGTGGGTTTTTATATGGGATGATGTTGGATCTGACCTCGATGTTGACGTTTCTAACCTGTATGTATGTTCAGAGGCTGGCGTGTACATATGTTCCACCTGTTGTGATTTCTATCTGCTTACTTGTAAGGTTGTTGTTATGCTTCCCTTAGTGCATATATCATGTGTGTGGTGTGCGTTTGTGCTGCTACTGAAAGGAAAGGTGTGTGCATGAAGTGCTGGGTTATGTATTCATGGAGGGGTATTGGAATGCGCACGTTCCAGAGTCAGCACATGTTGGAAGGGAGACTTGGGGCCCAGAAGGTTTTCCTATGGGATTGCGCCATTATAAAACGCTTCTGTGAAACAGGCCCTTACTCTCCAAAACCTCTGCGGTCAGTCCAAGGCTTGGTTAGGCGGTTGCGGACAGGAGGATGTGGACGTTGCTGTGTATATGAAGCAGATCATGGATATTGTGGGCATGTTTGGAGACTTAAGTCCCCCCATGGCTGTGGTCATGCATGTTGTGGGCTCGGCAGTTATGTTCGGGTGGGGCAAGGCATTATTGAACAGGGCGTGTGGCTGTTGTTTCATGTGCGGTTTGTGATGCACCTTTTTGACAGTGTGTCGTTGGGTGGATTTTGACGTTTGCGGTGTGGTGGCAGGCTGGCAGTGGCCAGACATGATGAATCCAGCAAAGGGGCAGGGGCTGGCGGGAGAGGAGGTGACATGATGTCTTTATCCAGAGAGTTTGCAATGTTGAGGTCCATGATTGGAAAAACAATCGATACAACGTGAAAATTACTTTAAATTCACACATATTTTTCTAATTATTTTTGGTGTGTGTGTGTGTTAATTTCTTGAAGACAGTTTGGCGTGCAAAACTTGCTTACTTCTTCCGTCCCATCTGGCCAACACTCACAGACTGAATGTTCCAGAATGCGTGCATGGTGTAGCCTCTGCACCAGTGTGTGTGAATGCAAATGCGTTCTCTGTATCTGCATATCGAGCCTGAGGGCCCGATTCATGGACATGTTTGCACGGTTCAAAGTGACTTCGCCCTGCTGAAAAGTGACTTTGCACTGCCAATACAAACTCTGATTCATGGAACTGTGCAAGGTATATTTTTGCAGTGCAACGTCAGTGCAAAGTCATTTTTGCCGTACAAAATGAACTTTGCACTGACTTTGCACTGACAAAATACACTTTGCACAGTTCCTTGAATTGGGGTTTGTGTCAGCAGGGCGAAGTCTCTTTTCAGTAGTGCTAAGTCACTTTGAACTGTGCAAAAAAAAAAATCCATGAAACGCCCGAGTATGCATTCATTTGCATCTAGTTCAGGGGCAATGCGCTCATCTTGGAAGCAAGACGACTGGAAGCAACACAGGTTCGATCCCCGGGTCCGTGCTTAGAACCCTCTTGGTATTAAGCACCTTATAAATAACCACCTGTAATTATAAGTAATCTGCGTGTGTTCGTGTGTGTTCAGAAGTTCAGTAGCTGGTGGGGTCGGGTGATGTGTTCTTCGCTATCTGCAGGTGTTTGTATGCATTCAGTTGTACTGCGTGCACCCGAGTTAGGGGGCCATTTTGTACGGCTGGTCTGATTCTCGAGCTTTCAGGCGCGTGCACCAGTTGCAGTTAGTGGCTAGGTGTATGCCAAAATACTCCAAAATCAGAGCAGTGAACATTCAGCTATTTATGCAGGAATCGTGTATCAAACTCAGCAATAAACACGTTTTTAAACAGCTAGCTTTTAGACACGGAAAGGCTAATCAACTCTCTGACTAAATGTGTTGTTCCAAACTTGTTTTGTGCCAAATTTGGCGCGCTTTTAATGGGTGATGAGGTCTGGCGTTTTGTGACCTATTTCCTCGTGTCGCCATAACTATCGCGTGGCTTTGGAGACACCGTTGTAGGGCTGCCACAGCAACTCCGGGGTTAAGGCAGCATGGCCCTTTACACACGAACACGCTCTGGAAGTTTCGACTTCATCAATGGAAGTCCACCATAACTGGCAAACAGCTGACCTGGCCACGTCCACACACCCATGTCAAATGTAATGTGGTTCCATGAGTATTTTCATATCAGAAAAAAAAATGTCGAAAAAAAGCTTGTTTGCATTGGATGCTCCAAAGACGCGAAACGCAGGATATTGGGAAATATAGCTTGGAATTGGCTGTTTTGAGGGTCGAGACGTTTGGCAGACACCTAGCCCTTTCCGGGGATTGAAGCGTGTCATACACATTTTACAAGAGAGAAGCCAATCACGAACTATTCACCACATGTCACGACTTCGCCACACTGGCAAGCTTGCATTAATGCAATGCTCAGAGTGGGACGTGTGATAAAGGTATGAGGATAATTACGTGCATCCCTGTATTATGCTTTTAGAATACTCTAATGGTTGTCTTAGAGCTGTGCTGTGTACAATGCTACCCAACGAAATATTACATATGCTGTTATCATTGGGTTTTCTTGGCGTTTTTATTGTTTTTATGTTCCTCCTTAATAGTATATAATTATTATTAATATTAATTTCATAATTATTATTATTAACAAGTTTGTCATCTTGGGGTTATGATGCTATCTCCAATGCCGTCCTGCGCCGTTTAATTGGAGCCATGCATAGACAGAGCCGCGTCGTTATTTGCACGGCTCTTACTCTTTGCTTGTGGTATTTTCTGGAACATATCGCAGGAACTTCTCCGTGGTGTGCCATTTGTGCACTCATAAAGTAGCGCGGGTACCATAGCTCTGCTGACTGAGCCCCAAAAGGTCGGACTCAGTGTGTCATCCTCCCGACAAACTTCACATTAGCACAATGTACCTGTGTGATAGCAACACGTTAGTCCAGCAACCAGAGATTGGATTCAGTTTGTGACGCACACTGAAAAACGGTCCGCGTTATTTGAGCTGTACTTGACGATATTGAGATTCATTTCACAGATCGAACATCAACACTTTTCAAGAAAACTACAAAGGGTTTTGAGGTGAGTGCCCTCGCCGCTTCAGAGGGAATAGTGAACCTCATTTAGCAAATCTGATCAACAAGTTTCATATGTTTGTGGCAGGCAGAGAATTGAGGCTGTCTGACCAATGAGCGACAGCGAGCAAGATGTTCCCAAGATGGCTCACAATGAGGGGGTCTCCTGGCCTCCCACCTCCTGCCTCTCCATTTAATCCCCTCTGTAAATATTAGGCGAGGTGGAGAAACTCCATCGAACTTGAAAAGGGCCCCCTCTCATGCCATTTACTCGTGACCCTTTTGTGAACAATGGATGAAAGAAGCCGGCAACAAGAAACACATGTTCTAATTAGCCTAGAATTGAGAAGAATAGGGACAAGTGTGCCTTAGGAGGCCCTGATGGTATTTAAACCCATCAGAGAAGTGCCAACGCTTGCCATCGGCTCAGCCAAGCTCATACCACACAAGCCCGGACGGCTACGCGCTCCCGACCTCAGTTGGCTATACAGGAGCTGAAGCTAACAGACCTCTTCTGAGAACCCTCGGTGTGAAAGCCACCCAATCTGAGCCAGCAATACTTAGCCTGAAGTTACCTAGCAACAAAGCTTGCCTGACTATAGCAAGCTAACTTCAGCCTAAAGACAAATGACCTCAGCCGGATACGCTCAATCTGAAGCCAACCCACATTAGGTGGTGACTACCGTTCGCAGTTAACTCCGACAACCTCCGTTTTCTACACTTATCCCGAAGTACACCAATTTCAACCAGCTCGGCCCAGCCTGAAACCCACCAATCACAGCCAGATGTACTTATCCTGAAGCCCATCTACTTTACTGCATAGTGCTTGAAAGGCTTGCGATCCGTCCATCTGGCCCCAGCCTTGTTTAAAACGGCACCGGGACTGTCCAACTCCAGCAAAGCTCCTTTGGAAGAAATGATGAACGAGGCGTTCTTTGACTTTGAGCAGGAGCCTTATAATGACTGCCCATACTGGGGCCAGGAAAACGCAGGCCTCGCGGCCCAGCCTCAGCTGGAAAGCTACCTGCTCGATTGTCCTTTGAACGATCCGCTCTCACCGTGGCCTTCCTTCTCATGCCAGGCCATCTTCCCTGATGCCCAACTGCCGCTGAGTGACCTACTGGAGATGGGTACTGGTATGGATAGCTCTCTGGATGAGCTGCTAGATGAGGACAGCCTGAGTCAGGGACGGCCAAGCAGACCAGGGTCTGCCCACCACCCCTACAAGGTTCAAAGGCACGCGGCCAACGTCAGGGAGCGCCGGCGGATGCTGTCCATCAACTCAGCCTTTGAGGAGCTTCGGGGACACGTGCCCACCTTTCCCTATGAGAAGCACCTGTCCAAGATCGATACTTTGCGCTTGGCCATAGCGTACATTGCACTCCTTGGTGACATCTTGCTTTCGGGGCTCCCTCCACAGGCGTATGTGGATGAATGTATGAAGACGGGCTACCGCGGGCAGAAAGACGCCATCTGGAATACTAGCGGTAAGGGAATGCTATGTGCAACCACGACATACACAGCGCATACACCAACTCCTTACCATGATTGCTGCCAGGCTCGGGCTGGCCAATAAGGCAATAGGCCAGGCCGAACCAAAAACACAAAATGTTGGTGTGGGCTACTTTTTTGGGGTCAAAGTGGGCCATTTTCTTGCCCAATGTGGGTCGGTTTGATGAGTTACTTCAATATGCTGCGAATAGTTTTGACCAGTGTTGCTGAATAAATATCCTTTAAAATGCACAATTTGCATCACATTTTATCAAAAAACACCCCCCTTGGGAACTAATCAGTGTCACAAAAAGAATTAATTGCCATTTACAACGGTGGGCCACTTTTTCATAGGTGCCCAAGACAATTTTATGGCCCAGTCCGACCTTGATTTTTTTCACTTGTCTGTACAGGTATCATTTAATGCCTTTTTCTGCAAGTTAGGTGCTCCACCTCTCTTTCAATACATACATTATTAAATAATGCTGAAAGGTTTCCTATTTTAACATGTGATTTGCATGGGGCTGTGTTGGGTGGACGCCTAAGCATGGAGCAGACAACAGTTTCTCTCCAGGAGCCGAACATCAGGCTGTAACATTCATCCAGGCACCTGATGTCAATTTCAGACAACATTCCAGGGACCTGATATCAGATTGTGATTTCACTCCAGGAAACTGACACCTCAACTGGCATCATTTCAGGCAACCTAACGCCTTGACGCCAGTTACATGACCGAATGTGAACCAATTGTGACACCAGTGCAGGAACTTTATAACAGACTTTGACAGTATTCCGGAAACTGTAGGACGGACGAATTATTAGCAGCAGGTGATCACACACTTTGAGTATGTCGCCAACCTACTCCATGCCCACCAAAGCTCTGAAAATATAGGAAAAGAATGAAACATCAAAAACAAAAAAGTAATGTACAGAAAGTAAAGCAAAGTAGTGAGTGCATTCTCCACAGTGACAGCGGGGGAAAACAGCGACCTAACCTTCATAACTAAAATGTCACAATTACAAGGTGTAAACACTGCAGTACCACTTTCATGAGCATGGGGGACATTATTTGTAAAAAGAGTCTTAGGTAAAGTTGGGGATACAGTTTATTTACTCTGGACCCACACAATGAAACGGTCGAAGCCCCACAGGAAGGGAATTACCACTTTTCCACCTGCTGCCAAACGCCCCTCGCAGAACACAAAACCTGGGGAGCCATTTCCCTTAGAGTGGATACTGCACGAAGGGGGGCGGCTCCGATTGCACATTCGTGCAAAACTGTCTCTAATGTGCAATATTCATAGTTTCTTCTCTCTGGCACCTACAGGTTTAATCTGTTTAGAAAAAGTGCAACAGTTTCCTGCAGTTAACGATTGTCGGATGCATTTCCAATGGATTCCAATGGAAACGCCCTGCTTCTACCGGGTGTCTGACTGCTGAATCCATTGGTTTACCGCCAACATGACTACCTCATGCTGGCGGTAAATCTGGCAGATTTTTCAGGTGGATTGCAAAAGCTGGTGGATGTGTTATGGCCGTTCAATTTCACAAATCCACCTGGCAAATCCAGGAACACCCTCAGATCAGAAAAAGTGATGGTAAATCTTTACCTCCACTCTTCCCAATCTGCGGCACCTGCACAATCCTCATCCGAGGTTTGATGACAACTACGAGGGGCCATTATGGACATAATTCAACCTTTCAAACATATATTTCTCATTACAAAAAAAGTGTATAATGAAGCACCTATATCATATAGTAAAATGCATACCTAATAATATATATAAAAGTTACAATGTGTTTGTGGTGGGATTTGTGGTGAAGCGTAGACCCTTATACAATTCCACACCGTTTGACTAATCTGCACCAAATTTTGCATAGTTTTCCGTAGGACCCTCTGTACATTACTGGCTACATGACATTTGGACACCCCATACACTTTCCCCGGATTTCCGCTGAAGTCAACGTTTGTTTGTAAGTTTGTGGCGAAGCGTTGTTCCTTATACAATTCCACACTGTTTCACCAATGTGCACCAAATTTTGCATAATTACCTGTTAGGGCCCTCCGGCCATTACTGGCTACATGACATTTGGACACACCACCCTGTTTCCCCGGATTTCAGCACAAGTTAAAATTCACTTGTGGGTTTGAGGCTTGGCAAAGCATTGTTCCTCATACAGTTCCACACAGTTTCACCAATCTGCACCACATTTTTGCATAGTTACCTTTTAGGACCCTCTGGACATTACTAGCTACATGAAATTTAGACACCCAACCCCTTTTCCTAGATTTCAGCACCTTCAGACATGAGACGGTTGCCTGAAATCGGTGAAACATCAATGTGGTCGTCTGTGGTGTAACAGGGGCCCCCGCAGCCCCCACGGTGCGGGGGGGCCATGCCATCATCATTGAGGGGAGCCACACAGCCGCTCTCCCAGCAACATTACTGTGCTCTCAGTCAGAGCTGCCCTCACGGCAGCACCGTATATTCCAGAGAGATACAGTGGCTCTCTGTAGTCTCGGGTGCGTCTCATGGTGCCGTCGGGGTGCTGCACTGACTGTCTGCACTGCACAGTGGGCTGTCGCCGCCTGGGCTGGCAGCGACTCTCACCGTGCGTGATGTAAGTTATTTAGTCTCGTCGGGCAGGCACAGGCAGGCACGCATACACAGTTGCCTTGCACATTTGCCGGGCTGCGCCTACGCTGCATGCTGCAAGGCGCATGCGCAGCTGGCAAGCCCTGCCTCCGCACAAGTTCTAAGAGGAGAGGGAGCTGTATCCTGACACTACGCGTATGATGGATTGATGCTCCGATAGTGTGACAGAGATAAGGGACTTGAAGGACTTCACTTTCACTGAATGTTGACTTGTCAACTAAGGTAATTATTTGTATTTTAACTACTGTAGGCAGCCTTACAATCATGGCGCATGTGTGCCACTCTACAGCTAATGCGATTTTGCGATTTGCAAAATGCAAAATTATCGGTTTGCTGTAAATTGCCGCGTAATACACATTAAACTCAGCTAAAATGACTTTCCCTCTCTGCTTCTGTGTCTGTTTTTCCTGGCGGCAGTGTGAAGTCGTGATATGTGGCCTCAGTCTGATGTGCAAATGGGTCTAGGCTGAGTGGGGAGGCATCGATCACCAGACACAAAGCTGCCATTGGCTGTGAGGAAACCGAATATAATGAACCTGGCGGTCCTCTGTTTGCCCCCTGGGACTATTCAGCACTGCCCTGCCCCTGCCCACTCCAAGAACAGGACCAGTGCTCACTTGCAGCCTCAGATCTTCAAATCACAGGACAAATCGCAGGACAAGGACCCAGGTCTCCACACCCCGGCCTGTCTTCACCTTGTGCAACTTGTGAGCTTTTCCCTCTGACAGTGTCCCCATTCTGTCTTTTCCCATTCTCTCACTCGGCACCCCATGTGCCTCTCTCTCACCCCCATTCATTAAATGCAGCCCAGTTCCCCTGTCACGCACTCAGCGGCGAACGCCACACAAACTCACTCCCCCATGAGCCCATGTTCACGAGCACCTGCAGTCACATGCACCCTCTCACCCTTGCAGGCATCCTGTCTCTCACCCTCATTCTCGCACACTCTCACAAATACCCTCTCACTCTCATAGGCACCCATCATGCTGACCCTCAAGTTCACTCTACATCCATACGCACAGTGCCGTCCAGCCCACATTTCAAACACTCACTCACCCACCGGTCACACACAGGCACCCTCAGTCACATGCACCCTTGCAGGCATCCCGTTCCTAACCTCATTCTCGCACACACTCTCTCAAATACCCTCTCACTCTCAGACACCATTCACACTGACCTTCAATTGCACACTACATCCGTCTTTACAGTGCAGTCCAGACCCCATTTCACGCACTGGGCTCCAGACAAACGTAGTCCCCCATGCACCCACAATCACAGGCAACCTCAATTACATGCACCCTCTCACCCTTGCAGGCATCCCATTTCTCTATCACTCATTCTCGCATACCCTCAATCTCGCGCACAATCAGATTCCTTCTCACCCATCACACAGACCATCCATCTAATGGGAGCTCTGTCTAATGTGATCTATGTCCCTGCTTTACAACTTTGGCCCTCCCTCCCCCACTTAGCCCAGCCAGAGTCATGTGCCCCACTGCTCTTTCTTGAATCACTCACCCCCTCCTGGCCCTGAATTTTGTGCCATCCCCATGGCCCTGTATTGTGGAACCACTAACCTAACTTCCCCAGGCCCTGCATTATTAGCCCCATTCCAGGTGCTGTATTGCATACTGGACCCAGTTGTGCAACACCACACTCCCTTAGGTACCTCTTTGTGCATTTCCCTACCCAAGTCTTCTAAGCGCTGTAAATCGGTGTCCTCTGATCTGATTTTTAAAGAGGTTCATGCTGGAGTGCTCAGCTTATAAGCATTGTAAATTGTTAACATCATCTTTATGTAGAGCTTCATGCGATTCTGCAGCTTCTAAGTGCTGTAAATTGTCAACTTCTGCTCTATGCCCCGGGAGGATAGCTCAGTGGCAACGTGCTCGCCTTGGAAACAAGATGACCTGAAGCACCACAGGTTCAAATCCCAGGTCTGTGCTTAGAAACCTCTGGGTATTAAGCACGTTATAAATACGCAACTAAGAGTAACATGTTCCTGTAACAGCGCCTGGATGCCCACGGCTGTGTGAGCGCTTTAAAAATGCAAATAAATAAAATATGTGGGTCTTCATGCTGAATTACTCATGCTTAAAATCACTGTAAATTGTTAGCATCTGCTTTATGTAGTGCTTCATGGTGTATTGCGCAGCTTCTAGGTACTGTAACTTGGTGTCATCTGGTATGATTTTTATACTGCTCCATGCTGGAGTTCTCAGCTTCTAAGCACTGCAAATGGTGGTCCACATGTGCTTTATGTAGCACTTAATGCTGAATTCATACTTATTTCAATATACAGTTGGGTAAACTGAAATGTATCTATTTTTTGGACTGAAAATAGTGCACAATGCATCATTTCTGCATTAGAAATCGCTGCAGAAAATGCAGTAGTGTGCCGCAAAATGTCCTTTTTGTGCCGCAAAATTGTACGTTTCTTGTCGCAATATCCTGGAGGGTCTGCAATACTTAATTTAGGCTCATGTACCCCCAGAGTCTGAAATGTTTTGGGCCTGCCCTTATTCACAAAACGAAACACCCACTGAAAAAAACTGCTCTGCAAACAAGGGACACGCACTTAAATAGTATTCATAGAACACCTGATGCCTGATTTACAAAGCGTTCTGCAACGGGATGGGGAAAACGCTTTTGTAAACCAGGCCCATGATCTCCTCAATTGTATACACATGTGAATGGGTTTGTTACTAGAACACAAGATGTTCTTTCTTTTGACCTTATGACGTTCTCATATGTGGGTGTTTGGGTGGGGGGTGTGATACAGCTTGATGAAGCAGATATACGTGTGGCGGACGGGCGGTATACCGACAAAGCCAGGCACCCGCTAAAGTTCAAAAGACAATAATGTAATCATGGGACAGCTAGTTTCGCTCACGTGACGTGTTTCTTCATTTATTTACCGGCCTGATTCCTCTAGTGGGGTTGACTACTAGAACATCTAGTCTGGGTCTGCAGTTTAGAACAGGCTGACGAGGCGCACCAGAAAGGCACCTCTTGTCCTGATGGTGCAGGGAGGGACTCAGAAAGACAGTGAGAGAGAAAGGGAAAGCGAGACTGAGGGGGTGGGGAGAAAGACAGAGTGAGGGAGCGAAAGAGAGAGAGAGAGTGAGAAGGAGAAAGAGGGGGAGAGGGAGAAGTGCAGGAGAAGAGGGCGTAGGGACACGGGATGAGGTGAAGGTGGAGCAAAGGCTGCTAGAAGATAGTTGTTTCATTAAAATGGGTGCTCTTCCCTCATCGGTCCAGATCGCCCACACATCACCACAACCTGTGGGACCCTACCTGAAAAGTGCATTTGAGGTTTTTGGTGCACACTAAACACAAATTTAAATAAATGATTAATAAGCCCATTATAGTTAGTGGTGCCCACTTTCTAGGTATTTCCGTATCTGTCAGTCGGTGCATGTCACGGAGGAGCCAGCCCTTGCAAGCAGCCATTGACAGGATGAGGTGGTTGGGCTGGATTGATTATGCTCATAGCTGATAATAAATCCATCACGGTGCACACCTTAAACATGGGCCGTCATGCTTTGGAGACTACCAGAGTGTAGTATCCTACAGGTTGTCTGCTGGGTGCGGCCTGGCATGGGCCATGCACGGGCGCAGACGCACCACCATCACAGTACAGGGCAGTCTCCTGTGTGATGAGGTGGAGAGGTTTTGCGCACACATCTCTCGTATAGGAACCGTTTATTTTGGTGGTATTTTCTTCTTATCACCCGCTGCAGGGAATAGGCCGGTTACGGCTGTCAGCCTGGGTGTGAGGGATGGAGCCTCGGGCTAGATTCCCAGAACCTAACAGGGGAGCACAGTTTGCATAGGAGAAAAAAGGGAACAGCCTTTCAGCATTGCTGCCTTGTCTGTAAAGCAACAACCTTCGCTGTAGCATGAGAGCCACTAAGGGACGGTGCATACTGAAAAATTATCAGTTGCGTGCAAATCCCT
Source organism: Ambystoma mexicanum (assembly GCF_040938575.1). Taxonomy (NCBI): domain Eukaryota; kingdom Metazoa; phylum Chordata; class Amphibia; order Caudata; family Ambystomatidae; genus Ambystoma; species Ambystoma mexicanum. The sequence goes on from NC_090931.1 coordinate 891,178,988, forward strand.
TATGTCTCAAGCACAGCGAGGGATATGGTCGAGGGAGGGGGGATATGAAAGAAAAGTGGGAGCAGAGAAGAAGTAAGTGTGAAGTCACAGAAGGGAACTCTAGGTAAACCCCTTTCTTGCTGGAGCGTAACCTGGGTATTTCCCGACAAAAGTTTCTTACCCTGCTCAGTTGCCTTTTTTGTTTCCTTTTGATGTTTATGCACTGTCTGTTGCCATGCACACATGCCTTTTCTTTGTATTTATATGGGAATATATATATGTCATTAAGATTGTTTTATTTTTGAAAACCTGCAATTCCAAATGTCCAATGCTTGATTTGGGATAACGACTATATTGTGTGACTAACAAGCTGAAGCTATATTTTATAATATTTGTCTTTGATCAATATACTCTGATTTGGGGCTTATCTTTATCTCTTCTTTATGTATATATAGTTTGCATGTGTTATAAGATAACATAAGTATTGCATTACATTCAACTGTGCCGTGTATTACATACAATACATTGTGCATCAATTGATAGCAATGTTTACAAAATAAAAGTGAGAATGTTGTACTTCAGTGCAGATGATCGTCAAGGTATGAGTGGGACTTATGGCTACGAGTGGAGCATAAATATTCGAGTGGAGCAAATTTGTATGGGCGGGGCATATGTTGATGGGCGTGGTCTAAATTGGTGGGTGAGACATACCTATGTTGGGGCGGAGCTTAGGGGGCCAACCATTGGGAGGTCTTGCGGGGGGGGGGGGCACATTTTCTGTTACACCACTGGTGGTCGTAGAAGAACAGGTCCAGACACAGGGACCAAAACTTGAGGTCTAGGCCATAGGATGCACAGTTTCGAAGACATTTACACCGCAATGCACCACAATTGCACCACGCCAGGATGAGGCAACAGGTGGGGAGAGAACTCCGAAGGTCCCAGTATGCAGCAGCACACCAACTCTTGCCTCCCTCCAACGTCTCCTCTGGGGTATGTCAGGCAGACACACGCGCCCATTCTCAGTGCAGTCGGAACAGCGATTTACAGGATCAGTGGTATCAGGTCTGTCTTCAGAACTTGTTCAGAAAACGGGTACTTCTGCTAGTTGTCATAAAGATGCAATGTCCTTGGATGGGGAAATAGTGAGATCATATACTGAAAGCTTGTGCACATTAAATATGTCCCTAACAGTCCTTCATACAAATAAGATTAAAATGCCCATCTGGGGAATCGCCAAGCGAGCTTTGCACGGGCATGTCAGGGGGTCAGATAATGCAATGTTTGGTTTGGTTATGGTTAGGTTTAGATAAAGTTCTATTATATTTGATAGAATGTTTATATGAAAAGTTATTTGTTGTACTATGCAATAGTGTATGTAATGTTTATGTTATGTTACATATTATTACATGCTAGATTAAAACACATTTTATTTTACATACACTAGCATTTTTTTAAAAAAAATGTAAGAGTGTTAAAGAGCACTCTTTGCAGAAATGAATCAGGTACAAAATATTTTAAGGCAAATCGTTACATTATTCAAACAACAGTGTGCAGAGTGAAACGAGCAAGAGCGATAGCGGGTCTGCGCCATGTTTGCACAATGTTACATTTGTGTGATTTTATATGAGTTGTATTGTAATATATATTGTACTATTATTATACGTTACACTGTATGCTAGATTTCATGTTATGTTATATGTTAGAATATATGTTAACTTGGATATTACATTATATGTTATGTCCTATGCTAGATTTTATGTTATGTCATTTCACATTTTTTATATTACATTCAACTTGTTTATGTTATGTCAAATTTTATGTTACATATTATGTCATGTTATATGTTAAATTTTATGTTACGCCATTTTACATTCTAAGTTTAATGTTATGTTACTTATGAGACTATAGGTTATCTCACAATGTATGTTAGATGTATGTCATGTTACATGATATAGGTATCAGGTGATATTATCCCCATATATATGGTCACCGTAAATAATATCGCCGGGAAAAGGTCACGGCAATATGATATGGGTGACCAAATATATGGGGACAGGAGTAAAAAAAAAAAATTTCAAAAGAAAAAATCAAATGTGGGGGTCGCGGGGGTGTCCCCCGCATGTTCCATGCAATAATGTCGCCACAAAAAACGGCCATTTTCCGGCGATATTTTTGCATGGCGAGATTTTTGTGGCGACATTATTACATGGAACCATGATATACATATGTTACCTCATCATATACGTTAAGGTTTACATCATGTGATATGTTTGGTTATATGATAAATCATGATGTATGCCATGTTTTTTTTTTGTTGTATTCTGTCAGATGTATGACCCTGCGGGGGAGTGGCCCTGCAAGCGTGTTTGCCTGCCAGCTTCTACTTCCGTGTGTGACTCCAGAAGTTCCAGAAGTGTCGTGTCTTATAGGGTCTGCAACCTGCGGCTCCCCGGAGGTTCTGGACTAAGACTCCCATGATCCCTCACCATTCACTACAATGGGAGTTGCAGTCCAAATCATCTGGAGAGACAAAGGTTGCTGAGCCCTGCCTTATATGGAGGCCAGTCCTTGTGGAGGCCAGTCCTTGTGGAGGCCAGTACTGTTTCTTTCCACGTGTTTGCTTGGCATATTACTGGCTGTACGGATGAATGTACCCAATGACGCTGCTGGCATTTTCAATGATTTTACATTTTAAGAAGTGCGACCATTTCCTGTGGCATTAGTTTAGTTTTATCATCAAATCCTTCAGCAGATCTTGGCAAAGCTGTTCACACTGGCTAGTGGCTGCTTGTCCCTGTCTCTAAGTGTGGCGAGAGTGGGATGGATACGAGGACTGCACCTGCTGCTTAGAAGCGACAGTCCACAGTCCCACCCCGGCACTGGTCCTCAGGAGACAGAAGTCTGCCCACAGAACTCGCCTCCTCCTGGCCCCAGCCAGGGGGGCCCTAGCCCCACCAATCAACTTCCATCAGATCCGAAAGGTGGGAGCAGAGAATCACGACCCAGCCATCCCAAGAGTGCCGACTGTATGGCACCCCCTGCCAACCACACTACAGTGGGAAAAGACAACTGCCCCAGTGATATATGCTATTTATAAGGCGCCTATACACAAGGGTTTCAAGGCGCTACGAGGCAAGGGAGGGGAAAAGAGGGTAAAGAGGGAAGACCGACAACGATCTTACTAGGCCAGGTGACATTCAGATCGTGCAAGTGCAAAGGGGGCGGGGGAAAGTGCAGGGGGAAGGGGCGGGGGCAGTGCATTGCATAGGATAAACAGTAAAATAAATAGATGACAAATAAAACTGCGGCCAGTGGGTGGCAAGTGCAAGGGTAAGGGCAGACATCAGGGTCAAGTGCTGGTAAGATGCTGTAGGGATACAGAAACGAGTCCCCAAGTGCAAGGGTTGCCAGCGGGGCAGTGCAGGTGTGCAACTGGCACGGAGGGGACCTGGGCCCGAGTGGCTACAAGCTAGGGAATAGGAACGGGCCACACCCGCACACCCGAGAATGTACATCACTGGCCCTTCTATGTAATCTCGGCGCATGTACAGCACAGCGTGTGAGGCGCAGCGCCCAGGCCGCTCTCCCTTTTTCCGGCAGCTCGTGCAGCAAATCCACCTGCCTCTCCGCCCACACAGAGAGTCAGAGCAGCGGGAACTCCGATGGACTTCATTTGCTATTTGCTCCTGTATAAAACAGGCAGAATCTGTGGGGATTCACTGGAATGCAGTCCGACGTGCACAGACCTGGCAGGTGGGCCAGCTGCGTCGCCAGGGGCTGGCCCCCTCTGAAATCCTGTGCCCCCCTACCTAAGTGAGACGTGACCGTGTTCTCTGTTTGTGCTGTTATTTGTGCCACTAAGTCAAATGTCTCGTTATCACACGCGGCAAATACTGTCCCTTTGCCTGAAAGCTGGCAGTGATGTTGGTATGCATTCTGCCATTGGTGTGAACATGAGCACGAGCCACTTCTCAGGTGTTGCCCTGCTTCTGCACAGCGACCTCAAACACATCAGTTTCTAAAGGGGTGTAAAAAACCAGAAATGTTCGCGATGGACTGGATTACCGTGTTTTAAGAACACCCCTTTGGGAAAACAATCAACATTGTACCCGTGCAAGCATCAACAGCCACGTTCAGCTGTCCTGTTTCGTTATTATATAGCACGAACTAGACAAACAAGTTGTATCAGAGGGCGACACACACATTTCAGGAAAAACATAATCATTTCTCCAATGAACATTAATGACATCATTTAGAATAAAAGATGTTTTCTATACTAACGATACAATTCATCATTCTCACTAATAAAACGGTCGTACAAACTAGATTCAACATTTAATAAGCTAAAACGCGGGTCTATGCAATGAATGACGCACTTTTTTCCACAGCCACGATTTCACTAATTTACGAAATTGTAAGTAATCAGATGTCAATCTTCGTTCCCTTGGAAGTTCCTTCCAGTGCTTTGCTGCTGCTCCTGAAAATTAGCCCAGCATTGTCCCGGAGCTCAAGGCTGCACTGCAGTGCCACCCACACCTACCAGAGCTGTTTGCTTTAATTCCTCCTGGCATGAGGATGGGATGGACCCGCTTTTGGGGGGGGGGCTTCTGTGGCTGGGTGGGGGGGGGGGGCTTCAGGACAATATCAAAACGCTCCACAGTAAGCAATGCTCAAGTGCTTGTCGCCAGCCGAACCACAGACGTGTGTATCCATTCCCTGCTCATTGCCATGCGTTAAGCTCAAGGTAATGTGGGCATAGGAAGGGGCCCAGCAGCCCCTACCCCTTCACCCTGCTACTGCAACACGCGCCTTCCAGCTGGAAGGAATTAGCAGGGGCGGCGCCCACCCACCTGCAGTCAGCAGCTCGCCCCGCCCACTCCCACTCTGACCTTTATCTGGGACAGGGACAGGGGGGCTGCGTGTCTGCCTGCCTGGACTGGTCACACGTGTTTACCAGTGCGGGATAATCATGCGCGCCACACGGCGGACATGGCACGGGTGGGCGTTATGCATGCATATAACATAAGATAAGATACAGGCCTTCATTTTCCGAGGCCCCAGGACCGGAATAAACGGTGTGAAGGCAGCCGTTATGCAGTAACTCTGGCTTTACATTCTTTTTCTGGCCAAGGGCAGTTATTTTTATGTTTTGAAGCGAAGTACGCGCATGGCACACGCTCGCCGCGTCCGTCATGCGTCACTGGTCTTCAGAACATGACAGGCCACTTTTGTCAAATCCCCACGTAAACAAGGTGTTGCGGGCGGGCATAAAGGGGCCACGCCCGCCTTTTTACACACTGGGGCAATACAGCGAGTTTTGGAGGTGCAGGGGGGCGCGTAGTGGCAGTACCGGGGCGCGTAATGGCACTAACGTTTTTCGCCTTCTTTTGCCACATCCTTCTTCAAAAACCGCTATGCTTTACACCAGCATGGTATTTTCATGCTGGCGCAAAACAAGTAGGGTCCTTTGGAGCCCTTCTACTTTTTTACACCAAATCATTGCTATTTCATCGGAATCCATTGTAAATGATGCCTGACACTTACTCAGTTTGCGCCAAATGGAAACATAGGGTTTAAATGCGATTGTGTAGGATTTTCACACATTCATTTTGCACTTAGCAGTGCAAATGACAATAATTGTACTTAGGGCACGCATGAGTACCAAAGTGCAAACATACGTGCCCTGCTGCATGCAATTCATGCAAAATTGTAAAATGCCATCCCACAGGGTTTAACGCCAGCATGTCATTTCATGCTGGACGTAAACCAATGGGGTCCAACGGAGCCTGCTTCCTTTTACACCTGGTACAAGATGGCGGATTCCACAGGACTCTATTGTAGATGTCCCCCCACTAACTTTCATTGTGGGAAACATTGACAGCACTTTTTGTGAAACAGAGAAATAAAAAGGCGTGCAAACCCTCTAACCTCCAGGTTTTCCATTTTTTGTATTATTTTATTATTTTTTATCAGAGTATTGCGTGGATACCTAGCTTTAGGAAGCAGCGGACAGCTTCACACGCCATAGGGGAAATACAACAGCGAGGAACCGGGGAGATAAGAAATGGGGCGGGAGAGGGCGGGGAAAGAGACTGCAGGGGATTTATAAGCAACCACTGGAGGGGACACAGGGAAGCAGATCGCACAGTCTCAAGTTAGCTGGGGAGTGAAGGGTGTATGGCCTTAGATGTTAGGAAGGAGCCATTCCTTGCAGAGGAGGGGCTTGAGCTCCTTCCTAAAATGTAGAAGTGAAGGGGAGAGTCTCATATTGACGGGCAGAAGGTTCCAGACCAGGGATGTCATTTCACCAAAATGCCAGGGGTAGCGGAAGTGACATCACACTACTCTTGAACCCCCTGATGACATTACATGAAGTGTTTTAATTTGGCCCGATCCCCACAAGTAACATCACAGGAAGTGATGGCAAACATCCTTCAGATTCTTTAGATGCATCTAGCACTCGTGTTTCCAGGTGCTCTCATTTCAGCCAGGTATAAGAACTGAGGCACAGAGGGAGGCATGATTTGTCCACGATTACACATTTGGGGAATGTAATTTTCTAGATTCGACGTGGGGTCTATATGTAAAACATACATAAAGCAGTATTTGTAATAGGGAAACCAAAATCTCTAACACAGGCTACAGCTAGTGCATGAAAACATCTATAGATCAATGGACACAGAAGTACTTGTTATCTGTGGAATTGCTGTGTTAAACAAGCCAAAAAAGCACTGACCTGGTGAGGTGTGCGCTGCTGTTTAACCAGGAGAAAAATGCTGCACGAGCAAAGCCTGAAAATTAAATAATTGACCAGGATTTAGTATCACTAAAATTCCCTGGTTATAAATGTATCTATGAGTCAGCTACCACTACGATAGAAGAAACCTATTAGACTGGTCTGCGTGCACGTGGGGGAGTGCACCTGATAATGTTATCTTTGCTGGAGAATAATACCTGGGAAAGGCTCTTTCAATATACCCAAGACCCCCGCAATAGTTTTTTTATTATCTAAACATAATACTGGGTGCCAGAGGACTTTTAAAAACAACACTATTTAATGTAATAACAGTGCTGCACAGATACATTCATAGCAGCACACAGTTATTTTAAATTGAAAACACCCACTAGTTGCTACTCGCCCGGGGACTCACTGGCAGACTTCAAGGCGTGCACTGCACACCACCCCTTTGTCACACCAAGTGGTGGATAATGGCGTTGCACAACAGTTGGCAGCTCCCCTGTGAGCCATGCTGTGCCCCCCCCCCAATCTCCTTAACAAAGCACAGGGCACGCCAAACCCCAGGCCGGTGCGGACCACCACGTGTGCACAATGTGCATGATGGTTTTGCCGCTGCTGGGGCATGCACTACCGTGAGTGAAAGAAGTAAATGGGCCTCATTACACGGAAGGCGGTAAGGGTTAACGGTCACCGGTAATGCTACCGGTGACCGTTAACCCTTACCGCCTTACTATGAGTTCCCTTTGTGGGACCCGACTTTAACGGCTGTTTTTACCAGCCGTTAAAGTAGGGTGCTGCAAAGGGACCTTGGTGCTAATTACGGTACCGCAATTTGCGGTACCGTAATTAGCGCCTTCCCCTTTCCCATTATGCCCTATGGGGGCAAAAATGGGAATGGGGAAGGGCCTTGGTGAATGGGGAATTACCGCCCCCGCTCACCTTGGAGTAGGGCGGTAATTCCGCCATCCATCAAAGCGGACACGGTAAAATACCGGCGGCAACCATGGCGGTAATAGCGGCATGGTTACCGCCTACCGTGTAATGAGGCCCAATATGTTTTTCAATCAAATCTTAAATCTTTACAGTAACATAGAGAGAAGAGGCGGTGCCTGGTTTACAAATATACCAGCCACCAGTGGTTGCTGGTGAGTTATTTTTTTGGAGGGTGTAAATATTTGCCACAAGTATGTGATTGCAACCGGGCATAGCGAGGGGGGCGGGGGGAGGGATTCTTCTCCCTCCCCAGAGAAAATGTTTTGAATAATGCGTTAAAATGGTGCATTACACAGCACACTTTCTGGGAAAATCTGGGTAAAAGGACAACAATCGGTTTTGAAGGGTTTAGGGTAAATCATGAAAAAAAAGTTCAACAGAAGTCAGCAGAAATGCACAGGGCATGTCCCAATGCATTATCAAGCCGGTCCCTGCAATATATGCCAGTATAAAAAATATGCTTATGCTGGGTCTGCCCATACATTTCCATGCTGGATCCACCAACATATGCTAGTATTCCCATATAAGACCATACTCATGTTCGCTTTAAGATTTTTTTTTATAGTATCATTATTGACACTGTGCACAAAACTGGCTCTGCCAATGTATGCCGGTACTCCTATGTCTATGTAAGAACATACTGCTGTTGGTTTAGCCATTAAAAGTGACATGTCACAATATGAAAACCTGTCCAAACTGGTTCCAATGTAAGCCAGTCTAGACCCATAAGAACACCTATCATCCTTGCTTCATCATAGATGCTCAGTTAATAAAAGGTCATGCTACAATAGAAAATATAAAGGCCGCTACACCAAAACATCAGTCTAGCGAAGTAATACTACCTATCATGCTTGCTTTATCAAAGATGCAGAGTAATACATGTCATGCCACAGTAAGCAATGGCTAGACTGACTGCACCAAAATGACAGCCTACCCAGGGAATGGCACACATGAACTTAGCTCGGCCCAAAAATACCAGTAAAACATGCAAAGTCAATAAAGGATGTGGCAAAAATGTTACCGTGATCCCCAGTCTCCCAGATCCTTACACACACATGCATCCCCTTTCACCCACCGGTCACTTACCCATACATCTCCTCTCACATTCTCTCACACTGAATTCACCCCATAGCACACACCAAACCCCACCCAGAACATTCAGACACACACTACCACATGTATGCTCTTTCAACCACCGTTCACTCACTCGCACCTTCTCTTACATGCACTCATTGCAATCTCTACACATGCACACACCCATCCACTCATTGCAATCTGTACACAGGCACACAAACACCCACCCACCCACCCAGACCATTAAAAAAACACACACCACATCACTTCTCATTCACCCACCATTCACATATACATCTGACATGCACTTCACACATGCAAAACGCACATCATCATATAACAAAAAAAAGCCTTCTTAGCTTTTTCTTGCAGCTTCGGTCCACCCTTTCAGGCCCCCTTGGCTGCGAGAGCTTCCTAGTTCCTGTATGTGAGCTGCAAGGAAGCCGAGGGAGAAGGGGTTAGAGCTAAACATGGCATGTGACACATGCCACATGTCACAGTAAGCTCCAACCCCTACTGAGTGCCTCCCCAGACCAGCTTTCAACCTGATGGGCGAGGACTGGGCGGGGAATCCACCAGACCTGGTGTGGCCTGGCCTCCCATGCTGCAGGGGGGCCCGCTACACCAGGAGCCCCAGTTTTATTTTGCAAAATCATTTTTTTTTAAAGTTGGGGTCGCAAGGGAGCCCCCAGGGGTTGCACTGTAACAACCACACTGTAACAATCTCACTGTAACCACTGCACTCAACCTTGGAATCTGTATATATGAATTTATTTCAAACCAAACCATTGCAAGGTAGCCAGGACTGTTGTTATAAACCTACCAAGAGGTGTGGGCTTCACCTCCACCAACCCGTGACCTTGCACACATATTTTAGGACAACTAAGACTAAAAGTGGCGCTTAGTGCAGGAGTGTTCACAACTAGGGCACACCTTATCTCCATGAATATGCAATGTAACCCCAAATATCTTGCCAATAAATTTAAGGGAGATGCTACTACACTGGCCAAAAGACCTATTGACACTCTTGCGATAGCAACGGAAGATATCCTTATGGTAACCAAGGGACTCAAAACGTCTAGAGCGCCTGGGCCCGATGGCCTCTGCAATGTTATCATTAAGGATAACCCAGAGGTCTGGGCCGATATTCTGAGGATTATCTTTCAGAAAGTCATTGATACTGGTGTCATGCCTATCTCATGGAAGATGTCCCACATTATCCCTGTGTTTAAGTCTGGCTGTAGAAGTTCACCTGAGAACTATAGACTTCTTGCTCTCACTGATGTGTCTAGTAAGATTTTTTGTTCTATTATTCTTTGCGAAATAACAAAGTGGATTGACAGGGACTGTGTCCTTGATAGGGCCCAAACCGGCTTTCGCAAAGGCTGCTCTACCACGAATAATATCTTTATAGTTAACACACTCATTGAACAGGCGAAAGGTAGGAACAAGTTACCTCTTTAAATGCTCTTTGTTGATTTCTCTTCAGATTTTGATTCTGTTGAGCGGGCAAGATTATGGTCTAAACTTGAGTTGCTTGGCATGCCATCTCATCTTCTATATGTTTGCAAAATGATATATGATGATAGTAAGGCCAGGATTCGTATTAATAACGAAGGTTCCATGTCTGAGCGAGTTGCTATTGTAAAAGGGGTCAGACAGGGCTGTATCTTAGCACCCACTCTTTACAACCTTTTCAAGGCGGACTTTGGTGGTATCTTTAAAGCCAAGATGAATGCATTCCCCGGAATGGGCTCCCAAAAAATTGGCTGGATATGTTATGCCGATGATATTGTTATCTTTGATAACACTTATAGTGGCATATGCAACAGTGCAATGGCTGTATGTGATTATGCAAGTGTGAATGGGCTCACTATCAATCTGGGCAAAACACAGTTTATGGCTGTGGGTCAGAACAGCTGTAGTAAGCTGGTAACACCTTGCTCCTTGGGGGTGATCAGGAAAGTTAATTCCTATAAATATCTGGGTTACAAGCTCTATGGGGATAGAGGGACTCTGAATAAACTGGTCCAGCAGAATAAAAGAGCTAAAGTAATGGCCACTCTCACTGCGGTCATGTCCTTTTCTAAAAAGACAGCTGGATATAGCCTGTTGGGAATTATTAATATATATAAGCAAAAACTTGTGGCTATGTTCCTATATGCATTGGAGACCTCATTTGCCGATTGGTCAGAATGGGCGGATACCACTGAAGGTATCATGTGGCGCAGGCTTTTGGGTCTGAATAATTATACATCTATGCAGACTGTTCGCTTGGAAGTAGGGCTCATCTCTCTGGCCACCGAAATTGAACACAATAGGGCCAAACTGTACATAAACATTATGTTTGCACGATCTGGTACTCTCCTACATATACTAAAAGAGGGTCTGGAGGAGGGTAATATGGAGGCTCTTAAAAAATGAAAAGGACTAAATATGAAACTGTTTGAAAACAAATTTGGAAACCTAGATGGGAATATGGTGAAGGTGCCGTGTTAAAATCCCTAAAAGATGCTATGGAAAAGTGGGACTGGGTCTCCAGCCATGAGAAGATTTCTAGTATGAGATCACTGCAAACCTTCGCATTGATGACTTTTAGCTTTAAGGAACCGCAAAGATACCTCCTTCTTATGCCATCACAGCTTAATCGAAAAATCTTCATGGACATTAGACTCAATCGACTTGATGTCCTGGGGGCCTGTGGATCCTGGAGGGGGCTATCGAAGGATCAGAGAATTTGTAGACTATGTGCCATGAACAATAAGGTGGAAACTATAAGACATGTCCTTACTTGCTGTCACTCGATGAGTTCGATCTATAACAAGTACTTTGCCAAACTTGATAGGGAATTTAATGATATTGAGAGTGAGAACTTTTGGTTATGATGTCTATCTGGGAGAAGTAATTATCTGACTATTGCTATCACTCAGATATGGAAAGTGGCCAAAGAACATCTATGTAAATTTGAAGAAGATGTTAAATTGCTTAAGAGTCTAGAGAATAGTGATGGCTAGTCTTTTTACCTATATTTGCTGTGCAAAATTGCTAACTCTTTTCTTTTTATTGAAGTATCTAACAGTCTATTTGTAAGTGTTGCTGAACTATTATTATGCTGATATATTTCTATATATTTTTATATATGTATTTGTGAAAAGTTCTTTGTGAACTGTAACACAATAAAAATAAAAAAAAAAAAAAAAAGAATTACCCTAACATGAGTCCTCCTTTCCTGGGTGAGTTTATTTCATTCTGACCACTCCCATCCATCTCTCGAACCCGTTAAACTTTATAGCCACGAACAATGACATGTAGGCGTCCCAGGGGATCACCGCATTCTCCTTCTATGTGCAACCATTTGCTGAGCACATTGGGTCATTCTGCATTCATTTCTGCACTTGTGCTGATGAAACCCATACCTTCTTTAAAGGATTTGGACTCTAGGAACCACAGTTCAGCAGCTGTGACACTGTTATAAAACAGGAGAGTCCCAAGATGTTTTTTGAGTTTGGATTTAAGTTATGATTGCGGCAGGTGAGACTGAGCTCCAAGGACTCTCGTATTGGCCACACCACCTGTAATCGGATGATATCTGGAAATGTTGTGCTTTCATGCTAAACATGCTCTCTTCTTAGTGCCATCAATTGAATCTGAAGAGCCAACCTTGTTTAAAGTATGATGGACACAGGTCGTCAATCACAGCTACCATAGGGTCCAAACTTTACTATGGCAGCACACTGAATTTGCTCCTATCTAAATATCTTCTGACACAATTGCGATTAATTTGGAACGCCTACCTGTTCACCGGATGCCGCAATGTGTGCTTACCCCCACCACTATTCTTTTCACCACCTCTTTGGCTTCTGATTGGATATCTTGTGCAATTCATTTTCCAATGTATAGGGTGTTGCGCAGCTGTTGGGGCTGCTCCCCAATGTTTCACGGATAAGGCCAATTCTTATATCCCAGTTGGCCCCAATGCTTTGCCTTTCTCCATCTTCTGGTATTGCCAGGCCACTCTTGGCCATACCGTAGCTGTCCGTTCAATGCTTTATTGAGCTGAAGATTATGGAAGGCCATCGTGCATCGGCCAAGTCTGCTGGAAAAAGCCCTTCTGAACAATACATTCCACCCCGTTCACGTCTGTACTCTGAGCCCGTCCCCCAATTCCTAAAAACCTAATAGAGCATGCAACACTTCAGAAATAGGCACCATAATATCAGATAATGAGCCTCAGTTTCCAAATCTCCTGAGTGTAAATGAGGTTTAACGTTGTTATTCGCGCTCCGTGCCAGTTTCTTGGTTTGGGCCAGAGTGGGGTTACCGAACGGATTAACCATATCCCCTTGCCCTTTCCACTCCGCCTTCAAAAACCACTTGCTTTGACATCATCATGACCCGTGGATACTGGTGTAAAACCAATAGGAATCCACCTGTTTTTTGCACCTGCTAAAAGCAGGGGGATTCCATAGAATCCATGGTTAATGTTGTCTGCCAGTGGATAAATGGGGCGCCACATTTACACGTTTTGTAAAACAACAAGTTTACAAAAAACTATGTAAAGGCAACTTCGACTGTTTTGCTCTTTTTTATACACTACATCGTGCAAATTATGAAAATTGCGCACAGGGGACCATTTTGCAAATACGTGCAAACGCACTTAGTCCCCTCTGTGCAATTTACATTTGTTTAAACGAGGCCCAGTGTATGATCTTTGCATTTTTCCTTCCCCAGCTTAAATGTTGTTCTAGTCCATTTCTGCTCCTTTAAAGGGAAATGTATGTTCTATACTTTTCAGTTTCTCCAGAAGGTGGGTGTCTTTCCTGTGCATGTTTCGATATCTAAGTGGGCAGTGGATTCGGTACATTTCTACTCATCCAGGTGTTTCTTGAGATCATTTCTGCTCATTCGCAGGTCATTCTTTGGTGGAGAAAAGTATGTAGCATATGGGTGAATGTTTGCTCTATGCATTTCTCCCACTACAAATGTGAATGTTTCCTCTATGCATTTCCACCACTACAAATGTGAATGTTTCCTCTATGCATTTGCCACCACTACAGATGTGAATGTTTATTCAGTGCATTTCTCCAACTTCAAATGTGAATGTTTCCTCTGTGCATTTCCACCTCTACAAATGTGAATGTTTCCTCTATGCATTTCCACCACTACAGATGTGAATGTTTATTCAGTGCATTTCTCCCACTTCAAATGTGAATGTTTGCTCTATGCATTTCCACCACTACAGATGTGAATGTTTCCTCTATGCATTTCCACCACTACAGATGTGAATGTTTATTCAGTGCATTTCTCCCACTACAAATGTGAATGTTTCCTCTATGCATTTCCACCACTACAGATGTGAATGTTTATTCAGTGCATTTCTCCCACTTCAAATGTGAATGTTTGCTCTATGCATTTCCACCACATCAGATGTGAATGTTTCCTCTATGCATTTCCACCACTACAGATGTGAATGTTTATTCAGTGCATTTCTCCCACTACAGATGTGAGTTTCCTCTATGCATTTCCACCACTACAGATGTGAATGTTTATTCAGTGCATTCCTCCCACTACAAATGTGAATGTTTGCTCTATGCATTTCCACCACTACAGATGTGAATGTTTCCTCTATGCATTTCCACCACTACAGATGTGAATCTTTGCTCTATGCATTTCCACCACTACAGATGCGAATGTTTATTCAGTGCATTTCTCCCACCTCAAATGTGAATGTTTGCTCTATGCATTTCTCCCACTACAAATGTGAATGTTTATTCAGTGCATGTCTCCCACTACAAATGTTAATGTTAATGTTAAAGGACATTTGTACCACACACTATCACCACCGAAGTGGTCTCCTGGCGCTCTGGAAGCTCTGAATGAGGAAGGGAGGGGGGGTGGGGGGTTAGTGGGAGGAAGCTGGAAAAGTGCAAGAAAGCAGTGATGTGCTGTTGGCGGCCTCAGCCTCGTGGGTCCGTTGGGTGGGCCTAGGGTGTTTGCGGCCGATAGTCGTCATGTTCTGAATTTTAGAGAAATTCTAGCTGCTTCGCTGGTGTTCATCACAATGCTTGTGGCGCTCAGCACCCAGGTGCCCGCTCTCGAGTTATTTTGCGCATAAACATTCTCTGATAATTGTAGAAAACAGCTTGAGATGGTTTTTTTGTTTTGTTTTTTGCGGCACCCTGCCAAAATGTGGTTAACTGCTCTGGATGGTGGGTAGTGGAGGCTGGGCCATGGGAATTCATTTACTTTTCTGAAGGAAGGGGGATGACTTGCTAAACCCTCATTGAGCTAGTGTGTGGGCCGTGTTTTGTCTCTCTTTGCGCTTTTGTGTGACGCACTCACTTTTTGTTTCTGGTTTCTGTAGATCTGACGGCGCGCTTGTCCTGGGTGAAGTGGAATTAGCAGAGCTTCCCACCCGGGAAACACGGGGAGAACCCATTCCCAAGGAAAGGAGTGTTTCGCCACTGGAAGACCCCCTCACGGAGCATGCCGGCTGTCAACTTCCCACCGCCAGGAAGTTGCCCATCAAGTCCTTGGCAGCAGTCGCACCATGCATTGCTTTTGTGTGAGAGCGCGCGCCTTCTCACGTTTTCGGTTTGTGATTGCCCACGTGTAAAACATTCATTTCCTTATATTGCAACATTATTCTGAGACTTTCTTTAGAGCTATCAACGAAAAAAGAAAACGAATGTGTCCACCCCGCAGGGACAAGGCAGGTGATGCTTGGGTGCAATGTTCCGATATAAAATATTCCAGTAGAGCAATTCACGTGCGATTTATCACCTGGCATGGGTCGTAACTGTGGCTCACTGCTTCAAACGCAGCCTCTGTGTTTTATGTTCAACACAATGAAAGTAAGTGGGGCAATTACTCCTGCTTTTTCGATGTCAAAAGACAATTTAATGTGTTATATGTTATGAATAAAATGACCGTTTTTATTTTTACTGTGCTCTGTTCGGGATGGGAGGAATGTTGCAGTGTTTATTAACTCGGCAACAGTTTGCAATTGTTTGCTTAAATACACAGAAGAATCCTTGAAAAATCGACTTCTTTTCGGAGAAGGAAAATGAACCTTGGAAAAGAAGAATGAAGACAGTAAGGCAATTGAACGCAAGAGCGCAAGGAGGCAACCAAGGACCAAATGCCACAACGGCAATTGCCTCACAAAGTGGTGCTGAACGGGCTATCCACAGTGACATGTATGTCATTTTTGATCCAAGTCTGATACAGTGCATGGGTGAGCCGAGGCGGTCTTTTATGATCCTAAATGGTGGCTCTTCAATACAGGCTGTAGCAAGATGGCTGGTCTGCTCCCAGCCCGCCTACAGCGGACTAAGGTGGGTCTGGGAGATCTTGCAAAGCACACCTCCTCCAAGTCTACGGTTGTGTAAGCTGGAGGCTAGTCCACCCTTGTCAAGCAGAAAGGATGGGAGTAGATCCACTGGGTGGAGCTGGGTGTTCTTGAGGGAGGACCTGTCTTTCTTGCAGGAGCTGGTGGCGGGGAATGAGTGGGCCAAGGCCATATCTTGCGAGAAAACTGCATTTGAATCTCCACAAATTCGCCAATGAGGAATGCATCGTAGACACCATAGCATATTTTCTGAGGAACCTTTTAGCTGAATGGGGAAGTTGCAATATACTTTTTACGCACAGTAGGAGAAACTTTATTCCTTAAAATACATGGCCACTCTTTGGCATGACCTTTAATACTTGGCCTTTTGCTTAATCGAATGTAAGAGATCTTCAATTTGTTGATCCATACAATTGGTTTCAATTTAAAAACAATATTCAGCTTCGAGTTTGTTGTGTATTAGCAGTTGAAGCAGTTTTATATGTATGTAAACAAGTCTTGTGCTTTAAAATAAGAAACAATGTTCAGATTATTTCTCCAATGTGCTGAACTCCAGCAGTGCACACAATAAGCATACTTCCAGAAACAGTTCCTCAAGCAGAAGCCATTGTGACGTCACAACTGAAGTGTAATAACTGATGACAGTGCAGTAATTAAGTGATATTCTTATCACAAGTCAATATTGCTCTCACAACTAGCCTGTAATATCTGGGACAAAGGACCCCATTACAGTACTTTATACAGGTATTGCAAGTCACTAAGGAGTTCTGTGACCACATACAGGAAAAAGGCCGAACAACAAGCTCCTTTATAAGGTCACAGAACTCTGAGGTAACCTGCAATATTATTTTTACGTACGATAGGCGGTATTGTATTCCTTATAATAAATGGCCACACACTGTAATCCGCTTTAACTCCTGGCCTCGTGCTTAATCTAAGCTAAGATATCTTACATTTACTGAACCATATGATCAATGTAGAATCTGTTTGGATTTTAAAAAGCTAAAATGCAGCTCTTAATGTGTTGCAGAAAAAAGTTTAAGCAGTTTACTAAAATGCACCGACAAACGGTTTATTGTTGTGCTTTAAAATAAACCACTTGTCCATCTGCCCACCTTCATGTGATCGCCTAACGCGGAATCAGGTATGATTCTGTCTGCTTGTAAGGAGGCCTGTGTTCTGCTCCTCCTAACGGAGGGTCCGATAGTTCTTTTGGTATTCGTGTGCCTTTGCCTTACGGTTTACACCCAGTTACTCCAGCAGTCCGGGTTCAGCTCCAATGAAATCATGCTTTTTGACTTTGTGGAATATTACTGCTTTAATAGAATATTGGAGTGTCATGTGAAAATATATGTTTTCTTTTTATACCTTTGCACTTTTGGATTTTTTTTCCATTTGCACTTTAAGGATCAGGATTGTGCTGAAAC
Source organism: Ambystoma mexicanum (assembly GCF_040938575.1). Classification (NCBI taxonomy): domain Eukaryota; kingdom Metazoa; phylum Chordata; class Amphibia; order Caudata; family Ambystomatidae; genus Ambystoma; species Ambystoma mexicanum. The sequence continues at coordinate 891,196,554 of NC_090931.1, forward strand.
ATGTTTTTTTTAAAGTTTCTGTTGAAATACAATTAAGCTGGTGGTGTTTGTCTCATAATTTGCTTTGATTGCTCGGTGTTAGTGCTACTTGTGTGAGTACAATATTTTATTTCCTGTTCAATTCTTCTGATCGTGTTATTGTATATCTCATTTATTGCATGGCCAATGCTTGTGTGCTGTAAATTCCTGAATAAACAGATGCATGTTCTTTGTGATGTCCTGTGTTTGTTGTTTCCAGAAGAGTGTAAAATGTATAAGGTGGGAATACTATCTCATTTAATGACAGAGTTTATTGATTTCTCGAAGATTTCTATGGCAGAACAAAAAGGCCAAAACAGCGAATGATTTAAAAAAAAAACAAATCAAAATCAGACATTGGTAGATACTACAGTTTTACAGATACATATTTCCAGGCTTTATACTTATGGTACAGGAAAGGGGCTAAGCTAAACAAACACCTTGCATGATCTAACTTAAGTTTTCCCCTGCAAGCCATATGTTTTGTGAATTTATGAGGGCATCCACAAGATCCATATACACCCTGTTCCAGCATTACGCGTGTACCGATATCCATTTTCCATTTAGAGGAGCTGATAGGGGTCAAGTCCTAAAAACATAGGCGCGGGGACTCATTAACAGATTTGATGTCACCATAAATGAGCATATCAAGGTAAAAGATGCAAATGTCATTCAAATGGATTTGCATAACCACACAAATTGCACAGGACAAATGGCATTTGCCTTTCATAAAATCAACAAACAAAAAAAAACCAAGAGAGGATATTTTCTTCGAATAGTGTTTTGAAAACGTTAATAGGTGTGCATATTTTAAACTCCAAGACTCAATAGCAATGTTTTCTCTGGAACATGCAGTCCCGAAATATGACATTTCACCTTTAGTTGTTAGCTATTTTTCATCAGCTTATTTGATGCAGTGGTGAAGTGCCCTGCCTGCGATCCAGAGGACGGCATACATTCATAATTTAAAAGAAGACAGCCAATGTTTCCCATTTTACACATAACCTCTAGAATACCCAGGAGAACGGGATCCACTCTCTGAAAAAAGTGGGTGGACGCCATTCACCCGCGTGAGCCCAGCCGCTATCCCTCTACATTGCAATATTATGAAAGTCCACATTTTCTCAGAAGCCCTTCACTCCTAGACTGGGCCAAGAAGTACCATTTACTCTTACTGTGGCAATCCTTCAGCATCCGTCTACTCTAAGGGCTTGTTTAGGAGGATGATGGCAATGGTAAAAGCATCTGGCCTGATTGCGAGTTTGGTGGTATTTCGGCAGTAAATGCACCAAATTACCAAGCTCATTTACCATCACTGCCACCCTGTCCTGTGGGTTTACCACAGGATTACAAGTGGTGTTAATCCCCATTTCTGGAGTCCGTAGGAGTCCATGGGTATTTTGGTGGAATTACGGCAAGTAGTAATTCTACCGGTTTGATTTTTGACCTTGAAGTGGAGGATTTACCTCCAGCATTAAAGCAGGCAGATCCTCCACTCCAAGGTCCAACTCAGAACTACCGCCACTTTTTGACTGCACTGCCAAACTTGTAATGAGGCCCAAGGTATTTAATATACTTCCTATTTTTTAGATACCACCTTATTATGAGTTAAGATAGCATAGGATATTTACTTCTTGGGGTACATGAAAAGTACTGCAAGGGGTAACCCTGCAATGTTCCTCCCAGATACTATGGGCTAGTGGTTCAAAATATATAGGATAAAGCATGGGTGACAAGTGACAACCTAGTCCTGCCCCTTCCATAAGACACCTGATTTATACCTGATTAATAATCATTTCCAGTCATCATCAAGGAGCGGGCAGAAACCAACTGTAAAATTAACCATGCTTAAGGATTTTTCCACTGTTTGACAATTAAAGGCTAAGAGCAAAGCACTCTTAACTGTGTGTACAGAATATGCCAAATTGGAACTTCCCGGGACTTGAGGCACTTGTCAGCCATGCCATCCTCTACTGCATATGCAGAGACAGGCAACCAGCGTTATTTCAAATTGGTAACAAAATCAGGTTTTCCTTTTTCATCCTTAACACAACCTTATGATTGATAATGTTTGATTGGCAGTATGTTGAGTTTGTAATTAGTACTGTCTGTGGGGCTGCACTTCGGTTACTTAATCTGAGGCTGATCAGACTTATGAAAAAATCAATGTTACGCCCAACTTCTAATTTACACTTGGTGTGTAATAAGAGAAAATTGTTTCAGTTAGTTTAATTTCAACCCCAATGAAAGTCTTTTGCGGCTTCTGTTTTGCTTGATAGAAAAGGTTTTAATTCTTAATAGTGTTTCAAATTGTTTCAAAATGCCTGTGTTCAGGTTAACAAATTCAGTGTTTAAAGTAAAAGTAACTTCCTCACATCCTCGACACGTGTTTCTCGGTCTTGTTTTGGCAGTAGTAATTACAAACTTACCAATCAAAAATTTTCAAGGAAAAAAGAAAACATGATTTTGTTACCAAAGTTATTTCGAAGCAACCTAGGCAGAACCTCCACACACAATTCAAACAAAACTTTGAAAACCAAACAACAGAAAACCTGTAGAGTTGAAATGGCATCAACTTATGATTTAAGAGATTTAGAGGCAGAACAGCTTTTTTCAGAACAACAACCATCAGTCTAGAAACTAATAATACAAACCAACAATCATTACGATCACTGTTGAACAAATTGGAACAATTACATACAAAAAAACTGGCAATGCTTCAAACTGTATGTTTCAGTTTTTAATTACCATGTCTGATTCCCTTGTATCACCAAACCAGAAGCAAGATCAGAGCCATCCAAAGCTGATACTACCTCTGAGGTGCTCTTTTTTTCTTAAAATTATCTCTTGCTTACCTATACACCTCTTATCCCTGAAATTCCCACCTGCCCCTAAATCTACCAGAACCAACACTATTGCCATGGTATAACCTCCCTTAGACAAACTTCAATAACAAGTCATCAAGGTCTGAGGAATAGCTCCATGTGAAGGGCCTACTGTCACATAAACGTGTACATAGTTTACTTTCTCTGTTGTGGAGATGGTTTGTGTGACGAATCCTAGGGTATTGTCACTGTTTCCAGAGGGGGAGCCCCTTTCCATGAGGCCAGGGCGGTGAGGCTGCTACCCAATATTCCCCCTTGTGGTGGTACTCAGTTGGAGGATCTCATGGTCAGGGAAACCCCCTTTGGGACCAGTGACGACCACATCGGGAGAACGCAGTATTTCCACCATTCACATGACCCTAGACCCCCTTCCCACATTTACCCGACCTTCCCTTCACCTCCTTCCTCTTCAGTCCCGCCCTCATACCCTATGTACTTTTACTAAAGCAGTCCAGGTAGAGAGTACTGAGATGTGGAAGACTGTTAGTGAGTTACCACATCAGCACTCACTTAGTACTGGGACAAGGAGGAAGTGCAGAACAATACCCAACACCCCTCAGGACCACTTTTACCAATTTAGTGGTTCATGACAATTGATTGGAAGAAACAAGATAAAAGCCGAAGAGGGACTTGACAGGTTGTCAAGCCCTCCCTGGAGGACCGTGAAAGCCATTATGGGCCCGACGTGCAGGAAGGTGCTGACCGGCACACCGAGAATGGGGAGAAAGAGTCTGAGGCCGGTCCAGGATGTGAGGACCACGCAGCTTGCAGATGGACTGAGATTCTGGTCACCCAGGAGACCTGGGAAGCATGGGAGTGCGAGGCTATACTGTCCCGGAAGGAGAAAATACTACGGAGCCGCCGTAGGCCAAGGGAAACTCTAGGAAGGTACCGGAGCACAGCAAATGAGTCCAGCTACCTCAAGGGAGCCGACACTCGCGCAGACCATATCACAATGTAGGCGGGTAGCTAAGAAGGCGCTGAAGGCTCAAGGAGGTGGTGGCACAAATCAGAAGGCTGGGAAAGAAGGGTCTGAGACCTTAATGCAGTGGGAGAAAAGCAAAGAAGTACATGGGCTTGTACCAAGGCTTGGCTGTAGAGTGAACCAAGCCCGCAGAAAAGAAATCAAAGGTCGAAATTGCAAGTCTGGGACTTGTACCCAAATAAAGAGAGCTGGAAGTTAATGGACAGTTCATACAGTACTTGGTAGGTTAGTGAACCAAGTCTGTGTGGGCCAACACAGTCTGGGGAGTGTATCCATGTTGCTCTTCTTTGTCGCAGTACCTGGTGAGAAGGAACCAGGTCTGTCCACCAGGGTCAGGGACCACCTACAGCTTGGGGAGTGCATCCAGGCTGTTCTTTTTCAGTGCAGTATATGGCAAGAGGAAGCGCCAGAGCTGCCCATCAGGGCTTGGGAACCCAAGGAACTACATTGTAAGCCAGAGGAAGGTTGGGGAAAGAGAGACATTCCCCAAACAGCTAATGAGTGGCTCCTACCAAGACAAGAACTGCCTTTTGTTCAGGGGAATGGAGTCATTCCTTTGGACCAAGAAGACATCTCCTTTGATTTAGTTAGCTTAGAGTTGAAGGGACATAGTTAGTATTTTGACACTGGACATTGAGACTTTTGCTTTGGACATTCTGACACTAGTTATTTTAGTTGAGGCAAGGAACCCCCTCTTCGAGTTAGTGTGAGATAGGGTTTTCCTTTCCTTTTCATCCATGAATAAAAGTGTATAGCAAACACTATGACCCCTCTGTGTCAGAGTCTTACTTCTTCACCCTTACATTTGATTCTTCCCTGCAATTTACTGTGTTCCTCATTACGAGTTTGGCGGTTTTACCGGTGGAAATACTGCCAAACCCGATTACTGCTACTGCATGCTAGAACAGGAACTCTCTGCATGATTTAGCATTGTGCAGACCCTATAGTTATTTCCCATTTTAGATTCCTGTTGGACTCCGTTGGAGATATGTTACTACATGGGTAATACTGCATCTGTTCACACTCTCGTAGGGCGGAAATATACAACACACAAAAGCAGGTGGTTTTACAGGGTTTTGGCAACCAACCCTCTAGTAGTGCAGAGGTAAAGGAAGCAGCATTCAGAAATACCTCACAGTTTATACTACCTCACCACTCTTAATGAGGCCCAATGTATCCATAATAAATGCACAGTCAAAGTATTTTTACATCTGTGTACAGAGGATGCATTTGATGTTCACATTTAATCAGGTCTTCAGCCACACCTTGTGGCTACGAGCTGTGGCTATACGAGCTTGAGGTTTATGGATTAGCACTAGATGTAATTCAACACTTCTCCAATGTGATTTGTGATCGGGAAGGCCCTGATAGAGATACTACTCAGTGGAAATTAAATAATTTATGGTTTGGACTACTGCAACGGTCTATACCTTGGCGCCAATAAGTCCATACTGAACAAAAGGCAGATTCTGCAAAATAACGCTCTTATAGCTGCCCTAAATATACCTAAAAGAGAGCACATTTCAGCAACTAGAAAACTTTGCAAATGGCTCTCCATTCAAGACAAAATCAACTTGAAATCTCTATGCCTCACACACAAAGCATTGAACCACAGAGCCCCACCCTACCTCACTTACAAATTCACCCTGAAATCTTTCACACGCACAATGAGATCCTTTAACTCTTCCTGCCTCCCGGTACCAAGATACAATCTCAAAAGAGCTGGCATCTCTAGTTTCCCTGTCCTAGCCGTCCAACTATAGAACACTCTCCCACAGGACATAAAAACTATACAAGTATTTGAAAAATTCAGAAGATGTGCTATTATCTGGCTACTCAATAAGAACTAACCTAATCTCCAAACTAGCCTATTGCACCGTGCCTGCCCATACTTGTCATCACTTGTTCATGTATGACTAGACCATTCTTATTGCACTCATGCGTGTACCATTTCACAGTAGGAATCAAATGCCCTGTAGATTATGCACTATGTATTACCTGGTTTGAGCTACATTAAGCGACCTTTGTAATATTATTGATTGTAACATGTATTAGATATGCAACATGTAACCAAATTCCTCTCTACTAGCGCCCAGATACCCACGGCTCATGTGCGCTCTACAAATAAAATAAACAAACAAACAAACAAACAAGGTACTTTGTTGAGAAAATAAAAAATTCGTTTAAAATGTCTGAATTACTCATGATGAAATGAGGTTACCTGCTAGATATCTGACTGATGCGCCTCTGCGACAAATCCCATGAAGTGAAACACATTCACAATCCCATTATAAGTCCTACATTTGTTAGTATTGAGCTAGTCTTGGTAGGGTGTACATTTTTGTGCAAACATAGTTCAGTAGGCTTGATGAATGGGTGTGGCTCACAGTAAAACATCTGCAAACTTGCCACAGGCAAAGGGGGGTTTTTATGCCGGGGATGACCGCCCGCTCCACAGCAGATTCACTCAGCCAGGAGTGAAGGGGAAAGCCACCACACGTGCCTGTATCCAAGCCAAAGGAGAGCAGTTCCCCATCTCAGTCCACCATTCAGCACTGGTCCGCCATTTTAGGTGAGGCTGCAGGGATGTGCTTAGCCTGCCAGGGGAAAAAAACAGATCCGTGGCAGTCCGATGGCACCTAAGTGGGTCCCCTCAGGTGCCCAGAAGCTTCAGGCTCCTCCACACCAATCACAGCTGAGCATCTTCATCGCGGGAGGGTGACGCAGCCAAAAATTACACTGGGGCCACCAGGGATCCTAAATCAAGCACCCATTGCATGTGCTGCTCGCCACAGCCACCAACTGTACTATTTTAATGCTCATATATTATCTCTACAAGATACTGAATCTACATAAACAGTAAAAAGAGCACGAGAGCGTTCATTGTGTATTCCTATAGTATGGGTATAAGAGGCAGCTTGTTGGTTTAATAAGAAAACTACGAATGGACATTTGATGGCAGTGAATGTGAGAAGGTCACATATCCCAGCACTATTGCCAGACATGGCCCTCTCATATTTTCAACAGAAGCACACCTAATGGGTCCGAGCAGTGCTGCAAATGATCCTTTTACTCGACCACATTATGAACTCTTAAGGAAACTATGTGATCCAGTCAGAGCGCGTGCTATGGAGATAACTGCTCTTGGAGTTCCATCAGCGCCACATCCAGCTTTAGCAGAAGAGGATGTGGTGCTCCCATTCCGCGCCTTCAAAGGTCTGTTGGGTACATGCATAACCAGGCAAAAAGAAATAACGGAGTGGTACTGCACTATATGTAGCCATTTTAAGCCATATAATCTACAGCCGAGTTGTAGAACTCAAGCAATGATCATGGCAGTAGGCTGCATTCTACATATGGAATATTACAATAGATGCGTTTCTATGTGTGATCATGTGTTCTGGGTAATGTAATCAACACACAAGGTGCAGCTGCAGGTATGGGCTTAGGGCTAGCCATAGCTGGGTGCAATTATTTCATTTGCAACAAAGCCCCCTGCCTGAATTTAGGAACCAACAGTGAGGTTGTCAAAGGGGTCAGGGGCTGCCCAGAAATAGTAGCTGAGGGATCTGGATAAGGTACATGGGGGTTCCTCAGACCAACCAAACCGGTTCCCTAGACTTAGGCAAAGGGCAATCACAAGACCACTCACAAACCCCACCACCCCCACAAAGAAAAATTACTACCAAGGTTCAAGAACCCTTAAAGGTGCCCTTTATCACAAGGTTGACACTCTTAGAAAGTTATTCCTGCTCCCTATCCAGACCCACAAACTAACATAGAAAATAAAGCTTTAAATTAACACAGAAACACATTTGCTTATTTGGCACCAATTCCCAAAGGGAACAGTCCTGAACCTGATCATACTCTCACAGAGCGTAGATGCTCCTTGGATACACAATTTCACATAAACCATCTGAAACGGGTACATGTTGAAAGCAAGAGAAAGAAAACAAACCCACACCATTCTCCTGCTCCTGTCACCATCATGGGGATTGCACAGTTGCAAATTCCATGCAACAAAAACAGCTACAATTACACCGAGCAGCTTTACAGGTTTCTCACTTTAGAGTTACATGCAGAGAACAGTGAGGCAGCAGAGATGCGGGGGGGGGGAGGGGGGAAAGGAGATCTCAGATATGCCCACAGCAGTTCAAGAATCCAAGACGGTGGCAGGGTTTAATGAAAGCTTGGGCCAACCTGCTTGCTACCCACATGACCCCAAGTGCATGGCCCAATCACAGAGCAACAGGGCCCACAATGCATAGGGGCAATCAATGTCCTTAAGCCCCACCCAAGAGAGGGAGCATTCACTCTATAAAAGGCAGCCAGCTCAGTATGGCAGTGTGGGTTGTTCACAGAGGAGCTGGAGGAAAGTGTTTGGAGGAGAGTGGAAGGCTAGAGATCTACTGAGAGAAGAGTTAAAGGTTGAACAGGGAACATTGAGGAAGTTGGAGGAAGAGTCTGTACCATCAGGAGGGGGGGAGAGAGAGAGGGTGGTAGAGTGGGAGTCCCCAGGAGCAAAAGAGGCAAGACTGTTGGAGGAGGATAGAGCCCCATCTAGAGAAACGGACAGAGGGAAGCTACGGGAGGAGAACAAGTTGCTATAGCTGGGGAGGGTAGAGGAAAGCAGGTAACCCTACTAGTCAGAGAACCCAGGGAGGTTCTGCCAGACCAGGTTGGTCCACGGCAGGCTACAGAAGAGGCGGGAGGAGTTACAAAACAGTGTAATCTAACAGAGGGTCAAATAGCTTATGACATAGTGAATCAGGAAGAAAATGGTACAGAGAACAAGACCATAGAACAGGAAAGTGGTCCGGTGACAAAGGACTCCCCAAGCCCAGTCCTGAAACCCAGGGTGAATGAACCAGTCTTAAGGAGGGTCAACTGTTTTGTAAGCTCTGATTCAATCTTGTGTGAATAAGAACTATATGACATAGTGCTCATTTGCTTAGATGTGGCAAGGTGATCTACTTTTTCTTGTGTGATATTTTGATGTATTCCCCTGATTTAATGTAGGTCTCCATCCTAGTATAAGGTAAAATACAGGGGTACCCAAAAGTGTGATTTTCCACAGTGAGGCAAGAAAAATGGCTTATCATGCTGGGAGATCCGAAACACATAAGGAATTAAGACAAGAATGGAAAGGAAAAGAAGACTATAGTTCTATAAATTAAGATTGGAAGAGAAAACACCAGACCCACAGGATAACACCAGTAACTAAGGATACAAGTTACTAGATTGGGGCACTTTTACATTCGGGTTCAGACATTTACATATTTATGGAACAACATTTTGAAAAACGTACCAAAATTAGATACTCTCTCCTGACCTTCCTTATGCTCTAACTAACACTGAAGAAGTCCTATCTCTACAGATTAAGGCTCAGCCACCCCGTGCCTCATCAGAATCTCTTGCGCCTCAGCTAGTAAAGTGTATTACCCCTTTAGTGGCCTCTCAGCTCGAGGAACTCTTCAACCTGTCCTTCGACTCCGCTTACATTCCCTCTATCTTCAAAATGGCCACCGCCATGCCACTCCTAAAAAAGCAAGGGGCTGTTCCAAACCTACCAGCTAACTTTTGCCCTGAGTCTTTCCTTCCACACTACTCTAAAGTGTGAGAAAGGGTTGTGTTCAACCATCTTACACATTTCTATGACACCCACAACCTTCAAGATGCCCTACAAGCAAGTTTTCTGCTCCTGTCACTCCATGGAAACTACTCTCATCAATGTCTCCAGCTTTATCGCCCCTGCTAAGCACTCCAACCTATCCTCTATCCTAATTCTCCTTGACCTGTCTGCTTCCTTTGACACTGTCAGTCACTCTAATCTCCTTAATACTCTCTCCCCTTGGAATTCACAATCAAGTCCTTGCCTGCACTGAATCTTGCCTGGCACCCTGCCAATTATCTGTCTCCCGGAGCAACAACACCTCTGAACTCACTCCTCTAACGGTTGGTGTTCCACAAGGCTCTTTCTTGGATCATCTCCTCTTTACGCTCTACACCTCTGCTCTTCAGTCACTTATCTCCTCCTTTAGGTTCTTGTACCAACTTTGCAGACACCCAAATCTTCTTCTCTTTTCCTGAGCTCTCCTATGATCTCTCTGTCCAACTGTCACTATGCCACAAATATACATAGCCTCTCTTCCATCCTAATCAGTTAGTGTGTATGCCTATCTGTGGTGGTCGACCAGATACACCAGAACATTGCTGAAATCAAGACAAGCCTATCACTCATCTTCTCAGCAAAGGATTGAAGCACTATAGACTGACTGTTCCTCTCCTCTTCAATATCTTGATGACAACAACCGCTTCCTCTTGTTCATAATGATCTCCCTCTGTATCTATCCATCGCTCTATATCCACCCTTTTCTCTATCTCTATCTCACTGTATCCATCTCTCTATCTTGACCTGTATTTGCATCTTTATATATGAATAGTTCCATCTAGCTTTCCATCCTTCTATCTGTCTCCCTCTCTAGCAATCTTTCCATATGTATATGAATCTCTCCATCTACCTCTGGCTGTGCATGTCTTTGTATCCATACTTCTCTTTCTCTATCAATCTCTCCATCTACATTCAACTCCATATGTCAATACACATATCTTTCTGCTTCTCAATATATCTATCCATCCCTCTTAATGTGTGCCTATATGTCCAGCACTCTCTATGCATCTCTCATACCTACCTATCCATCTATCTATATCTACATATCCATGTCTGTGGCCCTCATTCCAACCCAGGTGGTAAGTTCCCTACTTTACCACCATGGTGTAAACTCCGTTTACACCATGGTGGATGGCAGATTTACCGCCCCATTCCAAGGTGAGTGGGGCGGTAAATCCCCAATCCCCATTTACCCTTCCCCATTCCCATTTTTGCCCCATAGGGCATAATGGGAGTGGGGAAGGCGCTAATTACGGCACCGTAAATTACGGTGCCGTAATTAGCGCCAAGGACGCTTAGCACCTTGGTACTTAACGCCTGCTAAAAGCAGGGGTTAAGGTGGAAATCAGGCGTTAAGGGTTAACCGCGCCGACGGCGCCGTTAAACCCTTAACGCCTGGGTTGGAATGAGGGCCAGTGTATCTATATCTATATATATATATATATATATATATATATATATATATATGCATGCCCATCTATGCTTTATTTATCTATCTCTATCCAGCTCTCTCTAAACAAATTACTCTATGTATCTCTTTATCTCTTTATATCAATCTATATATCCATTTCTCTCTACCTATATGTCTTTATACATCTCAAAGTATGCATTTCTCTATGGCTCTCTATTGATCTCTTCCTGCAAATGTAACTGTATGTATCTCTTTCCTATATATCAATCTATCCATTCATCGCTCTCTATAATCTACATGTATTCATCTCCCTGTATGCTTCTCTCTATACCCCTCTTTCCATTTCTCTGTCTACATTCTATATCTTTATCCATCTCTCTCTGGATCTATGCAATTTTTTTAGAACTCTGTGTTACTCGACAGATCTGTCACCCACACCCTCTGTCTGTTTCTCTGTCGGAAGTATTGTTTCCGATTGTATCAATCTGTTTTGTAACGCTGTACCCCCATACTCTCGAAAAGACTGCTGTACAGACCAACATCATAGCACAACGGTTCATATATGACTCTACCAGGTCCAGCTTATGAAGAGACATTGTTTCTCAATTTGTAACTTTAGATTCCTCCCGTAACCCTCCGCCACTCCACATCTAACTCCACCCATCCCCTCATCGTCTGTCACAATGTAATAGAGTACTTGGTTTTTGCAATTGTAGACCAAGATGACTCTATTTTGTGAAGGGTTACTATTCTATTCCAATAACAGTAAACATATTGAATTCTTATTGTTAGTTAAGGACACTCTTTTACTTGGGTTAAAAACAAGTTAGTTGTTATCGATTTTACCCAAAAGAGTTGACTGGGAAAACCAGCACTAATCTCTTTGCAAAGTAAAAGTGTCAGACCAAAAATAACACAAGAAAGCTGCTGTACGTGTAGTCTTGTTTGCTTAATTAATCATTAGACATGGTTTGATTAAGAATGTGTATATTAATAGTAATATCTGAACTAAATATTATGTCTGGTGAAGAGAAAAAATATTGTCTTATTTTTTATCTCGAGGTCTAAATGGAAATAGGAACATATTTTTCATTTCTGCTGTAACGGCGAAACTGAAAGCCAAGGGGACCTTGTAATTGTGAGCACTAAAAAAAGAGGCTCATTGTAAGTTGTCCCAGAATTGGTCGTAGTAAAAATTCAAAGGATAACATTAAGTAAGAAATCAGAAAAAAAGATAACATGAAGTTGAAAGAAACACAACGGACAGAATTCAAGAGTCTATTCAGAATAGCTGTTGAAAGAGAACAACCTGCATTTTACATTGTAAAACTGGAAGCACAGCAATTCATGCAGGTTATGTTTTCTGCATTATTATAATATTTATGTAAATGTGTGCTTGACATGAAACAATGTTCTACATTTATGTTAAACTTTGACGTAAAGACAGCATATTTTTTAAAATCAAATATTAAGTACACATGGCAGGTTATGCTTATTTACATGTAGTTAAGTGTTATTTATTTAGAAGATGGATCATAAAAAATATTTTTTCTACATAGTTACGACCTAAAATTGTGTTTATTTCATGGTCACCTTTTGCCCGTGGATGGGCTTTTCAACCAAAACTGGAGCATTACCATCATGAATGGAAACATCATATCGATCTTCTGGGTCGATCATGCCACTCCTGTTTGCCGATTTGCAGTGCCCATTATCAGGACTAACATGGCCACATTTCATCAATGAACACATGCAGAGAGCAACATTTTATGACGGATGTGTAACAAATCCTTTTTTCTACCAAACAGAACATCATGTGCTTCGAGAGAAAATGGATGATGGAACTGCTTTGTACTGTATTTTACTTCACAGAATTTTCACTTGCACTATTCGAGTACTGGGATCAGAACATCGAAGAATCGAAAATGGAATCTGGAAGATTGTAACGAATGTGACTGTCGACCTAAATGTGATTACTATGGCTTAGAGTAAACAATCTGTTCTTCCATTGATTATGTGCGACAAAAGATGTAATGGCTCAGTTGGATGTAGTCTGTTGCATTAAAAAATTTTACCTTAGTAAATGTCTGACTATGAGCAAATATTGAAAAGTGTAAATTGTTATCTTCTTTTTGTGAAAAGCGAGAAAACATTAAAACTGTGAGTGTCCGTGTTTTGTGTTAGGAAACGTGATGGCGTGGTTGTTGACAGCAGACACTTGGCTACCCTGTGCACCAACGTCATGACACGGGGCATAGCATATCGGTTTGACATGGCGATATCAGGTTGATGGGTGTGTCTTATGATTTACTACCGCCAGGGCACTTGAACTTAGGATGATTGATCACCGGATACGATTATCACAAAATGGCGGCTTCAGACCTGTGCGGTTCTGCATGTCTAAATGTCAGCTGAGTTAAGATGCATTGGAAAAGATATTCTGATCGATCAACACATGCTCATAAATACATGCCCTAGCCATTGGGCCAATATAATTCCTGAGAGACGTCTCCTTAATTTCTCGGTATTACCTTTCCAACCTTGCTATTTCTCTCAGGAAATGCTTTAACCACATTGCTTTTTCACTTCCATTTTCTTTATGCATACACCTGCCTGTAGGCTGTAAGCCTTACAAACTATGGCACAAGCGTATTTGTTGTCTTTGCCTGGGTGATATAAACCATGTGCTGTGATTCTTGTACCTGTGCAGCATCAAAAAGAATAGTTGACCCGATGGGGGCACTGTTGTGTGCTGTGGAAAACGGCCGCCTAGGTGAGGAGCTCCGCTAACACTAATATCCTTCCTGGAATATCCTGTGGTCTGGAGTCTCGTTGGCGACTGTTCCTACCAGATCTGGATGTCGGAATACCCACAGAGCGGGCAGCTGAAATTCGGAACGAAAACGCGACATGACAACTGCTGTTCAGACCGTGTCGGTGTTTCACGCCAATCCAACCCTGCGCGGCCTGACAGAGAGAGCCTGGCACCCCTGCGGGTGGCGCTGCACTTTCACCCGAGAGAAGTCTGGGACTCGCTGCACCGGCGACAACAACAATTGATCCGAATAGAGAGGAGGAGCCCAGAGGAAGCGTCTGTACACCTTCCAACACCCCACGCGAGAGCGGCCGTGAGAGGGATCAGAGATCCGCAGGTGCATCCAATCGCTCCTCCTCTGAGAGCCAGACATCACGCAAGGCATTACAACAATACAGCCCAAGCTCGGCGTACCAGGGTGGGTGCTGGCTAAGAGGTGAGTGGGTGGGGCTGAGGAACGGTAGCCCCCATAGGGATACATACACCGACTGCCGTGGGGGGGTGGGTCCACCGGAGCGGGTGTCACCAAGCGGCCCCGGTGGACGCCCAAGGAGCAGAGCCAGCGGCGAGGGCAGTGGCTGCAGGACCGTCTATCCTGGCAACGGATCTTGCTTGAAGACGACCTCTGGATCACAACGCACATTTAGAAAGTAAGTGATAACGGCATTGCCGGGCCCCGGTCCCCATGGGCAGTGCTGCCCATCAAGGAGGGGTGACAAATGGGCCCCCCTTCCACTAATCACAAGTTACCCGCACCAAATCGTGGCAGGGCCCCACCCCGCGACCAACAGGGAGAACAAGATACCGTTGGGGGTGGTGGCCCGGCAGTCTAGGCATTATCAGTTGTACCCATCACATCCCCCAAAAACTTGCTAATCAAACATTATAGGACCACCGGAGGCACAATAAAGGACACTACTTGAAGGCACCATAGAGCAGTGAGGCAAGCGCACTACGGCACCCACCTGAAAGCCTCAGGTGCAAAACAGGCAGGCGTGCATTGTGCCCACAATTGGGACCTCACCACACGATCTGTGAGGACTGGGTGTGATACATAATACGGAGTGGGCGCCGCCATCTTGCAACCAAACATCAAGTCAGACCAGCGGTGTGATGGCATGACATGAGGAGCCAAGGGCCATAAAAAAGGTCCCATGGACACCTATACAAGCAAAAATACGGGCGAGGCTGAGACCTGCCTTCCCTATCCGCCCTCGCCACCCGATCAGCAGCAAGTGGGAGACAACACAGACCAATACATGGTGGCACTGCAGGCTGGTTTCGCAGCAGTAAGCAGTAGGCTGGATGATATTAGGAGAAACATCTCATCCATCAGAGCGGACCTCCAGGTAGTCAACCACAGAATAACCGAGGCAGAGACAAGAGTGAGCAAACTGGAGGACACCACTGAGGCACATGGTAAAGACATTGAGAGTATAAAAAAAGCCTTAAGTCAATCCAAGCCAAGTGTGAGGATCTGGAATCCAGGTCCCGCCGTAATAATATACGGGTGGTGGGACTGCCAGAGAAAGCCCTAAACACCACGATGGAGGCCTTCTTGGAAGAGGCAATTTGTACAATGCTACCGGGGGCGCAGTTCTCTCAACAGTTCCTGATTGAACGTGCACACAGATCCCTGGCCCCCCTCCTAAGCCTGGTGCCCTTCCTTGCACTGTCATAGCTTGCCTCCTCAATTACCGGGACAGAGACCAAATCCTCCGCTTGTCACGCGAAAGAGGCACCTTAACCTACAACTCAGCCCGTATCCACATCTACCCGGATTTCTCTACCGGGGTGCAGGCTGCCAGTTGCACCTTCGACCACGCTAAGAAGGCACTCAGAGAACGATCAATCCCATACGCCTTACTGTTCCCGGCGAGGCTGCGCCTGCAACATACCGGAAAGTCTCACTTCTTCGAAACCCCTGAGGAGGCACTGGCATACATAGAAAGCAACATAACGATACCGCCAGACCGAGGGGCTCGACAACCCAATCAGACACTGGACAATAAGTCACAAGACAATGAAGCTATCACAGATGGATGAACATCCAGACCGCAAGTAATTGGCACGGCGGCTCGCTGAGTGCGGCCTAACACACGCTATGAACAGCTGTGGTCACACAGCAGCTCCCGTAATTACAGCGTTTTTGCATTAGTTATGGGAATACACTATCTTGTTGGGGTGATGGTGAGGGTGGGGGAACAGGGGGTGGGGAGGACGGTTGCCTAACAAAAGTTAAATTGGGGCGTTGGGAGGACAGATGTTTAACGGGGAAATTGACGGTTACATGAACATAGATATGTTTTCATCAGGTACTTACACAGTTCAGTGTAAAGCCAGCTGGAGAATACGGCACATCCCAAATCGGTACAGGGGATTAGACTCCTAACATGGAATGTCAGGGGGCTTGCAAATCCCATCAAGGCCAGGGAACTCCTGGCCTACGCTAAAAGACATCGGATTGATATCCTTCTCCTACAAGAGACACACGCTACTAAGACAGTAACAGATTTGTTTGCCCGCGACTGGGGTCCGGTGCGAATTGGCACTGATTATTCATCGCAAGCCAGGGGAGTTATGACTGTTATCCATCAGCGGGTGGGCTTCCAGCTCACTAAATCCCTGATTGACGCAGAAGGTAGATACATAATCGTGTGGGGAATAATTAAGAACATGTAATGGATCCTGATCAACTCCTATGGTCCTAATGTTGACACCCCTGAATTTTACGTGAATATAATCTTGCAGGTCCCACCATTGGGAGATGGCAAAAAAATATGGGGTGAGAATTTGAATACCATCTTGGATCCGCTGAGGGACAGGACCTCAAGAGGGCATAGGACCCAATCCAAGGTGGTACTAACTATTCTACACATTATGTCCACACTCCCCCCTACTTGATGCCTGGGGGGAGGTACACCCTTTGGAAGAGGAATTCACATTTCACTCACACATACCCAACTCCAGTTCGCGCATAGATTATTGGCTATGTTCACAAGAGTTTATCCCGCAGTTGAGAGAGTGCATCATACTGCCGCGCACAATGTCAGATCACTCCCCAGTCCTAATAGACATCACTACATGGGAGGCCAGCCAGAATGGTCAACAATGGTGTATGTCGTCATCACTGTTGGGGGACGACTCAGTAGTTGAACCATTGAGGGCAGACATAACAGACTTTTTTTTCGATCGCACTACAGGTTCAGCAGATTCGATGACCACAATGTGGGAAACGTTCAAGGTCTGGTTCAGAGGGCACCTAATACCCTTATCGGCTGGCACACTACGCGACATTAGGAGAGAGCTGGACCAAATAGAAAACAAGCTGAAAACTTTACAACAAGCACATTCCCAATCACCCGGGTTAACCACGCTCGAGCCCCTACAAATGCATTTAGCGAGATTTAGGACCTTAGCAGACCAAGAAGTGCTACACATTATACAACCGATCCAAGCCAGGAGATACAGGGAAGCGATTAAGGCCAGCAAAGACTTGGCTAACCTGATTAAAACTGAGTACGTTGTGAGATTGATCACAGGGATGAGGAGCGCCGATGACATACTACACACAGAAGCCCAAGAGATGAATGTCTTCACAAAATTAATTCTGCACTGATTTGTACACAAATACAGATCAGGTGACGAATGCCGAACTTGAGCGATACCTGGCCTCGTTTCCATTGCCCTCACTAGATAGGGAAGAGAGAGATAGGCTGGATCTGCCCCTCACACTGGAGGAGGTCACGCAGGCAATCAAAGATCTTACAGCCGGTAAGGCTCCAGGGCCGGATGGGCTCCCAGCAGACCTATACAAAGGTTTCATTGCCGAATTAGCCCCCAAATTGCTGGCAGTGTGGGAAGAAACCCTAAACACAGGTAGGCTCCCGGGCTCCATGAGGGAAGCCATTATAACGGTGATGCTCAAGCCACAAAAACCTTCTCACGATTCCTCATCATATCGTCCCCTATAATTAATGAATGTGGACACCAAGATCTTTGCCAAGGCGATCGCCAACCGACTACTCCCATACATGAACAAGCTGATCCACCCAGATCAGTCAGGCTTCATTCCCTCACGATCCACTGCCCTGAATCTTTGTAGATTCTTCGCTACAACCTCCCAACTGGACCCAAAAGTTAGCATGGTTGCGATTGCGGCAGATGCTGAAAAGCATTTGATTCAGTGTCCTGGATATACTTGTATGTCATAATACGTAAAATGGGGTTTTGGCCTGGGTTCCTGAGATTTATACAAGTACTATACAATGACCCAAAAGCCAGAGTTAGAACAAACAAAACCCTTTCACCCGCATTCTCACTGTACAGAGGGACGAGACAGGAGTGCCCACTATCCCCCCTAATTTTCGCACTCACCATAGAGGGCATGGCGGCAAATTTGAGGTATAAACACTCGTGGCGAGGCATCCGCATTAGAGGCCCCCCAACTCCTATCCCTTTACGCAGACGATACTATGCTGTATCTGCGCAACCCTGAGAATAACCTCCCGCCTGTAATGAATGAGAGTGTCGAATTTGCCAGATTCTCTGGATACAAAATGAATCATACAAAAACGGAAGTAGTCCCACTGACACTAGGAACAAGGGCATCAGCATCCACAACACAATTCAGATGGTCCCCAAACACAGCCCGTTACCTGGGTATCATCCTAGCCATATACAAGAACACCCTATACGCTAATAATTATGAACCCTATATAGAATCACTTGAGGCCAAGCTGGGAGTGTGGAACAAGCTACCTATATCCATATATGGCAGAGTGGCCCTTCTGAAAATGGTGATCGTACCCAAATTACTGTACTTGTTCAGCAACATCCCGTTTTGGCCGGGGCATCAATTCTTCGGTAAAATACAAAAACTCACATCAGGCTTTGTTTGGGGAGGGACATAGCAAGAATCAGCTGGCCCAAGCTATGCAAACCGTTTGACTCTGGTGGTCTAGCAGCCCCGGACTTCCAACTATATTGTCTGGCCACACAGGCACATTATGCGAAGTACTGGTCGCACAGCCCAGAACCATAAGCACATATTCAGGCCGAATAATTTGCAGCCTCGCTGGCATCCTTTCACTCAATGATCTTTGTGAAGGCAAGGAGAGATGCGACGGAGGTAGATCCCGTGGCTTGCACGGCTTGAGTGTGGGCGGCCCTCTTTCGTAGAGTCCGGTGTGAGGAACTATACTGGCCACAAAACTCGCTTTGGCACTTCCAAGGTATGACACCCACATTTGATACCACACTGCAGAAGAGCTCAGACCAAAACAAAGAAATGTGCATGGGAACCTTTTCCCTGATGGGCGTTTTGTCCAATTGTAGGAGGTCTGGAATAAGGTGGGGGGAGGCCTAATCACTACAATGCAATACCACTGCCTTTGGACCACATGCAAGAGCAAGTGGCCATCGTTCCAAGCAGCCCCTATCCCACACCTGTTTCTGGTTAGTACGATGTCACAAATGGGATTCACGGGTAGTATCTCCTCGCTATATAAAGCGGTGCAATCACACACACCCCATCCAGAAACAATATGAGAACTAAATGGGAAAAAGATCTGCATGTCACCATCAATGATACAAAATTGTCTAAATACTGCTGCTTTACCAAGGACATATCACCCTGTGCCAATTTCAGGCTAATACAATTTAAGGTGCTAAATCAGCAGAGCTTACACCCAGTAAACTCAACAAATTTCATCCAACCAAACAAGCTCGATATCCCAAATGTAATTCCCCGCAAGCAGACTCGCTGCATTTGTACTGGTCATGCCCCCCGATCAGGTAATTTTGGGAAGATGTGGCCAAAACACTCAGTGATGTGCTGGAAATCCCAATCCCAGCTACTCCATTGAAGTACCTTCTAGGAGACATTGGAAAAGTCCCAATTAAAGTCCGAAGGCTCTTCTCGGTGGCGGGGGCAGTTGCCAAACGGAACATCGTAGTGTGCTGGAAATCGAAACAAGTCT
Source organism: Ambystoma mexicanum (assembly GCF_040938575.1). NCBI lineage: Eukaryota > Metazoa > Chordata > Amphibia > Caudata > Ambystomatidae > Ambystoma > Ambystoma mexicanum. The sequence continues at coordinate 891,216,320 of NC_090931.1, forward strand.
CATCCGTTCAAGCATGGCTCAGAAACCCGATTTCAGTACAAGAATGTGAAGAAGGGTATGTTAGAGGGGTCGCAGCTCTATGTAAACCAAAAGACATTTGGGCACCATTAAGCAGATACCTCAGGGGCTTGCAGAGTGATGCTGAGAGTACAGCTTCATCGTCCGGCCCTGAATGAGCTGGAGTACCGACCTGAGAGAGCTGTGGGGTTTGTAAATTGTCATGCCATATATGAATCGCAATGTACCATGCCTGTGTTGTAATGTAACTGTCAACTGTAAAATAAAGGTTAAAAAAAAAAAAAAGAATAGTTGACCTGTGGTGTCCACGACCGACCAAGTGGTAAAAGACCATGGTATCACTGGAGGTGAAAAGAAATTGATAGCATTGTGCTCCAACAACTAGAGAGCACCTGCAGGTAAATCAACAACTGACTGCATTGATTTAGAACCTGCCAGCTTTGGAACTCCTAGCAGGGCCATCCTCCTTTCCCCCCACCCGATTCCCACCCTCGGGGTATAAGACATCATGAAATGGTTACACATACCTAAGAATCACAAGGACAAATGGTGTACATTTGTAAACACGAGATCACATTTATTGGAGTCATACAACATTTTGGGGGCGGTTCCAGCCCAAAGTAATTTCACATCCCCTTAGACTTCTAAGGTGGCCCCTTGGTTATGTCGGGAGTGTCATTGTCTTATGGTTCCCAGGGACACTTGACACTTCCGGTTTGCAGAGTAGCGGATGTCTGCCTCAGATTGTACACTGTCAAACAGTAATTCTTCGGGACCACTGAATCTCATTGACGAGGTGTCTCAACTGTCTCTAAAGGACTCTGTGCAAGTCGTCTGAATTTGGCTCGAGTGCGGCCATCGTGAAACCGCTCACGAACGAAGCCGCAGCGTCAAACTCCTCCCCAGCTAGGACCACCCCGTAACTCTGACCTGTGACAAAAAGAAAAAAGTTACTCATGAACAAAACACGTTCTCAAATGTACACCCTTTGAATTCTGCTGAAAATATAAAGCACTTAACCCAAACCTTAATTACATATAAGTTAACCAACTGCATAACTAGTAATCAAATTCCTCATTACATCTAAATGAACCAACACCCGTTCACCTACTTGGCACATTTCTGATTTGTGCCCATGCCATCCTCCCTAAAGGGAGAGGGAGGCTGGGACTTCAGGCAGGGGACTGCAAAACGACAATGTGCCAAGCAGCCCCCCACCTTATAACCACTCCCTGGAGCCCAGCCGGATGCGGCTGGGCCCGGGGATGCCCCTTCCTTTCATGGAGGAGGTGAAAATCCCCCAGGGGGTGGCCAGAATGGCAGCCAGCTATGCAGGCTGTCCCTCTAGCACCCCATCTGGGGGCTGTACCTTATTGCCCACCCCACCCTTTCTGGGTTGTAAGGAACTCATGGTGGCAACAGTAAAGACAGACATAAGTGATCACACAAGGGTGTTTATTAAACTGTAAATGCAGGGTGGAAAACACCTATTCTAAACCTAAATCTAAGATGGGAGCAAGCGTCGATCACCAAATGAAAAAGAAGGCAGTCCATTTGGCGTTGTGTAAAAGGGCCTATACTAAAAAAAAATAAAAATAAAAAAATTCTAAAAAGAGTGTGGGATAAGGGTTCAATAAAGAAACAAGTGTTGACAAATAATAAGTCAGGATGTGATTGCCAGGGGTCTCCCTTCCCCACATTTTCAGCACGGGACGAGGTGGGACCTTGGAGCACAGCACACACTCGAGCCTTCTCAGTATGAGGTAACAGTTCTGTTTCCACTATCAAATTCTATGATGGTTAAGTCTCCGTTCAACAAAAGTCTCTTGCCTTCAAGGACCGGATGCATTCAACAAACAGAGTTCTGTTCCTCATATACTTTGGGTGACGGCTTCACCCCTGGGTCCCCCTTTTCCGGTAGTAGACCCTTCACCAAATTGTATTGAACCAATCGATTAAACAGTTCCTTTTCAATGCACTTTGGGTGATAGCTTTCCATCCCGGATCTCCCTCTTTCAGGCTCGGACCCCTTTTGACGTTCGCCTCCCTCCTTCGGGTTCACTGTGGCTTTTCTTCTATTCATTGGTTTCAATGTCTTTTTAAAAGGTTCATCTGGTCTTGCCCTTGGTTGTCGGCTTCTCTCTGCCAAGTTCGCTCTTGCCAACCTTTACCAAACAGTTCACTATGGGACTTTAGACTTCGCCCCTTCTCATTAGCATCCTTCCACCAGGTTCACTCTTGCCAACTTCACCCTGCGAGATTCACTTCAACTTCTTTGCAATCATCTGCCGGTCAAACACTCAACGGTACAGAGGACTTTACAAGACCCCTGTATGACCACTTTGACCTATCTTCACCTCTTCCCAAGGCCTTCTAGTTTTGGTATTCTCTACCTTCGGGTAATAGGCCAGAGTTTTCTGCATGAACACCCAGGTGGCGCCAGACGCCTCTGTTGTATGCTTTCCCCTTTCTTTCAAGAAGGTTCCTTTAAGCTTTCCAAAGTTTCAAATTATCGGTCTGCTACTTTTTGTTCAACACAGCCCTGTTTCCTTATCGACTCCCCCTTGACTCATCGGCTGTGATGAACTGCTTGGCTTTCTTCTACTTCAAGTCAAGGTTGGTACCACGGAGACCAGCATGTGCTCCCTGGCTTGGCTATCAGCGGAGAAGGGTCTTGTGTACCATCAACATCTGTTGAAACACACACTTGCCTTTGTTCGCAATCTTATGTTTCTGTCTGCAGAGATTTCACGGGCCTTGATAAGAAAGAGCAAGGTTACTTCTCCCCTTGTCACCCTCTCGGTATTCGCAGTCTTTCTCCTCCTTTTGAAGTGCCGTGCTGAGTTAGCTCTCATGTTGTGAGGTCTGCCTTGCTCGTAGTGTGCTGTCATGCTCCACCTTATATCCCTGTGGGGAAGGGAAAGGACAGTCACTTGTGTGTGATTCTGGACAATTGCCCGACTCTGCCTGACCATTGTGTTGGGACATGTCAGGTAAACGGCTCGAGTTAGTCCCTTGTCTTTCGTATTGTGCAAAAATGTTTGTCGGAAAAGGGGGGGCAGTGTTTTGGAATATCCTACATGGTAGGCTGGGGAAAAGCTGTTGAAAGAAGAAGGGGGATACCGCATTTCGCCCGTCCGTGTCCCACTCACACTCTCCAAGGACCCCCCATCCAGGTGATCCTCACTCACTGGCCCACCCCCAGGAACTGGATCCAATAGCGATGGCTGTGTCTCGGCCATCTGGATGACAGATCCCCAGGAACTAGCTAGGTAGACACCTTCAGGTTTCTCACAGGGTATAAGACATCATGAAATGGTTACACATACTTAAGAATCACATGGACAAATGGTGTATATTTGGAAACACAAGATCACATTTATTGTAGTCATACAACATTTTGGTGGCAGTCCCAGCCATAACTAATGTCACATCTCCTTATACTTCTAAGGTGACCCCTTGGTTATGTCAGGCTTGTCATTGTCGTATAGTTCCCGGGGACACTTGTCACTTCCGGTTTGCAGAGTAGCGGACGTCCGCCTCTGACTGTACACTGTCAAACAGTAATTCTTCGGGACCACTGAATCTCACTGATGAGGATTCTCAACTGTCCCCAAAGGACTTAGTGCCCGTCGTCCGAATTTGGCATGAGTGCGGCCATAGGGAAACCACCCACGGCGGAAACCTCTGCGTCAAACTCCTCCCTGGCTAGGACCGCCCCGTAACTCTGCCACGCTTTGGTGGTGGCCCTCCCGCTCCCCTCTCACAAAAGAATCTAGCTGCAACCTGCCTTTGACAAAGCCCCCAGTATTGCTGTGAGGAATAGATAATTCCCCTTGTCCATTAAATGCACCCCATTAGCAATGTAGTGGGAAGGGAGTGAATTCAAGCAACTGTGTCTAATGAATTCCAAGCTCCCGCTTTTGCACATTTTTCAATCCCTTTGTTCAACCTCCTTCTAGATTTCTCCATCCCTATGTGGGATGCTGTACCCCGCCATTTCAGTCTGGGCACTACCTCCGACCAGATTATGTCCGTGCCGGGCAATTCTTGCACCAGGGCGACACATATCTGGGCTCACAAGCACCCCCTCCCCATGATGGTGAGGTCATTTCCACTCAAATGTACTCAGAACTCAGGGTGTCGTTGCAGCTGCCACCACATACCCGGTGACCCGAGCCAAACCATCCTATTTTTCAGAAGTCCTAAATCGGGACTCAAAATATATTACTGTGCCGCTTTCTCAGCCCAAGTTATAAACAAATGGCCCATAGTCCATATTGCGTCATCTGTAGATACAAAAGCACAGTGTCATTAGGCATCAAAAAGGTGGAAATCAGCAAGTCAATCCTGCTCATGTTATGGCCTCCCTCTGCTCTGCGCCCCAAGTGGGATTGGGCTTGCCCTGCGGCCTCACATACAGCTGGAAGCGGTTAGAATCCCATCTATAAACGAATGTCCCAGAATCCATATTGCATCATCTGTTGATACAAAAGCACAGTCATAAGGCATCAAAAAGGCAGAAATCAGCGAGTCAATCTTGCTCATGTTATGGCCTCCCTCTGCTCCGTGCCCAAAGTGGGATCAGGCTTGCCCTGCAGACTCACATACAGCTGGAAGCAGTTATAATCCCATCTACCAGTTCTTAATTGCTGGTGCGGGCATCCCTAGCATAAAGGCAGTGGTGGCGGCACCTATTCGAAAACTGTGTACTCCCACAGCTCCCAGTGTGTGACAGAATTTTCCTAAATTGGTATTTGGTCAGTTGTGCTCCGTTGGCATGCATCAGGAGGGGGCCAGGCTGCTCGGGCCTGGTAGCCAAGAAGGCCCCCAGGAGCAAGACTGCACAGATGTCACTGCTGAGGGCCCCGTACATAACAACCCACTTTCCTTTACCCCCTTGGTCAGTCTTGCTCTGCCTCAACTTGATCTTTAGCCCCTCACTTTCGCAGCGACAGAAACTGCACATTGTCCAGGGCGAGGGCCTTCCCCGATTGGTCCCGCCTGCCAGCTAATACTAATTCACTGCAAAGGCCCCAAAAATGCCAGTGTGAATGCCGCCATAAATAATTTCACCTCGAATGCATCACTGCACACCCTGGGCAGGGCGTGCAATAACTTCTGCAACAAATCAAAGTCAATGGGTTTCCGACCATCGTGTTTTGGTCCCTCTGACCCGCTTCATCCCTTCAATGCCATGCATACTACAAAACCTTTGGTGGGGTCACCCTTTCCAATTAATTTGGAGTAAAGGGCTATGGCTGCCAGGTGCCCCATCGTCCAGCTCATGCACCTTCCTTCCCCGTGTGCCCATGCCACAAACGCACGCACCTGCTCTCCAAGTGCACAGTCTGTTTTCTGCAATGCCTTTGACACCTTCAAAAATTTACTGTAGCCTTGCTGGTACCTGGACCTAACACCTGGTGTGAGCGATCGCTCCCCCAAGTCCCAGAGCCCTTGTCCACGACACCAGCTGCCACTGCTCGCTCTTGAACAGCACCCCCTCCTTCTTGGCCGTAGGATGTGCTTCCCAGAACTTGAGCCACTGAAAACGAGAAAGAGCATCAGCAGCAACATTAACAACACCCTGTACATGCTGAGCCCTGACCTCGATATTCCTGTCGAAGCAGACCTCCACCATTCCCCTCAAAACAGAGGGCATGATGCAGATTGTACATTTATGGCTTGAACCACTGCTTTGTTGTCAGACAAAAAATGCACCTTTTTGTTTTCCAACTCCTTGGGCCACAATGTTAGTGCTCTGACAATGAGGAAGAGCTCAAGTGCCATGATATTCTTTGTCCTCCCCTTCCTGCGCCACTGGGTCAGCCATTTTTGTGCACACCACTCCTGGCCCAAGATTACCCCAAATCCCTCATTACCTGAACCATCCGAGTACATATGCAATTCCCCACTTGTTTGCCACATGGCTCTCCACAATTGCACCCCATTAAACCCTACGAGGAACGACTGCCACATTTTTAAGTCTTCTTTTAAACATGACCCCAGCCAAATGTGGCAATGCCTCTGTGAAACCCCAGCTGTTGCCCTTGCCAATCTGCGGGCGAACACCCTGACTGCAGGAATAACCTTGGCCGCAAAATTCAATTTCCCCAACAATTGCTAGACTCTCTCCAACGTGGTCCTGTCCCTTGACAAGGTGCCTTCTATCTCCAAAATCAACCCAGAAACATTCTCCCTTTGCAACCTGCAAGTACCCTTTCTTGTATTTATCTCAATACCCAAGGGGGTTAAAACCTCTGTCGGTCCTTGCATTTTCTCTGGTGCCAGCGGAATGTCCATTCTGTTCATCAAGTCTTTAAAGGAAGACAGTGCATGACCGCAGTCCATTGACCCTTCCCTACCCATAAACAAAAAATCATCCAGACAATGGATGATGCTACCCCAGTTCTCTACCCTGCGCGCCGCCCATTCTAAGAATGGGCTGAAAGCTTCAAATAGTACGCAAGAACAGCAACCCATTGCCATGCATTTGTCAATGTAAATACTGCCATCGCATTAAAATCCCAATAGATGAAAACTGTCTGGGTGTACAGGTAGGAGGTAGAATGCAGGTTCTATATCTAGCTTGTCCAAGAGTGCCCGTTTGCCCATGCTGGCCATCATAACCATGGCCTGGTCAAAGGACGCATAATGCACTGAGCAGTGGTCCTGATCTAGCCAATCATTGAAGAGACCCTTTTCAGGTATGACAGGTGGTGGATCAATCTGAACTTGCCCTTTTCCTTCTTGGGCACAATGCCTAAAGGGGAAACTATGCAATTCCGAAACAGGGGGTGGAACAAGGGGCCCGCCGCCCTGCCCAGTTCTTTCTTTATTGTATCGCTCACCACTTGTTGCTGGAGTGCGGAGGGAAGGTTCTTGGCCACTAGACCCAACAGTGGTCCACCATAAGGTATCTTAAACCCCTTGCTAAAGCCCTCCATCAATAAATCGTGCTCCTTTCTCGTTGGATAGTTCTGTAAATATTCCTGCAAAACTCTCCAGTCCACAGGGGAAGGCCACTTCACCCATTTCCCACTATTGGGCACCTCTGTGTTGCCCTCTGCCTTGAAGCAATTGGGTGATTCCCCCCACATTTAGAGCATTGGAGAACCCTGGTACAAGACCCTTTGTTAAAAGATCTGCAGGCCCGCCCCACAGAAAAACCCGTGTGCATGCTCATTTCCCGTCTATGTTGAGGGGCCTTGCTGAAAGGGTCGCCACTCGCTTTTCTGGTTGTGCTCAGACTTACCATACCGTGGCTTCCTTATATCTTTTGATACTTCAAAACTCGGTTTACTGGCCCTGTCCTTACCACCCATGAATGACACCCAACCGTCCATGTCCTTCTGATCCCAGGTCATATCAGGCACCATAGACATCTTAGACCCAAAATCTGTGTCATAATCTATCCAACCCGTGGAGCCATACTGCCTTTGTTCACTTACAATACTATCCATGTATTTCCATAGCACCGGCCGCTGTTCAGGATATTTTTCCTTAAAAACTTCTGCCAATAAAGAGAAAGCCCTGTTCCAATAAAAAAATGTCTCCTCGGGCCTATTTCTTTTCTGCCTCTTCTTATCCTCCTCCTTGCTAACGGTAATGTCAAGACCTGCAGTATCCGCTGCTCATAGCGAGAATATGTCGAAATATTCCCTTTCCCAAATGTGTTCTTTCACTTGCCTGGGAATATGCCATGCCAAGGTGGACCAGGCCGATAGAGGTGCAACAGTTGCTAAAGGAGTGGCAACCCCCTCCATTACATTTTCTCTGGTGCTGTAAAACCGTCTGCCCCTGCTAATCCCACAGGTTGCTTCTGAGCATGTCCCTCTAAAGCCGGGGTTACCACCCCTTTCTCAGCTAGGAACTGCACCCCGGTGCCCCCCAAAACTGTCCGAGTCTGTAGAGCTAAAGAACTTGGCAAGACTAACCCCCCAAACCATGCGAGTCATCTACCCCTGAAACTACTGCGATTGCAGAAGGGTCTGGGGGGACCTTCCCAACCCCTTCTAAAGGTTGCACTGCTGACCCCTTCCTTTGGGGCCTGCACCACTCCCTGCAATAATTTCAGCCTTTCATCCAAAGCAGTGCTTATTTTCTCAATTATCCCTGCATCACCTGCAGGCAGTGTACCTACCGAACCACTGCCCAACTGCTCATTGGTTTGTGAAGTTCCAATCTCGAAATATAACACCCAACTGTCCGGCTGCCGCGGGACCGGCTGCTGCATCTCCAAAGGGTGCCCTGCGGGATTACCCATCCCCTCCACCAAGGGGTCTTGCGGCAAGACGACCACCGTTTTACCCCTAGGTTTGCGCACCACACGTTTCTTTGTTGGTGGAACATCCAGACTACCCGCTACCTGTGACAACACAGCATCTTGTGACAAGAGAGATACGACCTTAACCCTTGGCACACTCGCCGCCCTTTTAGTTTTTGATGGTGTTATGAGGGCAGGCATCTCACTCGCTGGTGGAATGTCCAGAACTGGTGGTGTGCACACCTGGGCCAGCACAACCTGCTGTTGAGTGGGCAACTCTTGTTCATCCTCCAGCATCCTTTTGGCCCAGTCCTTCTCTTTCCTGCGCATTTTCTCCTGGAAAAGTGCGAACATTTTGGCCTCCTCTTCAAATTCGTTACCGCTGGGGCTGTTCAAACCAACATCGATGCTGGCAAACATGTCTGGAGAACCTAGTTGAGCTATGCTGTGTGCACTACATTGATGAAAAACAAATTGTATTGTTAATTTGCGGGAAAAAGGGGAACAAAAGATCTCTCCATAGACTCCTTCTTAGTCCTCTGTAAATAACTGACTTCTTGATGCCATCATAGCTCCCGCTTATCCCGCAGACAGTGCCCAAGTCCTGTATTAGCCAAAGTCTTGTACCATCTTCCTGCTAGTGCAACCTTAACAATACTTTCTGCTCCTCCCTTGTACTTTGACCAACACCAATAAACTGTCCTCTGGTAATCCTTAAACCTGTTTTTGTACAGAAAATTACATTGTTATTAACACCCAGCTGATCCAGCACGTTCGAACCTGTGTTGTGCTGCATTGCCTTGCTTCCAATATGGTTGTGTGCCCAAATTAATATATTGTGCGCATCCCAATCCCATGGCCCGAAAGTGTGCCAGCCTAAAATTAGATGGCCTTACCCAGCGGTGGCACCGCAACAGGATCAAGATTGCTTTTGGCGGTTTGATTTACAAAAACAAGCAAGAGGCGAAACCTTGCTAACCCACTGCAGGCACTGTGTACCTGGAAGTGGCACTGGGATTTGAACACACTGACTCTTCGCAACCCAATGGCCTAGTAAGTTTCTGGGACCATATTTTGCATGCATTGTTTTGGGTTGTTAGCGCTTTCCCTTCGTAACACAATCCATTCCATGTAATTTGGCGCGGCGGCCGAAAAACGTTAATCCCAGACAAAAATGTATAACTAATTATTCTTTTGTGCCAGCATTAAAAAAAAATAATAATTGTAACTAGCCCTCGGTCCTAGGACAATCCCTTCACATTCAATTATATGTAGGCCTGCGACCTCAAACGGTTGATGCAGTGCACAACAAGGCATCCAAAATTCATTGGTGTACCACAAGCCGATTTTGCATGGCGTAGCTCAATTGGTGCATGCAATGCGGGCACATAAACATTTAAATTAATGTCGCTAAACGTTAAAAGGGCGCCTACAGGTGCATGCAATATGAAGATTCATATTTAAAAGCAGCTGCAGGATGAAAAAGAAAGAAACCCCTTTGTATTAAATTTGGTGCGGCACGGCAACTCGAGATGCATGAGTCAACAAACCATACAGGCATTACAATGCCCCGTGATACAGCAAAACGCATGAGGTGCATGAAGCAACAGGAACATTTCAATACCTCGCAGTACTCTTAATAGCACAATTCATTAAACCCAGGGCTTCTGCCTCAGCTTCACCTGGTAGTCAATCCCTGCAATCAGCTTCAACAATGACCAAACCCCCCAGCCCCACACCGACGAGGGAACCCAAAAGATGAATAGAAGCCACCAATGAAACCACGACCCTGCGCCATATCCCGACCGCACAAGGACCACCAAGGAGAGAAAATCCCACTAGTCCCCACAAACAGCTCGATACGAGACAGCGCCCGCACAGTAACTGAACAGTGCACACAAAGAGAAACCAGTATTTGTCCTAACGCACCTACCCCCACAAGATGGCGACAGCCAGAGCACAAAAAAAAAAAACCTGCATTTGTGTAACAACAACCAACCCTGTGGCACAGCATCCGACAGGGAATACAAAGTTAAAACAACATCTGAAGAAATACAATTCAAACGCAAAATATTATCCCCCCACAGTGACTCCGCGACCGCACAGGACACATGGAGGGCAACCGACTGGGAACACAAAGATAAAAATATCATCTGAATAAATACACTCAGAACGCAAGATATTATCCCCCCACTGCGGCTCAAGTGACCACACAGGGACACACGGAGGGAGGGCAAACGCCCAAGCTCCCCATCAATGAACCACGTACGGATTGGCTGCAAGTGACCTTGCCCATCCATCGGTGAGCCGCAGCCCGCCAAACCTTCTGGGCCTGGGAACAGAGAATACTCACCTCACAGTAGCAGGTGTCAGCTTCAGATTCATTTTGAGAAGTGGCAACCAACAAACTCCGTCCACGAGACGAGACTTCAGGTGGGGGGGGGCTGAAAAACGAGAATGAGCCAAGCAGCCCCCCGCCTTATAACCACTCCCCGGAGTCCAGCGGATGTGGCTAGGCCCAAGGATGCTCTCTATGCAGGCTGTCCCTTCAGCGCCCTTTCCGGGGGCTGGGCAGCCCTCTTCCTTTCATATTGGAGCACAATAAAATGCTGCAGCGCCGAAGTAGGGTGTTGGTGCTGTTAAATGCACACTCTGGCCCAACAACTGCAGGTACTTCCACTGCCAGCAACCATTTAAAGTGGTTTCTCTTTGGGTTAGCTAGTCACATCTAGCATAGCCCCAGTAAATTCTCCCACATCCACTCACTTCCCCCACTGCTCAGTCAGCAAGGTGTAGTTGGAAGTGGCGCTAGTGGCGTGAAAACATTGAAAGCACACGTTTTTTGTATCACAGCTCCGGTAACATTTCCAACCTTAGGCAAAAAAAGCCAGGAGGATAGAGAAGCTCTTAACGCAATATGGAATTGAGATAGTTATTAGATGGTTCAATGTATTGGGTACTAATAACATTCAGTGTCTGCAGACAATCCAGGGTGTGGTCGCATTATACGCATTGACATTATTTCCAGGCTTTGGTAATTAAAAGTGGTGTGTCCGATGCCAGAAGTACGGGTACCTGCAAGAAGATCAAGACAGCAAGCATTCTATAGTTGAACATCTTGGAATCGTTTTGATCAAAACACATTACTGTATTTGACCTTGCAAATTGTTCCCCCACCCCAGCCTAAACATCTGGACAGTTTCCCCAGCACAATGGCACAGCTTCCACAGCCGGCAGCTATCCAGATACGAGGCTTTTTAAAGCAGCGCCGGGCTCCTTTACTTTCCGAGGTGAACACACTCCCAGAATTGTAGTTAAGTTGTAATTTAAAACGAAGTTTCAGGAGTAGACTCCAAAGAGGGCAATATTCCCTCCCAGTCGTGCATGTAACCAATCAGAGTGTAACTAGGCCGCCCCCACCCCACCAACGCCGCACACATTTCGGTTGTGACAACTAAGCAAGCTAGCTAGGCTTTCCCCCAAAAAAGTAAGAATAACTTCCTCTCTCCCTCTGCGAGAGACCTAATCATTTCTCGTACATCCTTTCCTTGAAATAGGACCCTGAGAGAAACTGGGAAACGCGTTCGGTCAGCATTTTTTTGTTTTTCCAAAAGGCTCGGTCTCTGCCATCATCATTCTTTTCTTTAGAGTGCATTGGACGGCACACGCAGGCGTGGATGGGTGAACAAGGAGGTACAGGCGCCCAGGGTGTAGGGGAAGCGCCCTCGGCGGCCCCGGCAGCGAACATGGAGGACACCTCGTCTTCGCCGAGGTCTTCTTCCCTTTCCTCGGTGGACACTTCGGAGACCAGCGAGGAGGAGCGGGACAAGAGACCCAGCCGTCTTGGTAAGAAGAAGCGGGGCGACAGCAAAACGTCCAGCGAGGAGGACGAGGGCTTCCCGAGCCCGGGGAAAAGGGGGAAGAAAATCGACTCGGCCCCGCAAACCTACGAGGAGCTGCAGAACCAGAGGCTCCTGGCCAACGTCAGAGAGCGCCAGCGGACGCAGTCCCTGAACGAGGCCTTCGCCGCGCTGAGGAAGATCATCCCCACGCTGCCCTCCGACAAGCTGAGCAAGATCCAGACGCTGCGGCTGGCCTCCAGGTACATAGACTTCCTGTGCCAGGTGCTGCAGAGCGAGGACAGCGCCGCCGGCAGGCTGGCCAGCTGCGGCGCCGCGGCCCACGACAGGCTCAGCTACGCCTTCTCCGTCTGGCGGATGGAGGGCGCCTGGTCAGTATCAGCCACGCACTAGGGGGCGCTGTTACCAAAAGGCACCAGGCCGAAGGGTAGGTACCCGAGTGCCATAGATATGCGCACGCGCCCGAGAAACGACCATGCGCGTCACGTCAGTCACCGGGTGCCCATTGCGGCCCAAAGCAACGCCAAGGCGGCTGCCAATCTTGATGCGTACTTTGGGGGGGGGGGGGTGTGTGTTTGCTAAAGATAAGAAAGACCGCTTCTCCGCGAAATATTTTACTAAATTATTATACAGACGCGGGCATTCCATTTCAATAGTAATCAAAGCTATACGACAGTACGCTTTGATATTTGATGTTAATGCTTCAGCTAGTGATCATTTTCAATATGCAAAAACTTCGAATGGAGGTGCATTACACGATTTGGCCGATAATTCAAATTTCAAATGGCCGAAAAGACAAGGCTGGTTAAAAATGTCATGCAATCGTATGGGGTTACTCAGCAGCTACATCTAATATCGTGTTTCATGCAGCGTTGGCCTGCATTTATTAGAACTGCAAACTCGCCCACAATGGCACTCATCTTCCTGATCTGGACGAGTGGGTTATAGGGATGTGCCTCCGTCTTTGACTGGAACATGGAACTTTCACTTTGCACGCAGACAGTGGCTGCATTTATTTATTTCGTTTTGCATTTATAAAGCGTACTAAGGCGATGTTATCAGGGCTCAAATCGAGGGTACACGCACGGGGACGGAGTCCCCCACTTTATTCAGAGGGTGGACTCCATAGCTCTCAACCATTTGTGTTGCAAAGGCTGGTGAAATCAGCCGATTTTGTTTTTGGCGGGTGAGACGCCCATTGAAATGAATGGGCGTGCAGGAGGCTTGGCGGGTGAGTCAGCCCTTTACAAGGCGGGTGACACCCGCCAAAAGCGTGTGAGTTGAGAGCTATGGGACTCAGTCCCCCCCCAGCTAAAATGAGAAACATTGAATATCCTCTTTGAATTTATGAGTTAAAGACGACTTCGGGGATCAAACCGCAATCATCAGGTTTGTAGGCCGCAGGCACTTCACCACTGCACTATATTACCTGATGAAAAATAACAAACAACTAAAGGTGAAATGTTGCATTTCGGTACTGCAAGTCCCAGGAAAAACATTTGTATTGGTTCTTTGAGTTTAAAACATGCACAGCTGTTAACATTTTCAAAAACACTATTAGAAGAAAATATCCTCTCTTGGTTTTGTGTGTGTGTCGATTTTATGAAAGGCAAATGCCATTCGTCCTGTGCAATTTGTGTGGTTATGCAAAGCCAATTTAATGAAATGTGCATATTTCACCTTGATATGCTAATTTCTCGCGACGACGCATCCCAGTGTTTGTTGATGAGTCCCCCCACTTTAATTTTTAGGACTTGACCCCTGGATGTTATATAACCAGTTACACCAGAACATGTATAGGCAGACCGTATATCAAGTTACAGGAACATCCTTCAGGCATTGATACACTGGTTCCAATCCAAACAAGATAGCCAATAGGTAATTTCATCTGCTATTAAGATCTGTTTGCGACCTGCAAGTTGCAACTCATACACAGTGGCACATCCCTACACCCCTTCCCTTCTCGCTATGCCCCAAATCAGGGAGTCGAGTACCTTTACTGTTGCGGGAGTAGTAACACTTGTTTAATGCACTTTAAGCGAAGTGGTGAGACAAAGTAAAACACATTTTATATATTTTTTTCAGGATAAAACTAACATGAAACAAAATAAAAGAAGTAAAACAATAATCCAGAAAGTTAATGTACTGTACTATCTCTGTAGATCGTGGTGCGAAGCCTAAGCACAGCAGCGGTTCCATGGAGCACATTGAAATGGTTTGGTGCCCATTCAGCACAGCTAAGAGCATGGGTTCGCTGCAGCAAGTCTGGGTGTGTGCTGAAATTATTTTACACACGCCCCTTTCTTTAGCCTTGGTTAGCTGCCAGGGCTATTACAAATGAGACCAGGCTCTGTCTCTGCCTTTTCACAAACCGGACCCAGGAGAAAGGCTCAGCTTAGTACAGGCTGCCAGGATGAGAGGTTTGCACTCGCTCAACAGAGGTTTAAGCAGAGGGAGGGGGTGCCTAGCTATAAGGGAATCAACAGGCCCCAGGCCGGTCGAAGCCCACCATAAGCAGAGCAGCCTGAAAACGTCTCTTTCCACTGTGATGTGTCTCCCTCCTTTGTCCTTCTTAGTTTTAGCGCCCAGATGCCTATGACAAACATGTTCTTCAAAAACACCTACCCTAACCCACAGTTAGGGAAGAACAGTCACGTGTCTGCCGCCAAAACCTTTCATGGGTCATATGTGAGGGGAGATTCACATATGACCCATGAAAAGTTTTGGATTTTGTATAATAGAAATATTATGTGACATATTGGGTTGCCTGCCAGCTGTTGGCATAATATGCCCAGTTCGCATGATTGAGGTTCTAATTTCTTTCAACTTTCCAATGAAGTACAAGGCAACGCTGCCACACAGGTCCTGGATGTTGTGGTGTGGATGATGTGGTACATTGCCCCACTTTGTTTGAACAGCTCCACGGGGCTTTAATTCAATCTGAGAAGGGATTCTTTTGGCATTGGCATGTCTTTCGTGGTCGGTTTTCCTAGTGTGTTTAGGTTGAAGATGCGTCCGGGGATCTTTGGATTTCTGCCTGTTAGAACATTTCCAGCTTGTGTCAATTTTCAGAGTTTGTTAAGTGCCAGGTGTTTTGTGGAGAGGGCATAGGTATAGATAATCCTACTGTTCTGGGTCATATAATAGTAAAGTTATTGCTGTACATGCCAAGTATTTAATTCATATATCCATCTACATTTATTGTGTACCCTATGTTGTCTTATTTTCCCAGTGGTGCCTTCAGAAGGCCAGATACCTACATCATATGGCAAGTATTGTAACAATTTGCCTGGTATTGACCTCTTTTGCCCAGGTACTTGAACTGTTTTCCAGGTATTGCCATTACACAATGTCCTGGTACTGCCACCAGATGGCAGATACTGGCATTATGTGCCCCCATACTTAGTCATGCCATTTGTATCTTATTTTCATGATACTCAAAGGTAGTCACACAGTACCAGGCCGTGGAATCATATCTTTTTTATTTATTTATTTATTTATTAGTGCACATGGTTATACATAGAACACCTTTTGCACAAGCTATAAACAGATAGAAACATAAAGACAGTCATCAATCACAAAGGCAACTATATATAACCAGTATACAGTCTCAGGATTAACAAAGTGTAAATTAAAATCCTTTAACAAGAATTATGAGAGCCAGATTGTAAACCACATAACTTTCCATGAGATCCTATCAAGAAGGTCTGCAGCAACATCCCAGATATAAAAGTAGGCACTGGCAGTGGCTAGCGATTCTGCTGAGTATATGCATGCCCAAAACAGATGCAATACCAGCTGTAGAGCAAATGAGCTTGTGAGCTTGTAACCATATTATAATCCCTTCCCTCAGAGAGCCCTACCATGACAATGCCGAGATTTAGTCTAACAGATATGACCAATGCTCACTGACTCAAACTCCACTTCACTCTTTGTGAGGGTTCTGCAGTTGCCCTTCACAACCAGCTAACTCACACTCCTGGTAATTCACATGACCTCATCTTCCTCTCCTCGCTCAACATAACTGGCCCTCTTAATCCCTCCCCACTTGACCACTCCCTTATTAATGTCACTGTCTCTGCTTCCCTTCCACTTCCCTCCCCCTCCTGTCCTACCAACAAGTGTACATTCAAAGCAGACTCCTTGGCACCCTATCTCAGCCAAGTGGAGTCTTCCCTCAAAGCTTTCTCTCCCCTTCTCCAGGTCTCCATCAAGCAGACATTCCTGGATTTTACCTCAGAACTTGCCTCTCTCTTTGGATATTGCTGTTCTGCAAGCTCTTTCATCAACTCACCCATGGCATCATCGTTGCATTTCTCCAGCCATATAACAACGTAGGAGTATCATGTGCATCCATGGCATTGACCTGTGGGCCTGCCCTTCTTGCTTGATACAAATAATCCCTTGCTGCTCTATCTTATCCCCTAGACTCTGCCACGCCCCCTACTATACCTTTCTTATTTTCTCCCCCTCACTGCAGGCTATCCTGAACCTAACAGTATATTCTTGTGCACCCTCATCCGTGCTTGTTCTCCTCATTCTCTGATGAGGACTTCTCTTCTGACATCTCAACATTTTCAAAAATTAAAAACACATTGACTGCCTTCCTTATGCTGTCGCTCCTCCCCCCTGCTTCTCTCCTCTGACTCCCACATTCACCCTCTCTTTCTTACTGGCTTTCCCTTCTATCACCCCTGCTGAAATAGGACCCATTCTCCAGTTAGTCTGCCTAACCGTACTCTGCAGGATTGGCCTCATTTGAACCCAAGAATGTCAAGTAACTATGCCCCTAACCTGCCCTTATCCATCTTCACTGTTTATCTTATCGCTTGCTTTCGGTATCTTTTCAGCTTGCATCAAGTTGGCCAATGTTTTACTCAACCCGAAGAAACCAAAAGCAGCTTACTCCAAAAACCCTGCAAATTATCACAATATCTCTCTTCTCCACTTCTGCAAGGTCCTTGAGCGTGTGGTCTTCAGCCATATTACCACTTGCTTGAAGGTGAACAATTCTTATGACCGCCTTCAATTGGGATTCCTTTCCAGACACTCCACAGAAAACTGAACTCAACCACATGTCTAAATTCTTCACCTACACTTATCACTCTCACTTGTAATCCACCCTCATCCCCTGCTGTCTTTGACTCTATGGATCATCCTTTCCACTTTCCGACCCTCTTAAAACCATGGCTTCCAGGACTCCACCCTTAATTAGGTCACCACCTACATAGCAAATTCTTCCTTCTCCATCTTCTGTGTCATTGTCACTTTCTTTGCCACCCTAACTCCAGTAGGAGTCCCTGAAAAACCTGTCCTTGCCCCCCTCCTCTTCACACTCCACACATCCTCTCTTGGTAATCTCATCTCCTTCCTAGGTTTTTCTTAACATAGTTTTGCTAATGACCGCAAATTTGTTTGTCCTGCTCCTCTTTCACTGGTGAACTATCCTTTTACATTACCGGCTGTCTCTTTGACATTCCTCACTGAATAGCACTGCAGCGCCTGATGTTTAAATCATTTACGACAGAAGCAATCTTTGTCCACACCTCCGACCCCACACTCTCTTTGCCCTCTCATATCCGCTTCCCCTCTTCTCAATCACCATGGCTTAAATCCTGAGGACCATCTTTGACAGTTACCTCAAACCTCCAAGTGTTCGTTACATCTACTACTAAGCATGCTGGGCTCAAGCACCTAAATATGTGTAAACACTGCCCCACCTTCACTCTACAAAGACTATGATCTCTACCCTATACCTACGCAGACTGGATCACTGCTTCAGTCTCCTTATGGCACCCCCGCCCCCTCTACTCAGGCAAGTGTTCGCTGACTGACAGAGGTTTTCATGAGCAAGCTTCAGGCATATATTTCGTCCACTGGGAGCACTGTATACAGGACCAGTGATAAAACTACCACTCCCAGAGAGGCAGGACCCAATGCCACTCCAGCATGCCAGTGTCTCCTCCTTTTGCATGTGTTCTCTGGACAATCATTGTGTGTGGGGGGCTTGGATTCGTTCATTCTGTGGGCATGTGTGCAGTTTACTGCTCACCTCACCTATGTGTTTAGCTTCAGAGCCTATGCGCATTGCAAATGTGCTCTCCCTTTTTAAATAGGTGCCATACTGGTGTTCCATCTTAATCATGAGACCAATTAAATGATTTCAATGTTTTTAAAAACATATTGCGACTTATGCCTAAGCAACATTGACTCTTAGAAGAGTTAACTCCATTGGTTCAAATATTTTACAAATACCTTTGAACTTGTATCCAGTTTTCTTACCGTATTCCATTTTTGACAAACGTATTTCACACATGCCACATGATGGGCTCACATACATGAAGGCATGTTCTTTTGCCATGCATGTTTGATGCTGTTGCCAAGAGATTGATAATTCATTTATTTCTCAGGACTTTTTTATTTGGATTCATTTTTTGGACATGGCATACGTGCATACTCTAAACCAATGATATTGAACACTTGTGTGAAAGCTCTCCAAATTATCACTTGCGTACAAAGTTGAACACACTTGTAACAGGATTTATGCTGTATATCCTTTGAGCATCTTACTCAGAATATGTTGATGTCAGACTTTATTGTGTTCCTTATTTGATGTTTGTAGACTTGGCAAGTCTTTGATTACCTATTTTTGGGAATGAGAAGTACCTGGGATGCTTTGTGTTTTGTGGAAAGCGATTAATAGGCCAAAGCGATCCTTGCCTTCTCCGATTTCTCTTGAATAAAGAACATATAGATATTACTGTAAGATGCAGCACACTTGTGATTTGAAGTTGCATTCTCCGTTTCTCTTCAGTCAAGATCTGCCTTGTAATTTGTGCGGTTGTAGATAATCCCCAAGGAAAGGATCACTGTTGGACTCCGCCACCAAATTCTGCAGGCTCCCATCTGTCCCATCTTCTATAATTATAGTAATAAAAAGAACATTTTAAGTAGTTCTCTAATCAGCTTTTAAGCCACGAGCCACAACCTGCTTAGAACTGGTTTATGCTATAAAAAAAACTTTAAAGGAAAAACATATAAATACTGTAACATAACATATGCTGCAATATAGCAAGTGGTTTCATGCCGTAACTTTCATCATAATGGAATTAGATATTTGACGTTTGTAGTATGCAGCTCGGCCTCTCGTGAGGTAGACATCATATTTTTATTTGGAGTTTTTTGCAGATTCTTTGCGGGTTAAATGTATTCCAATTCTATTTGAAAAGGCATTATTACACCTCTGATTGTTGTGTCTTCAAATTTCCCATCAACATACTGTGAAAAGCCTATTTTGGCCCCTATCCATGCCTATGGTCTCCTTTATCTCTGTATTTTTCTTGCATCCCCTGTCCTTGCTATTCCAGATTCCCTGACTCTTGGGGCTTTTCCATCTTTGTGCAGTGTTTGCACTTCTCACATGATCCTATTTTGCCTTTATTTTTTCACAGGTGTTTAAAGCTTGTTAACCGCACATCTTATTTCAAAAGACAAGTTGTTTGCTGCACTCTGTTGCTTTTTTCCCTCTGACTAAGAATCGTATTAAGTGTTTCGGGCTCAGTTTGTTACAATTTTGCTTCTAAATGCCTTTAGCACGCGGGGAATGGCATAGTGTTTCACCAGTTATGACATGCACGAGTTTCTAGAAATCATTTCTGTTCTTGTCTCTAACTTTGGTTTTATTTTTTAATTATTTTATTTTCTTGGTTATTCATAATGCGCACTATACATTAAATGTGTTTCAAGGTGCAACAAGACAAGGGATGGGGACACAGTTATACACCAAAACGTTCTTAAAAGGTCATGAAACATTCGGAATGTGCAAGTGCTAAGGCATAAGAACAGAGGAGAAGGAATGGAAGGGAAGTGCGGGAAGGAGAAAGAGGGAAGGAGAACAGACAAAAAGCATTCTAAGTCGTGAGACGGTTTAGAACGTGCAAGTGCTGAAACATGAAAAAAGGGGGGTAGGGCGGAGGAAGGGAGTGCAGGAGGGGGAGATGTGGGAGGTACATTAACAAGTTACAAAAACGTGCAGGAATAAATGGGTAAACTGGATTACATGTTTCAATGGGGCATATACTATTGCTATGGATGGTGGTAGATGGCAAATGTGTAGGAACACACATCTGCCTTAATTATGTTGTTAGCCCCTCTTTTCTTTTTCCATTCCGGGGCTCATTTTGCTCCTAGTCGTAATTTGACGGCAGAGACCTTGTACTGTTAGCACTGAGGTGTAGCCACGTCCCCACCACCACATTTCCATCATTTGTACTGCAGGGAGCAAATGTAAAGAGCAAAAGGCGGCATACAAGCGTGTACACCACGTTTTGCCCTTCACATTTGCACTCTGCAGTGTAAATGAAGTAAACGCTGCCTGGCATCCAACCATGCCAGGCAGCGTTTACTTTTAATTGTGAGCGCCGCTTGCCATACTTGCATGGCAGGCGGTGCTCACAACTTCAAATAAACACTGTCAGACATGCCAGCATGTCGGACAGCATGTACAACGGTTTGCTATGGAGCAAAAATCCAGCTGTTTCCATAGTAAATCTTCACGTCGGCATACAAATCGCATGCTGGCGTGAGACCAAGTTGTTTTTGAAGGCAAAAGGTAAACAGGAGGCAGAAACGTGACGCACGTTAGCAATGGGGACGCCGCCTGAAGAAATGGTTCTATGGTGCGGCAGTGATTGCGAGACGGCCCCCCTGGGCATGCGGCCACTTAGCAGATTACTTGCTGTGGGGTCGCACAGGTAACCGTGTGCATGCCCCAGGCCCACCCCATAGATAACTACTGCGTTCGGCAGAGAATGCAGTGGGCCCCCACCTTGGTATGGCGGCACCTAATGAATATTTTGTGTGCACAGGGAAGGGTGCGTGGTGAGATGGGGTGGCCACACATGGTGGACAGGGCCACCAACAAGAACAGACTGGAAGTCAACCCCTTTTTAATCAGGGGCAAACTGCAGAACCACAAGGGGCCGCACTGAAGGTGCTAAAAAGGGGTGGCTGACTTGTAGCAGTCCCCCCTTTGTATTATAATATATGTTTATATGTTTCTGTTGGTTTGAATATATATTTTACTGGGTATTTATATTAATTGTGATGTGATATAATAGTTATGAGGGATAATGCATGGTAGTGTTTGACTAGGGGCGTAAGTAGGAGAATGCTTATAATGTTGGGTGGTTGGGTATAGAAAGGGGAGGGGATAGAGAAATTAGCTGGATTGTGTGTACCCTGGCGTGGGACAGGTGGTAGAAGTGGCGGCCTGTGACAGACCGCCTAGGGGGTGTGACCACCCACTGAGGCCATCCTCTAGCTACCCACTATAGTGGGTGGTTCCAGGTGTAAGTCAGGAGTCTGCTCCATCCCAGCCTAAGCGACCCCCCCTGGTCCCTGTGGTTCTATGTTCTCTCAAATGTTATTTTTACAATGGGCTTTTCACTGAACCATTTTCTTTCTCGAAAAACCCGTCAACATTTTCTTTTTTTCATTTGGGGGGGGGGGTATCACTGTGACTCCCACACCCCCAATCATATTTTCCCTCATAAGGAAGTTCGGCTGAATTTTTGGGGTCGTATACATTTGGAAATATCTTTGTGTCATTTTGCATGGTCCTCCCCGGGTATCTGAACCAGGAGTGCTTGCAATACATAGCACAGCCTTAGCTACATGGTCAGCTTAATTGCATGAATACGGCCCAGACAAGACATTTCCTGGAGGTCCCATCTTGTATGCTGCTCCATAGACTCCTTCCATAGCTCAGGTGTATTTGCCCAAGGTAAAGACTGATATGTTGGGGTAATATTTACTCCTAAATTATTCATCTCTTTCTCTGTCCATTTGCATGGGAATCTATTTTTTATCGTGAAGATTGTTTCTTGGAATTCTGCGATGTTAAGTCCTATAGATTTGTCACTATTTTATGCGAAAGCAAGAGATGTCACCAAAATCACTAAGGGTGGTAAATGGCTCCAGAAGGGACGAGAGAGGGTCTTGTAGGGAGAAAAGGTTATTTTCAGCATATAAAGCAACTTTGTGAGGGATGTTGTACATCAGCCCTTATATTTTAGGGTCATACTGGATTCTCTGTGCCAGAGGTTCAATGGCTAGTCCGAAGATGAAGGGTGATAGTGGGCATCCTTGTCTGGTGCTCCTTTGCGGGAGGTCGGGTTTGAATATAGGCCATTGACCTTAGCCTAAGGATTTTAAAGTTGGCCAAAATATATTTTAAAAATTCGGGTCAAAGAGGAAAGCGTTGATAATGGCCTCTAGGTAGGCCCAGTCTACACTATTGAACACTTTGCGTGTGTCAAATGAAAGTATTACGTAGCTTTTTTCTTTCTGTGGGTGCTCCTTCCCCAACCTATTCCCTGGCCTCAATCCCTAGGCCCCCCCACTGCAACCTTCACCTCGGGGAAAAACCTCAGATGCACACTGGACACTGATTTCTCCCTCTCCCAACACATGAACTCTGTATTCAGCACCTGTTTCTTCCATCTACGCATCCTCAGGCGTATCGTCTCATACCTCACCTCTCCTCACCGTTTCTCTGTCATCATCTCCATCATCCTCTCCCGCTATGAATATGCAAACTGCCTTTACCTAGGCGCACCAGCATTTTAGCTAAGAAAACTGCAAAGAATTCAAAACGCTGTAGCCGGCCTGCTCATGAACCTACCTCACAGAGAACACATCAGTCCTACACTAAGAGTCCTCCATATTGGTCGACGCACTATCTTTAAAAAATGTGCATCACTCCCCGGGCCATCCAGAACACCAGCCCAGAATTCCTCCAAGACAAAGCCACACGCTACCACCCCTCAAGGACACTCAGATCTGGCACAGCATCTCTCCTAGGTGTCCCACATTACAACTCATCCAGACTTGGCGGATCCTCCTTCTCCGTCCATGTGCCGATTATTTTGAACTCCCTACCCCTGCACATCCACAATATTGACAATCATTTGGCACTCAGAAAGGCCCTCAAAACCTGGCTCTTCCCTTCCACCTCCTGAAACCCTCTCTATTCTGTTGATAGGCGCACAGAAACAGTGACCCAAACACAACACTGCTATCCACCAATACCCAATGACGCCACACACACACACACCCCTTCACTGACAGACAATCGTACACCAGCCTCCGCCCCCGTCTCTCCAGGCCCCTCTCCCACTGCTCAGACTTTTGTTCCAGGGAGACCACTACTAGCGAGACCAGCCAATCGCATTGGACCAAGAAAAAAAAGACATTGAAGCCGAACTCCATCCAAGCTTACGGTACGTATGCCTTGCACCACATGTGTGGATACAGGCCACAGGCACGCCCACCCATCCATGCACCCTAGAATGCACATATGGCAATTCTATTCCGGTCTAATAGCTCACATAGCCGTCCACACTAAATCCCTTGACGTACCTCAACACCTCTGCCATTTGAATACAGCGACAACCTATGCAAAATGTCGGTCTAGATGGGTACACATCGAAATCTCCGGCACCAGCACTCTATCCTAAACCACCAACAACACCTGCCCACGTGCCTGACCTCCGGACTGCTCACTGGAGCCTAGCGAGTCCACCCAAGTCCTAACACGTGTCTGGGGTTGCTGTTGGTACTCTTGTTCAGAGGAGAATTGCCTAGCATTTGGGTGCTGGACTGCCCCAGGACAGGACAAAGACTGATATGTTTAGGATATTTCTCCTCTGTGAAAGATAGTGAGCTAAAGACTCTGGGTAAGGCTCTTGTAACCAGGACTCATGTCTGGCAGAGAGTCTCCAAGGACCCCCCTTGTTATTTGCATATTTCAAGTAACTTCGGGTCTCACCCTAAGCTACTAGGGGAAGCCAGACGTGGACCCCTTGATCACTATTCTTAGAGAGGCACAGCTACAGCCTACTGATGAGGTTCAACCAGACCGAAACACGTGTCTGGGGCTGCTGGTGGTACTCTTGTTCAGAGGAGAATTGCCTAGCATTTCGGTGCTGGACTGCCCCAGGGCAGGACAAAGACTGATATGTTTAGGATATTTCTCCTCTGTGAAAGATAGTGAGCTAAAGACTCTGGGTAAGGCTCTTGTAACCAGGACTCATGTCTGGCAGAGAGTCTCCCAGGACCCCCCTTGTTATTTGCATAACCTGGCAAAATGCACACATGCATCTTTAATTTAACTTTCAGAACCTCCCACACATGGACTGCGTACACCAAGGGCGTTCCAACCACAAAGCGCTTTGAGGTCACACAAATGGGGAAAGGACGCTATATAAATAACAAATACAATACAATACATGCCGCAATTAAATCAATAACCCTTCTAATGTTGTTGTGGGCTGCTTAATTAGTTATAAATCTGGTCTGATCTTGGTCGATCAGTGTCGAAGAAACCCGAATAGTCTGGTTACTATTATTTCAAAGTTCATTTGTAGCAATGTAATAAAGGGGGTTAATAAGTACATTCCTGCAGATCCTTCCATGGTTTAGAGACTACTATTTCATAGCCTCACAAATAGCCCCAGTGCTCGACTGTAAACTGAAACAAAATAACCCAAAATGTAACTCTGCCCCCCTATGCCTCATCAATCGGTCATCCTCTAGCTTGCTTCCAGGTGTCTGAATTATCACAGCTATTCAATGTTTCAAGGTGAGCAAAGCCATGTAGTATTGCAGACTGAAAGTCAGTGTAATTCCTGCTAGCTGAGATCAGGTGACAAGGGAATCAATCACTGCAATGTATCTATTCAGATAAAGTAAAAGCAAACAGTTGCAGCAGCTACATATGCACTACGGTGCACATGTAGCCAAAAGGCCCGGGTTTCCTTTGCTGCAGGAGGAGCCTGGAGGTAATTTGACCCTCCGCCCACACACGTGTACTCCTTGTAGCTACACCACTGTTTGTGCAGTTACACATTTTGCCAGGAATTCTATAGCCAGCAACAGTCTATCTTCCTGACTGCAGGTTTAGCCATAAGGAGGTCTCTGGTAATTCTTGGTGTCACCCTGTCTTCATTTTATGGGTAATGGACAGCCTGCAACCTCGTATGTCACTTACGTCCATTGCAAAATGCAGTCAGACAGGTGGTGTAGTTCCGCCTTGCTGTCACACAAACATCTGCATGTGTCTGGAATTTCTGGATCTCTCACCAAAGCCATCACGCATTGAGGTTCTTCAGCTATGATGATTTCACCAAGGTACTCTGTTGCCTAAGTTTGCATCCTGGAGCTAGGTAGTCCACAACAATCTATCTAGGGGCAAACCGCAATTCTCACACAGTTGTTGCAATCATATTCTCCAGTCACAAACAGTTATAGTTGGCAATATTATCCCATCCACAGCCACATATACGAACACATATTTATGAAAACCTTTCCCTGACAGCAACATTTTCTGTACACCGCACTATGGGAATTCCACATCACTACATAAGTATTGTCCCTCTGTGTGTGGCATTTCTCATCAAATGGAAGCCAAAGCTAAAAACTGCATCCCACACAGTGTAACCATCATATATATATATATATATGTATGTATATATATATATTTTTTTTTTTAATTAAAATATGGTTTGTTAGACAAACCTTTCATTAACATCACATATAATTTGAAATGATCTCTCAATACAACAGTTCCAATCATTTAAGTAGAATAACTAAATCCTGTCTCTACATTAATGTAGCAGGATTTCAGTTCATTTTTCAGTTCATTTCATTCTAATTTACAATGTTTCCATGATGTTATTCCAGAATTGCACGATTGTGAAAATCGTTTTTTTGTCATTTCACAAAAGAATTTGGGCCTATCTATCTTCTGGGAATAGCTGTATTTTGTTTTCAAGAAACATTTCTCTGCATAGATTTATTTTTTTCAGTTAATGCAGTTCAAGACATGATGATGTGCTGCAGGCTTTCAATTGTCCCTTTATTATTACAGAAACGTCAGAATCGTTGGTCAGGCGGTATCATTTTCCCTGTTGCCAGAATTTCACGTGTCGGTAAGATATTTAGCCGCATTCTCATATAGGTTTCCCGTATGCCGTGAGAAGGAAATAACTTGAGATAAGGCGGAAGTCTGTTCAAGGGTCTTTTATCAAATTGGAAAGGGAAGCCATGTTGGTATAAAGCTTTCAATTCGATCGTGGCAATCCAGTCTTTAGCAGCAATTTTCTTTTTCGCTTCTTGCAGGCGATGCAGCAGCATGTCCATCGATATGTCCGCTGCTTCTGTTTTGGAATCCACACATTTTCTCCAAACAGCCATTGGTTGTTCATTGGTTGCATTATGTTTGACCCGAAAGATGCTGAGTGCTGGAACATTTAAATCACTCATTATTTTCTGGTAAAGGTCGAGTTGTTTCCATGTAATGAGAGAGGCCAATGTTTGAAGGGCGAGTTCAAAGCGGATGCAGGGCATCGGGAATGATGGCGCTAGGGCTAGAACTTTCCTCCAGAATATGCCCTCTAGTTGTTGGCATGTCGAGTTTTCGATATTAATCATTGTCTCGCCCCCATAGATTAGAATCGCTTCAGCTTTTTGTCTAAAGAAAGTTATCGGTGGAGACAGCGAAAATGTACCAAATTTCCGATGGAGTATTCAGGCTTGGCGAGCAAGCGACAATGCCTCTAATTTTAAATGTTGGGACCATTCTTTCTCCGTTGGGGATTGGTTTAGCCACACACCAAGATATTTTATCGTTTTTACTTGGTGGAGGTTTTGTTTGCCGATGGAGAATGAACAGTTAACTTCCTTTCGCTTAGTATGAGGCGAAAGGGACATCATTTTCGTTTTTTGTACATTTATTTCCAATTGATTAATGACCATATATTCTTCCATTTTGGTCAGCGTTATCTTTAACCCTCTTGGTGTTTTTGCTAATAAGACAATATCGTCGGCATACATGATGCACGGTAGACAGATGGTATTGAGTTTTGGAGGATTCATCAACGGGGTGTAGATATGTTCTTCAAAGTCTGCTGTGAACAAGTTAAAAAGCGTGGTTTGAGACCATTCCATGTTTTTATGGCATCTCTTAGTATGCCCTCTTTGGACATTCTAATCCGAATAGTGGTGTTTGTGTATAGCAGCTTAATGGGTTTTAGTTTTTTATAAGGACACCCCCACAAGCGTAACTTGTTCCATAGACTGTTTCTATTCACCATATCAAACGCTAGTTTTAAATCCACAAAGGCCACGTATATCTGTGTTCTGGACTTATAGCTTCCTGCTTTAGTAAATTAAGCAGGAAGAGGTTGATATTTGTTCCGATATATTTGACAAATCCAGTTTGCCTTACAGCGTATCTCTTTTCCTTCACTGCCTAGCTGTCGAAATTGTCCAGGAGCAATTTGGCCAGGATTTTCCAGAGGGGGTCCAGTAACGCAATGGGGTGATCGTTTTGTGGATCTTTAGATGGACCCTGTTTAAAAATTAGAATCAGGATTGCTTGTTGCCAAGAGGTCGGTATATTGTTGGTCTTTTGGATTAGTTCAAAGATATTGGCACATATACTTCCCCAGATCTCTGGGTTTTGTTTAATCATCTCGTTGGAAAGGCCATCGAGCCCGGTGCCTTTGAAGAGTTTAACCTTTGTATTGCCTTGTGAATGTCTGCTGGATCCCAGACAAATTCCCAATTTTGATCATTGACTGGCTCTTGCATTTCAGCTTGCAAGGGCCTGGCTTTATAGAGATATGTAAAGTGCGCAGCCCAGCTCGCCTCTGCTACATCAGCAATCATTAGATCTTGTGTCATGATGTGGCCATTTAAAAGAGACCACAGCTGTCTTGTATTTTGGTTTTTTAAGGATTGTAGCATCTTTTCGGCATCATCTTGTTGGAGGATCATCCTGTTGTTTCGCGTCCAATTTCTATGCCATTGTTTGGATAGTCTGATCAGGTTGACTTTATCCGACAAATTCTGTGATTTTATCAGTTTTAAGGACCTCCGTAGTTCTTTCTTCTTCTCCACCACCTTTGGGTGGTGGGCATGAGTATGTTTACTATAGCTGGTTTGCTTTAGTTGTATAGTTTGCGTGAAAGGCGAAACTAACCAATCATAGTTCAGTTTGCGGAGGTCGTCAAGCTTGGAATTACGAAAAGTAGTTGGAAAATTACCAAGTGTGCTTTGTTTTATTCCTAGCCTATTCATCCCAGTGTTAATTTCCATTGGTTGTAAGTGAATCTTTTCATTGCTTGGGTTGTTAGATGAC
Organism: Ambystoma mexicanum; assembly: GCF_040938575.1. NCBI lineage: Eukaryota > Metazoa > Chordata > Amphibia > Caudata > Ambystomatidae > Ambystoma > Ambystoma mexicanum. The sequence continues at coordinate 891,244,668 of NC_090931.1, forward strand.
CAGGATCTTGTCATAATGTAGTGATCACTATTGTCTATTTTGAAGTTATGACTGTTGTTGATTTTATCATACATTCTCTTTGAGGGAAATATATAATCAATAGTGGCGGTCGTGGAGCCACAGGCCCATGTCAGAGCAGGGCATCCTGTGTTTGTATCAATGCTCTCTGAACAGAGACCATTTCTGTTTGTAGTTTCTTTATTCCAGCATTTGGCTCATATAGAAAGCTTATGATCTTCGAGGTTGGAACCGTCGATATCACACAGGTGGAGATTTAAGTCCCCGCAAATGATGAAGTTTATGTCTGGGTATTTCACAGCAGCTTGGTCAATTGCTGAGAAGACTGAGTCTATGAATGCTTTATCTGCCATAGCTTTCAGGTTTCAATAGAGGTTCATTAAGCCCCAGATTTCTGTGTCACGGGGTATGGACTGCAAAATATTGAGGACGGGGTTAGTTTGTCGTTGTTTGACTATTGTTAATTATGCCCATGGTTGCAAGTTTGTGGATACAACTATTTCCAGGTTTTCGCCATTTTTAATCATTGTCAGGAGGCCTGATGACGGGCGGCCTCTTGCTCTCTGAATTGCTGGATTCATTAGAGTTGACTATCTGTCGTCGCACACTGGTTGGTCATGTAAACAGGATTCTTGTATGCAGATGAGATGATGATTTGTGAGCTCTTGGTTTGTTGAACTCAATAAATTACCATGCCCGTGTGTGTTCCAAGAGCAAAGCGAGACTTTTAGAGTCTTCGCTTTAGTTGGTTGTTGCTGTTGGCTACTATATTTATGTCGCTCTGATGGAGAAGTGTACTCCAATTCTCTCCATATGTAATGTTTTGAGTATGCCGTATGCTGCATTTGATGACGAGTGTCATATTGGCTCCTGCTTTCTAGCAGAGACCGCTGTCCATTGTGCCAGTGTAGCCCCCTCCGGGCTGTATCAATAGGAGACTTCTCGGCCTGTTTTACTATTGAATGAACAGGAAAGTTTATCGTGTGAAGCCGCTGTTCATTTGGAGTAATTTTCTCTCCACTATACATACATTTGAATACCAATTGCTGAAATTGCAACATATTTTCCATCATTAGCCGTAACATATTTGCGGATCTAAAGTCGATCCACACTTGATCCAGGCTTGCGTCCTCAATAAATTCAATGGTTTGGATTTCTTGCGTCGTTATGACTTTCATATTGGGTATGGCATGAAATAGTCTTAACACGTTTGTCCTGTTAAAAATCAGATTGTCTTGTTGCGCGACAGTTCTTATTAGTTTAATCCTATTTCGTGCCGTTTCTTCTGCGGGTCAACGAAATTGGGAAGTTTGTGTCGTTTCATGACCGTTAGGTGGTCGTGGATTGGGTCGGTTGTTCTTTTCGTGCAATGTTCTTGGTGTGCATGCCTCCTGTGAGATATCATCTTGAGTTGCTCTTTCTGAATCTTGAGACTGGTCTAATTGGTCAGATTCAAAATCAGAGTTCAAAATTTTTTCGCACGATAGATCTATCCCAGAGGCATGGTAAGAGAGTTCTTCATCATATTGGTCAATTATAATTACCGAACACTGGCTCATTTGAATTTGGGCTTCTTCAGAGTGGTCAATCTCCTCATCCATATAAGTAGAAAAAGCTTTGAGTTGGGCTGAATCGTTGTTTGGGGCAGAATCAGTTAAGCTTGCTTTGGTGTTCTTTGCAACCATCACTTCTCGTTGCGGGGGATGGTGATGGAGATTGCCCCTTTTTTGTTTTATCTCTTGTGTCACCTTTGTCGGAAGGGTGAGGTTTTGAAGAAGCGCCCGCGAGCCAGTTTATCTTTTTTTTTGGTTAATCCCAGCTTTTTTAGTTTCACTGCCAAAGGTTTATTACTTTTAGGAGAATATCCTGTATGACTATTGTTGACGCTCTTTGGTTTGTTATTATCGTCCTTATTTCCTGGCTCAATATTATGTATAGAAGAATTAATTTGTGCTGTAGTTTCTTCATCATTTAGGTCAATAGGATTATTGGCCATGGCTGGTACATCAGTGGAAAGACTCGCTGGGGTCAATCGGATAGTCTGCTTCATCATGCTTGATGGTATGCTTCCATGGCAAACCACTAGGGGTGAGTGGCTAATTCCCTGAGTATTATTCACCGGGCAGATGTTAAGGTAGTAGGACGTCTATTATCTGAGGTCATCATTGTGATGAGAGCGTTGGTCAAATCCATTTTCTCCGCTCTATCACTTCTCGCAATGTCGAAGAGCCTTGTTTGCCACATGGGATTTGCTTGGGCTTCGACATCGAGGAGCTCTTGTATTTTGTTCATGAGTGCTTCTGAATAGATTTGCTCTGAATGAATTAATGCAAGTAAAGTCGCTTGGTCCTTAACGGTCTCTACAAGCGCCTCTTGCATTTTCATAAATGGAATGAGCGACTGAGAGGTGGTTGCAATAAGCTTGTTTTGCAGGTCGAGCATCAAAGTTGGTATCAATGCCATATCTTGATGTAAAGCAGGCTCACCTTTGCATTTGTTTTGAGAAGGGTCGTCAGCTTGTACACAGGGTCCTGGATCATTCGGTCGATTCGACAGTGTATAGTGCTCCTTATTAGGGGTGCTTGTATAATTGTGCCTGGATGTATGTTGTGTGCACTGATGCTCGCTGAAGGTTGGGCGATTTACTCTGGGCTGGTCAGAAGGTTGTGCAGACTCGGTGTATTGGGTCTTTCCAAACACTTTTTTTATGATCTTGCATTAAGTTCTCAAGTTTTGCAATGTTGAGCGATAAGCGAGCGGTTCTTGGATTTTGCTGGAGATTATTTCTTTGGATTGGAACTTCAGAGTATGTTCGGCTCTTGTAAAGTGATTGCCACCGTCGTTTAGCCAACTTGGCTTTGTCTTTTTGAGATAAATCTGATGGCAGTACTCCTGAAGTGGGTCGCTGTTCCTGTTGTTTATGTTTGTCGTTCCCATCTGGTTTGACAACAGTCTGTCCGCTGATCAATTGTTGTGCAGGAGGCAGGGCCGTCAAAGCTAGCACACTGTGTAGTAGCTGATGCTCTGTGTTCGAATCAGGAGGTCTGGAGCATTGTAACTGTTTAGGCGTCAGTGGTTCGTTAGAGCATGATTCTGACAAAGACATCTCGCCTGTAGCCTGCTCTTTATTTCGTTTTAATATTCCCACCATTTCAGGGGAGCAAGTAGGTCCTGTAAACTTGTGCATTATTTCTGGGGAGGTTTCCTCGTGCTCTCTGGTAATAGGCCGAAGAGAAGCCTCTGTTTTAGAAGTCATGGGGTTCGCTAAAATTGCTTTTGTGGGGAGGCTTGATCGTTTTCTGCGGTTTGAGTCGCCGATCGCAGCCCACTGAGCTGTGGGAGTTGAATTGAATCTCATTGTCTAAATTGTCAGAGCACTGATCCAATAAACTGTTTTGTGTGGCAACTTGTTTAGCTTGTTTGTGCTGATTTGGTGAAGAGGTATCCGGTGTCGAGAGAGTCTTGTGTGCAGTCTTGTTCGTGGCAGAGCCATATTTCCCAGAAAATTGCTGTCCAATGGTCTGATAAATGTCCTAGGGATTTTGTTTTCGAAGAACGTAGACACAAAGTCTAATTCAGAGTTTCGTTTCTTGTATTTCTCAGTAGGCAGCGCTTCTGAGGACCGTAGAGCTTTCAGTTCCGCATTGGATCTTTGACCGGTCAATGGCCATTGTATGGATCGCTTGTATCCTTTGCTTTCGTGATAGCGGACTCTATTGCAAGCTGCTACAGTGTCAAAAGTCGAGAGTGTCTGACGGCCCCGTCCATCCACCTCCACTCAATCCGCCCTGCCGAACAGGAGGACTGCCGACGCCGGTCAGGGGCTGGGCCGCCTGTCACCCGCACAGGCGAACGCGCACAGGACCGAACTCGCAGTCTCTGCTGTCGCCCCGTGGAACAGACTGGACTACAGGTATGAAATAGGGGGGTCCCGGTGTATGCACGTTCAAGGGTGCTGTCCAAAGATAGGTGCGGTTCAGATTTATTAAACCGAATGGGCGACCAGAGAATAGCTTGTATTTATTTGTTGGTATTCATTCGGCATACACGCTTTGTGAGCACAATCGGGTCACCTCGTATAAAGCACGGGTGGATCAAAGGCTTGTGGCGCGCAGTCTCCACCTGCACTTATTACTTCAATTCAGAGCGGGGCTGCACTGGATAAGAGTTTCTTATTGTGCGACTTGATGAAATATGAGGAATGAGTCACAGGGGATGTTGGTTTCCTCCTGGACGTTCATTGCTATTTTCCCAGTTATCGCTTGCCTCGCTTTATGAGTCCATAAAGTTCAGCCGGTCCTCTGTGTCGTAGTAGTTGTAGTTGTGTAGGAGGGGCAATGGAGAGCCCGTGAGCATGGCCGTGCACGGACTGCACAGACTGCCACACTCAGGACCACACTCTGCGGCCCGCTCCGCGGACTGGTTCAGTTTTGAAAGATGCAAAACTCCTCCTCCAGGCAGCAAGGAAAGAGCAAAAAGACTGTAGAGTAAGAGAATGGCCTGCACAGACTGCCACATTCACGACCACACTCCGCAGCCCACTCCGTGGACTGGTTCAGTTTTTAAAGATGCAAAACACCTCCTCCAGGCAGCAAGGAAAGAGCAAAAAGAATAAAGAGTAAGAGAATGGTCTGCACAGACTGCCACACTCACGACCACATATATTGTTCATACATTTGATTTTACAAGAGTTAATTGTAAGCTAAAGGTTTCTTCAGGGGTTCTGTAGAATTACAGCAAGCTGTCCACTATCAGTTCAATTAAATAATGTAATTAGTTTTCAATCTAATTACTCTTATTCTAATTTGATTAGTCGAATCACAGTGGATATGGTCATATAGTGTGACTAGCAGCCAGTTGTCACCAGTTAAAGTACATCAAGGCGATAATGACCACATGCGCCACACACAGTATACAAACATTTTTATTTTCGTTTTGTGTTTATAGTGCCCACAGAAAATATTTTGATGAGACTTTGATCAGATTTTCATGTACACTAATATTTTAATGGTCAGCCGCCAACACGTGTTTCGACCTTAAAACACAGGACTTCCTCAGGGCTTACATACCATTCCATATATATACATATATGTTGCAGAATAATCAAACATTTTATCAAAATTACATTAGTGTTACATCGGTAGAGTTCAATAATAAAATGAATCCAGTCATTATAGAGAACAATAAAATTATAAAGGTATTCAAATACTTTCAGAATTTTGTTGGTGTATTTAAGGAATATACATGGAATGGTATGTAAACCAGGTGCGACCATGGGCCAAGCCGGAACTGCGGGGCCTCGATTGGGCCATATTGGCAGGCACAAGCTTGGGGGCACAAGAGCTTGTCCGATCTGTGGAGGCAATGCAGCGGGCCGCACTGCCACTCCTGCAGCCCCGGATTGTGAGCGCTGGCCACAGCCCCCTCGGAACTTGTTTGTTATGGCGAGCACTGAATTGCTCTTGGCCCTCTATTAGGGAAAGTGCGGTAGTGGTGGCGACTGGCGCCACAGACCCTGCTCTGGGCATGGCCACGTCCTGAGTCCCGTGGGCACCCAGGTAGGCCTTGCCACTGGTGATCTGCCTGGTGCCCTAGTTGCCCTACACGTGGACGGGCGCAGAAGTGTGAGGGTGCCTGGAGTTGGCCACAGCAGGGAGGTGGAACTACAAGGCAAGTGTGGAGAACGGCCCCTCAACACACATTTTGGTGGTGTGGACAGCTCTGTCAGCAGGAATAGCCAAACACTGACCTCTGGTTCCCCCCTGCACTACTCCCCACAAACCACCAAGAAACCCTTGAAGGTTTTATCTTTCCCCTGGAACACCCTATTTGAATACTGTTGCCTGGAGTCCAGGATCAGCCCCAAGCTCTGCCCGCATTGTGCTAGTGACCACACTGCCACAGTGACCAAAGGAGCACCAAAAAAGCAAGGTGGTATAGACATGTTTGCCACAGCATCTAAAAGAACTGCGTCCCAGGGCACAGCGGCACCTGATGAGGGGGCTGCACCAGCAACTAGAGAACCCATAGAGCTGCAAAAAATAGTGCTAGTATGACCAAATGCTTTTCCTCAGTCAACTCCAAGCTTGATAGCATAACGTTGAACATCAACGATCTTAATGTGAAGTTGGCGAAGGTGCAGGGGAGGATAACAGAGGTGGAGACCAGAATTGGGCATACCAAGACAGTCAAGCATACCCAGATGAAGTGTGACAAGCTGAAGTCACGGCCCAGCATTAACAATATTGCCTGGTAGATGTACCTGAGGGCCTGACTTCTGGTAGGATGGAACTGTTCGTTGAGAGCATCACTGATACATTGCTCGACACATCCAATCTGTCGCCCTACTTCATGGTGTAACGTGCACACAGAACTCCAGCCATTCCGCCTGAGCCTGGTGCTGCCCCTTGGTCTATCATCATCTTTATTATTGAGACAGAGACTCAGATGCCATACTCTGAGTAGCCAGGTAGAGGGGCAAGCTCAGACTGGGATCTGATAGGATACACACCTACCTAAAAGCTATATTAAGACATATTCTGATCATTCCCCCATTCTCATTGGCTTGCATCTGGCACGACAAGACAACAGTTACCTGTACTGGAGGTTTAAGCCCCTGGCATTGCAAGATGTAGTATTCTCAACCAATATGCTATACCATATAAAGCTATTCTTTGAAGCCAATGTAGGCACAGCAGAGGGAGCCAGAACTCTATGGCAAGTGTTTAAAGCATACATCAGGGCAGTCGCTATGTCTATGGAGTTTGCAGTCCTCCGCACGATTATAAGGCATATACGCAACAGCATGGAAGAACTACATAGTTTAGAAGTTGCATGCCCTTCCGATTCCAAAGACACACATCTGGGTAACATTAGTGCTGCACTTAAGGACTTTTGAACTAATGCTAATAAGGAACTGAAATTCCTGGGTGACCTGGTAGTGGACCTGTCACTATTGCAAAGGAAAAAGACTGGGGAGGACATTTGCATGAGGCAGAGGAGGCCACAGCATTTCGACCGTACTGTCTATACTAGTAAGATAACGAATAGGGTGTTTGAAACATTTTCTTCTAGATTATATGCACAATGGCAAACATGCCCCGATGACAAGATGCTGGCATTCCTAGGGGAACTACAGCTAACTCAGATATCAGAAGACTCCCGCTCCCAGCTTTAGCTGCCCCATACGTTACAGGAGATACTAAAGGCAATTGATAACTTACCGACTGGGCAAGCGCCAGGATCCGACAGGCTCAATGTAGAGTTTTATAAACAATACAAGGTCGAAATAGGTAAATACCTTTGATCGATGTGGGAATAAGCATTGGAGGAATGTCTACTCCCGAAATCATTGTGGGCGGCCATCATAACGGTCCTGTTGAAACCGGTTAAGTCCAGTGACAACTGTGGCTCCTATCCACCTCTTTCACTGATCAATGTAGACGTGAAGATCTTCACTCAACTACTGGCTAATAAGCTCATGTAACACAATATCCATTCTGACCAGTCGGGGTTCATCCCGGGCTGATCTACTGTGCTTAATATTCATAATATCATGGCCATCTGCGCATGCTGTCGTGGCCACCCTAGACACCCAAAAGGCTTTTGTTTCAGTATCCTGTTGATTCCTATGTGCAGTTCTCAAGCAATGTGGATTTAGCCCTCAATTTATATCATTTGTACAGCTGGTGTATACGTCGCCATCGGCCAGGGTATGCATTAAAGGGCAAATGTCTGGCCCTATATCCATTGAGTGGGGCACCCTATCTTCGCCTCTCTTCGCAATTGTCACTGAAACACTAGCAAACCTTCAGACACATACGCAAAGGAATCTGGATTTGTGGTCCCCCGGACATATCGCTGTATGCAAATGACATCCTACTGTGCATTAGAAACCCAAAAGAAAACCATGAACCCATAACGCAGGACGTGTTTAGGTTTGGCAGATACTCTGAACTATTCCCACTCATGTGCACCACACCTAAGTCATCGTGCTCACACAAGTTTGCCTGGGCCCCTGATAATATATCGTAATTGGGAGTAGGGTTGTCTAGATCACAGGATTCTCTCATTAAAAACAATTATGACTCCTACCTAGACCTCCTGAACACAAAACTACACAGGTGGGGGCAACAACCCACTACAATTGCTAGAAAAATCTCTCTCTTGAAGATGGTAAAACTTCCCAAGTTGCTTTACTTGTTTAATAATATACCAATATGGCCACGGCAGCCCTCCTTTAAAGGTTTGGATTTGATGGTGTTGAAATATATGTGGCACTTGCGGGCGGTTCGGATGAAGTGGTTAGATATCACCAAACTATACGACAAGGGTGGCTTTTGGCTCCCAACTTCAGAATGTACTATATAATAATATTATAATAATAATCATAATTGGTTATTTATAACATACTTAATACCCAGGGGTTTCTAAGCGCGGACCCAGGATTGAACCTGTGTTGCTCCATGTCGTCTTGCTTCCAAGGTGACCATGTTGCCCCTGAGCTATCCTCCCGAAACATGTGGTAGCCCAAGCCCAATTTACGGCCTACTGGCACATGACTGGTTTTCTCTATCCACACCTAAAGTTGGAAAGATATGCATCTGTGGATGGTGATATTAGGTTGTCCATGCAGACCTTAACAACTGTGAACGACAGCTTATGCGACCCAGTCAGGGCAACGATCATTGCCTGGAGGAAACTTTCAATTAATGCAGGTGGGAAATCCATACTGCAAGAGTGTGCCTATATGGAGGTGCTCAGCCCACCGTCCTATCTGTACCCTGGTAATTAGCAGGACTTGTACTCTCCTTAACCTTATGACACTGAGAGGCATGTAAAGAGACTGGGTGTTTATAAACATATCTGACATTGAGGTAGAGGCATGCCTTAGGCCGTTAGTACAACTACAATATTAGTACCCGGCGAGAGTCAAGCAGAATGTAAAACACATTCTGATTGGCTCTCGCCGGGTCGTTACCCGGCCGGGAATCCCTCGGCCGGGATTTCATGGCCATTGTTCCCGGCAGGGGCGTGGCAGCCCGTCAGCCAATGAGAGAGCACGAAGCGGGGCTATCCCCGCTCCGAGCCTCCACATGGCTGAGAAACTGCCGTCCTCCCCGGCCGGGGACTCGGGTATGTTTTTCTTTTTAAGTTCCCTTTCCTCCCACCTCAAATCCCTCCCAACCCCACTTACCTTCTGCCTGCTTTGTTCCCGGTGGGGGACGATGGCAGCCTCCAGCCGTGTGGAGGCTTGACACAGGGCCATCCCCGCTCCGAGCCTCCACATGGCTGGAGGCTGCCATCGTCCCCTGCTGGGGACTCAGGTATGTTTTTTTTTTCTTCCCACATCCCCTCCCTCCTAACCCCACTTACCTTCTTCTCTTTTTCTTTTCTATTTTTTCAGGAGCGGACACGCTGGTAACAGAAGTGTTCCCAGCGCGCCTGTTCCCGATAGCCGCCAAGGAAAGGGAAAACAGACTCTGTTTTCCCTTCCCCGGCGGCCATTTCCTCAGTCGTTTTTTTTTTTGTTGCAGCATTTCGCAACAGAAAAAACTGCTTTTAGTACCCCAGTCTTCCAGATCTTGCGGGCTGGGGTACTAATAGCAATATGCCCCAAGCGGCGGGGGCATTACAGAGTTAAGGCCCTTGCTTCGCTTGGGCCTATAACTATCGGGCCCAGGGCATTACCTGACTCGTAATGCCCCCGCCGCTCGGGGCATATTGCTTAATTATAGACTTCAAGCAGCTTTTTAATTGCAATGGGAGTCATTCCCTCTAGAGCCAATCACAAACCCATATCTTGCTTACAGAATCTGTGCAGGAGGGAGTAAAAAGATGGTGTCCACTTTGTATAAACTAGCATAAGAACACCCTCCACAGGGTGTATCCAAACCCCGAGAAAAATGGGCTAGAGACCTGAACACCATTCTTACTGACGATATGTGCCAGGGAATCTGTAAATTTACGCAAGCGGAATCACTAAACTCCAGATTTAGGCTTGTTCAGTTTAAGGTCCTGAAGAGATGGCATTATACTCCGGCCAGGTTATGCCTATTCCGGCAAGATTGTGCAGGCTTATGCCACAGATGCAATGGATGCCAATTACCTGCACATGTTGTGGAGCTGGCCTAAGCTGTTCGCATTCTGGATTGATGTTTGTAATACGCTTGAAAAAGCACATGAGTTCAATTACAGGTCACACCTAATGTATGCCTATCCAGTCATATTGATAAAGTACCTAAGCACACGTACACATTTCTAAGTCTTAGTTGTCTCCTTGCCAAGAGATGTGTGTTGAGTAAAATAACCCTGGTTATTCATTTGACACACTTTCATTCCTGATCCCGTTTTGTGCTATAACCCTGGTTGTGAGAAAACGTTTGAGCTCTGAAATGGGTGTGCCCAGCCCTCCCCATCCAACCCATGCATTTCACATGATGTCCTCTTTTCCCCTCCCCACCCCTAGTCTGATTTCATTTCATCCTCCCTTTTCCTCCTCCAAATGGCATTTTTTCCACTTTTAGTTTTTGGCTAACCCCAGTCATTTTGGAAATAACCCTGGTTATCTTCCGCAGTCGCATTGAACAAAAATACGAAATGGTGGCTTTTTCATTTATGAAAATTCCTCTCTGCTGCAAAGCACCATGGGAGATATAGCTATAATTTTGGGAGAAGGGGGCACACCCTACCTCGTCAAATATTTTAACAACTACTGGACAGAATATCTCCAGACCCCTTGTGGAAATCAAATCAACACGTTGTTCCCAAATTGTGTCGTACCCAGTCCAATTCCGTCCAGCTGTTTGGGCTTTTACTCTATTGGGAAATTAATGGGCATCGAAAACAGCATTTTCTTCCTTTCTTAATAACTTTTTCATTTTTTGACAAATCTTTCTCTAAAATTTCCAGTCGTGGCTGCTGTGACATACTTTTTGTTCTCTAAATATCCAGCATATCTATCATGCTAGTCAAAAGTTATTAGCAATTACATTTTCAGTTTCCAATGGAACTTGATACTCAACATAACTTTAGTGCGGCTACTGCTGCACTATAATAGGTGTCTATTGGCCTAGCCATGTTTTTATATTTGTAAAACATTGCAGGGTAAGTACAACGTTACTTTTATACTTACCCTGCAATTATTTGTTTTTATATATATATATATATATGTGGAAAAACATTAGTTTAGGGACATTGAAGTTGATCCGATGTAACGCAATAAAACTCTTGAAATTCAGCAGATGTGGGAAGTGATGATCGTGTTAACTCGGCGTCCCCCACGTTGATGACGCGTAGAATCCATATAATACCTACCCCTAAGCACTTTACAAAGAGCACATATACATACAATATCACCCAACCGGAATTGGTACTCATTTATCAACCTTGGGAGGATGAAAGGCTGAGTTGGCCTTACCAGGATTCAAACATGCAAACTGCAGATTACAGCAGATTACAACATTGAGCGCTCAACCCACTGAGCTATCTTGCCAGCCTCTAATTTGGTTTGCCATTGTGAATCTCATCTGTTATTAATGTGTTAATTGGCTTTGCAACAGGGGGGACGCTGAGTTAAGATGATCATCATTTCCCACAACCGCTAAATTTCAAGGGTTTTGTTGCGTTAAATCGGATCACTTTAACGGTCCCGTAAAAATTATAAATATTTTTCAATGAATTTCAAGGGTTTTGTTATACTATAGTTTATTCAAGGGTCACTAGCCAAGGACTTCGGCCATTGCCACTGTACATGTTGCACCAATAGGGTTCTTTAGGGCCCACTAGCCATTGCCTTCGGGCCCCGACCACTGTACATGCTCAACCTATAGGTTTCCTTGGGGCCCACTCGCTATGGCCTTCGGCCCTGCCACTGTATATTTTAATGCACTAGGTTTTTTTCAAGCCCACTCATCATGGCCTTTGGCCATGTCCAGTGGCCAAGGCCTTCGGATGTTGCACCAATAGGTTTCTTTTGGGCCCCCTGACCAGGGGAACTGGCACAAAGACCTATTTCCCTCTGCCTAGTAGATGTGATCACAACAGATGTTCCCCCATTTATTTTTTTGTTTTCCTCAGTTTCCAATCTCCCAATAATTACGACAGTAATCTCATGCTTATTACAGTGAAAACGCTTGAAAATTAAAAAGCCCTCACAGGCGCGCTCTCCATGTGCCTCCTTCCTTTTCACTAGGTCCCAACACACACCTCAGTTGATTTTTATCTCTCTGCCCCACCAATTACTCCCTTTCTTTCTTTGCTTTGTGTGACGCATTTAGTTTCCGAACACGTCTTGTGTTATTACCGCAGTAATCTCACAAGATTTCCCCAGTATTCCCCAGATAATGCGCACACATCCAATCTTTACCTAGCTCCACAGACCACCCCCATCTCAACTTCACATGATGTCCTCTGGCCCCCTCCCCACTTCTAGCCTGATGCGATTTCAACCTTTTCCTTCCTCCAATCAGCTTTTTTGTGCTTTTTTCTTTTCGCATTCCTTCAATATTACCACGGTAATCGCTTGCATCAAGCAAAAATCAGAAATTGGCAGTCTCTGGGAGATAGAGTTATATTTCTGGAAGGAGGGGCACACCATCCTTGATTCTCTGTCTTTTATTTTAAAAACGAATGACTGGAATAACCCCAAACCTGTCCTGGAAATTAAGTCAACGCTTATGCCCATGTTGTTTCTTATTTGGTCCAATTCCCACCAGTGGTTTTTGTGATTCGGCTTGATAACATTTGGACTTTTTCTCTATCGCAAAAGAATGAGTAGGCTATAAACAGTGTTTTATTTTCTCTCTCAATAACGTTTTTATTTTTCTCCAGTCTTGCGCGGCAGGGGGGTGGGATAAACATGTTGTTTGAAAATATCAGGCAAATCCACCATGCAAGTCAAAAGTTGTTAGCAATAGAATTTTCGGATTTCCTATAACTCACCTTAACTATAGTGCGGCACCCGCTGCACTTATATAACATTTTAACTGTGGGGAGCTTAGCTTGAGCTCATGCAGTAAGGTCGTAACTGCCCAGAGCTCCCACTGAGATCTTGGAGTGATCCTGAAAGCGGTTAGTAAAGCTTCTTGAAACCGCAGTACAGACACATTTTTGAGCTGGGGAAACAAGCGCTTACCTGATTACTCTTCACCCAACACAAATCGGAGCCGGCACCGTGGAGAAATCTGCATTGATCCTCGAGGCTGAGCAACAAAGGCGAGTTCGCCGGAGTAAACACACTGTGCTACCTACAATAAACTCCCTCGTGATGATCAGAGGGCTGCATACCCAGCCCGCGCTGCTGAGGGGCTGCCTGCCAAGCTCCTGCTGAACCAGCAGCGGATGTGTGTGAACGTGAGGTATGAGGACGGATAAGCATGTCCCCTCCTGGTGGAGTGGAATTGGAGCGAGGACACAGAGCTGACCTATCAATCTGATAAACCGCTTCATGCCTTTTTGTTGGCGGGCTACTGCGCAACACTGGTGAGCCGCTTTGAGCCCCTCTTAGCGCACTATGTAAAAGGAGCTGTTTTAAAGAAGACTGGCGCTGAGTCACGAGCTGTGACCACACCAACAAGTGCTGCCTAAAACCAGCACCTCAGGTGTGTGCTTGTCCCGATGGTTCAAACCAGAAACTGCTGCATCTCCTGCCTGCAAAGCACCTTGATCCTGCAGTTGGACTTACAGCCGTCACGTCCCGGCAATCCAGCGGGGGAATCTCTAATAATCCTCCCCCAAGTTCACTGTTGCCCCCTGGCCTGAATTAGCCGCATCTGAGGCGGTGGTGGCGTTTTGCAAACTTGCATAGCCTTTACTTGTACCTTGGGCATTAATGCGCACCACCTAACAACGCTGCCACATTGCAGCCTCCTCCCTCTACCTTGCCACTGATGTCCGGTGACATCACTGCTGACCTTCTCTGCCTGGTATAAGTGAGACTCCCCCAGCAATAAAACCTACACTGTAGAAACTAAGGGAGGGGTCCGACAGCCGAACCCTGTACTTTCTTAGCTACTCAACCTGTTTCCCTCAAGAACGCGCTGCCCCTGTAATAACCCTCCAATGATGTCACCTACAAAACATAAGGGGAAAGCCAAGATCATGGACTCGTTTGCAGGCCAAAACTAACATACTGGGGCACCCCGAGAGACAAGCATTGAACAGGGAAAACCGCTGGCTTCCATCCACGACTCACAGGATAACCAAATACTGGTTGCAGTTACCTTTCTGAGAACCTCCTTGGAGCACAAGATAGACGAGGTGAAAGTGGATGTACAATTACTCCGACAAGATGTCAGACAGCTGTCTGAGTGGGTCACGACTGCCAAGTCCACAGTAAATGCCATTGTTGCTACCGCTAAAGATCTGGAGGTGAGAGTCAAAGAACTCAGAGACAAAATGCCACGTTGGAGATGCGTGCAGAGGATGTGGAGGGCTGATCACGCAGGAATAACATACGCATGATGGGAGTGCTGAAAGGAACCGAAAGGCCGGACCCGACCTCTTACATCAAAAACCTGATCCCCAATCCCTCCGGAAGAGACCACCCCCAGGATCCCACCCCAGATCGCTTAATTTTCACGACACTAAGGTAATCCTGCAATTCTCCAGGGAAAGGGGTGAGATAATACTTGATAACTCAAAAATCGCAATTTACTCAGATCATACACCACCTTTCAGATGGGGCAGAAAACACATTTGTACCTATCAAATCTAGGCTCCAGCAACTGGGGCTTAAATATATGGCCATTTACCCCGCTAGGCTGAAGATACTGCACAATGGCAAATTGTATTTTTTGGACAGTCTAGAAGCAGCTAACATGTGGATGGAGCTCAATAACCATGTCAATCGAAGTCCACCCTGACCCCTGACAATGCAATTGATCCGCAGGGCTCCACTACTACAGCTGTGCCCGCTCACGGAAACAGGTCACCCCCACACAAAGAGTGGAATTTACGCCGAACATAAGCACTTCTGCCCAGATGCATATACGATAAGTATGTGTCTCCAGGTTTACTTTACCGGTTGCCCACCGAGCACGGTGGTTGAGCATCAAACCAGAAACCGCCTCTAATGTCCTTTTCTGAACAAGAGGGGCAAAATCCAGTTACCCACTTTTGGTCTCAGTCACCCGCTCACAAGTTGACACTAGGTACCAGCCCTTTGCTGGTCCTGCTAGCTGGTACAAAAAGGCTCCCCTTCGCCTTGAAAATACAAGAATGCTCGAACAACGTGGGTTTGTTGGGCACTGTTACAGAGTTGTGTTGTTAAGGTAAACATTTTGTTCAATCCATACACTATGGCTAACAGGGTCATGCGATCGTTACGATGGGCAGATTGTATGGAGGCTACTCTTCACTGTCCAGAATGATGCTTTCTGCATTGAAAACCAACCTCCTAAACTTCCTGCCCGGCAGGGGCTGGGACTCGGCATGAAGATCGCTCCAAGTGACAGGAGGGCCCTCATGGACCCATCAGAGTAGTCCAACATAAAACAAGACCATGGCCGCAGTTAGAATATTGACCTGGAATATTCATGGTCTGAGCTCCTACCTCAGTAGAAACTGAGTAAAATCCTACTTACAGCGCAAAAAGATTTCCATTGTTCTATTTCAAGAGACCCACTAATTAGCCAAGGAACAGGAGGCACTCCTGAATTGATGGGGCAGAACTGACTACAGAGCAACATACTCTAAGTTTGCTAGGGATGTGCTGACTTGGATTAGCGGCTCGCTGCCCTTCCAACTGCTGGAGGTGGAAAGGGATGGGGATGGGAGATATTTGATCATACGGGGTTACCTCAACCAAAGAGAAATCTGCATTATTAATTCATATTTCCCGAACCACGCAATCGCATCTCATGCAAGACAAATTGTTAACAACATTATTATAAAAAGACAATTACTGATCCAGAGCGCTGACACTGCACCAACTGTCTTGATTGAGAACTTAAACTCAACAACTCAGTTTAACTTCTCCCCAGTCACCCAAGACCAAGTAATTAAGACTATCGCCTCCCTCAAACCTTCACACTGTAAAGGTGATAGCTTTCCTGCTAAATTAGTTAAGTCCTGCACACCAACGTTAGCTCCCATCATCACCAATTTCATCAACGCCTCCTTCACTACCAATTTGGTCCCATCGGACATTAAAGAAGCCTGGGTCACGCCCCTATTGAAAAAACACACCCTAGACCACACCATACCAAAGTCCCATTCCTCCTTCAAATAATCGACAAAGTTGCTTATACCCAAGTACAAGCACACTTAGAAAACAACCACTTACTAGGAAATAGGCAATCTGGCTTTGGTCCCAAACCCAGCACAGAGACAGCACTTTTTGATTTAAAAAATCAGATGGACGCTGTCAGAGTTTCTGGTAATATATGCATCTTATTACTACTTGAACTATCCGCCGTGTTCAATTTAGTGGATCATAACAAACTATGCCTAGCATTATCTAATAACTTTCAATTTTCACAAAATGCAACCTCGTGGATCAAATCGTTCCCATTAGATCGCACTTCCAGAGTAGCTATAGGCAAGGAGGCGGCAGATCTGACACCGTACCCATAGGTGTACCACAAGGATCATGTCTCTCCCCCACGCTCTATAATGTGTATACAAAACTTCTATTCGCAGCTCTAGATGCCATAGGAGTTATCTATACCAACTTTGCGGATGATACACAGTTACTCATCCCAATCACTGGTAATCAAGCACAGACACCATTCTCATAAATAAAATCTACTTGCTCATCCAGAACTGGGTGGCAACAAACAACCTTTGCCTAAACAGCGAAAAGACCGAGATTCTTATTGTAGGAGACCCAGCCCAACTGAAAAAACTGCATCCGGACTACACCTCTATTGTCATAGTAAGTACCCCTATTCCCATCTCCAACAAAGTCAAGATCTTAGGAGTCTATCTAGATTCTAGTCTAACTTTCAGCAAACACATCAACTCGCTCGCCTCATCCACAGCGTACATAGCAAACCTAATTTCACTCAGTCGACACTTGCAAGAGCTCTTATTATGTCTAAATTAGACTACTGGAATATACTCTTACTAGGCACTACCAAGAAACATTTGGCCAAACTGCAATTATTGCTATATAAAGCTCTTAGAGCAGATCTAGAGATCAAAAAAAGGGACCATATATCACATTCTAGGAGAGAGGTACACTGGCTACCCATACAAGCTAGAATACTCTACAAAACTCTTACCACCGCACATAAATGCATCACTGAAAACTCTCCCACCTACCTGAATGATTGTCTCACTCAAAACACATCGACCAGACTCCTTAGGTCGAACACTAGTACTCACCTACTCATCCCCCAATTTAAGAATTCTACAACTGTCTTCTGATGTAACTCTAACTGCATAACTCTGTAACTGCAAATGTTCAAATCCTGCCAATCTGGCTGATTTATCTGTAACTATTATGTCATTGCTCTATTGTTTTAAGGATTTCCATCCTGCTTTGTAACCAGCAAGTACTGCCATAATCATGTACCCTATGCTGTGTTACCTCTGGGTTTGGGCGTATTAACAAATGCAATAAACAAATAAATAAAATGCACGTAAGCTCTGCTCCCTTATTGCAGCCAGGCGGGAGGGCTCCATCTTGTGGGGTGGCGATTTACACTGTGTGAGAGATCTAACACTTGACCGATCCTTTACCCGTACGACCATTCTCCCCCAGCTACCGCTGCACTAAATACCATTTTAACGGACCTAGACATGGTTGACATCTGGAAGCTAGAGGGTACTCCTGCAATTCTCCTCCCCACAAAGTGTGCACTAGAATCGACTACATTTTTACTGGGTCACAGCATTTAATTGAATTCCACAATTCAGAATACTTGGGCCGCACAGTGTCAGATCACTCATCCCTTATGGTAGAGTGGAACCTTACCACCTCCGACCTCCTATCCCGTTCGGGAGTGTGGATAGCTGGGGCACTATCTGGGAAAAAAATGAAAGTAGTAACGAGAGGGGAGATCATAACGAGTGGGACTATGGGAGGAACTAGAAGCTACCGAGGTGGAGATTAAAACACTAGAAGACCAAGGTCCAAACTGCTGAGGGAACGAAGATAGACTAGCCCCCGACCAGCGAGCCTCCCTAGATTGACTCATCACTGTGGAAGAAATAGGGGAAGCTATTGCCTCCCTTGCTACTTGTAAGACATCCGGCAACGACGGACTTCCCCCGGAGTTCTACAAAGCATATGGCCCTATCCTAGCCCTAATACTCCTGAAGGTCTTCGAGGAAGAATATAGAAATGGCATACTACCGGCCAGCATGAGGGAAACTCTGGTGATATCCATTCCCAAACCAGGGAAACTGATGGACAGATGCGACTCATACTGACCCCTTGCCATGCTAAATTACGATATTAAGATACTCACTACGGTCCTGGCGATGCACCTCCGTACGCACATCTCCTGATTGATACACATGGACCAAACTGGTTTTGCGCCAGGCCGCAACACCACCCTGAACCTCTGCAGACTCCAGCACATTATCCACCAAACGAATGCTCGAGAAGAGCCCTACATAGTGGTGTTCTTAGACACCATCAACGCTTTCGACTTGGTATATTGGCAGTGGCTACTGCTTTCATTGCAGAGGTTTGGGCTAGGGGAAGTTTCATCCAATGGGTAGTCTTGTTGTACACCTCGTCAATGGCACAAGTGAAATCAGGCTATCAGATTTCTGGAGTGTGGAATATATGCTGGGGCACCCGTCAAGGTTGCCCACTTTCGCCCATGAGATATATATATATATATATGAGCCATGGAACCACTGGCAGCATTTCTGCACCAGGAGTACCTGGACGCTGGAATTTTGATCGGTGAGTCCAGACACTATCACTTTACGCAGATGCCGCACTTCTTTACCTGTGTGAGCTGCATCACAATCTCCCCATGATCCTAGATGTGCAAGACAGGTTTACAGAATTATCTGGGATCTCCTTCAGTAGATGGAAACCCTGTGTCTTTCCTCTGGGCGGACTTCGTGGGGTGGATATGGCTGATCTACCTGACCTAGGCCTCCTTTGGGAGACGTATTCCTGTTAATGACTCCAATCAAGCATTCCCACTAAGTCAGTGCTTTGTCTGGGATTGCTCAAGGGAAGCCCTTATTTATATATTTTTATGACAAGTTATAATCTGGATGATGAACCCTTGTATCACGCCCCTCTCTGAGAATCCCCCTGACCCCAATGAGCCAAGAAGTAGGTTTGTTTTGCAAATTGAAAAGGTTTATTTGAAAAATTAAACAATAGATATATATCACACTTTTATAATAAATTAATATTTGATATCACACTTAGACATATGACAGTGATCAACAATGGATTATGTTATACTAGCACACTGGTTTAATTACTTAGGAGTAGTATAGAGGATAAGGTAGCTGAGAATGCTTTATATGGTACAAGGAAATGCCAGGTGGAAAAGAAGCAACACAGGGATAAACTTGATATGATTTTAGCAAAAGATAATAGAATCACCTTTTCTCTGACAATTCACTCCCCCCCTATGCAATGTACGGAGATGGAAGTAACACACACAGTCTTCAGGAATACAATCACAGTACAATACGAATTCAGTTCCCCCCTAGCAAGCTTAGAGATTTTAAACACAGGCAAAGTACTTTAAAGGTGGTATGCAAAGAAGGGAAAAATATGCTAAAAATGATTTTAATTCCCTATAAGAGATTCAGGGTGGGTGATAGCTACTTTAAATTAGTTCAGGATCACTTTAGCAATGCTCTATGAATGATTGTCAGGTTGCAAACGAATTTCAGCAAAGGAAAGCAAGAAGCTGCTATTTTGATACGTGAAGAAATTTGAGCCAAATCGCAAATCGCGGCACTTTTTCCGAGTGCGTCGAGCGCGATTACGGAAAAAGTATAATGAATAGAAAGTCGGTTGTGGGTTCGCTGGAAATCCCAGAATCTTAGCTCTAAAATGAAAGGTAAATCTCGCTTTTAGCACAAACGGTTCAAGAGATACGGACGATTTTATGTAGGTGGTTTTTCAGAAATGAAAGTAAAGCTCAGAATGACAGATGACAGTTTTGCAGCTTTGAATCAACAGGGGGGACACGATTTCTATGATGCAGTTCTCAATAGGTTAAAATAGTTTGAATTAGATTATCTTGAACTAAGAGATTGGTTTTGCACAGTTCTGGCTGAGTACTCACACTATATTTTGGACAGGAGTGCGACTTCGTCACGGATCGGGTCAGGATTGGCTGCGGTTCTCTCGCCACTGGGTACTGGTTCTCTGGTTCCGGATCTCTGGTTCTGGTCTGGTCTCTCTGGATACAGCACTGCTTCTGGGTCTAGTCTGCGGTTCTGGCAAAAGTTCTTGGCAAAGAATTCAAACAGCTCGCCCGGCTGTTGTATAGTTTGCAAATGATTTTGAGGCCTGCTGAGAATACTTTTGCTTGCAGTAGGTCTTCTTGGTTCAAAGGTCTGTAGTCTCTGGAGATTGATGGATTTGAAGTCTGGAGTCTGCCGGCAAAGCGTCCCGCAAGAAAGTGGAAAGTGAATGTCCTGTCTGGCTTCCAGTGGCTCTTTTTGTGTCTTTTGAAAATGGGTGTGGATGCTAACTTTCTTTGCCCAACCCACTCACGATTTGATAGGTCAAGGATTTCTCTTTGACCTGATTTGAGAAGGGAGCAGTGAGTCAGAGTGAGTCAGAGTCTTATAGTCTATTGAAGAAACGCCCCTTTGCTTTTACCTTAGAAAATCCTTTTCATAACTAAACATATTTCCCAGATACACAAGTGGTTGACATTACATGTACAGATTGCAGATGACTTAAGGTACATTCTTGTTCAACTCTGATCTTCCTAAGAGCTTGCATTAAAAAATGACAACTTATTTTTGTTTTTAGTTGGTTTACCAATATCGGACGTTTACCAAAAATGGCACAAATGTACACCACCTTTCTACACATATTCCAGTAAATGTTCATTTTTCTAGCGTGAACCCCGTGTCTGCAATCTCCATAATTCATGGGGTTTTGCCTCAGAACATGGTACAGAGTTCTAACACCTCTTAAAATGTGCACAGAAAAATCACAAGAATGATGATATTATTTATATAATGTTTACAAGTCCGCACTATGAATTATCCATCTTTTTAAAAGGATGCTCTAGCCCCAAAGGGGTGAGGTTTTCCAAAGCACATGGTGGAATTTCTGGTTTATCCACTTCCCCCCAAGCTCAGCTTGCTCACAGAGGCACTTCTCCTCCCACTTCTCCCAAGAGGAAGCTATTTTACGACCTCCCCCAATATAACATTTGCCTGAGCCCAAGACAGTGATTTGTTCAGTTTCCCGCAGTCCCCAGGTGCTCCTCCCCTAATCCAATCAGAGAGGTGTCATCTCCCTTTGGCGAGGGCAGGAGAATGCAGGCCAGGCCTGGGAAGAGAGGCTGAGCAAGTTTCAACTCCTGTCGGGGGTAGTTGCCAGGCAGAATTCAATCTCTTCAAGTCAGGCTTCAGCCAAATGTCACTTTTGTTCCCAGTTTTTCTTCATTCAAAACAAACTTACAATTTGTACACATGCAGCTAGAGCACTGATTCAAAACTATGACATTTAACAGTTGCAAACTATGTGACACTCAACAGTAGGTCACTCATTTATTTTAAACATTTCGATTTTGGTGGCTTTAAGTCCAATTTCACTTCAGCTGCTGACATCCACAGCTCAGCCAGTTTCATTATGAACATTATTTTGGGCTCTTTCTCTTTCCAGATTTTGTATGCACACAGGTCTACCTTCTGCCAAATGTCTGCTGGTGTTCATTGAGATTTTTGAATATCTTGCAATGTTTAAAATAGGCATTTTTAGCTTGCATTTCAGAGAAACAAAGGTGATTTCAAAGCTCTTTTTGAGCCACCGGCAGTGCTGTTTTTCCTTTGGCACACATTTCACTCATGGCACTCCTGGCCCCTCACGCTCGCACTGGTGGGTGGCAGGTCAGGGGAACATTTTGGTGTGCGCCAAAACTGCGTGGTTTTCCTGGATTCTGGCGCAATGTGGGCTTTTTCGGCCATCTTGGATTTTCTAAGCCCACAGCACCAAATGTTGCAGCATAATAGTCCAAATGTGGGTCAGGACACCCAACATTCCTTTAAAGACTTGGGCATCTAGAGTACACATGTACTGGGCTAAACACATGAAAATAACACACTTTAAGTGGTGGGAGGCCTCAAGAAATCCATGTCCTTCTGGTCTTGGCTACCACTCTCACTCATGGGTAGGATAGCCATAATTAAAATGATTGTCCTTCCTGGGTTCCTTTATTTTTTCACAAACTTTCACTACTATATGAAGCTAGCTTTTTTTCGCCTTTTGGAAACATTGATTAGAGACTTCCTTTGGGGCTTGTGCCGTCATAGACTATCCCTGGCTGTGTTGTTACCAAGGCTTGAGCTGTATTACCTAGCCGCGCAACTGAGCTTCATTACAAAATGGCTATCTGACGGTCCTACCTCAGAATCAACAATGCTAGAACACTTAGTGGCACCAGCCAAACTTAAAGAAATATTGTGGCTTCCAAAAAACTGCATGCACTCCCTACCCCTAGTTGTCAAGCTAGGTAGACGAATCTGGTCTAGGACTCTGAAGGTGCTCGGGACGTCCCACCCTTACTTCCCCAATGTGCCAATACTTGCTGACATGTGTGCGACCAGGGAGTACTTGAGCGCCTCCAGACAATGGGACGTATATGGCATATACACTTGGGGAGATTTGCATGATAATAGAAAATTCAAAGATTTATTATATCTGACACAGCAGGTGGGCCTACGTACGGGACAATTCCTCAGGTACATTAAAGTGAAAGGGGTGGCGAGTCGGAGATGGAGTGGGTGGCCTGAGGAACCAACAGAATCGACATTCTTGGCCCCGGTTTACATGTTTGAGGATGGTTGGAGACCAGTTGGCAAATTATATGGTTACCTACTTGAGAGCACTAGCAATAGAAACCCCAGTCTGAAAGATGGGAAACTGATAAAGGTACTACTATCAGTGACGAGAGGTGGCAACGGCCACTTGGTTTTCCTAAAAACATTTCCCGCAATGCTAGGGTCAGGCTACTGCAGATTAACTTCCTTCACCACACTTCTATGACCCCCAGCAGAGTCGCCAGATTTAATAAAACACACTGTCTACCTGTCCCTGGTGCCAATAAGACGATGCAGCAGTCTTTCTGGCACCGTATTGAACAGACCTGCAAGGTGGCTGGGGTTGCTAGATACGACTGGTCCCGATAGAGTGTCTGTTGGGATAATATTCTAGGCTGGGCAAATATAAGCATGTAATTATGGACTTTGCATGTATACTTGCGAACAGGAGAATTGCCATGTCCTGGAAATCCCCAAGAGGCCCACAGTTTAAACTGGTGCAAAGCTGAAACAAGAGCATGTGCTACGGTACTGCATTCATACAAGGGTCGACCTCGCTGACACTTTTGGTAGACTGTAAATCCCTTGTCCGCAATGTGTTGATAAACCACAATGAGCGCCCCGACTAATCACAGTCCTTGCCGCATACTTGTTTGCGAGTAACGTTGATTCCCACCCCCTCGCCCTCACCCACGCTTAGACACCTGCTCCACGCTCAGCCACTTTGTAGCCCCAAAACGTGATACCTCTCAGTGACCACGCGACCCAATTTTATCCTGTGTCTCAAGCTGGTTTTATGTATGGAAAG
Organism: Ambystoma mexicanum; assembly: GCF_040938575.1. Classification (NCBI taxonomy): domain Eukaryota; kingdom Metazoa; phylum Chordata; class Amphibia; order Caudata; family Ambystomatidae; genus Ambystoma; species Ambystoma mexicanum. The sequence goes on from NC_090931.1 coordinate 891,268,429, forward strand.
TTAGTGTTATCTGTCCCCTTTCTCCCTTTTTTGTTTTTCTCTCCGTCCCGTCCTGTTTGAGGTTCTGTTTATCACAAAAATGCATAGAATGTACAATGCTATATTTGTAATTACTGCATATGTGCTGGCGCTGATACATTGTCACTCTTTGCTCAGTAAAGACATTAAAAAGTATATATTTATTTTTTATTTTTTTAATGTTTATTATTTGTGTGTGTTCCAAAGGACCTTTACAAAAAGGAGAACTAGATTTGTGTACGAAGTGACTAAACAGGGTGGGACCCTAATCATGTTAACATTTTAACTGCACCTTGCGGTTTTGGAACCCGGGTCTCTGCTCTTCAAGGCTTGGTGCTGAGCCATGAGACCAAACGCAATTTACACCTTTGTAATGCGCAACTTTTATAGTTGCCTTGCAATCACTGAAGGCACGCCTTTTGTTTTTCTTTAAAAAAAAAAAAAAAAAATATATATATATATATATATATATGCCCTTTCGTCGTGAGGAAGGATTCGTCACAGCTGCTAAATATCAGCAGCTGCGCCTAAATCACCCTTGTGCCGAATGAGCAACGTCGAGTTGGATATCGTGCCACTGTGGCTGCGCCAAAAGGGGCTCTGCGGCCACAGTGGTGCAGCAAAATGGCCGGCACAGAAAGGCTTGCGCCAAATCAGGGCAAGGCAGTGTTTTCCCATGTTAAACAAAGTGAAAACCTGTAAAACTCTGCAGCGGTGTCACTCATTTATAACTTATAATTGCCCATAAACAAAGAACACTTGAAGGATTTTACAAACCGGTCGAGTTTTTATTTAAATGCTTTTAAATCGATTGCATATGATTGTAATTACAATGTTTACTTTCTAGTCACATTAGGAAGCCAAACATTTTGTGGTACAATTCTTGTTCCAAAAAGCAGTGTTCAAAGTTTTATGCTATCTATAGTAATTTTCTTAGCATCTTTTTATTTTAAAATCTTAAAAACAAATATATATTATCGTTTCTGCAAAAACTGCCTATTTTTAAGCCCATGTTTTCAGGACCCGGCCATGCAACATGCACCACAGAGGCTGGTTGTATCCTTAACTGGGCATACATCAAATTGAAGGCTTGCACAGTGTCTCTACAACACATAAATCAAACATTGGACAGATCCTTAAGTTGTAGAATCACCAGTCACAAGTACAGCAATTATATTAAAACTGAAGTATGACATGGGGTTATGTCAGAAAACATAGATTCATTTTGCCAAAAGATGAGCATGTCTCGTGCAGGTCTATTAATATAAAACACAAACTGTAAATAAAAAAAATAAGTTAGCCACTGTAACGCACAGCGGTTACATGCAGGTATCCTTGATAATGTGCGTATTAAATTCCTTCCATTAATGTTTGTAGAACGTGTGCACGGTCGAGAGCGGTGCTCCTTTACTTCTTTTAATTAGGTTTTACTGTTCCTATACTTTTATTTGAAAAAGAAACCGTTCCGGAATGGTTTCATTTTGAAATAAAAGTGTAGGAAGATGTTGAAACTTGCACTTACAATGCACTGCACTGAATGTTCCCCTTATCAGCAGGCGCATGTGTTTTGGAGATGGATTGTATGTGGGGGGGGTTGGAGTGTGGCGGTGGGGTTTGTGGGGAGGGGTGCAGCCCAGTAGGGAACATAGTTCCACTACTAATTTTTGTACACTTCGACCACTAATTAAGACTACAGCGGTAACCTGTCTATTGCGCTCAGTGAATCCCATTAGCCAAGTTTCTATGGTAGTCTGTCTGTCCCACCTAGAAGAGGTCTCCGTAAACCTGTCTATTGCACTTGGTAGACTTGAGGGTAGCCTGTCCATGGTGCTTAGAAAAGTCTACGAAGGTAGTTGGATTTTTCTTTCCCACAGCAACATCAAAGATAAGCTCCATCTGAGCTTCAGGTATGCATAAACGTACCACTTTTGTGTACATCTACCGCAGGCACAGCTATCCACCCACACAGCCTAGAATGCAGATACGACTATAACAAATTCGGTCTTGCTGGCCACATAACCGCTGGTTTGCACTGAAACACCAGACATGCCTCAACACCTCTGCCATTAGAATAAAGTGACAACCTATGTCAAATCCCGTCTAGCTGGGTACATATCGAGTCTCCTGCACTAGCGCTCTGCCGTGACCTCCCTCAGCATCTGCCCACGTGCCTGACCTCTTGGGTTCCTTACTGGAGCCTAGCCAGCACTCCTAAATCCTAATCTTGGCCAAACTCACACCTGCATCTTAAGCCTCCTCTTAGAACTTTCCCATACCTGTACTTCAGTCCGCAAGGGCGTTCCTACTACAAAGCACTTTGAGGCCATACAAATGGGAAAAGGTGCTATATAAATGACTACTACAATACAATACTACAAACCTTGCCTATACACCGTGGAATCTACGAACATGAGAAAACATTCTTGAACACCTAACGTGCTTTTAAGTAGGTGAATAATATATATGTGCAGTTCAGTGACGTTCTAGATCATTAGAACATGTTCAAGAACAAAGAACATCTGTTCTAAATATTCTTAAACTGTGTCTTTTCAAAAAAGCATTAACGCAGGAAATTAGAAATAATTTCAAGCCCAGGCAAAATTATTGCAGAGTGGGATAGACGGTGCAATGCTGCTGTTAAAAATAAAGTAGATCTACAATGGTTAAAAACACTGCTTATTTACTCCAGGGATGCACAACATGTCCTTGAATATTGAACATGTATTATCGGCACACCTGGCATCAGATACAACATTGCTGGACGTTAATGTCTAATCTAAAAAGAAATCACATGACAAAGTTAAAAAATAGATTACATGGGGAAAGATAGCATAATACTAGTGGTTTGTTTAATAGAATCCTGAAAAGGCACGGCTTGGCAACGCTGCCATGCCTTGTAATGCTTCAGGGTGTGGGTGTAGTCTTCTGGAGTACAGGGCCTGCAACAGGAAAGCAAACAACACACCCACCTGCCCACGAAAAGTCATGGAACTTCCCCCTGCCCTCCCACAGCAAGACAGGGAATCTAAGATGGCAAATCTGAATTTGTGCTAGTTGCAAACCCTGATACCCGACTATTGAAGGGGTTCTGGCCGCAGCAAATGTCATATGAAAATGAGGTAAAGGGTCGTAGTGGCAGAGGGGATTCTAAGGAGCGAGATCTCCATGTCAAGTAAGAGAAGCCTTTGCCAGGGAAGGCAGGCTGCCATGTGTTAGTGTGTGTGGCAGCAGTTATCTGTCAACGGGAACTGATTGTGAATTTGTCCTCAAAAGGAAAAAAAGTCGAAAAGGTAAACCATATTATATGATAGGTTATTTATAACGCGCTTAATACCCAGAGGTTTCTAAGCACGACCCGGGAATCGAACCTGTGGTGCTCCGTGTCGTTTTACTTCCAAGGCGAGCACATTGCCCCTGAGCTATCCTCCCGAGAAGTGGGGTGCTTGGCCTCTGACACTCTGATAGGTCCATGCTAGGCATACTCCTGGCCTTATTATAAAAGGCTGTGGATAAATGAGTTAATGTGCTAAGCCCTTGTTTATAGGAGGGAACAAAAATAACAGTGGCATGCCCAGACAGGTGGAGAGCAAGGATTAATCTCTCAAGAGCAAGAGTTCTTATTTCCTCTTCGCCAAAAAGTCTAGTGCGACACCTAGTTCATGTGAAAGAGAATATTAACTGGAAAGAGAGAGAGATGTCTTGAGTGACCAAACATGAAAAGGCACTTATTGCCCCATTGGGAGCCCTGCACAGACATCAGATAGTACTGGATGAAGGGTGGGGGGCTTTGAGCAGAGGATGGAGGCACTGGTGACTAGAGTATTAGGATCAGAGATACAAGTATACAAACTATAGGGACAAAGGGAGCATAAACTGGAGACTGTCATATCATAAGTGATATCTTCCAAGACGTACTACTGTGAATTCCACCGGTGTGCTGTAGGGTTGATATCACAGTTAGAACATAAGATGGTGTACCCGGAAATGTCAAGAGGGTAGGATGACTGCCCAGTTTAAGAATGCGGCGGGACGCACAGAGGAGGAACTGAAGACTAAATGAAGACTTTTCTGACACAGTCACTAAACCCTGTTGGAGCCCTGATACTAGCGAAGAAGGCAACTAGATGGACTTCAAGCACCACAAAAGTCCAGACCCAGGTCTCCTGGAAAGGTGCGACGAGACAGTGACAAGACCAATTCCAGGTTGAGATCCTAAATTGGCGACAAAATGGAAGGAAGCCTATTATGACAGCCACAGGGTTCTGCTTTTTACTGATTTATTATTTCAGACTGGCAGCAGACAGAGAGCTACAGCACCTGTCCAAGAACCTGTCTGGTTTGTGGGTGTCTGTGTCTCTGTGGAATGCCACGCTTTACAAAGAAAGGGATAGCCTCAAAATGTGTAAATTGAATATTAAATTAGTGCCAGAATGAAAACAGAGGAAGAAAATAATGAGGCTGGGTGTTACAATTTTGTCATTCTCCACGAATCTACTCCATTGAATGCTTAGATATTGAAGGGATTTTGGGGAAAAAGTGGGGCAATGGTAAGCTTTTCTCACTCAGTTGTGTTTAACAAAAAAGCCAGACTTCACGTCTTCCTGGCCCTTCCACAGAGCAAGGGGTAAAAATGTCAAGTTGCAAGCTACTAGCTAGCTATAAAAAGTCATTTCCCACATCAATTCTAAACATACGTACAGCACACTATTTCTTACTCGCCAATAGTAAATGATCACTAATCATTGGCTAGCGGCAAGTGCACATTTCAAGCCATGGGATAGGAGGAGTTACAACTACATTTAGCTCCCCAAATGACTGTTTCTGGGTTGTATGGCTGATCTCAAAATGTTCCCAATGTATAATTGTCTTTGTAAAGTGCTCTTCATGAAATGCCCTTTCTGCTTGGATTCCAAAATCTGCACACACACATGAAGTACCCTCAAGTGCGCTAAATGCGTTTGGTCTGGTACAGGGGAACCACCACCAGCCCTGTCACCCTACCCACTACTGACCACTCACCCCCACTCTACAACTGGAAAGATACTCAACACCGGATTGGTACTCAGCCCTCTCTCTTATCCAGATTAGTCCTCCAGGCAGCATCGCGTTTCTTCCTTCCGCCACAAATGCGTGTGCGCCATTACTTCAGCCCGTGCATGCCCTACTAGGCATACACTCTTTTCTATCCACCTATTATGCAGTGCTGGTTGTTCACAGTTCAATGTCGAGCTTTGCTTTTACAATCATCTATTATGTCTTTTTTTGGTGTGGTTTCTTTTTGGAATGGAATTTTCTCAATAAAGACTAGAGACCAATTCTTTGTATGCTTGACGTTGTTTTTTAAAAACTTTAATCTATGACATTCACTGTCTCGTTGATAGCTTGTCAAAATCAATAAAAACACTGAACCAAAAAATACATTGTGACTAGACAAAGATATTAGAATAGTTCTGGGGCAGAGAAATTAGGTTCTTAAGTAATAAGAGTGGTTATGAGGTTTGCCAAGAGACAATGGCTCATTCAAAGAAGCAGAGAGACCTAAAACCAATGTGGTGGTCTATAAGGGCTAGAGAAAGCTCTCTAGAATAGCTACGTGGGATGTGGACTCTCTTAATGGCATTCATGCAATTTTGTTAGTCCAGAAAACTGGCATACATGCCCAGAGGTGTAAGACCATGCACCTGTGTGGGGGGAAAAGCCTGCTCAGAGATCAAAAATCATTGTTTCCTGCCAGGCTGGTCTCTTTAGAAGGTCCCTTTTATGATTACTTAGGTGATACCTACCCCCTAGTTATTTTAGGGCTAATCACAGCCTATTTGTATTGTGTCTATTCATGTTTTCCCCCTAGGAGCTGTGGCTGGTTAACAGAAGGCTAATTTCGCCGACTTCTTGGACCTGCTTATACCATCCTTGAGGTTTCCTTGGGTAACGCGTCTGAACTGCTGCACCAGATCCCTCACATTGGAGGGCTGGTTGGTACTCAGTGGATTGTATAACAGGGGACCCGTTGCTAGGAGAGTGAGTGGCAAAAGTAAAGAAGCAATGCCTTCAGGACAGGATTTTACAGTTGGGACTGAGAGCTAGGGCCCAACCCGGATAGAAGCTTACTGGAACCTGCGAAGAACAGATGGGTTCTGTTAAAGGCAGAATTGACCATTGAAGTATTCTCCCTGGTCTTAAAGGTAAATAATCATGAAGCAGGACCCACTCCAGACCAGGTATGTAGAAAGAGAATGCGTCTTTCTTATGTCTTAGTTACAGGTAAGGATCAGATGTAGGAGATAGGTAAAAGAGCATCCTTCTGGTACCTGCATCTCTCCAATAGTGTCCCAACAGTCACTTAGCAAACTCTCATCATATATCATACCATCCTAACATCCCATGCAGCCTCTCAGCTGACATAATACAAACATACTAATAAAGAATACTACAACAATGTCCCAGGAGTAAGAGTGTTTTCCTTCTAAAGGCTCCCACGGCTCCCTACCCAAGGTGTGCTCAATTGTATGGGTATACTTATCTGACAAAAGACTACTTGGGAATAAGGCTAAGTGTAGCATCTGGTGAGGTTTTGAGGTTAGAGAGCTGTGGGTGATGACTGGACATACTGACTCATATGATGATAGAACAGTGAGGTTTAGTGAGTAGGGGTTACCATGAAGCTACGCGGACTCCGCAAAGGACTCATTACAAAAATTGGTTCTAGAAGGTTTATTCTTGACTATACCAGTTTTAGGCAACTCAAAATGGGACAGAACGGCAAGAAGTCTTCTTAATTCAAAACTGTTCTTGAGCAGTCCCTTCTGGGACTTTTCCAGGTTTTACTCAAAGACTCTTGCACAGAGTTGCTCCACTGAATGATGGCTTTCTGGGTGAGTGGTCCTCTCAGAGAGGCCACTCGCGGGTGAGCGTCACCAAGATGCAATGGTCAAATTGAGCAGAAGCGTTTGGGAGCAGTGCTCTTCTACTTTTACTTTTTAAGTTTTACTGTTCCTATACTTAAAAAAAAAAAACATTCCAGAATGGTTTAATTTTAAAATAAAAGTGTAGGAAGTAGTTGAAACTTGCACTTCAGTGCACTGCCCTGTGCATTCCCTTAAATAGCAGGTGTTTTTGTTTGGGGGTTTGGAGGGGGCATGGTGATGGGATTTGTGGCAAGCAGAGGCAGGCTGGCAGGGAACATAGTTCCAATACTTGTTTTCGTACACTACAACCACTGCTAAGATGTCTCAGTTACTCTTGTTTCACCTCTGGGTTCTTCTGGACCAGGTTCCAGAGCTTCTCTCAGATTTGAGCAGTCCTGGAGGGTGTATAGTTGCCTGGCGTGGTTCTGGTTCTCCCCCTTGCCTTACAGTCCTGTACCAATGATCTCCCGAGCCCATCTGTTTCACCTCCTCCCTGACCCAATATTCACTTGTGCTTATAGGCCTGGTTCTAGCTCTCATTTCTAGCCTTGAAGCTGGCTGTCATCTAAAACCACAATAGTTTGCTGCTTGCTCGTTAATCTTCCTACTTCTCAAAGACAACAGATAGTGTTGTGCTGTGTTTTTCTCTGCTTGGAACTCTCCCCTATGCCTCCAAAGTACTTTCCGCTGTACCCCTTTTACATCCCATTTCCTCTTCCCTCCTCCATCTGCCTCCCATTCCAACTTGTTCATCTTCTCTTCTGGTGGTTTTGTATTTATCCAGTTCTTGACATTCTGCGACCTCTTCTGCTTCTTTCCCTCCTATTGACTCTTTAAATCCTTCACCCTCTCTTGTTGTCGCCTCTTCTACTGCTCCCCAACTCTTCCTGCACCCAAATTCCTCCTGGACCTCCAACTCATCGTACAACACCATCTCTTTCTACACCTCCAAGTCCTCCTGAGCCCCAAATTCTACTGCCCCTCCAACTCCTCCTTAGAATCCAGTGCCTCTTGCCCTTCCAACGCCTCTGCTCTGCCATTTGCTGCTCCACTACACCAAACCCTCGCACTACTCTGTTCATTGCATTGGTTTTTATCGAAGTTCTTTCCCGCTCATGAACTGGGCTTGTGGTAAGGACTGCAATAATCTTCCCTATTTAGGAATTTATTGGGCCTCCTGGGGTTCACGTGCCCAGGTGCCTCTACTTTGATTTTATGAATTTCTCCTTCAAAAGTGCAGACCAAGCCTCTAAAAGGTCAGTCGGCATCTTGGAACTGGAAAGAATCAGGCATGACCATACTAAGTGCCTTTCAAACACATATCCGATCTACGTCTCTCTCTCCCTGGTAGCGCCGAAACGATCTCCACGAGATTCTACTTTTGTTAGAGTGATATTAATTTGGCCGAACACTCTGGGTCTAGACTGACAGAACCTGTGGATTTCAATGCAGTATTCTTTGTCTGCTTTCTTAAAAGGACAGTAGTGGCAGCAGTAGCCGTGTGGTGGTCCCATGCCTCAGGGTGTAGTGCTGTGGTAGGTTTAGGGAGGAGGGGGATCACCCCTATACCGTCCCTGGGACCCACATCACGTAGCTAGTGATGGGACCACTGGCCCCTGTGCCACCCCAACACACACAATAAGAATACATTGTCACATGGTTTAGAAACCCATACATTCCATGAAGTAGTATGGATCAATGATTTGTGTTATTTGATGGCGAAAGCACACAAGCCCCCCCTAACATATCCTCTGATTTTGTGTTCTTAAAGGATGAGAGCCTACAAGCCCCCATAAACATCTCATTTTATTTGTTTTCTTATGGAGTGAGGATCCACAAGCCCCTCATTAATTCCCTCATAAATTGTGTTAATCAAAATATGGGACTTACTACTCCATAAAGCCCCAGTACATATTTTCTTATTCATTTTGCTCAATCATTCTGGTAGCACAAGGGTTCAGTAGCTTTCTACAAACATGCCCAGAAGGAAATGAGGCTGGTGGTGAAGGGTCCGCCTACCCTCATTTATAGAAGTGTTGTCTTCACAAGTGTCTCACAGATGCTTCCCATAGAGAGTGAGTGTATTGCGACTAATTGGGATTCAGTCTTTTCTCCCCAGAGGGGAGCCTTTCATTGTGAGACTATGGAGGAGAGATTGCTACGCAATAATCCCCGTAGGGGTGGCAGCATGCAGGACCTCACAAGGAAGACTCCCCTCTGGGGACAAGGACTCCCGCTCTGTAGAGGAACTCCCTAGATCCCTCTCTTCTAGAACAACAGTAACATCCAGAACCAACACTACTCTGATTAAGAAGAATAAACAAAAAATGAAGAGTGATCAACTAAAAGAGAGAACGGACTACAATCCTCCACTTGGGAGGACCCAGCAGCTGATCATAAAAGAGAAGATGGCTAAGGTCCATGAGAAGTGGAACCCGGGAGTTTCAAACCAGCCTAGCAGAGAGTGCTGAGAGAGACCAGGAGATCCAGAGGAAACCACAAGGTGCTGTGGGCAAGAAGCACAGAGGAAGCTGAAAGCCAGAGAGAGAGAGGGGCGAAAACCGCAGAAGAAAGAGCGAGTCGAGAGTGGTGGCGTGACCCAGGAGAGGTGGGCTGTTCAGTCTGGCAACAACGTCTAGACTGCTGGAGCACAGCTGCTGTGAAGTCGTGGAGAAGGAATAGAAGGAGTTGGAGCAAGAATCAAAGCTATCCTGACTGTGAAGGAAGTCCCTCTCCTGCGAACAGGTCTGCTGATACCAACACGTAGAAAACAAGGTAACGGGAATGGTTGGAAACCCGGGTGGGAAGACAGAGATAATGAGCGCACTCATCCTACTCGTCCCAGTGAGTGGACCAAAACTAAGAAGGGTTAGAAACACTCTAGGACTCAGCCTACTTATCCCAGTGAGTTGCCCGAAACTAAGAAGAGTGAGAATCAATATGAAACCTCTCTTACTTGTCTCAGTAATATAAGAACTGGACGAGAGAATAAGAATAACTGTTGTGTCTACAATAAACATCTCAAGGAGAAATACATAGTAACAGAGGAGGAGGAGCAAGATGTTAAATGTGGGATTCAGTATCCCTAGTAATCTCAGAGAATGATGATGTGTTATTTATATAGTGCTCACACCTAAGCGCTTTACATAAAACATATATACATACAATGTCACCCAACCGAAGTTGGTGAGACTTTCAGAGACACTGAAGAAAGACATTGTACACAAATATCCAAAAGCCAATAACATTGAGGAGGAAAAGCTTACAAAGAGAACGAATAGGGGAGTCAAAGACTTGGAAAAGTCCCTTAGAAGAACTAAATAAATTAATCCACAAAATAGCTAAAACGTATTTCAAAATGTTCTACAAAGGCTGAGGAAGCCTATTCAGGAGAAGAGAGTCATTCACCTGGTATTTTGCAGCTTAGCTTTGGACGGAGGACAGACTGTTTAATTTGGACTTCACAACAGACGACGAGCACCTTAGTTTGGTTAGGCATGGAAATCCATATTTTAGGGATAGTGAGGCCTTTTTACTTATTATTTTAATTTAAAAAAGTCAAGAATGCCAAAAACTGGCCTGTCTCTTCTGACCTACCACAGTATATACAGACCCCAGAATATGATTGTTAATGGTGTTTGTCCCAGCCTTCTGCTGGGGTGCCATGGAGGTGTCCAGATAGGCTGTTTGTTTGTAGGAAATTTAGTAAGGAGGCATTTCAGATTGCTCCTTTAGCATTATTTGTGCCAGCAAGTACTACTGTCATGACTCTCACCCTTGGTCAGCCCATCCTCACCACAATGCACAAACCTCCCACTGGGTAGACGCCGCAGGGTCATCCAATGAAGGTACTGGGGGCCCATAAGAATCCTATAGACACAGTAAGGGGAGAATGGGGGTTCCGAGTGAGCCTGTATATTGGGAAGGGCTCTGCCACTACCCCCTACTGCACAACCCCCCCACCCAAGCACCTCCCATCCATACATCCACAGAAAGAGCACATGTGTGATTGCAGTCAGCCAAACCCACAAATGACAAAGGAAAAGGGGAAATTCTTCAACAGAGCGAAATCCTGCGGGATAACGAAATCTCACGAGATTGGTTTGGCAAGGGCAGAGCCAACCTATAAAACCGCCCGCCCTCCAGAGGCCCATGCCAGTCGTTCCAAAATTTGTCTACCTGTACACTCAGTGTGATCTAGAGCCATTTACCTGCAAAGAAATAGGAAGACTCTTTAGGACTGGGTGAAACAAAGAACTGGCAGACTTGGTTGGATTTGATTCAGCATTAACTTACTTGGGCAGAATTCTTCTTGTCCTGAGGGGATTGGAACCCACATCTTTGTCATGGAGGCCCGAAGAAGGACAAGACGGGCTATACAGGTTTTGGTCCAAACTCAAGCAGCAGGAAGACAGTTGTAAGTACATTATAAATAAATAACCTATCATACATTCTGGAACTTTGGATTGGATCACTGAGACAAGGTAGACTGAAGGTCCATCACTGATTAGTGGAGTGGCTTTTAACTTCCACAATCCTTTCCTCTGATGCAGGTCATAGCGGAAGACACAGAGGACACCAAGCAGTGAGGGCTGCAGCATCAATCACAGGTACCCTTTATAACAAAGGGGGCCAGGGAAGGCTGGGGAACATTTTAAACACTTAATTCCATTCCCTTTCATTGTAGAAACCACCACACCAGATCCCTGCTTGAGAAACCCCCATACCAGTCTACCAACATCAATCAAAACCCCTCCCCATTGTGGTGCACTTCAACAGCGGTAGCTCTTCAGACCATATTAGACATCATAGATGAGTTTGGGTCTCAGCATCTAGACCCTGTGTCAACCCTAGGAGCCCTCGGAAAAGCTAGGCCATTACAGTTGCAGGAAAAAGGGTGTGTCTCACCTGACCCTTGAAGTCAAAGCCTTCCGGGTTGTACTTGTGACACAGTCCAGCCGTGTGGTGGGTCTTAGTATATTCCTCAATGCTTGTAATACATTTCAAAGCAAAACAGTAATTTGTGGATACATTATGGGCCTCATCACGAGTTGGGTGGTAGCCCTTAAATGCAGCAGTAACGCTATCGCCAAACATGAGTCTGGCAGCATTTACCCCCAGCTTGAAGCTGGGGGTAAATGTGCCAGAAAAATGCCAATTTTCGGGGGCAATTAGCGCAGCGCCAGTAGCCCGCGCCAATTGTGCCAAAAATGCCCCATTGGGTCCAATGGACCCATCAGGGAATACCCATTACCGCCCAACCCTTGATCTGGCACTAATAGCGCTGGACCGGGTGGCGGTAACACTATTAGCACGGGCGGTATCTTGGCGGTAATACCGCCGGGATACCGCTCAACTTGTGATGAGGCCCTATGTGTAAAGTTGCACACAAGTCTATTCATTTAAAAGCCAACACTTTAATTGAATCAAAAAACATCATCTAACTTGCAGACTCATGTTCTTTAACCGTTGTGGTGTAGACTTGTGGTAATGTGCTCTTACGCTGTTTTTCATGATGGGGTACCGACCAGATCCCTGTTCTTGCTAGGTGCAGACACTATTCTATGTGTAAATATACTTTGTGTATCACCCCCATCGTCGACTGTAAACAACCTGGGGGTCCTGATGGACAACAAACTTACTCTAGAGCCACAATTAAACACTCTACTAAAGAAATGCTTCTTTCTCCTTCGAGCGGCAAAAAGGATCCTACCGTTCCTGTCATTCGCCAACAAAACACTTACCATCATTGCCCTCGTCATGTCCAGAGTAGATTACGCCAATAGCCTATACCTGGGTATGCCTGAACGACGTCTAAAAAACTACAACGCATACAAAATGGGGTGGCCAGAAGAGAACACATCACACCAGCACTAAAAACACTACATTGGCTACCAATAAAACAACGAATCAAATTCAAATCAATGTGCATCACGCATAGAGCAATCCACAACCAAGGCGCATAGTTTCTGAGAGACAAATTACGCCTACATCACCCAACAAGAACGCTTAGTTCAAGCAGTGACTTCCGCCTGGAACCGAAACCCTACAACAACAAAAAACTCGGAGGATCTTCTTTCTCTCACCGTGCACCAAAAACTTGAAACGACTTACCAAGGAACATACGTAACACAAGAAACCACTGCGCGCGCGCATCCAGCAAGTCCCCTGAAGTCCCGCTTTGCCGCGGGAGACTCTGCTGCCGTTTTTGCTGTTTGGACAACTGTTTGGACAACTTTGGAATACTTTCACTACAACCTCTAGAAGGTGAATACTACCACGGACATTGACCTTAGCAGTTTTAGTGCTAACGAATTATCAACCTTTCTAACACGATTTTCCATCTTTTGTTTAGGCTTTGCTCCAAATCAAAGGCGGGCTTACTTAAGGGAGTTTGCGCGCGCACACACCCAGCAAGTCCCCTGAAGTCCCGCTTTGCTGCTTCGCCGCGCTCGTCGCGGTGAGTGGTGAGGGTCATATATTGTGGGCTTATTAGCCTACAAGATAAAAAATTAACTCTTATTTCACTCTTTACTTAGTTGTCTGTCTCTGAGCTTACTGTTTCATTCCCAATATGAAACGAGGCATTACCTCTGTAAAATCGGGGATGCCCTCTGTAACAGCTTTTCATTGCACTAATGGTGACCCTAATTCCCCATCCTCTCTAACTAAAAAACCTCGACTTAGCTCTACCCCTCGCATGAGCATCATGAAACCTAAATTAAAAAGTAAAGCTGAGCTTTTGCTGGGATGGACATTCGCCCTTTTTGTCGTGAACCAAATCATATGGACTCTTTTGTTACCAATAATGGAATCACTTCAGCAGTACTACCTGGTTGCACAGACAAAACACCTGCAGTCTCAAAAAAGGACTTATCACATTGACAATCTACCAGGATCAACACAGCGGAGGTCACATTAACCGGTGAGACATTAAAATCCGTGCCTCCAACCGTATCCATGGTCACCTTTGCAAAAGAAAATGTGTCTCTTACAGACAGTATTATGCTAAACAATGTGTTAACTGGTGCTGCAGTCCCTCCTGCTAAAACCTCTATTAACTCTGCTTTGTCTGTAAATGATACCTCTAGTTCCAAATTGTCCGCCATATCGAACACTGGAGATATGGCTGTAATTGATCTTGATACAAATGCTCCTGCTTTTTCAGCGCATACCTTCTCTGAAAATGTATCTAAATCGCCAATTTTATTTACAAACATCAGCGCTGCCAATTCTGATGCAAATTTGTCATTCATTGCTCCAAACCACGAAAAATGGGCGATAAGACTACTTCTGATCTTGGATCAGTTGAAACGCAAAGCGTAAATATTGGTGTTGCTCGACTTCCATGAACACTGCTATTCTTGCCTTGGCTAAACTTTTTGAAGTTTTAGCTAACAAAGCTGATGTCCATTCTAACCAGCTAAATCAGCTACTATCTGAGCAACTTAAGATATCCAAAAAGCTTGAAAGTCTGAGACAACCTGCTACCCTACCTATTATCAAAAGGTCAGTAGTTTCCCAGACTTCTTTCCAATCTGATAGTCCTGTACATAGTTATCAGACCATTCCATGCATACCAAATCCTATAATTGATCTGATGAATGTTGCAAATGAAACATCAGTCGATCAGCAAAAAAAACCAAGTTACTCACTTTTTGGTCCTAATACGAATCCCTTTGACATAGTGAAGTCAAGGCCGAAAAAGGTTGCCTTGCTAAAAAAATCTAAAAACATCAAATCCGTGGCCAAACGTACTACTCAAACTAAATCTTTTGTCAAGAACCTCTCAATTCCAGTTATAACTACTGTAATTGCTTCCAAGGCTATAGCAAAAACATACTTTCAACAATCACAGGCAAAGAAGGCAAAGATTCTGCCAGCTCCAGCTGCCCCTGTTATGGCCTATAGTCCTTTGAATGATCTGATAAGTGCAGCCACTGACTTTTCTAAAAACATCTCCAAAAAACAAACATCTAATGGTTTCTGTTTCAAATCTCCCTCGGCCATGGGAGTTTCGAACATGTAAAAGCGTTGTAAAGAAATAAGGCAAGCAGTTGATGAATACATGTCCTCCAAATCTGTTTCTAAGAGCTTGTCCTTTGCGCCGTGTGAAATGGCTGGTATGCATGAGCCTTCTGCTCCAGTTGCTTATAAGGCGCAAATAACATGTTCATTAGTTTCTGACAAGAATGAGTCGGGACAAACCGTGCCCGAGGCGCTGAATCAGAATAAGACTAATGTTTCTGCTTCTGGTTTTGTTGCCTCTGGTGACCTGGAAAGACTGATTCAATCTACACTGACAACATCTTTTGAGGCTTCTGCCACTTCTCAAACCAAAGTTTGTAGTGTAAACCAGCCTCCCACCAATGCTTTACCCCTTCCAGCTAAGCAAACACCTGTGACTGCGTGTCCTAAACGACCAGCAGTTCATTCATTGACACTCAGTTGCAAGCCTTTGCCAGCCAAACAATATAATCTTAATCGGGCCTCTCTGCTGTCAATATTTAGTGAAATTCCAGAGCTCGACGATATTGGCACCATCGACGTCGAACTAGTGGAGTTCGTTGATCATTCAAAACGGTCCTCTGTAAATCTCTGGATCAATTCGAGGGTCGTAGTTAATGCAATCTGGGCTGTGAAGTCTCAACTCTTTGATCTTGGATTCATCCTTTTGCCAACTTCTAATCCCCCAGATTGTGTATCAACATGACAACAGGATACTCTCACAAAGCAAAATATAAATAAAAATCAAGGTCTCTCCTCCCATACATGTAATTGTGATTCCAAAAGTAACAAATGTTAGCATTCTAAAACTTTAGAATTTGCTTTGTCTTTGATCAGTTGGAATTCCAGAGGGCATAGGCATTTATTGAATAATCGGATTTTGCAGTTGTTAGACCATGATGTAATTTTGTTACAAGAATCCTGGCTGACTGGCGTTCCATCATGGAATAATTATGATGTCCTTTTGATATCTGCAGTTAAAGGTTGTTTAGGGCGTCCCACCTCTGGTTTGCTAACTGCTGTCAAGCAGTCCTCCACCTTAAAAGTCGAAGCTTGGTTTTCCCTGAATGCTTTTTTACAAATGACTAGAATGGTTGGAATTTATTTTTCATGTGCTGCAATTAATGTTTACTGGAACCCTTTGGGCATTTCTGATGACTGTTTTCTAGAATCTGTAAACAAAGCTATTGATATTGTCACTCTCGATCGGCAAACAGATCACATCTTCTTAGCTGGCGACTTGAACCTTCACTGCTTGGGCCTGATTTGTAAATCTGAAACGCATCGTATTGTTAAGTGGACACGCTTTATCTATTCCCGAAACCTGTTTATGTTAAATGGGGCATTCGCACGAGACATCCCACCCAAACCCACCTGGCATCGTGCTTGTAGCCAGGGAATTATTTACTTTATCTATGTCAACGCTCGCATGCTAAATAACGTAATATCTTTTCAAATAATTGACACAGACGTGAGCGATCATAATGTCCTACATACAGCCTGGCTTTCAAACTCCATCACAACACAAGCAAAATCCCCTTATTTTATGGGTTCCTACAAGGTAAACTCAGCCAGGAATCGATTAACGTGGACTGAGGCATCTTTGGAAGCCTTCAAGTCACGTTATGACGATGATTTGAAGAGTAAAGCTGTGTGTGAATTTCCCTCAGATGTAGTGTATTATGATTTAATGCAGCTATTTCAACCGGGCTCAATCATACAGAAACAAAAACAAACACTTCATCTGCACCTTTTCGATCATGAAATCAGAATTAGGAAATCTAAGGTTTGGGCTGAAAAGAGGGAAGCCCTTAAGCTCCCCGTAGATACACGATTAGCTGCCCTCACCCACATTAAAACCAGGTATAGGAATTGGGTAAGAGGCATGAAGGCTAAACTATATCAAACCGATGGAAGCAATATGTTGAAACTTTTGGCATCTAAAAACTCTGCTCAGTCATGGAACCTCATAAATCAAGTAACGGCAGGTCACCAGGTTGCTGTTCAAACTAACGATGTGACTGAGGAGATGTGGATTCATCACTATTCTGAACTATTTGCTGCCCTTCCGACACATCCAAGCACATCTATGTCAGAGTTTCAGACTTCTTTCCACCTATCTTTTGACAAAGATGATATCCTGTATTTCATCAAACAAGCAAGTAATTCTAGAGCACCTGGCCCGGATGGATTATCGAATGCACAATTGAAGCAATTCCCTGACATCTGGGCAGATATATTATATCTTATATTTGAGTCTATTAACGTTTCCCAGAAAATCCCGATGTCCTGGAAACAATCCATCGTCATCCCTATCTATAAGAAGGGTGATTGGGACAACCCGGCTAGCTATAGGCCCATTTCCTTGCTTGATGTGCCTGGGAAGATCTTTTGTCGCCTAATCCTGAGAGAGTTGAACACGTGGACCAAGAACTTCTGTAAGAGAGATCCTCTTCAATCAGGTTTCGTCTGTGGCCTCGGCACGCTTCCAAATATTATCACCATTAACATGCTTAAGTCTCAATATGCGTCTAGGAAACAATCTTTATATTTTGCATTTATTGATTTCCGATCAGCTTTTGATTCCATAAATCGTGATCTCTTATTCCATAAGTTAAAATCTCTTGGCTGTCCATCCTCTCTTTTGGCTTTAATCATTCAGCTACACACGGAGACCTCCATGCGAGTAAGGTTATCTTTTGAAGGTCTTCTGTCTTCCTCCTTTCCCACTTTCGTGGGCCTAAAACAGGGTTGCATTTTGGCGTCAATACTGTTTAACCTGTTTATTTTTGATATGGGCCTTTCTTTCCTGGGAATCTTGTCGGATGCTCCCGAAATGGGTGGTCAGCGTATACCGTGGTTGCTCTACGCTGACGACCTAGTTTTAATATCCCAAACTCCCACGGGACTCCAGAATTTGCTTTCTGCCCTCTCTGATTATGTTGAAAGGAATCACCTTATAGTAAATTTGATCAAATCTCAGATTTTGGTTTGTAAACCTAAAGGGAAATCCAAAAATTATAATGGAATTTGGCGCTTGCGACAGGAACCCTTGGAAATAGTTCTGGAATACAAATATTTGGGCCTTTTCGTGCAAAATAGTGTTGGTGACAGCAAATATTTGATTACCTTACAGTCAAAATTATTGACTTTGTTGTCACAGGCTAAAATACTTCTCTATAATTTTGGAAAATTAACTTTAAAGCATCTTCTTATGTTTTTACGAGCAAAAAGTCATTCCTGTTCTACTTTATGCTGTTGAATCAAAGTTGTATTCAAATGATGATACATGGAACAAATTGGAGGCAGCGTTTTGGAAAAGGGTTTTACATTTACCGAATTGCTCTCCCATGCCCATATTACGTTTTGAACTAGGTCTGAATTCACTATTTAGCAGGGTTAAGTGGAGAATGTGCTCCTTTTTTCGTAAATGTTTGCTTGGTGTGGCTAACAATAATATACTGAGTACAGTTGCCCGCTACCTGTCCTCTTCTACTCTCGATTTTCCTTTAAAATGGCGAAATCTAGTACTGATCAGCCTGGTGGAAGCCGATATCCCATTACAGCTCCTAATCGAGAATCCAGTTTGTGCAAAAACAAAGTATTATCAATGGGATTGGATCCAAAATTATGATCTTTGCATAAAATACAAAGATTTCAATAATAATCACTTTTGAATTAAGCGTCTGGGTCAAATGGCTGGTTATTTGTTGAAATGCCCCTCTGCGAATGTACCGAACAAATTTCTGTGTTTGAGACTCAATTTATGGACTACTAGGGAAGTGTTGGTGAAGCGTAAGATTATTTCTGCTGATCTAAATTTCTGTCGGTTTTGTGAATCCCATTCTGTGAGGGAAACCATACAACACGTGATAATTTCTTGCCATAAACTGAAGGATATGTGAGTTAAACATTTCACTAATCTGTTGAATTTACATGAGGAACTGAGTGAGGACGAGAAATGGAGCATTTTAGTTAATAGTGCAAAACTTTTGGTCATAAAGGCGTTGGTGCACTTTTTGGAAGGTATTTTACCTGGTGAAATCTATTTACAAACTTAATTTGATTTATGAATACCATCTGTATATACTCAAAGTTATTGTGTGTACTTGTGAAATCAATTGAAATGTACTAGATTTCAAGTTTTACATTTTTATATTAATTGCTCTCATTCTGCTTCTGCTTCTGCTTCATTTGTCATGTTCCGTATTGTAACCTTTTATTACTGTCAAAAGATTTTGTTTGTTATTAATTATGTTGAATGAAATTGGAATGTACATCTGTCTGATAATTTTGAAAAGTTGATTAATTCAGCTATATCAAAATAAAAAAAAATAAAAACAAAAAAAAGAAACCACCAGGAAACTGCTCAAATCCTGGCTCTTCAATGCATAACTAGAACGCCCACAGGGGCACACACATAGCTTAAACAATGATGAATGAAGATACAGATCCCTGACCCCACCAAGCTATCAACTACAAACAGAATCTAAGGAAGACATTCTACTACATACCAAACTACAAACTGAGAGATAGCTATGATAGGATGACACTAAAGACTGAATACATAGTTAGACCAAGACGGAAGGACAAGAACAAATCATCAATAGCACTCTGCCCCCCGAATCACACGCAAGCTCCAACAGACCACCGTCCAAATAGATAGCAAGGGAACAGGGGACAGCCAATCAACAGCACCAACACTAGAGGGGGGACTAGGCATACCCTGTCCCATTACACCAAGTTCAAATACTACACAGCCAGCAAACCGCACACACTTCACCACACCACTACAACAACAAACAACACATAAACCGCACCAACTGTACACAAGGTCTCGCTCTGGTCCGATACTCACACCAAAGCTCAGCGCATGGTGGAAACCGAACTGAAGTCGACAACAGCACACCACCTCTCTCACTCTCCTACTCCCTCTTCACCCGACTAACCTAACCCACCCGTCCTCTTTTACAGATCTACCTGAGCGCCTGGGGACCAACTCCGTTGGTGACGGTGCGCAATATAAATACCTTTAACATTTAACTTATATAACAATGGGATATAGTTAAGACTTGTGTGATATTTTTTCCTGCACCTCTCCCAGTCACCTCACGGGTCGTTTCAAACATTCCCACATGCTTTGCGGGAGGTACAGACCAATAAAATATAAAACAATTATATTAGAATTTCTGCCTCACTCTTCTTGGTGAAGTAAGTGGAGAAATGCAGACCCACCCTGGGGAAGGCAACAGGTCGGATAATGTGTTTTAAATACCATATTGTGAGCCATGCTGATAAGAGGCCCTGCATGTGACTTGTGTAAGTTCATAGCAACTGCAAGCTATGAAACTGAACTCAAAGCCAGTGAGGCCTCAAAGTTTGCACTCACCACTAGCCATTGGCAAGTGATAATTGCCAGAGCGAGTACGAAATTCTGTATTGTGGGCATGTGGGAGAGGGAGTGTGACTTTTTGTGCGTGGCTAGTAGTTTCCAACTTCACATTTTTTCCCTTGGTCATTGAATTTGGTAGCTGGAAGTACCACCCGGTACTGTGCCAATCATGCTGAAAGCTAAATCTGGGATTATGCTGTTGAAGAGCATCTTGGGGAAAGATCGATGCCCTTTTGGGCAGATTATGGATAAACCCCCACACAGAGCTCTAACGAAGGATCTGGGTGAGGTGGCTGCAGTACACAGGGTGCACACGGTCCCTTGGTTGGCATATGTTAAAAACCTGACTGCCCAGTCTGGGAGTGTCACAGATTTTGGCTAGCAGCATTAGTACAATTATTCCCCATCTCACAGTAAATAAAAGTACGATTTTGTGACCATTGTACAGCCTCATTAGGGGAGAGTGTCGTCAGACGTTCTCAGGTTATGGTATGTAGTAAGAACAAGTTCTCGAACAGTTGTGAGGATTACCTGCGTACAATCGCACTCCCTGAAATGATGACGCTTGATACAATGTTGAACATAGGCCAGCTGCACCTTGCAGCGGTGGTAGGCAAGTCGCTTGCTTCCCATGAAGGGAGGCTCTGGAAGCCACCACACACTTTTTACTTTTTTCTCCACCTGTAACTGAAGGTTGCAGGCAGTGCTTCATAACATAGTGTGGGGGGCACATAGACCCCATACATTCAATGTTGTATTCTGAAGCACCAACAGTGCATGACATACGTTGTGCACACTGTCAATAGATGCTGGATACAGGTGCATATCCACACTTTTGAGCATTGCTAGATTTGGTATGATGAACATGCACAGATGTCTGAGACAAACATCTTTGTTTAAAAGACCGATCTACTGAGATAGGAAGGGGCAGCAGTCATCCTAGATGGACAGTGTAATCTTTCCTTGTAAACTGGTGCAGCATGTGAAGGGCCACTGCAAGGTTCCCTAACAAACAAGTACACATACAACATGGACAGGGCTAATGCAGGCTTTCCCCTCAAACAGGTACAGTATAAGTATGAAAAGCGCAACATTCTCTCACAGTTTAGCATGGGAAAGTTGAAGTGCCTTCCCAATAAGATACAGCTTGGGCATGGACAATGCAAGCTTCCCCCGCAAAAAGGTAAAGGTATGCAATTGAGCTAGACAGTGCATGGTTCCCTAACAAAAAGGCACAGCATGAACAAGACTAATGTATGTTTCCCTCACAAATTAGTAAATGGACAGAATGGGGAGGGCCAGGCCAAGCTTTGGTCACAAACAGATACAACATGTGCACAGTCACTGCAAGCTTCCCTCATAAATAAGTACAGGATGAACAGGGCCGCTGCAAGCTTCCCTCACAAACAGGTACAACAGGGGCAGTGCCAGTGCAATTCCTTTGCAAACAGGTACTAGTGCGGCATGCTGGGGCCAGTGCAAGTTCCCTTGTGAAGGTCCAAACGTAAATTATTGGAAGGACAAATGTCGGCAAGGGCCTGTGCAAACGGCTCTCATAAATGGGTACATGTATAGCACAAAGAGGACCAGTGCAAGCGTCTCTCACACTGCAACAGGTACAGCAGGTGCAAGGACAGTCCATATTTTCCCCTTAAACTGGTACAGGTAGAGCATGGGAACATCCAACACAAATATACAGGTACAGCATGGTCAGGCCATTGTAAAAAGCAATTAACATGCAATTACTAAGACAATAGTTGTGCATCCTCTCTGATGAAAACATTTCCCAGAAAATACACGCAAACATTGTTGGGCAGATGGGGCATAGGTGGACAGGAAAGAAGACAGAATGGAGAGAGGCTACAGGAGGAGTGAATGAATTAGTATGAATGTAAGCATTGACGAATGAAAGAGCAAAGGAGGATGTTTAAATTAATTGTTATGAGGATCGATGGAGAAGGATACTGAAGTAGAAGGACTGTGAGGAAGAAGAAGGTGTATCATGAAGAATTTTGAGGAAGTAGAGGGACTGTGATGAAGCAGGACTGTGATGAATCAGGAGGACTGTCACAAAGGAGAACAACTGTAACAAAGGCCTGAGATTAATAAGGAGGTATTTGCCAAAAGAGGAGGACTGTGATAAGGGAGAAGTACAATGACAAAGCACTATGACAAAGGAGAAGGACTGTGCCGAAGGAGGACTGTGATGAAGAAAGACTGAGAAGAAAGGCTATGATGAAGAACTATGATGAATGAGAATGACTGTGACAAAGGACTATGCTAAAGAAGAAAGACTGTGATGAAAGAAGATTGTGCTGAAGGAAAATAACTGTGCCAAAGAAGGACTGTAATGAGGAAGGAAAACTGATGGATGAGAAGGACTGTGAAGACAATGGCAAAGGACTGTGTGAGAAACCTGAAAGTCTTCTCACTTCTACTCCCTTTGGATCCTCTGTGCAGGTGACCAGGGAAAGGCCATCGCTTTTGGATCATGCCCCTGGGGTGGACAAGCGAGGGAGGATCACCTGGATAGAGCCCCCTCAGGGATTGGAGGTGAGAGGCCCATGGGTGAGACACAATATTCTAGATCCTCCTATTCGAAAGGAACCCCTATCCCAGAAGTGGTAATAAGATATTGTTCATCTAGTTGCATGGTTTCAGAAAAGGGTAGGAATCCGTATAATGTCAGCCAGGTTAAACAGAGGACGAGGAAGAGTAGAGATGGGATACTTAGGAGTAAAGCTTTGTATCCCCCTTATCCTAAGGATGTTCAATCTAATATTCCCCCGACCTTTATGGGTCATTGCAAAGGTGTTCCACTTCCCTCACCCTTTGAAAAGCAAAGTAATACTGGGACGAGGAAGAGGCAACTAGGAGCTATGAAGATTTACAATTCAGGTACTGGGACGAGGAAGAGGCCTGAAGTTCAGGCATGTCTCATGGACTCACTTAATTATGATCAGGCAAGTCAGGCAAGGTGAACCCTTAGCCTCCACGTGTAGTCTATTAAGCCCACACAGGTGTATAAACGTCGGGACTGCAGGAAGAGAAGGCAGTTTGAGGGAGAGCGAGCTAAAAGGCGAGTGAAATGGCCTGAGTTACATCAGACCAGCCGAAGGAGGACGACAAGCCAAGACACTGAAGGTCTGCAAGAAGTTCATGAAAGGGAGCCCGGAGGCATGTTATTCCCTTTTGATGTGGTGTCAAGAAAGGTCTTGTTCGTGTCGGCTAAGAAAGGAGCCCCGGAGTATCTGAGGTGCAGCCAGGAATACCCTGACCTCAGAGGAAAAAGACGTTAATTGAGAAAGCCAAGAAAACATAACCAGTGAGTTAAATGCAAGCAGCAACCCTGTATGTGTCTTACACGAGTGAATACAAAGTAACCGAGCAAGCGCATAGAGAAGAAAGCCACATTTGTTGGAACTTTTGAAAAACTTTAATATAACAATG
The DNA here is from genome assembly GCF_040938575.1 of Ambystoma mexicanum. Lineage (NCBI taxonomy): Eukaryota > Metazoa > Chordata > Amphibia > Caudata > Ambystomatidae > Ambystoma > Ambystoma mexicanum. The sequence continues at coordinate 891,292,201 of NC_090931.1, forward strand.
AAGCGATACATAGCTTCCCAGTTGTCACGTCCATGAAAACCCATTCTTGAAAGTCTCTGTATGGAACTGTAAGCCTCACACAAGAAGGGGGAGCTGTGCGTGGAAACAAAGTGGGAGCAAAATAGAGATCTGAAAAGGGGAGCTACACAAATAGCGAAGTCCCAAAGAAAAGACTGGTAAGAGTAAAACCAAATGAATAAAATGGAACCCGTTGTTTGAATGAAACTAACTGCATTACTAATATTGAATACCAAACTGAACGAAGTGAAAGTAATTTACTACAATGATGGAAACCGAACATGTAGCTCTTAATGAACACTGAAGTTAGAGAATCAAGTGAAAAGAACTTATTTCAAATAACAGATTGAATGAACTATGAAAAAGCTTTCCTTATTAAATACTGCATTGAAAGGCCAAGAGATATGTCTGCAACAAAAGTCGCATCTATAGCAAAGTCCTGATTTAAATGAAAGAAACACATGTGGCAAAAGTGGGAAGCTGCATTCTAAGAACTGCACATTACAATAAATGTTGAACTTTGAAGGAAACTTGAGAGCTCATGGTTGCATGACCTGTAATGGGTAGACCCGTGGTCTGGAACTGTGCCTTGACCAGAGAGCTGCTACTTGTGAAGCAAAGGAAAAGCGAATGTTAAGTTCCTAGTTGCGTGACTTGAAACGGGTGGACCTGTGGTCTAAAACTGCGCCTTGACCAGATAACGTCTTGGTGTCAACGAGGAAGCTTGCTGTGGTGAAAGCAGGAAGCCAAATACCATCAGACTTCGGAAAGGGAGTCCCAAATTGTGAAAGACCACCTGAAAGACCAAAGCTCCAAACTATTTCCTTTTGAGAGGAACATTAAGCTTAGGGAAGGGAACCCTAAGCCTTGGCATTTTGAAACTATGTTTTCCTGGAGTTGTGTTCGAGATATTTCCTTTATATAGTAACACTAAGCTTGGGGAAGGGAACCCTAAGTTTTGGTGCCCTGGTACTGTGCTGACCTGGAACTGTGTTGAACATAATAAAGACCCTATGGACATTTGGGAAAGGAAGTTAAAGAGTAAGCCAGAGCTGGAAACAGCTCAGAACTTTATGTTGGAAACACTATTTAAGTTATGGTTTACATCCCTACACATTGTTTGTCTTAGTTGTGAGGGCAAGTATAGGATTTTGACACAGACAGACTTTTTTAAGTTTTCCATACAGACACAGACTTTCCTTAGTTTCTTTAGGTAGGGAAATCCCTCCATAATATAGGGAAAGTTAGCCCTTAATCCATCGTGACCTTTTCTTTAATACAAAAGTATTCAACTTTGAATCCGTTGTCTGTGTCTCCTTCCATGATGCCAACCTCACAACTGGGACAAATAAATGTGATGAAAGAGAAAGCCTGATATATGATTCTAAGAACTGTGATGAAGAACATTAACAAAGTAGAAGGAGTGTGCCAAAGGGGAAGGGTTGTAGCGTAATACAGTGATGGAGAAGCACTTTGATGAATAAGGACTGGGATAAGTAAGAGCAGCAATGGAGAAAGACTGTAGCAATGGAGAAGGGCTGTGAGGAAGGATTATGATGGAGAAGACTGCAATGAAGGAGAAAGACTGTGAAGAAGGGAAACGACTGTAATGAAGGACTATGCTGGAGAAGGTCTTTGCCAAAGTAGAATGACTAGAACCAAGGACTAGAAGAAAAAATGGCTAGGGTTTTTTGTTCATGTATGTTCTGGGAGGGGACAGAGGAAATGGAGTGGCAGAATCATCCATCCAATCAGGGGGTCCTGATGCTATATTGCTAGATTCAGGAACAAACCTGGTAGGATGAATGCTCTTAGGGTAGTGCACAGCAAGCCAGCATACTTTGTTTTCTTACACAAATCCAAAAAGCCAAAATACACAGCAACTCTTTGCATACTTTCAGTCAGAACTTGGTAGATGAACAGCACGGGCAGTTACATGGTGTGCTGCCCTCGCAGACACAAAAGGCACAGAATGAACAGTGCCAGTGCAAGTTTCATTCACAAAAAACAAGTACAGCATGGGTGCTGGATCCATGCAGCCTGCCTGCTCCAAAGCATGTGGAGAGCTCTGCTTTCACATGCCCTTCTCCCAAGGACAGCAGCTCTTATCAGTGACCATGTCTCTGAAAGAGGGGCAGCTACAGGATGCACAAAATGCAAACAAGCCTGCTGTCTGCACTATTCCTCAGCAATATTTTGCTGGTGTCCTTTACTTCTTATGTGGGAAGAGAAGAGCCAGGTGAGGAACATTGGATGTTAAGAGCAGCTGTTGTTTATTTGAACACACACATATGCATGCACATGCAGTCTTGCTATCATGCTTGTTCACAAAAAGGGGCAGTGGGCAATGCCCATTTTAGAACGTCTCCATCTCCAAATCTGGCCAGTATGCCTGATAGGCTGTATGAGGTTTTTGTAGGAGGTCTGCTGTGGTATGGGGAGCCCTAAGCCCACAGGGCAGTGCAGCTGGCATATAGGTGGCCCTTTGGAGCACAATTGCACTGCATGCAAATGCCATCAGTGTCCATTATATTCAGTGCCACTCATAGAGGTCTATTGATTGCTTTCTTGCTGCTTTTAAGTGACTTCAATTTTATCAACAAAGTACCACTATTCTGCAATGACCTTGTAAAATGTGGTTAATGCCTTTCACTTTAAGTTGAATGTTGGACCAACATTTTAAAATCAGACAACCCACAGAAAACCTTGATAGGTTTAGCCCTATGGATTTAACCTCAACATGCACATATTCCCAGCCAGGTTTTTACTATTGGTTTTATAACCTGCACTCGAAGCATACACTGGCATACGCGAGCAAGCCCAGACAATTGCTTGGAAAGTTAGCACAGAAAATGTGCAAATCATTTGGGCAGCTTTTTTTGTTAACTTTTCAAGGAATGTTACATAATGTCTACAGCTATGAATTCACCCTGATACAAAGTATTACAACTTGCAAATAGAGTATGTGTCCCAAAAACATTATTTGTATTCTTGCCGTAGTTTTTAAAGTTGTATTGATACACTTACTTCAGTATTTTATCAAGAGTAGTTCCTCCAGGCCTCTTTGTTTTCACTTTTTAGCCAGACCATGTGGTGTGCAGCCCAAAACAGTTGTCAATGGGCAATAGCCCTGCTTCTCCTACCAAGTAAATTACTCTTGGACATGTGAACGGTGTGGTCTGCAGCAGGGCACCACCTAATTGCAGGAGGGCATCATGCAGCCTCTTTAGCTCAGATTGGTTTGCATATCTTTTGTAATTCATGATAACGGATGGAACAAACTGCTGTTTGTTGCCCCCTGCTGGCCAGCACCGCAGGCAGTCACCTAGTTTGGCTAGCACTTGCAGCAGCCTGATTATCAAGCAGGATAACAGAGGCAGCCTGCCTGCCAAGATCAGGGGGTGAGGTTGACTCTCAGGTTCAACAGGAGTTTCCAGGAGGAGGGAAGCGGGATGGGACAGCCCATGCACATTTCCATTGCCAGCTCGAACCATGGATGTACTTGCCAGAACAGCTTGATAAGTACTACCAAGGTCTCTTGTATTCTAGCCTGCAACAGTGTTCTCGCATACTGCCTCCCCACCGCAGAAGTTTGGACATAGTCATCCATGGCCAGAGAAAAAGGGTCTGATCTTCATCACAAAAACACTGGGCGTTGAACATTCAAAAGGCAGGCAAACAAATCTATTGGGAAGGGACCACACCAATTTACAACCTAATGAAATACAAATCTGTCCCAGTTACTGGGATCCCTCCAGAAACGAGAGTACCAGCCAGTGAGCCATCACAGTCTGAGTTCCAGGGGGGTAGCTTGTCTTCACCTTCATGCAGTACTGGAGACAAAATTCCTAAAAGCTGAGAGCCAGATATGAACAGCACTTGGAATACATCCTTTCCAGTATGTTTATGTGGCAGACCGCTGATTGATCGTCCATGAGTAAACTATCTGCACAATGTGACCTCCGTCTAACGGACTCTTGCTGGGACCCCCTCACCCACCACAGTAAAAGTAGAATTGCACCTGGCTGCACAACCTTTGAGACTTGCATCAGACACTAAACGGAGGATTGGCTTGGATGTGAACATTTCCCTGCCAATCCAGATGTCTATGTTTAGTAACCAACACCTGAATTCTTCCCTTACTTTTTCTGAAAGTGGAATCTAGCTAGAATAGCCTATGCTTCTGTGAAAAGCCTGAATCTTTAACCTCTAAGTGCCTGCAACACAACAGTGTCAGAAATATTGCTGCATGGATGAAGACCGATAAGACATGCCAAGTACCTTAGTGAGACCCTGGACTTGGTCAGAGCTCGTTTTATTTCCCTCTTTAATGAGTGAACCTTTATTCCCCGTTGATGCAAAGCAGCCACTGGCCTCAGTAGCAACATAAAGAACCAGGAGGCAGAGGCCATCTGAAAAGACTGAGAACAGCATTGAAATCTCTTCCAGATAAACGAAAGGTACCTCCCTCTGGTTATGTGTAATCTCTTCCAGAAAAACATAAGGTACCTCCTGTGATGTGGAAAAATTGTGACCATCAGGTAAGGATTATTCTGATCCAACCTGACTAGCTACTCTACTGGCCTCAACACATCTCTCAAAATAGCAATCATCTCCATCTAGATAGAAGTGTAGTTAAATAAGAAACCTGCTGATGTTTTTCACCAGCCAGAACCCTTTGTCCCTTTTCCTCACTAGAAACATATTGCACACAAAACACCCAGGACCATCTTTTGGCATCCTGTGTAGCATTTTGTAACAACTCCCCCACTTCCAGACATATCAATCCCTCGTTCTCCTTGGAGATTATGATTGCTTTGCTGGGGAAATGTTTAACTGCAATGGAGACAAACTACAGCACAAAGCCTTAAACTATTGGAATCCCAAGGGCCTTGAGAAACAATCAACCAACAGTTCTTCAATCGGCTTCGCAGGCAGAGCCCCTGAATAAGGATTTGCTGACCTGACATGCCCTTGAACGTTCTTATTCTGAACTTCTGACCCACCTGAGGAAAGAATAGGCGATTCTTCTTCTGCGGTTCTTGCTAGGACACTAGGGTGGGAAGCAAGGGGTGATCTGTGGATAAAGTAGCCGTTCAAGCGATCCGGACTTGTCTTAGCAGATACAGAGGGACTTAAGATCTTCCTGAGCGATGTCGGCACTTTCTCAATTGAATTGAAAGTGTTCATGTGTTTCCCTAGGTCCTTAGCAAAGCCTTTCCCAAAGAAACCAGCACCAGAGGTAACCACCACCGCAGATTCAGTCAATCCTCTCAATTTGTGTCTAATTTTAAGCAGAATACCCTTTTTCCTTTCCTGGAAATAGAGGTATTCACATGGAGCCATGCACCTTATGTTAGTCGCACAGGGCTTATCCTGTAGTTTCTCGAAGGAGGGACAGTGTGCTAAGGACATGGCTGCACCCATAAACTGGGCACATTGCACAAATGGCAAGCCCACTCGCAGTGCCCTGTATGTACTGTGGGCAGGGCTGGTGCACACATGGCATGGCTACATTCTATGCCCTCTGAGGACTATCCACCTCCAAAGGACATAGCCACAGGTGATGTAATGTGTTCAGTCAGCAGTAATGTAATTTGAGATTTTAGAAGCAATGCATGGCTGGGAGAGTCATGGTTACTTTTATAACCATAGATTTGGTATTGGTTTAGGTTGTGAGTTGTACCTATAACATTCCAAGACATGAATTGTAGTATAGGAATTTTTGTTTTAAATTAAAGTAGCTTAGAATAGGCTCTTGCTAAAAACCAGAATCGTGCCTCGCAAATTCTTACAAAAACCCACTAGACCTGCAGGGCAAATTCCTTTGTTTACATACTTGACCTAAGAGTAATGCACTCGTCCCTTGGTGATGGATAACAACATTTTTACCAGTGCTTCCTGTAAAACGGTGCATGTCACCATAAGCACACTTAATATTTGGTGCAATGCTGCCACTATAAAGGTTTCACTGTGCATGGTTGGCCTTTTGTTTTCAGTAAAATCAAGTAAAGATGTCAAACATCCCCATAGTTGCAAGCAAGGTTGAATACCATGCAAATGGTACTCGCCCTGTGGACTTGAAGATTGTGTGAGCCCTGACAATGTGCCTTATCCAATTTTTATCCAATTACCATATACGTATATATTACAAAGTCAGAAATAGTAACTCTGTAGTTATGATTTAATCATTTAATCTGATTTTCTATTGAAGGAGAATTTGCTCCATCTTTTACAACGTTGATCCCATTTGACAAATCAGCAAAGAAATCATGCAAATAAATAATTTGCCCACCCAAGTTTAAATCTTTGTGGAAATTGTGGAAATTGGTCAAGCTGCAAAAAAAGGTATGGATGAGAGTCCCAAAAGATGTCTTTACCATTTACCAGATGAAGATTTTTTTTTTTACTAAGGTGGCAGAACAGCACTGTCTGGAATGATACCACATCCGAACCAAAGGTTAGAGATTATTCCAAGTTGAAATCCTTTTTCAGTTTTGTTAACATACATTGAGTGCTTTTTTTGCATAATCCTAAAAAGATAATGCATTTTTGTATAGATATGTCCGCAGTTCAATGCCATGATATTTGTGGAGCGGACAACCCAATGAGGCATATTACACGTATCTAGGACATGCGTGCCCTGACAACATGGACAAACCAGGGCATGCCCTAGAATCTTGAATTTGCCCCCCTTTTTACAAAAGGAGAAATGTTGATGGCTGGTCTCTGACCCAAATCTGTGATTATCCCGTAAAAAAAACAATTTCTTTTTTTTCTTTTTGCTCAACTCCACACAATCCACACCTGATATTTGTGATGTCATCTTTGATGTCCTGGGTGTTAGTGTTAGCAATGCACGTAGATGGTGCGAGTTATGGTTGCTTAGCTTACTATAATGGGGAAATGTTCAGTGGTGTTTCGTTGCACTGTGAAGTATAACATTCCTTTAGTGATATTTGTTTAATGAATGTACATATATATGTATGGCAGGGAGGGAAAAGAAAGGGGCTAAACAAGTGATGTCATCATTGACATTTGAGATGACATTTTTCATGATCTGGGTGTTAGTGTTAGCAGTGCACAGGGGTGGTGGCAGGGTAGGGGGCTTAGTTTACCATAACTGTCGAATTTCAGGGGTTTTTCGGTTTTAATTTGAAGCATAAAGGGGAGGTGGAAAGTTATTTTTTTTTAGTGAAGTGTACAGGTTTTTGTTAGGGCAACTTAACCATAACGTCCCCTCAACAAAGTTTTTTTTGTAGTGAATTTCACTGGTTTTTGGGAGGGCAACTTAACCATAACATCCACGTAACAAAGTTTGTTTTTGTAGGGAATTGCATAGGCTTTTGGAAGGTGGAACTTAAGCATGAAATTGTGGCAATGAAGTAATTCAGCAGAATATACACTGTAATCATATGATTTTGAAAGATATGTAGTATAATGTACGTACTTGACATAGATTTAACATAGAACATACAGAATCCCCTCCTTAATGATATTGGAAAGGGACGGACTGAGCGTCTGTTTGCGGACCGGGTTGGACAGCATCAACATTACCCAAAGAGGCGGGGGATAGCTGAAAATGTACTATTGTCTTACAGAAAAAATGTGCAACGTAGAAGAAGGACATAAAGATATTATAAGTAGTAATAAGTAAATATGGAAACCTGAAGTTAGGAAAAGAAAACCACACATTTAATAACCATGAAGAATAAAGTGGATGGTACCATAAAAAAGAAAGGCTGCCTCCAGCGTAATCACTTCACAGAAACTCGGCAGTCTGGAACGACAGTGGACGGACGCAGTAGGACGAAGGGACATTACAGCAAAAGAGTGAGTACAGGTCATGTTTTTATATGGGTGATTTTTTTTGTGGTATGTAGTGCATAAATAGTCATTTCTTTCTGTTGTTTTGATTCAGAAATGGCAAGTACTTTGGAGTGGCTGGAGGAGCATTTCCCACATGACAAAATGTCTGAAGACAGCGACAATAATGGTACAGAGTGCTCTGCATATGCAAAATAGCATTCAACCTATGTATTGTTTTTTTTAACAGACTAGGAAAGAAAAGAAGAAAGGGCAACAAACGAGACAGAAGAAGACAGGATAAAAAGGATAGAGCAGAAAAATTGACACATTGAACAACAATTTTCAAAGTTTACGGGAGTTTGTGGAGGATTGTGTGAGAGGAAAAGTTTGTTATCATTGCCCCACCTGCACCTGCCCTGCTTCTCCATTCCCTAGAGAACCGTCCCCAAACCTTGAACAGGAAAATAGACGTTTTGACGAAATATCCATCCCTTCTTCCCCTCACAAATCTTCTCCTCATAACCAGCCCGTGTTGAATCGTAATTCCCCCATATTTGTTTCTGTGTCCGCTTCCCCCGCTATTTCTTTAGATTGAGGTGTGTGTGTGTGTGTTTCAAATGTTTTTGTGCAGTAGTTCTAGAGAAAGAGTGTGTGTGTAGATTTTATTTTTAAAAAGACGTAAAATGTTCGCGAACAGCACGCCTGTTCGGCCTATCCGCAAGCAGTGGAATGTGGGTGCTGTCTAATGCGAAGTAAGACGAATGTGATGTGTGACTGCACCATCTTTTCAAAACGTGCGTACATAAACAGAAAGGGGTGATATACTACGTCGGCGTACCACTTGGAAACGAGATAATACATGGTCGTAGAACACACAAGATGTCCGGAATGGGTGTAAATGAGTAAAAGGGGAGTGTGTGAAGGACAGTATAGCGGTCCGTATTGGGCGCAGTCAAAATGGTCCCGTCCGTAGAACAGGCACGGTGGCCGGCAAGTTCGTAGGCAAACAAAATGGAGTTGTCCTAAGGACACTGGAACTGTCCGTACAGTGAACATGGCATGCGTGCACATGCGCAGTACAAACGTAAGGATTGCGAACATTGCGCCAGTTCCTAACTGTCCGTCTCACTTGTGTCACACTTTGAAGTAGTTTGAGAACCCGAACACTGTCCGTAGGACACTTGTGCGCATGCGCATGTTTGATTCTTTTCATTTGCTGTCCAGGGGACTTTCATTACAGGGGCGGATGTGTTGAGGACGTCATCTTGTGACCGCACCTACGCTGAGCGTGGGGACTAGTTTCCGCGGTTTGTGTGCTTCCGCAACACTAAAAATGAACTTGTAGACACAAGGCAAAGTATTGTGGAGTGTAAAAATGTAATTTCACACATCCCAAACAATAGGCCACCTCAGGAGTTGCTGTGTAAAATGTGTGTACCGCTTTGTAGGGATGAAGACGGTCACGAGGCACACCCCTACAAAAGGCCACACCCCCGCGCGCATCTTCATTGTCCTTCTAGCTATAGCAGATTGAGGTGCGTTGCCTTTACTGCTGTAGTGACCAAAAGGAAACTAATCGGTATGGCTTCCATGGCTGCTGTTGGGTTATTAGCCTCTGCACCACCCCCAAACCAACCGCCACCATCACCACCTCACCAAGTGCCTGCAGAGAGATATATGGGTGAGGATGTAGAGATTGAGGAAAAAGAGGAGGAAGAGAATGAAGTGGAGGAACTCTGCTTTAGGAGCACTTGGCGGGAGTCGTGGGTGTGGCGGTTGTTTTCCGTTTATGGGAACATACCAAAAGCACGTGCAAACCTGGTGAAGTGTAATCAGTGCGATGTGGTGTTGAGTCACTGGAGATTTGGAGCGTACAGTTTTGGTACGAAAACCATGAAGCGACACCTCACTTCGTTCCACACTGCGGACATTCGCAAGGTGGTGCCATGTGAAGAGCGTAGTCGTTTGAGTTCCTACACAGCATCCTCGGAATCCGATCCTCCCACCACAAGAGACACACCTGTGGGGGAGCACCTCCCTCCAGCTGCTTCACAAGCCATTCGCAATGTTGTGGACCCTTACCCTTCAAAGGTGACAGTAGTCTGCATGTATTGTGACGCAGTACTCTGCAGGGGGGAGAGTTTTCAAAGTGCTTTTGAGGCTGCAGTCACCGAGCACCAGAAGATGTGCTCCTTACCTAAACAAAGATCACCCTTAATATTTCTCTGTTCAGTTGCCCTTTCTTATCCCCGTGGCTGGTGTCCCTTCCTTACCCTCCTCTCGCCTCTTCTCCTAGTGTGTCGAGTGCTGTTAACCAATGAACGTAAAAACAACAAAAATGAGAGAAAAGGCTCTTTTTAGAGCCGCATTTCTCGGTGTAACAATAGAACTATGAAGTGAAGGCCGTAGACCCCTGCAGAGTTCAGCAAAAGTTCACGGACAGTCGTAGAGGGGGAAAAAGGGAGGGTGCAAGCGGAGCAAACGCAATAAAGTGTACGTTGGGAGTAAGTGGTGGCTCTGAAAAGAGCCTTTTGGTGGTGTGTTGTGTGGGTCAAAAACAGTGGATTGGGGAAAACGGATTGTCAGATAGGTTAGTGTGATTGCAAAAGAGGGCGAAATGCATTTTGTAAATTGTGAAGAAACATCTGACTGCCAGCATATGTGAGGTGGACTCCATCTCTGCGGAAAATGAAACAGCTACGAAACAAAATGTTTTTATTGTGGAAAGAGGACATTCCAACATCTCTTAAAAAGGCGCACACAGCCTTATTCACATTGCGTCTCGCTTTCTCCATTTGTGGACCAAATGCAGAAGAACGCAACCATATTTGACTTTGGGCAATACGGGAAAAAAGTATTTGACAATTTGGAAACATGTCCATGAGCTTCGCGAGTCCTTCCTTCATGGCAAAATTTAAAGAAATTTCAGATACATGGCCTAAACTGTTTCCTCCACAATGAATGATGAGTATATCTGGAGGACGCTCTGTCTGTAAAGTGACACAAAGAGGTACCAGGTCCAGCCATCTCATGCCACGCATGCCGTGCCAGTGCACTTCCGCATGTGGAAATCCAAGATTTGTAGATAAACTGCAGATTTCTGCATGCACCTTCAACCAATGTATCCATGAGTCTCCCACAATCCAGATAATCTGTTTTCGAGCATGGAAAGCCATTGCTGTGTGGTGTCCTGTGATGGAGAAGACGGTCTTACTAATGTATGTCGGTCAGAACAGACCTACTGAACTTTATGGACCAATCCCTAGCTCCGCTCATTCTCATTTACATGCGGCTCCACCCTTCAATCCCCGGTGGTGATATGTGCTGGCTGCTAACTACCGCCATGTTCGCGGACATGTACAGGATCAGAGCGTGACAACGGTACATTAAAGTACTATTCCCCCTTTTCCCCTTTAAGGTAGGCTCTGAAAAGAGCCGTTTAAAAAAAAAAAATGGCCACATATCGTACAGACATGTGGTATTTTATGTATTTTTTTGTATTTTTTGTCCTTGCTTTACTCTTGCAAACATTACAGAACCTTCTCTAAAGCAAGCCTTATGTTCCAAAAGAACATTGAATTTCCCAAAGAGGATAGCGCAACACCATCTCCTTCAAAGTAATGCGCATTGCTTGGAGCAATGTTATCGTGGCTACAAAAAAACATACCAACTCGTAGCATGAATGCACGCATGCCGCGATTGATGATGCACCTCCCGATGCTTTGATCTGGACAGAAAACAGAAGTGTTGTTCCATTGTAGTCTCGGGAGTAAAGCATAAAAAATAACTTTCAATGTTGTGAAGATGGTCATGAGTGCTTCAACCAACTGTGCCAAATCTGCCAACAAAGTACGTGAAGTCAGGTATCCCAAGTGCCAAGCACCGTAGTGCAAGATTACCACATGAGGAGTGGTCATTCTACGCATGTCTCTGCAAACTTGCAGAATTGCCGCAGCATTGGCATCAATGTCAGCGCTCCACGCCACCTCCACTCCTCGCACATCGAAATGGTGTGCCACATGCCTTCTCTCGGCATAGTGTTGTAAGCCTTGCACAAAAATGTCTCCGAGCAGCAAAACCCTGACCCTGTGCACCTCTGCCATTTTCAGTGTGCGCACCATCTTTCGACACAAAAGAGCAATGTGAACATCTGATTGGCTGATTCCTACAGTCGTCTTTCCATGCAGGATTTGCTGTAGAAACCCGTATGTGACACGCCCTACCAGCGGACAAGCATTGCCTACGTGCGGCATGTAACTCTTACCCAGTCCTTCCACCCTTTCTACAGTGGTACCAAAGCGAGTCTCGCATTGGACACAACTAAGCGGGCGCACAATCATCCACCAATCACATGGAACATTGCTAATTTTAACTCTGTCATCAACATTGCGCACTTCAAAATTACTGTTGATGATTCTTAATGGAAATCGCATACCATTGCAAAGCACCTACTTCACAAGCTACTGTGCAAGGATTGCGAATTTCTACGTACAGCTCCATGCATGTCCACATGCATCAGTATAGAGTACAGGTATGTACATTTTAATCAGAGTACATGTGGAAGCCTTATGATTTAAAATAGACAAAATAATGCTGGTAAATTTCCATAGGTAACACATAACAATGCTCCCCCTTTTAAAGTGCAAGATTGCCGATTTGTCATTAACAAATTGCACGACTGCTTACTGTCTTCTGCATAACCTGTACATACGTTGCAAGCATGCCTTTTTAGGCATAGCTCTCAACCATTTTTGGCTGAAAGGCGGGTGAAATCAGCCGATTTTGTTTTTGGCGGGTGAGATGCCCATTGGAATGAATGGCCCTGCAGGAGGCTTGGCGGGTGAGTCTGCCCTTTACAAGGCGGGTGACACCCACCAAAAGCGTGTCAGTTGAGAAGTATAATTTAGGGCATACTTCAATTTTGAATGTGAAAATGTTGGAGTTCTGTACTCTGTACTGCCAACAGTAATGCTACTTGCAATGTGATCATATGAGAATAGTAATCGCTCCCGATTGTGGTGCTGACATGTCCTTCGGAAGGGTCTCCCGATTTTTGGACATCGTGCTTTTCATTAAGAAGTACAAAATGTTTGCCCATCTACTACTTTGCCCTATACAAACCTCTCTCCTATGCATAGTACACTTTGTAAAGAACAAGGCATTTGCAAACCCTTAAAAAATGTAGTTATTTTGAAGGAGGACTTTCAAGTACCATATTGAAAGTAGTATGCAAAGACTGCACAGAGAGAAGTGAAATGTTCACGTGGACTGGGTTGAAATATGAAAGTTGAATCCTCTGACGAAAGAAGTACAAGTAAAGTCTGCAGTATCATGACGGCTGCAAACGCACAAAGTAATTGATATTGTTTTTTAATTCACAGTGAAGACTACTCTCCTGAGAATCAACAGCATCTACACTGCAGATGACATATCCAAAGAACCCTGGTCATCTTGCACAAAAAATGAAGTACAGTACAACCTTCATATTGTAACTGCTCCTTAAAGAGGCTGCGTGGGTTATTTGTTTATTTTGGGCACCAAAGGAAGCATTCATTTGTAAACCATTCTACCTACAAATATCCATTTATTGAACAAAGAATAACAGGTGGAATGGCTGACAAATCCCTGTGTGTTTGGTACTGAAATAACATAGGAAATCCTTAGAAGGTTAGATTATGAAAATAAGTTGCGGTAGCACATTTTTGGCATTTCGTTTATTAATAATGGTTCTCATCACAAGTAGGGCACTTTGTACTCTCATCTAAAGCATATTGTACTAGTATACAAACAGTAAAGTAGCCTTACCAAATGATAGTTAGAGGTCACTGTGCGTTGACACACCATGCCAAAGAGCTTCCCCATCACACTTATGCACACAGCACACATACATTGGACAACAGACCAAAGTATACTTTTTTTTCTCAACAGACACCAAAAAGCAGCTCCGTAGAAAGGAACGCAGAATTAGAGCAAATAAAAATAAAGGTGCCCAATGTAAGCATCCACCTGTTGTAGAGTTAGTGGAGAATCTTGGTACAAACCACCTAATGCAATTGGGTAACATAATAAAAGAAGTCTCAACTACCGAAACTGTACCTCCTCCATCAAAAAGTGTCACAAAACACAGAAATGTCAAAAAAACGGCTGCCAGTACAGCTAACAATGTTCCTAATAATCCTGATAGTGTAAGAAGAACCCATAGTAAAAAAAGTATTTTAGCAAAAATGTTTCATCACAGAGTCCTTCAGAATCTACTAAGAAGAGGACCAAAATCATCCTCACCCCTTAAAATGTACCGTAGAAAGTTAGTTCTACAAGTACTCGTGGACAGTGCAATCCTTTTCAAAAGGAAGTTGTTCATGTTAGTGTTAAAAAGAATGAAAGGACTAACAAAACTAAGTACCAAACTACAAATGAAACTCAGCAATAAACAGAATGTGAACAAAAATAATTTTTTGCATGTTTGTGGTGGTGAATGGAGGCACACAACAACCACAGAGCCATATTTTAATGAAGAAGCATACAAACAAAATTAAACAAACACAATTGCCATCCATAGCAGTGGACGAGGGTATGAGAAAATCAATACTACCATCATGGAACAAGAAACACTGCTTACAAAACTATTTTCTGAAAACTCAGAATGACCTCTCGATTCAGCAGACCCACACCGTCCAGTATACAAATTGCCATGCACATCAATGTGTGCCATTCCAAACAAAGCTTTCAAATCTTTACGTCTGTTCATCAATCATTATGTAAAAGGTAAAGACAAAAGTAAAATGAAAGTGCTGCAAAATATGGATATTTGTGTAGTGCAGAAACACACAGGACTAAAAGGACATTCATTAGCCTGCATTTCTGGGCCTATTTGCAAAAGTACCTTCCATGATATCAAAAGAATATCAGTACATCATTCCAAAGTAAGAAATTTAGTGTATAAAATATACTGTGCAAAAAGTCCAGCTTCAGAATTAGGCAATTTAAATACCACTCTTCTACATGGTACACCCAAATACTTACAAGAAGAAATGGACCGTATTCAGAAAAAGTATTTTGGAAGGGAGAGCCACATAGAAAATGCAACAGTTTTAGAGCATAGTAGCGACAATTCTGCACATAGCAACCTTCTATTACACACATACAGAAAAGAAATACTAAAATTTAAAAGGTCATCAGCTGAAGTACCAAACCATATGTGTGTATGTTGCCGCAGAACGTTTTACAAAAGGAACACAAAAAATGTGGACATAACATACAAAATAGAAAACAATGAAGACTCTAAATGGTTTGAATTAGCTTTGTACCTTTGAGCTGAAAGCAAATATGAAATAACTGAACGCCTAATATGTTGCAGTTACTGTACTGCAAAATTAGACAACAACCACACTCCTTCACGTGCAATTACAAATAATTTGGAATTGTTTCCATTACCAAAAATCCTGCAACAGCTCAATTTGTATGAGAGCATAATAATTCAAACAGTTCACCCATTTCAAGTAATTATACGCCTTCATCCAAAAACAGCAAATTTATCTTCCTCTGAATTGGTGAAAGGCATTCGTGGCAAAGTAGTTTACTTGCCATTAGATCTAATGTAAAATGTGAACACTCTAGGAGTGGAACGTTCAATAGAGTATTCTTTAATAGTCTTGGTAAATGGAGTACCAACAAAGGACAACAAAAATTTGGGAATAATTAGTAGACTTACACAAAGTACACAAGCATTGCAATATCTAAAAGACAACAATGAGTACTACAAGGAAATAAATATTGATGAAAGCTTAAGGCAAACAACTGAAATAATTCAAGAGCCATCAGAAACTGGACAATTCAAACTTTTGGATCCAGCTACAGTATCCACTCTTTTGGACCATTACACAATTCATCCATTGCATTCCAATGAAAGTATAGATGATGCACTAGAAACTTACCAAATGCGACAAACCAATGGGTCACCAATGAGTATTTGGGAAAAAAGTATAGAAGCACGTGCTTTTCCACTGCTATTTCCTACTGGCAAAGGTGGGAGTTACGATGATAGACCCACTCAGATTGGGGCATCAGAATACCGCTCATTATGAATGTATTCGCAAGATCCCAGATTTAGACAAAATCTGGAATACATATTCCACCTACTCTATGAAAGTGAATTAGCAACACTATGTTATGGAGTTGCACACATTCTTAAATCTGGAACACACTTTAATGTCAGCTACGCAGTTAATACAAAAAGTACAAGAAAAAGATGAGGTTTTACAATCAAGTATAACAAATTTGTTTGCAAACATGCGTTGTACAAAGGAATACTGGTTTAGACGGCACGGAGACGTGCATTGCATAATCAGAAACCTTGGACCACCAACTTGGTTTGGTACGCTAAGTTGTGCAGAATATGCATGGGAAGATTTAGAGTTCCTACGCATAGCAAACAGCAACAAAAACAACATAGATATATTAACACCTGGAGAACTTTGCTCTCTTGATCCAGTTAATGTCTCAAGATATTTCTATCATCGTTTCATTGCAATGCTACACTTTTTTTGCAATAAAACTGTTCCTCCCCTTGGAGAAGTGCAACACTTCTTTTGGAGAAAAGAATATCAAGCGAGAGGAGCACCACATATTTACATGCTGTTATGGATCAAAGGTGCACCGAAATTTGGGCACGACAGTGATAGCACTGTTTTGCAGTTTATCCAAAAATATGTCACATATGAAATCCCTTCACAACAGACACATAGTGAGCTGCATGGGCAGATTTTACAATTTCAAAGACACAAATGTGGCAAATATTGTCGCTGTAAATACAAAAGCAAAGATAAATACTACACCAAATGCCACTTTGGTTTCCCTAGACCAGTTACAGAAACAGGTGAAGTAAACAACTTCATGTCTTCAGTTCAACATAGTCTTAAAGGTAAATCACCTAAAAACAGGTATTACATAAAAAGGGAAGAATCAAAATATATCAATGATTACAATGCAATCATTGCCCTATTATGGAATGCAAACATAGATGTGCAGTACATTGCAGACAATTCAACTGCTGTTGCACGATATGTTACAGCCTACTTAACAAAAGCCGAAAAAACAGAGCTTCAAGACCTCTGGGATGACCTAGCACCAGACAAAACATTATCACAGAAATTGTACAGCCTAGGCATAAAAATGTTCTCTCATGGAGAATGTGGGGCCTATGAAGCAGCAGATCGTTTAACTGGCACTGCTTTATATGGAAAATCAGACAACATAGTATGGCTCAGTCTTGGTTCTGCAAAATCTAGAAAAAGAGTGCTAAAATCATATGAGGACATAGAAACAATTTCCAGAAATGATCCCAACAGCCAAGACATTCTAAAAAACAATTTACTGGACACATACTATCCGAACAGGAGTACCACTCTGGAAAACATGTGTCTATACCACATAGCTCAAAACTTTGCATACAGAAATAATGTAAAACCTGATGAAAGCAAACGTAGATATAGAGTGACCGATTGTGAAGGGAGCTTAGTGAAACTTAACAAACGAAGCTTAATTAATCATGTGAAACTGTCATTAAAAACTCCTCAACAGAAAGAACTATAATACACGTCTCTGTTACAACTTTTCAAACCATGAAGAAAAGAGGAAGACATACTAGATAATTATGAGTGCTATGAAGATGCTTTCAAAGCAAATGAAAGCACTATCACCGATGTTAACTTTACGCAGTACAAAACAAAGTTACACAATGAACAGCAACAGGTAGAAGAAATTCAGGCCCAACTAGATAAAGACTCTTCCGACAGTAGTCAACCTTCTGTAACAGGACGTCAAGAACCATTAGGACAACCACTAAAAGCAAATGAGGGTGAAGTTGCTATGGGAGAAGTAGAAAACACCATGTATCAGTATCAAGAAGATACAGAGGACTTAAATGTACAACAAGGAAAACCGGTCAGCGCACCATTTTTGAAGAGGTAACAAAACAAATTGTGCATGGCGTACAACACGAAAATAAAGAATGTACCTGCCAAAATTACAAACCTATACTGCTGTACGTCAATGGTGAAGCTGGATCAGGGAAAACATTCTTAATCAAAATGATCAGCAAGTTCCTTCAACAATTGACAAACAACAAACTGTCAGCTGTTGTAACAGCCCCCACAGGTTTAGCTGCCTTCAACATAGGCGGTGTGACTTTACACCGATTACTATTGCTTCCAGTAGAGCATCAAAATAAATTAGACTACTACAAACTTTCTGCAGAAGCTGCAATGGAATTACGTAGAGTATTGAAACAAATGAAAATGCTACTAATAGATGAAGTGAGCATGGTCTCCAATCTAATGTTGGCTTTGATTCATCTCAGATTGCAAGAAGTACTTAAAAGTAATAACGAAGAACTCTTTGCAGGGAAACACATTATCGTTTTCGGAGATCTTCTACAATTGACACCAGTAAAAGGTGAACCGATTTTTAAAACCTTAGGCCACAAACTGTGCCGGAAAACTGTTGGTAGCATAGGTAATGTTAACCTTTGGCAACATTTCCAATACAGAGAATTAATTGAGAACATGCGGCAATCTGCAGATCTCACTTATGCCAACATCTTAAAAAGTATTAGAGTTGGTGTATTATCGCAAGAAGCACAAGCTGTATTGAAAAAGCGGCATATGCATGCATTTTATGGCGATAATGCATGTGCAACTGATGTTATGGAACGAATAGCGCACAAAAATGTCTATTGTATGGCCTTAATGCCAACTCTTGCAAGCTGTTTCAAATTCAATGAAACAATGTTAAAGAAAGAAATGCAAGCAATAATAGAAATTAGTGCCACAGACAAACTAGACGTACATGGTTTGACAGTACCCATGTGTGAGCAAGCCACAACAAGACTAAATTCAATGTCCAACACAGCTGGGTTGGAAAAAGTTTTGAAATTATCATTAAATTGTAGAGTAATGCTTAAACGTAACCTTGACGTAGAGCAAGGGCTAGTTAATGGAGCACTGGGAACAGTTGTTGGCTTTCAATCATACCCACATGATAGCAGCATTCAGTTTGTAAATATTCACTTTGATAAAGTGAAAAGGATAGAGCGCTCAATGGCTCGATTTCTTCTCTTCAAAGACGTGTATGTACGTAGAGAGCAATTTTCTCTAACTCTTGCATATGCAGTTACCATTCATAAATCCCAAGATCTTACCCTAGAGAAAACATTTATGTATGTAGGAAAGACAGTGTTTAAGGAAGGCATGAGCTACGTAGCATTATCACGCTTACATGCACTTGACGGTCTATTGCTAATAAACTTTGATTCAAGTAAAGTCAAACCTGATATTCTTTGTATTCTAGAATACAATAGATTGCGTTCACTGTACACCCCTCATCTGAAACAATACCCGGTTCCAGATAAAGTGAAACGTGGTAGGTAAAGTTTCATCAATTGCCGCAAACATAGAAGAACCTTTTAGGGAATGTAAACCAGGCACGTCGGCAAAGAAGCAACAGAAAAACCGAAAAATGCACTCAGAGACAGAACTTGCTGCCCCATTCAAATTTACAAATGAAAGTGGGGTAAGCTGCTATGCAAATGTAGCAATTAATATTCTATTTCATTTGCCACCAATTGTTAACAATGTTTACCTGCACAGCACAGACCAATTGTGTTTGCAAATGTTAGTGCTGCATAGAAATGCAAGAAGCAATCCTGACAACACATACAGTGTTCATGGAGTAAGGCAACAATTGGACGACTGTGCTGGAATGGTGAGATTCACTTTGAACTCACAAGAAGATCCACAAGAATTTCTAATGTACATACTATTAGTATTGGAAAACAAAAGGATACCTGTAAATGAAATCTTCCAAATTTCGTACATGTGGAAACATACATGCACTCTCTGTAACAAAGTGATACAGGAAGAAATCCCAAATGAGCGATTTGTGTATATTTCCATACCAAATTGTGAGAGCATTCCATTTCAGCAACTTGTACAAAATGCAAACCATGGCAGATTATGTAGTATTTGCAATTCAGACAATCGCTCTACCTTACTGATACAATCACATAGTGCCTACATAATACTTATGCTTCTACGTTATAATGCAGATGGCACCAAAAACAACTGCAAACTAACTGGATTTACACACGGTCAAGTGTCACTTGAAAGAAAACCTTTACAACAGTAGGAATAATCTACCATGCAGGAGCTACAACCAATGCAGGTCACTACACTGCATACATTAAAAAGAATTCTGGATGGTTTGAATGTAATGATAGCACCATTACTCTAAAGCAGAGGTTGCCAGCTAACCTAACAAATGCGTATTTAATTTTCTTGAAGCCAAAATTTACGAAATAATGTGTACTTCAAAATTGTCAACAAAGTAAGTGAAAGACTACAAACAGTTAGAATATGCCCACAGGTATCTAACTACCCAACGGACGGAAGAATGACACAAATAAATGTTGATCACAGATCTTTGGAAACAAATGCACAGGCAGAATACGCCTATACGTATCTAACTGCTGTTAAAAATCGGCAGGAAGGCAACATAGAAAACATTAATGGGAAAGATACAGGAAACAGGATATGTCAACGACACAAATGAATGAGTATCACAAATCTGTAGGAACAAATGCACAGTTAGAATATGCCCACCGGTATCTAACTACCCAACGGACGGAAGAATGACACAAATAAATGTTGATCACAGATCGTTGGAAACAAATGCACAGGCAGAATACGCCTATACGTATCTAACTGCTGTTAAAAATCGGCAGGAAGGCAACAAAGAAAACATTAATGGGAAAGATGAAGGAAACAGGATGTAACAATGACACAAATGAATGAGTATCAAAAATCTGTAGGAAAAAATGCACAGTTAGAATACGCCTACAGGTATCTAACTGTTGTTAAAAATGGGCAGGAAGGCAACAAACATAACATTGATCAGAAAAATGAAGAAAACACTGAAAGGAAAAAATGAAGTACTTAGTTGCATAAGAAATGAAGTTTTTTTTTTAATCCGACAAGGATTTTCTTCCCCAGACCCAAGGATTAGAAAAGCAAACACAGAAACTGATCGCAATGCACAGTACACTGGTTTGTAATCTAAATATGAGGGTCTAAAAAAAAGTCTTGTCTATTATGCAATGTGGTAAATGTGGAAAAACTGCAAACATTAACACACCTTTTTCTTTCATCACAGAAATGGAAAAAGTGATACTTCTGCAAGTACGAAAACCAATTTACAAAAAGTTTATGGATTCTGAACAAAGTAAGGAGTAAGTATATTGGCAGGCATTTCCTACACATGGGAATCTACTCGTCTAATCTATGGTAGTAATATGCTGCAGTGCCTGTAGGCTGGCCTTTCGTCTGCGGTGAGTAACCTACCACCTACGCCTTACAACCAAGTTTCAAGGAGTACAGTTCCTATCCACAACCATCGCTGCATATGTAAAACATTCTGCTGAGTGAGGAACTTCTTGAGTGGGGATCTCATAAGGTGTACTCTCGCGACCCGTATATTAGTGCTATTAAGGTTGGCAATGGTTTTCTTATTTTATTATTTTATTCTTGTGTCGCAAGGATGTAGGTCAACACGGAGACATAGAGTCTCTCAGCTCCGTTTGTAAAGTAAGCAGTAGTTTGTTTGTGCCTACACCTCTTTGCGCCAAATTTCTGATGTAAATGAATAAAAGTACGTAGTCAAGTTTCTTCAAGTATATTTTCTTAATTTATTTGATATATGTTCTGCCCATATGGATGACACGTGTTTCGGCGTTTCATTGGCGCCTTTTTCAAATCCGGGCTGAATGCAAGCGTAACATGTAATAAAACAAAACACAAAATATAACATATGAAATAGCATTTTAGCATATTTTGTAACACATTTAGTAGTTAGAATAGTGACTTAGGCTGTGTAGTATATCCTTTTAGCATTCTCAAATTGCATGAACACCTAAAAGTGCAGCACCTCTTAGTTACCTCAAATGGTTAAAAATAAATCCATTACAGTGACTATGTTAGTTTTTTAAAATTAAATTTTTGCAATCCAAAAAAGAAGTAAGTATGGGATGGCATGGACCTAACAATTTTTGGCTGTCAGAAAAGCATGTAAATTTGTTTTCTTACCCTTATTGAATGTAATGCGAATCTCCCTTTCCTTATTTCCGGGAATTAGTTTTTAGTTGAAGTGTATCACGGTAGTTCCAGGGTTAAATCCCACCTAGAACAAATTTGGTTGTTCTATTATGCTAACATTAGCCTTTTAACCTTCTATCGGATTGATTCTTTATGCATGATTCCCTGGCATATATTTAGACACATTTTAAACTCTAGTAAGCATGACTAGTAACATCTTTCTCATTGCATTTATGTAAAAAGTGCTATTCATATTTGCAATCCTCCAATCGCATTACATATCCTTGGTCTCATGCATTCTGTTACTCTAGCGGTCACTAGGAATTACTTTTTCAGTTACAATGACTGGTAACCGATTTGCTCCCCATTTGTGTTTACCAAAACACCCTTTCGCGTGAGTTTGAAATCCCAACCAAAATATATTTTGTTTATGCCACTCGGCATCAAGCGTGCTGAATTCTACATTGAGCATGCATGTAGCGGTGGTCTTTCCACCCCTTAAAAGCGCTTACCTACAAAATTCTCTTGCTCATGCTTCAAGCATCGGGGGTCCTGTTTTGGTTCAGGCAAATCCTTGTTCATAAAGAGTTACAGATTGCTAGTCCCTCTTTCCTTTTGTTCATTTACAAAATTCGGCGGCCATACTTTGGGCTGAGTTTCAGTACGTAAGTCCTTTTTTCCTTTTTGATGTTTAAAATGATCTGTTGCATTTGTGTTTAGTGTAACATTGATTTGAATTTAAACTTCCGTATTTATCTTGCGCGGCTGATCTGTTACTTATTATTATGTCCAAATTTACAAAAATTAAAGTTAAAGGAGTAACTAATTTTTCACTATGTTTATTAGTATTTTTTTCTCCTCCCCCCCGCAATCTCTTTATATTATGTATACCTAAGACAGTTTCCTGTTGGGAATGGTGCATTATGGTAACTTTAGTTTTCTTCATTGACCATTATTTTCTCACTATATTTTATTAGCATTCTTTTCACAATTTCAGAATGGTGCATTGTGGTACCTGTGGTTTGATGTAAATTTTGCCTCTCTCATCTGTTTAACTTTCATCTGATTAGCGGTTTCGCCCATATAGGATCTCCCCATGTGTATATCTAAAACATATGATTTAACAGTGCACATTCTTTTCACAATTTCAGAATAGTGCATTGTGGTACCTGTGGTTTGATGTTAATTTCGCCTCTCTCATCTGTTTAACTTTCATCTGATTAGCGGTTTCGCCCATATATAGGATCTCCCCATGTGTATATCTGAAGCATATGTTTTAACATTGCAGTATTCAATAATATTTTTCTATGCAACAAATTATAATTGAACAAAATAGAAAACAGGAAAAAAACATTTTTGTAATTAATGAAAACATTTGCAATATTCATAACAAGAGTCCTGTATATTATCATTTTTTTGGTTTTGTTTCTGCTATTTCTCTGCTACTTCTCCAGCATCACAAAAAGTGAATCATTTCATTGTCTGAATTTAATCCATGTTCCAATGTTTGAAAATGACAGATTAATCTGGCTTCTTCTTGCCTTAAGCAAAGTTCTTGATTTCCTCCTCGTTTGCCCATTTTGATTCTTTTCAGTCCAATAAATCTAATGTCTTTTTTATTTTGCATTTGGTGTTGGTTTTGCCATAACGGGAGGTTTTTGTCTTGACTTCCTATGGCTGAAATATGTTCTCTAATTCTAGTTCTTAACTCCCGAATGGTGCTCCCAATGTAGAGCAGATTACAGACACATATCACTCCGTAGACCACATGTTTGGATCTACAATTAATTTGTTCCCTAATCTTTGTTTTGACACCTTCTTGGTTCGTAAAAGTAACTGTTTCTTGTAGTGCATAGTGGCACATCGAACAGAAGCCACATTTCCTGAAACCTGACTGTGGTTGTCGTAACCATGTTTGTGATCTTGTTTCTTCTTCCTCCTCTTCGGACATCATAGAAGGACTCAACATGTTTTTCAGAGTTCTGGCTTTCCTATAAATTATTGTTGGATAATCTTGTATGTGTTTCTCGATATGTGGGTCTAGTTTTAATAGATACCAGTTCTTTTTTAGGACTTTTTTAATTTCTTTGTTGTTTGCACAATATGCCGTAATAAAATGAATAGTATCATCTGGTTGTGTACTTTTGCTGCTTTGAGATAATGTTGATTGTCTGGTCATGTTTTTGGCTTTCATTTTTGCAGTTTTAATTGATTTTTGTGAGTATCCTCTGGCCTTAAATCTGTCTAATAACAGTTGACATTCACTCTCAAAATCTGATAATTCTGTGCAATTACGTCGTGCTCTAATGAACTCTCCTTTCGGAATGTTGTAGATAACCGGTTTATGGTGGCAGCTAGTCGCATACAATGTTGAATTGACTTCCGTCTCTTTTCTGAATGTTTTTGTGTGTAATTGTCCTGTGGATACAAAGATGGTTAGATCCAAAAAGTTAATTTCCGTTTTGCTGCTTTGCCCAATAAATTCTAAGCCAAATTCATTGTTATTTGCATGGTTTAGTAAAGACTCCAGTTCTTCCGGGGTGTACCGTTCCAAATAATTAGTACATCATCGATGTACCTTAGCCATTTGATTATTTTGTTCTTGAACTCTGGTATTTGTTATATGTGTAGGTCGTCAAACATTCCCATTACAATGTTGGCAAGGGCTGGGGCATATTTAACGCCCATTGCGACTCCACGTGTTTGTCGAAAAAACTGATTATTGAAAATGAAAACATTATTCTCTAAAGTTGTCATGAGCATTTCTTTAAGCATACATGCAGAGTTGAAAAATGACGCAGATCTATTTTTGAAAGTATAGTCCATTGCCTCCAGGGCCAATTCGTATTTAATAGATGTATATAGAGCCTTGACGTCCCATGTTGCTAATAAGTATGTATCTTGCCACTGAATTTCTTCTACAATTTTAATGGCATCTGTTGTGTCTTTCAGATATGCCTGTATTTTAGGTACTTCAGGTCTTATATTGTCAATATATTCCGCTATAGGTTCTGTCGCCCAACCTATGCCACTTACAATAGGCCTTCCTTCTGGGATAGTGTCATATTTCTTGTGAACTTTCGGAAGAAAGTATATGGTTGGAATTGTAGGTTTATTTACCCGTAGGTGTGTCTGCTCTTCATCAGTTATTAGTCCTTGCTGGTGCCAGGCATTAATAAGGCTTGTCAAATCTTGTGTTATTTTTGGTATTGGAACTCAGCCCAAAGTATGGCCGCCGAATTTTGTAAATGAACAAAAGGAAAGAGGGACTAGCAATCTGTAACTCTTTATGAACAAGGATTTGCCAGAACCAAAACAGGATCCCCGATGCTTGAGGCATGAGCAAGAGAATTTTGTAGGTAAGCGCTTTTAAGGGGTGGAAAGACCACCGCTACAGGCATGCTCAATGTAGAATTCAGCACGCTTGATGCCGAGTGGCATAAACAAAATATATTTTGGTTGGGATTTCAAACTCACGCGAAAGGGTGTTTTGGTAAACACAAATGGGGAGCAAATCGGTTACCAGTCATTGTAACTGAAAAAGTAATTCCTAGTGACCGCTAGAGTAACAGAATGCATGAGACCAAGGATATGTAATGCGATTGGAGGATTGCAAATATGAATAGCACTTTTTACATAAATGCAATGAGAAAGATGTTACTAGTCATGCTTACTAGAGTTTAAAATGTGTCTAAATATATGCCAGGGAATCATGCATAAAGAATCAATCCGATAGAAGGTTAAAAGGCTAATGTTAGCATAATAGAACAACCAAATTTGTTCTAGGTGGGATTTAACCCTGGAACTACCGTGATACACTTCAACTAAAAACTAATTCCCGGAAATAAGGAAAGGGAGATTCGCATTTCATTCAATAAGGGTAAGAAAATAAATTTACATGCTTTTCTGACAGCCAAAAATTGTTAGGTCCATGCCATCCCATACTTACTTCTTTTTCGGATTGCAAAAATTTAATTTTAAAAAACTAACATAGTCACTGTAATGGATTTATTTTTAACCATTTGAGGTAACTAAGAGGTGCTGCACTTTTAGGTGTTCATGCAATTTGAGAATGCTAAAAGGATATACTACACAGCCTAAGTCACTATTCTAACTACTAAATGTGTTACAAAATATGCTAAAATGCTATTTCATATGTTATATTTTGTGTTTTGTTTTATTACATGTTACGCTTGCATTCAGCCCGGATTTGAAAAAGGCGCCAATGAAACGCGGAAACACGTGTCATCCATATGGGCAGAACATATATCAAATAAATTAAGAAAATATACTTGAAGAAACTTGACTACGTACTTTTATTCATTTACATCAGAAATTTGACGCAAAGAGGTGTAGGCACAAACAAACTACTGCTTACCATATGTAAAACATGGTCCTTGTAAATTAGCTGCTTATAAATTTACTTTTCGGACCATCGTCTGCAGCCATGGAGTGAAGAAACTAGGGCATCAAAACAACGACCACAATCCACCACACCCATATTAACTTGTAACTCCACTGCTTATGACTTCAGTCTTGCATGCATGGGCTTTAGCCATGCACCCAAGACTGCAGGGTCTCCCCACAACCACCTCGGTGATGTGTGGTAGTGGGGGTTATTCTATAGGTGTGTTATCCTTCAGTACCTCTGCCCACAGGCTTCCCTCCTAGGTGTATGTCTGTAGGTCTTACATGGGATGGGTGTGCAGTGTCTTCCAAGTCTAGTACTTACCACTTTGTTCTTGGTTGCATGGCCTTCGGCCATGCACCTAAGACTGCATGCACTCCCCACAACTTGCTAATCAAAACGCAACACTACGGGTGTGTGCATGGGTGGCACATGTGGCGGTGGTTGTGGCCAGGGCCTACAGTCTTGTAAGTAAGGCCTTCGCCCTTTGGCCGACGGCCATGCATCCAAGACTCTAGGCCCTGGCCACAACCACCGTAGCATGTGCCACCCATGGCAGCGTACTAATGAATATAATGATAATGATTTAGAAAAAATAATGCATTCACGGCATGTTGTCAATTTCAATGTTCCCTAACACCGCACGTGTCCTTACAAATCTAACAACTCCCCCGTGCACTGCACGGGCTGAAATTCTGGCCTTTTGGACTCCTCATTTTCTGTGCGTACAAGGAGGCCACAGGATATACGTCATAAAGTAGGTATAAGTGTACAATTGGGTGCATGGCCTTCGGCCCTGCACCCAAGAGTGCAGAATCTCCCCACAACCACCTCTTTGTTCTTGGGTGCATGGCCTTTGCCATGCACCCAACACTGCACGCACTCCCCACAACTTGCTAATGAAAATGCAACACAAGGGGTGTATGCATGGGTGCCACATGCGGCAGTGATTGTGGCCAGGGCCTACAGTCTTGGAAGTAAGGCCTTCAGCCTTCGGACGACGGCCATGCATCCAAGACTCTAGGCCCTGGCCACAACCGCCGTAGCATGTGCCAACCATGGTAGCGTACTAATGAATATAATAATAGGCATTGGAAACAGTAATGTATTCACAGCATGTAGGCAATTTCAATGTTCCCTAACACCACACGTGTCCTTACAAATGTAACAACTACCCCATGCAGTGCACAGCCTCAAATACTGGCCTTATTGGACCCCTCCTTTTCTGTGCGTACAAGGAGGCCATAGAACATACGTCATTAAGTAGGTATAAGTGTACTGTGCGTACAAGATGTCCATACACATTACATCATGACGACCGACCCCCAGAACAAGTACATTAATCACCCATATGTTAAGACTGTAGCCCCTGGCCACTACCACCGTAGCATGTGCCACCCATGGTGGCGTACTAATGAATATAATAATAGCCATTGGGAAAAATAATGCCTTCATGGCATGTTGTCAATTTCAATGGTGCCTACCTATACCTGTGTGTTTTCAAGAATTTCCTGTCCACTACATGGACTTAAGTGTTACAAATTTCCTGCCCACTATATGGACTGAAGTGCTATCGTTATTACCCCCCACATTTACTGTACGTACAAGGTGTCCATAGATATTACATCATGACGGCCGAAGAACAAATGCATAGATCACCCATTTCTTACTGTGTGAACCTTTCCCAATGCTCTGTGACACAGCAAAATAGGGTAATGAAAAAAGCATGTGTACGCTGGTTGTTGCTCCGCTTTCCGCGGATCCAAGATGTCGGGCGCATCCAAACCATCTGACGCAGAACACGTCTCGCAGCAGCCAGTGGGCATGTACGCGGTCATGACGGCAGCCCCTTACCCAATTGGTTTTTTGTTCGTCGACCGAACAGGGAAGTGTGACCGCGGAGCGAACATAGATATCACTAATTATTTCAGACCTACTTTTTTATAATTATAAATAAACGTACTGCATGTATGGTGACAAAATTTACAAAAGCACGCTTTCTTGACCAAGCCCCTGTACCTGCCATAGATTTCGTCAAAATCCGTCCAGCAGTTTCACCTGTAGCCGTGCGCAAGGTTTTTCCCCCATTCAGTCTATGGGAAAAAAAGACGTTTTGGGACCCCCCCTATAACTCTGCTCCCCCTAGATGATTTCTCACCAAACTTTACAAAAGAATTCAGAGTAGCGCATATACTATTCATCCAGGGGGGGTGGAGTTATAAGCCGCCCAAAAAGTGCTCTTCCTATGGAAACAGCAACTTAACCATAACTACATGGCCACTAACGTGGCCATGTAATATATAATGCAAGATTTTAACTAAAGGTAAAGACATTTGTGCCCACATTGGGGAAAGATTTACGATCACATATAGAAAACCCTTGTCCATTAGGAATCTACTGGTACCAAGCTTTTTATCGTGAAAAACAACTAACCCCAACTGGCTACTACAAATAAAGAAAGTCTTCAGGAAATGCACTAAATGTAAAGCATGCACATTTGGGACCAATAAGACAGACTACATGCACCCACCAACAAAGCAAAAAATACTCATAAAACAACAACGACAATGTCACAGTACGCATGTTGGATACATAATCCAATGCGCATGTGAGAGTGTCACGTGGGAAGCACAAAACTAATGGCATAAATTAGGATCCTACATTATTTGCGTGCAATAAAGAATAAAGGCTATGCATACCCCTTGGCCAAACAGTTTGAGGAAACAAAGAGGGGAGCCTAGAGACATTCAAACATTTATTTTTTATTTGTATTTATTTAAAATGTTTTGGTTTGAATCTTAAACCTTTCATTTGTTTCAAATGATCTCTTGTACATGCATGTATTTGGATTACAGAGTTTGTATAAATGTCTTGCTCTATACTAAAAGTTCATTAAAATTTTACAGGTCATCTTTTTCAGTCTCGTTTTCGATTTGCTTGTTTCCTGTGTCCTTGACAATATCGCACCAGAATTGGATGATGGTAGTTACTATTTTTCTGTTGTTCCCCATCAGTATTTGTGACCATCGTTCGCTGGCATCTAGCTCCATCGTTGGCTTGAGGTACATGTTACTGAATAGGTAACGTTTCTCGGATAGCGCTGAGCATCCCATTATGACATGGTGAATACTTTCGATGATACTTGGTTCTCGACAGAACCTGCAGATCTGATCATTTTTCAGTATCTGCTTCCTTTGTCCCATGACTTAGAGTGTAGGAAGTATATTCAGGCATAGTCTCATGAACATGTCACGGATCCTTCGGTCTGGGAACAGTTTGAGGTAATTCGGCAGTTGGTTTAGAGCTTTTATATTCACTTTCACAGGGGAAGTCGAGTTTATGTGGGCTTTTGAATTCCTGCATGATTATCCAATCCTTTCTTGCAAGTTTCTGTTTTGCTTTTTGCGGTCTATGAATCAACATGTCCATGGATATCTCTGCTGCTATTCTTTTAATGTCAACATATTTTTTCCATGTCATTAAAGCAGTTCCATTGATCGTTTGCCGTTTGGTGCGCAGGATCTCTATTGCAGGGATATGTTCATCATTATTCAGTTTCCTATAAAGGTCTAACTGTTTCCATATGACAACGAAGAGGAGTGACTTTATACC
Source organism: Ambystoma mexicanum (assembly GCF_040938575.1). Classification (NCBI taxonomy): domain Eukaryota; kingdom Metazoa; phylum Chordata; class Amphibia; order Caudata; family Ambystomatidae; genus Ambystoma; species Ambystoma mexicanum. The sequence goes on from NC_090931.1 coordinate 891,322,192, forward strand.
GAGTTTGTATCTGATCCGTGGCATGGGTGTTGAAATCGGTAAGGATAACGCCTTTCTCCAGAATATTCCCTCCAACTTTTGCCAGATGTTGGGGTCAATGTTGATTATAGACTCTGCTCCATAGGTCATGATTGCTGCCACCTTCTGCCTATAGAATAATATCAAGGGTATGAGGGAAAATTTGCTGAATTTCCTATGTAAGATGAGATCTTGATACGCTAGCGAATGGGCCTCTGCTTTAAGATGTACTACCCATTCTTTTTCAACTACGGATTGATCCATAGTCTGAGATATTTGATGGTTTCTACTTGAACAAGCTTTTGTTTTTGTAGAAAGAAAGAGTGTTTGTTCTTTCGTTTGCCACGTTCTTGCATCATGGTCGTAATTTTAGTTTTTGATGCGTTTATTTCTAGTTGGTTTTGCTCCATGTAGTGTTGAAGGTTATTCAGGGCAATTTGTAGGTCTTGGGGTGTTTGTGCCATGATGACGATATCGTCGGTATTCATCATGCAAGTTAGAGTCGTTGCATTCAGTTATGGTGGATTCGAGGTTGGTGTGTAGATCTTTGCTTCGAAATCCGAGGTTAATAGATTAAATAAGGCTGCTGCCAGAGGGCACCCTTGTTTAAGGCCATGCCAGGTTTTAATCGGCTTTGTTACATGTCCATCTTTGGCTATTCTTATCTGGACATTGGTGCTCGAGTATAACAGTTTAATTGACGCCAGCATATCTGCTGGGCAGCCCCACTCTGATAATTTGTTCCATAGGATGTTTCTGTTTATTCTATAAAATGCAAGGTGAAGGTTGATAAAGGCTGCATAAACTTGCGTTTTTGTCTTTATCGCCTCTTGCTTGATGAGGTTCAGAAGGAATAAGTTAATATTTGTGCCAATGTGTTTTACAAAACCAGATTGTCTGGTCGCTTGTCTTTTTGCCATTGCCGCCCATTTATTAAATTTATTGAGGAGTAGGTTTGCAATAAATTTCCCTAAGGGGCCTAGAAGGGCAATTAGGCGGTAATTGCTAGGTTCTTTTGTTGACCTTTCTTTAAATACGGGTATTAAGATCGCATGTTGCCAGGACGTTGGGATTTGATTCATCCGAATTATGAGTTTGAATACTGTCGCGCAAAATTCTCCCCAAATTTTGGGATTATTTTTGATCATGTAATTTGAAAGCCCATCAGGACCTGGAGCCCGGGAAACATTAAGATTTTGAATTGCACTCGTTATGGCGTCTGGATTCCACTTGAATGACCATTGAAACATTTATTTATCGAACAAATAGAGAAGCACCCTGTGTGTGGTGACAGAGAACTTAAATTACGCAAAAAAGTCTCTGTACATTGTGACTCTAGACATAAGAACACCCAGGGGGCACAACCTGGATGAGGAACTGTATGTGGTTCGTAAACACAGACTGATTTCTAAAACAGATCACCCAGGCACCTGAAAAGACTGGTATGATCTAAAAGTTTCTAATGTATTTCTGAACGTTTTTTAGATACTCGGCACTGTGTTGAGATTTGGGGATTTTAACTCACTTTTTAATGGTTGCAGAGTGATGCTTTTATACCATTGATTATAGCATACAATGTGTGCAATAGAAAGAACTGTGAGAAAACACACTGGAATAATGTCAATGGCACATTCCATTCTCTGGATAAGGGTATTAGACCCGTAACATCTTTACAGACATGAGATTTCTTAATGGTGAAAAATGAAGCACTTTACCAGCATGTAACACTTTACTATATAAAGAACAGCATCCACTTAATCGAAGTACTGTAGGAGACAGATTGCACTACAAATCAAGCATTATGCACTTTTAGTGGTAACTGATTAAACCGGCAAACCACACAGTCACATATAAGCCAAGCGCAAAGAACTATACCCGAAATATCTCTTTGGCTAAATTATATGTTGCTGCTAAACATGAAGCACCTTACGTAACACAGGACTTTCATGTAAAGCATGCACAATGCACTTTATGAGAACATTGCTGACCCATTACTGTCACATAAATGTATCATATGTGAAGGTGAGAAAAGAATATGAAAGAAAAAGATATATTGCAAGCAGAGGATATATGCCATATGGCAAAGACACTTGGGTGAATGTGACTGAGATTGTAACATAAGATATCCCATATCAGTATTTCGAAAAGAAATGGAGATGAAATTGTAAATAAGTACTATGCACCTTAGATTTCAAATGTGACAAGTAGAGTGAAAATGACAATGTCTGCTTTCGAGTGGAAAATGCAATTAAGCATATGACAGAATAATAAAAAATGATAGATTTAAAAATGTAAATGTATGACAAATACACACTGACACATGGGTAAAGTGTATCAATGTAAAGCACAAATGATTAAAAGAACAAAACACACAACATGATGAACGTATTCCACATATATCTATGCCGACCTAATAGAAGTGTCCACTGCAAGATGGCAACCAGGTTTTATTAGATGACCCAGAGGTGTGTGTGAAGGTAAGCATTGTGGTTATACAAAAGGTACAGCTATGTATTTATTGTGGAAACACACAAGGCTCTGTATATATTTTTTCCTTTTGTTGCTGGGCGAAGGCTGGAGGTTTCCACATGGAATTTTAATTTTTGTAACTAATTATAGAAGAAATTTTAATCGCAAGATGTTGCAGCCAGTTTTGTGAGAACACGAACACTTACTTGAATTTTGGCACACAACTCCAGGAGTGCGGCTCAGGACTGCACCGTGTACACGGTGCGGAGAACGGGGATATATATATATATATATATATATATATATATATATATATATATATATATATATATATATATATATATACATATGTGACCACTTTTTGGGCGGCTTCTAACTTCGCTTCCCCTGAACGAATCCTCACCAAACTTTGCCAAAAAAGAATATGGCCCGCTGTGATTTTTTTCTCCAACGTTGGTGAGGTTTCATGCGTGGGGGGGCATTATAGGGGGAGTCCCATATTTTTTTTCCCCATAGACTGAATGTGGAAAAACTTTGAGCATGACTACAGGCTGAACGGCTGGATGGATTTTCACCAAATTTGCGGCAGGGGCTTGGTTCAGAAAGCATGCTTTTGTGTGTTTGGTGGAAATTCGACCAGTGCTTTTGATGCAAAGAAGTGAAATGTACGACTCAAAAAATTAGTGATATCTGGTTCCGCTCTGTGGACAGAGTGTCATTGGCTTGCAGTACGTCGTGATGTCGGCGAGCATTGAACGCGGCCGGTGGTTGGCTGGAGGGAAGCGTGCCATGTGTCAACGTTTTTGGGAAAGCCGCCATGGTGTATCGGAGGACAGTGCAGTGCCGAAAGGGACTGACAAACATACTTTACACCATGTGTTGGTGGGAAGAAAGGAAGGAAAGGGAAGGGGAGTGAGAAGTAGTTTGTGTGATATATGTGAGTAGGTGGAGGTAGACGGTCGTGTGTCTGCAGTATCCGTGCGTATTGCGCCAATTCGCGGCTGCCTCCATAGGCGATTACCTTCTGTGGGGACTGCAGGCAGTCTGCGTTATAGAACCGTAGCTAGTGAGGCGATCTGTTTCCATGGTCACGGATGGCACAGAAATGTGTACAATGTTGGTTCCATGGGTGTGGGGATTGGTAGCACATCATACACTGTTTACTGCATGCCTGCACCTCATGGAGTGCCCGTCATGTAGTGTGTTCACTGGGTGAAGTGGTGAAGTACTAGGTGCTTAGAAGTCGTAGGGTTTGAGAAAGCCACCATTGTCTATCGGAGGACAGTGCAGCGCCGAAAGGGACTGACAAACATACTTTACGCCACATAGTGGTGGGAAGAAGGGAAGGAGAGGGTGGGGGAGTGAGAAGTGTTTCATGTGATATGTCAGTAGGTGGAAGTAGACGGTTGTGTGTCTGCAGTATCCGTGCGTACTGCACCAATTCATGGCTGCCTCCACAGGCAATTACCTTGTGTGGGGACTGCAGGCAGTCTGCGTTACAGCACTGTAGCTGGTAAGGCAATCTGTTTCTGTGGTCACTGATGGCACAGAAATGTGTACAATGTTGGTTCCATGGGTGTGGAGATTGGTAGCAAATCGCACAGTGTTTACTGCATGCCTGGACCTCATGGAGTGACCCGTCATGTTGTGTGTTCACTGGGTGAAGTGGTGAAGTACTGGGTGCTTAGAAGTGGTATGGTTGAACGGTATGTACCTGGCCACTTGTTCACCTGCATGACTCTGTTATGTTCTGCTGGGTGTGGGGAGGACCTACATTAATGGGTGCATGGTGAAAGGCCATAGGCCAGGCACTGAAGAGCCTAGACCTGTACCGTAGCCACTGCACCATAATGCAGGCATGTAGTTTAAAGTATGCATGTCTCCGAGGGAGGTGACATTTAAAGAATGGTGGGGTAGGAAATTGTAAACGTGGCAGAAGAGCACAAGTAAACTGATATGCATACAGTACCATATGGTGTCCATTATTGCACGTATTGCATAATAGGGAGCCACATGTCGCCAATTGCCTTTGGTATGGGTTGATTCTAATGAAATGGCATTTCGTTGTCGTCCATTGGTAATGCTGTTTTGTGTGCTCATCTCCAAGATGCATTCAAAAGTTTCTTGTAAGATTCTGAGGAAGAAAAGAAAACACACAACTGTATGAAACCAAAAGCAAGCTCTTCGTGTGGAAGCAGATAGTTAAAAAAAAAAATAACCACAATGGCTCTATTCAGAGCCATCCCTACAGACGAAAGCCCTTACCCTGCTTGACATTTCTACCCCCATGCACGCACGCAGCACAAAAGCCTCATCCGGGGATTTTCAGGACCGTGGCCACGGAAATGGCTCTGTGTAGGCTGGGGGATTGCGCAACAACATTTCTGGGTGTGGTGTGTACGCAGGGGACTTTTGTACAGAACTGCTAGTGTTCCATGGAGAGCGCACGTGCCACAATCTGCGCTTCTCACCATGCTGGCCAATGGAAATGTGACTGTGGAAATTGTCCAATCAGGTGGTCAAAGTGTGCGTCACAGGAAAGGACAGCCATATTTTGTTTCATTACTCTGTGTAGTGAGGCTGGCAGAGATGGCGAGACACACAGTTTTCATAGTAGGTGATCCCTTTGTGCTAGATCCGCTCCAGTATGCCGTGGAAAGAGGCTGTAATGGCAATTTGAATTTGGAGGAAGTGGAGGCTTTGCGGTGCGGTGTGGATGTGTGTAGTTTCGTCCATTTACTTGCAGAATGTCGACGAGTGGCCACTTTTGCTACTGTACGTGTTGTGGTCGTGCACTATGGAGCCTTGCTTTTGGGTTCCATTGCTTGTTCACGTGTGTACTGTCAACTCAAAAAGATGATGAAAGCAGTGAAGTGCATTTTTCCCACTGCAAAGGTGCTTTTCTCATGTATATCACCAGGTCCAGTATATAACTATTCCAATGAATGTTGTCGTCAGCCAGAGTCCGGAAGGCGTCTTATCAACAGAAGTATTCTTGCGTGCTGCTGGGATGTACTCCTGTGACAACATTGGTTATCGATATGTGCAGCTTCTCAATGGAAATGCCATTTCTTTGTCGCCCAGTGGAAATGTCATTTTGTTTTTCAATCTACAGGCTGCACTGAAGACGCTATTGTAAGAATGTGAGGCGAAGTACAACAAACAAAAACACTTATAAAAACCAAAAAAACGATTGTTTCTATGGAAGCAACTTAAAAAAAACGGCTCTTTTGAGAGCCACCACTACAAACGAAATCCCCTACCCTGGTTGACATTTATTCCCCCACTCCCCCACGCACAGCACAATAAGTCTGTGGACATTGCGATAGATGCAAGGTCGCACGTGCCACATCCGGCACTTTTGCAGATGGCGGCCATAGCAATGGCCCTGTGCACGCTACGGCATTGCTGAATAAGGTTTCTGGGGGGGGGGGGTTTACGCAAAAACTGTGATACACAGTGTATTTGTCGATACAAATGCAGAAGTTGCGGTTATGGCTTTGTGCTTCACGAGCCACAGTGTACGGTTTTTGGGGGAGTTTGAAATACATTGATTGAAAGTGAATGGAACACACTGTAGAATCATAGAACACATAGTAGAATCATTTTGAATTCTACTATGTGGATTTGTACTGGTATGGAGTACCTGCAATGCAGTGACTGCTTTTGGTTTGTCTTTGTGAGCCTTTGGTGACGTGCAATCATGCCGACATTATTGTTCTTCATTGTGGAGGGAAAAGTGAACAATATGTTACCAGAGTTTCCATACCATTTGCAATGAAGGAGGCACTTGCCCAGGTCATGCACATGTTTCCGATCTAATGCATCATTTTTTATCGCATTATACAGACACAGATGTGGCTGCGTTATTTTTCATTTTGTCCGGGAATGGAGAAAGCGCCATACATTGTGAAGACGTATATTTGTGCCTTTCCAACTCTGAAAGCAGCTTTTTTCATTGAGCATTGTTCCTCTTCCAGTTGCTTTCCATTTATTTTGATCTTGTAACACACCACACAGAAGGAAAGGAAGGCAAGGCCCGGTACGGAAGGGGCATCACCTACAGGGATAACATAGGGGACGTGCACAAAGAGAGGGAAATGTTGGGTGGCCCTCACTTAAATAGGCGTCAGTCATTGTCATGCTTCTGGACCGACCCTTGTCAAGCACTTCCAAGTACTTTCCCTTTGTAGGGTTGCGCATCACAGTACATGCACAGTACAATGCCCTTTGCCAGGTTAGTGTCTGCAGCGCAGCATATGGTGTGGAAGGATGTTTTAAGGATCTGCTGCCATACACGACTGTTCCTGTTGGTGGCCAGAGCAGCTGTGCAGAATGCTGTACTTGAAATTATGGTAGTGCACTGCCTTGTGCTTCGATTTCAGTTCTCGTCACATGCAGTACTGACACTTCATGGTACACCATTAGCCGTAGGACTAGCATTCACAGACATTAATACATTCTGAAATAAAATAATGCTTACAACAAGGTGAAACGCAGCTTCATTACGTGGCGCAGGAAGAGAAGTATTCAGCGAGACTCATGTAACCACACTACTTTTCAACCACCACTGATATTCTTTGCGCTCCGAAGAATCTGCTGTTTGTTTACTTCTCTTTACATGACTTATATGTGAGTGACCAATGCGCACCAGCTTTGCCATTTTGCAGATTCACTGCAGACTGTTACACCTGCAATTAAATGTTTACTCCAACTCTACGACCCGCCGGCGAACCCTTGACACTTTCCGTCACAGTGCTCACTGCAGAGACGGTGTGTCTGTTTCAGGGGTCATGGAAAGGCAAGCAGCACATCAAATGAATGCAACATTTAACACGCCCACCGTAGATTGGAGGTTGCTAGTCCTTGTTTTCCAGTGGCCTCGTAGAGCCAGGCGTGCTGCAGCCATATATTGGTAGGTTTGCACAGCAACCCACACAGTCGCCATGACTGCTTGAAATGTGGTAGCCTACCGTATGAATCCGTAGGCATGGCGACGGGGGCAGTGTTACCAGCACACAGAGGATGCCGTACGCATGCAAATAGCTGTGCAACAGACAGACATGCGCTCCCACAACTACATAAACGTGCATTAGAAGATGTGGCCAGTACTGGAGTCCTACGGAAACTTGCATTGTGATTGCACATACGCCATCCATGTGCGTTCTCCCTTGGAAACCTCCATATCACTCCCTTGCAGCCATCTGATACAGTACTGTGTGCCACAGACTCACCATGCATTGTTAACAGAAAAAGAAAGACCACTCACACATCCCCAACATTTAACATGTACACCTTCAATTTCTAAGATACACAGACACTATTAGCAAAGGGAAGGGGTAGCACAAATGGATACATACACAGGGGAATTTGCCCTTTCAACAAGTTCGTCATGATGGCAGCCAAGGATTCCATGAACAAATGTTGTTAACAACATGTTATGGTTCAGTTGCGCTACCACAAACCTTTCACCTTCACAGAAAACACTATGCTAAAGCAAGGTTCTGGTTACAGTGCCCTACCAAAAAACCTATCAGATTCACTAACAAAAAACACTGCTAAAGGGACTTTATGGTTACGTTGCACTACTAAAAACATATCCCCTTCACTGAAAGATCTATGTTACAGGAACTTTCTGGATACACTGCCCTACTAAAAACCTATCAAATTAACCAACAAAAAACATTGCTAAAGGGACGTTATGGTTAAGTTGCGCTACTAAAAACCTATCACCTTCACTGAAAAATCTATACTGAAGGAACTTTCTGGATCCACTGCCTACTAAAAAAACTATGAAATAAACCAACAAAAAACATTGTTAAAGGGACGTTATGGTTAAGTTTCACTACTAAAAACCTACCACCTTTACTGAAAAATGTATACTGAAGGAACTTTCTGGTTCCACTGCCCTACTAAAAGCCTATGAAATAAACCAACAAAAAACATTTTTTAAAGGAATGTTATGGTTAAGTTGCACTAGTCAAAACCTTTGAAATTCAATGTAAAAACGTTGTTACAGGTACGTTATATATACAGGTTGGGGGAGGAAGGTGGGGGCCTCGAAACAGACCTAAGGTATGGGAATATAATAAATGGGCAAAGTTCATGAAGTGCAAGTGCTATCAGCAACGGCACATGGTACCTCCATCAACAATACTGTCTTTAAAATGCAGTCTTTAAAATTCCCATGTAACCACTTGAAATGCAACATTTTACAAAAACACCACAATCTCAATGGTCTGCAGCCACAGTGAACCGGAAAGAATGCACAGACCTGCTGGTGTGGTCAGGCAGTTGCACAGATTTAACGCAACAAAACCCTTGAAATTCTGCGGATGTGGGAAGTTATGATCAGCTTAACTTGGCATGCTCCCGTTGATGTCTGTCCATAATGCGGGGGGCACGCATTATGGACGGACATCAATGTCATTGTCAATCCCTTCTCTTATAATATGTATGTGCTTATGGGCTTTGCAGTGGGACATTCCAAGTTAATCTGGTCATGACCTCCCCCATTCACTGAATTCCAAGGGTTTTGTTGCGTTAAATCTGCACAAATTAACTGCACCTTAACTAAGGTTTTTTCAATGAATTTCAAGGATTTTGTTATAGCATAGTTTTTGTACGGGGCAATAGTCATGGCCTTCAACCATATCCACTATACATGTTCCCCCAATATTTTATTTTTACCCACTAGGTGACCACGGGCAACTGAGCCACAAACAATGGCCAGTGGCAACGGCCTTTGGCTGTGTCCACTGAACATGTTCGACCAATATGTTTCTTTTGGACGGTGGCCACGGCCTTCGGTTTTGGCAACTCTACATGTCTTTCAGACCCACTAGCCAGGGCCTTCAGCCCTGACCAGTGGGCATGGCCTTTGTGCTCACTGGCCAGGGCCATATTGCACCCGTTGACATGTTGCCCCAATAGGTTACTCCACACCTCACTGTAGCTGTAAAATTCCACTTTTTTATGTATTAATCTAATTTTCTTAACTCTCTCTTTTTAAACCCATAACCACAAATATATCAGCAATGGACTACAAATAACCCTGAATATTTAGAACATATTTGGAGTTATTATTCGTGTGATGCACTTTCATTCCTGAGCCCGTTTTCTTGTATACCTCCAAATATACAAAAATAACCCCAAATATGTGAAAACGTTCGAGCGCTGAACCTGGTTCCAGCCCCCACCCAACTCCCCAGTTTCACATGGTGTCCTCTTTCCACCTCCCCACCTGTAGCGTGGTGCCAGTTCATCCCTTTTCCTCCTCCAAAAGTCATTTTTTCCATTTTTCGTTTTCGGATAACCCAGAATATTTTGAAAATATTTGCGAATATCTCTTGCATCGAAAAAAATAATTGTGCCTTTCTCATTTCTGAAAATCATCTCTGCTGCAAAGCACCATGGGAGATATAGCTATAATTTTGGGAGAAGGGGGCAACCCCTTCGCCATCAAATATTTTAACTACTGGAAGGAATAACCCCAGGCCGCTCCCAGAAATCGAGTCAATGCTTCATGCCCAAGTTGTTTTGGACCTGATCCAATTCCGTCCAGCGGTTTTAGCTGTGAACTGCGCAGAAATGTGGGCTTGTTCTCCATGGAAAAATTAATGGGACTAGGCCGAAAAAAGTGTTTTCTTGCTTAACTAATAAATATTTCATTTTTTAACCAGTCGTTCCCAAAATATCCAGTCTGAGTGGGGGGGGGGGGGGGGTTTCATGATAAACATTTTGTTTGCAAAATATCAGCCAAATCCGTCATGCGAGTGAAAAGTTATTAGCAATTCCATTTTCAGGTTTTCGATGTATCTTGATACTCAACTAAACTATAGTGCGGAGACAGTGTCTTTTTCAGACAACTGCACACCCGAAAAAGTACATACAGTAGTCTCCAATATTCCAGAATATGACCATTGAACAATCTCGGAATTTCCTCTATTTTACCTTGCAGGAACTCAGGGCAACATTTTTGTTGATTAACCAATAATGTTTTGAAAACCTACAAATATTGTCTTGAAGAGGGTTGTGTAGGAATTGCAGTACTAGTCCGAAATGTGCCTAGATACTCCGTTTTTGGACATATACTTGTAGGTGAAAGAATACCGAATATACCAAGACTTATCCTTGGCCTCAAGCCCAGAGACCGTATCTCTCCAGCCCTAAAATCTCTCCACACTGGCTCCCGGTTGCTGCAAGGAACAAATGTAAATCCCTCTCATCATCCCTAAGGCTGTCTGGGGCCGGGGACCACGCTATCTACAACTTGCTCTCACCAAATACTCTCTTCCAGATCCCTCCGATCCTCCTGCTCTGTGCTTTTCAAGCACTTCTCTAAGCAGAGAGCGGGTGGCTGTTCTCTTTCCTCAAATTGCTCCAACCTCTGGAACAGCCTCCCACTTTCTCTCTGTCTTGAGCCGGATCTCCTCAAATTCTGCAAGAATCAAGACTTTCCTCTCCTCCTCCTTCCCTCTCTCCCTCCCATGCTAATCCCCCACAGTCGCTGTGATTGGTGGCCTGGGCCCTTATGTGTCCTTTGGGGTCCTGGCCTTCTGTTCCAATCATCCGCAGAATCCGCCCTCCCCCTGCACTTGCCTTCGGGCACCAACTGGCCTGGGCTGTCTTACAGGACTGCACTTATTGTTTTGGTTGATGACCCCCTCTTCCACCAAGTCGTCACTGCTTGTCACTTACCTGTTGCCTGTGCAACTGGCCCTCTGGCACCTCTTCCCTCTGTGGAACCTCTTGCACTTACTCTCTCCCCTGTCCCTTCTCTCTCTCTGCAGTTGCACGCTCCGGATGTTCACAAGGCCTAGTGGGACGCTATTGTATTTTGCTTAACACTGTTATCATATTCCATTGTCGTGCTGTTCCCTTGTTCCCTTCCCTTTGCCGTTTAGGCGCTTTGAAAAACAATTTCTTGATGTATAAGCGCCTTACAAATGCCCGAAAGAAATAAATAAAATATACCAGAATGGGTGTTAGAAACGCAAAAACAATATTATTGTAAATTTCTTGAGAAATCATAAGTGCTGTAAATTTGCACTCTATTTGTGTATCACTTTTCTGACAAAAAACACATATAACATTAAAAACGTTTTTGAAAGTCAGACTTTGATGAGCGATATGTATTTAAACCATAACGGATTCAAAAAAAGTGAAAAAAGAGCCTGCACAAAAAGAAAGTGGAGGCACAGAGCAGAATTCGAGACACCCCCAACAGTTATCACTGTACTTATGCTGTGCTCCTCATCTGTATTTTATTGTGCCAGAAAACCAACAGGCATAGCCTGACTTTTAGTGGCCCTACCCTTGCTCATAGCAGGGGCATCAGCAATACAGTAGCCCTGCTGCATTAACGCAGCACCTAATACCATTCAAGCAAATACAAAAACACTTACACCACTTGTCACAGGGTGGGGTAATGTTTGTCAAAAACATGTTGTGCAGCAAGTGCTGAGGTGTTAAATAGTCTCCACCAAATTTCATAGAACACACAACTTCTTGAGTGGCGAAGGCATCATTGTAGCATGGGGTGCTGTTCTCTTCCAGGCACAAATGCGTGGTACCAGGTTCAAAGGTCTTTGTTTAAAACAGATGGTTCCTAAAATGAAACTGTTAAAGCTTGAAAAGTTTGCATGGTGAAGTCTTTGTTGCTATTGTTTTGTTCAGTTAAGCATGACAGATTGTGCACTCACTGCAACAGTGCTATATGATTGATGGGAGTGCTTATGTTCACCCATATGACTATGACATATAGCAAAGCAAGGTAAAAAAACATTAACTTGAGCTTTTATATCGCGCTTCATGCCAGAGTCCAGCCTCTAAGTGATAAAAGGTGGTAGGCTATGCCGAAGCAAGAGATGAGTTTACAGAATGTTTACATTTAAAGGGTGAAACGTAGTGGTCCTGGGATGGGCCCTTAGGCAACGGCAACTGGGAGGGAGTGGCATCATAGATGCCCATTGTCCAGGAAACAGAGAAGGTTCCATCAGAGAGTAAGATTTGATCCAGGGGAGTACTATGTTCTGCATCTCCAGGTTGGAGAGGGAAAGGAGAGGAGTGATTCACAGTGTGAAATGCTTTGAAAAGGAAAAAGATGGAGGAGAGCTTTCGATGGGAAAGAAAGCGGGAAACGGTATCAGGACTGTTTCTCTGGAAAGCTGGCTGCATAATCAAGATTGAATGGGTTGGTGTTGTGATGGAGGTTAAATAATGGAGGTAATAATATTTGGTAAACAAGAGCCTGCAACATCAATTCAGTCCAACATATTCAGCAACAAAGTCCTTTGTAATGTTACCTGTGAAACAAAAACTGTTATTTACAATAACCATAGTGCAATTATAATGTTACATCAAAACATTGCTAGCTTGAACATATTCAGAAATTATGCAGTGGGTCCCAATCACAATGACCACGTCAAAAACAACCCGAGGGATTCAGCTTCAATTTTGGAACAGAATCATTTCCAGATTTCAAATAGAAGCAACATTGTACTACGGTGTAGTCCGTGAAAACAAAAGAAGCGTTACAACTAGTCCCGTTATGGACCCAGCCAGCACAGTGTTCACTTATCTCATGTGGAAACACTAAACTCTCCGGATACATCAAAGGAGCCATCACGATTGCTTTCTTTCCCTGTGCTCCACTCCACAAAGCCATGCAGCCGTAGATCTCAGTATTAAAAAAACTTCCATGGTCAAACGCCATAATCAAAAGCCGATGCTCCATTAGGGCTGAACGTGAACATAGCCTTTCACTTCCTACAATGGCGAGTCACGCATGCACACCCGGCCTTTGGTGCATTACTCTAATGCTGGCAGCGATCTATGGAGAAGGCTGTTACGCGGAACTCCGAGGCAAAGCGGGTAAGAGGAAGGTTGGCCTTTAACATTCTGCTGGGTCGCCTACTCCCCGTGTCATCTCTATGATGTCATCAGTCACCAACACCAACCAGGCCATACTGATCTCTGGTAACCAACGGTCGCCAGTGGGCTCACTCCTTGCACTCAGTAAATGATGGCACTGCTGCCAACACACAGTCCTTGTATGCTGCATGCAATGACACTGCTGCCAGATTGCACCGACCTTTACGCTGTCATAATGCTGCACCCAGCACTTGGTATATCCTTCTAAAGAGCTAGTGATGCGACGGCTTTCATTTTAAATAGTGTCCGTTCGCTGACCACAAACACTATGGCTATGGCAGATGCGGCCCCCAGTTAATATACATCCACTTGATTCCCGGCCCCTGTTTACGCCTTCCTCTCTAGAACTTCTGCCATCTGCACCAGTCTTTAATCATCAGTTATTGCTTTGATATGGGACATCCCAGCACTTAATAGATGATGCCCATAACAATACACTGGTGGAAGGCAATTGAGCAAACAATTCCTGCTGATAAAGGTGCGCAGCGCTGCCCCACTTGACTTCAGTTGTCTCGGCTCCTTAGCAGCTCACAGTCAAAAAGACACGAGGCACGCTTACCTTGGGGATGGGGGGGAGGGGCGGTGGATGCCTCTGGGTCTCTGCTTCTACCTGGTGATAATGTCCTTGCCACTTTTGGTTTTAGTAGGTTCGGATACATATAGGTAAGTACAATGGGTTACAATACAGGGCAGGTTCATGGTAACAGAAGCATCCACCGGTCCCACCTGTGCCAAGCTCAGTTTCAAAACTGCTGAAATAAGAACTTAGGTACTCACACAATAACATTCTAGGTAGAACACTCTGATGCTAACATTCCCGATACATACTCAGACATAAGTAGGCATTGGCTTCAAGCACAGGATGGTTAAAACATAACAGTTGGCCAAATCTATTAGTCTCCAGCTATTTTTAATCCTCCTGAAAACAACACATAACAGGATTTTTGTGTTTTGGTTGAGAAGACTGGCCAATGATTATGTGGGTGAGCAGGGGGTTCATTGAGGATGGGTAAAATGGTGGCTACCTTCAAACAAGTGGGAAAGGCGCCAGAAGTGAGAGAGATGTTGAGGAGGGGTAGGAGACAGGAGCAGCCTCTGGCTGACCCAACAATCCCAGATTGGTAGGTGACATTTCTCTGACAAACAGTTACAACAGTGCATCTTACATGCATCTTACATGACTAGGAATTGGAGGTTTACATATGTTGCAAAAATATAATTCACAGGAATTACAATCATGTAAAGGCGAAAGGTCAGGATGAGGGTTCAGAAGGCAGCATGATATTATCGGGTAACTCAGGTGCTCCATCCAGGAAATGGAGGTGCTTTTTCAGTGCAGTCTTCAGGCCAGCTAGAGTGGCGGTGGACTTGATATAAGGGGGTACAGAGTTCTAGTGGTGGGGAGTGAGTAAGATTATGGAGTGAAAGTGATAGGTGCCACATCAAGGACAGGGAAAGAGAGGTTGAGGAGGGCTAACTAAATCAACACCACACACATGCACACAAACAAGTGAAAATAAAGGTTTATTGAGAGAATTGACAACTTTGGCCAGCTTAAATAGAAACCTTAAAATCACACCCCTTCTTCTGTGTTGTTTCCCAAAATAACTAGCCATTGAATTCAATAAGGGAGTGTTACATGGGTACAAGTACTGTGCCAAAGCCAGGCAGTCCTGGGAATCCCTCAACCTCCATTCCCAATCCGGGGGGGAGAAAACAAAGGTAGGATTCTGCAATGGGCTTTCTGTCCCCCGCGACCGAAACAACAAAGTCTATGAGGTTAACAAAAGTCTCTGGCTTCATCAGTCTCGAAGTTCAACAAAGTCCCTGACTTTTGTAGTCCTCAATCCAGGGGTCCTTTCTCCGGTGGTTATCCTCACTTCTCAGTCACAGTTTTGTGGGATTGAGCTTCCCCAAACTTCATTTCTGGCTCTTCCTCCTGAAGTTTAAGGTCCCATGCATCTTGTCTTTGGCTGCTGGGTGGGACCCCCACCTGCGATCGGGCTCCACATTCATTTGCGTATTAGGCCTGGGTACTGAAAGAAGGTAGGGGTGCTTGATACCAGAATAAGCCCAAAAGCTCCCCCTTGGAGGCTGGCCAGCAGATCTTTACAGATTGGATTAGGGTGCCTATTCCACCTCCCTGTTTTAGGGTCATGGACCTTATCCTTATCCCCAATGCCTCTCTGACCTACCTACTGAGTGATAAATACAGCAGTCTTAAGCATAAGGAGATCTTTTCTGTACCTGTCATCTCCTGCTCTCCTTTCTCTCACCCCCACCTCGATGCTTTGCCACATTCTCGCACCCCATCCCTTCTCCACTCACACCCCTCAGTCTTGGGTTGCCACTAGTTATCAGGGTTACTAGTGATCAGAATACAGTTGCATTGTCACTAGCAATCACTGTCTAATTATCAGGGTAATTAGCACCAAAAGCACAATTCTAAGTTCACTTGTGACACAAGTACAGTTGCAGGATCCATGGACTTTCATGGTTTCATCGAGTAGTGCTTGTAACATGGTTATCCTCTCTTCATTCCCGTTGATCATCTTCTCCGACCTCCTCCTCAACCTAATCTTCTGTGCCTCCTTCTCTCTCCTCCCGAATGTTCTGTTCCTCTCCTCATTCATATCAGCTCCAATCTCCCCCTGAATATACTCCTACTCTTCCTCCTTGATGTTGCCTCCAATCTCCTATGTGCTTCTATCTCCTCCATCTCCTTCTTTAGCTCTCCCTCTGATCACGTCCCCCTTTTTGCTGTTCTTCCCCACCACCTCCTGCCTATTCTTCTCCTCACTCATCCTCTGCCTCCTTCTGGCCTCCTCTCTCCAGCCACATTCCTTCTGCTCAAAATCAGTATCCTTCTCTTTCTATCTCAAATTCTCGTCAGAGCTCCTTCTTTTCAAAACACCCACAGTATTCTGCTAAAGCTTGCAAGTTATATAGAGGGTCAACCACACCCCAGTGGACCGCTCATGCTTTACTGCGCCCAAGCTGTGGGTCATTACTAGGCTCTGGATCTGTTGGTTAAACTGTGTTTTCTTGTAGAGTTTTCTACTGCTCTGATAGCTCTAACCCTTGTTTTGCAAAGATGCGGCCTGAGCCTTGATCAAAGTCCCTGCCATCTTGGGACACCACTTTGCACATGCCCAGAGAAAAGCTGCTATTGCTGGGCTTCAACTGAGCTTCATGGTTTACGTGTACGTAAGATACTGTTCCACAGTGTATGTAAGTGAGATGAATATAGATCTTTTGGTGCTGAGTCTTGGGAC
The DNA here is from genome assembly GCF_040938575.1 of Ambystoma mexicanum. Classification (NCBI taxonomy): domain Eukaryota; kingdom Metazoa; phylum Chordata; class Amphibia; order Caudata; family Ambystomatidae; genus Ambystoma; species Ambystoma mexicanum. The sequence continues at coordinate 891,338,889 of NC_090931.1, forward strand.
ATTGTTTTCTTTGTGATCAGGACTTAGCAAACCCTCTTTGCCTCTTGTATTGCTATATACCCAGTATGAGTTTAAAAATGGCATGCAGGAATACAACACAGGGTGTGGCAGTTCCATGACTATTTTATGTGGCAGCCTTTGGGCATGGTTTTAGTTTGGCTGCATTTCCCATGCGTTGAGCCTCTTTAAAGGGGAGAGGGGTGCATTTCTTCATAATGTGATGAGCCCCTGTCAAGCAACTGTGACATGGTGTGGCAGGCCAATGGATCCTCCCCGCACTATCCCCAGGCTCATCATTGTGAAATGGCTGGTGGCACCTGGCTCCTGTGGCCACCACACCCACTATCAGAAGAGCAAGTCAGGGATCTTCATCACATATGCCTACCCCATACTTGAAGCTCACTCTGGGGTCTGAATGTAAGAATTACTTTGAGTAGGGGTTGGCAGTCAGGACAGCAAACCCCCAAAATCGCATGGCTGTGCACAAGTGTGTTTGTTTCTATCTCCTCTAAAAAGGAAGTGAAGGGAGGGGCTGTGTATTGGGAGGCACACTGAACATCATGAATATGATCCCTATACACAGTGAAGTGTGCACATTTGTGTTTGCTGTGTTTTAGACTCCTTTTTTCTCCACAGAATCATCGGGCGGCCCTGTGACCCAGGAGAAAGTGAAAGTAGGGGATGTGAGGCACATTGTATATCAAGGGTATGATCTCTATGTACATAGAAACACAGCAAAATGTGTGCTAGTGTGTTTGATGTGTTTCTGGCTCCATTTTCTTTCAGCGAAATGCAGTGGCTCACTGACCCAGTTGGAAGGGATGGGGGGGGGGACTGTAACACGGGAAGCACGTTGCACATCAGGGACATAAACACTTAAGACAGAGCAGCACAGCAAAGGGTTCTACGGACTGAGGCTGCACTCCGACCCAGGACAAAGTGAAGGATGGGGCTGTTGGCTGGGAGGCACGGTGCACGTTGGGCATACAACCAGTGGCATATTTAGGCTTTCTGCTGCCCTACGCCCAAATAAGTGCAGGCACCCCCCCCAACTTTACTCCGGCTCTGACAGATTTCGCCCCTTCAACAAACTCTATCTGTGTTGTCCAAACTACACCCCTTCGCCCCCATTGTGCCCCCCATTTTGGCTCCATAACATTATGAGGACGTTTTTTAAGGTTGCAGGGATCAGAACGTTATTGATTCCTCGCTATTAATTCAAGCCGATTATCTTCTATGTTATGTTAGTTGAAAAAGTGTTTCCAGATCTCTGCTGCCCAAGATTGGGAGAAGGCAGTGTGTTCTACAGTTGAGTGCAGTAGAGGCAATTGTTACGACTTATTGTCTACTTTCAGTTCAGTCCAAAACAATCTTTTAGAGGAAGTGATAAGAATATAAGCTGTCTGCCAACTGGACCCAAGTGAGAGAAGGTTCGAATGAGGAATGTTGGTTTCAATGCTAATATCTGGTTTCTCTCACAAATTGCCTGCTATCATTCCATGAGAAGCATCTAGACGGGTCTGTAGTATTAATGCAACATAGCTACATTTCTTCATCCGGTCTTGTCAACTGGTAAAGTTTACATATGAAATATATGCAACTCGTACAGGCACACCTTATAAAAATTTTGAATAAAAAGAAGTGAACTCTCATGGTGAGCGGTCTGGTGTTAGCAGGGGGAAAAATGGAAATAAAGCAAGTTACCTGCTTCAGCCGATCTACCTCCAATCCCTTGGGCTGGAACATAAAAATATGGCAAAATCATAAGTGAAGTTTGTAAACTCTGCCTGGGCATAAACACCTCAGTAGAGTAAAGACAGTTGGAGAAGGTTCTTGGAATCTTTGGCTGTGCATTCTCATGATGGAGTAATGGATGAGTAATGGATGAGGGCTCCCTTGAACATTCATGTGTGAGAAGCAACAGCATTCCTCATAGCTGCACAATGCAGCCACCTTTTATAACAAATTAAGTGGTACCTACTGTTTACATAATTGCTATTTGTGCAATTGTTCAAAATACCCAACACTCCAAGATTAGAAATTGTGCAATGGATCGGGCGTTCCAGCACAATATTACCTTTGTGGCTGTGGTTTAGGCTATGGGTCTAGCCAAGTTGCCTTTAAGGCAATTTAAAATGTTTGTTAACTCTGTAGAGTTGGTTTGACTGTACAATAAATTGGCACATTTTGAGATTTGTGAGTATAAATATAGATGTCCTGCTTTCGTTTGAAGTACTGTTTCAGAGTAAAAGTCCTACCTTGTATTTAAAATATAATGGGCCTCATTACGAGTTTGGAGGCAGCCATGGAGCTGTTAGCTCCATGGCTGCCTCCAAACCGGCATCCTTTACCGGGTTCCTGCAATAGGGACTTACCGTGTTACTCCGACATAGGAGGACCCGGTAAATCCTCCTTGCAGGAACCATTCCCCATTCCCATTTGAGCCCCCATAGGGCTCAATGTGAATGGGGATGGAGGTAACAACGGGCACATCATGAGTGTCCCGTTGTTACCTCCTTCTTCCCCTCGTGGGACCTGGAAAGCACGCCTGGTTTTACCAGGCGTGCGATCCGGGTCCCGCGATGGGAACCCTGTAATCAGCCCTGACGGAATCATTCCGTCAGCGCAAACCTTATAATGAGGCCCAATGAATGTAAAGATTACTTTAACATCACAGTTATGCATTGTGTGACATACTTTGCAGTTGGTTCTCCTGGTAGTACTGAGCGTGGAGCAGAATGTCAAGGATACATGATAAACCCAGTAGGGATGCCATTTGCCGGCTTAGCACTGAGCAGCTTCTGTAAAGATGGCTGACTGGATATCTTTATGGGACACCTTTATATCTGTGAAAAAGTGTGTACCTTTGGCACACAGTTTTTGTTCTCACAGTTCTATGGCTTTGGTATCCTTTCATCCGTTTCTTGATGCACTTGCACATTCAGATTTACTCTTCGCCATTGTAACTTCTCTATTATCTGTTTCATGCTTGCACCTTTTGGGCAGCCACAGACCTCTGAAATGTGTGGCCAGGGAGGGAAATGAGTGCTTGCTTCTGAACATCATTTTAGTGCCACCTGTGGGAACTCTGTGCTTTACCTAAGCATAGGCATGCTTTTAATATTCTGAAATGATACATCATTTTAACCTTCACTTTTCTGAAGAGAAAACCCTCATTTTTGCAACAGTTTAAAAAATGCATGTCAATGTATTTGAATATGAACGTGATTGCTTATCACAGTATATGTGTGTATTGATTATAAAGAACTCTGAAGTAATGTGAAGTGGTACCAATAAAACCAATGAGTATTTGTCTGTTTTGCCTATTAAATAACATTTTGGGAAGATAGGAATGATCAACAAGCTTATATCTGTCATATTTGTCTGTGAGAGTTGTATGACTGAATCACTAAATAACTAAAGCACGCTGGGTTTGGTAGGCGTTTCCTTTTTTCTTTTTAAAACAAAAGTCTTCTGATCTATAAAGCATTTGCAAATATAAAGCATACATACAAGTTTAGCCATCAAAGACTTTAGCTGTTAGAGTGGAATGACTGTTAACAGCTTAAAATTACTCGCGTTGTGGATCAGCCTCAGAGAAACTAAATTGGCTTTATATTTAAAAAATGGAAACCAGTAAATTGAAAATAAACTGAAATAAAATTCCGCTCCTCTGGCAATCTCTCTGCCATAGGCCTAGGCCTATTAGGCCTTGTTGTAGATAAATCTATGGATACAATCCTTGTACACAGCAAAGTGTGCACAGGTATCAGGTATGTTTGATTTGTCTGTTGCTCTTTTCTCCTGAGGTTATTATGGTACTGCTATCTGGGGAAAAAATACCTGCAACCTCATTTTATACTTTCATTTACTCTGTTATGTTGAACAACTTTGTTAAAGTACTCATGTAGCCAGGGTTCAAGTCAAGAGTACACGTGGGTGGACTTTTTTCAGCAGGCACCCTGATATGCTGATTTCTGATGACGCCACATTCAATTGATATGTTATTGAGTGCCCCCACTTTTCTTTAGGGCATGGCCCCTGCATGTAGCATTTATGAAGTAAGTGGAGCGCCCCAGCCTCATTCAATGGTGTGTTAAGACCAGAATCATGAGATTTATCTACACTTTAAGTACTTTGCCACTTAGAAGTGTGCACTGGTAGCTCGGAGGGAAGAGTTGGACTTGAGCAGACCCTTGGACTGGTCGGGTGTGCCCTACGGTTTTACTAAGAGTTACTTAAGTAATTCTGTCAGGAGGAGTGACTTAAAAAGTGAGCTGTTTTATATCACAAAAGTTCTTCAGTGCTGTTGTAAGCTCTTTTAGTTCATGGGAATTGATTAATATTAATCTTGATTGTATTTAAGAGTATATATTATGTGAATTATGACGCAATATTCAAATTAGAAAAGTACAGTGGGGAATATTTCCCAAATAAGGGATGATAGCCCTCCTCTACGTATGGTGATAAGTAATTTGCCTAGTACACCAACAATGGGTAAATCCCCCAAACAAACAAAATAATCAACGGATTATCAAAAAGGATGAGGCCGTTGTAACATCAAATAATCTGGTAACATCTGAAGTGACGATTAAACGTTTTTAGTGATTTACAAGTTAATAGACTATGGGAGCAGAGGAGTAGACATGGTAGAGCCTGAGCGGGCAAGGACGACCCAAAATCATCTGTTAGTGCCCACTCATCAGCACTGTGTGGGCATTTACCGATGTTAATGTCACTGCAGTGGGCTAACTACATTAGCCTCAGGTCCCACTTAATAGAAAATCCTGGTTACGCCTCTGTACGGGAGTCAGAAAAGTCCTCTAAAATAGCATTTTGGCAAATTATTAATGAACAGAAAATATTGAGAGTCTCTGCACAGATACACCATTCTGTCCTTCATGTGTTCTTTTTATGCTCTGTTTTCAATGAGTTAAGAAAGAAATGGGTCACTTATGTTTGTCAGGTAAAATGTGTTAATTTCAAGAAGAAGAAAGTAATTCGATACGTAAATGTTTTTATAAATGTGTTATTATTTTATGTAAATAAACATGGTCCCTACAGACTTCACTCTTCAGCATTCCACATTTAGGTTGTGGTTATGGCGGCGCTTCCTGGTTCCAGGCCCCTTGACTCTGGCAAGACCATTCCTCAAACTGGGGAAGGCCAGTCTGTAAGATGACTTCTTCTGGCAGTCCAGCACTGATGGCTCCATTCGCGTTGACTTGCTGCTTGCCGGTGAGGAGAGTTGAGCCGAGCCTTTGCATAGATGCCTGGTCCCCATAAACACACATGGCGGGCACTAATTTTCTCGGGCATTAAATGAAATGCTTCATTTAGACAAAATGTGATTGGATGGCCGTCTCTCTGCTGCCCAGGTTTAATATGGCCAGCATTGGTTGCCCCTCTGGTTCCAGAGGCAGTTCATATTCACCCTCACCTTTTCTCTGTGCCAACATTTCACTTTTGCCGGCCTCTTCTGGGTCCTCCTGTTCTTCTGTTTTTATACAGCAAGCATTATTCTCACTCCCCTGTTTGTAGGTTGTTGGTACAACCTTTTGTAATGAGTCCCATTTTCCTGCTTGCATAGCGCTTAACAGGTGGGCGTTCTGGTGCCAAAGGTGTAACTTTTTTGGTTTCAGGTGGGCCGGGCAGTCACACCAGGGTATTGCTATGATGATTGGACTAACTAGAATGGCGCTAGGTGGGCATGGGAAGTGCTGGTATTCATACTGGATCTTGTTGAGGAAGCAATATCTGCGGTCTTCTTGCTTTAATCAAGTCCTGTCGACGCATTGATAGCCGGTACTAGTTTCAATCGCTGCCTCCATTAATGGCTGGTGGAGTTGTCAGACCGGAAGCTGGCGGTTCAAGGGTAACAAGATCATTAATGAATTGCTCTATATTGAGCTGCACCTTTACATAACCCATAATTTCCCTGCGCCAGATTTCCAATACATACCAAAGTTGGTGTACCATTTGTTGTGGCGTTTCTAGGGACAGCAAGATTGCCTTCCAAAGCTGTTGCCATTATTATTTTTTATCATAGCAGTTTTACTACAAGATCCCATCCCTCAAGGTTTTGCAAGGTGTCTGCCCTTCAGCACTAAATACCTGAAAAGCTGCCTGCCTTCTCCTGTTAGTAGACGCGTTGTCATCTGTGTCTAACACTTCTGGTCATACTTTGCCACTTCCACTATGCATTCATAGTTCCAGAAGAAAGCCTCAATATTCTCTCCAGCTATGAACCTCTGCAGCAAAGCTACAGCAGTAGCTGTATTTAGGATGGGTTGGGTTGTGGCATCCTTTGGGTGGCCTAGTGCTGTCAGCTGCCTGGTCACCAACCTGTCTAGAATGGCCTCCAGAAAAGTTTCCTCATGGGCTATCCACTCTCCTGCCTTGATCCGACTTGTACCATCAAATGTCTTTGTCAACTACAGTGTCAATAGGAGTCTGCTGCTCCTCATCCAACTCAGTCAGGACACCCCTAGGGTCTTTTGAGGATGGCTTTGATAATTAAGTACGCCTATTCTTCCTCCTTCATTTTTCCTCCAACCTTCCCTATGCTCCTTCCTCATTTCACTCCTTCACTGGACACAGTCTCAAAAATAGCAGACTTCTCATGTTCACTCTCACCTGATGACAAAGTGGAGTTTCCGAATTCTGATGGTTCAGCTGTAGAGTCGGTCTTCTGTCTCCTGGTGGCACTCTTCTTTTCAAAGAGATAGGGTCTGTTCCGGGAGGTCGCCACTATGTCCCAAGAAAGGTAAACAAATGGACAGAATGGCGTGCCTTCCGGTACCAGCCCAAAGAGGGGAAAGAGCCTCCTGGCAGAAATAAAAAACCTTGTTCTTGAAGAAGGCTAGGTCTTCTATACAGATCTGGTAGAAGGTAATAATCACTTGTGAAGATTTGCTGTAGGAATACTCCGCAAGGATAATCCAAACAATTCCAGGCAATGCGGTAAAGAGAGGAAATGTCAGCAAAACAGAAGGAAGCAGCCGGAGGAGTAACTAGGGATGCAACGCGCTGACTGGCAGAGTCAGCACAGTCAAGTAGAACAGGAGGGCGGCTTGGAAGTGAAAAACTAGACCTCGGTGCATGAGGGATAAACGGCACTTCCAGCACTACCAGAGCTTACAGGGGGGGAGATCATGACACACAGCCCCCCCAGCCACCTCCCTCTTTCTTCTGTTGCATCTAAAAACATCCTATCCTGTTCTCCACCACACTCTTTTACCTCCTTATGGACACCTCTCTACAGCCTCCTTCCTCCTACTGCACCTCAGGCTACTTCTCTTTACACCTCCAACTCTCACTAAAGCGTCTTCTCAAAACATCCACACAATTCTCACAAAGCTTCTGATGGTTTATATCGAGGGTTTCCCTCATCCTGAGGACTTCCCGCACTTATTTGCACTCAGGTGTGAGTCATTATGAGGCTTTCAATCTGATTGATTAAACTGTGTTTGTTAGGGGGTTCCCATCACTCTGGCTGCCTTGCCCATTGTTTTGCGGAATGTGGTCAAAGCCTTGATCAAGGCCAGCCGCCATCTCGGGGGTGGTTTGTGTTCACATAATGTATTGTACCCCAGTGAATGTTACTTAGTAGAATAGAGGATGCTTTGTGGGCAGTTGCCCATGCACGCTGGATGTCAGTGGACAACACTATTTTAAGAAAATAGCATCTGTTTGCCTGGTTCCAGCATTCTTGTGACATTGATCTCTTTGTGGTTATGATTTCAAAATAAGGTGGGTGAGGTTGACAAGGTTGTTGGTAGAAAAGGTATGTACCCTGTCAAGTGGGGTAACAGAGTAGAGATGGCGTGCCATAGGCTTGAGTAGAGTTTTGAGAATTAAGTATGGAAATGGTTTATGTACAATAGTGGATCATGCCGCTACTGCACATTATCTCGAATGCACAAAAGGGTCAAACCGCACTGTGTTATGCATTACTTGGTGATGGTGGGCATCACAGTGTCCTTACAGAAAATGTGTTTGCCCTGTACTGAAGGTATAGGCACGTTTTAGATATATCACGGGGGTTTTACATGTTTCCCCTTCACCTCTTGGGTGTAGGGACCTACTGAAGGTATTTCAAAGTGCTATTCCACCTTGCAACACAGTGGTATTTACCAGTGCAATATTCCAAGGCAATAATGCCAGGAATAAAAAAGCATGCAGTATTTGTGGTACTACCAGACCTGTAATCAGACCAGTCACAGTGAGTGTCAGGTTAGCAATGCAAGACAAGACTATGACACTGTCAATTAACTCTTTTGTTGAGTTTTGTACAAGAATTAACATGCGGAAAGGGGTTGAAATAATGGAACTCAAATTCCGCTTGCTTCAGCAGGACGACCACACCGCCCCTCCCGATTCCCTGCGCTGTTTGGGAGAGTCTTTCAGGGAAAATGAAAGTATTATACAAAGTTTCTTACAAAGTCCAAATTGTTTGCTTCGGTCTGGTCCTGCTGGAATATCCAGTCGACGAACCCCGTCTTTCTTTTTGGGTTTTGTGTATCACTGGGATTTCCAAAACTTGGTCAATTGTATACTGTGCAGAGCCCCTCTGTGGCTGTGGTGGTGGCAGTACCCATTTGACTCGAAGTTCACTGTCTCTGGTCTCAGAGTTGGACTCTGAGGGTCCCTGATCTGCTGTGCAACTCCATGTTCTGGGGTCTTGTCATTTGGGGCACCCGCCTTCTGACCCTTCCTACGATACACTGCCTGACCTCCAATGAGACTGCACTATCTGGTGCCTCCTCCCACCATTTGTAGAATCCACCCCTGGTCCTCTGGAATCTCCTTATTCGCCCTTTCTAGACGGGGGTACCTGACCTCCTCTCACCTTCTTATGTGTAGTGATTGCTTCTCCCCTCTGGATACAGTGAAGTACCACAAGTGGTGTTCTGAGGGGAAGGGTGATCAGATGGTGTTAATGCATCAGAGAAGAGGAGAAAATATTAAGTGCAAGGTGTTGCCGCAAATTTGGGTTGAGTGGCTTGTGGATGGTAACCAAACAATGGTTGAGGGAAGAATAATCAAGATGAAGGCGATGAGCCTTACTCACGTTCAGTAGGTTGAAGTCTCCCAGGAGTATGGCCGGGATGTTAGTGGGCATAGGTTTAACGTAGAGGTATAAGTCGTGGAAACACAGGTTGAATGTGCCAGGATTCAAATAGATAAGAATTAGGGTGAAAAGCATCGGAGTTAAAAATAAACATGTTAAAAAAAGAGGGTATGAAGTTGGGGGTGGTAAGAGGTGCACAGGGTGTCTTTGCTGGTCAGAATTCACACTCATTGGCCCTCTTGGATAAGCATAGGGGTAGGGAGCAGCAGAAGGAGAAGGTAACAGTGTTGGTATGTAAGGCTTCTGTATGACTTTGCCTTTGGGTGATGATCCAGGTTTCTGTGGTGGCCTTAACTGTGAGGTGGGGGTGGTAAGTGTGAAAGTGATTTTTGAAGAAAGACGTGGTGTTACAGAAGGTTTTGGTATACTAGAGCCTGTGAGGAACCTCAGGGCGTCCTCGCTTCTTTCTTTCCCCGGTATCCTCTGCTCAGGTGGCCAGGAAAAGGCCATCGCTTTTGTATCCCGACCCTGGGGGTGGATATGTGAGGGAGGATCACCTGGGTGGAGGGAACTTGGGGAATGGGGCGAGGACAACCTTGGGTGAAATATGGTATCCCCCATTACTTTTCATGATGAACCTTCTGTCCAAACAGCCTTTGTAGGTTACTGTCAACCTTTTCCCTTTTCTTCATTTTCAAAATGTCCCTTCAAAATGCCATTTTTATACTGGGACAAGGAAGAGACCAACTCGGAGGACACATCCTCATTTGGGTGGGATCAACACATAGCCTCCTCTTGTGAATACAGACACATATCAGCTCAATACCAAAATGAGAAAGAAACAACCAGGAGTTATGCACACTTTCATTCATTCACACTTCCCTAAAAACACTTTGTTACAACTGAACTCCTCCAAGGCACTCTTCCTCGTCTCATTACCAGACAGGCATGTCCAGCTAATAAGCATTATCATGGTTAGGCAATCAAAGTTAAAGACTCACACCTGCAATCATTTGCCAAGTCCCAGGTTTATAAAAAGGGTGACCGCCCAACAAAAAGAGAGAGACAGCCTGGAGAGAAGGACGCAGCCTGGAGGAGTGGAGTGGGCTGAAGAGGAACCGGCTTGAGAGAAGCCGTGCAGAGTAGGACTGCAGAAAATATTCTGGGCAAAAGCTGGCCGTGAGAGGCTTTGAGACCCTGCTGTCCTCCTTGTCCGGTGCTCACAGCAGGAGCTGTGGAGCAGGGAAGCCTCCCAATCGTTGCAAGTCTCCAAGAGAGCAAGTAGCGCTCTCAGTAGCTTCCGTTGGGGAAGAGCAGAGCTACGTGCTACATCATTCCAGGATGACGAATGCTGCTTGTGGTAGCTCCTGCGAAAGGAAAGCGGAGCTGGGATGCAAAGCCGGGAAACCCAAAGGAGCCGCTGCACAATACCAGTGAGTGACACTCAGGGAACACTCGTATTGGACGCTCCTGGGACTGGAAACAAACATGTATGAATGCTGAGCAAGCTAAGACTTGTTATAAGTACGGTGGAAGGCCAAAGCCATTGTATTTGAATACCGAACAGGCAGCAAGCTATAACCAATGCTCTTGAAAGTGGAAACATGTACCATAGAATAATGAAGTGATTGAAAGACAGAAAGGGTATATTTGGATACCGTATGAAACAAAAAAAAGTAATAAACATTTATTAAGGAAATAGAAGCAAGGTGGTACTAATGGGAATTACCACGGAATTAAAGTGCAAGTGGTGGTGAAATTTAAAAGATTGCTACAAAATATATGAGATGTGAAACTGAGGACTGGTTAAATATAACAGAATCCAAGGAACTGCAGGTTAAGAGAAAGAAAACCTGAGGAGCACAGAAAGCATATTGAAGTGCACAGGAGTATCGGTTGCTTGGCCTGTAATGGGTGGACCGTGTGGTCTGACAACTGCGCCTAGACCTAGAGACCCAAACTGGAAAAGACCAAGGAAAACAAAGGTAAAGAAGTTTATGTTTTGCAACAATCAAGTGCGAAAGTCAAGGAAAGTAAAAGTAAAGATGTTCATGTTTTTGCAACAATCCAGTGTCCATTGGTATCTGCTACATGAACTGGAATGGGTGGACCGTGTGGCCCATTGACTGCACCTAGATCCTACTTGGAAAGAGTCAAGGAAAGCAAATGTGAAGAGGTTTGCTTTTGGCAACAGTTGTTGAAATGAATTATAAGTGAAGAAGAAGAGCCCTGTAGCTGAACTATTGAAAAGTTTGGGTGAACGGGTATTGTTTTTGAAAGCTAGAAGGTTGGAAATGATATTGGTTTTGAAAATTGGAAGACTCGAACTCTTGTGGAAGGGAAATCCGAGAATCTAACAAGGGAAAAGCCTGGCTGACCAAGAAGGTTGAATTGGTATTGGTTTCTTTTTCTTCTTCCTTTCTTTTCAAGTTGAAAGATTTATACTCTTGGGGACAGGAACCCCGAGATGTCGTGAACTGGAGTAAACGAGAAAACCCGAGACTTTGTGAATTGTAGAGATCTTTTGGGGAAGGAAACCCCAAGACTTTGTGAACTGTGTTGAACTCTTGGGGAAGGGAACCCTGAGACCTTTGGGCTGCTATTCTGAACTTGGGGAAGGGGTAGCAGAGTTTAAGCCAAGAGCTGGAAGAAGCTTGGAACTTTATTTTTGAACACTACTCCTTTTGCTGCTGACATCTCTAGACATTGCATACAGTTAGTAGCGAGGGCAAGCATAGGTTTTGGCCACAGGCAGACTTTTGATTTGAACCTACTGAAGCAGACTATCCTTAGTTTTCTTTAGGAAGTGAAATCCCACCTTAGTATAGGGCAAGTTAGGCCTTACTCCATCCTGACATTTTAGAAAAATGAAGCTTTTGATTAGAAAGTTGTATCCGTTGTCTGTGTCTTACTTCATGATGCCTTCACAAGCCCTAAAATAAGTTTGGTGTGGGGTTGCAGCGAATTGAGAGAGGAGAGAAATTGGCCAGAAATGGAAAATCGTGTTTTCAATAGTTTATGGTTTGCAAAATGTAATAGAATATGTTTTTGTAATCACATTATTTTGATTAGCATAGTATTTGTTAGATTTGTTTGTGTGTTGTTGAGCATTAGGTAACATAGGGACAATATACCTGTTGGTATAGAGAGTATTTATGAGTTCAGGGTGTGTTTGTTATATGGTATATGCTCTCTATTTTTTAATACCGTGTTCCAGCCCCTTTTTTTGGTACTACTATATTATGTTAATTCCCATTTGTAAATAACATAAATGCTGACGATTCTGCAATGTCTTACTCAGTGCCAGGTATTATGCAACACATTGGCAGCACATATTTGACAACCATTGCCTCCCTCCCACTTACCCACATTATCAACTCGCTCTGAACCCACTGACACACACCACAACACTCTTTTGAAGGATGTGGGTTTCTACAGGTATCCTAGACAGGAACTCACACAGATGCACCAAAGGCCCAACTGGAAGGTGACGGGGATAGCTGTTAGGTCTCCAACTGCCTGCCAGGACCATCCCTTCACAAACCCAGATTGAAAGGTGGTGGGGAGGGCTGCTAGGTTTCTGGCAACATGCCAGAATTAGCTCTTCACCAACTGGCATAAATACACCATGACCTGCCAACATAGCTTAGGAATTCAGCAATCACTTGATAAGATCAGCAGCACCACAAGGTTGTGTACATCATTGATGCCCTATAATATACCATGTATCATAACACATACTTGCCCTATGATGTTTTGGGCATCCTGGGTGATGCCTGTACGCTTTGCACTATACATGTAACCAATGGCCGTGATAAAAGTCAAAGGCATTTGTTCAAATTTGACAAGTGTGTGTTGTCTGTATGCAGTCCTCTATTTGCAACTATTGTGGTGGTCGATTTGTATGCCTTTTTTGGTGGGCTTTATTTATGGCTCAGTCGGCAACGCAAGCCATGCTTTTTGTTGTCTTGCAAGGGATTTGACTCTGGAATTGTTATAACCATAATATCATAATACTAAAATGTAGGCCTTGCAGGAACCAGTGATATTATTGCTATAAAAAAGCGAGGCCTTTTTATATGGTGCAATTACATTGTTTCCCTTTATAAACTCTTAAAAATGTCATCGCTAATATTATAGATCTGCGATGCCGGTCCCTTGTGAACCCGCTCTTTGCAATCAGAGAGTTTGCGGTTTGGAAAGATCGTGCAGATGGATGTTAGATGGTTGGATTTGTGCCTAAAAGCAAAGGAGTTTTTCACATTTGCGGGATACTCGGGGGGAAACCGCAAAGGCCAAGGATTTTAGATCATGCATGGATGCCTTTTTATGGGATACATGAAGAAAACTGCAAAGGATTTTATCGTGGACATGGATTTCGGATCGTCTTGTTACACGAGGGAAGCCATTACGGAGGAGAAGTCTCTTGGGGTATATGGGACATTAGTTGGAAACTTCAAGATTAATTTCGTGGACATGGGTGTTGGATCGCTGTGTTTCCTGCTGGAAACCGCCAAAACCATTTCTGAGGACATGGATGTTGGATTGTTACGCCTGGAAACTGGCAAAGCCATAACTGTTGGAAATGGTGCCTCATATGGATGGATGCTTGCAACTCGAAGTAAATAAAGTGAGTGAACTAAATCAGTTGTACGTGTAGCGTAGGAATTCTGGCACGCACAACAACAATTTCAACAATTCTAAACATGCTGTGCATTCCTGGCGAAGCAATGACAGCAGGATTTATTTACAGAACAATGTTATCACTTACTCCATTGTCTGGATAGGCGTGCTTTGCAAATGATAACTTTACTTTTGCACCAGTATTTTGGGTTTTTGTTATTTTTGGAACGATAAAATCACATATAACTTTCAAGACGTTATCCATAACACACAAATGCCTCGCGATCACTGCCGCCTCCTATCTCTCAGATAGAATTGTCAGAAACAACTCTGCCAGACCAAAATCAACCAACTGAACATCCCCACCGTAAAAAGGGCCAAAGCAGGAGGTGCCAGTTTCCCCTTCCTTGCACCTAAACAATGGAATGCCCTCCCATTCACCCTCAGGAATCAGACCTCTCATCTTGCCTTCTGGAAAGCCCTCAAACCCATTCTCTTCAACTAGCCCGGCTCTCCCCACCCTGCCAAAACTGCCATTCAGCCCATAACCACTGAGCTCCATCTCCTGGCTCCTTGATAACTCACTACTACCCGCTCCTCAAGGTTCTCCTCTGTATTTCTGTCCGTGTTTGTTTCACTCTCCCCTATGTCACTGGTGTTGTATTGGTTCACTGTAAGCACGAACAACATGTCTTATGTCTCCCCCATTATCTTTTTCTGTCATGTAACTAAGCAAAGTTTTGCCTGCAACAGCGCCACGATGATCAAGGGCTGCTTTGTGTGTTTTATGAATGTAAAAATAAATATAATAATGAATCTAACCAGAGCTTCTAGGTCTCCTTTCCATGCCAGGTGTACATTAAATTGGATTTGTTTCAGTGCTCTTTGGGAGGTTTGTCACAGGTGGCCAGGCCATGCCGGGGAAGGATCATACCCTGTGCAGGAAGTTCATGAGGCTCCAGGTATGTGAGAGAAAGTTGTCTTTAAAGATGCAGAGCGAGAATATGTCTGGTGATAGTTTGAGTGTCTTCACAGATCGGTTTATGTGCAATGGTTTGGATCAGTTCAGGTGCCTTACATAACATAAAAGGTGTATTTGTAGAGCGCACGTTCACCCCCATAGGGGTATCTTGGCACTATTGACAGATAGCAGATGTTTATCTTAGGTTGCAATGGCGACGTGGGTTCTATTTCTATACACAGGCATGACACACCAGTGCTTTCTATATCATTGCTTTCATGGACTGGATTATTAAAAACCTTAAGTACTGTCAGTGGGTATCTAGTCAATTAATCTAAAACCATTCCATCTAATACCATTCCATCGAAATTTTTCCATCTAAAAAATGTCCATCTAATGCATGTTTTGGGGGGTAAACGGTTAATTTTTGTTCATGTGTATTTTAAAGGGTACATTCTTTTTCAATTGAATGGCATTTCGATGTAATGGTTTTAAATGAAATGACCAAAAACCCTGTCAGTGTTGTTTTCTCGAGTGCCCGGAAGCCTCATTACAAAGATACGTTGGTAGGGTGGGTGAACGTGAATGGGATCATCGATTTCTCCCAATTGAACCTTTCTTTTCATGTGTGCATTACAGTGTGCCCACTACCGTCCATTTTGTCATTTGAGTCCTTCACATCTGTTGGATCCATCTCTAGGGCCCTTTGATGACTCTTGACCAGGTTCTCATGGTGATGTGTTCAAGACCTTGTCTTTGACAATCCAAAGAAATATGAATCATCACAACAGTTGGTGCTGGAAAGCTGGGTCTTGTGAGTTCATTGAGGCGGTTTCACCTCTGCAGTTAAGATTGTTTTTCATATCTGTTGCATTGTGTTACATTGTGCTTGTTATGCTATATTTTCTGATGCAGACAAAGGGATTTCTATTGGTTTTAGATTTTTGTCTTGAGAGTGTAGTAGTACAGGTTCTCATTCTGCAATAGACATGTCTTCTCCTTATTCTTTTATCTGAAAATGATTTGTTCTTCCACTTAATTGCCTCATATCAGACATAGGTCTAGCCAGGGTCTTGTAGGGGGGCTGACGGCACCTGTGAGCCTTTTTTTACTAAGTCGACTAACATGGGTTTGAAGGTTTTGTGAGTGCGGTCCTTTCCAGCAAATGTAATAATGATGAAAGGCTTGGCATGATGCTTTTTTAAGCAATGTCCCTTTGGAGACTGTTTTCTTTTTAGGGTAGTGGGTTCATACATTTTTCGTTCAATGATTTTCGTCCAATGATTTGGCTTGTGACCATAATGCAGTCATCTTAGAATGAGTAAAGCTTGTGTATTTTGAAAATCAAGTAAATCAAGAAAAAAGATACCAGGAGGGAAATTGATACTGTTTAATAGTGGACAATTCTTTTCAGGGATTCCTTATGCTGACCCATGCTGACACATGCTCTCCATCATAGAAATCATAACTTGTGCCACTATTAATGGAATCAAAACAACCACTGGGAATTCACAATAAACACTCCCACACCCACAGCACAACAACTCAAAATGTGTCAGAACTCCAGCAGCCCAAAGAAGCCCATGACTATAGGATTGGGTGGGAGACAATCCTGTGAACGCCCTTCACAGCCAGGACGATGCCACAAGCTTATGCGGGCTTCTCCCCATTGGAGTTCATATAGGATTGACAACCCCCGGGCATTTCAAACATGCATAGTACTTTCAGCACGTAATGTTTACTTGTGCATTGGCTAAAGAAATAGGCTTGCAGTGTTTACTGTTGCACCTCAGATGGGAACCATAACTGTTCTACAGCTCGCTTTTTCGTGGCTACAACCACACAGTGGCCCCTATTTACTGTGTCTATTATCTGATACACAGATTTTTTGATGGAACACTTTGGTTGCTTCAGAGTCATCGTTCACAAATCCTCAGGAATTGTAGTTTAGACCAGAATTCCTGGTCACGCTGGTAACACTCCTATCCAGGCACACAGAAGCTGATGATTTCCCAGATGTTCAGAAGACGTCCCTGTACAGATTATACAAACTAGTAGGGAGATCATTCCTCCGCGTTTTTGTAGAACCAAATCTTCTAATAAAAGAAGAGTTTATTTGCATAACTGCTAGTTGCATTACCAACAATGCCAAAATGCACACATTTAGTATATGTATTCAAAAGAGAGAACTGTATAAGTAGTTTTAGATTCTAATAACTGCCGGCCCCCCCAGAGCAACTGAGCAGTCCAACCTTATGAGGGTACCTTAGTGAGAAGTAAAAGATCCAACCAGTGCTCCAAAGCAGCAAATGCAGTAAAGAAAATCACCTCTAGGTTCACTATTACATCAGGGGCCTCATCATAAGTTGAGCGGAGCAGTAAAAATGCGGCGGGAAAAATGCATCATATTACCGCTGCACCAAACTATGAGTTGGGCAGTAAGTTGCCCAGCTTTACCTCCAGCTTTCAGCTGGAGATAAATCTGGTGAATTACCACCCATTTGTGGCACTATTATCGCGGTGCAAGTTGCCCGGCAGTAATTGCGCCCAATGCAACCAATGGGAAGGGGGACCTCAACCCCCCACAACTCGGGATACCGCCAGGATACCGTCCAACTCCTGATGACCCCCCAGGTCTAAACAAGGTAAACTCTGCCAAGTCATCCTCAGTTCCAGCAAATAGCCATAGACAAGCAGCAATGACATAATATGTTGGAAAGCATCGATCCAAGGAGAAGAAAAAGATCCAACCAGTGCTCCAAAGCAGCAAATGCAGTAATGAAAATCACCTCTAGGTTCACTATTACATAAGGGGCCTCATCATAAATTGAGCGGAGCAGTAAAAATGCGGCGGGAAAAATGCAGCATATTACCGCTGCACCAAACTATGAGTTGGGCAGTAAGTTGCCCAGCATTACCTCCAGCTTTAAGCTGGAGGTAAATCTGGTGAATTACCACCCATTTGTCGCACTATTATCGCGGTACAAATTGCCCGGCAGTAATTCCGCCCAATGGAAATAATGGGAATGGGGACCTCAACCCCCCACAACTCGGGATACCGCCAGGATACCGCCCAACTCCTGATGACCCCCCAGGTCTAAACAAAGTAAACTCTGCCCAGTCACCCTCAGTTCCAGCAAATAGCCATAGACAAGCAGCAATGACATAATATGTTGGAAAGCACTGATCCAAGGTCGGATCCTCTCATTAAGCATCCTGTGATGTGGAAAAGATTTAATTGAGCTAACTACCCAGAGTTTGGTGCATGCTTACTAGTCAGATGTTTATTTACCATGCACTCCCAAAACATGCCATAAATCTGCACAGACTTTCTTTAATTCAAACTTCCCACAGACGCCCTTGCACCCTACATCATCCCCAACTGACGCTCAGCCATGCAGGCCGGTGTACTTATAATGATCTCTGCCTCAATGCCAGCAAAACAGAGATCCTTCCCTATTGGGACCCCGGCATCCGACATCTTCCCTTCACTCTGGCCTTCTTCCATGGGCTCTCCCCCTGCTCCCTCCTCAGAAGCCAGAAACCTTGGAGTCATCTTCGACTCCTCTCTTTCCTCCCTCCCTCATACTGAGGACGTTAGCAAGAAGTCACACTTTCAGCTATTCCTTCTTAAAGGAATTCTACCCTTCCTCACCTTCCCCCAGCGACTCAATGTTACCCAGGCTGTGGTTCTCTCTAGGCTTGACTATTGCAATAGCCTCCTCCTTAATCTACCTTCGTCCACTCTGTGACCCCCTCCAGCTAATTCAGAATAGGGCAGCAAGATTTATCCTTAGCCTCAAGCCCAGGGACCACACCTCACCTGCCCTACAAAGTCTTCACTGGCTCTCGAAAGGTGCACAGATTAAATTGAAATCCCTCTGCATCATCCACAAGGCTGTCTGGGGCCGGGGACCACTCTATCTGCAACTCTTTCTGACTAAACATTCCCCCTCTAGACACCTACGTTCCTCTGGCACCGACTCCTTACATGTAAATCGGTTTGCTAAACAGAGAGCAGGTGGTCGATCGCTTTCCTCTGAGGACTCCCTTCTTTGGAAAAGCCTCTCCTTCCCTCTTCATCTTGAGCAGGACCTCCTTAAGTTCCAGAAAAGCCTCAAGACCTTCCTCTTTACCTCTTCCTTCTCTCCCTCTCTCCCTTGCTGATCGCACAGTAGCTTGAATGGTGTGTAGGTCCCTTATGCATCCTCAGGGCCCTGACCTCCCACATCTTATCATCCCTGCTGCTCTCCATGACCACCACAGCATCTCTCCCATACCCCTGTCCCCTCTGCACTTACACGTTCTGAACACACACAAGGCTTAGTAGGTTTGTCTTCCCCTCCCCGCTATCTCCTTATATTGTTGTACTTAATTATTTAACATTGTTGTAATTTCATTGTCTATCATCCTCTGTCCCCTGTTGCCCTGTGGGCGCTTTGAAACAGTATTTGCTTCCAGTATAGGCACCTAACAAGTGAACAATAAATAAATAAAACAACCTGCGTTTTTTAAGTAAACAAACTTCATCACAATTTAGCAAAATATGGAAATATGCATTAGAGTCATCTTGCATGTGTAGATTCCTTGGTGCCAGCATCGTGGTCCTACAAGGCCCACTTTGGCCCTCTAGACTTAATCATCTCTATCGGACAAAAGGGGTTGGCACTTCAAAAAACATGAGCAGGAAGGGACCCCAGCTCCTGCACCACAGGCATTCATTTGAGCACCGCAGCTCAATGATGATGTTCAGACATAAATGCTGCAGCATGGTCTATATGGGCTTGAGCGAGATCGCATGCTTGGCAGTAGGTGACAACAATACATTTGTCTTATGGGCCTGGCACCCTCTTACGCTCCAGGATGGGTATCACGTAATATATCCCTTCAAATGAATTTGTTGTACACAATATCGCCGTTATAAATACGCCTCACACACATTGCTTTTCATCTGAATATATCGCTGTTATAAATACACCTGACACACATTGCATTTCATCTGAACATGTTTTTTGATTTTTTTTGTCACACGTGAAAAATGTTCCTCACACACTTTTATTCAATTCATTTTGCTTCGAAAAATGTGCCCCACGCACGTTCATTCAAGTCGTTTTTCCTTGTTTCTCTAAACTTTCCGGGCACTAAACAACTTCCAGAGGGAGAGAAACGCCAATGAAATGTACGGCATTATGTTTGCTGAACTAATGAAATACTTGTTTGAAATAAACGATCTGTGGACATATAACGAGAAATTAACTTATTTTTTTTAACGTGATCCCTGCTGAATGAACCGCGAGGTTCTGTGGGACAAGTTAATGGCCACACAGGGAAACTTCACTTCACTGGTGTTTAACGCCTTTTTTTTAAGTCTTTCCATCAGAGCTGCTTTCTTTCAGACTTGGCTGCACGCACACTGAAAGGTTCAGCTCCCTCACTTGATTCCAATTGCACAATATATGTCTAAAGGTTCCATGTAATAATGTCGCCACAAAAATATCGCCATGCAAAGATATCGCCGAAAAATGGTCGTTTTTTGTGGCAACATTATTGCATGGAACATGCAGGGGACACCCCCGCAACCCCCAAATGTTTTTTTTTAAAATATTTTTTTTTTTTGAATATTTTTTTTTTTTGCCCCTGTCGCCATATATATGGTCACCCAAATAATATCGCCACGAAATTTTCCCGACGATATTATTTACGGCGACCATATATGTGGCGATATTATTACCTGATACCTGTCTAAACACAGTTTGTTATTACAATGAAAGATGTACAACAGTTAGTTAAAAGGTCCACATTTTATTTACATTGAACGACATTAGCACGGCCAAATCACGGCGATATTTTGTAATGTTACATTATCCCAGGGATATTTTTACATGGAACCCCAGGATGGTAGCCTCAGAGAAGGTATCTGGGTCATCCCATGGAACATTGCACTGTGGCACACTCACTTAGCTGGGGACCTTGGGTGAATTACCACCCATTTGTGGCACTATTATCGCGGTGCAAATTGCCCGGCAGTAATTGCGGCCAATAGAACCAATGGGAATGGGGACCTCAACCCCCCACAACTTGGGATACCGCCAGGATACCGCCCAACTCCTGATGACCCCCCAGGTCTAAACAAGGTAAACTCTGCCCAGTCACCCTCAGTTCCAGCAAATAGCCATAGACAAGCAGCAATGACATAACGGACAGACCTGGCTGGAATGACACCTCCCGCTTGCAAAACTCGCGATCACCCGGTCCGGAAACAACAGTGGTGGTGGGTTTACCGCCACCATTATTTCCAGACCGGGTGACTCGTAATGAGGCTGTGTTTCAAGCAAGTTTGCAAGCAGAAGGAGAAAGAGGCACAGAGGCTCAAGGAGGAAATTGGAGAAGCAGAGAGTAGTCAAGGAGGAAGCATAAGGAGCTAGATGCAGAAAAAGAGCTGGACGAGGTTAGGCGACATTTGGAGGAGGAGGTTGGACATTTTTAGAGGCGAGAGGAGGATTGTTGGAGGAGGTTGGGAGACATATGAAGGAAGAGGGTGGGGAGATAGCGGAGGAAAGAGGAGGATTGTTGAAGGAGGATGGAAACATCAAAGGAGGACCCTGACCAGGCACTGAGATCCTTTGGGCAGAAATCATAGTTATTACTGGAGAGCTGGAACGTTTGTGCATTTTGAATAACCATCCATAGCAAACATCGCTTGGGGGCTGTGTCTTTTGTGAGTCCCACCCGGCCTTTACCCGACAGGACCTACCCAAAAAGAATCTAAAAAAAAGACAGAAGATATAGAACAATGCTCTAAGATATATCTGAGTTACAGAAATATATTCAGATCACACCTTTCTTACCTTGCAATCACATCACTAGGCACCATTGAACATACTGTCAAATTCGAGGGGTTGTGCAACATTGTGTAAAGCATTTGCTATCTCTAGAACTTGGCGGCTTGTTGCCACTTGTCAAATAGTCTCAAATTAGTTACTACTTCTCTATCTGTTATACCAAAGTAAGGTAGATCAAACACAGATGCAACTCCATCAGCGTACAAGGCAACCAACCCATCTCTGAGATCAAAACGGCATAAGATTTTAGATGGACCTGGAGACTGCATTACCTAAGCAACCATGCTGCATCGGGCCGGTGTAGTTGTGCCCAGGGGACATGGACAGACCAGTTGGGAAGGACCATGAGACTCTGGGAGCCAAGAGAAGCTGCCTGCTATATGATTAAATCCCTGGAGGCAGATCTTCCTTAGAACTTCCACAATCCCCATGATCCAGATGGTTGTAGGAGATTCATTCCCCAGTCCTCCCGAACAATTCCAATATCCAAGAATGACCTGCCTCATTGCTTGCAGAGGAACCCACTTCTGATTCTGGTGAACAGGAAACTGTGGGCGAGGTACACAATGGCCATGGGTCTGGAGTGTGGACATTCCCTGACAGAACATTCAAAGGACTGTCACTAGCTAAAGGAAGTTCCTTTATTTCTTAAATATAATCAACAGTGGGCAGCGCAAAAAATGTAAACCTTACTTGGGATCCAAATGTGTTTTCTCATAATTTAGGACAATACAAATCTAGGTATAAAGGGTTCCTGCACCCTATGTTCCAGTTTAAGCAAGGGGAGTACCTTCTGGTCTTAGGTTGGACTTAAGAAATTCCCACACCCTACTTCTCAGGGTTTTTTGAGTGTCCATGTTAATATGTTCCCAGTTTACGGTTTAAGGGGTTCCCTCATGCTTCTTCTCTGCTCCTCTCTCTGGCTCCTATCCATTGGTTGCCATCCCAGGTTTAAGGGGGCTCCTACACTCTTATTCTCTGGTCTTCTTTCTGCTTCTTTTGCAGTGGTCTCAGTCACAGGCTTAAAGTTGTTCCCTGAACCTTCTTCATCAATTTCTCCAGGCTCCTTCTTCATCTGTTTTTCTCAGGGTCTCCTCTAATTTCCCTCTTGCCTGTAGAGGTATCACGCTTTTTCCTCCTTTCAGTTTTCACAGGAGCAGCTTTTATGAGGCTCTCCATCCCCTCCCTGCTTCTGGGTCCTACCTTCTTCCCTCTTCCCAACCTAACTACTTGTATGTTTTGTCATTCTCCTCCTTGATGCCAAGCCTCTGTCTCATTTCTACGTCCACCATGGGCTTAAGCCCTTCAGATCTGGATCCGTCCCTTAAATCCTGCTTTGAGCCATGCATGCCCCCTTGTTCCTTCCTAGGGATTACTCACTACAACCTTACTAGCCACCTGGTGTTCTCCCCAACCTTCTCTCAGTGTCTCCAAACAACCTCATCCTGATTTTTGCATTCAACCTCCTAAAATGTTCATACAGGTGCTTCCTTGCATTCACTGCCTCCTGATGCTCTATTACCTCCTGATACACCCCTCCTTCTACTTCCTGATATTCTCAATCATCTTCCCATTCCTGAAGGCCTCCCCCTTTCACCTCCTGAAACACTTTCTCCCCCTCTATTTTCTCTCGTGCGCCAAAGTTTTCTCTGTCACTCCACACAATTCTTTCCTCCCCTTCCTACTTCTTCCAAACTGCTCCATCTCTCTCCAACTTCCTCCAATGTCTCTTTTCTCTCTCCCGCCTCCTCCAAACTGTCCCATCTCTCTCCAACATCCTTCAAGGTCTCTATTCTCTCTCCCACCTTCTCCAAATTCTCTCCACACTGTCCAACCTCCCCCAATCAATCAATCTCTCTTTCTCTCTCTCTCTCTCTCTCTCTCTCTCTCTCTCTCATCTTTCTGCTCTTTCCCATCCAAACCTTATCTGCCAGCTCCTACTCCCAACACCTAACTGAGATCCTGGGCTTATATAGTCCGGTAGGCCTCTCCGTAGGAGTTAGACTTGTGTAGGCTAATGAGTGAGGGCTAGCAATTGACTGCCCTTTATTGGTTCACTTCCATGGGAATTGGATTTTGCAAGTCTTGATAGAAATGAGCTACTATTTTGGATTTTTGTTCCCTCTTCCGTTTGTCTCATGTGTAATCCCCACGGTTACCTAAGAGATCCAAATCCCTGGGCTTAGGCCTGTGTGCAGAGGCTAAGTGAAGGAAACCCATTTTTAGGAATGGTGTTGGTTTACCACAGAACCAATACAGTGTGCTCTGATCAGGCAGGCTTGCTGTAGAGCACTGCCTGAGAATGTAATGGGCTTCGGTGGTCAAATAGGGCAGAACATTTCACTTAGTTGGTATTTTCCACACAGGATCTCGAACCCAGTAGGACGGTGGAATTTACTGTGTGTTTGATATCTGCTTGAGTCTCTGCACTCCTTTTCACCTTGCCATTGATGTTTGAAATGGACCCCTGGTGTGAGGACTGGAGGAAAGGGAATTGTACACTACGGATCTGTTTGAAGCCACAAAGGTGCATTCTCCTAAAGGGACAGCTCCAGTAACATTATTACAACCATGATCACACAAGTGGCTTCTGTTGGAGGCTGAGGGACATTTTTATGATTGTCGTGATTCATCCCAATGCTCCTCTGTTCAGGAACACATGTAGAGTGCAAGCCCATATGGTATGGGGCAGTGTGTTAGGTAGTAGCAGCAAAGCAAAAGCTTTTTAGTTGGTTGCACGAGGCATAGGTGCAGAATGTTTAGTGAACACATTAGGGAATTTATCAGGATATGTTGTAGCAGGTCAGGGGGTGCATCAGTAAGCGATATGCCAGATGGCATAGGGAACATCAAGAGGTGCAGTGTGTGATTATTTAGATGATCAGGCCAGAGTTGGTAGCTGGGTTGTCAGCAGTAAAACAGATTTCAGTTCTGATCCCTCCCAGTCAGTGCTGTGATGAATCTTACAGACTCCTCACTCATTTCGTGCCTAGAGTCTCCTCCCACATGGCTAGGGAAAGGCAGCCGCTTTCCGATATTGACCTTGAGGGTGGTGTTCTGCGGGAGGATCACCAGGGTAGAGAAGTCTCAGGGGAATGAGAGGACTTTGTGGGATGAGAGAAAGTATTTGTCTTCCTCCAGGGAGGATGACTGTGTAAGGCCAGAGTGTTTAATGGCTTGTTGTAAAAACCATGTACACATGTAAACAGGGGTAAGAACACTCAAATCCCTAGGCTGTAAAAGAAATAAAAGTCCTTTCAAAGTCCCAGAGGCTTGTAAAACTAAAGACCTCTGTTACACCCAAAAGTACAGTGAAAGGGAATCTATGGATAATAACAACTTAAAAGAATTGCCTTTCCCTCTTCAATCAGGTTTAGTGACTAATCCTTATGATATTACTCTAAAGAGTGTTATAAAGAACATATCTAGGTGTAGAAGTAAATTCAAAACATAACTTTGTCATTAGGGACTTCAAGTCCCATAATCCTCTAAGTACTGGGACGAGGAAGATGGCTGAAGAGGTGCAGTGTTACAGGAGTGGTCAGATCCTTCATGTAAATGACCCACACCTGAGGGAGACTGAGAGACTTACAAGGCCCCCTCAGGTACAGGCCATTAGTGAAAGGAAAGGAGAGAAGAGCAGCAGGAAGCAAAAGTAGAGTGGTTGGCAGCCCAAGCAGAAGCTGGGAAGAGAGAAGATGACAGGACCATTGTGTGGCAGAGAGTAACTGCTGGTCCTGAGAGGGTCTGTGCCTCTCGGATCCTACAGTGGAGAGGTAGCGTAGCGGGAAGTGTTCAAGAGAGATGCTTGCCCTCTGGAGACCTAATCTACAGAGGCTGCGCAACCAGAAGCATATGCGAGGGAAGCTTTCCCTTCCCGGAGACCGTCTCTGGTGGCTGGCGTGCACCAGAGAACCTCAGGAGCAACAAGGGCTCCATTTGCAGGTGGCACGGGCGGCGGCGGACTGCAAGAAGAGGTTTGCGGAGTCGTGAGATGCCACAATAAGAGAATTTCTGCAAGCGGCGAGAGGATGAGAAGAGCATATCTTACCTAGTGAGGTCACAGATTGTTTGTAAACCCAGAGCGTGTGAATGAAAGTGACACAAAAAGCATTTTTGAATCCCGCGCTAATGAAACGCAGCAGAAGCAATACTTTCGAATGAGCGAGAGGGATTCCCAAAGTAAACTTGAATACCTAAGTAATGAAAAGCAGCGAAATCCCATTATCAGAAAGTCAAAAGACTGTACTTTTACAAGTGTGAGTCTATGGGAACACCAACGATCTAAAAGGCCAACATTGATAAAAGTGAACACCTACAAGCAGTATGCCAACAACAGCAAGGGGATATTGGAAGATTCATGAGCAGCAGCGAAACCTGTTGCCCACATTGTGTACAACCTGCGGGGAAAGCTGGTGTAAACTCACATTGTCTAATTCAAGGGAAGAGAAGTAAAGACCCTTTCCCTAACAGTCATTGGTTACTTGTGTAGTGGGGAAACAAGAGTGGCAAAAAAGGCTGCCCTTCTGGGAAAAGAGATCCAGAAGGAGAGGAGCATTATTTTCAGAAGAGTAGCAAGGAGTGCCAATGTAAATCCTGTTTTTCCTGTGGAGAGTTGCTGGGTGTTTTGAAGCTGCAAATTGTTGAATAGTATGAAGTTGTTGTGAAACTCTTGTCAAGTGACATTAACCCCAAAAGCACTTGTTGTGAAACAGTGTCCAGGCAGGGGAGTATATCTGAATGGCAACTGTTAGAGGAGAGGACCTGGCATGGAAGTAAACCTGGTGGAAGTTGAAAAAGTGCTTAAAAGGGGTACTGACAAAGGCAATTTATGTTGACTGTGGTGCTGAAAGTATTGTGGCAAATCATAATTGACCAAGACAATTATTGTTGCTATTGACAAACTGGAAGGGAAAGAGCCTTCTACTTCCTGAGTTGGAACTTTCTATTGACAAGCTGAAGTGGAAGCTTATTGTGGTTGAACATTATTGCAAATCATGATTTCTTTGTTCTCTTTTCTTAAACTGTGAAACTGAATCCCGTTTCAACCTAGGGAAGGGGAATTTAGCCAGGTTACAAAGAGAGACTTTGGTGACATTACAAATTCAATCATTCTTTTGGAAATGCCATGTATTTCCTTGTTTATTTTTAATATGTTTAAGTGTGAAAGACAGATATCCTTTTTTTAGATGTTTCCTTTAGTTTATTTTAGGCAGGGAAATCCTTGTCAGGGTAGGGATAGTGAGGCGTTTATCCAACCTTATATTATATTAAAATGGCATTTGTTGGGAAATCTTCACACAGTTGTCCGCCTCACATTTCTGACTCCTCATAGTGCTCAGACATTGATAGTGTCCTAGGAAATAGTGTAAAATGCTGCACACTGATTGGCTTGAGGTGTAGGGTGCAGCAGTATCCCAGGTTCCAAACAAAGAATAGTATAATGAAGCTCATACATTCTAATAATTGGTCTCCAACAAGTGGTGTCTTAGTAGTGTTTTGATAAGACCACATGCTCTCATAGGAGGAAGGGAAGAATGTGTCCCAGAGATGCAACATGTTTCCCAACAGGAATCGCAGCATGAGCTGCCAGGTCTACAGCCACAAGGATGAGAAATATCAGTGGTTGCCAAGCTTTCTGTTCACATGGTAATGAGATGAGGTATCTGTTTCTGTTGCCACACTGTCTGTACCTCACAGGGGATTGGTTAGGTCTGAGGGGTGAAAAACACCATGAAATACTTGAGGGTGGGTTGGCCAATGGGGAAAGGGTCAGAATGCAACAAATATACCTGAAGCTACCAGCCAATGGGGATAGAGAATTCTGGTAGAGTCAGACATGAGGTCATGGGCAAAGGGGCTGGACTTGTTTGGTCATGAAGGTAGATTTTGGCAGCTAGGGCCAACTAATGTACAGGTTTTCCTTAGGAGAGTGATCATGTTAACCAATGGGATTGTAGAGATGTACATCTTTCTTGCAACTGTTTCAACTTCATGGTTGTGGTTTTCTCCTTTATATAGCGCCATTTAATGTAGATGTGTTGAATGAAACTTGTTTTCTTCCCAACCAAAATTGCACATTTTTTTTTAAATGTGATGGTCTTTTTCGTAAAAAAGATCGCATTAAAAAACTCTGCGAAAAAACTTCCCACGATTAAATGACATGGAACCATTTTGATGGTGTTATATTATTTGTATATTGGGGTGTTTAACGTGGGCCAAGAGTGGCCCAGTGTGCGTGGATAGGGGTGGGGGAAAGATTTCTGGTTATGCTGGAGGAGGGGTCTATAGGGGATTGCTGTGCGAAGACACACAGGGATTTGTTGTTGTGTTGAAGAGGTTTTGGAGCAAGACTACTTCAGTGGTGAATGTTGGGAGGAGCAGGGGGTTTTGTTGTGGAAGATTGTTGCAGAGTTTTGTTTTTTGTGCTATTGTCATAGGTGAGAAAAAATTAACACGCCAAAAGAGCACATGTGTAAAGTGCTCCCGCAGTACAGGGAAAAGTCGACCTATAAAGGCAAACAGTTAAAGAATAAACAAAGCATACCTGAGTTGTGGAAAATATATGAGGTGGTAGAGAAGGATCCCGATGGGAGTGCTGAAAAGGGAGGCAAGACACCTGCGCAGGCGATCACCTCTACCCTTATCTCGCACGCACGCAGGCAGATACAAGCACGGTGCCAGCACACATAGACACGCAGATGACAACTCTGCCCCTCACCAGGGAATGAACCAAGCAGACGATAACAAACGTACAGGTGACCGCCAGCCCCACTCTGTGGAGAGTGCCAACCAGGCACAAGCAAAACCACATGCGCAGGCGACTGCTCTGCCCCTACCCGGAACTTATCCTTTGCAGCATGCCGACGGGTACACAAATATGTGCCTCAGTCTGAACACAAATCAAGGGCAGTAGAGGTTAACGCAGACGGAACATGAAACTCACTTATAATAGAGATACAAAATAGGGACCTGGAAGTAGCATTACAGAGGACAGAGGAAGAGTTAGCGAGGGTGACACTGAGGGGCAAAGGGGGAGGTTGCTGTCTGGCGGTAGACACCAATACATCGATGGTGGGACAGATACTTCTAAAAATGGACAATACCATTATTAAGAACATTAACATATAGACAGATGAGGGGATTCCCGCTGCAAGAGGAAATCAGGAGAGCAGACCAAGAAGGGAGGGGTCCACCAGAGTATGGACTATGACTCAGTATTTTCCTAGGGGGAAGGGGAACTGGCAGAGGAGGAGTGGAAGACAGATGAGGTCCCAAATGGATGACAGTTGCAAAAGGGAAAAAAGAGTTCCCCTTATTGCAAAAGTGAACAGGCCCTCATTATGTGCTGTGGCCACACATGGCTAGGAGTAACTTAATGAAGACATTTCCCTCCCTCACAGCAGCAACAGGTAAATGGATCTATGCCCTAAAAAAGCAGACAGCAGGTGTGACTTTAGCAGTGGGGGACATGAAGAGCTTGCTAGCTGCAATATTTGGAAAACAGACGACTACCATCTAGGAGAAGGCAGGGTATCAAGGGGAACGGCTAGAAAGTGACACACACAGTGGGGCTCCATAATAACTGCCAAGTCTGCATGTTGAAGGCTTTGAGGGACGCCTACCCTGACAAACCAGATATAGGTTCCATTACGACATACACAAACAAGATGAGGATCCAGCACTTTACATCCATTCAATTTAGGAAATGTGGCATGAGGAACCATGGGAACCATGGGTTAAACATATACCTGTCTTTTACCACATGCTGCACAGGGGTCTCCTCACTGAAGTACAGGGAGATCTGGACAATGTAGTGGATACTGAGGTGAAAGGATGGGCTGAAATACATGCTCATATCGTGCATTTATGCAGAAGGAGGTGGGAGAAGGAAAGGGACAAAGTGGAACAAGCACAGAAGGTAAAAGCAAAACTAGTGCAGAAAAAGCCAGCTAAAGTGCATATGGAAGGAGCAGTGATTACCAATGCCCCAGAAGGGCAATATGAGCAGCAGCAGCCACAAGGATGGGCAGAGAGGCAAGGAGAAGGAAGGAGAGATATAGGAGTATTTCAAAGGGGGTGAGGCAGCACTGAATGAGGAAGGGGAGGGGGATTCAGAGCACCGAGACCTAGAGTAATCAGTCCTGCTTGATCTGCGGGAGCATGGGACATTTTGCACAAGATTGCCGTAACAGACCCCCCATGCAGTATCACCCGGGCACCCCATCCGATCACTATCCTGTTTAAAATCCACCGCCCATGGTGTAGTTATACCCTTATACCCCAGGTATGGCACAAACTCCTGGTCCCATGTATACCCCTACCCAAGACCCTATACAAATACAACCATCAGGTCCCATGCAGGCCCCGATTCCCATGCAACCACAGCCCATTCAGTACCCAGCACCGACCGCCATGTAGACACCTATTCAGCAAGCACCAGCCAGACAAATACCCAGCTATGGGGTAAGAATACCATGCTGCATGGTACAGTGACCCAGTACACAAGAGCAACTGTCCTTGGTGGCAGCCCTTCCCCGCTCCCAGGCACGAACACCTATCCACAATGGGACAGCCCACAGAGAGCTCTGATGTGCCCAATCCTGTCTGTCACCCTTGGCCAGGAAAGGGAACCCCAAAAGGGAGTGAATATAGGAGACAGAAGGTTTACCTTTCTGGTAGACACAGGGGCCACCAAGTCCTGTGCCAAGGAAGGGAGGTGTCCTTTGACAACACATTTATGGACATGCAGGGATTCAATGGGGCTATAGTTTTGGTTCTTTTGACCAAGGATTTTCCCATCACTGAAGGGGAACATGATTTGTCAGCACCCTTGTTGTATTGTTAGGAAAGCCCAGTCAATCTCCTGGGTAAAGATATCTTGAACAATTAAACCCCAGGCATTTATGATACAAGAGTAGCAGCAGTCCTTTAGGCACTTTGTAGTGTCAGCTCGGTGCGAGGGGTGCCCCTACATGAACACCTGATCCTTTATGCAGTAACTGTTCTTTTAGGATGGCTGCACTTTGTAGTGCCAGCTCGGTGTGAGGTGTGCCCCTACATGAACACCTGATCCTTTATGGAGTAACTGTTCTATTAGGATGGCTGCCTGGGATCCAGAACATGATATGTTGCCTACCTGCAGAGTTCATGTTTAGACCAGCTTTCCCCCAGGAAAGGACAGCAGGTACAAGCCTTACCTTAGATCTGGAAGTGGTAATTACTAGGAAAGACACATGCCTCATTACATGTTTGGTGGTATCCTGCCGATAAATGCAGCAGGATACCACCAAACAGAATTACCATTACTGGCACTTGGTCTGCTGGAAATACTATTACAGATTACAAGTGCTGGCAAGGGCTGTTACACCCCGTTCCATGGAGTTCAATAGGACTGCATGGTAGGATTGCCAGTTTTACCGCCACCAGTAATACCGGCTGTTGTTTGTGGATGGAGTACCTGACTTACCTACAGCTCTTGGAGGTAAGTCAGGCCCCCCACGGGCAAACTTGTAGTTTGCAATATATGGAAATACTAGCATGTTATTTCCGCACTGGCAAATTCGTAATGAGGCCCACAGTAATTTGGGAGGCACAGACAAAGAGGGGGTAGAGTGGTGTACAGTCTTGTGCATAGAGCCCACCCTTCCACTAAGGGAGGTGTTCGATAAATAGCTGTTCGAGGACATGGAAGAGGAAGGAGAGATGGTGTTTTACATTTGCATACTCTGTCAAATAGCAATCCAACAAAGAGAAGTGCTGCAAACTGTACTAGTTGCCAAGACACCACTGTAATTCGCTATTTTACTTTTTATTGTATAATGCGCTGACCTATCTTGAGAGCAGCAGAGAGCTGTACAGAGTGTGGGTAGCCAGCATTTGGGCTGCCATCTTTTAACAGTAGCGCAGTACTGTGAGGTCTGTGCATCAGTATGGGCAACCATTGGAATTAGTCCTTGGTCAGGTGTTGTTGAAAGAGATAGTATGAAGACATTGCATAGGTACCCAATTGTTTATGGACTAGCAACCCTCACGATTCAGGATTATCAAAGAGCATAGGAGCAGTCCAAAGCAAGCCTAAACAAGGTGCACACTTACCTCGAGTGAAGCAATATCACCTGTCCAGTGAGGCCGACGAAGCAATCTATTCCACCATTGCTGCATTATTTGAACAAGGCATTATAGTACCATCATCATCCCCATGCAATACGGCTATATAACCTGTGGAAAAAGCAAAGGTTTCATCTTGGAGGATGATACAGGATCTCTGCCCCTTAAATAATATAGTTGAGGCAGAGTTCCCCCTAGTGCCTAAGCCTGCCACCATCTTGTGCAATATAGCTGCAGAGGCAACCCATTTCACTGACATCGATCTCAAGAACGCATTCTTATCGATCCCACTGCACCCAGATTCCCAGTACCTCATTGGGTTTACTTACCGCGGGCAGCGATTTTAGTACACTCGGTTACCTCAGTAGTGCTGTGAGTCCCCAAGAATTTTCAACAGGCTACTCCAAATGGGCCTGGTAACTTACAAGTACAAAGCACAGTCATCCAATATATATATGATGTTTTAGTGTGCAGTCATGCAGAGGAGCAGTGTAGGGGGGACTCAGGGCAGCTCTTGACCTTACTCGCACACAAGGGATACAAGATGGACAAGTATAAGCTGCAATACTGCCAGAAGGAAGCTATTCTTTCTGTTTTTACACTCGGGTAATAACAGCAGTTCTCACTCCACACACATCTATGGGACACAAGCCTTTAGCCTATTACAGCTAGCCCCAGTAATACAAGGTCACATTCCATGTGAGCAAGCTCTGGCAGCTGCCCCCTTTGCAATCCAGAAGTCTTCCATGATCACAGTGGGATGCCCAGTCACATTGTAAGTAGAGCATGCAGTGTTTGCCATCCTAGAAGAATCCAAATCAACCCTCACTTCACAGAGAGCCTTAGGGTACGAGATAATACTATCAAAGACATCCATTCACATTGTTTGTTGTCATGTTATGAACCCAGCGACATTTGTAGCAAAGCCTGTGGAGTCACATGACCAGGTGCACGGTTTTGCTGTATATGAGGGCACCCCAGATGAAGGCACCACCATGCGAGATGATGCACTAGAGTAGGGGGAGGTGTTTGTTGACGGGTCATCCACGATTGATTAGGAGAATGGACAAAGGCACACTGGGGTAGCAGTGGTCAGATATGTGAAGGGTCAGGAAGATGAGGGC
This sequence comes from Ambystoma mexicanum, assembly GCF_040938575.1. Classification (NCBI taxonomy): domain Eukaryota; kingdom Metazoa; phylum Chordata; class Amphibia; order Caudata; family Ambystomatidae; genus Ambystoma; species Ambystoma mexicanum. The sequence continues at coordinate 891,371,622 of NC_090931.1, forward strand.
AAGGTAGTGATACAGAAAAGGTTGCCCTCATACTACTCAGCACAAGCAGCAGAACTCATAGCACTCATTGAAGCTTTAAAAATGTAATCAGAAGGGGAGGTTACCATTTATTCACATGTCACATCCAAGTAGATTCAGGCCTACCCAGGTGGCGCAGGATGGGCTTTAAGAAGTCAGATGGAACCCCAGTATAACATGCAGCATTGCTATACAGATTAATAGATGCATTGAAATGCCTCTCCCTCGTGGCCATTGTGAAATGTGCCACCCCTACTAAGGGAAAAGACACAATCTCTCGTAGCAATAAGGCTGCAGACACAGCAGCAAAGCAGCCAGCATACCTGTCCTTTCTAGAAGAAGAGAAGCCCCATGTAATTGCATTACAGAAGGCACAACCGTCAGTCCCATATAACTTCGATTATAGATTTGCAAGAGCAAGCCCCACAGCAATCAAAAAAACTATGAATTAAACAAGGGTGTGCATTGTCGCCCAACAACCTAGTCTGGAGACAAAACATTACAGGTAAAGTAGGGATGCCTTTGGAATTGCCTGAAATCAATTACACCATCCCACTCATGCCTCAAAACAGCACATTGCTGCAGACATCAGTGAGGATTGGTTTGTCCCCAAACTTTCGGAGCATGTTGAAAAATGAATGGCCATTTGTACCACATGTCACCTGTTCAACACAGGTCGCACCCTGAAAATGTTGAAGGCAACACTGCCCGACCCTCAGGGCCCTTCAGGGAGCTCCACATCGACTTTGTCGACATTATTAAAAAATGTAGTACCTTTCATTATATGATCGTTGTTGTTTGCCCATTCTCCTGTTCACTGTCTAAAATATGCCACTCCTTAAAAAAGAGTTGGTTCTACTGTTTGACTTTGGCATTGTGTAGTCTGCATAACCACCCAGGACCATCACTTGATTCCTCATGAGTTGGTTACGGGTTGGCGGATGCATACGCCGATTGTCCCTGCTTGAACAATCTCAGACACCCATAAAAGTGCAGACATTTTGGAGGAAGAGTTTTGGGGGTTACATTAAGACTTAACCACATGTGCAAAAGTTATCTCCCATCAGATCACCACACTACTGCATCAGCCAGCTGCACCGCTCTCAAGCAAGCTGGCATTCCTAGAACAACCCAACTGTACAGAGGCAATCAGATTTGCATTTAAACTTTCAACAAGAAGTGGGACCAGCATAAATGTTCAGGCCCCCATGAAGTTGTAGTCTCCACCACTACTGCAGTGAAAGTGAAAGGAAAAAAAACCTAGGTCGACCCAACTGATGTCCGAAGGTATACAAGCACTGACTCCTCCCACCAGGAGCAGCAGGATACGAGGGAAAGCACAGACTCTTAAAAGATGAGTACAGAAAGAAATGTAATGACTGATCTAAACTCATTGTGCCCCTTTGGGTGAAAGCGTGTTCCTTTTTCTGCACACCTTCACGAAGCAGCCTTGGAGGGTCACAAGAGAACGGAGCAAACATTATTGTGTATTTTCTATTTTCTTTTTTCTCTCTCTCTCTCTCTCTCTCTCTCTCTCTCTCTCTCTCTCCCCCCCCCCCCCCCTCTCTTCTTTCTGATGAGACTAATGGTGGTGGGGGCTTGGAACATGAGGACTAACAAAACAAATGGACTAGCAAGTGGGCTACCCACCCATAATAACCATGACCAGATCAAAAAGAAGTATCAATGATCAAGATAATATGTATGCTAGCATTATAGAAGCTGACAATTTGTGGTACAGTAGTATGAGGGAGGTGGGTAGGAGTCATGTTACGTGTGTAGCGTCATTCCAAATGGCGCTGGCATCTCCAGGTGTTTCTTACCCATCAAAGTGTCACCCTCAGTGGCACACTGTTTAGCACATTTAGTTCTCTGCAAGGCATGAGGACAGTTCCAAGGACACATGGTTAAAGCACTGCTAGTAGAAGATGCCAAACAAGGATGTCAGGGGAAGAGCCCAAAGGAATACTGTCAGGCCAAAGATACACATTGAGGAGGTGCATTTCTAGAATAACAAATGGGTGAAGAAGCGAGCAGTATTCAGAGCTGAGGGCTAGTGGGCTTTACCTAAAATGTAGTACTGGCCACCAACGATCAATGCAAGCCTGTGTGGGAAGATTATGATGGAAAATTAACTTGTCTGCAACATCATGAACAACCTGTTAAGGCACAGAATCTCACTCAGTCTTCCTCCTGTTTCAGAGGCAATGGGGCTGTGCATGTTGGAAAGAACTTGAGCTGCACTAAAACGTTTCTTATGCCAGCGCTGCATGAGGAGACAACCATGCTCATAGATCTCTTTTGGATTTGCGCAGCATGGCATACTTTCATCTGCCACCATCGTGGAGCGGGGTCTGTTCTTTGGTAACGCCGCATTTACCAGTGTTGTTGATCCCTGTACACCATATCTCTGTGTCCCCTCAGCATCCCCAGCCCACATCATTGCCCACCACCCATCAGTGTAACAAGAGATCCTTGACTTTGTCCTAGAGAAGAAGACCAAACTATTACTTGCAGGAAGCTTCCGACGCTTTGAATAAAATACCTCCCCAGTACCTTTTGTTTTCCAAGACAGAGAGTTTCTTTACATCACTGTTAGCTCCTGGAATGCAAGCAGCCACCAACACCAAACAGCTGCAGATTGTCAGGTGAGAAGTAGTGCAGCTCGCCAATCAAACAGAACACAGCCTAAACAGTGTGAAAGAAGAATTAAGGTCACTCAGAATAATGACAGTGCAGAAGAGGTTTGTTTTGGATGCCCTTACTGCCATGGAAGGAGAAGTCTGTAAGAAAATAGGGTCCATCTGCTGCCCATGTGTTCCCCACAACCTGGATAATGGATCCCTAAGTACTGCAATAGCAGCACTCCACAACCTGTGGATTGGCATGTAGAAAGAGGGAGGGATAGCTAAGGGCACAGACTGGCTAACGGAAATATCGTTGTGTATGCCCAATTGGTTAACTGCCACCTACAAGATCCCTTTATATTATTGTGCTCATAATTTTCTGTTCCTGTCAGGTCATTGGTGCATGCTGCACAAACGCAGTGTCAAAGGGAACTAAAGGTGATGCCACTCTTCTTTGTAAACATCAGCAGACACAAACTGACCAATGGGACGGTTGATAGATCCTAGAATGGTGAAGATTGAGTGTCCAATAGGACCCCCAGGTACTCTTTGGTCCCTGCCTCTAGATCCAGAGAACTATTTGGAATGTTATGTTGATGTGACAGCAGATGGAGGGTATCGTTTCTTGGGATGCACTCTGTCATGACCGCAGCCTCCAAGGAGTCAGGTTTAGCCCAACTGCCTCGGAAGCTGGGTCACAACTTCATTTTCAGGCACCCATCGGCTCCCATAGGGGCCTTATGGACCTTGTCCTGGCGCCAGTGGCGCCAGGCTCATAAGGGGACCCAGTCCCGGCACAGGACGTGCCGGGCTCATGATGTAAGGAATGGTGCTTGGGTGGACCTACCGGCTGCAGACCATGCTGCTCACTCACCTGCAGGATGAAATCCTCATCCATCCATGGCTGGAACTACTTTACCTTCTGGGTGTGGCCAGCACCACTTCCTGGGACTGGATACTGGAACTATTCTGGAAGCTGGGACTTCTTACCTAGGCGAGGCACTGTGGAAGGAGACACCTAAGCACTCCAGTAGGACTATTTAAACCACGCCCGATCAGAGCAACGTGCTTCGCGTTATTCTGCAATAGCAGCAGGACGCTCACCGTGTCAGCTCCAGAGAATCTTCAACTTCTGCATCTAGGGAAGAGAAATCCGTAATCTTACCTTCTGAAATACCATCTTCGTTTTCTGCAGCATCTGAGAAGGGAAAAGAACACCAGGTTAGCACGAGATAAAAACCAGCGCAGCACTTACCCAATCCATCGGTGCATCTCAAGCCACGGGCTGCAGCTTTCCATTTTTCGGCACCCTGTGGAAGCAAGGACATTGGTTAGTAACCACCGTGAAACTTTCCTTACCTGCGCTGCATTCTTCTCGCCTCCGCCGACGCTGCTACTCGCATCTGCAAAACAAAAGGACATCATTAAGAAATACAAAACTCCATCCATACACACGTGTTTTGGGCAGCTCTCATCTTTCTCACTCCTCGGCGCATTCCTCGACATCTATTTTTCTACCCAGCTGCTTCTGCAACCTGAAAAAGGAAAAGAGACATTAAGAAGTGCTTTAAACTTCGAATTGACATTTTCTACTTACTTGCCTGCAATACCTTCGCCATTCCATCGCTCTCCGGACCTCCATATTCAAGCAACCGCCGTTCGTGCTGCTAACGACGGCCTAGCTCCAAATCTTCATCCTCTGCAACCAAGAGGCTGGACAATTAACCAGTGAAGTAACTGGCTTCGGCGCCCCTGCACAGACGCAGGATGGAGAGCTCCGCTTTCACCTATATAAGGTGAGCACATTTAGCCTACGAACTACTTGGGGAGTACCAGGAAGGGGAGTCAGCTTGCCCAGTCAGGCTTATATATCCTTATTAACCCCTTGCTCTCCTAATTGCAGACACCTTACCCTTCAGATCAAGATCTCAGTGAGGAAAGGGCCTTTCCAGGGTGGCATTCGAGGCCTGCGCGTGACCCTAGAAGACTCTGAGAACCCCCAGCCCAGACCTGCGCCTCCGAGGGATTCAGGTGAGCGTTACAGAATGCGAAGCCTACCGCAATATTCCCACCCAGGCGCAATGGAAACCTCGGACACAGATCAACTGGCTCAATTGCTTGGGGAACTAAGGGCAGAAGTACACGCATCTCGCCAAGAAACAAACGCTTTACGAAGGGAGTTGATCATTGCCAAGGAACGGACTGATGATCTGGCCAGACAGTTGCTACAGGCTCAAACGGGACAGACGCCACTGCCTCCCTATGGAGGGGGCGGCACTCCTACAACCTCAAGTAATCCGGTGCAAATTAATCTGCCAGGGAATGTGCCTTTGGCCCCGCCCGAACGTTTTTCCGGTGATCCCAAGCGATATGCAGTATTCATCAATCAATGCTGCTTGCACTTTCTGTGTAGACTCGCCGCATTCCCAACGGACCAAGCCAAGGTAGCGTTTGTACTTTCCTATCTTAGCGGTAGTGCTGCAGATTGGTCCATTCCTCTCGTGACACAGGATGACCCGCTCCTCTATAACTTTCAAGACTTTCAGACCAGTATGGAAAAGTTGTTCGCAAGACATTCACAGGGGCAGGCCTTGGACAATGAACTCCTGTCACTCAGACAAGGTAATCAGGATCTCCTGGCTTACATAGCGTCCTTTAATAGACTGGTGGTTGAGACCAGGTGGCCGGAAGATAAGAGAATCACGCTCTTCTACAGAGGTCTACGTGGGGAATTTAAAGACGTTTTAGCTCAGGTGGTGAATCCGCCGCAAGACTGTTCAGATTATATCGACCTAGTGGTCCAATTAGATCATCGGCTACAGAACAGGAAGACCGATCGATCCAGATTTGAAACCCGGGTACTTTCAAGACCTCAGAGCTCCGCTAAAGGGAATGACTCCGTGGAACCAATGCAAATAGGAGTAGTAAAAGGACCATTAACTCAGAAAGAACGGGAAAGAAGAAGGCAATTACAGCTGTGCCTATACTGTGGGAATTCTGGACATTTCCTTCGTGATTGCTCAGTGAAACCGGTCAAGAAGACCGTAGGAGCTTCTGATAAAAATGCTGAGAAACTGGAATCGGGAAACGAACTCGCCCGACAAGCGTAGAGGTCCGCTTGCCGAGCGTTAGAACCAGTTCCTTGACCTCGCATTTGGTAATGCCTATGGTCCTCATAAGTCCCAATAGACCAGATCGCATGCATGCTATCAAAGTATACATTGATAGCGGAGCAATCGGTAATTATGTGGACCACGACTTGGCTACCAGGATGGATCTTCCCCTACGTCCCAAGATGGTAAAGGACGTAATCACTACAGTGGATGGTACTGAAATAGCTTCCGGACCAGTTTCTCATACCACCATGGAGGTAACGTTGTTATGTCAAGGCGGACATCGGGAGAAGATCGTGTTTGATGTAATCAAGGCCCCGCAGTTTCAGGTGATTCTGGGAATGCCTTGGTTGGAAAAGCACAATCCTCAGATAAACTGGCGAGCCAAGGTGATTTGGTTTCCAGAATGCGCTTCAACCTGTTATCCTCAGCCTGAAATCAAGCTAGCAGCCATCACTTCCGAGGACCCCCGATTACCTCTGGAATACCAAGAGTTCAGCGACGTCTTTCAGAAAGATCAAGCCAACACCCTGCCTCCGCATCGGTCATACGACTGCCATATAGACCTGATACCTGGGTCCACCCCTCCGTGCAGTAGAATATATGCCCTCACTGAACCAGAAAACCTCCATCTCAGGCAATACTTGGACCAGTACTTGGCTAACGGATTCATCCGCCCCTCGAAATCCCCGGCTTCCTCAGCTTTGTTCTTCGTCCCGAAAAAGGAAGGTGACCTAAGAACGTGTATCGATTATCGTGCCCTGAACCAGATTACAGTCAAAAACCGATACCCGTTGCCCTTGATTCCTGAATTATTGGACCAGGTAAAAGGCGCCTGCATATACACAAAGTTAGACCTCAGAGGAGCTTACCATTTGGTACACATTAAGGAGGGCGACGAATGGAAGACGGCCTTTCGCACTAAATATGGATTATTTGAGTATCAAGTAATGCCCTTCGGACTATGTAACGCACCGGCCGCTTTCCAGTTTTTCATGAATGATGTCCTCAGAGAACTTATTGATGTGTGCGTAGTCGTTTATATTGACGACATCCTGGTATACTCAGCCTCAGAAACTGATCATCGTAGACACGTCACAGCGGTTTTACAGAGACTTCGCCAACACCGCTTGTTTGCTAAACTGGAGAAGTGCACCTTTCACGCAAAGGAAGTGGAATTTTTAGGGTTCATCTTATCACCCAACGGAGTTCACATGGACTCAAGAAAAGTGGATGCTATCACCAAATGGCCTTCCCCAACTTCCGTGAAAGGTGTGCAGAGCATGCTGGGCTTCGCTAATTTTTACCGAAGGTTCATTCCTGAATTCTCTCGGGTAGTCCAACCTATCACGGCTCTTCTGAAAAAGAATAAAAAATTCGAGTGGACTCCAGAAGCCGAACAAGCCTTCCAAGAATTAAAAGCCAAATTTATCTCTGCTCCAGTCTTAAGGCATCCCCGTCCAGAACTTCCCTACATCGTCGAGACAGACGCTTCCAGTCTTGCAATGGGGGCGGTGCTGTCACAAAGAGAGCCCGAAACGCACCAGTTACACCCTGTAGCCTTTTGGTCTCGCAAATTTTCGGCTCCTGAGATCAACTACACAATTACGGACAAAGAACTCTTGGCAATTAAGTCCGCCTTTAAGGCCTGGCGGCATTATCTTTTGGGAGCCCGGCACACAGTAACTGTAATCACGGATCACCGTAACCTCCAGTACCTGAAGTCAGCTAAAGCTCAATCTTCGAGGCAACTACGCTGGGCTTTATTCTTCGCAGAATTCGATTTTGTAATCACATTTCGACCAGGCGTTAGGAACGGAAAAGCAGACGCCCTTCCCGGATAGGGGTAGACGAACTTACAGCTAATCCGGAGCCGGTGCCAATAATTCCTGAACAAAAGATACTAGGAGTAATCAACACATTATCCCTCGAAGAGATTAAAGCAAGGGTCAATCAACTCATAACTCCCGAAGATTCATCGAATTGGCAATTGAAAGGAAAGGATTTTACAATAGATCAGAACCTATTGTATTTCCAAGGAAGACTATTCTTACCCTGCGCTGACTTACAAAAACAGGTCATCACCTGGTACCATGATTCTCTAATGGAAGGACATCCTGGAGTTGCCAAAACCTCAGAGAAAATTAAAAGGCATTTTTGGTGGCCATCTTGGAGGAAAGATGTTAAGGAGTTTGTGGCTTCTTGTGGTATCTGCGCACAAAACAAGAGTCAGAAGGAAAAACCATCAGGATTATTACGTCCAATAGACATTCCACCAGGCCCTTGGCACACACTCTCAATGGATTTTATCACGGATTTACCCCCTTGCTCCGGATACAACACAATTCTAGTGATCGTGGACCTTTTTTCAAAAATGGCTCATTTTATCCCACTGAAGGGTTTACCTACAGCTTCCATTCTAGCCCGAGAATTTCTTGAAAACATTGTCCGGTTGCACGGTTTCCCTTCAGTACTGATCTCTGACCGAGGGAGCCAATTTATTTCCCATTTTTGGCGGAGTTGTTGTCGTTTAGCACAAATTGATGTACGACTTTCCACCAGCCATCATCCTCAAACCGATGGGCAGACTGAGAGAACTAACCAAACTCTAGAACAATATCTGCGCTGCATGTTGCATCAATCCGAGGGTACTTGGAAGGATGTCCTTTGGATTGCTGAATACGCTTACAATAATTCAATCCATTCTGGGACGGGAAAAACCCCTTTTTTCCTGCTGTATGGAAGTCATCCTCAAACCTCAAATCTGTACCCACCTCAAGCTCTCAGAACACCTGCTGTTGACCATCTGCATTCGGCGATAACTCAAGCATTTAAAGAAGCCACAGCTCATCTTCAACGAGCTAAAGAATCATACAAAAAAGGAGCAGACCAACATCGAAAAGAGGCTCCTCAATATCAAAAAGGAGATCAAGTCTGGCTGTCCACTAAACATTTATCTTTAAAAGGGCCACGCACCTTCAACCCAAGATATTTAGGACCCTACTCGATCACGGCCGTGATTAACCCAGTGGCTGTCAAACTAGAATTACCTACTCGAATGAAGATACATCCTGTCTTCCATGTTTCTCTCCTGAAACCTGTGCAACCCCGAACCCGTTTGACTAAACCTCCTGAGCCAATCCAAGTTGACGGAGAATCCGAATTTGAAATTTGAGACATCTTGGACTCCAAAATTTCCAAATCAAAACTATACTACCTGATTGATTGGAAGGGATATGGACCCCAGGAGAGATCTTGGGAACCCTCAGAATATGTACATGCACCTCGTTTAGTCCGAAAATTTCATCGGGCTTTTCCCAACAAGCCAAAACCTCCGGAAAAGACAAGCTTGGGAGGGGCCTTGAGGGGGGGTGCTGTCATGACCGCAGCCTCCAAGGAGTCAGGTTTAGCCCAACTGCCTCGGAAGCTGGGTCACAACTTCATTTTCAGGCACCCATCGGCTCCCATAGGGGCCTTATGGACCTTGTCCTGGCGCCAGTGGCGCCAGGCTCATAAGGGGACCCAGTCCCGGCACAGGACGTGCCGGGCTCATGATGTAAGGAATGGTGCTTGGGTGGACCTACCGGCTGCAGACCATGCTGCTCACTCACCTGCAGGATGAAATCCTCATCCATCCATGGCTGGAACTACTTTACCTTCTGGGTGTGGCCAGCACCACTCCCTGGGACTGGATACTGGAACTATTCTGGAAGCTGGGACTTCTTACCTAGGCGAGGCACTGTGGAAGGAGACACCTAAGCACTCCAGTAGGACTATTTAAACCACGCCCGATCAGAGCAACGTGCTTCGCGTTATTCTGCAATAGCAGCAGGACGCTCACCGTGTCAGCTCCAGAGAATCTTCAACTTCTGCATCTAGGGAAGAGAAATCCGTAATCTTACCTTCTGAAATACCATCTTCGTCTTCTGCAGCATCTGAGAAGGGAAAAGAACACCAGGTTAGCACGAGATAAAAACCAGCACAGCACTTACCCAATCCATCGGTGCATCTCAAGCCACGGGCTGCAGCTTTCCATTTTTCGGCACCCTGTGGAAGCAAGGACATTGGTTAGTAACCACCGTGAAACTTTCCTTACCTGCGCTGCATTCTTCTCGCCTCCGCCGACGCTGCTACTCGCATCTGCAAAACAAAAGGACATCATTAAGAAATACAAAACTCCATCCATACACACGTGTTTTGGGCAGCTCTCATCTTTCTCACTCCTCGGCGCATTCCTCGACATCTATTTTTCTACCCAGCTGCTTCTGCAACCTGAAAAAGGAAAAGAGACATTAAGAAGTGCTTTAAACTTCGAATTGACATTTTCTACTTACTTGCCTGCAATACCTTCGCCATTCCATCGCTCTCCGGACCTCCATATTCAAGCAACCGCCGTTCGTGCTGCTAACGACGGCCTAGCTCCAAATCTTCATCCTCTGCAACCAAGAGGCTGGACAATTAACCAGTGAAGTAACTGGCTTCGGCGCCCCTGCACAGACGCAGGATGGAGAGCTCCGCTTTCACCTATATAAGGTGAGCACATTTAGCCTACGAACTACTTGGGGAGTACCAGGAAGGGGAGTCAGCTTGCCCAGTCAGGCTTATATATCCTTATTAACCCCTTGCTCTCCTAATTGCAGACACCTCACCCTTCAGATCAAGATCTCAGTGAGGAAAGGGCCTTTCCAGGGTGGCATTCGAGGCCTGCGCGTGACCCTAGAAGACTCCGAGAACCCCCAGCCCAGACCTGCGCCTCGGAGGGATTCAGGTGAGCGTTACACACTGCCTGGAAGTGTGCAAGACACTGAGACTACTTGCACAATGTCAGCAAAATCTGAGTGCCCAAAGACAAAATCAGGTGGAATTTGTATTTAATTTTGAAACTGGAAATTTGGCGGCACAGTATAAATGGTGGTTATCCCATTAGCACCCTTTTTCTCACTGTTAAACTCTAAATAAAGCTATATTGCCTTGGACTACTGCCATAAGAATTATATCAATGTGAAAATAATATAATAGTAACAGTATGTACCATGAATATTGTCACACTGCAAACAGAATTATATTTTGGTGCCTGATCATAGGCATTATTACGCAAGCCAATAGTATTGAATTTAATGACCTAGAAAGAATGAAGAATTGAGTTTACAATCCAGGATTCAAAACATTTTCTGCTTGATTCATTCAGATGTCAGAGGCTTAACACGCTGTTCCATTCTACAGGCTAATGATGTCTTGTTAGGACGGTTCTGTATTTGTTTTAATAGCCTATACCAATATTCCTTTAATATTTTGGATTCTGTGGTTGGGAAAACATAACCCCTGTATATATTGGAGCTCTCGGTCATTGGTAATGGATTGCTCTTTAGTTTAGCCAGAAGTGTACAAGAATTATAGTGCAGTGGAACCACTGATAATTGTTAATGCATTTGTAATTCCTCTTGCATTTCATAAAGTTTTAGCGCTATATCAAAAACCTTCTGTTCATGCAACACCTCCTCATTATGTTTTTTGTTGTAGTATTAGAAATGAACAATGGTCTGCTGTTCCTTCCAGATGAACATATGCTTTGTCAGAAAAGGAGAAGGTGGCAAACCTATTGTTACATCAAAGTTTCTGGGTCAGGGCTTCATTATCTTTTTATACTCAGGAAGACATTAGAATTACACCTCTTTATGGACAATAGAAGTTTGAATAGTATTGTACTAAAGCAATCTCACCTTTTATAGGTGCTATTTGGAAGCAAGTTTAGATGAAATCATTTTTTGGAAGTTTGACTTAACTTATCACTTCCCATAGTTAAGGTCTGGAGATGAACTTCTCAGGCACGTCTTGGTCATTATGGATATCATGTCATGCCAATTATTCTGTGCCTCTGCGGTTTTTCAAAGATTCATGAATTTGATGGTTCCTGATATTTTTAATCAATTTGTGATTGTTTGCTTAGCTATTTTGACATATTCATCAAAACCAAGAGGGATCATGTACACATGTTGAACCTTATCTTTAAAAAAAGGCTTTTGCTAAAACAGAATTGCGGGTTTCTGAAGGTGTGTGTTATATATTTGGTTATTAGCTTTTTCGATTGACTCTGGATTCTAAGATAGCAACCCAGTGTTTATTGTGGGTTTCTACATTTTATAGCTAGTCTATTGAACATTGTTTGCAATGCACTTCTGAGATTACCGGTCAATGTGTTAACTGTGATAAACAAGCTCCAAGAACATTTTGAGCTCTGAAGGAGACATTTACAACTGAACCTGTATTGTTCAACCTAACACTTGTAGACCTTTATTTCTGATAGAGCTGTTGTATTAGTTGTATTACAAGTTCAGAAAACCATCAAGCATAGCATCCTACTTTTCATTTGCAAACACTCCCCATGTGAGTACAAGTATTTCATTATAGAACAAAAAAATTAATGGCAATGAAGTGGACTTCCGCTGAACAAAGATGTTTGTTGCTAGGAGCTCAGTTTCCTTTTCAAGATCAAACTGACCATTACAATTTGAGAATACATTTGCAGTTCCAGTGTTAAAATTGTCTCAAAGCTTGTCCCATACTTTTTCAGTCTGTGTGATATTTCTTATTACACATGTTCCAGGCCAAGGCAGTGTTAGGTCGGATGCTTATTCTAGGATGTATGCAAAGCTGATGGCTGAGGAACATCAGTGCCAACGATACTAGTACCTGGGCAGGTAATAGGATTGGCACGTTCCTTTCTTGCTAAGGTAAGCGGGTGTTCCGAGTTGATAGCGAGTATTATCCTCATTTCCTGAAGAGAAATGGTCTGTAATGAAGCATAGACTGTTATTTTGTTGGCATGCCTTTTTTGGACTGAGATGAAAATTTCAGGTTGAAGTGCTTAGAATGTATTTGCCTTTATTTAGTACAATTCGAGTGAGCATTCAACGGGAATGCTCTATAAACTGACCCCAAGCAGTTCGGATACCATAAGGGTGGTTTAGAAGAGAAAAGGTGGCTAATTAGGGTGTATTGACCAGATGGTGGCAGAGTTGTTTTGGCATTACATTTTTTTATCTATCAGAATTCGATTTTTGAGATTCTCTGGGTCCAATGTGGTAGTCACAAAAAGGTTTTTGATCTCTTTCTGCTAGCTTCCCTGGTTTTCAACATAACTTTTCGTGCCAGAGGGCTTATACTCGAGCCCCTATGTCACAGCAACCCTTTTTGTGATGAGATGCCCCAGTAGCCCATATGGCTACCATAGCATGAGTGCCTTGTAAGCGCCCAATTTGGGTCGGAAGATGATTCTATCACCCTGCAAGTGTGTTATGGTAGAAGCTGGTGGCAGCAACAATGTAGTATGGTACCTTTGCAGTATTAATGTATTTTTTATTAAACTCTACTCCTGGCCATTTTGTTTTGGACCATCCCTTTCTCTGTGTGGACCACAAAGCAGGCCTAAAATGGCCATTGTGTTTACATGGAATCATCCTGAACACAGCCCTGCAGCCTCCAAGTGGTTAAATTGCGTTAGCTTGGTTTTCTGCTCAGGCATACCCAATACACACCCTGTATGGGTGGACCTATGTGTTTGGTTAAAACTATTGTGTGCCAGTTTGGTGTGTGATTGGAGGGCTGGTTTAATCCAGCCCCTAAGTGAATGCTCTTATCTATGGGAGACCTTGTGCATTCCTCAGATCAGTAGTTTCTAACCTGAATTGCTGGAGGATTGCCACAAAGATGGGCTGGTGCATCTGAGGACCTGGATTGGCCATATTGGCTGGATTCTGCTCTGCCCCAGTTTCTTTTTAAGGCTGCTGGAAGTCCTACCTGGGCTTTTTCTTGTTATCCACTTGGCCCTGCTTGCTGGCTGGACTGGCAATCCTGTCTTGGGGCTTTTTCCGGGTCGTTACTGGGCTGCCTCTCTGCAAAGTCCTCCTGGACTAAGTGCTTCGAGGTACAGCCTGGATGATTGCTGGGTTGGCACAACTCCAACTCTGTCGTGGGCCACCCTGGGTCACCTCCATCTGTTGTACCAGGAGTGGAACCATCTTCTTCTGTCTACTTTCCCTGCTTTGTCCGTCAAGCTGCCCAAACCCCCTTGGTTGGGTTCCTCCATCTTTCTGGTACCTTTTGCATTGCTGCTTCTGCCTGGTGGGTCATCCCCTTGGGTTTATGGATGTGTTTTATTTGTATCCGTATGGGTCATCACTGGTTCAAGGTTTAGGTCCTTGGGTACCAGACCCTTGTCCTAGCCCTGTAAATCAAGCCTGGCATTACCAGATTATCTCGCCGTTACTTAGCCAAATCCTCAGTGACTGGTACTGAGAGTACTTGTTCAAGGTCCTAATCTATTCCTTGAAATAATCTTCAGGGGTCTTTTAGGTGCAGGAGTAGTAGGGTTTTGCGGGCCCCACTACTGTTAGCTGGGTATCAAACCTGGAACTCTGCAATGGGGGTGGGGGGGGGGAAATCTCATTTGCTTTTCACTGGTGTTGATTGTTTCTTTGGATGCATCTGTGAGGTAGAATTAGTGGTCACTTCGTTTTAACTCATAGCTGTGAGTGACCTATGGACGTTTTCCAACTATGTCCTACGTGGATAACTTCTACAAACTCTTTAACTCGTGCAAAGTGATTAAAAAGGGTACTTAACTGACTTTTGATAGTTTTGTTGGTCCTCCAAAGGTTCCTGGAGTTTTTCACCAAAGACAGACATTTTATTACTTACCTGCGATTTATCGGGAATTAAATGTTCTAAATCAATATAAAATTGTATCAAAGTTAGGCTTAATATTATCTGGCTTGATGGCCCTTTGGGCATTATTTAAATGATTTAACCCCTACACCTCCCGCTAGGTACTATACTTAAGTATTATGGTTTACCTTTGATTCGCTTGTTTACTATAGGTTGTGGGGAGCATGGTGTCTGCCAATATATTGGCTTTTGTGGGTCCTGCATATGATGAAGCAATGTGTGTTGCCTATGTTTATAGATCCCCTTTTCTCCCCACCAATTAATATCAGAATACCGTCAAGGTCTTTTTATTTGACACATAACTTGCACTTCTGCTAATGTTTGTACTTAAGTGCAAAAGGTCCCCTTGCTGTAATTTTAAATTGTCCATCACATAATGGGGAGGATTAAAGAGTAAAACAAAGGAGAAATTACCTTTACACTTTACATTTCCACTATGTTTGTGGAAAAGTATAAATGCCTTGCCCCCCAAAAGAATTCGTGATTGCAGCAGGCTTTTACAACAATGGATTCCTCTGGAACCCACCTACTTTTACTGTGTGTTTTTTTTAGGAATCCATTTCATTTTCATTTATTGGTTTCTGATATGCAGGCGCCCGATCGCACAAATCCTTTGAGGCGCAAAAGTCATCTGGTAGCAGCCAGGATGTTAAAGCACATGCATGCCATTGACATTTAATTAGGGTTGGTAAGCAAATACTTTCAAGGCACAAGAGAGTGCATTGCAGAATTTCTTAGGAGATATGGAGGGGAAGGGCGAGTGGCCGAGCAGGGAGAGGAATGATGAAGGGAGGGTTGGATTGGAATGAAAGTATGTGTAGTTTATTGAAGAAGTAAAAGTGCTAAGGGGTCTGAAAGTGCATATCAGGTAAGTGCTATGGTGGTAAAAGAGAGATGGAAGGAGGCAGAGAAGGTGTGGTGGCGAAAGTGTTAACCATGGTGGAGGGGTAAGTAGAGAGGGGCATCTGGGGTGTCTAAGTGCTTATATAGTTGGAAAAAGGGGTGTCCGGATGAAGGATGGAGTGGAGTCATGCAGGTGAAGTGTCAGGTGTATGAAGCTTGTAGCAGGTGGGTTGCTAGCTTTGTGATTGTATTTGGATAGTTTTCTAAAGGTAGTGTGGTAGTTTGTTCCATTGGGTGAGGGCAATGGAAGAGAAAGATTTGCCTCTGTGCTTTTTGCGCTGAAATTTGAGAGGTGTTAGTTTAGTCTTATTTGATGACCGTTAGTATCTGCATGGGATGACAAGCTTAAGGAATGATTGGATGCATGAGGGGCTAGAGGAGTGGATGGTCTTGTCGGTAATGTTTATAATTTTCAGTTCTATTTTAGATTTGATGGATAAGCAGTCGAGTGTTTTTAGAGCTGGAGTGAAATGGTCATAAGGCTTGAGGTGTCTAACTCATCTTCCAGTTTTAATTTGGATAATTTTTAGCGGTTTTAGGTTTTCTCTGAGGACAGACTCGTATAGAGAGAATTGCAGTATTCTTGTTTGGCGATTATTAGGACATTGGTGTTGATGATGTTTTGGTGAAGTCCAAGTAAGGGAATGTCTTTCTAAACATGTGTTGGAGGTACTTTATTTTCATTTTTTAACTTTTTTTTTATAAGGTCTTGTATATGTGATTTAAGGGATAGGGCTGTTTTGTTAGGATTGCCAGGTTGCATGCTTCTGAAGTGGGTGAAGAGGGGATTCATAGGTCAGTGGGCCATATAAGAGGCAGGTGGTGACTGTGTTGGGTGTCAAAGACCAAGACCTCTGTCTTGCTGTATTAGAAGCATAAGTTGTTTTGGCACATCCATTTTTGTATGGCTGTAAAACGTTTGTTGATGGAGTTGGATTCGATGTTTGGTGAAGTTGAGAAGGCAAGATGTGTGTCATCTGCATTTTATTGAAAATTGTGTATGAGTTGTTCTGTAATGTGCATGAGGGGCTTGATATAGGCTTTGAAGAGCCAAGGGGATAAGGTGGATCCCGGAGGCCCTCCTTAAGTAACTTACCTTGGGATGGATAGGAAATCTCCAACTGTTACTGTGGTGGTGCAGATTTGGAGAAAAGACTCAATCCATCTTCACCACGAAGATTTTCACCCTGTTAGACTTTTGTCTCTGTCAATGTTGCCATTGTGTGACTTCTGTCATTTTGATCTTTGCTGATGTGAGTTTTCTAACCTTAAACTTGTCTGCTCCAAGTTTTCATTTTGAATCCTGCCACTTCCTTAACTTTCATTTTTGCCACTGTGAAATTCTGTCACTTTAAACTTAGCTGCTGTGAGCTTCCTAACTCTGAATCTTGCCATGGTGGGACTTTCTTGCATTTTAATTTTGCCATTGTGCGACTGTCATTTTGAACGTAGCTGCTGTGAATATCAACTTTGAATATTACCACTGCGAGATTCTGCATGTTGACTCTGAATGTTGCTGTTGTGAGTTCTAAAACTTTGAATGTACCACTGTGGGACTTTCTCACTTTGAATATTGCCACTGAGGGTTCTGTATCTCCCAATTGTGCCACTGTGAGGTTTGATGCATTTTTAATTGTGCCACAATGAGGCCCTGCCACTCGGTCACTGTGAGACTTTGCCACTTTTTAGAGCATGCCACCTTGAGTTCACCACATCTAAACTTCGCCACTGTGCCTCCCGGCCACTTAGAACTCTAACAATCTAACCTTCCACTATTAATTCTGGTCACTTTGAACTTTCCACTTCAAACTGTACCTCTGTGAAGCTGGTGTTCCCACATCACAAGACGTTGTCACTGAGAGACCATCACCCCCCTAAGGCCTTAGCCACTGTGATCCTGCTATCACCACAAGGCCACATTCAGCCAATCGCCACTGCAAGGCACCATTGTTATGGTGTCTTATGCCTATGAGGCCCTAATAGAGTGAAGACTTACAACTTGCAGAATCTGCCATTGCGATGCCTCGCAATCAGAAGCTTCTAACACTACAAGGCCTCATCCACTGCAAAACCGCACCAGCAAAACAACCCCTAGGATAAGGGCACAAGTTTGCTGCTGGGATAGTTTTCCCTAAGATTGTTTACCCCTGGTATACCTATGTCCCTGGGACAGTCTGTAACTGGGATAGTTCTGCCCCTTGGATAGGTCTTATCCCTTGGATAGGTGTTGCCCCTGGGATAGGTTGGTCCTGGGATAGTTTGACCCCTTGGATAGTTTGGCCCCTGGTGGGATGTTGCACCCTTTAATATCACCCTACACACTACGTGTCTGCCCTATGGAGGATCAGCACAAACAAACAGCTATTGCCGCTGAAAAGTCCAACAAATGAGGAACATTGACCAAGGAAAAAAAGTAGCCACCACACACAAACTCTGTGCGATTCAAAGAGGAAAAATCATGTGGACAAGCAGACAATCCACCAGCAAAAGACCCAAACACCCAACTTAACTGGAAAAACAGATCCAGAATCTAACAAGAAACCTAACATCTAACCAACAAGGCCACACCGCAAAAACACATTGTATAAGGAAAGGTCAGCGCACAAGAGTCAAAATAGAGCCAAGCAACCAGAAGAAGACCAACCATTTCAAACCACCACACCGTAGAGCCAACCAATACAGCCCACCTTACTGCCCACTGGAAGAGAGCCCCTTTGCTAGAACAAGATCAAAATCACTCTACTAATATGGTTTGGTCGCTTCACATGCGACAGGCTGGGAGGTGTTTCAAGTGAATGTTAGAGGGGTGTCACTGACTACACACAGAGGGGCACTTAAGGCGATTAGAGTGGATTCCAAGGCTAGTGAAATCAGGATCAGTGATCTTGAAAATAGATACAGGGTATATCACATAGGAAGTCTACTCTGAGAAATCAAAACTGAGTTGCTGCAGTGCCGTGACTTGGCTGAAAGGGAAACTCAATATATGCATAAATCTGTACTGGCTTACAGCTATGGGGAGGTGGATAGACCAGGTGGAGCCCTGCCCAGAGCCATACATTTGAATGCTGGTAGCATTACAATCACAGAGATTCAGACATCACAGGGCATGCTCCACACACAGATGACGTATCCATCTGTGATGCTTTCATCAAATTTAATGAATCCCTACATGCAAATTGAGATACAACATCTACCGAAGACATGAGGGCATATGTATTTGACATAGATTTACTGACCCTTTCCGCAGATGCTGCAGAATTGTTAAATGCGCCAATTAAGTCGGAAGAGTTTGCAACAGCAATCTCAGGCTTACAATCGGGCAAGGCTCCCAGCTCTGACAGCTTGGTGGCAGAGTTCTATAAGGAGTGTAAGCATACCCTTGCACCGCTCCTCTTGCAAGTATGGCATAAATCCATGGCATAAATCCATGGCCTGTGGGATATTACCACCCATGCAACACAAAGCAGTTATACGGTTTTAATCAAACCAAATAAACCATTAGAGCATATGGGGGCTTACCATCCATTGTGCCTCAATAATACAGAAACAAAGGTCTTACTAAACTTCTTGTGAGTAGATTGTTGCCACTGATGCCACATCTAATCCATCCGGATCAGGTAGGATTAGTTCCCACTATATCAACGACATTAAACTTAAGGCGGCTCTTTCGGTATCCTGTCAAAGATCGCCCCTCGTCTGAATGCCATTGCGGCGGTCTTGGATTCAGAGAAGGCATTCGACTCGGTCTCCTGGAACTTTCTGTTTGCGTTTCTGGAATCGTAATGACTAGGCCCTTTCTTTATTGGGGCTGTTCACCAACTATATTCCTCCCGCCCGACCAGGATACATGCAAATAGAGTCCTGTTGTCAGTGATAGCACTGGGTAGAGGTACGAGACAGGGGTGCCCCCTGACCTCCTTCTTTTTGCTGTATGCCAATGGCGTAACAGCTCCGTAAAAAACACAGATAGTGCGGTCTGTGCATGTTTGCCCCTCCAGACATTATATCTATATATGCAGACAATGCTCTGCTGTACATCTATCATTTGGAACAAAAGCTTAATTTAATTCTTGAAGAAATACAAACCTTCTCACAATACTGGGATATTGTATAAATTGGTCCAAATCTGAATGATTCCCCATAACCCAGAACACAAATCCACCTAGGGACATGTTGGGGTTCATGTGGGCTCTGGAGGCTATCACATACTTGGAGATTCGAGTATCTACATCTGCAAAGTCACTCTACACTGACAATCTATCTGCTTATCTCCAGTCTCTAGTAGCAAAATTGGACTTCTGGTCTAGATTACCACTTTCTTTATATGGCCATCTCTCACTCCTGAAGATGGTGATGCCACCTAAACTCCTATATTATTTCCCAACCATATCGATTTGGCCTGGTTGGGCATTCTTCAAAACAATCAGATCCATGGTTTTGAAATTCCTTTGGGCTCCGGAACTGCTAGGATGGCCTTGGCTGACATGACAAAGCCATACGACCAGGGATGCCCGGGGGCCCCTGACTGAGTTCTTTTATCTGCTTGCACAGACCCAATTTGCTGTGCTTTGGTACGCAGTGTCTCCAATACATCAGGATGTAGCGATTGGAAAATTCAGTGTGAAGTCGCTCGACGTATGATCTATTCTATTTGGGCACAAATATTATGATACTTGCACCCTCTACCCGGTACGAACAATGGTTAGTGCCTGGGCTAGGCTGTCCAAATGACTGAAGATTATCACCCCATACAGCAGGAAGGCGCCCTTGTGTGGTTTCCCTGATATAATAGCCACCCCGAACAAGAGTATACAAGTAACATGGGATGCTGAGGGGAAACTTACAATGGGTGACATTTTTCTGGATGGAACGTTCGTACCGCTGACTGACTTTACTGCCGTGCTTGGAAACAAATTAATTATATTGTTGCAATAACACTAAATGAGCACAGTCCTTAGACGAAAGTGGCCATCATATCACACTGAACCCGAAACACATACATTATTGGACACAATTACGCAAGAAACGACTGAGCACACACTAGTGTCGAGTCTATATAGTAAAGTGCAGCGGGCCTCTAAAACTACATTCCGAAACCGAGCCCAATGGGAATTAGACATGGAACACAGTATATCAGATGACACATGGGCAAAGGATTGTTTCCTCACTAAAGCAGTCTCCCTTAATGCTAGATACCACTTGATCCAGTTTAAAGTACGCAACCGACTGCATTATACGCCGGCAAGGTTTGCCAAATTCTCTCCCAAGTAGTCCAGCCCTAAATGTCACATGGCACCAGCCAGCTTCTTGCATATATTCTGGGCCTGTCCAGTGATACTGGAATTCTGGTCCAAGGTAGCAGACACATTGGCAGGGATGACTGATGTATCCCCAACATTATCGCTATCCAAATACCTACCGGAGGACATAGGTAAAACGACAGTGGGAATATGCAGATTGTTTCATCTCACCTGCCTAATCGCCAAGAAATGTATACTTAAACAATGGAAATCAGACCCAGCCCCAACACACCAGGCAAGAAACCTACATTTCCACCGTCCCACTGATCTGTTGCCCCAAGAATATATGGCAAAGTTAGCAGGCCTCCACGCACAATGCATACTCAACAGTGGTTACTAATATGTAAAATGTCTATCTGTATACTTGAAGTTGTCTTGTGTTGATACCAGAGCTGTACACGATTCTAGCAGGAGCCTTCACGGTGAATCCCTCTGTATATTGTGAGCTATATGCTGTAAGTGTTATTGACAATGTTTTTCATTAACTATACTCATTGATGACAAAACAATGTTGTCAAAAAAAGAAAACATTCACCCAAAGTGTCACCCTCTAGATCTACTCAACAAAGAAACAGAAGCAACAAAACTGAATACAGAATCTAAAGGAAAAACAAATCAATACCAACTCAAATTACCAACACCACCCTCAAAAGCAGGGGTGTTGCTAGGTCTGGAAAAGACCTGGGGCTACGCTATTGTCGGAACTGTCGGGACTGGGGGCTAACTAGCCTTTTGGTTGTAGCTCCTGAGATTTTATCCGGGGCTACAACCAAAAGATCAGGGGCTATGGCCCCTTTAGCCCCCCCTAGCAACGCCTCTGCTCAAAAGGCAAACACAATCCAGAAAACAAAAATATACACTGGAACCTAGTCAATGGTAGATCAATGTCCAGACCCACTGCAGAGATATACAAATTTATAAATGAGGGAGGAACAGACATCCTTTTCCTTACCAAAACCTGGTTAACTCAAAACTTCAATGTACTCTCACACGAATCCCTACCCAACAACTACAAATTGAATCAAGCAAACAGGGAAGGAAAAGGAGGAGGAGGTCTTGCGGTTGCATACAAACACCACCTAAAGATGACAACAGCACCACCACTAAACATCCCAAACACTTTGTGATTTACCTGCCAACACGAATACTAACTAACCTCCCAAAAATGCCTCCAGTTCAGAAAAGTAACTGGAAATCCATAAACATCCCAGAACTAAACATCAGACTAGAATCCAGAAAAACACCAATCACCATCTTGGACTCATCCAACATCAAAGAAAGAACTGAGACAATCCAAAAATGGATCACAAAAATACTAGTTGACATCGCACCAGAAAAACCATTCACCTCTTCAATAATGAAGACAATGACAACATGGTTCACACCCCACATGAGACGAATGAAGAAAACTAAAAGGAAAGTGGAACATGAAGGGAGGAAAAACTACGATCAACAGAATAAAATCAAGTACTAAAGACAGATATGACTATACAAAGCCGAAATACTCAAAGCAAAACAACTATATGACAATGAACGTTATCACAAATGCAAACAACACTCAGAAAGAGATGTTCAACATCATCAACGTGCAAAGAAACCCAACAGCCTTTAACAACACACCCACACCAAAACTATCCAATGATCTTGCAGACCACATCAAAAACAAAATCACAAACATCCAGCAAGTTATCAAGAGCATGCCAAAAAACACCAACTACCCTAACCAGCCAATTGTAATTGTATTGGTTGTTTATAATGCACTTTATACACAGAGGTTTCTAAGCACGGACGCGGGGATCGAACCTGTGTTGCGCCGTGTCATCTTGCTTCCAAGGCGAGCACGTTGCCACTGAGCTATCCTCCCGGTGCCGGAAACCAACTAAAAGACTAAACAACTACTCACCAATTTTGACAGAAAAATTCACCAGCCTAGTAAACAAAAGCAACAGAGCCGGCTCACCAGCAGATCCTTACCCAACAGACATGTACAAGACTATCCTCACCCAAACATCCCTTGGAGAATACTTCTGCAACCTCTTCAACCATTCACTCGCAACAGGAAATGTGCCACGAGCCTTCAAATCGGCATACATTAATCCACTGCTCAAAGACCCATCAGGAAACAGACAACCTAACCAACTACAGACCAATTTCAAATATCCTGTATCCAGCAAAACTCCTAGAAAGCTACATTTGCGAACAAATCCTGTAACTTGTACAAAACAATTGGATACTATACAAGGAACAAGTCGGATCCAGATCCATGAGAGGAACGGAAACAGCATTGATACCTATATGGGATGATCTTAAAAGCCAACGCAGACTCCAGTGTCACATTGGCTCAAGTACTACAAGATCATTTTTTTTGTTTTTTACTTTATTTGTTTTTGTTGTTAATTACAACTATTTCAAATATCAACATGGGTGATAAAGGTTTTCCAGGAGGCACCGCAAAAAATTGCTTAAAAGGTGTTAAAATATAGCCTAAAATTAGTACATATAAAACGTTAAAATACTAGGACACAAGACAAAATCAGTGCATATGATAACAACAACATTTTAGAAATAGGGAATTACAATTAAATTCCATTTACCTGTGCAAAAATGAATCTTCATGAAGCTTTAAAGCAAGTAAAAAAGTTCACAGTAGCATATATATCGATATCTGGTTTGCATTAAAAAATGTTGACCACATTGTGTCTTTAGTTAACGTTAGGAGTTGACCAAAATGTTTAAAAAAGGATTCTTTCCTCTGTGGTGCCAAACAAGGGCAGTAGCTTCACAGAATCTGCAGTTTAGATCAGCATTCAGTGCTTTGGAGTGCAAGGCAATTTGAATTTTTGTGGGCCAGAGGTTCAAACGGATTCTCAATAGAACTGCAGCGTACCTAGGGTCTGGGAATTTCAGACGGTATGGTGGAATTTTGTGTAAAGGTTTTAATTGAAAGGCCTTGGCATGGAAAATTAAATGGGCATTACACTTTTCCCACGTTGAACACCAGTCCCAGCACCACAATTTGGATTTAGCTTTATCTGGTATTCTAGTAATAATTGCAGGGTGATATCAGCTTTCATTAGTTAATCTTTGCAGTAGGTTTCCCATGCATATATTGGACTGTTCACATGACCATTTAGAGCGGCAGTTAATAACCGGATTAAGGTCATAGCATTAGTAGGGCTACAGAGACATTTCCTAAATAGAGCTAAGGCTTGCAAAGCAACCATTCTAGATAGAGAAACTAGGCCCAGCTCATAACGGAGGATAACAATTGGTCTACTCTGGGGTAAAGACAACATTTTTTCCAGACTGGAACATGCGAAAAATGACCACATTTTCTTTTGATTATTTCGCCTTGAGTTGTTAAAGTTTGCATTTTTGCCTTTAGCTCTTCTTTGTACGGAAGGTCGGCGATGCTATTGCTAATGTTTTGTCCCAAATACCTATATTCATTCACAACACAAACAGGAGTGTTGGCAAGTGACCAACGGAATTTAAATTTAGATTTGTGCGTAGTGGTATACAATATCAAAGTGTCGGATTTCTGGACATTGATGGTTAAGCCATTGATTTGTGCATAATTATCCAGGGCATTCAATTTTCTTTGGAGTCCTGCAGGAGTTTGATCAATTAAAACCAAAGCATCGGCGTATAGGAACCAAGATACCTCCCTGTTACCAATTTCAGGAGGTGAGGGGGTACAAGTATGATCTTAAACAATGTTAATGTCTTTAATATAAATATTTAAAAGAATAGAAGCTAAAATGCATCCTTGTTTCAGGCCCAAGTAGTTTGGAATTGCTGCTGTTAACGATCCGTCCTTGGTCAACTTCACCTTCATGGACGTATCAGAGTAAAATTGGTAGCAGATTCAGAATATAAAACAGACAACATGCATTCATCACTTTGGACCATAGCAACTCAAGGATACTGAATTGAAGGCTTGTGTAAAGTCTATGAAAGCCAAAACAATGGGTTGTTTTGTGATGGTGGCTTTTTTTTTAATTACGAATAAAAGGAGTAAATTTAGGGACGTTCCTAGTCCTTTGACAAACCCTGATTGGTGGCAATCAAACAGAGCAGCTGTCTTCATCCATTCCATTAGATCTTTTAAAATTATTCTACCAAAGATCTTACCTGGGATGTCAAGGAGTGCCATAGGTCTA
Organism: Ambystoma mexicanum; assembly: GCF_040938575.1. Lineage (NCBI taxonomy): Eukaryota > Metazoa > Chordata > Amphibia > Caudata > Ambystomatidae > Ambystoma > Ambystoma mexicanum. The sequence continues at coordinate 891,396,473 of NC_090931.1, forward strand.
TAATTAGCTGGTTCATTATGGTTGCCTTTCCTAAAAATTGGAATTATAATAGACTCTTTCCAAGATCTTGAAATGTCACCCGTCTTGAGAACTTTGTAGATCCTGGAGCATGTAGAAATCAATTGGATACTAAGTCGGCTCCAGATCCATGAGAGGAACGCAAACAGCATTGCTATCTATATGTGATGATCTAAAAGCCAACACAGACTCAATTGTCACATTGGCTCAAATACTACTAGAACTATCAGCAGCCTTCAACACAGTCCACCACGAAACACTCATCAAAATACTCTGAGAAATAGGAATCAGCAGCACTGCATTAGTATGGTTGAAATCCTTCCTAGCAGAAACACTGTGGCTAAACCCCTCCCACTCAGCACCTCGCACAACAACCTGCGGAGTTCCACAAGGCTCATCACTCTCACCATTGCTCTTGAACATCTGCATGATCCCTCTCATCAAAAGGCATGATCTCACTTGTTACTACACAGACGACACAAAAATCATCTACAAAATCAACACTAGTGGAGAACAAGACCCGACCCTTATCAACTGCCTCACATAAATAAACCATTGGATGAGTACCAACAGCCTTAAACACAACCCAGACAAAACAGAAATCATGATCACGCCCAATGACCCGTTGAACCAGCCCTACATTCCATGGCCTACCGAAATGGAAAATCAACCAGAACCTTCCAAAGTGGTCAAACATCTCAGAATATGAATGGACAGTGAATTAACACTCAAACCACAAGTTAATACAGTAGTAAAGAAGTGCTTCTTCCAACTACACGCAATCAAGCGGATACTACCTTTCTTCACCTTCCCGCATAGAACACCCAGCTTCATCTCCCTTGTCATGTCAAGAAAAGACTACACCAACAGCATCTATCTCGGCAGGCAAGACTACCTTACCAAAAAACAAAAACAAATGCAGAATGCTGCAGCAAGACTACTCCTCAGACTCACTAGGAGAGAACACATCACACCAGCACTGAGAACCCTACATTGGAAACCAGTCAAAAAAAGAATCTTCGGGGGCGCTTCTGAGCAACCAACATGGTGGTCACATAACTCTGGAGCTCTGCAATGTACTGCTGAATCCTGTGAAATTTTAGTGGCCGAATGTTGGATTGAGGTCAGAGTGGAATTCAGTTGCACCAGGACAGCTGTCGTGACCCTCCGGCCAGGCCCTAGAGTCCGGTGGCCCTCATGGAGTCTGGTGGCTCATGGGCTGGAGCGCTGTGGGGACTGTCGCATGGGGCTGGGACCCGGCGGTTCTGTCCTCCACTGCAAGAAACAGACCGGCTGCTCTTCCCCACTCTATTGAACTTGCAGGTAAGGCGGGTGGGGTCTGGAGGCTTAGCAGCTGCCAGTGATCATGGTGCCCCCCCTTCCCCTCTGGGAGCCCTGACAATAGCGTGACCAGGTGTGGAGAAGATAAGGGGAGCGGCAGGGGTGACAATAGAGGACTGATGCCCTGAATTGTGGATGGCCGAGGGCTGCTGAGCGGAGGCGCTACCCTCCCCCCACGTGCGCTAGGGTTTCCATTTATTCAAGCTGAACGCAACTGACATGTGAGCAGGCCAGAATGGGCGTGGACCGGTGGCTGACAACCCTGGATGATGGGGTGGGCGGCACAGCGACTGGATCGGCCCGGGGGAAGCGTGCACCAGCAGAGTAACACTACAGGCCAGGATTGAGGCGGGGCTGTGTCAGGGTGCATTCATTGGTCTTTCTCATGTCTGGACGATCTGCTCTTCTGGCGGCTGAGACTGCATCAGCGTCCTTAGGCTGGGAACACCCTGCGAAGTGGTGAACTGTGAAGGATGCGGCTGGGAAGGGGGTTGGAAAGCCTAGTGAGACGTGAACATCACTCTGCCATGGTTTATGGCAGCAACAAAAAACAGGGTAACCGGGATGGCTTTGCCAGGTTAGTGCCCAATACCCCCACATATCCACAGGCCACTTCGGAGGGTCCAGAGTCCCTCCCTTTCCAAGGTAAGAAACAGCACCTGACTGCAGGCACATACTTCGAAGCATGCAATAAGGGTTTATTTCAGTAAATTCGAAACTTGATGACATCATGGCTAAACTGGGCTCATTGAAAGTGAAACTGGATCAGGAAAGTGCCTGGATGATGTTGGCAGAGGAGAGGATAAGTAGGTCTGAAGATTATACTATTGGCCTGCGATCCTCACTGGCTAAGATACAGAAGAATTTTAAAGGGTTCCAGGCCACGTGTGAAGATCTGGAATCCTGTTCAAGTAGGAATAATATCTGTATAATAGGGGTGCAACATGCAGGGGAGACTAAAGAACTTAGTGGAAGATCTGTTGAAGAAGTTTCTGATGTCTCAGCGCTGACGCCATATTTCCCAGAGGATCGTGCACATCCTTCACTAGACCCCAAACCTAAGTCAGGGGCCCTGACCTATCATCGCTCGCATCCTGAATTATTGGGATAGGGATCTGCTTCTATGCTGTGCAAGAGAGAAGGGCGAGCTGGGCTATGAGGTGAGCAGGATCTTTTTGTATCCGGACTTCTCCATCGCTGTCCAAAATGAGCACAAATCATTCCAAGATGTAAAGAAACTCTTACGGGAGAGGCATCTTCAGTACTCTATCCTTTTTCCAGTGCGACTGTGCTTTTAACAATGGGAGCAGACATTATTCTTTGCGGTGCCCGAGGAGGCAGTCAGATTAATTGAGAGAAATATCCCACTACTGAAAGCAGACGGAATTGCAGACACGGGTTATGGGATGGCTAGGATGGTCTTTGTGGTAGCTCCAATATGGCCTCCACAGAGGGGGGATTGTCCTGGCTGAGGGATGGATCAGCATAGGATATGCCGCTGGGGCTTTGGGGGGCAGTGAGCGGCATTATGTGGCAGGCAGTATGTTTTGGGAATCTAATCATTCATTGGCTACCTTAAACATGCATGACTCATCCTTATTTGTGGGCCAGCATCTGAGTGATCGGCATGTATAATAAATATCCTGTGCTGCTTCTAGATGAGATTGCACTCTAGCGCTGGTAATAGCCACCTTCTTCATGGCTATATGGGGGGGGGGCGATTAAGTTATTTATGGGAGCAGTCCCACTTCCCCCCCCGCCGAGGGCACAATGAGCACACAAAATGTGTGATGTGTAATAGATCTGCTGGCCTCAATTCTTAAGTTGGGCAAAGAACTGGGGTAGGCAGAAAGACCCTGCTCAGTGGGTATATCCTTTCAAGTAACAATGTGATTGCAGTCTTCTCGCAGCGCCCTCTAATTGCGAGACTGCAGTTAGTTTAGTGTTTCACTATAGGGTTGTTATGTCAAGGGGATACATTGCATGTGTTGGGGATGTCATAAGGGAGAGGTATGGAGACGAGGGATTGGGGGGAAACTTATTAAAACACACTTGGTTGCCTACCAGTTTTTGCTGCAAACACGAGTACATGGAAGGACGTGATCTTTGGCGGCTAGATGGGAATGGATGATGATAAACAACTGAACCGGGCAAGGTTACATTTCTGAGTTGGAATATCAGGGGGCTCAACAACCAAGTGAAAGCAAGAAAACGGTTGGCATATGTTGAACGGCACAAGATCCAAGTACTGATGTTGCAAGAAATGCATGCCAATAGGGCGATACACAAAGCCTTTGCTAGAAAGTGGTGGCAGCACTGATACTACACTGATTATTCAATGTATTCAAGTGGGGCACTAACCTTGGTCTACATAACAGTAAAGTTTCAGCTCTTCTCCTTCAAATGTGACCCAATTGGGAGATTTGTAATAGTAAATGGGGTGCTGAATGGGGCAGCACGGCTGATTAATGTGTACAGGTCGAATATAGACGACCCCAACTTCTTCTGTCACATGTTTAGACTTTGTGACGCGACACCTGACATTCCGGTAATATGGGGAGGGGGACAGACATGAATACTGTTCTGGACACTGGGTTGGATTGCTCCAGAACCACAAGCAGGGGGCTGACTGGGGCAGTTGTGCACTGTTGGAGGGCATAGAGAATAGACAATGGGTCGATGCCTGGAGCTATACATGGTTGGCGCACAAATACACCTTTTACTCAACAGTTCACAAATGTCATCGCAAATTGACTATTGGGTGGTATCGGACTACCTGCTCAGGCAAGTAGTGGGGTGTAAAATACTAAATAGCACATTCTCTGACCATTCGCCCATTATACTTACTACTGTATTGGGGAGGGGTGTCTGTGGCAGACCGCCAATGCGATTCAAGCCGTTGGCCTTGCTTGACTCTGCCTTTGAAACCAACATCCGGTAACACATCCATATCTTCTTCGTGGCAAACCAGGGATCGGTGGAATCTGTGGCAGGCATTCAAAGCTTATGTACAGTGAATAGCAGTAAGTACTAAATTCGGGGTACTCCAGGTTATAGGTAGGGAGCTGGGAGAGTCGAAGGGTAAATTGAGGGATATAGAGCAGCAGCTGGCCGAGCAGCATAATGTGCATACTCTGGGGGATATCAAAAAAGAGCTGGATAATTTCATTGGGCGACGAGATATTTTGCAGTGCCAGCTATAGCAAGGAGCTATGGGGATGCAGCTAGACTGGGGCAGCCCTTTGCTGGGCTTGTGCGTGTGGAATTGCACAGCGGGGTGCCACTGGCGACCAGGGAGGTCAGTGGAGAACTCCATAGAACAGAAGAAGATACTGGGAATGTTTCTCCAATATTACACATCGCTGTACAATGCCCACCGTGGTAAGACCAGGGACGAGAACCTGACACTCTTGTGTGGGCTCCCTACGTCTCAGCTTTTGCAGGAGGCACCACTGAGGCTAGTTGAGTAGATTGCATTGGAGGAAATACTAGCTGCCATCGATAAGTTGCCGACGGCTCTCGGGGGGAACAGACTTGGGACTGAATTCTATAAACAGTATAAGCAGGGTCCTCATATGCTATAGCTTTGAAGAGTCATTAGGGAGTGGGGAGCTGCCAACATCCCTAAGGTAGGCGGTCATAACACTCCTGTTAAAACCTGGGAAGCCAGCGGAAGAGAGGGTCCTATCGCCTTCTCTCGTTGATTAATGTGAATACAAAAATATATTCAAGGGTCCTCATCACGTGGCTGCTGCCATTGATGCCCTTTCTGGTGCATCCGGACCCGTCGGGCTTCGTCCCGGACAGATCCACAGCACGGAATTTGTGGCTGCTTTTCAATATTATGTCACAAGTCAACCCGTGGCACAGGCAGTGGCTGTGATGTTGATAGCATCTTGTTAGATGTGATGAGTCACTATGGCTTTGGCCCATATATTATCTAATGTGTTTGGCTACTACACACTCGGGCTATGACTAGAGTCAAAGTCAGCTTGCAGGACATTGCAGGTGTTCCAGTTGGGTAGGGGGGTATGCGGCAGGGTTACTCCATCTCCTCACTTCTCTATGCACTGGTTATTGAACCATTGGCAGATCTGTTGAGGCATAGGCATGGGAGTAGGGGGCTGAGGTTGGCGGTGATGCCCGACATAGTGTCGCTATAGGCAGACGATGTCCTGATGTACATCAGAGATCCGGTAACTAACTTGCCTCAGATAATGGAGGATGTACTACTGTTCGGTAGTCACTCACGCTTGCTGGTAAAGTGGGCCAAATTAGAGGTTTTTCCACTTTCAGGCAGCAGAGCCCCTATTGGGATGTGGCTGGGTCTCAAATTTGCACTGCTCAAAATTATAATTATTCTGAAATTGCTCTAGTATTTCCTGAATGTCCCCTTAGTCCTACACAGATCGTTCTTCAGGAGGTTGAATTCAATGGTGACTTGCTTCATTTAGGATCTGGGAGGGGTGCACATGAAAGTGATGATTATGGCCATGCCGTACTCCTTTTGGGCCGACAGGTGCCAGATTTTGAGCTGTACGATCTGGTGGCACAGGTTAGCTTCGCAACGTTTTGTGGAGCCGGCAGAGCATGTCATACCCATGTTCGTATAGAAAGCAGAGCAGTAGCCCCAATGCAGCTGCAGGCAGCGCTTGTAAGCAAAGGGTACACTGACTTGTGCCTATTTTACCCACTGGCGGATACATTACGTGCGTGCCAGTCGGATTCTGGGGAGGATTGGGGTGGACCAGCCTTACTGTCAGCAGGGGCGTATGGGGTATACTTGATGTCAAACCGGCACTAGATAAGGCATTGTGGAGCGTGGCAGAGGCGCGGGGTAGAGTGAATGGGGCACCTGTTTCGGGATGGCCGGTTCCTTATGGGGCAGGAGTTTTAGGAGGAGCTGGGGAAGTTTGCTAATGCTTTTGCAGTACATCTGCATGTGGGAGGTTTTTCGGGCAAAATGGCACCAGTTTCCTGAGGAACCAACCCCACACAAATGTGGAGACTTCATCCATGCCTTCCAGGAATGCAGGAAATTAATTACTGTTTTCTGTAACCTGGTTCAGGCTGAGTCGAAGGACTCGCCAGCGTAGGCACGCCAGGGCTGGGCAGCCACCTTGGGAATAGAGATATCTGATGAAATGTGGTATACAGTGGGAAGGTGTCTGCTCATTTGGTCGAAAAAAAAAGATCGAATGACCATTTGGTCGAAACCAAATGGTAGAAAAAAAAATGGTCGAATTTTTTTTATTTATTTATTTATATATTTTTTTTTTTTCGTTTTGTTTGGTTAAAAAAAAAATAATATATAAAAAGGTGGGTTGGGGGGAACCCCCCAAAAAAAAAATGTAAAAAAAAAAATAAAAAAAAAATTCGACCATTTGGATTTCGACCATTTGGTGTCGACCAAATGGTCATTCGACCATTTGGTTGTCGACCAAATGACTGGTAACCGAGTGGGAATGCTGGCCAAACAGGTCTCATAAAACTCTAAGTTTAGGCCAATTTGGGTCAGGATTCTACACACATTACGTTATACCCCATATATATTGAGCAAATTCAGTGGAGGAGTACCTCTGGTCTGTCCTAGATGCAAATCGGAAGAGGCGAACCATTTGTACATGTTCTGGTCGTGTCCGAAATTACAGGACTTCTGGTCAGGTATATGTGCTGAACTAACCTCAGTGATGGAATGGAGGTTCCTGTGGACTCCTGCTGAGCCCTATTGGGTTATTATAGTAAAATGGGGGATTTGATGAGGATGTTCTTGCATATGGCATTCTTGCTAGCTGTTATGGCCATACTGTTATGTTGGAAACTAGGGGCGAAACCCACACTGGCAAACTGGATGGTGGTTCAGACTTGGAAAACAATAATGAGGAGGTTTATGCTTCTCTTCAACTGGCAGGGAGATGTCCCAGGGATATCTGGTTGCATTACCAGGCATATCTGTTTGAGCAAGACGACGGGGCTGAAGAAGTTGTGTTAGAGTAACGGGTGTGAGTGGGTAAGAGCCGGCATACCTGATTAGTAACTGTAATGGCAACTATTGAGGTGCGTGGGTTAAGAACTGCTGTACTGTCACCAACTGCCGTAACTGTGTGTCCATCCAGAATTGTTCAAGCTGTATGGCACCAAGTGCTCAAATAAAGTTAAAAAAAGAATCTTCTTAAATACTCTGCATAAGCCACACAGCAATCCACAGCCAAGGAGCAGAATTCATACAGGGAAAAATTTCCATCTACCAACCAAATTGAACACTAAGGTCCAGCAACGACATTCGCCTCGAATCAAAACAATACTCAAAGTGGAAATTTGGTGTATCAGCATTCTCCTGCACCTCAGAAAAACATTGGAATTCACTCCCTGAGGAAATACGAACAACAAGGAACCACCTAAAATTCAGAAAATTGCTAAAAACATGGCTCTAAACAGGAAACACTGTTGAATGATTACAGCCAACACAACACAAGGGAAACACCCAAAACAACTGAAATCTAATGAACCAAAACCTGGATTGCCCAAATAAAGAACGCATTTTAAAACAAACCACCATAGAAGAATATGAACCCTGCCAGACTAACATAACCATCGCATTGAAGGACACAGACTACTAACATCACTAACTAACCCTGCAAAATACTTTCAGATATCCTGCATAATCACCTTCAAACACCAAACTAAACACACACATACTTCTACCGCAACAGCAACCTAAAACCACCACAAAATGCACACACGCAACACCCAACTTAACACAACACACCGCAGAAAACGAAACCAATTGCACACAAATCCTCTCACACTCATACAACAAACACAACCTAATACTTACCAACACTTACCAAACCTAGCATACAGTGACTGTTTTTTGGAAACTGAAGCTAAAAGCAGCACATCAAAGCGCTCTCTCACGCTTTCACTCTATATCGCACTAACTAATCCCTCTCCGTCCTTTTCAGATCCGCCAGAGCACCTGCAGACCATAAAAGTGGTGTGCAGTATAAATCACAATAACATAACATTTTAGGGCAGTCTTGTAATGCAGGTGTTTAAGAAGTGTGGGGTGACTGATGTGTCAAACGCTGAAGAGTGGTCTAGAAGGAACCGGCAGGTAGGATGGTGTTACCTAGTGCAAGTAGGATGTGTTCTGTCATGTATAGAAGTGTGGTTTCAGTGCTTCTGTGGGGTCTGAAACCAGATTGATTGTTGTGGAGGAGGTTGTGTGATTCTGAGCATTGGGTGAGTGTGTTGCATGCTAGTTTCTCCATAATTTCTACTATGAATGGTAGATTAGAGATTTGTCTATACTTGCCTGGGTTCTTTTCATCAAGATTCGTCTTTTTCAAGAGTGGTCTAACTATTGCTTTTTGTGGGAGTAAGAGCCAGTTGAGAATGAGCCATTGCAGAGTTGTGTTATATGCGGGTCTAATAAGCATCTATTTTCTTTGATTATGGAATCTGGGCAAGGGTTGGTTTGAGTGAAGGGTGCCATTATGTGGCATCATGTACCATTCCACGCACAACACCGGAGGGTAACGGCCATCGTTAGGGCCATTAACGTGGACCCAGGGCCATTAGCCCCCTGTGTTGCCCGTGGAATGGGTACATAACGCTGTTAGCACCCCAAGTTGCCACACCGGCAACCTGGGGTGGTAACAAAAAAAAGGAATTTCCTTAGTTGAATGGGGCGCCACGTGCCAAAAGATGGCTGCCAAAGATGACCAAAGATGGCTGCCTTGGAAAGGGATCCCTTAACATGGTAGCCGTGGGACGCTGAGAGCATGGTGCGGCTGTGGTGGTGAGGGCTGCCGCAGCTGAAATAAGGTAAGTGAGGGAGTAAAATAAAAATTAACGGGACGGGGGTGGGGGAAAGATGGTGGAGGGGGAGCCCGTCATCAGGCGGCTTGGAACGCAGGCTTTTACCGGAGGGTCAAGCCTGGGGTCCTAACCACCTGATTGACTTCATCATCATCTTTTCTACTTCCCATGCTTACATAGGGGTGAGGTCTTTTAATGTAGGTGGGCTGATGATGAGGTTGAGCAGTGGTTTGTCATAGGGCTGAAATTTTCTATAGTGTTCTGGATTTTCTTAATCTTTGTTTGGAAAGCTAGAGCTATATTGTCAGCTCATTCATCGGTAGGAATGGGGATGGGTCTTCAAGGTTTCAGGGTTTGTGATTTGGCAGTATATTTTGAAGAGTTCAGCTGTTTGGGATAGAGCTCTGGTGATAATGGATTGGTAGAAGCATTTTTTTTTCGATTGAGCATCAAGCTATAGCATCTGGAGAGAATTTTTGAATTAAGTTTATCCTTTTCAGATTAGTTTTTTCTCCATTCACGTCCTGTTTTTCTCAGTGCACGTTTATGGAGGTTTTAGATGAGAGTCAAACAATTTGTTGGATCTTTTTCTGGTGGTTTGAGTTGACATGTTATTGTGGGAGCGAGAGTTTCAAGGCTGGTGGTAATGTTGTGTTAATGTTTTGCAAGATGTTTGTGTGGTTGTCAGGGACTGTGTGGAGTTGGAGAGTGATTTGTTGTTGAAGGTTTTTATGAAGTTTTGGGGTATGATTTTCATTGATCTGAAGGACATTTTCTGGATTGTGTTTTGTTTTATTTCCATAGCAATCCCGTGCATTACCTCAAGCATGAAAAAATATTATGTGAGTAATGCACCAGCATGTGTCAGGTGGAATGGGAACTGGAGGCAACATGTACAGTTCATCCTGCTTCCCAACTTCGCCAGACACATTTTGGAAAATCCTGTGTATCACAAAAAATGACAGTAAAAGTGCACCACTGTTTTTACTGCCATTTTCACTGATCTGTGGGACCCGCAAGGTGACCCTCCCTGAGTTTAGCACCAGGATTAGGTCTGGTATTATTTATAGGAGTGGGAAGGGTCTGGCTTAAGGCCCTTTTACTGTTTCATCTGCACTATATATACTGTGTGTTGTGCTAGTACACAAGTTTAGTGCTCTCTTTCGAGTATCTATTGGGAGTAACTGTACCTAGCCACAAGCCTTCTGCCCTCTCCTGAGTGAAGCGAGACAGGTCCGCTACATCTACCAATAGAGATAGTTTGGACTATCTTTCTTACCCGTTGGAGTGATGTTATCACACCCCACCCCAGAGGACTCTGAAAAATGATTCCAAATACTACTGTTGAACTGTTTAGACTGACTCGCTCCCCTATGGCCTTCCTTAGGGAGAGTACGACCCTGGGGATCTGGGAAAGCCATAGTTTATCCTTCAGAGTGGCCAGGTGTGCCCTGCCTCAGCAGGAGTTTTGGTATGGTGCTCTCATCTGCACACTTATCTGATCTCTATGTAACAGAAGGGCCAGGAAATGGTTGTCTAATCAAAGCAATGTATATAAACGCATATAAATAATCTTTGGGATAGAGGGTTAAATTGAAATTCAAATCACCATGAACTAACAGACAGATGAATAAAACGGCAAAGATAGATCTGTATATTCAATGGAAGAGATACAAAAGTACATAGACTCAAAAATACACACGTAGACAGTGGGATATATAGTGACCGGTGTGTTTGTGTGACACAGGCATATAGATGCAAACATGAATAAAATTAAATAGACACTGATAGGTGGCCTGGTTGACCTCCTTTCTCACGGACTGACCATCTTAGGTCCAACTGGGGTCTTTCCTCTCTTCTATCTCTAGCTCTACTTGTGGTGTTCCCCAGGTGTCTAACCTCTCTCCCTGGCTCTTCAACCACTACCTGGCACCTCTTGCCCACCGCATTGCTACTTTCTGCTCCAATTTTCAATTTTATGCAGATGACACTCCGCTCTCTTTCAGGCTCCCCTCAGCCACCTATGCTTCTTCCCTCGTAGCAGACTGTCTGGCCGCAATTCAGGAATGGTGTGCCACCTCTGCCTTAATCCCAGTAAGACTGAGATCCTCCTCATTGGGACACCCACTCCCTCCCTTTCCTCTCTCTCTCTGGCTGCCCACTCTGGGCCCTCTTCCTGCTCGTTCCTGTGAGGCTAAGAACTTTGGTGTCATCTTCCACTCCACCCTTTCCTTCTCTCCTCACATCTAAGAAGTCAAACTATCAGCTGTACCTCCTCAGAGGTATTCTTCCTTTTCTCACTTTCCCCAGAGCTCTGGTCCTCTGTAGCTGGACTATTGCAACAGCCTCTTTCTAAATCTTCATACCTCTACTCTTCTACCTTACAACTTATCCAGAACAGGACTCCAAGACTTTTCCTTTTTCTCAAGCCCAGGGATTGTATCTCTCCAGCTCTGAAATCTCTTCACTGTCTCCGCATGGCTGCAAGGATCAACTTCAAGACCCTCTGCATTGTCCACAAGGCTTTCTGGGGCCTGGGACCGCTCTACCTCCAACTTTCTCTTCCAAAACATCTTCCTTCTCGAGTTCTCTGCTCATCCATCTCCAACTCTCTGAGGGTCAGATGCTTCTCCAAGCAGAGATTTGGGGGCAGATCTATTTCCTCGGCTGGGGCCTCCCTCTGGGACAGCCTCCCAGCCTCTCTCAAACTTGAGTAGAACCAACTCTGGTTCCGGAAGCAACTCAAGACCTTCCTTTTAGCTTCTGCTTTCTCTCTTCCTCTCCCCTGCTGATGCACCTGACAGCTCTGTGCACTGGTCACCTGGTCACCCTCTGAACTTGGCCCATGCTCCTGCATGTCCTGTTGCCCTTGCACTGCCTCCGGGCTCCCCATCACTTAACAGTCTATATCTGCAACCCTACAGTCCCTTCTCTCTGCACTTATGAGCCACCCGCTGGCTGCACTTGTGAGTTAACTGCACTTCCCCCTTCCCCTCACCCTTGGCACTTCTTACTTTCCCTCTTCCCCGCACTTGTGCGATCTGAATGACACAAGGACTAGTAAGATCATTATTCTGTCCTCCCTTGTTTCCCCCTCCTTGTTTTGTCACACCTAGAAACACTTGTGTACAGGCGCGTTATAAATGCCACATCATAGCATATCCTATAACTACACAAAAACACATCCCCTGGCAGCCTCCCTCACAAGTGGTAGAAAGTCTGCCCTTCCCAAGCTGGATCCGGACATCTTTACAAGATCAACAGATTTCCTTTGTGTGTTCTAATAAAAACAAATGGATGGCCTCCCTAAGAACACAGAGAGCAGGCAACATATCCAGATGCTTTAACTCATGAAGCCTAATCTCTCCAGCTCCTGCCCTCCCAAAGCCACCACAACCTCAGATTGTTTGGCACTGACTCCCTTCTCATCATGAAGGAGAATTGATGAGAAGAATGTATTTACTTTAGGAGAATGACATCTGTTAGACATGGTCCCAAATGCAGACAGACCATCATTCTTCCCAGCATAGTTCAGTAGGCTGGCAAGGCTGCTGCAGTTCTCGACCCATGGCTTTAAGTGGGCTTGGGCTAGCCAGGGCCAAGCCCCGGCAGTCTCCAGAAAGGGCTCCCGAGCCAGGGCCTTGCCTGGGTTCATCCCTGACTAGCCCCAGCCATGCCATTGCCTCAGGCAGCCTGTGTATCTGTAGCGCTGCACGTTTACACGGGCTGCCTGTAGGTGTCAGCACTTCGGATTTAAAAAAAAGGAGAGGCATCCCCTTTTTCTTTTTTTTCTAAACCAAAGTACTGACACCTGCAGACTGCCCGTGTAACCTTGGCTTCAGCTACACGGGCTGCCTGATGACTGTACTCAGAAACAGGAGGAGAGTTAGAGAGCCCGGCTCTCCTATAGTTTCTGAGTAAGGAGTCATCAGGCAGAATGAAATCCTTTTAACCGTGTGGTTAAAGGACTTTCATGCTGCCTGATGACTCTTTACTCAGAAACTAAAGGCGAGCCGGGCCCTCCTCCTGTCTCTGAGTACAGAGAAAGGCAGCAGGAGCTGCATGATTAAAGGGTTCCGGTCAACCACGCAGCTCCCTGGATATAAGGGCCGCCTGCTCTGTGTGAAAGCTGGGGAGCACTGGTGTTGCACCTTTGGTGCACCCACCCCCTCCTTTTGTTTAAAAGGATGGGCTGGGTGCACCAAAAGTAATAATGCCAGTGCGCCCCAGGTCCCTAGTTTTAACCTGCCCCTCCCAGCCCCCTTTAGGTGAGGGGGGCTCTCGTTATGGGGTGTGGCCTACGTACCCCCATACTTAGTGTCCCCCCCTCGATTTAGCACCCCACTTAAGGCATTGGCTCCACCCTGCCCTTTAACAGCAGCCATTGTGCATGAACTACCTATGAGCGATCCATGTTTTGATTCTGGCTGCCAGGTTCTTGGTGCACTTTGCATGCGTCAGTGCTTCTGTACATTTTAAAAAAAAAGTCACCATTAAACATGTGAATCCGCCTGGAGATCCCCTTTTCTACTGCTTTTCTAACGCCCTGGCCGTTTCCCTTTTGTTTTTGTAATGTAATATGGATGAACTGCTCCAGTTACTACCATAGTGGTTTTATTCTACTGCCAATCGCCGTTACAATACCACAGATATGAAAGGGCACCGATACAAAGGCATGAGGAGGGGAGAAATGAAGGAAGGGGGAGAACGGATCACTGAAAGTGCGAAGAATGCGGTGGGAAATGGAGCGAGACAGGAAGTGGGAAATGGGTGACGCCGGGAAGATGAACAGAGAGAGGGAGAAACCAATGGGAGTTCGAAGAGGTAGATGCCTGCCTGACTCTGCTTTTTGTTTCTCTTCACTAAACCCCATCTTCTCCGTGCAACCGTTCTGTCGCCCCCCTGTTTCTGTAAAGGAGGCCCCAGGGCGCAGGGTGAGGCCGCAGGAAGGACACTTGCCTTGGCACGGTCCCAGCAGTGGGAGTTTGCAGACAGGCAGAATCATGCGGTAATCTCAGGGTTTCATCACGAAGCCTAGCACGATCCCCCTGGGCGGTGTAAAGAAAAGAGCCAAGAACTGGCCGTATGGTCTGATGGGCTCTGCTCCAGCCCCACAGACAAGCAGACCATTGGCTGCAGTCCCACACAAGAGAAGAGGGTGGGGGCCTGGATTCACTCTCACAAAGTGATCAAGGCGCACGCTACCAGAGGACAAAAAGAGAGAGAGACGGACAAAGGCGATGAGAGCAGGAACCGCTGTGTTCAGAACGGGCCTCATAATCGGACGACTAATGGACAGAGAGAGGGGAACAAACAGAGGCAGACAGGCATGAAGAGACCAGTGATAGGGGAGATAGCCAGACAGAACGTCCACATTCGCCCAGAGCGCACATGATAAGATAACAGGTAATAAGGATGGGGCTCCCACTCTCCCCTTCATTCGGACACCCCCTCCATCCTCCGTGGCCATCCACACAGAGCATAGGAACACTAACAGTTGGACCCAGAGTTATGTAGGCAAGGAAAGACATTACAGGATGCCATGGGTTTGAAACAGGCTGCAAACTGTCTGTAATTGACTTTGGAGTGTTAAATTATTAGGGGGTGGGGGGATTGCTCTGTTACAAAAGTGTAACTGCTTAAACCTTCCACCGAGATGGGGACACCCACCTTCCACCGAGATGGGGACACCCAGGGGATTTTAACATTTCTGGGGTGAACGCTTTTCCTTCAAGCGACCAGTGCCCTACCCCCTCGTGCCTACTTCAGGTTCGGTCGTCCTTACTCATAGAATTGGTTTGCTTTGCTCGAAGGGTTAATTCCTGAGGCAGCAGTATCTTACTGGCCCTTCTCACTTCTGTTTCACTCCAAACGCAGACCATGTGAGGTGGCACAAAAGGAGATGATCAACCTTGGAATATAACGTTCTAGCAGCTTAACGTGCCTACTCCAGGGTTCAAAATTGCAGCGAGCTATTTAGCTCCTGCTTCTAGCCTAGGAGAGCCTGGTTACCTTGACACCAACAGCTACCAGGAGCTACTTTTTACTCCCACGGGCAACTGGTTACATACATAGGGTGACCAGACGTCTGGGTTTTCCCGGGACAGTCCGGTAAAATCCCCCTCCCTCCCGGGGTCCCGGGAGGGGGTTTACATGGTTGGGTGGCTATGGTAATTAAAACCGTAATCATTTTTCACAACATTTTCAGAATTTTGAAGTTGGAGGTTTGGCTCGAACCCCCCAACCTCTCAGGTACACGTCACAACACTTACTGACTGTGCCACAGTGACTGGCTTGAAAATTATTGTACAGCAAGCCATGTAATAACAATTAGAGCTAACGCTCGTTTTGAATTAACATGCCACGATTCACAGACAAAACTGCACAAATGAGATGATATACAGTTTATAGAAAGGAGAAGTGCTGGAAAATGGTTGGGTGGTGGTTGTGGGGGCGTGTTTGGGGAAGGGCGGTATTTGGTGGGCTGCGATGGGGTAGTCCCTCTTTTATGTTGTTGGCCATCCCAGTTTTTTGTTTTGAAAATCTGTTCATCCTATACATACACAAAATTATTGTCGAATAGGTATGTTTGAACTTGGATATGTTTATAAAGAAGCTTTAGGGCACGTCATGAACACATATCAAGCACAATAGATCATACGTAATGGACAAAACGTTTACATTTGTCTCTCATTTGAAAGTGACATTCGCGGCATGCTATATACTAGCTCCTGGCACCCCAGAGATAGCTCCTGCCTACCATGTGTTGCCTGATACCCAGGAGCTGGTTTTTAGTTTCGGCTAATCAAATCTGAACTTTGAACCCTGCTACTCTATTAGGGGGCGAATAAGAGCATTCAGAAAAACTGGTACCGCCAGGGCAGACATGCCTTTAAAATCTCCCGGGCTGGGTGGCATTCCCTGATCTACCCAGAGAATCCTACTTTCCCCTTAACACTAGGAGTCATAACAAAATATATCCATACATATACACATCCCTCCGGCTTTCTGCTAGGCGAGCTTCCCCATGCTCCCTTCCATGTGCCAAAAAAAACCTGAGGGAGGATGGAAATCGTGTGCTTCCAACCCCTTTTCTGGGACGTAAGTCTCACCTTTCAACTCATCTGCCACCAGCTTCAGTTCAAACTGTTCCCTGCTGGGAGTGTACATTCCCACCTCAAACCCCATGGGTGTTATAAGAGCTCTCCATCAGGCTACCCTCGGCCTCTTCCTCCTCCTCGCTCATTCCTGACTGTCTGTCTGCAATTCAGCCTGGGTGTGCTGCTAACTATCTCTGCCTCAATGCCAGTAAGACAGAGATCAATACTCATTGGGACACCTGCCCCAGCTTTCCCAATTATCCACTGGCCAGCCTCCTTTGGCCCTCCGCCCTCACCTGCTAGTGAGGCAAAAAATCTGGGGTCATTTTCGATTCCACTCTCTCCTTCTCTTCTCACATCTCGGACATCTCTAAAAAGTCCCACTACCAGTTGCACCTCCTCAAAGGTATTCTACTTTTTCTCACCTTCCCCCAAATGCTCACTGTCTCTAGAGCCCTGGTTTTCTGTAGGCTGGACTATTTCAACTGTCTCTTTCTAAATCTGCCTACTTCTACTATCCGTCCTCTACAACTCATCCAGAACAGAACCACAAGACTTATCCTTGGCCTCAAGCCCAGGGACCGCATCTCTCCAGTGCTAATATCCCTCCACTGGCTCCCTGGGGCTGCTAGGATCAAGTTCAAGACCCTCTGCATAGTCCACAAGGTTTTCAGGGGCCAGGGCCCGCACTATCTACAACGCTCTCTTCCTAAATACTCTCCTTCTAGACCCCTTCGCTCGGCCTCCTCCAACTCTTTGCGGGTGAGTCGCTTTTCCAAGCAGAGATTTGGAGGTAGATCTTCATCCTCTGCAGGTGTCTACCTCTGGAACAACCTCCCTGCCTCTCACTGCCTTGACCCAGAGCTGCTTAAGTTCCAGAAACTCCTCAAGACCTTCCTCTTCTCTTCCTCTCTCCCTCTACCTTGCTAACCTCCTCTCTCTTTCTCTCCAACCTCACTTCTCCATCTCTCCCCTAACTCTGTTCAGCTTGTGCTGACTGGTCACCTGGCTCACCTCCAGAGCCTCAGAGGTCCCAGACTCCCCCGCTAGTCTTTGATCTTGTCTGTGGGCCTCTGCACTATGCTATGCACATCTGTACTTTCAGCATACGTTCCATGAGAGGGGTAACCTCTCTGCACTTAACACAGGGCCCTGCTGGACTGGGTGCACTTGTTCCCCTCCCCCTCCCTTGCACTTCCATCTGTACATTTGCATGCCCTGAATTTACTATGCCTAGTAAGTTCTGTCTTGTCCCCTCTTTGTCTCCCCACCCTAATTTGTTGTGCCTGATACATTGCATGCACTTGCATTAGGTGAAATGCCGGCAAGCCTAGTACGCTAGTTACATTTTTGCTTTTTTGTTAGATCATTCGGAAACTTCAAGGCCTAAGAATGACTACTTCCCGCCTTGAAGCACTTTGAAGCACTTCAATAGTGTGTAAGCGCTGTACAATGAAACAATTACAATGGGCAGAAAGCGAGTAGAAATTACTCAGGATCCTGATGTTGGTGACCACCTACCCCAAGCAGGCAGTTGTGTTTCATGAATACTGAAAGAGGAACTCCTGGCAATGTTTTGGCCAAGGGGAAAATGTAGCACTTACAACAAGCTGAGAGCGAGCATACTCCTGCTCCCCAACCCACGACGAGCCTGCTGCTGCAGACTCAGATCCTGCCACAATTCTGTATAAAGTGTGTTCTATAACTGGACAAGTCCAACCCTATGTCCTATGTCAGCAGTGTGCTGAATTGACGGAACATTATTTATTTATTTATTGTTTGCTTGTTAGGCGCTTATAAAGCAAGTAACAGACTGTTTCAAAGTGCCCACAGGGTGGGGAGGGAACAAGGGAGTGAAACGCATTACAATCACAATATTTAAAGCAGTGGAGGGAAAAAAGAACGAACCTACTATGCCTTGTGAGTATTCAGAATGAGCAAGTGCAACAAGTAAGAGGGCAGAGGTGGTACGTGCTGAGGAGTCCGAGCTCATGGGTGAGCCACAGATGAAGTGCTTGGTATGTTGAGTTCTACACAGCTTGGAGCCATGTTAGTTGTAAGTGCGAACCACCAGAGCGCAGAGTGTGCCAAGGTAAGTGCTGAGGGTAGACAGAAGCGGAGGCGATTGGGTGTGGGAGGTCAGGGGACCTGAGTATGCATAAGGGCCCCGGACACCAATCACAGCAACTATAGGATTAGCAGAGGGGGTAAAAAGTGAAAGAAGAGGTAAAGAGGAAAGTCTTGAGGAGCTTCCTGAATTTAAGAAAGTCCTGTTCAAGGTGCAGAGGGAAGGGGAGGCTGTTCCATAGGAGGAAGCCAGCTGAGGAACGCGATCAACCACCTGCCCTCTGTTTAGCAAAAAACTCTACACACAAAGAGATGGTGCCAGGGGATCCTAGTGGTCTAGAGGGAGAATATTTAGTAGGATAAAGTTTAAGATAGTGAGGTCCCCGGGCCCAGACAGCCTTGTGGATGATACAGAGGGTTTGAATTTAATCTGTGCAGCATCCGTGAGCAAATGAAGACTTTTTAGGGCAGGAGAGATGCGGCCCCTGGGCTTAAGGCCAAGCATAAATCTTGCTGCCCTATTCTGGATTAGTTGCAGGGGTCGCAGAGTGGAAGAAGGTAGATTCAGGAGGAGGCTAATGCAATAGTCAAGCCTAGAGAGAACCAAGGCTCAGGTAACATTGAGCCTCTGGGGGAAAGTGAGAAAAGGGAGAATTCCATCGAGAAGGAAGAGCTGAAAGTGGGACTTCTTAGCAGCATACCATCTTCATGTACCAGCAGGCATCCCCCGAATTAGACTCACACCTGTAAATAATCTGTTGTTGCGACCACTGAAAAAAAAATACTTTCTTTTGCATTCGCTTTTACCTAGACTCAAGTCAGTCTGGTCTAATTTTGACATTGGAATCTTAAAAACAAACCTATCTTCCTCTATCCACCAATCCTCCCATTGAGTCACCCCGCTACTATACTCTTCTTTCCTAAACCTTGTCAGATTTGCTCACTCTAGTGGCCCCAAAAATGCTAATTGAAAGGTACATTGGAGTAACACCATTTTAAAATCTACCTGCTCACTTCCTGTAAACTATCGAAGAGCCCTTCTAAAATAGCCAAAGATATCCTTATTTTCTTGTTCTGCTATATTTTAGCCTAACTCGCCAACATCTTTTCAACCAGGAAACAATTGAGGATGTTGCTCTGTGCCCCAAGTCTTTTCTATGGAGGTAAATGCTGCCACCCTTACTAATAACCAAGACCTGCATCTCCCATACTCAGATGCTAGGAGATCAAATCCACCGTTGTCTCTTCCTCTAGCTAGTGCAATGTACTTAGGTGCTCCAAATCATACCATCACCTGAAATCATTCAGACCCGCCTCCTGTCTAGCATTCATGGCTTTTGAAGGTGCATTCACTGCTACAGTATTTAGTTGCAGGACCCAAAATTCCAAACGTTGGTGGGAACGGTGTCATGCCCTCTTTATCCTCTGGCGGCAATCTGTAAAACCTTTCACATTGAAAACGAGACAAAGCCTCAGCAACATAATTCTTGAACCCTTCAACAAGTTAATGTTCCTTTTAAGTGTGAAACGAATGCCCTTAACAGATGCAGTGTATGCAGGCACCTTGAATATTGTTTATTCAGAACCTGCAAAATGGAACACCTGTCAGACTAAAACACTGTGGCCTCATTACGAGTTGGGCAGTATTCCAGCGGTAAATCCACTGGGATACCGCCCAACAAAATTACCATTATCACCACTTGGTCTTGCCGCCAGATTACAAGTAGTGATGGCAGTGTTAGTCCCCATTAATTTGGAGTCCATAGGACTCCAGTGAGGATTTTGGCGGAATTTCGCCCCCCGGTGGAATTACTGCTGCATTAATTCTGCCGATTCTTCAGCACAAAGTGGGAGGATTTACCTCCAGCATGATGCTGGAGGTAAATCCCGCACTCCAGGGCTATACTCGTAGTATGGCGGAGTGGGAAAAGTGGCGGTAATTCCGTTACTGCCACTTTTTTTCCCCCAACCCCTGGCACCCCATTGTTTCAGGGTTCGAAATTGCTGGGAGCTATTTAGCTTCTGCTTCTTGTCAGGAGCGCCTGGTTAGCTTGAAACCAACAGCTACCTGGAGCTACTCTAGGCTCCTCAGTCCAACTGGTGCCATACAAACATGCATATGACACATTAACTTTGAGTATTTGAGAATGTTAATACAGAGGATTTAGGGCATAGCTAGAACACATTCAAACATCATGGATCATACATAATGGGCAAAATGTTAAAGGGTGCATCTCATGTAGAAGTTACATTTGTGGTGCTGTGGGTACTCGCTTCTAGTTCCCCAGAGGTAGCTCCTGCCTACATGGTGCCTGACACCCAGGAGCTGGTTTTAGTTTCTGCTCATCGACTCTTAGGGCCTGATTCATGGAAGTGTTTTATAATGGCACAATGCCATCGAAAAACGTTCTGTGAATCAGGCCCTTTAATTTCAAAACCTGTTGTTTCCCAAGGATGTCACTAAAGTCAGTGGTCCCAGACTCATCAGTAAAAGTTCAGGTAGACACTCTAAATGCTGGGACCTCACCCCGGGGATACCCAATTGAAATTGACCAGGGACTCATCCTATACTCTCAGGTCATCTTGTACCCCTTTCCTAAATCTGGACAAGTAATGCTTGCGTCTTTACCCCACCGTAGCTACGGATCAATCAGCTCACCACGTTTTCTGGATGTCGGCAGGGGCAGCCGCCCCCCTCTCTACTGCTTTGTCCCCAGTTATCTCATTTGTAATCCCTTTTCTGCACCTTTACAGACCTGAGTCCCCTCTCTCCTAAATCGATTCCAATCAAGTCTGCTTCTTCCTTGCCCCGTCTGACCTCCTTTCCTTACATGCCACTCTGCCCGAGAAACTGACAAGAAGGCCTAGTATGCTGGCCTGTCCCTTACAGTATATAATCGTTCTGCACCTTTGCCCAGCTTAGTTACCTGGGATCTTTAAACGGCTCATCATAGAAACACCACCGGTCACCTCTACGCCTGTCATGTACATTCAAAAACAGGTCTTGGTGTTGTGGTTGCTGCCCTCTGTTGTGTAAGGTACCTTGCTTCCAGTATTCTTTACCAAACCCACAGTGCCAACCTTTTATCGTGCGTGACGCACACCACCTTGGGGCTTTCTTCTCCAGCTCTACCCCTGCATCTGACAATTCTGAGCACCCTTTTTCCCTCGCCCTCTTCTGGTAGCAGGAAACACACAGAGACGTACTTTATTTACTGTGTTTTGATTAAACTCTAACCTGTCACAAAAACATATTAAGGAAAAAGAAATATACTATACATGTAAAAAGAAATATACACACATTATTACAATCTAAAATGTTCCAGAAAAACATCAACACTGTGTTATCATGACTGTTGTAGAAGTTTCAATAATTCATCACAACATGCTCTTAGACTTATCAGAAATGTTTGGTTCCAGTGCCTCAAGAGCGACTAACATTCTTCTCTGCATGACATGGCGAAGCAATGCACAGAGCACTTAAAATAATGTCTTCGTAGCAATGCAACAATACATTTAACAAAAAAAGGTTTTCATATCTGTTTGGTCCCTACTTAGTCTGAAGACACAAGAAATCTTAGGTATTTTTCAATATGACACGTGTTTGTTCATATGTGGCAAGTTCAATCCGAATGTCATGTAGGTGATGCATGCATGTTTACTTGAAAACTGGGCTAAGCGTGGTTTTACTGGCGCCATAGCTGAAATGTACTTTTTTTAGTCTCACAGTAAGTGCAATTGCTAAACAATTATAATTCACATGATTTCTTCTTCAACTCTCTTGTGAACAAATGACTCTATAAAAGCCCATCAATTGGAAACCTAATTTGTTGAAACAAACTTTCTTTTTTTTCCTTTTATTGTTGATAAGGGCAATTATGCTCCAGAGATCACTATCTCAGTTGAAATATCGAAAATCTAACCCTCATTTGCCATCCGTATTTTCCTATGAAATTCAAGCTTTTCCAGACAGGAGAGCAACTTAAACGACAATAAGACACTTTTCAATGTGATAGGTTGGATACTGGATCCTTGGGAGAGACTAACCAATTTTTCCATAACTTGCCTTCAAGTTTGTGATTCATTCCAATTTCATATATATATATCCAAAAAAACAGAGGAACAAAAACCGCACTCTCCGTGAGACATTCGACATCGCCCACGCTCAGCCAAAGCAGAGATCAGAAACTCGTATCAAGAGTTAGAAACGAGTTTATTGATTACAGTTAAAAAATATCAGCATACACAAGACAGACAGTGGGCCTCATTACGAGTCCGGCGGTAACCGCGGCGGTAAAACTGCCTGGTTACCGCCGGACTCGTATTACCATTCCGTCTCCGTGATTCCCGGAATTACCGGGGCATTACAACCCCGGTTTTCCGGGAATCACGGAGGCGGAATGGTGTAAATCCCCATTCCCATTGAGTCCTATGGGACTCAATGGGAATCGGGATCATGGAAACACCGGCAGCATCTCGTAATGCTGCCGGTGTTTCCTCGTCCGCCTGCATGCAGGAGGTGTTAAACCTGCCAGGTCAGACCTGGCGGGAATATCACCTCCCGCCTGCAGGGGTCGGGATCAGGCGGTCCGGAAACAACGGTGGCGGCGGGTTTACCGCCACCGTTATTTCCGGACCGCCTGGGTCGTAATGAGGCCCAGTGTCAGGACGCCATGGGGGAATCCTAGAACACAACGTGTTTCGCGCTTCCCTGAGCACTTGATCACGTAAGGAGAACAAAGCTTGCAGTCCCAATAAGTATGCAGGCATAGTCCCTTTGCTGTTTCGCCTACCTCCACAAGGTCATTCCAATGTGATAGGTTGGATCCTGGATCCTTGGGAGGGACTAACCAATTTTTCCATAACTTGCCTTCAAGTTTGTGATTCAGTCCAATTTAAAATATATATATATATATATATATATATATATATATATATACATTCAATGAAAAAACTTTGTTAAAGGGACGTTATGGTTATGTTGCGCTACTAAAAACCTATGAAATTCAGTAAAAAAAACTTTGTTAAAGGGACGTTATGGTTCCAAGTAAAACCGAAAATTCCCTGAAATTCGCCAGTTATGGTAAGCTAAGCAACCATCACTAGCGCCACCACTGTGCACTGCTAAGACTAACACCCAGGACATCAAAGATGACTTTACCACAAAGCCAGACCCAGGTGGACATGTCCACTTTAATCCTACGTTTTGTCTCTTGTGATCATGGCAGTAGCCAGATTGTCTGGATCATGACCTTATTCCATGACCCGGACAATCTGGCCACTGCCCATGGCCACAGGCTACCCCTCAGTCACTAAAGGTATACCGCTATTTTTTGTAGCTACATTAACACACTTGTCAAATAATAAAACACTGGCACATTTGCAAAACCATGCTTGTAGGTCCTTGCTAATGCTCCTTATGCAAGTTTGCTGGAAATCCACCCATGTTTTATTTTTTCAAAAGTGTCAAATGTATGCACATACAATCATCATATAACCTAGCCCCCACTTGACAAAATCCATTCACACTTTCCAAAAACATCTAAATCTAGATCTATAATCTTTTTGCAAACCTTTGTGTAGATTTGTCAAATGGCACCACATTTATAAGCCTTTACAATATTTTGGGACCCCCCTCTAATTTTGCCCCCTCTTCACAAAATCCTACCCGCAAAAACATGTATATCTTGATCTATTATCAGTTTGCCAAATGAAGTGTAGATTTGTCAAATGGCACCTCATTTATAAGCCTTTACATTATTTTGGGACCCCCCTCTAATTTTGCCCCCTCTTCACAAAATCCTACCAAACTTCGGAAAAACATTCATATCAAAATGTATTATCAGTTTCCCAAATTAAGTGAGGACTCGTCAAATGGCACCTCATTTATAAGCCTTTACATTATTTTGGGACCCCCCTCTAATTTTGCCCCCTCGTGACAGAATCCCACCAAACCTTTCATGCAGTTCTATTAAATGGGGCCAAAGTTATAAGCCATCCAAGAACTGCATTTCACCAGCCCTGTAATGCTAAGGTGTCCGCGAACTTTCACAGGACTGTTCGCGAACATCCAAACTGTTTGCGGACTTTCGCGGCAAAAAACAACCGTTTTGTTTGCTTCTTGCAGCCATATCCCATCCTCATTAACCCTCAACTCCCCAGAGATTATTTGATAAGTTTGACAAGTGGAATGCTGTGTTTTTTCATATGTTTTTACCGCGATGTCCGCAGACATCGGCCGTTGTCCGCGAATCCAAGATGGCGGGCGTTTGCAAAAATCTGACACACTTCAAGCTCCTCACCATGCAATCAGCGCACGTCGCATGTCCGCGGACATGACGCAAGCCGATTAGCCAATCAGGACACTGTCCGCGGACCGAACAGGGAAGTGTGTCCACGGACCGGACATAGATATCACTAATTTTTTGTGACCTACTTTTTTGTCATTTAAAAAAAAAACTACTGGACGGATTTTCACCAAATTTATAAAAGCACACTTTCGGGACCAAGCCGCTGCTCCTGCCGCAAATTTGGTGAAAATCCGTCCAGCGGTTTGGGCTGTAGGCGTGAGCAAAGTTTTTTCCCCATTCAGTCTATGGGAAAAAAGACATTTTGGGACCCCCCTATAACTTTGCCCCCCCCCACTTTTTGGGCGGCTTACACCTTCGCTCTCCCTGGACCAAACCTCACCAAACTTTGCGAAAAAATTCAGAGTGGGCCATATACTTTTCATGCAAAGTTTGGTGAGGATTCGTCCAGGAAGAGCAAAGGTGTAAGCCGCCCAAAAAGTGCTCTTCCTATGGAAACAGCAACTTAATATATATATATATATATTTTTTTTTTTTATTTGTACTGCGCCGGAGCACACAGGCAAATGGTCATAATGACCTATTGCATGTATAATTTGAAGACCAGCAAACAAATGGAACCCCCAAACCCGAGATTGAAGCCCATTATAATTGATATTAGGGCTTTAGCTTGGTTACAAATGCATGTGTTAGCATTCTAATCATTGGAGATGTGGTCATTTAAATAATTGATGTCATTCACTTTCTCACGTGGTTGAGTAGATAGTTATCACGCAACATTCTTGTTTCTCATCGGCATAGTAAAACACATAATTTTACTTTTCTTTATGTTAATTTGAAGAGGTTGCTTCTATATACTCCAAAATTGCACTTACGACTATTTTGTAGACTTCTATCGCAGTATGATCCAATAGAACAAAGTCAACTAAGTATGATAGACACAGAATTCTGTGCAATCCTATTTTAGGTTGAACATTTTTCAGTACCTCTAAAATACCTGGAATGTCAGCAACATACACATTAAATAGGTTAGGGGCTAATACATACCCCTGGGTGAGTTCTGCTCTGTAGGGATATATTTTGTGTATATTTCTTCTGCCCCTAACCTAGCCGAAAGTGATGTGTTTGACTCCAACTGTATAAGAAGTTTTAAAAGCCCTTTTCTTAGTCCCCAGTTTTGTAGCTTAGCCAACAAGAGTTCCATGCAGACTTTATCAAAAGCTAAGGTAATGTTTAACCAACAAACAAGGATTGACCTCTAGGTAAGATAGCTTTCTATTTCAACAAAGTTAATAGAAAACTACTAATGTTTGTGCTCACACCAGTTCGAAAACCCATCTGAAATATATATAACAAAATGTTCTACTTGATCCAAGCATTCATGTCCCACAATAGAATATTGCAAAGACTTTACTGGTTGCATTCAGGAGAGCAGTGCTTGGCACGGACTCTCTAGATCTTTTTTTTATAAATTGTATTATGAGGTAAGGTGTCCACGAGAGTGGCATCAGAGAGCACTCTATAGGTTTACCAAATGATCAATAAAGGGTATCTGCCGACAATACTAACAAGCACTTTAAAACAACGTTGTCTAATCCATCTGGGACAGGAGCATGTCATTTAATAAGTTTTACTGTAGATGTATCCAACTTTGTAAAAGTATCCCACCAGTCAGCTAGGGTCTCGATCGAGGCCGCCAAGGAATCCTTAACGTCCTTCTTTGTAAATGCAGTCAAAACCTATTCAGCCCACAATTTTTAAGGAATGAGGTTCATTTGGAGTGAGTCCTGGACTGTGTCCCCATGTTTTAAGAGGTCCAACACCTCTTCGTTATTTGATTTTTCCGTTTGGAGCATCTTCTTCCAAGAAGTGTGTAAGGCTGGCATTTTATAAATCCTGTACCAATTCGGGGATATTTGCTTAATTTTTACTCTGACTTTTTGTTGTTGTTCCCATCTCGGTTTATCTCTACTGCTTAGTTCCCGTAATTGTTTCTAGAGTTCTCTTTTTTGTTTCTAATATGAATGTCAAATATAGGTTTGTTAAGGGATTAGGGAAGGGATACAAGTGTTTTTGCATACTTGCAACGTGTCCACATAATCTATATGTAGATGTTGAAAAGGACCATTAGTCCTTGGGATTGCTCCTCTCACTGTCCTTAAGGTGTGTCCTGCTGTGAACTTCTGGCATACAATATAGTTCGCAATAAACTGTGCCACATATTCTAATATATTTGGTAAGAACCAGTCTTCTGCAATCGTGGCAGCAAGATTCTCTCTTTTTGTGTGTACAGGAAATTGAAGCTGCTCCAGCACAACCTTCAATAATGCTAACAGCATAACTGGCTTTCCAGCGCTATCTTGTCTCCATATAGCCTGGGTGGGGCGTAAAGAACACCCCTGTTTTTTCCATAAGTACTGTTCTTCCTGTGGGGCTCGACCTTGTAGTTCAATTAACTCTACAATAGATAACATATTAGAACTCTGGAAGGGAGAATAACCTTCCCCATTGGTCAATTCAAATTTGCCCTTTGCTTTATTGCAGCTCGGAATGTCGAGCACTAACAGTGCTTCACCCACCTCTAGAGGCCTTCTTTAAAATAACAACTTGTTTTTGTTTTTGTTTAAATGCACGATGGATGGGTTAATTTGCTGGGGGTCGCAGTGACATCAGAGAGGGATCCCTATACTTATCCCTCACTCCCCCCCTTTCTGTGGGCCCGAGCACTCACCGCAGGCTGTACTCTTACCTTCCCTGTGACCCCTCCCTCATTGTGCACTCACTCACTCCCCTCAACTATCCTTTCTCTGCGATCCCTCACTCTTCCTTGGTCCTCGCTTGCCTTCCCTGTACTCCTTTGGTCACCCCTCTCTGTGCTGCTTCGCACACTGACACCTGCTAACTTCTCCCTCTGAGGGCATGTTTCTAACCCCCTACTGTGCCCCTTTACTCACCCTCTCTGTGCCCACTCACTACTCACTGAGTATTCACTCTCTCATCACCTGACTCGCTACTTTGCTAACTTGACCCTCACTGTGCCCACCCACTCCTCACTCAGTATCCCCTCTCCCACCACCTCACTCACTTCCTTCTGTGCTCACTCAATCCTCACCGTCTCCTCTCACTCCCCCTCTCTCTCGCCCTCCCACCTCTCGTGAGCTCCAGGATCCAGGATGAAAGAAAAGAATAATTTACTATAAATAAGAATGACATATTTTGATCAGTTTATTTTTCATGTTTTTATAAACTTAGTCCCCGAAAAACAATATAATAGTAAAAAGGATCAATTTTTAAATGAACTCTTTTCTCTTTAGCGATGGGTTCTAATAGCTTTTTTCATGTTATTTTCATTCTTTTATAAACTTAAATATTCCACGTAGAATATTTAAGCTTCCCCAAAAAAATGTAAAAAATATATATTTTTACATACAATTTTTGTGTTTGGCCATGGGTTCTAATAGCTTTATAGACCTTGCCCTCAGGCCGTTCCCATCCTTATGGGCCCTCATACCTCGTTAAAGGTCCTCGCTGCACTCAGGCCTTTAACTCTGTGTTCAGGGCCCATAACTCCCAGTAATATGTTGCCCTTTTGGCTTCAACATCTGCAGCTTTGTTACCTCGAGAAATCAAATCTACCCTTCTAGTGTGGGCTGCGCATTTTACGACTGCAATGGCCAATGGAAGCTTCAATACTTTAATACGCGTATCCCAAAGCGGCACATGTTGCACTGGTGAGCCGTCTGCACGGAGGAAACCGCTCCTTTTCCAGTGTGACAATCCTGGTTGATGTCACATAGGCAGAGTCAGAGTACACTGTCACTTCCTCCTCCTCATTTCACTGGAGTACGGCAATAAGCACCACTAATTCTGCAGCCTGTGCTGACCAACACAAAGGCAATCTCACACTTATCACTACCTCAAATTCACCATTCTTTTTTAGCTTGACTACTGTCGGCCCAGTATGCATTTTGCCAGTCGTTTGATACATTTTTGAAGAACCATCAATAAAGAGAACTTGCCCCCCCTCCGAGGGCATTTTCTCTAACATGGGAAATATCATCATAAAACTCAGTATACGTTGTGCAAACATGTACATAATCCTCTTTCCCTACCAACTGCTAGAAATGGCGCTGGATTCACTATTCTACACCTAACAATTTTAATCGCTGGATTTGAAATAATTACCTCATATCCAGATGCTTTTTGTGTAGTCAATGCACTTTTAGGTTTCTCTAAAATAGCAAATAGGGAGTGCTCGACAAATAATGTCACTGAGCACCCTATTGTAATTCTTGCAGTCTTTTCAATAGCAAAAGTCACAGCAGCTAAAGCTTGGTCACAAGGGTAATGTCCTTTCATGACTGGGTCTAAAATCTCACAATAGTAAGCTAATGGGTTGTGTACATGGCCCAAAGTTTTTTTTGTGTGAGGACTGTTGTCATTACTCTCCATTTGAATGTGAAAACAAATAAAACTGTTCATTATAATCTGGGATTCATAGCAGAGGAGCTGTGCAAATTGCCCTTTTTAATTCTTCAAATCCCTCGATCATTTCCTCTGTCCATTTTATCTTGTTTATGCCCACCTGTGCCTTCTTGAGTCCTTTTAAAAGTGGTCTAATATATGTACTGTAATGAAAAACACAGGCCCTACAATAGTTTCATAGGCCTAGAAATTGTTGCTTTTCACTTACTGTCTCCGGGTCAGGAGTCTTCTGGATTGCCTCTGCTCTCTCAGGTGCTACTTTTCTCCCGTCTTGAGAGATTAACTGTCCTATATATATTGTACCTCTTCCTGACAATATTGTAGCTTCTCCTTGTCTACCATATATCCTTTCTCTGCTAGTATGGTCATGAGTTGAACAGGGTCTTTTCAGCATTGTTCTTCTGTCTCTCTACACACTAGACTATCATCTACGTACTGAATTATTGCACTCTCAAGCTGTACATTACCTCGGTCCATCTGGAGGACCCTATTAAAGATTGAGGGGGACTCACAGTACCTCTGAGGAAGTTGAGTATGTTTTAGGTGCAGATTCCTATAAAAAAATTAGGTCAAATTCTGTGAATCCTAATGAAGGGGAATTGAGAAGAACACATTTTTTAAATCTATTACTGTAAAATATTTAGCTGTGGCTGCAATATTTATTGTAGCTGGATTTTGAACTAGATGAAACTCTGCTACAACAATATTATTTAGAGGGCAGAGATCCTGAATAAATCCCCACAACACCCCTTTCGATTCCTTTATGGGGTACACAGCTGTGTTAAATGGAGATTCTGATGGCACCAATATGCCTTGCTGCATTTAAGTGGAAATAGTTTCAAATGTACCTTCATCCGCTTCTCTCGACATGGGGTACTGCTTTGCTTGTGGCAAGATGGTTCCAGGCTTGAGCTTAATTTCGACTGCTCCTACTCCACTCAGTAGACCTACATCATAAGGACTACTAGTCCACAAGATGCTTGCCACCTTTTCTAAGTCTTTCTGAAACAAATGATGGTTTCTTTTTCACCAATACCATTCTCTGAGGTATTTCTCTACTCTATTTTAATCCAATAAGTAAAACTTATAAAAAAAATATTAATTCATCATCTGAATAATTATCTCTGAACAACTCCTCATCTGTCAAGTCTGTGAATCTATATCCTTCACCAAGAGCTATCACTGTGAAGTGGGAGAATGGAACAAAAGGCTCCCACCAATCCCCTCACACCACTGGCCCAGAGGATCATGGCCTAGGCACCCGCCACGAGAGGAGTTTGCCCATCTACCAGACGACCAAATACCCTGGTACAGGAACATACGGATGTGCCCACCCGCCTGCCCTGCCCATGCCGACACCTGCGGCATGGATGGACTCGACTGAACCATCCAACACTAAATCAACACATCGTTAGAGATGCCATGACGACCCAGCCTACGGTCAACACACCCGTGCAAACATGCACACTGGACACTCCCACACCAATCCACACGAAGAACATATTCAGTGCTATGACGTAGGTGACGGACATACCCACCGACGCGCATCTTTATTATTTTTCACATAGGCTTTTCAAAATGCAGAAACGCAAGACGCACAATGAACTCATCCAAAAAGCTTGCTCACGCTTCTCCTAAACCCATGTATTACAATGAGAAATATAACGAAGACCTGATACTGGGGTTAAAGCAATATGATACCATAAAGCGCTGTGTATCAAATGGTTCCACCCATGCACCAGGCCCAAGTAGGCCGCAAGCAAGAACTTCCATGAACATTGAATGAGCAAGAGTACAGTTGCTGACCCTGCAGAATGAGCCCGGCGAGAGCAGACAGTCAAGGGCACAATGTTGCAAACTCGCATGCCGCAAGCCGACACCAAGGTCACACCTACAAATTAAGCCAGGCCCAGGAGAAGGGAGGCGCCTGGATCCCCCGTTTCAAGACACAGGCAGATACAATTAAGCGACTCAATGGACATCTGCGGCGGTGGGAGTAGTCGGCCTTCCAGCATATGAATAAATCTTCACATTGTCTGCACATACCCATAGTGAAACATTGTTGCAAATGACAGGTGCACCGCGAGCTGGGAACAGCGATGGTCCCAGACTGGGGGGCTCGCGAATGGACCAATCAGAACATGGGGCTCTTATCACTGACGCCATTAACATTAGCCAATCCTCAGGGGTCTTCATGTAACAATTTTCATGTATCGAATTGAAGGGACAACCCAAGTATACCACCTGACTAACCCTCAACCACTAATATCGCTCTCTATACGTATGCTATACTAACCCTACCACTCGAGGAACCAATCCAGAGTGGCGATAGGTTTTTTGCTAACTTTCCCAAGTGACGCAAGTAGCGCGTCATACTAAGGTAAAAAGGGCCTGCGAGCCCCACAATGAGAGAGAGTGTCAGGACGGACGCGTACGATCCTTGATCCATCCCTGCCGTTTTGTTTAATAAACAGCAGAATCACCTTGCTTCTTGCGTGTGTCTCATACTCATTTTTTGGGATATACGGGAGGGGTTGGGGCCTCCCTGCCCGGAGGTCCGCGGATGGCCCAGCCGACCCCGGGAGAATTTCCCCCCGACAAGTTGGAGGCACTGCTGAGATCTGTTTAAGATCTGATTTTATTTTTATTTTTCCGAGTGCTCCCGTTGCGAGGAGGCCCGGCGGCGCGGCCCCCTCTGCCGCTGCCCCCTTTTTAGGACTACAGGACCATCGCGGAACTACGAGAAGACCGGACAGCGCAATCCGGATATTGGCCTTCGGGAGCCGGTTGAGAAGTATCCCGCCCGCGGTTGGCGAGTGTCCAGACGTGGTCCAGACGAGGGGAGGCGGCGAGCCGCTTGGAGGGGTGCACGCAGTCGAGCGGCCCCGCATCAAGAGAACTTGGTGAGTATGCCACGCCCAACAAGCAATGTGAAATTGTGAGGGAGGGGGGAGGAACTGAATACGGGAGGCGGGAGGTGTTGCACAGGCGCGCGGCGAAGGTTTGATAAATTAGTGTTGATGGTGCAATGAATGGTAGCTGGACAAGTGCGAGAGCAGTCCGCTATGTTACGGGAGAAAAGGGGGCAGAGCACGAAAACATCAGGTGCGACCGCTCGTAGACACTGATTGGCCTAGATCGCGACCACGTGTAAGGGTGTGTGTGTGTGTACGGTTTCCTACGATTTGGTAATTATTGATCAATGAGTAGATGAGGATCCCTATTGATCGAGCAGGAAACTCGATAGATAGATGACGTTCCCCTGTAGGCGGTAGTTAGCTGGTTGCCCAATACGGAAGATAATTGACTGGTTAAGCCCTCCTGTCGAGGGGCTTATCACACGCGAGGCGACGCAGCGTGCGCAGTCCGATTATATCGTTGATTACCTTGTTCCAGGCGTGACAGGAGGACAGCTGTGGGGTTAACGGGGGTAGATTGCAAGCGTATTTTGAACTTTTAAAAAACATATGAAGAACTTACCAGTAGTTTGAAGAGATCAGTGACGTCACCAGTAGGGCTTTCATAGGACATCTCGAACACGAGGCATTTTTTTTTCTTTTGGAGAGTGGTGGGGAAGAGAATTATGGTAAGGGAGTGGAGACGGAGATAAACGGTAACGAGTAGATTGGGGAGGGTGAAAAGGGGGACGTGGATGCGCACGGAGAACGCCGACCACAGCAAGTGAAGAAAGAGGAGGAGGGGTATAAGAAAGTGGGACGGCTGTATAAGAACGTCACAAGGGGCATGCAGCCGCAGGGGGCTACGTGCGCCTCGGCCGCAGGGGGCCGTAAAGGTGTTCGGTAAAGGAAGAAAAGAAAGAAAAGAATATACAAATGTAAATGCTATATTTTACTAATTTTCCTTAGCAGACTATCGCAAGTCCCCAAACTTACGGGGCCAGGTAAAGATCTAAGGCTGTATAGTGTAAACTGTTAGTAAGATAACCGCTACCAAATAGGGGAAGGATAACAAGTGAAGCGCTACTATGTCATACGGGGTAGGATCGGGAGGGTGGGGGAACACCCTCACTACCCCACTACAGCACATATGTAAAACAATGTCACCCCATAGGGAGAAACTGATCAAGTATAGCATAGAATGGACACAGGGGACGGACAACAAAATGACGACACCATGGCCGCCTAATGGCAGTTTCGATCCATATACCCAAAATTCACTATTAAACCATCTGCATAACACATACAAGGGGAAGAAGTTGATGCACCACGTAGAGGTGTTTAACTTATGGAGGATGTTCCAAGGGTCCCGACCAGGACCAAACAGAATGTTTATTATGGGGGAACCAACAGAAGAGAAGATTAAGAAGGAAGGAGAGAACGGGGACAAAGAGAGTGAAGGCACACAGAACACGGGGAATGGAGAAGAGGGAGGAGAAAAGAGTAACAACATAAAAGAAAAGGAAATAAAAAAGGAACAGAGCGACGATATACCCCTAGCGAAGGTAGTGAAAAAGGAGGAAGGGGGGTTATATCCTTTAACAGAACTACGAGACATGGTTCAATTAAGGGCGGCTGAGGGGTACTCGAACCCGGCATACAGCCCGCCACCATATACAGCCACAGGTAGCCACACAGAAAGGGAGCAGAGTAGCACGACGGGATCAGCTCGCACGAAAATACCCGCAGGGGAAGGGGGGATTGACAAAGAGCAAATCGCAGGAATAGGACTGGATGACTGGGTAGCTGCGCAGGTATTATTAAAATTACGAGGTTCATTAACAGAAGAAGAGGAGGAGGTAGTAAGGAAAATGGACGAGGACAACACCAGGAAGAGCGAAAGGAAAAGGGAAGAGGGGAAAAGAAAGGGGGAGGAGCTGTTACGACAAAAGGAAGAGATTTTGGAAGAACGATTAGCAGAATTAAGGGATGAGCAGAATACACTGATCAAGCAGCTCGAGAGAGAGGAAAGAGAGAGAGCACGGGAAAGGAAAGAAAGCAAGGATGAGTTGGACAGAATGAGGGAACGAACTGAGGAGAAAAAGAGAGAAGCAGAAAGGGTGAAGGCAGTAGCAGAAAGGGTTTCGAGAGCAGCACTGCGAAAAGGGAAGAAGAAGAGAAAGAAAAGGAAATGGCAATATGGAGAAGGAGATTACTATCAGAAACAACAAGGAAATACGAAGAAGGAAGGATGATAGAGGGTATATTAGAGCAGGAAAGAGCGAGATGGGAAAAGAAGAAAGAAGAAGAAAGGCTAATGGAAAAGATGAGTATTGAAGTAATGGAAGAATTAAAAAGGAAAAGAGAGGAAATTGGTAGAGAAATAGCGGAGAAAAATGAAGGGGAAAGAGAAGAAAGGAGAGGGGGGAGTGAAGTAAGGAGGTATGTATACAGAGACACAGAAGTAGCAACAACCTCAGCACAAAGGGGAGCAATTGGCAATGAAGACAAGGGAGGAACGGATCTAATAGACTTAAAAACAGTAACGATTAAGGGGAAAAAGACAGATTTGGGGTTGCCATTAATGGAGGACTTTTTCAGTGAGGAAGGAGAAGGGATAGAGAAGGAAGGGAGGGACAGTGAAAGGGAAAGCTTAGATAAATTATACATCACCCGGACAAACGGAGAATCACCATGGATCTGCAGGAGAAAGGAAGAACTGGAGGGAAGTGAGGAGGAAGAGCAAGGAATAGCGGAGAGGCAGACACGTGCGGCCACACTGTCACCATCCCGTCCCACATGCTCCACTACCTCACGTTCATTACGTGCAACATGCCCATCTAAACTCGCGCCCTTCCCACACGAACTGACACCCTATGCAGGCAGGCTTAGAGACCTCCCTGGACGCAGGCAGGGAGAACGAATACACACGCCCACATTAAATAAAGGAAATGATAAAAGAAAGGGAAGAGATGGAGGAGAAACAGTTATGAGCAGGGGAAATATGGACTCCATTGACGATGTAGAAGACAGGGAAGAAGAGGAGGGGTGTACGGATTTGATTGTGTGGGACCCAAAGGGCCAACCAGGACACAACCTAATGCCACTTCTGGAGAAGGGAGGGGTTAGACCACAATACGTCCCCTGGAAGCATGCAGACAAGGAAAATATAAAGTGCAGGCTCCCATCATTAAGTGGAGGTGCGGGAAAATGGATATATGAAATGGAAAAACACACTGCAGGACAGAAATTGGCAGTGGGGGATGTAAAGGGCCTTCTAATATCAATATTAGGGGATGCAGCAGATGACATCTGGAAGAGAGCAGGCTTCCCCGGGGTCACAATAACAAACACATCACACGATGGGGCACCATTCGCAAACTGCAGACATGCATTATGGCAGGCACTGAGGGTACAGTACCCGGACACATCAGACATAGGAGCAATTACCTCACGCAAGATGCGTGAGAACGAAGATCCTGTTGATTATATCCAGGAAATTCAAGAGAAGTGGCGCATGGAAACTAGAGAACAATGGGACAAGACACCAGCAATATTCTATCATATACTAGTACAAGGGCTCCCAGAAGCAGTCCAGAAACAACTGAAGAAAGTAGTGGGGATGGAAGCAAAAGCATGGCCAGAAATACAACTGACAATAGTGCATCATTGTAGGACATGGCAAGAAAAAATGAAACAAAAAGAAGACGATAGGAAAACGGAAGAGGCTAAATTAGTACAGAAAAAACTTACTAAATACACAATGGAAGGTGCACTAATAACTACACCTGCAACAGTGACTCAAAACCCCACACAAGTAGTAGCTGCACAAGATCCCTCCCAAATACAATCATCACAGACTGTAACACAACAGCTGCCGCCACTCCAACCATACACGACTAACATGGGAGGAGGATACTCAACGCCAGGAGCTGGGTATTATAATTACAACAGGGGAAGGGGAGGAATAATGAGGGGGAGAGGATACGGATATAGCACACAACAGCAGGGGGGAGGACTTCGAAATGTCTACCCCACCGGGCAACCAGTATACCAGGACAACCCAGGAAGCTTTCCATGGCAGAACAGGGAACCACCGGTGTGTTGGATTTGTGGATTAGTAGGGCACATGTCACGCACGTGTAGAGTGAGACCAGGCACACCATCATGGAGTGAACAGGGACAACAAGGGCCCACACAGGAACAGCAGGGCATCCAGCAACAGCAGACATTGCAACGGGGAAATGGGCAGCAACAACCAGTAACACAACAACAGCCACAGACATATTCACTGCCACAACAACGGGTAGCGATAACACAATAACCCCAAGTACAGCAAGCACAGCAACCTGCCCAAATCCAAGACCATAACATAACCTCTACCAATACACAACTACAGCAAACACAACTGGGAAGGGTGACGGTCCTGGGACACAACCCTTACACAGGAAGTGGTCAATCATTATACCCTCAATAGGACAGCCCACAGACGGCCTTGGTGTGTCCCATCCTGTCGGTAACACCTAATAGTGCGGAGGAACCACGCATAGAGGTAACGATAGGTGACAAAAGATTATCATTCCTTGTTGACACCGGGGCGACCCGGTCTTGCATAAGGGAAGGTAAATTTAAGATGTCAGGTGAAGCCATGAACACCCAAGGATTTTCTGGGGCTAGGGGATTGGTTCCCTTTACTGATAACATTCCCTTATCAATTGGGAATTATGACATGTCAGTCCCGCTTTTATATTCTAGGGCCTCACCAGTAAATATACTGGGGAGAGACATAATGAGCAGGTTGAATATGACGATCTCCTTTACGGAGGATGGCATAATTTGCTCCACTCCAGGAATTAACATGCTCACTGCACGACAAATTATGCAAGCATACTGTGGACAGACAGTGATTAGGGCTGAGCCAGTAGATGGTGAACTGTTCCAGTACGGGACAGACATGGCATTTGCATGGATGCCAGGAATAGAAGGAAAGATCTGGAGGAGGCCAGCAGCCTATTTGTTTAGACCAGAAACACCAGCCAATGAACCAGAAGGAAAGGTGATTTCAGTGAACATAGAGAGCATTATAGCAACTGCTGATTACATTGCAGTACATGCCCAAGACAGAGAAGGAAGAGCATGGAGGGCAGTGATAGCACTAGCAGAGGGATGTAGACTGTCATGATGCCTACCTCCAAGGAGCCAGGTCCGACCCAGCAACCCCAGAGGCAGGCATCATTTCCCCCAGGGAAGTGCCAGCGGGCCCAAGCTGGGGCCCTTTGGACACAGTCCTGGCGCCAGGCTCATGTTGGACCCCTGTCCTGGTGCCTTAGGCGCCAGGCTCATAAAGCTAGACATGTGTTCAAGTGTTTTAATGTGCACTTACCTGATGCAGACCATGCTGCTACATCCAGGCCCTCTTGAGGCCTGAATGGAACTACTTTACCTGTGGGACTGCTTTCCACCTGGGTGTGGTCGGGGAAGGATACATACCTGATCGGTGGAAGGATACATGCCTGGAACTTCTTCCAAAGCTTTTTAAACCACGCCCGATCAGCAACTCACGCTTCGCGTTGTTCTGCTCCTCGCAGCTGGATGCTCACCGTGTCAGCTCCTGCATCTGGACTTCAGCCACGCCTGTCAGCATCCTGGGTTGCCTGCAAAGGGAGATAAGAGAGAATTGGAGAGAAAGAAGACCTTACCTGCTAAAGCTGCACCACGGAGACATCACACCGACGATCCTGAAAGGGAAGACATCATTTTAAAGGCATTTCGCTTCGATCGCTGCAGCGCTGCATTTCACTCACCTTTCCTTGGCACCTCCATCTTCAGCAGCGATCATCCGGATCCGCACCCACTTCCCAGAGCCTAGAGAGAAAAGACAAGAAAACAAGGTGAGAGAAGGAAGGGAAATAGGAAAAGCTCAGTTTCCTTCTAAGACTTACCTGTTGGGTCATTCCCATTTCATTTCGGGTCCTGCCGCTTCCTGGCATTCCGGACCCCGGCCCCAATGGGGAAAAAAGACAAAGACATTGAATGAGCGAATGCAAAGACATTACCTGAACGCTCATCCAGAACTTATACTTCGGGTCGGCGCCATATCTCCGGCATTCCGAACCCCGGCCCCTAAGGGGAAAAAGACATAAGCATTAGCGCTTGCTGCAATAAGACAATGAACATTATTATTAAGCTTGAATTTTTGAACTTGCAACAGAACTCTTACAGCGCCTCACCTGAATAGTCAAGCTTATTTTGAACTCCCATCAAACCTCAATGCAGTGAAGTAACTGGGTTTCAACGCGCCCCTGCATCAGAAGCAGGATGGAGAACTCATCCTTCCAGACCCTAAGGTGAGACTTCACGGGGAATTGTGGAAGGGTATCGAGGAGGGTTGGAAGGGAGTGGGAGGCTTGAGCATTATTCCGTCAGTAGGTAATACTCCCTTTTCACGCACAGGGGAATATTCCTGCGAGCCAGAAAAGCCAGAGTAGAGGGGCCCTTCCTGTCCATCATCAGAGTCCTGCGCTTCACCATTGAAGAAGCATCAGCACTCGAAGCCAGACCTGCGCCTCCGTGGGAATCAGGTGAGCGTGACATAGACTCACCCAGGTGTCAGATGAGGAGCTCTTCTCAGAAGAAAAGGAAGAAGGTGAAATGGTGTTTATGATGATTGTAGAAATATGGCTTAGAGTGACGTACAAACAAGTGGCACAGAAAATTGCAATGGCACTTGAAGCACCCACATCCACCCCAGCTCCCTTCTTTAAGGAGGATATGGCAAAGGTACCGACATCATTATGGACTACTAGTCCCTATGATGTGGGGTGTATAAAAAGTATAGGGGGAGTAAGAATAAAATTGAAAAAAGGTGCAATACACCCCAGAGTGAAACAGTACCCACTATCAAAAGAGGCAGATGAGGGCATATATGAAACAATAACGGCCCTTATAAATAATGGCATATTGGTACCATCAGAATCACCATGTAACACAGCTGTATACCCAGTGCGCAAAGCTAAAGGGGGGTCTTGGCGCTTCATACAGGACCTCAGGCCCTTGAACAACATAGTGGAAGCAGAATACCCCATAGCAGCAAACCCGGCCACAATATTGTGCGGCATTCCAGCAGAGGCATCACAATTTACAGTGATAGACCTCAAAAATGCCTTTTTCTCAATACCCCTGCACCCAGACTCACAAGATCTGACAAGCTTCACGTACAGGAACACAAAGTGGAAACACACCAGATTGCCACAAGGGTACTGCGAGTCACCTTCAATCTTCAACAGAGTAATACAGATGGACTTGGGTAACATTGAAGTGGAAAGCACAGTGTTGCAGTATGTTGATGACATAATAATTTGCAGCACAAACGAAAGAAGATGTAGAGAGGACTCATTGAAGATGCTGACGGTATTGGCTGAAAAGGGTTACAAGGTAGACAAGGAAAAGTTACAGTACTGTCAGGAACAGGTACTTTACATTGGTCAGCTCATATCTCAATACGGAAGAAAGATTGCACCGCAAAGAGCACAGGCCATTTCAAAAACGCCGCCGCCCCACACAGTGAGGGAACTGCAGCAGTTCCTGGGATTGTGCAACTACTGTAGAGCCTGGGTATTTGATTACAGCTCATACATAAGACCCCTACTTGAGGCGTTAAAAGAAGCTAACAAAGGGGAGAAAAAGTTGGGGCGGACAATGGAAATGAAAGAGGCTTTTGATGAACTGAAAGATGCAATATCAACTGCTCCGGTGCTGGCCACCCCAGATTATGAACGACAATTCTTTATATTTTCACATTGCGACTCAGCAGTAATGAAAGCAGTGTTGGCTCAAAAAACAAGCATGGGCTACAAACCAGTAGCGTT
The DNA here is from genome assembly GCF_040938575.1 of Ambystoma mexicanum. Classification (NCBI taxonomy): domain Eukaryota; kingdom Metazoa; phylum Chordata; class Amphibia; order Caudata; family Ambystomatidae; genus Ambystoma; species Ambystoma mexicanum. The sequence continues at coordinate 891,436,381 of NC_090931.1, forward strand.
TTACAGTGGTCACTTGGATCCTGTGATGTTAGGACATTTCCCTTGCGAACAAGGTCTCGCCGCAGCTGCCTTTGCGGTAGAGAAAGCATCAGCAATCACAATGGGGTGCCCAACCACACTATTTGTGGAACATGCACTATTTGCAATATTGAACAAGCCCAAGTCCACACTAACCACGCAGAGGGCGTCAGGTTATGAGAACATCTTATCTAGACCAGAACTATCAATTGTTAGATGCAGCACGGTTAACCCTGCAAGGTTTATAGCAGAAGTAATTGAGGAAGGAGATTATGCACACGATTGTACGCAGACTACCGAAATGTACTCATGTACTAGAAAGGTTGAAGAGAACGCACTAGATGAGCTCTTGTTCATTGATGGGTCCTCAACAATAGACCAAAGTGATGGGATAAGGAGAACTGGGGCAGCAGTGGTAAAAATGACAGACGAACCGGTGTGTGTGGCGATGAAATGCGTACAATTACCACAGCATTACTCTGCTCAAGCAGCTGAATTGGTTGCACTGATCTTGGCGTTGAAGGAAAGTTTTGACAAACGAGTGACTATATATTGTGACAGCGCATATGTCACGTCTACTGTCCACTCCGGGTTGTCCAAATGGAGGAGAAGAGGGTTTAGGAGAGCTGACGGCACCCCAGTGCAACATGCTCTCTTGTTGGCTGAACTAATTGAAGTAATAAATCACCCCCAAGAATTAGCTTTGGTCAAATGTACCACACACACTAATGGAGAAGATCATATCTCAAAAGGGAATGCAGCAGCAGACGCACATGCGAAGTATGCTGCATATTTTGGTGAGATATGGAACCCCCCAGAGTCAGAGAGAGGGAGAGGGAGGGGAATAGCTAAGGAGATGTTGATAAGAGAAGGGTACACCCATCTCCCAGCCACACAGATAATGGAGCTACAAGCAGCTGCACCAATGGCAGAAAAAGAAATATGGGTAAAAAGAGGATGTACAATGTCACCAACTGACGCACTATGGCGCCAGGGTAACACTGGAAAGATGGTAATGCCATTGGCACTATTGAACACCGCCCTGAGCCAACTCCACCACCCAGCCCACACAGGCAAGGAAGTTATCGCAGCACGAATTAGGGAAGATTGGTTCTGTCCCGATTTAGATTCACATGTGACGAATTTTATCAGCAATTGTCTCACATGTGAACAGTTCACGGCCGGTCACACGCTGAAGGTGATAAAAGGTACTATACCCCGGCCTGAGGGACCCTTCCTGCACATCCATATTGACTATGTTGATATGATCAACGTATGTCAAGGAAATAGGTATATGATTGTAGTAGTATGCCCATTCTCCAGGTGGATTGAGGCAGGACCCTGCTCACACCCAGATGCATTCAGAGCAGCTAAATTTCTAGTGAGGGAGGTTTTCCCCAGGTGGGGAGTGTGCGAGGTACTGCGGTCAGATAATGGTCCGCATTTCGCTAATGAAATGTTATAGCACATCACATCCTTACTGAACATCAAGCATAAATTTGCATGTGCATATCACCCGCAGGCCAACGGTATATGCGAACGCCTGAATGGCCTACTGAAGGAGGCAATTGCAAAGATACAGCAGACAACAAAGAAGAGTTGGCTGTATTGCCTTCCGCTAGCCCTATTTGAGCTAAGGAATATTTTTTTTTAAGATTTTATTTGTGTTTGGCTCTCCTAACAAGTAAGAGAGTCTTTACAAAAAAAAGAAGATACAATCAGATATAAACCGAGTCATTGCAAAAAAAAAAAAAAAACCTTCAGACGTAAAACATTACAGGACTCAAACATAAAAAACCATCATACAAGTAAAATTGCATTCCTATGACATAGTACTAAAAAACAAGAGAAATGGCCAAAAGATGAACAATAAGGGTATCTATACGTTAAAATGGGCATACATCATCAATTTTGTATTTGATTTATGAGGAAAAGAAAGAGTGGAAATAGATGATTCAAATAGTATTCATGTAACAGTCTTTTTCCAATTCACTTGCGATTACTTTACATAATTTCGTTAGTGCGTATATCAGCGGTTTATGGTTGCCTTGCATCATTCTGGCCCAAAGGAAAGGCAGGCAGTCGATATAATTAGTGGTTACAAATTCCATCAATAATATCGTTCTTTGATTCTTAAAATGGGGACAGTATAAAACCAGATGTTTTAATGTTTCAATGGATTCGGTGCACATCGGAAATCTGCAGTGCGGACTCAAGGCATACAACTTGTGACCAGCCCATTTTGCTACTCTTTCTTTGGTGTGGAACAAATTGAATTTGAACCAGAGAAACATCCTCTGAGTAGAGTTACAAGGAAAAAGCACAATGTGGTCGTATCTAGGGATACGTTTACGTGTGAATAAGTGATATTCCTTGTAAAGATTGTACGAACTCATTCTATCGAGGGTGGTACACCAATCTAGTTCGAACAGCTTTTTTTTGGCATATCCTGGTCTATAATGGACATCGTCCACGGTAATGTTAGCCATCTTGAGTATTGCAGCCATTTTGGTCGCATAGAGAGCCATGGAGGACGTGGGCAACGAGTTGATGGTGCAATTCAGCTCAGCATATAGGGAGTTCGCTATAGGGTGGTTAATCTTAGCAAAATTAGTTATGAGTCGCCATTTCCAACGAGTAGATAGTGCTACTAGAACTAATTCATGCCTCAGGATTGCATTGGGAAGGGACATCGGAAGCGACATGGCACGTTTCAGGGCAGATCCTTGCAATTGGTCTAGAATTGGGCCCATTTCACCCATGCATATGTCAAGAGAATACAGAATTACGCTTTCAATTTTCAAAGTAAAAAACTCAATGAGGGGGATTAATGAAAATTTACAATATTTCGCGTAGATTACTTTGGATTGTGATATCAGGGGTCTGATCTTTTTGTTGAGTAGATCAGTCCACATTAAGATGGAATTTTTCTCAGTTAGGTAATAGCCTAAATAGATCGTTTCTGTAATAATGGGGATGGGGATCTGCATGATGTGCCATTGTGACTTGCCAGTACGCTTCCGTACACCAAATTGCATTACTGCTGTTTTAGCAGGATTAGGCACCAAATTGTGTGCTAATGCAAATTCTTCAAATAGCCGTAGTTTAAGTTGGAGGCCTGACGGGGTGGGATCAAATAAAATAATATCATCTGCAAAGGCGAGCCATTTGAGACGAATCAAGCCGATTTTAACAGAAAAGAGATTTTTTGCATCCCAGCCTTTATCAAGATCAGAGAGGTATAGATTGAAGAAGGTGGCGGCAAGGTTACACCCTTGCTTTAAGCCTACCTCTGTACTGATGGCTTCAGTGATACGACCCTCTGAAGTGAGCTTAATTCTGTAGGAGGTGTTAGTATGTAAGGCTTTGAACCAATAAATAAGGACAGATGGGATTCCCATATTGGTAAGTTTAGCCCATAGTAAATTACGGATCACTGTATCGAAGGCTGAGGACATATCAATAAGAGCAATATAAACCGGGTTAGTTGTTGATTTCTTGGCTTCTGCGATCGTGAATGTCATAATCATGGCATTAAGCGCAGTGGACATACCTTTTCTAAATCCAGTTTGGTATTTGGAATATAGTCCTAATGCCCTAATGTGATTGTCCAGGTCATGAAGAAGGAGAGAGGCGAATAATTTGGCCGCAGTGTCAATTAAGGCAATGGGACGATAGTTCTGCGGCAACGCAGCATCTCCTTTTTTAAAAATCGGAATGATATTGGCAGTTAGCCATGAGACAGGAATGACTCCTGTGTTAAGGATAGACTGGAACTTAGTATTTAATATGCAGGCCCACAGATCCGGGTCTTCTTTATATAGGCATGGTGGGAGGCCATCAGGGCCGGATGATTTCGAATAGCTGAGTTTGGATATCGCCCATTTAATGTCAGCGATAGTCCAAACCAACCGCGGCAGGTCATGATATCTTAGAGTAGGTGTCGTTATATTCGAAAATTGCACGGGAATCTGGAATTTGTGTCTGATATACTCATACCAGGTAGATTCCGATATAACATTCGGCATAGAGCGCGATACTTGAGAGGAATGGCTCTTAATCGTTCGCCATATAGTTCGAGTGTCATGAGCTGAGATGGCTCTAACAAGTTTACAATTTGTTTCGTTGTGCCTTGTTAGCCTTATCAGCTTCAAGCTATGTTTGTAGGTTGACACAATAGATTTACGCCGCGTAAGATATTGTTCCCGCGAAAGTGCGGTAGATTTTTTCAAGGCCCTAAGAGCCTTGTTTTTTCCCCGCTTCTGTGCTTTACAAAGTGGATCAAAGGAGTGGCAGTTTTTGATGTCAGTGTTTTTCTTTTTGCTAAAGTATGTTAGTGCTGTGTGCTTTATTTCAACATATCGCTGCTCAACAACATTCATGGGCATACGTTCCAAGTTGTTCCAAAGTGCAATGGCTGACTTTACAATTTGAGTGAATTGCTTGCAGAGCGCCATAGACCATCTGATAGAAGTCATAGGACGATCTACTTCACACAATGCAGTAGAGTGATCAACTCCAGTAATGGAAAAATCAAATTTCAAGTTGCCTATTAACGCAGCATGGTCACCAAAAGGCAACATGGAGATTCTTAGAGGAGAAGATCGTAGGAGCAGGTTATGACTAACAAATATGAAGTCAATTGTTGACCTTTTTCCATCTCTTGACCATGTGGACCAATTTAGCGGATCGGCGGGAGGAATGAGATCTAAGTCCCAATCTTTCAAGAAGAGCCTCCATATGTTACCTCTATTATTCGAAAGGGAGTTTCTGGGGGATCCTCCAATTTCGTTGGCGGTTCTGCAGTCGCAGTTAAAGTCACAGCCAAAGATGATTTCAATGTTATCATATTCGCGAGTGATAAATTCTAAGCAGTTCTCAACTGTCTTAATCATCTCCTCAATGGAGGTGGTAGACGGATTCCAATACATAGTCATGACAATTAAATGGCGATAATGGTAGGAGTTGGCTTCCAATAATACTGCTAGTAAATTGTTAGCATGCCAGACAGTATTTGACTTAAACATAAGAGCATTGTCTATGGCTATCATGATACCACCAGATGGACGACCGGCAGGAGCACGTATGGCGGGGATGTGGTGCGTTGCGTAATCAGACAGAAGAAAGGAAGTGGTTTTCATGGTCTCTTGGAACATTAAAATTGATGGACGACAGAGGCAGTCAAGGGTTGAATGCCATTTCATAAGATTGAGGTATCCGCATGAATTCCACGATTGAAAGGAGAGGAGGGCTTTGGAGGACGGCTATGAAATAAGGGAGCGATCCGTAGTTTTTAGAAGGGAAATAAGCATGGGAGCAAGCCATGGCAGGTCATGAGAGATGCCTGCTTTAAGCAGAAGCTCAGTGATTGCGTCATTAGCAGCCACAGGATTTGTAGATTGTGAAGGAACATGCGATTTGGGGCTCGTAGCCTGAGGACATTTAAATTGAATAAATTTAGTGGCCTCTTGTTCGTTTTCCAGTGAGGTTAGGATAAGGCCTTCTTCATAAATACCTTCCCTGTTAAACCATAGATATTTCTTTACGGCCTCTGAGGCTAAGTAAATTGCAGCACGATAGTTATTGTCCGTGGCCAATGACACTCTTAGAATGTCTGCCGATTTGAACATCCGTAATTGAGGGATGCGGCTGAATAGTGCCAGAAGAAAGGCCCGATTGATCCGATTTCTACCAAGTAGATCACTTTTCCCCTCAAATCGTATTAAATGGTGATTTTCTGGAATGATTTGTTCATTCATATCAGATAATTGATCGAATGATTTTATGTGGGGATCGGAAGCGGTTGCGCTGAACGAAACATGGTGAGAGATCATGGATGGATCTTGGTGAGAAGTTACATTGGGAATGTTCGATTTCAATGATCTTTCATTCAGTTCTTTCCTGAGGATGTCTAGAATTGCGTGATGAGATAGCATGGTAGCAGCTTGAGGGTCAGAGTTGCAGCTACCTGTTAAAAGGCTCTGATTAGAAGTATCATTCAGAGCCGGAGAGGGAGGAATTGTGCATTGGGGCAGACTGTTAGAGGGAAAACCAGTAGATTCCATAACGAATTCAGGGGCCCACAATGCTACCTTTCCTAGTCCGTTACCGGACATCACAGCGCTAGTACTTTTGGGGAGGTCAACTTTGACATGCAAGGTGGGGCAGCAGGTAAGGTCATTGATCGGTTGAGGAAGTGCAGATAATGTCCCCTTATTACTACTAGATTGAAAATCAATCGAACGTGGAAGTGCTAAATGCACGGATGGCGGGCAGGAGGATATCAGTGCATTTACTTGTGCCTTGACAACGTTCATTGAGTCACTAATGTTGACATTTTCATTACTTCCAGGAAATAGGGTACATACTTCACTATATGTCCTGGGAATAGAATTAGCTGGACAATCGGCCGACACGATTTCGTCGTGCCGGGTGGTACGATTTCTCCCACAGACCGGGAAGTAGGTGGTCAGATTTGATTTCGTTCCTGTCAGTAGTGATGGTACTTGTCCTTTAAGGGATAAATTAATTGGTATTACATTATTCTGTCTAGTTTTTCGTTTTAGGGTGGATATTTCAATGGAGTCGGTTCGCTGTTGCTCGACTCGATTTGTGTGAGAAGCGGTCAAGCTAGGGTCATTAGTTGTGAGTATTCCGACGGGAGACCCAGTCGTTTCACAAGAGTGAACTGCCGCATTGCTTTCAAACAAATCAGATATTACGGATGGTATTAAGACATCTTGGCTTTCTTTCGAAAGTTGGTTAAGGTCAATGTGGTCGTCATCTATGGGTGGATCGGCAGAGATCTTAGTAATCGAGCCAGGTGAGGGATTCAGGCCTTTCATGGCAGTATTCTTCTTTCTTTTGGCATTTCTTTTTTCGGCTCTTTGATGAAGTTTCTTAGCTCTCCGCGACATGAAACCAGCATAATTGCCACTGGAATCAGGAACCGGAGGTTCAGATTGCATCTGTTCAAGTGCTGTAAGAAGAACAGTAGGGCTGTCAGGGCCATTCATAGAGATTGGGATTACCGGAGGTTATAAAGCTAATAGGGTGTTCATTTTCTCTATGGCAGATTTCAGGTCGCAAGCAGGATAGTAACATTTACACGGGGTAGAATCTATTTGCTTTTCTGAATGCAAGGTCAACAATTCTGGGGTCGGGTCCAGGCAGCACTGAATGCTTTTGTTGTTCGTAGGCGTATTAGTAACAGATGGATGAGTCGTGGGGCATACATTATTGGGATTTTTTAGCATTTCGGCTGCCATAATGAAACCTTCGATCCGATCCATCTTTGAAGTGATCAGTAACTGTTTTGACGTGATCTCCCTCAATGCAAGATGGGTCAGATCATGACCTTTGTCCAGGAGATCCAGAATACGGATAATCACTGGAAACGAGTTAGGAGAGTATTGGGATTGATTCCCCTCAACGGAGTGCTGGGTTTGACATTCAGGAGATGGTAATGCAGAGTGTTCTGCATTATTAACTAAGGGAGTAGATTCAGGTGAGGGCAATGATTGCGGAAAAGAGAGTTTTTTATTGATGATATTGTCCGAACCAACCCTCATATCCAAAAGGGTTTTGGGATCATGTGACATGTGGGATTGGGAAGCCATACGGTTTGATACAGAATTAAAGACTATGGGTGTCAGGATGCCTATCGAACGACAAACCGCCTTATCTAATGCCTCCATTTTTGCCATGGTTAGATCGAATTGGCATTGATCAGTCTCGGAGACCAGCGGGGATTCAGAACAGCTTTTAAAATCATCAATGGCCTTACGTACTTCAGGGCTGATTGAGGGAGGAGAAGTACGAGGCACCGGAGGAACCGGGGGCGAGGAAAAAAAGGGGAGCATTGGGTTTTTTGAGGCATTTATTTGCACAACATGTACTGCGGAGCAGGGTGTGCCCAGCGCGTCTTGGCTAGATATAGTCGCTAGAGCTTCCGGGACAGGTACTTCAATGTAAGAGAGGGTTCCCGGACATACCAGTGAATCAATAGTTGTTACTGAGAGCGGAAGAGGGGGGATGAATTTGCCCTTGGCGCTTCTTAAACCGTTTGCCATTTACGCGGAAACAGTCTCACAGAGGATGAAAATCAAAGTAATATAAGAGAAAGAAACAATTTTCTCTTCTAATAATTGACAAGAGCAATCGTAGAAGGGACAAAACCAGCTAAGGATATATTAGCGCATTGAAAAAAGCATAGAATAATAGACTGCAAAGTACGCCGCAAAACTGGTAAAGCACCTGAAGCAAGATAAGAACCATGGAAGGTAACCGCACCCCGCAACGAAGCAGCGAACAGCAAACAGCGCTACTTAGAGCGCGTACTTAACGCGCGCGCGCAAATGCGCGCAGGAAGGAGGTTAAGTACACTTCCGGTAGCGGGGGGCGGGACCAACTAGAAAAATAGAAAAATAAACATATATAAGTATAATATACTTATAATAAAGGGTATAATGTCAATGATGAAGGCAGATGAGGAATATACCAGAGTCCAGGCAGGGTCAGGCAGTCCAGGCAGATCTTGCACACAAAGAGTAGCGTGGATAGACAGCAAACAGAGCTACTTAGAGCGCGTACTTAACGCGCGCGCGCAAATGCGCGCAGGAAGGAGGTTAAGTACACTTCCGGTAGCGGGGGGCGGGACCAACTAGAAAAATAGAAAAATAAACATATATAAGTATAATATACTTATAATAAAGGGTATAATGTCAATGATGAAGGCAGATGAGGAATATACCAGAGTCCAGGCAGGGTCAGGCAGTCCAGGCAGATCTTGCACACGAAGAGTAGCGTGGATAGACAGCAAACAGCGCTACTTAGAGCGCGTACTTAACGCGCGCGCGCAAATGCGCGCAGGAAGGAGGTTAAGTACACTTCCGGTAGCGGGGGGCGGGACCAACTAGAAAAATAGAAAAATAAACATATATAAGTATAATATACTTATAATAAAGGGTATAATGTCAATGATGAAGGCAGATGAGGAATATACCAGAGTCCAGGCAGGGTCAGGCAGTCCAGGCAGATCTTGCACACGAAGAGTAGCGTGGATAGACAGCAAACAGCGCTACTTAGAGCGCGTACTTAACGCGCGCGCGCAAATGCGCGCAGGAAGGAGGTTAAGTACACTTCCGGTAGCGGGGGGCGGGACCAACTAGAAAAATAGAAAAATAAACATATATAAGTATAATATACTTATAATAAAGTGTATAATGTCAATGATGAAGGCAGATGAGGAATATACCAGAGTCCAGGCAGGGTCAGGCAGTCCAGGCAGATCTTGCACACGAAGAGTAGCGTGGATAGACAGCAAACAGCGCTACTTAGAGCGCGTACTTAACGCGCGCGCGCAATGCGCGCAGGAAGGAGGTTAAGTACACTTCCGGTAGCGGGGGGCGGGACCAACTAGAAAAATAGAAAAATAAACATATATAAGTATAATATACTTATAATAAAGGGTATAATGTCAATGATGAAGGCAGATGAGGAATATACCAGAGTCCAGGCAGGGTCAGGCAGTCCAGGCAGATCTTGCACACGAAGAGTAGCGTGGATAGACAGCAAACAGCGCTACTTAGAGCGCGTACTTAACGCGCGCGCGCAAATGCGCGCAGGAAGGAGGTTAAGTACACTTCCGGTAGCGGGGGCGGGACCAACAGAGTCCAGGTAGGGTCAGGCAGTCCAGGCAGATCTTGCACACGAAGAGTAGCGTGGATAGACAGCAAACAGCGCTACTTAGAGCGCGTACTTAACGCGCGCGCGCAAATGCGTGCAGGAAGGAGGTTAAGTACACTTCCGGTAGCGGGGGGCGGGACCAACAGAGTCCAGGCAGGGTCAGGCAGTCCAGGCAGATCATGCACACGAAGAGTAGCGTGGATAGACAGCAAACAGCGCTACTTAGAGCGCGTACTTAACGCGCGCGTGCAAATGCGCGCAGGAAGGAGGTTAAGTACACCTCCGGTAGCGGGGGGCGGGACCAACAGAGTCCAGGCAGGGTCAGGCAGTCCAGGCAGATTTTGCACACGAAGAGTAGCGTGGATAGACAGCGTGGATAGACAGCAAACAGCGCTACTTAGAGCGCGTACTTAACGCTAAGTAACGCTAAGTAATAGACCAGGCTCCGATCACCACCTCACCCCTCACGAGGTGGTGACCGGACGTCAAATGCGCCTTCCTCTAACGCCTACATCAAGAGCATTCACGGATTATGAAAATACAGCAATTGTTCTTGGTGATGAAATGTACCAATATGTGTCTTCCTTGATTACTAGTGTGGTGTTTGTGTCTCAACAGCTCGAGCGCACGCGGGGCGGGTCTAAGAGTGATCAACAAGAAGACGTGGATAAAGAATTGGAAAAGGGAAAACTGTGCAAAATTGCTAAAGGTGACCATGTACTACTCCGCAATTTCAACAGAAAGTGGAACAGCCCACGCTTCACAGGCCCCCACCTGGTAGAGGAAGTATCCACGAGAGCCGTAAAGTTACAGGACAAACGTGCCTGGAATCACCTACACGACATAAAGATCTGCAAACTCCAGACCCGCCCTAGCGTCACCGACAGGGCCATTGGAAGAACAGCAACAACGTCACCCACGGAGGAAGAGACTTCTACCACAGCCAACGACCTAAGTGTCTCCCTACCCTACCACCCCCCAGGTTCCCCAGAGACAACTACTGAAATAGAGAAGGGTAATTCCCATACCGCCCATCCCATGGTCACACGATCAAAGAGTAAAGAGACTTCCGCCAGTTGAGCTCTAAACCCTCTGCCTATCGACGTCCTACCCACTGCAGTAATAACCCGACTGAAGGACATTATCTTGCACATATACACACTTGAATGTTCTCTTTTTTTCTCTCGCACATGCAGGTACCGTGTATTATTGTACTGCTAAGAAAACAGATGACTAACAAGGTTCACTGCCCAGGAGTAGATGCTACCCTCAGACGATAACTACCCTGAAGAGCTATCACACCAATTTGTCTATCACATAAAAAGGCCAAAGTACCTGAAAAAAAGGAGGGTACGCGTCTACTACACAGCATTTCTCTTGGCCATAGAACAATCAATGCCCCATCTTCACCAATACTTGCCTGTCCTAAGAGATAGATCACTTAGATTGGCGTGGGAACAGCTCTTCGCCTGGGCACTGAACGACTACTTGATAGGGAGAGCTTGAAAACAACAACTAACACTAATAACAAGCATATTGAGAATTTTCAGGCGGGCAACTTTAACGTCGCAAGAATTAGCTGCCGGACTGCAGCAAGGTAAGAGCAAAATGCCGGTGAGACTAGCCTCTGTAATAAAGATGATAGGGATTTTGATGATCACCGGGTTCTTGGCTGCCTCTGTATGGCAGAACAGTTATGCTATCAGTATTTTGGCTGTACCCAAACCTAATATACCCCCACCCACGGCTGCAACAGGTGCTACGTCAGGTGGTACTAGCAAAATTCCACACAAGGGAAATAGAGTTAAACGCAGCACATACTCAGATAATAAAGGTATTGACAACTACATACAACATTCAGCACACGTCTCGAACAACATGTAGTACCAACACATGACTCAAATAGGTAAGCAGACAACAGAAGACAGCTGCTACGTCTGCTCATTGATCCCATACGCCAGGAGCGCTTCTCGAACATTCGTTGCCACGGAAATAGATGAGAAGACAGCACGATGTATAATATACCTGGCACTGTTCCAAACAAAAGGGAGATTTCAAGGGACGGTGGTGAAACTGGTGTGGAAAACACGAGACACATATCCATACGAAAACAACTTCCTCAAGACTTATTTGAGTTACCACAAGAGCAGTTTACATGCTGAGGCCTTCAGATACATGACAAGTGGTCCTGAAAAGGGAGAAACAAAGGAAGTAACACTACAATACCTACCATGTGACTGGTACGCCACTGAAGTTCCTGGTAAACAAGGATGTTTGGAAAGACCACTGGTAACAATAACAGGGAAGGTGTACATGGACAACAAATGGGACATAGGAGTGATTGGCAGCAACATGGTAACAAGAGAAAATATTACAACTATTAATGAACACAATGACAGATGTTGGACGATTTGGGTCAAGTATGTACCCATGCTAACGTGGATAGAGAAGGATGAAGACCCAATAACCATACTGCCGCTGTCTGCACCTAAGGTATGCTACCAACATAGAGGAGAAGTGGACATGGGATACAACACCAACTGTGCAAGCGTGACGGAGTTACCTGAGGGGGGAGCAGGAACAGCAGTATTAATGGACCATTACTGGGCCTGCGGAGACAAGGCATACCACACACTGCCCCCTCTGTGGAATGGTATATGCACAATGGTACACGTTAATGTACCATCACTAGTGGTGCCCCAGAAACATGTGAATGTGGCAAACTTCCCTAAAATGGATGAAGGAAACAAGAGGAAGAAGAGATCTGTACAACCTCAGACGGGGCCAGAGAACCAAAACAATGGCAACAACACTGTCCTGAATAGAAAGAAAAGACAAGGAGAACCTCTGACAGGAAATTACCTATGGGGAAGGTCGGAAACAGCACTCACTTCAATCCCGCCAGAACACAGACTATTCAGCAGAGCAGCAATGTTCTTCTCCTCAATAATACATCCGGGACTGCAGGCTTACGCAAACGCAAAATGGCTCCAGATAACTCGATGGGAACTAATGATGACAATTAACTCTACAGTAAATGGATTCAACGCAATAAAGAGGAACTGCGAGCAGTGAGGATGGTAGCACTACAGAACAGATATGTACTGGACCTCCTCACAGCAATGGAAGGAGGAGTTTGCGCAAAGATAGGACGATCATGCTGCACATTCATTCCTGCTAACGATGCTGACAATGGTACTCTGACAGTAGCAGTATCACAATTGGCCCAGAAGTACTCCAAAATGGTGGATGAAAGTAAAGGTGTGAAAAAGGATGACAGCTGGTTTTCGCTATTATGGTCATGGATGCCATCTTGGCTGTCGGACGGACTGAAGATTATAGTTGGATGTATTATTTTGGCTGGAGCTGCACTGATCATAATAAGATTTTGGAAGGCCCAGAAGGCACGCACCACAGACGAAATGATCGAAATGGTTGGTATGCACCCCTCGATGCCGGCAGATGATGGCCAACACACAGGCGCAATAATAAAAGAAAGAGAGAAATTGCGCAACCAGATCATCACCAACCACCTGGACCCACCATCTGTGAAGCTCGAAAACCCAAGAAACCCAAGGAGCTACATAGGGAAATGGGTATACTGCACACCTGGAGGAACCTGTGTATATATGTATTGGTCATTCGAAGACCATGTCAACCACTATGGACATTTGGGAGGAGTAACTAAAATATGGAGAGTGAGAGGAGATAAGGAAAAGGATATGTTTGTGGTCGACAAGTCGACCAGAGGGGGGACTGAAGTGGGAGAATGGAACAAAAGGCTCCCACCAATCCCCTCACACCACTGGCCCAGAGGATCACGGCCTAGGCACCCGCCACGAGAGGAGTTTGCCCATCTACCAGACGACCAAATACCCTGGTACAGGAACATACAGATGTGCCCACCCGCCTGCCCTGCCCATGCCGACACCTGCGGCATGGATGGACTCGACTGAACCATCCAACACTAAATCAACACATCGTTAGAGATGCCATGACGACCCAGCCTACGGTCAACACACCCGTGCAAACATGCACACTGGACACTCCCACACCAATCCACACGAAGAACATATTCAGTGCTATGACGTAGGTGACAGACACACCCACCGACGTGCATCTTTATTATTTTTCACATAGGCTTTTCAAAATGCAGAAACGCAAGACGCACAATGAACTCATCCAAAACGCTTGTTCACGCTTCTCCTAAACCCATGTATTACAATGAGAAATATAACGAAGACCTGATACTGGGGATAAAGCAATATGATACCATAACCTAAAGCGCTGTGTATCAAATGGTTCCACCCATGCACCAGGCCCAAGTAGGCCGCAAGCAAGAACTTCCATGAACATTGAATGAGCAAGAGTACAGTTGCTGACCCTGCAGAATGAGCCCGGCGAGAGCAGACAGTCAAGGGCACAATGTTGCAAACTCGCATGCCGCAAGCCGACACCAAGGTCACACCTACAAATTAAGCCAGGCCCAGGAGAAGGGAGGCGCCTGGATCCCCCGTTTCAAGACACAGGCAGATACAATTAAGCGACTCAATGGACATCTGCGGCGGTGGGAGTAGTCGGCCTTCCAGCATATGAATACATCTTCACATTGTCTGCACATACCCATAGTGAAACATTGTTGCAAATGACAGGTGCACCGCGAGCTGGGAACAGCGATGGTCCCAGACTGGGGGGCTCGCGAATGGACCAATCAGAACATGGGGCTCTTATCATTGACGCCATTAACATTAGCCAATCCTCAGGGGTCTTCATGTAACAATTTTCATGTATCGAATTGAAGGGACAACCCAAGTATACCACCTGACTAACCCTCAACCACTAATATCGCTCTCTATACGTATGCTATACTAACCCTACCACTCGAGGAACCAATCCAGAGTGGCGATAGGTTTTTTGCTAACTTTCCCAAGTGACGCAAGTAGCGCGTCATACTAAGGTAAAAAGGGCCTGCGAGCCCCACAATGAGAGAGAGTGTCAGGACAGACGCGTACGATCCTTGACCCATCCCTGCCGTTTTGTTTAATAAACAGCAGAATCACCTTGCTTCTTGCGTGTGTCTCATACTCATTTTTTGGGATATACGGGAGGGGTTGGGGCCTCCCTGCCCGGAGGTCCGCGGACGGCCCAGCCGACCCCGGGAGAATTTCCCCCCGACAACTGCTCTCCATCCTCTTCCCTCATCATTTGTTCCATGAACAACCACCCTTTCTTCTCTTACTGCTGCTCCTTTTAACTCTATGGGAATTAACAGTCTGTCTTCACCCTCCATATGTATTTCTGGTCTAAACAGAAATTCATCAGGTATTCTCAATATGTTACCTATTAGTCTGGGGGGCCATGTTAACAGAACAGTTACTCCATACAAAAATATTCACAGGTCTAGGGGAACCCCTCGTAATGCTTTTTGGCCTTCAAATGCCAATTTTGCCTCTCTTACATTAAGAAGATGTATTTCTGGTGTGGAACACACAATACCTTTATCAGTGAAAGATATTGTCATGTTTAATTTCATCATCAGATCACGTCCAAATATGTTAACTGGTGTCTGTCGAGAAAACAATAGTGGCCTAGCCACATCATGTTCTCCTATAGAAATTGCTAACTCATCAGTCAAAGGAACTAAACTTGTTGCCCCAGAGAATCCCTGTGCGTTCATGGCAATGCCAGACATTGGGTATTTTCGCTCTCGAACACAGGAACGAGTCGCTTCAGTGCCTACAAGAAACAATAATGTCTTGCCTCCTATTGTTACCCTGACCCTTGGTTGCTCTTGGGGGTCCGGTATCACTGATAGTACTGAACACATCAGGTCTCTCTCTGGGCTGTCCTATTGTGGATATAAATTCATCCCAGTACATGTGAAAGGATTTCCTCCTACCACAGCCACACTCCCTATCCTAGGCGTAGATGCTTGCGGGGCTGTACTTGCTATAGATGCCCTTGTGGCATTTGCACCAATGCTGGGATTTTCTGTGCTTGCCGCGTATGTGTCTGATTCTGTGTGTGATCTTGGGCATAATAGTCCTACCATTCTGTATTATACTGTGGAGAATAGCCGATCCCCCCTCTTGGAGCCTGCCAGTTCTGTTGCATGCTCTCTCTTCTTCTACATGTTCGGGATATATGTGTAATTCTCCCACAATTCCAACATTGCTGCAGCTGGCCTCCATTAAAACCTCCTCCTTCTTGGGAGTTTAGAAATCCCATTCGCCCTCCTCTAGGTCCATTCCCTCTGCCTCATGGCAAAAAATTATATTGACCTTAATCTGTATTGCCTGACTACCCTGGCTTTGTTCCTTGTGTTACCACACATTTGCCACTTGTCAATACAGCTCCCTCTATAGCAAATGTTGAAAATTGTTTCTGAACTAAGTTAGCTTCCTCTTGCTTTCTACCCTCAGTTTTTTCTTGTTTTCTCTTGCAACAGTGGACAATGATGTACAATAGTCAACTGTATTTCTGCCCATGGATTTACTTCCATTCCTACCCTTTTCTTCATCTGCCGTTGCACTGGCTCGGGCAGTCCCTGACATAAATTATGATAAAATAATGCCACTGTTTTATTCCTCGGTTCTCTCGTCTTGAGACGGCAACATTCCTGAATCTCTTGAATAAAGGAAACATGATCTTCATACTCACCCATTTTCCTTGTCATAATCGCACTGATGTCTGATGTGTCTGGGGACTGAGTGGGAAATGGCACTCTGTCATGAGTCGTGTTTTGTGCCGTTACACTCACACACCCTGCTCGTCTCCAAATGTCATCAGCTCTCTCTCCTAGAATGATTGCTAGTAGACCTTTTACGTCACCCACTGCTAACGGCATTCCCGCTGTCATTCTTTCTAACTCATAAATCCATTTTCCCACACCTGCAGTAAAACTAGGCATTTTACATTTCAGGTTGTCTTTATCCATTTGTGGCCATGGTATATATTGCAGTCTTCCTCCCCTTTTTCTAATAATGGGAATTGTGTATACCCTCGCCCATAATCATACCCACCTACATTTCTCATTTTTCAGGTGGGGCTAGTTTCGTTTGTTCCAGTGTTTTGTCTTTAGTCTCTTCTAAGTCTGACAATTTTACCCCTTTTTCTGTGCTCGGGTCTATCAAAAAACCACATGCACCATCTCTCTGTGCTCTTTCATTTTGCTCCCTTTCTTCACCTGGCATCATTATACCCCAGCTCGTATTACTATTGTCCCTTTCCTCGTCATCAAGACTTAACCCACTCCAGGACGGCGCTCTATGCTCGTCTGTCATTATCTCATCCAATCTATTTCCTGTTCCTTCTAATAGAGATCCTTCAATATTCCCTTTGTTTTTGTAACCATCCTTATCCCCCATTTGCCTGTATAAATCCCCTAACCTTTTCCCTATACCTTCTGTCTCTTGATCGTCAGCCCATAGCTGTATTCTTGGTTTTCCCTGCAACTCCCTATGGGGCTGTTGTGACCCTCTCTCTTCTTCCCACCGTTTTGTACTTCAACTGGCACTATGCATCTGTTAACAAGATGGTTTATTTCATCATCTTTTTGTTCCCTCCTCCTTCTCATTTCTTCCTTCCTTCTCATCTCCCTTTTCTCTTCTTCCTCTTGCCTTCTTTGCAACCTACGTTCTTTAATTCTCTGGCTTCTATTTCACTGTGATTCTTCTCCTGTATTCTCTCTTTCTCTTGTTCCTCATACTTTCTACGTTCTTCCTTTCGCTTCCTCTCTTTTTCCTTCCCCTCTTTGTATGTTCTTTATTGTTCCTTTTCTTTCTCTTCCTGTTCTTCTCTTTCTTCCCTCTCTCTAACACCAGCAATGCCCTTTCCGTCTAACTTGAGTAATATCTGTCCTCCCACCCATTCGTTTTGCACCATGTTCCCTTCCTTGGCTCTGTCTGTCAACTCTTTTTGTCTCTTAGCTTCCTCCTCTATTTCTAGCTGTCTACCTTTTTGCTTATCACGATCCTTATGTTCATCGTGTGTGGACGTATATTTTCGTTCTTTACTCTTACTTGCTTCCATGCTGTCTTCACTATTATAAGCAGCAGATGCGTATGTTGGATTAACATAACCCGCTGCTGCCTTTAATTCCTTTAGAGGATACATTCCCTGTTTATCTTCTGTCATGTTATCTTTTTAGGAGGAGAAATAGGAGCTGAGGGCATTACGTCCCACACTTTCTGCTGATTGAGCATCCACTCCTTCTCAGGCGGGTCTTCTTTCTCACTTTGTACATCTTTCCAAGTTCCAAAACAGCTAACCTTTTTTGTAATTTTGTCCCCGTATATGTAGCATGCAGATAGGTTGTCATGTGTCGTAGTACTGTTTTTGATAATGAGCCTTCTTGATGCCACGGCATAAGTGTTTTATTAGTCATGCCTTTGCCCACTCACCGTGGTACTTCCTAATTTTAGGTGTGTATCTTGGTAGTGTCCTGCATAGATGTAAAAGGAGAGTGTCCCCCATTATGACAAGTCGATTTCAACTGGCAATAATTACCAGGTTCTCAAATCACTCACAACAAAAAAATCAATTTGGGCAAGCATCATCAATCGCTGCCCTTTTACCAAAAAGACACATTTTTAAACCAATTTTAAAGTCTCTACGATATCGTTTCTCTTTTTATCTTTGTTTATAATCCTATCGATTCCTTCTGATTGATGCCAATCGCTTCATCTCAAAACCTGATAATCGATTAATTTTATTACTATCGTTTTATATTTCTTAGTTTAGACACAATAAAAATGTTATGCTGACATATTTAAACACCAAACAAATGTGCACTTTTTTCTTTCTGTGATCACCCTCTTTTTCTTTTAGTAAATGTATCTCATCTCAATATTTACCCCATTTTGGAGTGTAACACGCATTCTTCATATTGGCACTTGCCTCAGGAATCCCTAACATATACTCTACTTAGAGTTTAATGTATGTTATTCTGCCCCCTTGGAACCAGGAACCGAGGTATCTCTCTATCTCTTTAAATACAAATACTGTTACTATATATTTACAGTTTTACTATAGCCACTCCTCTTTATTTGCCACTACTTACATTTGTTGCTCGGCATCGACTCTTCCCCAATGGACCAGTGCACCTTCAGTCTGCAGGCCACCTGCGGACACCGGACAGGAATTTCTTCAAAGGGGCACCTGATGACTGATTCATTTCACACATGTGTTATGTTCGCTGCTCTCCACAGGAAGCTCTGTGATATTCTGGCTAATGGTGAAAGTTGTGAATTGTCAGAGAGTCTAGATTTATTTATTTTATTGTTTTATACTGGGCCCAGCTAACTGTATCAGAACCATCCGCACTGCTACCAAATTGTGCACTAGCAGCTTTGGGCTTTTCTCTTGCGCAGAATGGAATTACCATAATAATCGATCTCATACCCAAATAACCAGACAGACTCAAAGAATATGGCAAAGTACTGCTTTATTGTCAGCTCAAATAAAGTAGGGAAATCTGGTGACCATACAAATTGCAGCTCCCTCACTCTGTTACTTTTCCATTACACAAAGACAGTTATGACGTCATACTATGTGGCAAATAATAAAACCTATCGAGGGGAGGGATTGGTTAAGGGAACACATATACCTATAGTATGTTTAAGTGTTAATAACATCATCGGCTTCCTTTTATCTGTTGGGCACGCCTCGAAATACCTTTAAATACATATAATTAAGATTATAGAGAAACAATAGCAACGGATTGGCTTCTGCAACATTGTATAATATGCTGCTACATATCCCCTTGTGATTGGTTGGCATATTCTCCTAACCTCAGACATTGGGCTCATTAGCAGCACGTGAGTAAAACCAAACCCAGGTGCAGGAAACAACGCCAGGCCACTGCCCAAATTGGTCAATTAGCCTACCATCTCTCATCAGTTAGACCTTGTGCCAAGGCTTCTCCTCTGAAGCTGACCTTGCTGGCTGTCCTCTTCCCTGGGACCTTTAAGGGACATTGCTATCTTTAATTGGAGCTTAATGAATAGGCCTTGTTTTCGAGTCTTGGACCACGTGTCAGTAGACCATCAATTTGTCAATTTCAGCATTTATTTACTGCCATTTGATTTAATTGTGCTGGGTGCTATTACTCCTCTTGGCCTCTGGAGACTTGGTCGCTCCGTCTTACATATGCTTTCTGCATCCTTGATTGTTCAATACTTGGCACTTTCAAATATTTTTGCTTCTTCTTAATCTAAGAAAAATGTATCTGTTGTTCATACTTATTCATGTTGACTCCCTCTATATCTTACAATTATTTCTTGATGTGTCATCCCCAGTCTCTGCCAAACAGATATAATTTGTTCCTTGCATGAAACTGCTTTTTCAGCATCTTTTAGCCTTGCAGCCTTGATTTGTCTCTGACGTAGTTTTGACACAATTCGACATCCATCTTTCCATCATGGCCGCTTTCCTCGCGTTTTAGTTTCTACTAAAACAAGCTTCTATATATCTCATCTACCTTGCGTTTCTGTGTATATACATTGCTACTTCTCTTCTCATTTATCTTTTCAGTGTATATGATTCCTCTGTCTCTGCATACATGTTTCACTTGTTACTTCAGTAACATTATCATTTATCAAGTATTCGCATATCGTTTCAGGGCATCTTAGTATCTTTTCTTCATGACGTCACTTTGCTCTGGTCTGATTTCACTTACAGCTCTTCTATGTCTAATAGTGTATGCCAACATCCTTCCACCACATCAGTGCGAGGGTACATTTGATACGATTGTCTGAGTGCATAACGTCTCTCATATCTTCAATGCGGTATTGGGATAATACCTGGTATTATGCACAGAGTCTTCCTGTTATTCTTCCAGTATGACAGAGGTGAGGGGCCTGCACTAGAGATTATGTCATCCGATTCTCTACACCCTCATGGCTTTCTATGGGCCAGGCCTCCCTTGCGTCACCTAATTTATGAAAGGACGGAGGCCCTTGCAGTCCCTCATGTAGGGCAATGCCCCTGCAGTCCCTCATGTGGGGCAACGCCTTGCAGGACTAGGTGCTATTGACATGTGGAGTTGTAAGGAACTCATGGTGGCAACAGTAAAGACAGACACAAGTGATCACAGTTCAAGGGTGTTTATTGAACTTTATAATGGGTGAGATAAATGCCTAATCTAAACCTAAATCTAAGATGGGAGCAAGCTACGACCATCAAATAATAATAAGGCAGTCCTAGTGGCGTCTTGACAAATAAAAAGGGCCTATACTAAAAAACCTATTGCCAAACCTTACTACTAAATTATCAAAAAGAGTGTGGGATCATTTTCACCAGAAAAGAAAGAATAATGTCAGGATGGTATGGCTGGGTCTCCCTTCCCCACGTTCTAAGCATGGGAAAATGCAGGACTTCCGAGCACAGCACACTCCTTACCCCCGTCAGCACGAGGTTCACAGTTCCAGTTCAACGATATCAAAACCTTCAGAGTCTTTCCTGCAGAAGTCTCTTGCCTTAGAAGGCCTGCTGATTCCAAATGACAAACAAACAAACACAAGTTCCTTCGGCACTCCTGTACCTTGGGCGATTGCTCTTCACCCCTTGGAGCTCCCTCTGTTGGGCTTGGATCCTCTTTGCGAAAATGGGCCTCCCTCCGACGATTTCACTACAGCCTTCTTTAACACAGTTCATGTTTTACTCAATTATATCAGAAAGCATTTGTTTCCCTTCTCATAGCTTTCTTTCGGCATCCCTCTGTCGGGTTCACACTTGCCTTATTCCACAGTTCACAATCTTATTGGAAAGCAGGGTTCCCTTCCCATAGCTTTCCTTTGGCAACGGGTCAGAGACTTTCCATTGTACAGAGATTTGACGTGACCATTGTAGGACCACTCTGACGCCCCATGCCACCCTTTTCTAGAGCCTTGTGGTTCTTGCAGTTTTGAAAGCTGGTCCCTGTCAGAGTCTTTTGAATGAGCGCCCATGTGGCACTGGACCCCTCTGCACCTGGACATCAACTGGGCTTTCTTTAAAGTTCAAATACACACACAAGTTCTTTCTTGTACTAAGTCCTTGCATTCATAATGTTGCTACTCGCAACCATGGGCTCAACACAGTTTGGTTTCCTAACAGCTTCATCTGACTCACCGGCTGTGCTTCACCCGTGGTATCTCTGTTCTCTGGAGTCAAGTATAGTACCATGGCAGCCAACTTGCTTCTCTGCCTGCGTTATCAAAGAGGGAGGCTCCCGTGTACCATTGACATCTCCTGTTCCACACTCCAGCTGCAACTACCGGTCTTATGCTTTCTCTTAGGAGGCTTTGCAGGTCTGAGTTGAAAAGGGCAAGAGCAATTCCCCCTTCGTCGTCCTTCCAGGTCTCACCACCTTTCTTCTCCTTTTGAACTCCGGTTTGGTATCGCTGTCTTCTCGTGCATTCAGCCTTGCTCGAAGTGTGCTTTCGTGCTCTGCCTTTTATCCCAGTGGGGAAGGTAAAGGGCTGTCAGGTGTGCGTGATTATTCTCAATTGCCTGACTCTGCCTGACCCGTGTGTTCGGGCATCTCAGGTAAACGGCTCTGGTGTTAGTCCGTTGTCTGTTACAGTGTAAGAAAGTGTTCATGTGGGAAAAGGGGGGTCGGGGAGGGGGAGTACAGCTTCTAAATATTCTACAGGGTAGGATGGGGAAAAGGTGTTACAAGGAAGGGGATACCACATCTCAACCCTCGGTGTCCCACTTCCACTCCCCGAAGACCCCTCACCAGGTGATCCTCCCCCAATGGCCCACCCCCAGGAACTAGATCTAATAGCGATGGCCGTGTCTTGGCCACCTGGACAACAGATCTCTGGGGACTAGCGGGTGAAACACGTTCAGATTTGTCACAG
This sequence comes from Ambystoma mexicanum, assembly GCF_040938575.1. Taxonomy (NCBI): domain Eukaryota; kingdom Metazoa; phylum Chordata; class Amphibia; order Caudata; family Ambystomatidae; genus Ambystoma; species Ambystoma mexicanum. The sequence continues at coordinate 891,458,931 of NC_090931.1, forward strand.
AGTGCCAACAGTCAGGTTTACTGACAGGGAGCCCTCTGCAGAACAGTGTGTGCCCTCCAAAATGGGAGGGCCCTGTCATCCATTATGGATGGGTTGGCACTAGTTTTCAATCAATGCCATGGTTAATTACTGCTGCCACAGTCTAGCCTGAATTATATACCTACAAGAGAGTGATATGAAATATGCATGAACCTGCATACAGTAGCATCATGTGGGCGACATAAAAATGTAGCCATTGTGCCAGGCATTGCAGCTACCTTCCCACTTTTGGAGCCCTGGCTGCTGATTACAGCTTTGAGATAGCCCTTTGACACCACTGGGATGAGAGCAAGAGAAATGTGGGTTAATGCAGAGCCAGTTGGCCATTCTGAATTAGGATGAATGGTTGCTTGTGACTTAGGCACACTGAATGAGGGTTGGCTACTTGCACGTTTCCTTAAACAAATTGATATTTCTCCACCCCGTGTTAAGTGACTTTCTGATTTCAGAATGAAAGAGATCCAAGTACCCCCCTGCCTGCCTCCCATCTCTCTCTCTCTCTCTATATATATATATATATATATATATATATATAGACACACACACACACACACCCCCCCCCTCTAGAGGGGACATTTTCAACACAAATGGTACAATTCTAACAATTAACTAGTAGTACATGAATAATGTTTTTTTTAATGTTATGTCTGTTACTGGGATTTATATCTCGCTATGCTGTCATCTGATTGACCTCAAGATGATCTCGATATTTTGACCCTGCATCCACCTGTCTTTTCTTCTTCCTTTTGTCTTAATGCATTTTTTTCTATCAACGTCTTTCCTTTTCAGGATGTTGTTGTTTCTTGCTTCTTTCATCATTTTTGTTCCAAGCTTTTTTTCCCCCTTTCTTTATTTGAATTCATCCTTTTGTATTTCATTTCTTTGTTTTTTCTTTCCATCCTTTTTTCTCATTCCATCTTTTCATTGAATTTCTTCCAGGTTCTTTTTTCTTTCTTTGTTTCTACCTGTCTTTCCTTTATTCTATAATTTCCCCTTTCCACCTTTTCTTCATTTCTTTATTTCCTCTCTGTAAAGGTAGAGTGGGTTAGAGAGACGAGGACTCAGTGAATGAGTACAAGGATTTTTAATGGAACATAACACCAGGTTCAGACACCAGGTTCAGGCAGGATTACTTCACCCTCTTTCTTTTTCTCTGTTCTCAGCAATGGTCTTTTTTTAGAGGCATAAGGACTAGTCTTTCTTCTTTGATCTATTGTCCAGGTCCTCTGAGACTTAATCTGCCCAGGCCGTGAGGAGCCTTCTCCGTCAGGATCCAGTTACTAGAAGGTATGAAAGGGAATGAGAACCACACATTACTCCTCTGAGCTGTAATTATATTAGCCTCCCTTGGTTCCCACCAATCATTGTGTCCCTCCCTTGGTTCAATGGGATCCCTTGTTGTCACACTTCCAGGGCATGCGACACGGGCTGCCATCCACTCCATGTACTTGTTTCTTTTATGGGCTGTGGCTCCTCCCACCTCATCCTTCAACATCCTTGCAGCATTGTCCATCTTTCCTTTGCTTGTCTGTTCCTCCCCCGTTCCTCCCCCCTGGCCTAGTGTCATGGGCCATGGAGAACTCGAGTCCCAATATCAGACGGCTCCCATGGATCGCCGCCTGGACTTCCCAGCCGCCATGGCACGTCCTGTGAAGATCATTTTCGCCATCTGTGTCGGCGTCCCATACACCACTGCACCTGTCCACTCCGTCAGTGTCCCATACACCGCCATGCTGGGCTTCTGAAGATGACCTCGCCATGGATCTGCAAGCCCCTATTCTGCCCCAATCTTGCTGCCCAAGGACCCATCAGTGTCTCCCCTGCAGCCCACACCACGGGTAAGGAGGCCGGGGACTGTGTCCTCCAGCACACACATCCCCCGCCAAACCCCTGATGTTCGGGCAGGGTACCAGACCGGAATAGGTAATCGGGGATGAGCAGAAAAGAGGCTGGTTGATGGAGGCTAAGGAAGGAGAAGGGTTGAAGAAATAGAAAGCAACAAAGAACCCTGTGGTTGGAGTCCTTGTGTAAAGCCAGCCACTTTAAGGGAGCATGGTCAGTGAAGTGTGTGAAGCGGCGACCTAACAGGTAGTACCACAGGGATTAGATGACCCATTTAATGGCAAAGCATTCTTTTTTTGATCATAGAGTATGCTATCTCATGGGGTAGTATTTTCCTGTTGATAAAACAAATGGGGCAGAGATCTTCTGGCGTCCCCTGTGAAAGGATATGGAAAGCGGCTGGCTGTCCATATCCAGACGCTTCCGTTTGTAAGTAGAAGTTCTGGTTGAAATATGGGCATTGTAAGACTGGTTGTAGGATGAGGACTTCCTTCAGTTGTTTAAAGGCCTTCTGAGCAGCAGGGCCTTTTTGTATGTCTTTTGTATAGGGAGACTTCAGTGTATCTGTCAGTGGAGATGCAATCGAGGAAAACAGTTGGATGAACCTTCAATAGTATCCAATGAATCCTAGGAAGGCCCGTACTTCCCTTTTTGATGAGGGAAAAGTATTTGATAGATAGCTTTGATTTTGTCTATTTGAGGTCTCATCTCTCCATGACCCACTGTGTACTCCAGATATCTCATCTGTTCTGTGCACAACATTGTGCGCTTCCAACTATCTCTGCCTTAATGCCAGTAAGACAGAGATCCTTCTCATTGGGACCCGTGCCCCTGCTCTCCCTCTCTCACTCTGGCTGCCCGCCTTGGGCCCTCTTCCTTCGTCTTCCTGCGAGGCAAAAAACCTTGGTGTCATCTTTGACTCCACTCTCTCTTTCTCTCCTCACATATCGGACGTCACCAAGAAGTCCCACTACTAGCTGCACCTCCACAAAGGGACTCTTCCCTTTCTCACCTTCCCCCAGAAGCTCACTGTCTCCAGAGCCCTGCTTCTCTCTAGGCTGGACTACTGCAACAGCCTCTTTCTCAATCTTCCTTCCTGTACTCTCCATCCTTTGCAACTAAGACCAGAACAGGACTGCAAGACTTATCTTTAGCCTCAAGCCCAGGGACCGGATCTCTCCAGCCCTGAAATCTCTCCACTGGCTTCCGGTGGCTGCAAGGATCAAGTTCAAGACCCTTTGCATTGTCCACAAGGCTTTCTGGGTCCAGGGCTATACTACATCCAATGCTCTCTTCCAAAATACCTTCTTTCTCAAGCCCTTCGCTCAGCTACCTCCAACTCTTTAAGGGTTAGATGCTTCCCCATGCAGAGAGTGTGGGGGAGATCGCTCCTCTGCAGGTGCCTCCCTCTGGAATGGCCTGCCTGCCCCTCTCAAACTTGTGCCGGACCACCTAAAGTTCTGGAAGCAGCTCAAAATGCTTTCTCTCTCTCCCTCCCCTGCTGACCCACCAGACTGCTGTACCGACTGGTTGATTGACTACCCCTCCGAGTCTCACTGGGCACCAGGCTCTTTCTTGATCAGTCACCGTTGCACTGCCTCTGGCCTATCACACACTTAGGGGCTGTAACTATAACCCTACAGTCCCTTGTTCTCCTTGCACTACCCAGAGCCGCACTGCCCTGGCTGCAATTACTCAGAGCATTGCTGCCCTGTTTTTCCCTCCCCTCTCCCTTAAACTTCCCCCTCCCTTTCCCCTTTCACTTCTAGTTCTCGCACTTGCATGATCTGAATGACACAAGGCCTAGTAAGATCGTTTGTCTTGTCCCCCCTCTGTCGTCCCTCCCTTGTCTTGTCGCGCCTAGGAACACTTGTGTACAGGCACGTTATAAATGACTTATCATATCATAGTTTTCTTTGAATTAATCCTAAAACCTGCTCTTCCAATGGTGTCCATAACCTGTTCCAGATATTTCAGGTGTTCACCCCATGTTTGACTGTACACAATAATGTTGTCCAAGTAAGTTGCTGCATACTCCTTATGGGTCCTCAATATCACATCCATTAGCCGCTGGAAGGTGGCTGGTGCCCTGTGCAGTCCAAAAGGCAATACCTTGAAGTGGAGTAATCTGTTGGGGTTGGCAAAAGCTGTATTTTCTCGGTCTTGTTTCTACAAGGGGATTTGCCAGTATCCCTTAGTTAAGCCAATGGTGCTAAGGTAGTTGGCATAACCAAGTTTTTCAATCAATTCATATACTCGCGGCATAGGGTAGGCCTCTTGGACTGAGATCTGGTTTAGTTGTCTAAATCCCATACAAACCCTTGTGGATCTATCGGGATCTCTTGTTGTCACACTCCGTTAGCATGTTACCCCGGGCTGCCATCCACTCCATGCCCTTGTTTCTTTTACGGCTTTGGCTCCTCCCACTTCATCCTCTGACGACCTTGCAGCATTGGCCATCTTTCCTTTGCTTGTCTGTTCCTCCCCCTTGGCCACTGTGCTGTGGGCCATGGAGAAACCCAACCCCCAATGTCAGCCCGCTCCCAAGGGTCGCCACCTGGACTTCCCAGCCCCCATGGTCTCGTCCCGTGAAGACCGTCTTCTCCATCTGTGCCAGCATTCCATACGCAGCCACGCCCGTTCTCTCCATCTGTGTCCGCTTCCTGACACCGACCCCACCACAAGCCCCCTATTCCGCCCCGGTCTCGCCAGCCAGGGAAGGAGGCAGGGAACTGTGTCCTTCGACTCACATTTTGTTACATCTCCCTCTTTGTGTTTTTCTTACTTTTTGTCTTTATTTCCATTGTTCTTTCCTTCCTACCACCTTTCCTTAGTTACTTTAACCCCTCATTTCCACCGTTCCTGCTTTACTTTTTTTTCTTCATTCCATCTTCCTTTGGTTCTTTCCTTCATTTCATCTTTCCTTGTTTGTCTTTCACTCTCTCCTCTTATATTTCCTTACTTTTTCATTCCAACTTTCCCTTCTTTAGTCTTCCCATGCTGAATTCTTCCCTTCCTTCTGTCCATCTTTCTTTCCTTCCCGGTATCTTTCTTCAATTCCATCTTTCATTCGCTGTTCCATCACGATTAACTTTCTTCTAGTTGTCAACAGTGTAAATTATCTGGAGGATTATGCATTAGAAAATCTGATAAAACGAATTGAAATCTTTTCCAATCTTGTTACCAAAAAGTAAGACCAACTTTACTTGCTGCCCTTGAACATTATAAAAAGAGTAATTACATACCAGCCTTTCCAATAACGGGTAGCAATTTGTTCACAGTCTTGTAACTTGGAATAAGAAGGCTGGATTTAACAGTTAACTGTTCACACGGTAACAAAACCCTTTCCTATTATTTACAATGCCTCTCTTCACTCCGCATCAGTGGATGGATGGATGTCGTCTCTACTTCTTTGTAGTAGGATAGGTCGTGCGCTGAACCTGTCTATTCCACCATTCGTTGTCTACGGAGCAGAGTTTGGAAAAAACATTTTGGGAAGTTTGGGGAACAAAGAATAGAAAATAAATCACCACTTTTGCTTCAGTACATTTATAAGGAGCCTATGCAGTTGTTTTATACCAGAGCACTTCATTCAAAGCCCCTTTCCCCTCGTCATTGAAGGATCTCACACCGACCAACGTAAACATCTCCATCAGACTCACAGTATGAATAATTCTGGCCATTTACATAACGCACCAGCCACAAACTAAATACACTTTGATATGTAAACACTACTAATAGATGTGGTGTAATAACTAACAGGAAAGTATTTTGTTACAGTGTGAACTGTTATCCTACGTCATAGGCTCTCTTCAAAGGGAAAACATACAGCTATTATGTTATGTGTTAGCCTAGGTTGGAGAAGTACATAGACCCGGCTGCCAGACACTAAAAGGGCTAATCCATTATTATTATGATTATGATATATAGCAAGAGGAAATAAGATTGGTCCTCTGTAATTGAAAAAATATAGGCAAAGGTTTCAGTTTGATTTGTCAGACTGTCACGGATGGCCTTAATAATGTCCAGATTCCGAAAGGGGATTCAAGGCTTTTTTATTTTGAAAGTAGTAGAAATCACTGTTTTTATTCTGGTCAGAGTGCTCTAATAGGCTTCCCTCTCTCGTTTCCCGTAAGGCTGCCCACCACCCTTCCCCTGGTGTCCCTAACTACAGATTTCCCAGCTTGCGATCTGTATCGCCTACTATCTACTACTGGCTTTTGGTGCTGGTTTACAGGCAAAAGCCTCATCAATCTGGCTTTCTCCAGGGTTGTCATAGGGATGTCCTGATCTAACAGTCCCTAGGTTTTTCAACATGAAATGTTTTCATGTGCCGGTAACAGACACCCTGAACCATCCTCTCATGCGCTCCCTCTCTTTTCCCTCTTTCCTTTCCCTGATCTCAGTACTCTTTTTGCCTCATCCTCTACTCTACTTTCACTCACCCCTCTCCATTCTCCACTTTCTCACACACCTTCTGGTTTTCTCCCGCTCTTTCTCTCTCCTAGTGTCGCTATGATGTCCTCACTCTCTTCTTCTGTAGCCTTCGCCTCACCTTTCACCACCCCCCACTTCTCACCTCTCTTCTCATCCTTCTCCTCACCTGTCTCTTCACTCCTCTCTTCATCTCTCTCCTACACACAATCCCCTATCTATGCCTCTATGGCCTTATGTTAACATACTGTCTCTGCCTGCCTCTTACAACTATCCCCCACCTATTGCTTCACTCCACCCTCACCATTACTCCCCTTACCACATTGCACTCTCCCCACGCCCATATCCTCTATCACTCACACTCACCGCCGCACCTCTTGACCTCACTCCTGCATCCCACACTCTGCACACCACTCCTTTACCTTTTTACAATGTTCTCTACCTAGTTCTGACTCCCACCCCCTCTCCCTTGGCTCCAGAAATCGCCTGATCGCTGGCTAATCTAAAGCTGTTCTTTCTCGAGCGGCCTGGTTACAGTCTTGAAAAGCTTTAAACACCACCTTAGTCAAGCCCCCTTTTCTATCTCTATTGGCAGAGTAGCAGCCAGGTCCTCAGGCCGCTTGATTTCCATGTGGCTTTCTTCACGTGCTGTGTGTTTTGTTTCCAATTCGGTTTTGGGATAGTTTCTGTACCTCTCTTGCACCCCTACAGTCTCTCCTCATTCGCAGTTACTTTTCCTTTGCACCTACACTCCTCTGTAGTTCGTCTGGGGTTGGTAGGTGGTTAGTTGGCCGTCTCATTTCTGTGGGGTGGACAAAATCCCAGTCCAAGACCCTACATTTCTTGATTCCATTCACCTTGTTCTGGTCTGGGTTTTCTTGGTTGTGCATGGTGCACTCTAGGATTTGTTGTCCTCATTAAGGCTTGCGAGGCTATTTCTAACATGTTCCCCCACTTTAGCTACTTTACAGTGTATATGCTTATGTCCACTTTGTAGAATTCTAGGTAATCCACTTTGGTTTTACCAAACTATGGATGAACATATGTTTCATATATATTTTACTTACCAGCAGTATGTTGAACCTGATGTTTTTATGTTTAATAGTGTCGTTTTTTTACTTACCAGTGTGACCCTCTGTTCCTTAACAGACAGGTTAGCCAATATATTGTACCAATTGCAAAAAAGGTAGCAGGTGCCCCACTTTCGAAAGAACATGGCATGATAACCTGTTCTGTGGATTTACCCACTGTGAGAGTCTGCAGCCTTCGCTTTTAGCTCACTGTACTGTTCACAAAGGAGGAATATCCATTTGCATATCAGTCTTTGTCCCGCCCACAATGGCAGTCCAGCACCGAAATGCCAGGCAAACCTCCTTTGAACATGTTGCAAAATGTTGCAAGGAACTTGGGGTTGGTCCCCTTGAGTTACCTGGGGGACCCCAGACGTGGACTCCCTGCTCACTGTGCTCAGAGAGGCACAGCTCCACCCCACTGATGAGGCCCAACAAGACTGAAACACGTGCATGGGGTTGGTACTCTTGTTCAGAAGGGAGTTGCCATAGCATTTCGGTGCTGGACTGCCCATGCGGGCGGGACAAAGACTGATATGCAAATGGATATTTCCCACCTGTGATAGGTACAGTGAGCAAAAACCACAGAACAGGTTATCATGCCATGTTCTTTCTGGAGAGGGGTGCCTGCTAACTTTTTTGAAAAAATAAAACGCAAAGCACATCTCTGCCATCAGAATGCAGCTATGACCTATGACAAAAAAATGTGGTCTAGCTGGACACATAACGAGTCTCTTGCACTCTTGCACTCCCCTGTCCACATCCCAGCGCACATACACATGCCTGAGCATGATGGGTAGCTTACAGGGGCACAGCCAGTCCACCCAACTCCCTATCTCGGGCCTAGTATGCACTGGAATGTTATTCTTCCTGACAATTTCCCATACCTTGGACTCAGGTCACCAGAGAGCGTTCACCCCCACAAGCGCATTGAGGCCATACTAGTGGGATAAAGACACTATATAAATGATAAACTACTACTACAACTACTGAAAGAGATAAAAGAGAACTCTGGCCAGAAAAAGTACTGGGAGGCATTGTGTGACAGAGTGGTGCCCACATTTATATTCAAAGCAATTGAGAGGTTTTCAGGGACTGGACCCCCCAACTGCCAGTCTTCGCATCTGGGTCAGGGCTTGCTCTGGGTTTGTCCTTGTAAGCCTCCTGCCCTAAGTTGGGAGAGGTGCCTGTGCCCCACTGACAGGGCCATGACCCTGACCCTGTCACACAGACCGTCTAAGGCATCATCCACTGGAAAATTAAACAGATAACTCCAATAAGGCAAAGCGGCGGCGTATGGTGTTTATCAGTAGAAAAAAAGAAATGAAAGTTGGAACGAGAGAAAGAAGGTAAGGTGAATAAAGAAAAGGAGAAAAGAACAATGGAAAGAATGAAAGAGAAAGACACAGAAAACAACAAAAGAAAGATAAATAGAAAGGAAAGAAATAAGAAAAGGGAAGAAATAGAAAAGAAAAAAGAAAGGGGGAAAGAGAAATAAAGAAAAAAGAAAAGAGGGGAAAAAGAAAGTGAAACAATGGAAGGTAGAAAAGAAAAAATAAAGGAAATAAAAACACACATGTAGAATAAAGGAAAAAGAAAAAAGGAAACATGGAAAGAACTAAAGAAAGATGGAAAGAAAGATGCAGTGAAGGAAACAAAAGATTGAATAAAAGAAAGAAGGATAGAGGAAGCAGAATGATTGATGGAAAGAAAGAAAGAAAAGACATGACAGAAAAGAGAAACGAGAAGAAGTGCAGTAAGAATGCCAGGTGGTTGCGAAAGTATCACAGTATAATAAAAAAAATTGCATTACTTGTGAATTTGTCAATTTCAGAATTGTATCTTTGCAGCCTAGAGTTTAAAAATATTTCCTGTAGTCAACTCCATTATTGATACATTGTAGTTGCTGCTATTGTCTCGCAATGTTTGGGTCCCCAACCTTTTGTGCGTAATGAGCAAAGTTTGCATATCAAATGAAATGGTGAGCAACAGCCATTCCCCACTGGAACATATTGGCACTCAGTTGGTGGAAAGATTATTGCAACACAAATTGGAAATGTAATAAACTTGAGGCTGCTAATAGAACGTTTTAATGTGCAGTACTTAAAAGTTACCTATATCATGGGCATTTCTATTAAAGGACATTTGCAAGGCCTTTAACTTCATTTGACATTAAGTGGTTGCTAACAGGAAATGTTAAAAACACTGAGAGGTCACTAGTACATTTTTAGACAGATAGGACCAGTCAGGATTTTAAAAAATATAGAATAATTAAATAAACATTACCACAGGTTTCAGATTCTCGAGCAAAATATTTTTCAGAAATGTTGTGCAAATGTGTGGACATTAAAACTGGTCACAAATGGAGCACTGACCTTCAGGTGTACTTTGGGGTTTTGGCCAGGGATTTACATGGAATCTTAGTGGCAAATGGTGCATTCCTAAGCATAAAAGGCCTGTAATACTGTTCCTCAGTCATTGATTACTGTATTGCGGGCTGTTTTTTCTTCAGGGATGTTATGACATATTGGAATTCTAATTGAACAGAGTGATCACTATCCTCTTTAGTTAATTTTCCAATGTCCTGGGGTAGGCACAATGAGGGAGATGTCCGAAAGCCAGAGGGGCTGGTTAGCGATACCTAAACTCGACAAGGAGGCAATGGAAAGAATTACTAATCCACATGAACTTAAAAGATATTGGGCCTCATTAGGACCCTGGCGGTAGGGGGCTAAGGGGGCCGGTAGAGATGCCGGCCCCGTTAACCCCCTACCGCCTCATTACGTGGTCTCCTCGCGGGACCTGGTAAGGACACCTGGTTTTACCAGACATCCTTAGTGGGTCCCGCAAGCGGCCCAGCTGTTATGCTTGAGCTAAAACATGGCGCTGGTGCGCAGTGTATTCTGGGAGCACTCAGAACCATAATGGATATTTACTTCATGCCGCAGTGAAAATCTGTACTCATTTTGCTGATAGCTAGATTTACTATGCTGAAGAAAACATGCTTTCCAAACCTGGTATGCAGTCAAGGACATTCTGCTGGGAAAGCTGGCTTTGTTATGTCTTGTTATGAGTTATGGGACTGTTTTCCATGGCGCTTGTTTTTAGAGGAGGGAAGCACGTTGCTCCTTGAGGTTACTGTCGGTTGACCCAGCTGGCAACCAACTGCTGCCCATCAATGCGCAAGTGCGTTGCCAGAAGGTTCGAGAAATTACCACCCCTTTTTGAGGAGTGCATATATGCAGAACCCCTTAACGGTCAGACGGGACCTCAGTCGGAGGGGGGACGCTTCCGTCCGGCATACCTGTGGGCTGTTGTGCTCTCGGCCTGGCTGTCATCGGGGTCTTCCAGCCGCTTCTGGTGAGATGAGGGATTCAGTTACGCCCACGGTGATGTATTTTCTTTTGAATTCTGTTTCTTCTGTGATTTATTTCTGTGTTATCACTTGTTGCTTCCAAGCTTTGAATAAATAGTCGTATAAGTGCTCATTATTTTCGAAGAGTGTGTGTGGTTGCAAGTCATTGCGTCTACCTGCGTTTAAAGTATTGGCTCCATAATTGCACTGGTGATTAATGAATGTCCGTGCACTCTGGGCGAGCAATACACCAGCTTGCTAACAACAGGCCTGTCATTAGGTCGGAATGGCCTGGTATTTGCCCTTATTAAGGGCATGGCTACCCCCAAAGATATCATACAAATGTTTGTTGCTCAGACTGGAGAAGTGGGGGCAAAGTAACAATATCTTGAAGCCCCTCCAAAGCGGGTTTCAGGGGAGGGCTTAGTACAGTGGACCACTGCTTCACTCTGAGCAGTAAGGTTAAGGGAGGGAGATTATTTGTGTCTTTTTTTAGATTTGGAAAAAGCATTTGATTTGATTGATAGAACTATCCTGTGGTGCAATTTACATTTTATTGGGGTCCTGAATCGTTTATTAAATCTTATCCAACTGTGATAGGCAGACATCTCAGTGTCTGCCCGATATACAAGATCAGGGAATTATACATCGTTTTCCCCTCCAATAAAGGTGAAAAGCAGGGATGTCAGTAGGCCCCAAATTAATACCTTCAGACTTTGACTCTAGTACTTCTCTTAAGAAAGTTAATCCACCCTCTCTGAAGGGTACTTTTTATAACATGCTTCTTTATGCCAATGGCACAGCTAGATTGGATTTAACCCCAGCAGGTCTCCAACAGGGCCTGCTATACATAAATGACTATTTTGGGAACTATAGTTTGAAATCAAATATGATAAAAACTAAAATTATGGCGTTCGGGAAAAGGGTGAAACCTTGTAGCTGGTTTTTAAATTAATTTAAAGATTAGGAGGTAGTCTCATTTTTATTTGAGCCTACTCTTCTCAAAGCGTGGTGCTTGGGTCAATAATTTTAGAAGACCGCTAAAAGGACATCATTAAGAATTAAAGGGCTTTTTACGATTGTATTTCAAGACCGGGGCATTTAGATTGGACAAATGCCTGGAGATACGTAAAACAAAGGAATTACCCAATTTGCTCATTTACTTTTAATCGTTATCTCCTTTTGACCTAATAATTGATCTGCATTTTTACCTTCTTCCCTTTTGACCTACTTACCTGAACATGAGGAGCAGAGATTGCGGGGGTGTCCCCCACTCCTCATCTTCAGGTATCTGCGGCCTCAGGGGTTGCGGGGGTGTCCCCCGCATCCTTAACAATGAAGGCGGGGACAAACAATTGCTCGGGTCCCCGTTTCTGTGAACGGTAAAAACAGGGGCCCAAGCAGTTTTACACATACACATACATCCAATTATTTATGGCAGCAAAATCTGGGGTGTTTCGAACTGTCATGTCCTGGAGGGGTTGCAAAATAAATTCCTGTGCCGAATAGAAGGTCTCCCTCCAGGTCACCTGGTAGCGTCTTATGAGCTGAATGGTGGTGTTCATTTTGAAGGTGTTGGGCCAGTTAAGATTTTTAACTTATTTTTTAAAAGCACATCTGGGATTTTCAGCTAATCAAAAAGTGAATTTCAGTGTAACAGAAATTAGTCTCCCCATGTAAAGAAAAATACTCGTGGAACGGTGGAGGTTGTAAGGTACTGCCAATTTGGCATATTAATTCAACTCAAAATGGCTCTTAAAGCAAGAGTCTGACTGATTGGGAGAGAAGAAGATGTCCAAAATATACACGAGCTGCCCTCCTTAGCTTTATATGCAGTCTTTTATATAAATATAAGACGGCAAAGAGGAATCTGTGAAATAAGGTCCTCAGAATGCAGCAGGCTGATGCTAATGATACAATTAAATTTACCCACCCTTCACTAAATGAAGGAGTGCAGAAGGAAGCACAAAGTGTGCCTGCAAAATGGGAGTCAATGAAGGTTTGGCTCATTTTCTGTTAATTTGTTGTCGTTTCTCTGTTTTGCATGAGGGTGGACATGCATGGGAGCTATGTTTTATATAATTCATTGTAATGATCCGTTTTTTGTATAGCTTGTTTGAACATCTTTAAACTGCTGTTTTATTTTGGGCTTGTTTGAGGTGAATTTTATGAAATATAATGCATGTTTTTAAATGTTGCTAACTTAATGGAAAAATGCTATTAAAGAAATATTGATTCATTAATACTGGTCATTACATGGTAGGCTTTACTGATCAATTCAGTGTAGCATTGGGCGTTACCTCTCAAGAATTGTTCTGACATGTCATGGCAAATAGTGCATTTTAAAAGCAGTTTGGACTTTTATACTGGGGAAAAGTGGTTAGGAATAAAAATTATATTTTTCTGAAGGGTTTGGAGCCTCTTTTCTCTACCCAAAAGGGATTTTTCACAAAACGTAGTGGCAAACATTGGTCGAACCTTTGAGCATTTGGCGGCCTTTTCATAGAGGAGTATAGTGATGTTAACTAGATATTTAGATTAATCAATTGGCTTATTAAGTTAAACATATTTACAGTAACTTAATTGTATTTAAATATAGTTCAAATTTGTCTTATCTGCGCATTATCCACGAGCCAGATGGTCTGAGTTTCAAACGATGACAATGTTTCCACTAGGATACTATGTAATAATAAATATAGGTGACACTAATAATAAATATAGGTGAAACTAAAGTAACATTTCTGATAAATATAATGCACAGTGGCATCACACACAAACCGCACTTGTACAAAAGGCAATGCATGTAAATTATTTTATTAAAAAATTTGGGCATGCATGCAACTTATTTGTCCAAACTGCTCCTACTAGCTATACAAAGGAACACAATATGACAATGTTCTTCAGGACACAAACATGGGAACATGGTTCAATTATTTTGCTCATTAATACATTTGTCAGCTGGGCATATTATCTTAATTGTTTTTTATTAACAATGACACTGCTATAATAAGGAAGGACATTTACAGAAAAATTATTTGCATTGTGGCAATAAACTCAAATCTTGCATCTACAAAAATCAGCCAACTGGAACCACAGCAGGCTCAGTGCCAACATTCTCGCAGAGTCCAGGACTGTGTCCTGGCTACAGTGCTGCCGAGGTCTCATCCCTTCAGCACCTCTTTCTACGCCTCCACATCATGGGCCGGAGCAACTGGCGAGCAACAATTTAGGGTGCTGCGAGCAACATGTTGCTCCCGAGCTACACGTTGGGGATCACTTAGAAAGTGTCCTTCATTGATTACGTGATTATGTCATTGAAACTTTGTGACAGGGACTGTGGAACCTTTTGAGTCAGTGGGAAAGATGGCAGGCCCCAGGAGCCACTGGAAGCTCATCGATGGTACTATTTAACCCCTCCTCCTCCAGTGTGTTCACATACTCCATAAAATGTTTCATGACAGTGCGCCTTTGTTAGAGATGAAATTACTTCTGGTTAAAATAGTTACACAGGTATTCAATACAGTTACATTGATTTCATTGCACAGCTGCTGCACAAGGACAGTTACACACACACACACACTGTAGAAAGGTAGTCATACAGCAACTGTACACAAGCAATTGTAGAGCAACCACACAGTTAGTGGAAGATCAACCACATGCAGGCCGTAACAGAAGGGGCAGAAAGGCAGCCCCTAGATACACCAAAAAACAAATACTGACACTTGCTGACCTTTACACACACATGCAAGTAAAATGATCTCACAGGCATGGAACAGCTACACACACACAGTCACAGAGATGTCAATCATGGCGGCCACACATCGGCAGTCATACATCAGAGAAGCTTGCACACACATGCATTCCCAGAAGACATTCAGGCATTCACAGTCCTGCTGCAGACAGGTAGTAAGGGGGCATCTGTGTGGAGGAAACCACAGTGCAACTACACATAGGAAATAGCCAAGCAGCGGTATACAATCAAAGAGTGAACAGTCACATAGAAGTCAAATACAAACAATCACTGACTCATGCAGCATATTCACAGATCAGCTATCCAGTACACTCAAGACAGTAGAGCTATAGATACAGGCCATTACGGGGTGGCAGCAGTACAGATGTTTCTAAAGCATCCGACGAGTATGAGTCCATACACCAACATTCACCACAGTGCTGATTTAATTAAGCAATCAACAAATTCTTCAATAAAAAGACATGGCATTATTACGAGTTTGCTGGGGGGTTTCTGCGTTAACGATTACAGCCACTTGGTCCAGCTCAATTACCACAGATTATGGTGGTGCAATTAAAGTACATGCCCACCTGGACACACCATCATCTCTTCCAGATCTACCAGTCAGGTTTCTGGTTTCACTGTTGCATCTAAATGGCCAACTCCCTTCAAACATCAGACAGCCACCCATTGCCTTTATGTTTCTTTCTTAACCACTCAGTAGCATTTAATACTGCAGACCCCTCTTGCTGCCACTCTACCCTCGCAGCTTGACCACTTCCTTTCTCTCCTAGCATTCTCCGATCATTTAGAAGAACTACTCCTGGTCACCTACTACCAGTCGCAAGCGGGCTCCCAGGGCTCCATATGAACTCCCAGGGTCTTTCATCTATACATGAAGCCACTGGGAGACCCGATCCAAAAGAAAAACAAACATACAGTGGTATGCTGATGACACAGATAAAGCTTAAATTTAGTTGTACCCACCTAACCGTACCACATTGGATCTTCTCTCTTAATCCAATCCTGGATATTTACAGAATACCAGAATACTTAAAACTCTATTAAGACCAAGTTTGTCCTGGTCTCACATGGCAAACACAATTCAAGCATGGTTCGATTACATAAAGCTTGACAACGTCTTTGCAGCCTCACACCCTTCTACAAATCTGTTGACTTTTACATAGACCTTCACATTAAAATTGTTTATTACTAATCAAAATTCAATGTTGATGATTAGGTTCTTTGGCCACTTCTCTTCATCCCATACACTGCATGCCTCAGCAAACTCCTTTCCTCCTTTGGCTTGAGCTAGCACCTCTTTGCTGACCATACTCCGATCTTCTTCTTCGTCCCCTCATTCACCCTGGAATCTCTGAACACATAACCGAATGCTTCGCGCCAACCACCATTCGATGGCTCTAGATGGATCTACGTGATCCGACCGCGGCTGATTTTGCCATGGCCGGAAAGTTCACATGAGAAAGGTGCGAACCACCAAAAGTTTGCACCTTTCTCATGCGAACACACGTACATACCCAGACCCCCACCCATTCCCCCCACAACACACCATGACACCCCCCACCACACCCTCAACACACCCCCACCCACACCCCAAACATAAACAAACCCCACTTACCTTTTTCTTCACGCTGAGTCCCTGCGGCGCCAGTCCCTTTCACTTCCGTGATCAGGAACCGGCTCTGCAGTGTCCTTTTTCGTTTTTTGTTTTCTTTTACGCGGACTGCAGGGGTTTCTCCTGCAACACCCCGCTCACTATACTTTACACCCCTGCAGCCCCATTTTTCTTTTTTTCGCGAGTGTGCTGCGGGGGTGTCCCCCGCAACACCCCGCTTGCTATACCACAAAGTATAGTGAGGTGGGCATTGCGGGGTACACCCTCGCAGCCCCCGTTTAAAAAAAAATGTTTTACTTACCTGCAATGCTACCACCAAAGGTTCGAACCTTTGGTGGTAGCATTTTAGAACTTTTTGTTCATGCAACCATTTAGATACAGTCTTTTTGTACAATGCCCTCTAGACTGCCTCATCCTTGTGAACATTCTTTCTCCTTGCCTCCAACCCAAACTCCACTCACCTCCCTTCCATCTCTTTCCCCCTGACCTCTTCACCCCATCATACATAACTCGCTACTTTAGGACTCAACCTCAAACATTAGAAATTTCCAACCACACCTGGCACACCACTAAATGAAACATGCCTCTCTGCTCGTTTGTGCTCAGCAAACTGGACATGCCTATTTTTTGGTATACACCTCTACTCTTATGTTTTCCCCAGATTCCTCAATTTTGCCTCACACACCCTTTTCAACCTTCCCGATCCTCCTCCACCTCTATCTGCCATCACTACCCTGAATGGCTGTCGATGCAAAATGGTTCTCTTTTTACATTTCTGCTGCTCATCTACAAATCCATCAATGGTCTTACCCCCGCTCCAACCATACCACTGCCTCACTGGCTGTATCTCCCTGTATTCTCCCTCTCAACTCTTGGCCCCTTGTATTTTCACAGCATAACAGTCCCTGATCTCCACTTTGCCCCCTCTTGCTTTCATCCTTTTATCTACTTGCCCCAGTCCTCAGGAATGCTCTCCCCCTGGCCCGTGAAGTCATCTCGAGTGGAACTCTTTAAAATGCGGCACAAGATCCAACTGCTAGTGATGGATGGAGACCCCAAACCCTTCGCCCTCCTATCCAAACTAACTGATCGACCCACCTCCCCTGCATGTAATTTGTAAGTGGGTAAATACTGGCCTCAGGCTGTCAATGTTAAAAAATATTGTTATATCCTCAAGTCCCTGTCCGTGGTATATGTCCCTTCACTATTCGTTATTGCCTACTTTGTAAGTCATTTCTTTTCATAATAAAATCAGGTTTTTGAGTAAAGAGAATTACAAAAAATACAAATATAAAATATTGCTCAGTTTCTCAGCGTCTCCCACATCACAGAGGCAATTGTCTACTCACTGTTCTCCTCAAAGTCATGCTGTCCCCATTGAAAACAGTCTTCCATACAGTAACCTGAGTCTTCCTTGGTACACAGAATTACAAACACATTACTCCTCTCTGATAGTACTCCTCTGGGTGACATTGTCAGCTCACATATTTTAAAGGCCTTCATATCCAAGGAGCCTTCCTACCCTGCCAGCACACTCTCCATCTCCGATGGGCCCCACTCCCTGAGTAGTCAAGCTTTAGCTAGGCTTGTAACGACCTTGTGCAAGAAAGCAAAAACCTATCCAAAAGAATTCCCTACATGTAACTAACTCCATCATATCTGGTATATGGTTTTCCCCTGACAACTTCAAGAAAAGACTTAGAAAGTTGTCATTCAGCCAAAATGTCCTTTGCCTCACACTACCAACTCTTGCCAGGTAGACTATTGTTCACTATATTCCTGCTGGCCACCTACATTATGCTCCATCACTGCTACCCTCGCGCTGAGCTGCTTTGTCACCATATCATAAAATTGCATCTTGGTTGACGGACCACAATCTCGACTTTGATATTCAGCATCTAACACCCAAAATCTCCCACTCCTGCCATTTTAAATGGCCTTCTGCATAGGCTCCCATCAGACACATTGAAAAAGGCTGGTGAGTCCAAATGCTCCACTAATGGCACTTTGCTGCTTCGCAAAAATAGAATCCTGCCCTACACGTAACAAAATAAACATTACAGAAAAAGAAAGGCTTTAAAGGGCATGTATGAAGGCAAGTAGTGGCACACTGCTCAAAGTGCAGGTAGTGGCAGAGGGAGACCAAGAAAACCTAGCCCAGGCTTGAATATGCAGTCTGTGAAAATCAGAGGGATAGTTTTCCGGAGGCGTCATTGAAATGATGACCTACAGATGACCCTTATATACAATTCTGCCAAAAAAGAAGTCTCCCAAAATCACAGTAAGTCTGAAAATGTAGTAAAATATGTTTTTTCTTTTGCAAGATCATAAAGAATTCAATTGCATACAGGCTCGGACGGATCCATCTGGCGACGCAGGAAGGTTGGCCCCAGGGATCACAGTGGCATGCTTCTGTGGGATATGGGCCAGTTTGGGTACTTAGGGCCTTATTACAAGTACGGCGGGTGCAGGTAAAACCGGCATTAATTCCGTTACCACCTTACTACCAGTTTGGTGGTAAGGTGGATGATTTACCTCCAACAAAAAGCTGGGAAATCCTCGGTCTGATCACCAAAAACGGTAAAATCCGCCAGCGATAATTCCACTGAAATCCCAATGGAGTCCTTTGAATTCTGAAAATGGGGATTAACACCGCCCTACCACAACTTGCAATCCCGCTGTAAATCCGTGGGGCCAAGTGGCGGTAATGGCAATCAAGCTTGGCGGCAATTTGGCAGATTTACCACTAAATAATTGTAACAAGGCCCTTTACGGTGACACTGGTAGTTTGACATATGCTTTGGGCCTGCTGTTCTTTGAAATACACTATTTACCCAAAATGTACCCATAATTGTGCCCAAGTACTACTTAGTTTGTCATGGAAAGTCACAAACTGAGATCTCCAAATAGCCTCAAATTCTTTGGTGACCAGGTCGATCAAGATTGATCAATGGGTACCTAGGAAGTTCACGATCTGAATCAACAATGGACAATGTTTGCTATAGAGATTCCAAACCATTGCAAATCACAGAAAAAAACGAAATGTGATTTGCTTCAAAAATAGACAAAGCAGAATATATTGCAGCTCCAATCATTTAAAAGGAATTTCAGGTCCAATGACACTGGCGTGGTGATAATTCCATCACTGCCACTTTACCATCACTTGTTTGCACTGCCGAATCACAATTTACAATAAAAGGTAGAGGCGATACCTCCAGCATATTGTAGGAAGTAAATGGCAAGTTCAACACCAAGGAACGCTTCGCCACATGCGTGAATTAGAAAACCGGAGTGCACCCAGCCCCCTCGTTAAACCTGACAAAGCGTGGTGCACCACCATACAAACTGCTCTACCTACCGAAATCAACCTTCTCTGCAGCAAAGTAACAACCAAGAAAGCCCTACTATCTGCCAAACCCACGCACCTGCTCGCCATGGCACCACCCGACCTCATCCCTCCAAACCCCACTGGAGCCAGTCCCCTGCTTCTCCTTCCACCCTGTCACTCAAGCGACAGTCTTGAACAGCACCCCGGCCCTCAAAAATGGAATAGTGCTGTAATTCATTTTCAGAAGGTAAAGACTTCAAGACATTCGAGGCATCAGGCTCAGTTTGACTACTTTTGCCCTCAATTACTGAAAAGTCAGAGTCCTGCACAGAAGTTTGGCAGTCAACAGTAATCATATCAGCAGCCCACTCTATCCAACTCTCTCACCATAAATACATCCCTGCTAGAGCCCTTCGGTCTGCTAGCACCAACCCTCTGTGAATCAGACCCTTCTCTAAGCAAAGAGAAGCCTCCTTCTGGAATGGTCTCCCTTCCCCTCAAAGGCTTGAGCTGGATCTCCTTAACTTCCGGAAGCTCCTCAAGACCCTCCTTTTATCCTACTCCTCCTTCACTCTCCCCCTCCCTTGCTAACGCCTTCTTTTGCCTCATTGACTGGCTGCCTGGTTAACTCTGAGTACTACAGGGCTCCAGGCCCCCGCCCAGTCCCCTTCTTCCCTGCACTTGCCTGCATTCCCTGGCCCTGGCACTTGCCCTCTGACCTCCGCTTAGCACTTGTACCTCGCCTCTTCGCCTTTTTCCCTTCCTACCACAGCACTTGTTTGTGCGTAGACTGGAACCCCCGCCCCTCGCACTTTTGGTTCTGCACTTGCACGATCTGAATGTCACAAAGCCTAGTAGGACCGTTATTGTATCTCTCTCCCTTGTTCCCACCCCCTTTTTTCCCTCTTGTGGTGCCTTGAAACACCATTTGTTGTATGGGCGCCTTACAAACATCCAATAAATAAAATAAGAATTTCCTGAAACCCTTTACCCTCTCCACACCTTTAGCTTCAATTCATTGTTTGTTCAGTGCTCAAATATTATGGTCGTAAAGAGTGTTTCTTCTTTGACCTCCAAAACTCCTGGAAGACTTTCTTCAGGTCTCAAGTAGAGCAGAGGAGACTGCACTAGACTCACCTTTCCCAGTGGCTGCAGAAAAGGTAAATTTCCCAGCGTTTGAGAGTCTCCCCTCTTTGAAGTTATTCTCTTTACCTCAGTGCTGTGCAATGTTCTCATGCCTCCTCCCACCAAGAGTCTGACCCCTTCCAATCAGGGTCTAACCCCTACTTTCTGTCTTGTGTCTAACTGGCCTTGTCGAAATCTCCTATGCTGTTGGTCTACTCACTCCTTCTGTTCATCTGCGTCCCACTCCTGGCCTTCACCAATTCTCTCATTTCCTACCACTGTCTCTTGATGTTCACCCAAATCTGTCTTCTCTCCCTTTACCACCTCCTCCTGACGTTCGTCATCCTCTTCCTAATGTTGACCAACCTCCCCAGACTTTGCCTCTTCAGCTCTGTCTGATGTCCAACACTACCCTCCTCATTTTGCTGTACTACACCTCCTGTTGTACATAAACCCCAATTTCTTTCCCACCTCCCCCCTGATGTGGTCAATCTCCTCCTCAGTTTCTCCTTCTGAACATTCCTCCTAAATTTCTATTTCCAAAATCTCCTCATTAAGTTTTTCTTCCAAATCTTCCACCTCAATTCTTCCTTCTGATGTTGACAGCCCTCCTTCTCAAGACCTCCTTCCACCTCCTTCGTATGTTTGCAAACCTCTTTCTCAATTACTTCTTCCACTTGCTTCTCCCCCTCTAAACATCAATCTCCTTTACCAACTGCTTCTCTGTCCCTAACACCTCCTGCTCTCCAAACTCCTCCTTCCCATTTCCAGGATCCGATCTCCCGCTAGGATCTTTCCTCTCTCCAACCATCTCCAAACACTTGCCGGTAGTTTCTTCTCCAAACACCTACACTGTTTGGCCAAGAGTCTGGGCTTATATAGCTCTGGAGCCTCTTTTCCCAGGGCCAAACTCCCTGTGATGGGCTCCAGCCATGATGGAAAATGGGTGAGGGATTGCGATTGTGAAAGTCAATTGGTTCACCTGGGCTCAGCAATTGACAAGACTTTAAAGGACTGGCTCACCATCTTGGTGAACTGACCAACTGACCGGGAGCTATGCAAAATGTGATATGCTGCACCACTTGAAACAATGGGTACATTGTTTAAGCTCTGCCACGTGGTGTATTTATGTGAAGTTCCAATGTCTGTGTGAACCTGCAGGCAAAGCCGTGCAATAATTCGCAAAGGGCCCATGAAGTCTGAGTGTGTTCTGATGTAGAACAGTAATATCTGACACCATGTACTTTATGTTTTGCAATGATCGCTCAGTGTCCCAATTTCTTAAATGAGAAGTGGCATTGTGGTGGTGGTGCTGGAACGTGAGGGGGTGCTTGGTACTAGGATCACAGGACTGTTGGAAGGGTGTGAGTTGCTGTTGTTACTAGTCCTGTGACTGTCCCCTCACCGGTAGAGGAGGATAAGTGGCGTGAGCAGTGAATCCTCCCTATATGCCTTGGGCTCATCATTCTCTAGGTTGTGAAGATACCCATTCGGTCCCCCACTAGAAGTCTACATAATCATACAGGTGACTTTGGCACAGTACCTACATAGTACTAAAATACCACAGTAGAGGTTACAGAGCTCTTTGTGCAGAGGCATAAAATATTGATGGACCTGTACACTTGGCTGATAGAAAGCTGCAGGTTAGGGAAATGTATACAAAATGCATTCTGTTAACAAAAGTGGCGCCTTTTATTGTTTATGACAGAACACGGATTGCTATGGTATTGGGGATGATCTGATGTTTGCATCTGCTTTATAGAGTGATTAACATGCAGTAACAATAAATTGGGTCAGACTGTGACTTTTTACTTGTGTCTCCTTTTCTTAGATTGTCCATTGTCAGTAGAGGAAGTCAACTTTGATCAAGGGACTTAAGCCAAGAAAATGCTGTCCTGAAGACCTTGTCGGCCTTCACATCATTTTTGAAGTTCTACAACAAAACTCCAACTGCCAAAATCAATTAAGGATCATCACTGGTAACAAGATAAGGCATAAAAGGAGTTCCCTTGTTCCTAAATGATCTTGTAGGCTTTCCATCAGCCCCCAGGAACTAACATTAATTTCCTTTTCCGATCAATGCAAATTTTTCTTGTTTCCAAAGACTACACAGAGGTCCTCTGGTTTTGGAAGACAATGAAGGATCTTATGAGTTATATAAAACAGCAAACAATTCCATAATTTTACAAAGATCATCAAGGCCTATTCTTGTCTATGAAGTGTCCTCATAATTACAAAATAATCTATTTTTAACCGTAATATTTTGAAGGATTCCCCATTTGCAGAGACTTGGAAGAATGTGCCTCATCACCAAAGTTCTACAAAAAAAACTGTCATTTCAGTCATCTCTTGAAGTATTCTTCCCATAATTATCTGATACTTTGAAACACATCTCTCATTTCCAAATACTGTGAATGATTCTTCATTCCAAAAGACATACGAAGATGCTACACATCACCAAAGATTGTGTTGCCTTGTCCTCATTTTCAAAGATCCTGAAGGATTTCCATTGTTGCCAAAGTCCTTGAAGGAGTGGCTTTATTCCGAAAAAAAACCTCATAAAAATTCCCCTGATTTTGAGAAGAATTTACCTAACCCTGCACATTAGCCACAAGCACCTGAAACTGGATAACACATTGTCTACAATTGAGCCTCCCAAGGCAGGATATTTCTTTCATAAATCAAGAACCGTACCCACTGAAACTGAAGATCGGCACAATGGATGCATATATGGAGGCATATATAGAAGGCAAATAGTCTGTGGATTTTTTGTAATGAAAAAAGATTAAGGATTGAAAATCATCTCTTCTTTTAAAACCTATTCTGGTACAGGATGCTTATTTTACAGGATGCTTATTCCTCCAAGGGATTAATGCAACACAACCTGGTCCCTGCTCTTATTGTGGTTCACACCTGTGTCTTTTTTCTGGGTCTGTGACTCAGTGAATTATTTATTGCCAGCAACATTTTCTTTTAGGTGAACACATGGCTTCACCAATCAATAAAAATGGGGCAGAATGTATTGGTCGCCGCCTATTTTCTAATTCATCAATGTATTTATTTATTAATACTTTATTTGGCACCACAGGCCACATGCAGGCCACTACTGCTTGGTTTGTGTCTACAATAGCTCTTACGCTATAATATTAGGAACGATAAATCATGCCACTTTAGCTTTATACTATAGAGTTGTAGACAGGCTGCAGTGGGAAGAAGGAACAAGTTACTTACCTCTAACTCCTGTTCTCCAACATGGGTCTGGCATGGATGCACATGCTCATGAATATTCCCCCTCATTAGGGTGGGAATCCTCACTAAAATGAAAAGTAGTTTTGCTTACTTCTTACTTCTTTCCTTT
Source organism: Ambystoma mexicanum (assembly GCF_040938575.1). Lineage (NCBI taxonomy): Eukaryota > Metazoa > Chordata > Amphibia > Caudata > Ambystomatidae > Ambystoma > Ambystoma mexicanum. The sequence goes on from NC_090931.1 coordinate 891,482,848, forward strand.
TCCCTCTCTTTCTCTGTTCGCCCTATTCCTCCCCCTACTGCCTTTATGTGTTGTAACCTTTCTTACTTTGACTCTTCATCTTTTCTCTCGTCACTGAGATCTTCCCTTCCTCCAATTTTGTCTTTTTCTTCCCTTTCTCCTGACTTAGATACTAGTACTCTACACTCCTCTTTACAATCTCTCATTGACTCTACTTTCCCTCTATATCCTTTTTCTCCTTCTCACAAAATGTCACAGCCTTGGTTTACTCCAAGTCTTATCCCTCTCCGTCCTAGCTTGCATAATGCCGAACAGCTCTGGAAAAGCTCTCACTCATCCTCTAATCTTAATACACTCTCAATGCTTCATTCTTCCATTGATTCTGCTCTACTTATTGCAAACAAATCTTACTTTTCTGGGCTTAAACTTTCTCATCACCCTCCCTGTCTCTATCAGTTCTTACACAATATTCTTTCCCCTAAAGCCCCTGATCCTTCTGTGTTCACTTCCCTTTCCTCTTCTGACTTTGCTAACTACTTCACATCTAAAGTAGCCAATCTTCAACTAGCCTTAACGCCCCTCCCTTCTTCATGTTCTTCTTCTTCCTCTCCTTCATTACTATGCTCCTTTTCATTATTCTCTCCTCTTACGGATCTTGACAGTTCTGCTCTCTTAGCATGTGCATATCCCACAGCCTTGCTGTCTGAACCTCTCCCTTCTTCTCCTATTCCTCAGGTTTATCCCTATCTTTGTCCCTATTATACTTCTCTCATCAACTCTTCCTTTCTACATTCTTGCTTTCCTGCGGCTTTCAAGCATGCGCTTATTCTTCCAATTCTCAAAAAACCTTCTCCTGATCCATCTTCTCTGGCAAATGTTCATCCTATTTCCCTCTTACCTTTTCTCTCTAAAATTCTTTAATGGGCTGCCTATTCCCAGGAAACCAGTTATCTGCTTTTTCATTCTCTTTTTCCTCCCTTGCAGTCTGGTTTTTGCCCATCTCACTCCACTGAAACTGCACTTCTTCATGTTTCTAATTCGCGGCTCATAGCTTGTCACTCTAAGCTTCATTCAATTCTTATTCTTCTTGATCTATCTGCAGCATTTGACACTGTGGATCACTCCCTTCTTATCTCATCTCTTTCCACTTGGAGTATTTCGGGGTCTGTTCTCAATTGGTTCCATGCTTATTTTTCACAATGGACCTACTCTCTTACTTGGGCTGGACACTCTTCTTCCTCACTTCCTCTTCTTTATGGTGTCCCCCAAGGTTCGGCATTGGGTCCTCTTCTTTTCTCTATTTATATTGCTCCTCTTTCTGCTCTTACCTCTTCTTTAAACCTTTCCTTTCACCTTTACGCTGATGACACCCAGATCTTTCTCTCATTTTCTTCTTTTGATTCTGTCCTACATTCTACTGTCTCAAACTGTCTCTTAGCCATTCAGAACTGGATGTCTTCTCATTTCCTATATCTTAATCCCTCAAAAACTACTGAGGTTCTGTTCTTTCCCACTTCTACTATCTCTCCCACCACTTCTCCTTCTCCTTTTCCTCCAGCCGCGCTTTCCTTTTCTCCTTCTGCACGCAATCTAACTCTTCCGTCTGTCTCCTTTTTCATTACCCCCTTGTTCCTCAATTGCTTCTTCTTTACTCTCAATCTCACTACTTCCCTTTAAATCCCATCTCTTGTATCATTCATTTTCTTTCAATTGTTTTTAAGTGTACCCATGACTTGCTGCCCCCCCCCCCATCTCTCCTCTTTACTTTCATTCTATGTTCCTTTGCGTTCCTTGTGATCTCAGAATCTATTTCTTTTGACTGTTCCTATGCCATGGTGTACTTCGTCTCGGTTGCGCTCCTTTTCTCTTTTAGCACCCAAGCACTGGAATGCCCTCCCTCTCTCACTTCGTTTCCTCCTCATCTCTTTGTATTTTACAAATGAATCCACCTTCTTGCACCATTGGGTCTTCAAAAGTAATACCAAATGCTTTTCCTTTCTCTGTTGATGTACATTTGTATTCATCTGTTTAATTTTTGATTGTACTGTATTTCGGATTGTTTTATTGTACAGCGCCTTTGGCAAAAGGCGCCTTATACATTTAATAAAATACAAATATAAAACTGCATTTCTCCTCTAAACCAGTCACTGTCCTTTGGGTCATTCTGCCCCATCCAATGACAGTCGTCTCCGTAAGCTCCACCGCTGGTGGCCATCTTCACATTTGTTAAAGCATGTAAAGTGACATTATGAACCAAGAAGAGCCACAGAGGGGAAGGAGTGAGGGTTTGCATGTGAATCCATGCCAAACCCATGCTGGAGAACAGGAGTTACAGGTAAGTAACTTGTTCCTTCTCCAGCATGGGGTCTGGCATGGATTCACATGCTCATGAATACGATTACACAGCAGTACATATACACAACCACGGGAGGTGGCAAGGCTCAACAGAAGTAAAACACTTACCGCTGGAACAGACTCACCTCATACAAACAGGTTGCTTGGTCAACCTGGGACTCCTCCGCGGAATCCCTGTCGATGCAGTAGAATCTCCTGAAGGTGTGCGTGGACCTCCACGTAGCAGCCCTGCAGATGTCTAGCCGGGAAACACCAGAGAGAAACGCTGTCGTCGCAGCAATGGCTCTGGTGGAATGGGCTCTCAGCCGAGCTGGAAGAGGTCTGTTGGCTAGACGATGACAGTGCATGATGCAGCCCGAGAGCCACCTTGGTATGGAATGGAAACCTTAGACAGCACCTTCCCATGATTCACGGGTACAAAATTCACAAAGAGTTGAGATGTCTTCCGAAAGTACTTTGGGCGTGCCACATAAAACTTCAGGGCATGATCAACGCCCAGTGAATGCAAAGTCCTTTCTGCTGGATTAGAAGGGTTCAGGAAGAAAACTGAGGTGAAATTCTAACAGAACCTTTGGCATGGAGGTTGGGTGGGTCCGCAGCTCCACCCTCGTAGCGTGGAAGGATAAGTACGGCTGCTTGCAAGAGAGGGCCTGGATCGCCCGACCCGCCTAGCCGAAGTGATCAACAGAAGGAAAACAGTCTTCCACGAGAGAATCATCAGTGGTTCCTGATGCATTTGTTCAAATAGGGGCCCCATATGCTTAGTCAAAACCATGTTGAGCTCCCAAGGTGGAGCAGGAGCCTTCACTGGTGGAAAAGTCCTCAAGGGGCCTTTGAAGAACTCCTTGATGAGTCTGTGAGACCACATAAAGGGCTTACCAGGCGTCGTGGTGTAAAGGGATATGGTAGCCAGATGCACCTTGGTCGAAGCATGAGCTTGGTCAGCCTTGGCCAGGGAAAGCAGTTACAGAAGGAGCGGCAGAGCTGTCACCTGCAGCAGTGTAAGCTTCAGAGTCCTGCACCACACTGTGAAGCGTTACCATTTATGGCTGTAGCACGACAATTTAGAGGAAGCTCTGACCGTGGCTAGGATCTTCTTACACTCTAGCAGCAGGGAAAAATGCCCAAACTCTAGGGCTGCAGAAGCCAGGCTGTGAGGCTCAGAGACGCAGAGTCGTTGTGCAGTATCGCCCCGTCTTCTCTGTTGAGAAGATTGGGAAGTGGAGGCAGCCAGATGGACAGAGCCACTGACAGACATAGCAGGTCTGGGTACCACATCTGTCGAGGCCATTCCAGAGCAATTAGTATCATCCTGCAATGACACTATGTGTGTGTTGATCACACATAGCAGGAGTGGGATCGGAGGGAAAGCGTACAGGAAGAGCCCCTCCCACGGGAACAAGAAGGCATACCCGTGGCTCCTCAGCTGTGGGAACCTGCTGGTGAACCTCTGGCACTTAGCCTTGGCTGCCATTGCGAATAGGTTGATATAGAAGTAGAAATAAAAGAGATACTTGATCCTGATGAAGTTCCCATTCGTGGCAGGAGTGTAGCTCCTTGCTGAGTGAGTCTGGCATGGTGTTCTTGGTGTCTGCCCAGGGAAAATGGGACAAGGAACATGTCTGGAAGAATGGCCCAGTTCCACAGGGTCTGGGCTTCTAGGGAGAGCACTGGCAGTGCATCCCATCCTGCTTCTGGTCGTAGAACATGGTGGTGGTGTTGTCTGTGTAGATTCTCCCCACCTTCCCTCTCAGCAACGGCAGGAATGATTTGAGGGCCCAGAATACCGCCCAGACTTCCAGGACGTTGATGTGAAGGTCCTTTTACTTTGGGAGGCAGAGGCCTCTGACATGCAACTGTCTGGTGTGGGCACCCCACCCCTCCAAGGAGGCATCCGTGGTGACAGTCACCTGGTACAGCAGGATCTGAAAAGGAGCTCCTTGCGTGAAATGTGGGCGCACCCCCCACCATCGTAGATCTTACCAGAACCCCTGGGTGAGGGCAATCTTGTCTGTCAAAGAGCCTGAGACCTGCAGTCACCAGGCATCCAGAAACTCATGAAGATGCCTTATCTATAGCCTGCAAAAAGGGACGAGGTTGATGTAGGAGGACATTCTGGCCAACAACGACTTGATGGATCGTACTGTCTGCCAATGACAGGTGCTGCACCTTCCCCAGGATGGCCGCTTCCATCTCCTCCAAAGGGGTAGCCAAGCATACGTCCGTGTTTAGACGGACACTCAGGAACAGAGCGTTCTGCGATGGCTCCACGCAGGACTTCGGATAATTGATGGAGAATCTGAGCTCCGTCAGCCGTTTGCTGGTTTGCCAGTGCATGAGATTGGGAGCAGATCAGTCGTCCAGATAAGGGTAGATGTGGATGCTCTTGAGACGTAGATGTGCCGCCAACAGAGTCAGGCACTTCTTGAACACCCTTGGGGCCGATTTCAGGCCGAAGGGCAATGCCTTAAACTGATAGTGCTGCCCCAGACTACAAAACGCAGAAGCTTCCTATGTTTTGGTTGGATTGGGATGTGAAAGTAAGCATCTTCGAGATCCAACATCACCAGGAAGTCCCCTTCCTCCACCTGGCCGAGCACATGCTGCAACGTGACCATCCAGAACTTCTAGGTCCTCAAGTACTTGTTACGACATCTGAAGTCCATGATCGGCTGCCACCCTCCAGACTTTTTCCGTACCAGAAAGTATCTGAAGTACACCCCAGAGCCCTGGAGGTGCTAGGGGGCGGGTTATATCACCCCTTCATTAACATGGCTTAAAACTCTGCAGCAGTTGAGCTATACGTAGTTCTTGATGCGCCACTTGAGGAATGTGAGGACGCCTGTGTTGGAATTCCAAGACGTGTCCCTGATGAAGAACATCCAGCACCCATTTGTTCACTAGTCAGCCTTCCATAGGGTTACAAAAGAGGGGTCCCTGATCCCCGCCGGTTCAGGCCTGCTTGGACGTCTGCATCCTGGCTTGTGGGCGATGACGCTGCTGTCCTCCGCTGACGTAGGCCTGGGATCGGCCCCTTTAGGCCTCCTTGGTCATGGAACGGAAGGGTTGATGATGGGGGGTGGTTTACCCCTTGGATGACCTGCTGCATTTCCCCTTCGAGAACCAAAAGGACGACGACCTCCTCTGCTGCAATGTCCACAGGGAGAATGCTATCTCCGTATCCGTCTTAATCATCTGGAGAGACTCATCCACAGTCTTGCCAAACAGATTGACCCTATCAAAGGGCATGTCCACCACCTTGTACTGGACATCCGTCCTGAAATTAGTGCCCTTCTGCCAGCCTTGGCGTCAGAAGGACACACCATCTTCCATCTGTCGGAAACCGTTATCCGGGATGTCCAGAGCCACTGTGATGGTGTGATCCTAGGCCACCTCCCCCTCCTGGAACAGGGACAGGGCCTCGGCTTTCTTGTCCTCTGGCAGGAAGTCCAAAATGGGCCAGAGCTTATACCATAGCTGCCTATCGTAGCGAGATAAGATGGCCAGGGCATTAGCAGCCTTGACAGTGGAAGCCGCGGTGTAAATTATGCGCTTTCCCACGGCATCAAGCTTCTTCCCCTCCTGGTCTGGAGGCACCATGACTAAAGAGGATGAGTTAGATGAGTGCTTCCATGTGGCGGCCGACACCACATAATCAGGAGACAGATGTAATCTCAAGCACCTGGGCGCCGAGTCTGGGACCCTGTACTTCTTCTCCATCACTGTCTCTCTTGGGGGGAGTGGTGCTTGCCGTCTTCAGCAGGGCAAACCTTCCTCCGAGACATCATCCAACAGAGGGATCGACATGTCGATCTTCAGTCTGGATTCCTGGCGTGGGAAGATAAATCCCTCTTTCTTCATCTCCTCTGGTACCAAATTGAAGATAGCAGAGGCCCTCGAGATTGTGGCATGAAAATACCCAACCTCATCAGGTGGCGAGGCCCTAGCGCGCTCATCGGCATGCAGCACCTCTCCATCTGCCGGTATATTCTCATCAGAATGAGTCGCAGTAGGGTCCGTATTCGTACCGGTGTCAGTGTGTGGCAGATCCTCCACCACAGTGGCCACAGTCTTTATGCGGTTGCGGCAACAGCATCGGCTGATGTCTTGGGCCTGAAGGGTCCCTTGCCTTAAGCTTTGACCTGAAAGGGCTTCTGTCCAGTCCCCTTCAAGGGCTTGGATCCAGGACAGGCACAGAGTAGCAGACAGCCTTGGTTGTATCTCCGACACCAAAGTGTGGAGTGTTGTAAGGATGTCCAACAACATGTCCCTGGGTGCTGGTTGAGGCGTGAGTGGTTCAGCTGGCAGCGACCCTGGACTTGAGTACAACCTTGGGCTAGACGTGGAGCAGGCTCACCCTGCGGAGAGACCCCTCCATTTACACGGTCCCCAGCACCCCCTCGTGGTCCGAGTAGTATAGCCCTCTGGCAAATTATCATCATCGTTTGAGCTCATGCAGATGCACGCAGACGCCCTGAGTGAATCCCCCACCATCTTCTGGGACATCCCCCTTGCCTGGGGGGGAATTCCGTAGGCTGTGCTCCCTGGCCCTCCCCAACTCCTTCGGGAATGAAGCAATAATGGGCGCCTGACCAGGCACATCAACTGTGGTTGTCAGCGGGGCCTCTGGTAAAGCCATACGCCGTGGAGGCAAAGACACTTGTGAGGTTGCTGTCATCTTGGTGGCAGAGACCACAGAAGTACCAAGGCCCCCTTTCTTTGACGTAGTGATGGTCATCGACTGGATCGTCAACTAAATGCATGGAAGTGATGTTGTTGATGGGACCGTGGTCATTGATGGAGTGCATGTCCTGGGAGATGAAGCAGTCATCGGCGGTGGACTAGAGGAGCCATTCGAGGGCTTCTCCTTGGTAGCCTTGTCCGGGGACAGCAATCAAAGCACCCCTAACCAGCATACTCACCATGGACGTAGATGGAGACGGGGAACGTGTACCTCCCAAACTGGATTCCCGCAGCCGTGACGACCCTAGTGGGATCCGTAGCATGGTGCTTAGCCATTCTTTGAACCTCCTGTGAAGGGGCATCCTCAAAGGACCTCAACCTCTTCTCAGAGGGAGCATGCTCATGGGACTGACCGGTCCTGGATGATAATGACAATGATGTGTTATTTATATAGCGCCTTTATCCAAAGTGCTTTACAGAGCACATATTTACATACAATATCACCCAACCGAAATTGATACTCATTTATCGACCTCGGAAGGATGAAAGGCTGAGTTGGCCTTGCCGGGATTCGAAACTGCGACCTGCAGATCACGCTCAGATCGCAGCAGCGAGCGCTCAACCCCCTGAGCTATCTTACCGATGAGACATGACTGTGCCCGGAGGCCCAGTCAGAGGCCTTCCCTAACTTGAGCCACACTACCTACCTGCTGTAACAGTGCTTCATCTTCCTCTAAAAATCATGGCAAATCTTGCATCCTTCCTCATCGTGGTCCGGATTCAGGCAATGCAAGCACTGGAGGTGCGGATCCTCAACATAGACATTGCATAGTCCACATTTCACACATATCTTGAAGGGAGTCCTCTTCTCTTCGGACATCATAGAAGGCGCGAAGTAGGCCCACGCCTCGGTCTCCGAAACTTGACGAAAGAACTGGCGATTAAGCAGATCTTTGCGACAATGGATCCCCACTGCCCATAGTCAATCAACGATCGACAGAGGAACAATCAGAGAAAAAACTAACACATTTATCCGAAAATGTCAAAATAGTTTAAAAATAAATCGAAGAGCAAAAGGAGAAGCCTCCCAACACTGAAACATGCGGTAAAAATCTGAAGATGGCCACCAGGGGTGGAGGTTAGGGAGAAGACTGTCATTGGAAGGGGGCATCATTTCCCAAAGGACAGTGATTGGTTTAGAGGAGAAAAGAAATGCGTTTAAAGCAAAACTGCTTTCTTTTTAAAGAGGATTCCGAGCCTGACAAGGGAGAATATTCATAAGCATGTGCATCCATGCCAGACCGTATGCTGGAGAATTCTGAATTACTCAAACGAATAACATGCTAAACAAGCATTGGCAAAGCCAACTGTTTTGGCTTTTATGTGGGCATGGGTAAGGCATTTTCCAGGAAGTGTCATAATGGTACTATCTGGTCGTGTAATGGCAACAGTTAGCTCATGTTAGCACCTTTCTATATTATGCAAGTTAATAGCAAATGCCTAATGCCCATACAAGAGCCAAAACTATTGGCCTTGCCAATGCATGTATTAACAGGCACTCTGTGCAAGAAACAGATCCAAAGACATACAAATTGATTATAATTTAAGTACCTGAAGGAACACTTGGTTGAGACATAACATAGGTTTCCCATTAAAAGCATAGAGTAGCCCAGAGAGACCTTGTGGGGACGATGTTTTAGATGGGGTGGGGCAGGTAAGTGGGGAGAATGGTGGTCATAGTGAATTGCATGGCCATGGGTGTTCAAAGGGTGGATACAAATTCAAACAATAGCCACAGGATGTGCACCCTCCTCCCCCATCCCAATCCATCTCTCCTATCTTCATTTGCAAAGGCAATACTTGTTGCTTATAGGCTGAGCTGAAAGCGCAACTTAATTGTCAAACCTTAAAAACCTTTTGTAGAATCATACCCCAAGGCCTTTGTCTTATTATTGTTCTACTTTTTAAACTTGTGATTCCAGAGCTCTCAGGTTTCAAGTGGGCGTGCGAGAGAAGACCATATAGTCCTGTTTTTTTCTCTTTGGATCCTGGGACTTTTAGATTATTTCAAATGTGAAGTTTAGGAAAACTACAAGTCCCATAATTCCAAGTAAAAATAGGACTGACTCGTACATTGCAATGGGAAACTTGAGAGCTCTGTGATCCCTACCTCCCTGCCACATCAGGAGAGTTACCCATGTGAGCTTCGACTGCACTGTAGTGAGCTCAAACGTACTTCAAGAAAGCATGAGCTGAAACGTACTTCAAGAAAGCCTTTCAATTAGCATCTGGCTGCAAACCAATGGATAGGTGGTATGCTCTGCTTTGCCCTTAGCCACTTTCCCCCTCCAGGCCCTCACTCCAGTCTCTAACACAGAGCAAACTGAAAGAAAGTCACGGTAAATATTTCAGGAAATGTTATGGGAGATCCAAGGATGTGGCATGTGGCCACTCAAAAAGCAGTCACAGAGAACGGTGCACATAGGCCTACACAAACTAAGAATGGAGTGCACAACACACATAAAAGAATGCGCATTACATTACACTGTGAAATAATCAAGGACGTGCACATTCCTGATCAAGTATTTACCTTTTGCAAGCTGCCACCGTGCAAATGTCCCAGTTAGCACAGTAACAAACCTTTATTAGAAAATAAGTATCTTTTGAAAGTCAATATCACGTCTTTTCTCGCACATCTGCCACAAAACATACCAATCATTACCAAAGATGTTCATGTAACAAAGGTAATATGCAAATAAGATATTTTAATATTTCATTGGAAACAGTTTATTTATGGAGAAACAAAGTGATGGCCTCTTAATAAAGGGTTAGATGTAAAGAATACATTCACTCAATGACATGCAGTGATGGTGTGCAATGGGCACCTACAGTTTAAAGCTGCTCACAGGCAATCGCAAATCAGAACATGTTCTTGTACCCAGAAAATGTGTCTGGAAACCACAATTTAAGGTCAGAAATATGCTTTATATAATAATCAAACAAAATCATATTAATTTACTGCTCCCATACTGCCCGATGTCAGGAGTGAGTAATCTGTAAAAGTCAGGTAGATACACTGGCTTTATCGATGCTTGTTTTTAACAGGACTTCCATGTAATTAACTGATGGAAATCATGGGGCTGAAAGCAGTAGCACATGTTTCAACTGCAATTTCGCCATTAACTCTCATCAGACAGCTTAGAAAAAAACGGTCAGGCCAAGGTTTAATGCTACAGCTTGATAAAGATTTCTCAGAGCGATCCCAGGAGGATGTGTTTTGGGAGGGGAGGGAGAAGTACAAGATTGAAATGACCATAAGAATTAGTATGGCCACGGGCAGTCGGGGAGGGTGGGGGATAAATAACTAAACACAATCTGTGTGTCCATCCTCACATGTCAACAGCTCTCCTCCCTCCTAGCTGTACTCCAATGCAATCGTTTTGGCTTATAGGTGGCAATAACCAAAACTAAAAGTGAGAAACCCCATGTTGCTCCAGTCTTTACCTTCTGAGAAGAGTTTTACTATATTTGTTTCTGTTTTGCATTGTGAAGTTCTATGAACATCTTGTCTTCTATTGGGAGTTTTATATACAACAAAAGGGGTACTGGTAACGCAGGGGACGGCCCCTAAAACCTCATAGGGAGTTAAGTCCTGTATGGGTCCTATTCCCGAAATAACCTCATTGGTTATGTAGAACACTACACCCATTTGTATATTTCAAAGTCATAACCTCACATAACAATTGAGTTTTGTGTAAGATAAAAAACATATTTAATACAAGATATTTATACATACAATTAAGCCAAACATGCAATACACATACATAACAATAAGTGAAATCATTGAAATCATATATTAACTGGTTGAAGCCATATACTACACATGTATATAACAATAGGTGAAATCATTGAAGCCCTGTATTAACTGTCAAATCAACACTTTTAACCAAACAAGGCCAAAGGGCAAAATACAGGAGAAAAAAGAAAAAAAGAAAAGGGAAGATGCCGGACCAAAGCTGGACATAAGTAGGAGTTCTTAAATTGTTTGCAAGCTTACACTATTACTTAACAACAATAAGAGTTCCTAGAATACATATTCCTTTGAAAATGAAATCCCAGGTTGAAAATATTAGGTAGCTGGGATTGGGAGTTGAACCGGGCACATTACTGGACAGTGGTTTAAGAGGCATTTCATTCCTGACTGATAACGTTCTTAACAGGACAGTGGGTTTGAACAGCCAGTAGGGGTGGGCAGAGTTGGTCACAAGTTAGGTTTTCCTACGGTAACTCCTCCTTATGCAGTACAGTGAGCCAAAGAATGATAGCAACGTACTTCCATTGGAACCTGAAATAATATCCTATGCCAGTGCAAAGTTCTAGGACAGATCTTTGGCAGCCCTGCTGTTCCACCACACGGATCCACAAAGAGCTCTTCTAATACACCGCAGCCCCAGTCCAGTAACACCCCCCGTTAGCCATTTCATGAAACCATCATTTGCGCTGCTGGCGTGTACTGAATAGATAGATGTACTGCCGGTTGCTTCAATGTATATTGCTGCTTTGGATTGCATTAGCATTCTTCTAGTAGAGTTCTTCATAAACACAGACCCACATTTCTTGGCCTCATTATTAAAGGGGCACCCTCTGTGCAAAAGCCCCTTTTGCATCTTACTGAGGCCACTTTGTTTGTACAAGTGGCTGCAAGGTCCCTTCTGTGACAGCGAATGCAGATCGGCTACACTTGTGGGCACGCATTTGCTAGAGGGCAATCCCTCTTATGGATGGGTTGTGCACCAAACAAATGAGGGATTCGGAGTGCCCATGCCCATGGTTCATATCAAAAAACTCACCTCGATCTTTGAGCATCACTGGCGGGGTGCCACCCAAACGCTCTGCACTCCATCACAAAACATTTTTGAGTGTGAGAAGTGACTCATTTGTCCCTTCCGGGTGCCCTTCACGAAGAGTGATGCAGCAGTTAGACTCCATCGCCATTGGTAGCGTAGCCCCATTCAGAATGTAGATGACTTTCGGTGGCAGCCCACCACTATGGTGGCCAGGAGGGTGGAGTGGGGTGGGGGCGTGCAACCCCCCTACCCCTGCCTGGACGGCAGGCCACCACCTCACCTTGAGTGACATACAGCACAGTCCACTGCCTCTCTGCAGGGTCATGTCCCTGCTACGCTATATATATATATATATATATATATATATATTTGTTTTTTTGTATTTTTTTTTTTTTTTTGCTGAGACTTTGGGCTCCGCAACAAACAGCACACATAATAGGAGCTGGTGGGGCGTCACAGACTGACTCCACCTGCTCTCATTATTACGCCAGCAGCGTATACATGCTGCCTGACAGGAGAGAATGCGCTCCTGTCAATCAGCGTATTCACGTTGTGGAGAACCACAATGTGAAAATGCTCTTTGTCCCCAGAGGAGGTGCACGGGCACGTGTGAATGCATGCAGGTAAGGTAAAGGGAAGTGTATTTTTTTTATTTAATGCGTATGTATGTATTTTGGTCTTTGTTGTGTGTGAATGCTGTGTAAATGTGTGGGTGAAAGTGTGTGTGTTGCGTGTGCCAGCCCCCACTCTTAAATGCACGGTCTAGACTCAGCAAGCCCCTACATTCAGGGGTGGGGACTGCTTTGGGCATGGCACTCATTTCTGCTTTACCCTGGATGCACACAGCACCGTGTACCCAGGGTAAAGCAAAAATGTTAAGTGAAGTGTCAATACGTGGATAGACTGGCCTGCATAGGCCAGTCTATCCACATGATAACACTTACCTTAGCTTTACCCATGATGCGCAATTACTGTCCATCAAGGAGAAAGCCAACATGATTTTAGGTCGGAGGTTTAGGCCAGTCTATCCACCTAATAAACCTTGTCTTTGCTTTACACTTGATGCACACCATACCATAGCTCTCAACTCACCCGCTTTTGGCGGGTGTCACCCGCCTTGCAAAGGGCTGACTCACCAGCCATGCCTCCTGCACGCCCTTTCATTCCAATGGGCGTCTCACCCGCCAGAAACAAAATCGGGTGATTTCACCCGCCTTTGCAAGAAAAATGGTTGAGAGTTATGCCATACCGTGCATCAAGGGTAAAGCAAGCATGGGAAGTGAAGCGTTATTACGTGTATAGGCTTGCCTACATTGAAAGTAGGCCAGCCTATCCACGTAATAACGCTTATCTTTGCTTTACCCATGATTCACAATTACTGTCCATGAAGGATAAAGCAAACATGATTTGGCTAGACTGGCCTACATTCAGGGCCTGTCATGACTCGCTGTGCCCTCTGGTACCGATAAGCTTTGTGGGGGAAGACGGGTGTAGTGGTATAGTGTTGGAAACCCTTCGGCCAATCAGGATGCTTTGTTTCACAAACCCGGAAGCCTTATAATTATTACTGGAACCGGTAAGTTGCATCAGCGCTGTTTGTGAGTGTTCCGTCTCACGTGTTTACTTAGCCCTGTACTGAGTTTCTTGTTGACTCTCACTCGTTTCTCCTTCCTGGAACATCGCGACTTTCTGTGCTTCCTGTTGCTCTTCCTGTTCTCTGTGTCTATGGGTCCCCTGTATCTGTCCTTATTCCCTGCTTGCTGCTGTCCTATTTAACCTGGCTGTGATTCCTACCGTGCTCCACAGTTGCTTCTACGAAATTACAACTTCCACTTTGGACACAAATTCACCGTTTTTCCCAGACAGAAGAGAATTCAAACGAACAACATCAGTGGGGTTTTTCCCCCCGCAGGGTTCCCCTCTGATTTTCGGATCCACTTTGGTGGTGGCCTGACTGGTCACCTTGTGGATAATGTAGTATCCTGTATGATATGAATGAGGTCTGAGTGAGTGCAAGAGCTGTGTTGGAATGCTAGTGGAGCTTGGAGTGTTGGGGCACCTGGGAATTCCGAAAAGGACCGTTGGGAACTTGGAGCTGGGCAGGGAACCAGGGTGAAAGCTACTAATCTTATCTCTCCTACTTTCTGAACTGAACCTGTAAATAATAGAATAAAGCTTGTTTCTACTTTTACTTACCTGGGTCAGCCTGGTTCCTGCTCCTTGTTGTTACTGGCCCAGAGTAGATCCTGCAGGAGGCAGGATACATCAGATAACTCTGGGGTGTCAGCCTGGCCACCCCCAGAAATAGACCCTACCTCTTCGACAAGAAAGCCCACTACACCTCCAACCAGAAAGGGGGCCAGAAGCAAGAGGTAAGTAGATCACCACTTCGTCAATCTGACAGGGCCAGCCTTAGGCATGGGCAACATGGGCGGCGGCCCAGGGCACCAAACTAACATAATTTACATAGGGCACCATAGCTTCCACCACACCAGCATGGAGGAGCCTTTAAAAAGCTCCTTAGTGCTTGTGCAGCAGTGGCTGCGGCGCCATATGTAATATAAAAGGCTCCCCCATGCTGGTGCTCCAGTGGCGCCCTACATAGGTGCCCTTACAGTCTTACAGTCTTATGGAATTTTGTCATGGGCTACCGCAAGTTTAGCAAATGCCTGCTGAACATCATCGCAGTCTCGGTCAGTGGGATGGATAGGTTTTTCAAGGAGTTTTAATATCTCAAAAAGTTTCTTTAAATAGTTTTTGGCCCCTATTATTCGCCATTGAAGAAGTTCTTTTTGGCTGTGGCAATATCCTGTTTGTAAGCTTGCTCTAATGACTTACAATATGCCTTGTTAAGGGCAATTGGGTGTTTTAACAAGAGTTGCTCAGCACTGTTTTTTTCAGAATGGAGAGATCCAGGGCATACCACTTGTTATGGTTGTTCTTTCCCCTCACATGTTCTTTCTTAAATGGGGCTATTTTGTTCAACATTTCTGTCAGAACATTGTTGTAGGTCTCTACTAGGAATTCAGGGGTATCAGAGCTGGATTTGTTGGACATGTTATTATGCAAACAATTCTGGAGATGAGAAGTTTTGATTTGATTGAGGTTACGACTATACACCTCTATGACAGTGTTAGGTGGATTTTTGGAATATCCTGTAATTGTACAGTAAAGTTGATTATGCAGTGGTCAGACCATATGCATGGGGAAGTGCTCTTAATGGTGAGGTCAAGATTTCTCGAGCCACCCAATCCAGAATGTTACCAGAAGTGGTGGTGGGTTCATTAGTTTTCACCTTGAAATTGATCTCTTCAAGAGATTTTTCCAGCCCAGCTGCTTCCTTATCCCTGGGGTTGTTATGCCATTGGTTGAGGTCACCAGCTTATAAGGTAGAGCAATTAGGGCCACTGGTAGACATTAACAATTGAATTAGATCCTCATTGAAGTTAACCATGTCACAACGAGGTTGATATATTATGAAGAGGTTTAGAAAGCTACAAGGAGTGGGAGTATATTTCAAGTGAAGAATCTCACACTTGTCACATTCACTTGGGCTTTCAAAGAAATGGAATTGCTTTTTTTACAATGGCTGCTACTCCACCCCCATGACCCTGGATGCAATTTTTACAAATGATGAAATACCCTTCCAGGTTGGCCATATTGATCATGGGATCACTTGCATCAGTTATCCATGTTTCCGTTAAGCACAAGATATCTAGATCATGCTGTATAAGATAATCATGGATATCTAGGGCATGTTTGCTAAGTGACCTGGTGTTAAGCAAGGCCATTTTTAGATCACGGCCATCCATGTCACCCAGTTGGAGGTCGCATATGCATGGGAGGGGATAACATCAGATCAGTGGGTGCTAGACACAGTCATAAGGGGGTACTCTAGAGGGCTGGTAGGAACGCCTCGCAATTTGCCACTGCACAACAGAACGCTGCTGCAGGACCATCAAGAGTTCCTACAGAAAGAAATCAGGCTTTACTACAAAAGGGCGCCATCATAAAAGTCCATCCAAACCAGGTAAACACAGGCATTTACTCTCTTTACTTCTTGGTACCCAAAAAGGACATGACAAAAAGTCAGTTCTGCATCTAAGATCTGCAAACAAATACGTAAAACCCCCAAAATGTAGAATGAAAAGGCTGTAAGAGGTAATTCCACTTCTAACAAAAGCATTATTCATGACCACACTAGACATGAAAGATGCATACTTTCATATTTCAATGTTGCCTGCTCACAAAACATACCTAAGGTTCAAGGTGGGGAAATGTCACTACAAGTTGAAGGTACTACCTTTTGGAATAGTGTTGGCACCTTGTGTGTTTACAAAAAAATGCTGCACAGGGAAAACATCCCTGTTTACCATTATCTGGATGACTGGCTCCTCACAGGGAGTTACGGGCGGACTGCCTATACAACAGAGAAAAGACGGTGGACCTACTTTTCAAACTGGGTTTCACTAGAAACTAACAAACTTAAGGTTGTTAGCATCTGTGAAGGCATCAGGAAGCAAGACACAGGCAGCAGACTTAAAGTTCAAAGTAAAATACTTTATTAACTCAAACATCAGGATCGTAGAATGCATAACCTGCCCTATGCTAAGATTGGATTTCCCTACCTGAACGAAACTAAGGAAAGTCTGAGTCAAAGACTTCAATTTAAGAAAGTCTGTGTCCAAAACCTATACTTGCCCTCACAACTAAAGCTATCCAATGCGTAGGGATGTCGAAAAAATTAAAGCAATGGTGTTCATCTCAAAGTTCTGAGCTTCTTCCAGCTCGCAGCTTTCTTTCAGCTCCCCTTCCCCAAGTATAAGAAAGTTTCACAAAAAAGTCTCAAGATTACCTGTTCCAGTTCCAGGTGATACAGTTCAAAACCAATCCTTAGGGTTCCCTTCCTCAAGTTCCAAATGTTAAAATGGATTTCTGCACTCTGACCTGGTGGGCAGAGGTTTAGGAGGCCACCCTAGTTTAGTGGAATGGGGAACCTTCTGGACAACACACCAATCTACGGTAGCTTGGCAGGCGGTCAAGACTAAGTCTTAGGAGGGCAGAGAGTGATCGGAAGCCCACAATGAGCACACACATTAAAACTCCACAGAATACTCTTAGACAAGTGTATATCAAAAATACATTTATTGTAGGCCTTCTAACTAAACATGAATAAACCACAGTAATAAGAAACAGTTACCACTCACGCCTTACACTATTTACCATGTATACAAATATATTTCGCCTAATGCGGATAAGGGGGGAACATCACCACAACCTGTAACAGAAGAGGTAAGTAAACTCAATTATCACATTATGCAGTTCTTCAAAGTTGATCCCTAACTTATGCAGTCCAGCCCTATAATGTGGGGAGCCTTGTGCTCAAAAGTACAGCAGTGCGTTAACAATGCGTGGTCGTGCGTAAGAGCGAACGCGGGTCCTCTTCGGTGAGCTGTAGCAGTTCAGGAAGGGGCTTGAGGCGATGAAGAATAATGCCCTATTATTCGACGTGGGTCTACCCTTGCAGGTAGAGTGACTTTGGATTTCGGGAATAGCTAGGGAGCGCAGGATAGCCCGGCTAAGGTGAGTATCTTTTATGTGTTTCTCGTACGTAAAAACAATTTACTGTGCTAGGGGGCCACCGGTAACTGAAGCAAGTACTCTCCGACCCTCGACACAGTCTGAGCCAAACTTTGCTAGTCTAGCCCAGGTCGCTTGTAGGTTTAACCCATGCAGTTACACGTCGCTCCGGCTCTCAGCGGCAGCGGGACTGGACAATCGTCTGTGGCGGGACAGTAGCCTTTTCTCAGCTCTCGAAGAAGAAAGGAAGACAGTTCCAGTGCAGCACATCTCAGGGCTCAGGGGGGCAAGTATGCAAGGCTCCTACAGCGGCCGCCACCACAGCAGGGCGACACAGGGATCGCAAATGCTTACAGCATGGCGCACTCTCATAAATCGCTACCCAGAGGAGCTAGGATGAGTTTTGGCAGGAGAGGGACGAGGACCACAAGTTAGCGATTCCCAAAGTCTTGAGTGTCAACTCGGGACGGCAGCACTCCTATATATCCCGGGTTCGAGCTGGTCAGTTGCTGGATGGCCCAGAAACTCTTCCAAAGAGGCTCTTTTTTAGGGCAAGCAGGAGGTGCTGAGAGTAGTTGGTCCCACTACTCCAAAGGGTGGAAGCGCCCTTGCAGGCCTTCTATGATCGATGCAAAAGCAGGGGTCCGACTGGACAACAGCGGGGTCAAGGTGCCAAACCTTCTCTCTGTCGGTTCCACAGGTCTGTTCTTTCATTTCAGGATACTTGGCTCCTTCTGTAGTTCGGTGCAAACTTCAGTTGATCATCCTGGAATGGATGCAGAGCCCCTTCTCTTATCAAAGATTTGTTTTGCGCTCAAATCTGGCATAGCCAATGGAAGATCTGCTCTCTTGCATTCACACCAGGCGTGAGCCAATCATGGCCCACGGTGGTTCTAGTCATTCAGGCCTACTAGACATACTGACACCAGTAGTGTGGATTGGGACCAGACAGTCCCAACCCTCTCCCTGGGCACTAGCACATGGAACTAGCACATTTCTACCCCTCGGTGGCCTTCCTCGTTGATCCCCTCCCTACCTCCCGCCTCCCAGCCCTCCCACCACCCTGATTGGCCGTTGTACTTCCTTGCTGGAAGTTAGGCGGCCCCGCAGTCCACAGCGCTCTGCATTTCCAGTTTGCCTGAGCCGGTGACAGAAGGCTGTTACACACAGTATTTAGAGATTCCGTGGGCCTGATTGCTTAATTGTCTTGGGTGCCTGTGCTTTTCCCCCACTGCATGTGTTCCCATACCCCCTCCCCCCTCCGTGGCTTCCTCGTTGATACCCTCCCTACCTCCCACCTCCCAGCCCTCCCACCACCGTGATTGGCTGTTGTACCTTCCTTGCTGGAAGTTAGGTGGCCCCGCAGTCCACCGCGCTCGGCATTTCCAGCTTGCCTGAGCCAGTGACTGAAGACTGTTACACACAGTATTTAGACCCTCTGTGGGCCTGATTGCTTCATTTTCTTGGGTGCATTTGTTTTCCCCCATTAAGTGTGTTCCCCTGCCCCCTCTCCCCCTCCGTGGCCTTCCTCGTTGATCCCCTCCCTATCTCCCACCTTCCACCACCGATTGGCACGCCCTCCCCCACCCTCATTACCGGCGTTACCAGGGCAGCCCCTGCCCGGCAGCCCCACGGCTAAGGCAAAGGGCGGCTCCCACTGTAGTGGGTCCTGTTGTGTCTGCAGGTGTCCGCAGGGGACGCCAGTTGCCAGTCAGTCTTCCGGATAGTCCCACGAGCTTCTCCTTTCCCCCTTTCCACCTTCAAACCCTTAACTCGGTTTGTTACATTCCCTGTGTTGTTATTCTATGCACTGTATCAGTATTTAAAAATTGCATTGTGAAAACTAGGCCTTTTCTCCCCTATTTAGGATTCTCAAACCTAGGTGTGTTTTTCTCTTTGTTGTTATAATATGCACTGCATCAGTATTTAAAAATTGCATTGTGAAAACTAGGCCTTTCTCCCCTATTTAGGATTCTCAAACATAGGTGTGTTTTTCTCTGTGTTGTTATAATATGCACTGTATCAGTATTTAAAAACTGCATTGTGAAAACGAGGCCTTTTTTCTCCCCTATTTAGGACTCTCAAACCTAGGTGTGTTTTTCTGTGTTGTTATAATATGCACTGTATCAGTATTTAAATATTGCATTGTGAAAATGAGGCCTTTTCTCCCCTATTTAGGATTCCCAAACCTAGGTGTGTTTTTCTCTGTGTTGTTATAATATGCACTGTATCAGTATTTAAAAATTGCATTGTGAAAACTAGGCCTTTTCTCCCCTATTTAGGATTCTCAAACTTAGGTGTGTCTTCTTGCATTTTGCAAGCTCTTTCATCCTCAGTGTTGTCGTCTGCCCTGCTCAACTTGCTTGCCTCTCGCTATCTTGTCTGCCTACTCTAGTGTCCTCCACTAGTGTCTCCCCCTCTCCCTTCCACCCCCTCCTCTCCCACCTACTCTATGGTGCTCTCTGTCTCTCCTATTTTTTCTAACTGCTTCTCTATTGACTATCCTGCTTTCCTCACAAAATCTGGTAGGAAGAAGTTTAAAAAGGACATCCTGGTCTCCAACCCAGACCTCCCTATTGCTGACACCTACACCAGTGCCTCCTCCAAGGAAACTCTCACCGACATCCTCTTTGCTGGGCCTTCGCCAGACCTATGGACCCTTCATATGGTCTCTGTGCTCTCTCCTTTCTCTTCTTCTCCCATTAATGGAGGCACCCGTTGGGACGGCCTCCTTCCATTCCTCTAAGGTCCTCATTAATGTTTAATCTAATGGGACCGTGTTGATCCAAGGCCCTCAGGCCAACCTTCACCTCTTTGATAGACGCTTCCCGTGTCTCAACTTCCTTTCTTCTCCTGCTGTCCCTTCTCCCCTTTTCGTGACTACCTCGCCTCCCCCTTCTGCCTCCTCCTTGGCTACCTTGCCTTCCCCTTCCCTCAATGCCCTCTCTTGGGCTCCTTCTACACCTCCGCAGAGCGTACCTCTGATCTGTACCCCTCCCCGGAAGTCCTTCAGGGATGGCAACCTTCTCCATATTGCCACTCTAAACTCTCGCTCTGCTGTCAAACACTCCTCTGATATTTGCTGCCTTCTGGAAGAACTTGACCTTGACGTCCTCGGTCTCACCGAGACATGGTTCACGGCCAGCTCTGTCACGAGCTTTGATATGCTCCTACCTGACAGCTACAAGATCCTCTCCGCTCCCAGGTCCAACCTCCCTGGTGGGGGTGTAGCCCTAATCTTCCCTGAGTGGATTCCTGCCTCTGTCACTCCTACGCAGGCCTACTCCTATTTTGAATGCTTCGTCTGCAGGCTCTCTCTCTCCCCTAGCCATTCCCTTACTGTGGCTACTATCTTTTGGCCACCTAGTCAGATTTCCTCCCTCCTTCCTCTCTGAGTGGGCGGACCAGTCCTCCTCACTCAACTCCTCCTTCTTGGAGACTTCAACATCCCCCTGGAGGCCTCCTGTCCTCCCTCTGGACTCTTTTGCGACTTCTGTGACTCTCTCTCACTCACTATTCTCCCCTCTGTCCCGACTCACTCTGCAGGGCACACTCTTGATGTTCTGATCTCCTCAGACCTTCCCCTCTCTGTCCCTCTCTCCACTCCTCTCTCCTGGAGTGATCACTTTCTCCTCTCTTCCCACCTTACCCTCCCTATGCCTCAGGCCAAGCCACTTCCATCACTGCCACCCACCTTCTCGGTCATCCAACCCATGAAGCGTGTGTCAGCTGAGGCTTTCGCTGCCACCTTCTTCCCCCTTTGGCTGACTCTCACCCTGACACAGCCCTCTCCACACTCCACTCTGCTATATCTGATACGCTTGATATCCTTGCCCCTGTCATGAGAATCCGCCTGAAGCCCAAAGCCAAGTGCAACTCCTGGTACGACTCAGACCTCGTCACTCTTAAACGCAAGTGCAGGGTGGCTGGGAGGAAATGGCGTGCTTCATGTACATCCTCTGACAAACTGGCCTGCCGCCTGTTGCAAAGGCAATACTGGCTCTCTGTCCTTACCAAGAAGAGCGCTCATAACCAAACTCGCGTCTCTGCTTCATCTAACAACTCGGCTGAACAGACTCTTTAAAATCAGCAAACAATTGGCCAATCCTGCTGCAGTCTCTACCTCTCCTGTCTCTTCCAAGGCCCTCTGCACGGCACTAAATCTCAGGACATCCTGTCCTCACTCGTCTCCTATCCCCTTCCTCCCACCATTCCCTGCTTTTCCTCTGGTCCCTCTGCTGCCACCTCTCCTCCCTCCTTCTCTGCCTTTCCCTTGTTCTCCACTGACGAGGTTTCTACACCAGTCTGATCTATGAAAGTCTTGTCTTAACAGGTTCACCCCTGTTCCTCCAAAACTATCAAGGACCACATTGACTCCCTGGCTCCTGCCCTGGCTGATTTCTGCAATCACTCCTTCACCACTGGAGTCTTCCCATCCCCCTGAAGCATTCCCTTGTGCACCCTCTCCTTAAGAAACCCTCTGCCGACACCTCCTGCCCGGCTAACTATCGGCCAATCTCCATCACTCCCTTTCTGGGCAAGCTCCTGGAGAAACTGGCCATCTCCCAGCTTAATCTCCACACTTCCTCTCCGCTATCTTTTTCTCTACCTGTGGTGTCCCCCAGGGGTCTAACCTCTCTCCCTGGCTGTTCAACCAATACCTGGTGCTCCTTGCCCACCGCATTGCTGCTCTCTGCCCCAACTTTCAGTGCTATGCGGAGGACACCCAACCCATTTTGAGGCTACCCTCAGCCTCTTCCTCTCCTTCCCTCATCTCTGTCTATCTGCTATCCAGGTGTGGTGTGCCGCCAAAGACCTCTGCCTTAATGCCAGTAAGACTGAGATTCTCCTCATTGGCACACCCGCCCCCTCCTTCCCTGTAGCCCTTTGGCCGGCCTCTCTTGGTCCTCTTCCTGCTCCCACCTGCAAGGCTAAAAACCTTGGGGTCATCTTCGACTCCACACTCTCCTTCTCTCCTCACATCTGTGACGTCTCTCAGAAGTCTCACTACCAGCTGCACCTCCTCAGAGGTATTCTTCCTTTCCTCTCCTTCCCCCAGACGCTCACTGTCTCCAGAGCTCTGTTTCTCTCTAGGCTGGACTATTGAAATAGCCTCTTTCTAAATCTGCCTGCTTCTACTCTCCGCCCTCTGCAACTTATCCAAATCAGGCCTGTGAGACTTGTCCTTGGCCTCAATCCCAGGGATCGTATCTCTCCAGGACTGAAATCTCTGCACTGCCTCCCAGTGGCTGCGAGAATTAAGTTCAAAACCCTCTGCATCGTCCACAAGGCCGCCTGGGGCCTCAATACCTTCACCTCTCTCTTCCTAAATATCTTCCTTCTCATGCTCTTCACTCATCCTCCTCTAACTCCCTCAGGGTCAGTCGCTTTTCCAAGCAATGAGTTGGTGGTAGATCTCTTTCCTCTGCTGGTGCCTCCCTCTGGAACAGCCTCCCTGCCACCCTTAAACTTGAGGAGATCCATCTCTGGTTCTGGAAGCACCTCAAAACCTTTGTCTTTGCTTCTGCTTTTTCTCCTCCTCTCCTCTGCTGACCTCCTGGCTGTATCCTGAACTGCACTGGCTACCTGGACACCCTCTGATCTCGGGCCCAGGTCCCTCCCCCGCCAGCATCTCACACCTGCACTGCCCACCTGGCAACCCCTGCACTTGGAGACTGTTTCTGTATCCCTACAGTCCCCTACCAGCCCCCTGATGTCCGCACTTACCCATGCACATGCCACATGCTGGCCGTCACTTAGTTATTGCTATCATCTTGTACTGCACTATCCCTGCCCCCTTCCCACACACTTGCGCGATCTGAATGTCACCTGGCCTAGTAGGATCGTTGTCTGGCCTCCCTTTGTTTCCCCTCCCTTGCCTCGTCGCGCTTTGAAGCACTTGTGCATAGGCGCGTTATAAATGCCATATCATATCAACGTGCAAGAGCCCGTGAAAGATGCGATTGTCGCGGGAGGCTGCATGCCTGAATAAGTACAAATACGAGGCTGCATGCCTGAATAAGTAAAAATACCCAGGTCATTCGACTTGGGGGAAGGCAAAGGAACAAAATGGCCCAAGGACAGAACAAAGAATTTCGTGACACAGCAATTTTCGGCACAGTCTTGGGCCAAACGCGATATGGTCCATCAAAAAGAAGTACAAATACTTTATAAGTAAATGACTGCCACCAGTTCATCCTAGGCACACTTGTACACTATCACCAAAACATTCTTAAAGGGTGGCTAAGGCCATAAAACAAAAAGGACCCCTATGTGCGGTACTGTAAGGAACTTGGAACATAGATAAAAAGTTACCAAGAAATGGCAACATAGTCAAAGACCAGTACTGACACCCTGAAGGACATGGTAGTTTCCCCATAACAAATGAGCAAAGGCCCAGAGGAGTGCAGCTGAAGGCTGTGCTCCACTGGAAAAAGTCAGGTTAGTTGAGCCAAACAAAAGCAAAAAGTTTAGGGGGTACAAAAATGGAGGGAAATTTGAACAGCCTTTTAAGCCATTGGCAGCCTTTTCACATTCCTCAGACCAAGAGACCTTCTTGGGTTTTTCGGAGTAGTGAGAGCAGTCAGAGGGGCAGCTATGCTACCATAGTCTGCCATGAAAGGCTCTCACTTGGGTTTGTGTAGTGGGGGTAGGTCAGTCTTGTACTGCCTGTAATGTACTGGGTAGAGGCTGAATCCTCCCTCCACCTACTTAATGTCCAAGGTAGACCACAGATCCTTGTCCAATCTGGCACTTACTGGCATTTATTGTCAAGTGAGCCTTCTGCAGGGCCTGTAACACTATTCCCAGGTGTTACACATGTTCTTCCCAGGCGGCACTGAAAACTGCTATATCATCCAGATATGCTACACATAATTCATCCAACCTATTTAGGACTTGATGCACAAGCCTTTGAAAAGTATCCGGTGCATTCTTTAATCCAAAGGGCATTACCCTGAACTGTTAAAGACCCTCTTGGGTCGGGAAGTCTGTCTTTGCCTTGCCATGTTTTGCTTGGGCTATTTGCCAATACCTTGCAGTGAGGTCAACCGTGCAGAGGTACTTGGAGGCACCCAAGGTATCCACCAGATCATCAGTTCTAGGCAAAGGGTGAGCATCTGTCCCAGTGACAGCATTCGGAGCCCTGTAGTCCACACAGAACCTTAGTTCAGAGGTACCTGCCTTTGGCAACAAAACCACATGACTGGACCAGGGACTACTGGAAGGGTCAATCACCCCAAGATCAAACATCTTGTTGACCTCCATTTTGATGTAGGATGTTACCTCGTCTGACATCCTGTGCCCTCTACTTTTGGTAGGTACACTGTCCTTCGTCTCAATTCCATGTTTGCACCAAGGAGTCAAACCAGGAGTCGGTGAGAAAAAGGGTAGAACTGCCTCAGCAAAGTTCTTGCTTCCTCTTGTTGGGTAGGAGTCATGTGAGGGGCCACTTTGACACCCTCAATGGAGCCATCTGAAGGGGGGCTACTTTGGAACAAGTCAGGAAGAGATTCTGATTCCTCCTCTTCTATGTCAGATGCCAAACGTAGTGCAGCTATTTCAACCCTAGGGATGAAAGCCTTCAGCCTATTTATGTGGAACACTTTGGGGGATTGACCTCCTAAGGTTCACTAAATAGTTTACCACACCAAGCTGCTCCACAACTGTATAAGGGCCTGACCACTTATCCTGTAGGGCTCTAGGCCTTATAGGGTTCATAATCAGGAGTTCCTGGTCTGGGATGAAGTGAATAGGTGAAGCCTTCCGGTCATACCAATGTTTTACCACAGTTTACCTGCCTAATACCTATCACTGGCCTGAGCCATCAGGAGGACCATTATCTTCCTTAACCCCCAGCACATAGTCTACTACATTGGTAGTGATGGAGGAAGTAGGGAGCATCCACCCTTCCTTGACTATGGCCAGTGGTCCCCTTACAAGGTGACCAAAATGTAGCTCAAAGGAGCTGAAACCAACACCCTCTTGAGGTACCTCACTGTAGGCAAAGAGTAAGCATGGCAACAGGAGATCCCCACTTTCTCCTTTGAGGTTCTGCCAGAGCCCCAATCATGCTTTTGACAGTTCTATTAAACCTTTCAACTAATCCATTTGTTTGGGATGGTAAGCCGAAGAAAACGTATAAGTGACCCCACACTCTTTCCACATGTCTTGCATGTACTTAGACATAAAATTGCGGCCTCTGTCAGACACAACTTCTTTAGGGAAACCAACCCTAGTAAAAATTCCAAGTAATGCTTTTGCAACTGACTTGCCAGTTACGGGCTTCAATGGGATAGCTTCAGGATATCTGGTGGCATGGTCAACCAGCACCAAGATAAACTTATTGCCAGAAGATGTCTAAGGGTCAAGAAGACCAACAATGTTGATCCCTACCCTTTCAAATGGCACCGCCACCACAGGCCACTCCACCAATGAAGCCTGGATTGTAGAGCCACCCTTACCAGAAATCTGACAAGTGGCACAACTCCTACAAGGGCCTTCTACCTGGACCCCCATCTTGGGCCAGTAGAAATGCATGGATAGCCTCTGCTTGGTTCTCTTGGTCCCAAGGCGACCAGCTAGAGGAACTTCATGCACAAGTTGGAGGAGGAATGGTCTTACTTGAAGGGGGACCACCAACCTCCTATGGTCACCTTCAGCAGACTCTGTGGGCTCACAGTACAGGAGCCCACCTTCCCAATAAATCCTATGTTTCCCAGAAGGTTCACCCTCAAGCTGGGAACAGGCCTGTCTCCTTAAGCCTTATAAAGATGGGCATTCACGTTGGCCCTTACTAAACTCTTCCCCATCAGGCCCACCTTCAACCAATACACTTTGGAGTTCAGGATGGTCATGTGGGTTGAGAATTTCAGGCAGCACCTCTTCCTCGTCAGGTTCAGGTGCTTGGCCAACTACCTCCACCTCAGTGGCAGGTGAGTTAGGGGGAATATTCTCTTTCCATCTTCTGTTTTTTTTGGCTCCATTAGCCTTGGGTTTCCCCTTTGGATTTGGCTCAGCCCTGGACTTGGCTAGGGCAGCTTTTGTTTGTGACCTTGTGCATCGTCTTTCTTCTGTGTCCCCCACAAGACAGGGTCATTTCTAGCAGAACCTTTCCAGGGACTTGCCTCTGTACACTCACACTCACAGGTATCCTTACTACAGAAACATTAATGTTTAGATTTACAGGCATTACTGGGAACTTGAAAGGGGGGCCATCAGCTAACTTTGTGGGTATCAAGGGAGCTTTGGCAAGCTCTTCAGCTGGCCCCACTATCCCTAAAGGCAGGAGTGTCAACTTCACTGATTATAGAGGACCAAGGCCGTGAAGCCAGCGGTGCGGGCTGCACTCCCAAACACCACGTGGTGGTGTCGCTGTTTAATGTTGGTCAATCAAAAAGTAATGAATCTTCAACAACTGTATTTGTGCTTATTGAGAAAGGTGTTGAATTTTATTAATATCTTTATGCTTGGCAGCTGTACATCCTTTTCAGAGCAGATGCATTAAGTGAGCTCCTAGTGGCCTATGCATTTAGGAATCAAAGTCCTTCGTCAGGGTCAGCTCTTTATTTTGCTCATGTGGTCCGATTACATTAATAAACGGATCTGTGACCCACAAATCATAATATGTACATGATGTATTAACAGCATCCATTACGTACAAATGATACCAATTCAATGTTAAATCAAGTCAGTTTCAAAAGCCAAAAGTTGCCATAAGAACAGTTGGTTGCGAGGATGCCATATTAGTATAATCAATATACAAAATGCATATCCCCCATATGTACATTAAACGTCCAAAAGGAATTAGGCAGTATAGATCAACAATGAAATTCGTACGGATATGAATACCAAAGGTAATAAAACAGAGAGTATTCCACATTGTAAAGCAGACCAAAATGTTAATTAAATTAATGCAAAATAATGCCAACAGACATCGAACATTCAATTTCATATTAAATGCATTCCAGCATACGTAAGGTTGGAAAATAATACATATGTGTCAGTACGTGATTTGGATAGTAGGAAAAAGGGAAGAGAACAGAACAAAGAAAGAAGAATTAGCTAGATCGAATGATCGTACCAAGTATGTTATGGTCATAGGTGGTAAAACTAGAGCACTAACCTGAAAGTGCAATTGATGTTTAATCTTTAAAGTTGCAATGCTGCTACCAAAAAAGTGTTACGATGCAGATTGCTAGCGGTATTGGAACACTGCAAAGAATATACACAGCAAAATCTCTGAGTATACCGTTACTCAGCAAAATCGCTCGAGATTTTGCTGAGTAACGGTATACTCAGATTGGAGACTTCTATGGGACCCAGAGCCCTTTGAACCATAAGAGAGCGATTATGCATAACGAAATAATTGTACGGCCCTGACAAAGGTTTTAATAACTGAAATGCATTGGCAAACGTACATAGAATTCGAGCCAATATCTTTATGCCAGGCCTCATTGAATACGAAGTAGATTATTCAAGAGAGACGTCACAGCAATTAGATGTGAAATAAAAATATATTTTTTTTAAGAAAATGATGCACAGTTTCTAATTTGAATGTTCCCGAAAATACGAACATACAGTGCAAAAGTAGACATTCCCTATTTTTAGGGCAAACTGAGAGCACCAGTCCTAATAGAGTCAATTCACTCTATTTTTCTTTGGTTATATTTTTGAGTCCTTATGCCATAGGACCTTAATAGACTGGTAGCCCCAGGCTAAAACTTCAACAAGTGCAATACGATTGTATAATTAACGCACAGAAACGACACATAGTGCCCTCCTTCAACTCCTTTGTGTTAGCTTTATTAAAAGCACATCAGTGTGACCATGTTGTGGAAATACATTGTTTCCTAGATGAAATTGCAGGCAGCCATGTGAAGGAAGAACCTTTTTCCTATATAGATCCATTAGAGTCACATTAATGTGCCTTCTTGCAAATAAACAGCACTTCACTGGTAAAATTACAGGCACCCTTTTATTAAAAGTACCTATTTTTCCTGTGAGTATGCTTGAAGTTCATTGATATGCCTTTGTTGTCGGAAATCAGTGCTTCTGTGTGTTCAGCGGTAAGTCCTGCTCACGTCAGCCACACCAGCTGACAGGAGACGTCGGGTAACACATAACATGAACTCGCTGCCGCAGGCCACATTTTCTGTCTTTTTCTGCTTGCCTCTACCTTCCTCCCAGCAGGGACCAGAGGTCTGCACACCGCACCTCCCTCTTTACACTAGTCACAGAGAGAGTGAGTAAGTTTATACAGCTTTTTGCTGTGATAAAGGGAATAAAATAAAGTAATATTCGCTCGCAGGAGCGCAAAATCAGGCACCCATCCACGTAGGTGCTTGAATGCGCCCCCCCATACATACAGATACGAAAAATAGAGAGGGTCTACCACAGTGCCCATAGTAGACTGACCTGGCAGTGCAGAGAACTCAGAGGTCACAGGGAAGTATTGCACACAGGGCACTTTTCTAAAGCAGAGGAACCAATCCAGGCATTTCTACTCTGCGAGTTAAAGGTTTTTACATCTTTTTTCTTTATTTGAAAAATGTGTGATACATTCCCTCACTCTACCAACGAGGCATATGTCGGTTATATACATGCTCTTATATCTTGTATTGCAGAACTTCTACCACAAGAGTGTTGATCCCTAAAGGAGCGACATGACAGTTTCTGTGTACCCCCAGCAGACAAGTAGTGAAGGCTTCTCCAGACTCCCAGGTCAGTCTCATATGAGCACTGCAGTAGCCCCACTCCCTTTTTACAATCTGTATCTATATATATTTGTTTTTATATTTGTTAGGCAGAAACCTGTGCAGTTCCCTCTGGGACCACTGCAAAAGATTTAAGACTACAGGTGTTTGGCAGTAAACCCACTTGGTAGCAGTGTGTACCACACAGATTCACTTGGTAGCTGTGGCTGAGCAGTCAGACTTCCCTCAAGAAGAGTTAGGCAGTATACAGAGTTTTCACAATAGGTCAAGAGAACACAGTAGAACAAGTAAACACTGACCAGGGCTTGGTGTAAAAGAGATACAATTATTTATTTAAAACCACATCTAGAAAAACACACAGGTACTAATAGTAAGCAATTCAGAAACACGGTCACTAAAAGATATACACTCCCTTAAAAGAATATTAGACAAGTCTTAAGTAAAGCCCCACTTATTTTCAGACAGCGGTGTATGCTTAACGCAGATGGCACTCTAATATTTCGTTTTAACAGGGAGAGAAAAGCAGAGAATAAATTGAAACAGGTCCCAACACTTTTACAAGAACACAACAAGAGAGGAAGGCAAAGTAAAACCGTGAAGTTAGAGTTCAATAGGCTGGATCCACTTTAAGAGGCTCAAACGAAATGTGTCCAAGGTCACACGGTGGCAGTGCAAAAGAGTCTTGAAAAGGTTCAAAAAGGAGTTGGACCACAGAAAGGGACCAGTTAGGAGGTCAAGGCGGCCAGCCCAGTCCAGAAGGTTAAGGGGTTATTATTACCTTGTAGCAATCTTTAGAAAGGGAGGCCTGGCGGACACGGTGCCTTAAAGTGGTGAGAATACTCCAGCTGGGGCAGTTGTTTCTGGCAGCAGATGCAAGTCGGTGCTTCGTCCGGGGGAAGAGAGGATCTCGTCGGGGAGGAAGACAGGAGTCTGTTGCATTGCCAGGGAAGAAACCAGCCGCGGAGTTTATCAGGTAAAAGGAGCGGTCCTTTGGTTCGCGGTCCAGTGGTAAGTGGCTATCCGGTTGCCGGGGTGCTTGGCACGGGCAATTCGACCACAAGCCGGTCTGGGGTGCGAAGAGAAGAAGGTAAACTGGTTGTGCCCACCAGTCAGGGGAAGAAGCCTCTCCAGCCGGGAGATCTTCTCTGTCGTCGGGAAGTGGTGAGTCGGTTCCGCAGGGCTCCACCGGTGGGGTTGTCGTGGTACGTCGGCTCAGCTTCTCCCTCGTCGGATTCTCAGGTCCTGTGGCGACTTCTGAAGTTCCAGTCCCCAAAGCCCTGCTTTTATGCAGCACACCCCCATTCACTCAGCCTAGCTGTCAATCAAACATGCTAAGTGGTGAGCCGGCCGACTCACCACTTGGGCCAATCACACCAGAGTGCGACTTGAGTTACCAAGGTAACTCAGTCCAGGGTGCCTAAACCCCCTCCCACACCCCCTGTGGTACCCAGACAGAGTGGCACCACTTTTGGAGGCTTCTGTGGAGAAGCCCACCAAAAAGTGGAACAAAGGGCTCGACTTGGGTTGGAGTCACAGAAGAGAACACAAACGCCATTTTAGAATCGAGTCCTGGCAAAAAATACCAACCGGCGAATTAATATTAAATAAATAAACCAGCGGTATGTTCGAGGCTATGAGAATTAAATAATTAAAGTTGGTAGCCTCGAACAATGGGAAAATCCCATAGGGATATATTCGTGGTCGAATATAAAAAGTAGTATCCACTGCCACCAGCCAAAACTCGATCAGGGGAGACGGAGACGTGCCCCCTCGACTAAGAGACCCCGGGGAAATCGAATTGCCCCAACCAGTACGTCCACAATATGATGGTTTGTACTGGTTTCTGTTAATAATTTGGGAATAGTAAAGCCAATGGTGACTTTACATGCCCTGGGAGACAGTAGTCAGTCCCAGGGTATGGAGTCTATGGTAGGGTGTCACTATGACACCCCTGTGTCACTGCACGGAGGGTGCTGTGTAACACACATAGTAAAAACACATGAGACCCTATGGAGTAAAGGACCCCATAGCCCATAAAACACATTAACAGTCAAAGGAACACCATAAATCATGTCCAAGAGTGGGAGAAAAAGAGTCTCACTCTTGGCAGGAGAAAAAAAACAAACTCCAGAAATCC
This sequence comes from Ambystoma mexicanum, assembly GCF_040938575.1. Taxonomy (NCBI): domain Eukaryota; kingdom Metazoa; phylum Chordata; class Amphibia; order Caudata; family Ambystomatidae; genus Ambystoma; species Ambystoma mexicanum. Next base: position 891,514,143 of record NC_090931.1, read on the forward strand.
AGCAAAGCTGCTGGGGGACTCACTAGGTTAGGAAATTCAGCCTAAAGAGAGAATTCTCCCTAACAATTTTACAACAGCAACCATGTTAATAGTAATTACACTGTTTGGTGTTCCCACTTTAGTGGTCCAACAGTTTAATGGACCAGAAGAAGGTGTACTAAATCATCCTTTGCCAAAGCGTCTAAGGGAAGTACAGAATCACAGTTATTGAACTCTGTCCTAGCTATATACTAATCATTAGTGACGTCGACCAAGAATAGGTCAGGTGACCGTCACACTCGGTGTGAATCGGAAATTGGGCATTCTGACCTATAACACTCCTAGAAGAAATGTCTTAGGAGCACAAACCCATATTAACAAGTAGAAGTAACTGGTACAGTTCACAATATAGACCACATTACATGTTAATGTTTACCAATGTACACATGATATTTATTATTTTTTTGTACATGTCTTTCGCACACTGTGAGAAACCAGGTGGTGTCGCACTCGCTAGTCCCCGGGGGTCTTACTCTCATGAGGCCAGGGCACGGCCATCGCCTTTGGATCCAGACCCTGGGAGTGGACCAGTGCGGGAGGACCACCTGGGTGAGGGGTCTTCGGGGAGTGTGACACCAGATGGTGAGACGTGGTATCCCCCTCCTTGTAACACCTTTAACCTATCTTACCCGGAAGGATATTTAGGAACTCCCCCCACCCTCCTTTCCCTACACAAACATTTCCACACAGACAGCCAGCTCTGGGACAAAACAGACTCATACCCGAGCATTATACCTTACATGTCCCACTACTATCGTCAGGCAAGGTCAGGCAATTACTGGTGATCACTCAAAACTGACTTCCATTAAGCTTCCCCATATGGATAAAAGGCGGAGCACAAGAGCACACTCTGAAGGAACCGTATTTTCACAATGGCAGCTGAATGAGGGAAGAAAGACAGCAAACCTAGAAGGGTACAGAAGGAGGAAGATACCCTTGACCTTTCCGGCGAGAAGCTGTTACTTTCCAGAACCCCTCAAATTAAAAAGCATAAAGATCAGGAAACCAAACTGAAGAATCATGTATTGTTTGTTGGAGATACCCGGGGCACTCCTGCACAGCTGACTGAGTCAGGGAGGAACAGCAGGTGCTGTGGTACCGTCCTTGGCTCCAAGAGCAAAGCAGCGCCAGAGAGATCAACACAGCCGATGAGTTGGTGAAACTGATGCAAAACCAGTCTGTGTTGAAGTCAAGATGCAAGCGGCAACATTGTATACAGAGCGCAAGAACGAAGATTGGTAACGAGTGTGATGAAAGACGTGAGGAGAGCTTAATTGCTGATGGATGTTTGTACAGTACTGAGAAAAAATACAATACCAGTGACAAGGTGGTCTGGCACCACGAGGGTGCTCAATCGAAGATCTCTGTATGGTATCCAGCCAAGAAGTGACAGAAACGAAAGTAGAAGAATGATAAGTGAAGTGAATTGAAGTGGTCCTGCGATGGATTAAGCAAAACCCATTGCAAATTCGAAAGTCTTCGATTTTTGATACAAAGAGGAAAACTGTGAACATTGTGCTAAAGGGGCCCGAGCACGCTTGAGGGAGAACAATGGTGAATATTGTGTTAAAAGGGGGTCTGATACCTATGCTTTGAACGGTATCCTCGTGGCAGAGAATCCAGAGTGTGTGCGAAGCTCGAATTTGCCACCTTGCCCCGTGCCGAAAACGTGGGGAACGGAAGCCAACTGCTCAACTATCCTGAAATATTATTTGTTGAACACTTTTCTTTTTGCATACATTATTGTCCCACACCATTTGTATTTAGAAGTAAGGATTGGCAATAGGTTTATTAGTATAGGCCCTTTTATTTTGACAGAGACTCTACTACGACTACGTTATTGTTATTTGATGGTCGTAGCTTACTCCCATCCATAGATTTAGGCTTAGAAAGGCGTTCAACCAACCCATTGAAGTTCAATAAACACCCTTGAACTGTGATCACTTGTGTCCATCTTCTCTGTTTGAAACCATGCCGTCCTTACAACACATTACGAGATGTAACAAGTTTTAGTTGAATATGTCTCTTTCATTACATGCTCTACACATGTTTTGTACATTCTATTATAGCCCGTTGTACTTACTAGCTTTTTGATTTACAACGTACGTGATTGTCTACCGGAGCTACAGACCTTGTGTTGCTTCCTTCAATGTTTATGTATATTGTTGTTTGTTTTTTGTCACTATGTGTAAAATGATGTTGAGGGGAAACTATGACTCTCGAATCTGAGAAATGAAAAAAACATTGAATAAAGAAAATGAAAGAGGAGGCCAAATAATAAAAACCCCTTCTCTTTAAAAAGTCTAAATGAATATGCTACTTTTTGTTGCTGAGAAATTGGGAAACAATAGATAATCATTGTGAAGTTTGGCCAGCAAATGAATGCACATCCTGTGCACAAAGAATGTTACTATTGGGACACCTCATGTTACGTAGTACTGCAGGAGAATCACATGGGGGTAGAGGGGAAACAGACCAGGAAGACTGGGAACCCCCCGTTTAACTTTTCTCATAATCCCACACTGTTGATGGGGGTTTGTCAAACTGCAGAAGTGTGAAAAACTAACTTTGATGAAGGGGACTATAAATCACATAATCCCATGAGTACTGGGACGAGGAAGGGTGCTATAGAGGTATGCTGTAGCAGAAGTCAGGTAATTAAGCCTAAGAGCCCACACCTAAAGGAACCTTGAAGGCATAAAAGGCCCCCTAAGGTTCACGCAATCGGAAGGAGCTGGAACTGTGACTGGTGTGCGAGCAACAGCAGAAAGAAGAAGGCACGAGGCTGAACAACCAAGCAGAAGTTGGAGAACAAGAGGGATGCCAGAATGTGGATACAGCAGATTGCATCTGCTTGTTCTGAGAGAGTTCTGTTCCCCCAAACTCTGAAGTTCAGAGGCTGCGCAGCGGAAGGCTTGCAGAGAGGCTGTCTTTCCCCATGTGAGCCTGATTGCTGTGGTTGCTGTTCAGTGAACGTGCTGGAGACCAAGGCATAGAGCAGTTGTCAAGCCGTGTGTCTCAGGAGCGAGATGAGCTCCAGAAACGTGTGGCTGGACTGGCGACATCTTCACAGAGGAAGGGTGTGGGTCCCTAAGAAGGCACAAGTAGTAGAAGTTGTGGCAGAAGTCGTGGAAGCAGTGCAACCCGCAGAGCAAGTGTTAAAGAAGCCGGTGAGTGAAACCTGGTGTTCTAATACCTTGCACAAGCATTGCCCGTTCCAGTTCCATATTCACTCGCATATGGTGTACACCGAGTTGGAACTGTTAGTTGAAGTTGTATTACTTAAACAATTGAAAAGTAGCACTAGAGTATATTAGGGAAGTCCTTTTACTCTTGTGAAGAGCAAACTCTGCTTAATCCCATTGTTAAACCCTTAAAGTACTGTAACTATCTCAAGGACTGGTCATGTGTCACTAATTAAGAACAGTGAACGTTGTGAATACCATTACGGAATATCTAACATTGATAAACGAATTGTTGAAACCTTTAACTTGTGAAAACCACATCAAGGAGGGGTTGCGTGTGCGTAATTCTGATTCCAAAGGAAGACTGACTCCAATCTTTACTTTAACGTGGCATACCTTCCATATATAAGATGCTAAAGTGTATTTACTATTGAAGCGAGACCAAGCATTGCCCAAGCCAAAAGTCTCCCCATATTAGAACCAAGCTTTCTCAGAGTTAAAAGAAATCTAACTGTTAATGGGAATCTAATAACAGTTCAACTGGCCTAAGATACATGTGTGCAAGCATTACCTAGAGCTAGGAGAGTGGCACCAAGGCTTCTGGTTAGGTAATTACTTGGGCTGATAGCTGGCAGAAAGGTGAACATAAAGTTGAGGAAGGAAACTGGCTGCTTGTAAAGACTATTTTGAAGTTGACACAACCTGTATTGCCAGAGACTGTGGCAGACAGAGAGAAGTGAGTCTAAAGGCAAACGCAGGTTGTTATTGTGGCAGACAGAAAAGAGAGGAGATATTCAGTGGAAGTGTGCCTTGCCTTCTTGAAGGTGTTCAAGTACTTTAATGGAGGTTTTGTCAAAGCCTGTCTAAAGGTACACATCACTGAAGTTGTGGTAGTAGGCCAAAGTACTGAAGCTATAGTGGTATGTCTAGTTGTCAGTAGATCTAACATTATAGTAGCCTAAACAAAGTTGAGTACTGTGAGACAAATGTGACTGTTTGCATGGTAAATCAAGTAGAAGTGAAGTTGTTGAAGTGGAAGCAGCAGCAGAGAGAAGTCACCTTGACAAATATAACACTGTGAATTCTAAAACTGTAACTAAGGAAATACTAACTGTTAACCAAGAACTGCCTCTCACTGCAAGTTATAGATATTGCATTTCTTTTGAACTGTGACAAGTCTTCATGAAGAGGTGACAAAGCATTGTGGCTGGGATTACCATTGGTGCTATTTTGTGGAAGTGGAAAGGTTATCCGGTAATATTGTCCTCATCAATAATGTTGCCATACATATAGTCGCCGGGAAACGGCATAGGCAACATTATTTTTGGGGACAATATATGGTGCGGGATTGCAGGGGTGTCCCCCGCTTATAAAAATGTGGGGGTTGCAGGGGTGTCCCCCGCAGGTTCCATATGTTAATGTCGCCACAAAACAACGGCACCATTCTTGCATGGTGACATTTGTGCAGGGACATTAACACATGGAACCGTGGAAAGGGGATATTTTCACCAAGAAGAAAAGATTTGTTATCATTGGACCTTTAGTTAACAAATCTTTACTTTGACATTGAAACATCAAGAACTAATTTGAGACATTTCTTTCTTTGGTTGAACATTAGCAGAATTGATCTTGAATCATGAGGAATGGAATTTACCCAGGACATTGGAAGGGTAGGAAACTGTGAATGTTGTTCATGTTATGTTGTTTTCCCATATTGTTTCTTTGTATATTTGCTACTTAGTGAGAGGGCCAGATATCCTGTGTTAGAGTGTTTGCCTTAATTTTGGTTAGGAAGAGAAATCCTCAGCAGAGTAGGGATAGTGAGGCATTTTAATATATTTATTTTGAGAATATAATGACATATTTTGATAAATCATCAAACAGTTGTCCGCCTCGCATTACTGACGCCTCACAGCACCCATGGTGCTTATTACAAAAGGCAAAGGAAAATGCTAGGCAATTGAACATACGTGGCTTACTAGTTCCACTGAGAAATTTTGCAAACCAACAGAATTATATCATTTCGATTCATTACCAGATACAGTTTCAGATAGTTTCTGCGTACAGAGAATTCTTAAGAAACATTGGCACTTACTGTATTAAGATGAAGATATTTGATCTTTCATCAAGAATACTCCCTCCCTTTCATTTCGGAGGACTCCTACCTTGCACACATTACTAAGTCCTTCCTACATGTCACCTACATCGAGTCATTCAATGGATTTATTTAATTTAATACATTTGTATAACACCCAAACCTATAGGTATCACAGTGTTTGTACAGAGAAATAGCAACATTCTTAACAGTTCATAGACAATTCATTGTTATAGTGTTTAGTCAAACTTATTGAATAACCATATTTTTACCAATTTCTTAAATAGTGAGTAGGAGGGCTCGTTTCTTAGGTAAGGAGTTAGCAAGTTCCATAGGATGGGTGCAGTGGAGCTGAAACTCCCCTGCTCTAGCAAGTTTGTAGCGAGGGACCAATAGTGTAAGTTGGTTGCAAGAGCGGAGTAGGCAACAGTGTTGTTTCTTTGAAATGCAATGGTTGAGCTAGGTGGGCGCTTCATTGTGAATGCACTCGTGAGCTATTTGTCGTCAGTGTTTGCAAGTCGATCCAAGCTTTTATTGGGAGCCAGTGGACTTCACGACGGGTGTCCGATATGTGATACGACTTGCGGATGCCCAGTGCCGCCCGTAGAGCATTATTTTGTAGCAGTTAAAGTTTGGCTAGGTTAGAGGTGGAAGTGCCCTTAAAGAGGGCATTACAGTAGTCAAGTTTACTCAGGATGATGGCTCTGGATGATGTGAAGCAGTTGTTCGGGCTTAAGAATTGTATGGTTAGTGATATGAGTTTGGCAGTGTGAGAGGTGGAGGATGCCAGGGCATGCCTCGTCATGGTAAGTACTGCATCCAGATAGACCCCAAGGGTTTTGGCATGTTTGAGGACGGTACTAATAGAGCCATCAATGGTGAAGGCAACATAGGGTGGGTCGAGGGATTTTAGTCGAGCGGGTGAGCCTACATTGAGTAGCTCCGTCTTCTCATCATTGAGGCACAGGTTGTGAGTCGCCATCCAGGAGTGCAGAAGACTTCATTGATGATATTGGTGTTGTTAGCGTAGTTGCCGGAAACGGGGATGAGAATTTGCATAACATCTGCAAAGTTAGTGTAAATGATGCCTAGAGTGTCAAGAATACTAAAGAGGGGTTTGGTGTAAGTGTTGTAGAGGGTCGGGAAAAGGCAGTAGCCTTGCGAGCCACCCAGTGGGATGGGGCTAGGGTCAGCAGAAAGGTTATCAATGAAAATTCTAGAGGTACGATCACTGAGGAAGGATTTGATCCAGCGGACAGCCCCGAGTGAGAAGTGAAAGGTCTCAACAAGGTTGTGACAGAGTAGGTCATGGTCCATGAGATCGAATGCAGCTGAGAGGTCTAGGAAGAGAAGGATGGCAGCATTACCAGTGTCTCTAATACTGTCAAGTCGTATTTTGAGATCAATAAGGGCTGTATCAGTGCTGTGCTTTGGTTAGAAGCAAGGGTTGTCTGCTGCCGAGGAGTGAATGTTGTTCAAGGAATTGCTGGCATTGTACATAGGCAATGCAGTCTAAGATTATGAGCAGGAAGGGCACTGAGCAGGATTATGAGCAGGATGACTCTGTAGCTAGTGGGTATGGTCGGTTGCAGAGTAGGTTTTTTGAGTAAGGGAGTGAGCCAAGCATCTTTGATAATAGAGGGTATTTCACGGGAGTTGAAGTAAGAGTTGACAAATTCTGTAATGATAGGGGTGAGGCTAGGTGCACATAGCGTAATGATGTTGGCTGGGCAATGATCTCCTTTGTAATTAGATGGTTTGAGTGCCAGGGTGGTCTTCAAGACAGTCTCTTGAGATATAAGGTGACAGGAGAAATTAGGGACTGGAGACTGAAGGGATGTGGGAGTCGGGGTGGGTAGAGATGTAAGTGGCTGGTGCACTGGTTTGGTGGCTAGTAGAGCTTTTTTAGTCGTGATTCTGTTACAGGGAAGATTGTTTTATGTGGTAAATGCAGTTTGTATGGTGGTGCATCATGTTTTTTTGGGTGGGACTAGAGAGATTGGTGCACTCGGGTTTTCTAGTTAGCGTAGGATAGCGAAGAGTTCCTTGGTTTTTGAGTTGTCCATGCTAATTCTGCTGTCATAGGATGCCGCTTTGTATTTATTTATGTACTTATAAAGCACCCAAAGCCCGCGGGCATCAGGGCGCATACATTTAGACAAAGACAACAAATTGTTAAGACAGGACGACACCTGGCTGTGTTTTACTTAACCTATGTGTGTCTGGATTATTTAAAAATGACTGTCTTCAGAGCTTTCCTAAATGCCAAGTGGTTGCTCTCTAGTATGACTGTTTTCGGTAGTCCATTTCAAAGGTTTATTCCATTTGGTCAAGAAGATAGCATTCTTATAAGTTTTGGAAGTGGAGGTGAGGAGGGGGGGGCATGCTTGGACGTGGGGTGTTTCTTGTGGAGATGTTATATGGCTCTTTTCTGCCTGCAGAGCAGAACCAAATTATCAAACGGATTGGCTGACTAAGTCAAGATGTGTTGGTTTCTACAAATGTGTATCTTGCTGCATGTGTGGCTATGCTTGGAACACACAAAATGTTTTGTTTAAAACAGTTGGGAACTAGGTTATCAAAGAACACATCAATTGTTGACCCAAACATGTAATTTATGCTATCAAAAGTGTCTGCGACCGAATGTACATTGGCAGTACAATAAGAGAACAGTTTGAATCTGGGAACATCTAAGTATGCTGGGGTCACAGGATGCCCGGTAGCACCTAGAAATGCACTAGCAAGAACATCACCAATTTAACAACAAAAAGGACATACGTTTTGTGTGTCTGGAAACTGCCGCCTGTGGGATGAGAGGTGGTGATCGTGAATCACTTCTGAGACAACGAGAGGCCAAACTAATTTGAACATTTCTTTGTGTAGCCAATGGACTTTGAGAGCATGAGTTGAATGTTTTCTTATGATCAGTGCTCATGTGTATTAGATGAGCACCAATGAAGTCGGACAGGCGGACACTCCACTGCAGGCAGCAACCCTGGACCTTCTCCGGCGTGTACAAGTGGACAGATGTTGTGGTAGGGATGCCCCATTAAGGATTCTTCAATGATTTGGGACTTTCAGAGCTCCGGGTGTCAAGCAGCACAATGCCAGGGTACACCTTTTTCTGGGCGATACTCAGCAACCTGGTTTCCAGCGGTCACAAACAGTACTCCGGACTCTGGGTGACACAGATGAACTTCTTGGCTTCAAGATGTTTAGGCACTCCTCTTCTGAACGCACAAAGATCCCTTTTCCATCACTGCAATCTATTCACTACGTAGCCAGCCTCATGATTATTTTGTCTACTTGCTTTACTGCGCCTGTACAGTTGTAAAATGGTTTTGCATTTCCTTCAGAGCCTCTCCGCACATGCAATCTTTATTACAGAGACGAAATGTCACATTGGTCCTTACTTCGTGCGCCACTTCGACTACATGTGACATCACCAGTTCTTTCTTCATTCATTTTCTTTCACACTTCTTCCCGAACTTCCTTCAGAATATCATCATTTCTTCGTGGATACATATATTGTTTTCTCAATGGATACCTTGTTTAAAGGACTTTGCGTGGTATTGGCATTCTCACTGGTATTGCACATAGCAATTTCTGGTTGCCAACATAGGCAGAATAGAGGCGGAACATCCGGTAGAGGTACTTGGCTCCTTCTCTACAACTACTCATTCTATTCAGGTAGGCTCCACCTCAAGGGTGTACCCACAACAAGCAGCCCCTGGGAAAGCTCCAGCCAGTCTGGCAGGAGGCAGCCCCAGAGCCATATATGGCCCTTCCACCCAACAACCATTCAGGGAAAGGTAACATAGCCAGGACTTCTCAGGACTTTGAGAAACAAGGGGGTTAAGGCAAAGGAAACCAAGAGGCCACCAGTGGCCATATTGCCTTTATGAAGGAATCCTTTAATTCCTATGATGGGGCCTGTGTATCTTATAAAATGGAGGGTACCTAGAGCCACTGTCACATCAGCATGTAGCTACCACCAGCCCATACACTGCTCTGTGGGCAACACACGTGCTCAAAACATACACTATGGGTACAGGGTTTTACCCCTACCGATGGGTGCTCGAAGGTTATGCCTAGGGGTCCCTGTCCACCAAGAACCCAATGAAGAGCTGCACTGCCAGGGGTCCAAACAGGACTCCTGTGCAGAGAATAAGCAGAACGCACAGAATAAGGAAGCAAAGGACACGAAGGCCCTGTCTCCCAGTGCATTTCCAGCATCACACTGAACACATAATAAACATACATCTGAACTTCATGTATTACTCATTTCCTCACTTTGTTTAATTCGTATTAATGTTTTGTGACCAGCGCAAGTTAGCACCGGCTTTCTGTGTTTTATGAATGTAGAGACACCATTGGGCGGTGCCTCCGCGGCCATGCTACTCACTGCAGGTCTTTCTTATTTATGTTCTTCTGTGAATTACAAATTGCTGTGCGTGGGTGGACTCACCTTACTTGTGCCCTACCCTTTCTTCTTCCTTCTATATTCACCTAGATTTAAAACATTGGCAACCATCTACCTTCACCTAGATTCAAAACATTGGCTACCTTCTTCATTAACCTGGATTAAACACATTGGATAGCGTTTACATTCACCTAGATATAAACATAGATTAAAACATTGGCTACAATCTACATTCACCTAGATTGAACACATTGGCTGCATTCTATGTTCGCCTGGCTACCTTCACAATTCCTCCAAGTGCAACACAATGCCCCCCAAAACTCATCCAAATGCAATACATTTCTGTAACCACCAAGGATCATCGCAGTGCTAAATGATGGCCACCCTCAAATCCCTCCAAGTGCAATACCTTGGTGACCTTCACAGGTGTCCAGGTAAGGGTAAAAAGGGTCATAAAGGGACTTGGTATAATGGTATCATGCATATACATAGTCCCATGTGTGTGCCTAAACATGAGAATCATCCAACAGTGGTTGTCAAGACAATGGTCTCAAGTATTGGGCCAGTGGAACAATAAACTGGTAGTAATGAAAGTGGTGGACAAAGGAAAACCTCTTAAAAGAAATGCCCTTCAAATTTCCAACAGTGTAGGCTACAATCACAACAGACGCCTCAATACTAGGTTGGTGGCCCCATTGTCAAGAACTCACTGTACAGGGTAATGGGACCAAAAAAGAAAACAAACAGCACATAGATGCGTTAGAGCTGTTAGCAATAAGGATGGCATTGCCAAACAAGAATTTTACGGCAAGAGCCTATTGATCAATACAGACAAATCCATGGCTATGGCATACATAAACAGGGAGGACACATTCAAAAGCACTGTCAATGCTGGCATTGGAAATATGACAGTGGTGAATAAAAAAAAGAGATTTAAATTCAGGTGCAACACGTACCAGGTGAACACAATCACCTGGCGGACAGCCTAAGCAGGGTTTTCCAACAACACCACAAACTGCTATATGAGAGTGTGACATTTATACTAGTTGGACCAATGTGGACAAGATAAACTTAGTAGCCTCACCTTCTAAAAATGGCAACTGAACCACCCTTAACAATGAAAGTAATGTACAACGTGCTAAGACAACAACAAGGCTCAGAGACATTAAACTTACTAGGATGTCTCCTAAAGTTCTAGAGTTCAGTCATCGAAAATGACCTACAAGATGTATGGAAATACTACAGAAGGCCAGAAAACCAAAAAAAAGACATTTTTATTGAACAAGTGGAAAATGTTTGCTATCTGGTGCAGTATAAACAATGTTAATCCCATTGATTGTGCACATACACACATTGTAACTTACCTCATTTTGCTACTAGACTCAGGGCTAGTTTACAACTCACTCAAAGTTCACCTAGCCGCACTAGCATCTCAGCAAAAGGTATCCTGGTGGAGTGTCCCAGTGGTTAAAGCCTTCCTGGAAGGGATCAAAAGAATATAGGGACCTAATGCACCCCCACCCCCAGGGTGGGCTTTAAACATAGTGTTCCAAAGACTCATGGGAACACCTTTTAAACCTATGCACAAAGCCACTGTGAGAGATCTCTTCTACAAGGTGTCATTTATAATAGCCGATACATCTATCAGGAGAGTTAGTGAACTACAGGCATTAGCAAGTGTCCAAACCTTTCATCTCCACACACAAACACAAGGTAATACTCAGGACACGCCCATACTTCTCTCCTAAATACATTTCAAAATGTCCTGTTAGCCAGTCCATAGAACTCCCATCGTTTTACCTAATCCACAGAATAAAAGGGAAAAGGCACTAAACACACTAGATGTGCATAGAACAGTTATCTGCTATTTACATAAAGCAAAAGAATTATGAAAATAAGCCAATTCTGTGTCTCTTTTGCTAATGGTAAAGAGAGCTACCCGGTAACCAAAGCGATACTTTTTAGATGGATTGTGAAGTGCATTGAACTCTGCTATTCACTTGTTAAGAAATAATTGTCTTTCAAACCTAGAGCACATTATACACACAGCATGGCGTACCCTAGCCTCTATTGTCAATGTACCACTGGATGAAATCTGCAGGGCTGAAACTTGGAGTTCAATCCACACTTTCACACAACACTACAGTGCAGATACATGCGAAAGATCTGATTCATAAGTGGGGCAAGCAGTACTTAAATATCTTTTTATTACTGTCCTTACACGCCCACCACTTGCCTTACGCAGTGCTTGCTAATCTATATATTCATTGAAAAAACATTGTTAAAGGGATGTTGCGGTTACAAGTAAAATTGAAAAAACACAAGACATTCGCCAGTTATGGGAAGCTATGCAACCATAACTCAAGCCACCGCCATGCGCTGCTAACACTAACACCCAGGACATCAAAGATGACATCATCAAATACATCACTGATGACATCACAAATCTAGGTGTTTGTTTTTGTTCAGTGACAATATTAATGTTAAGCTGAGGACTTCATGTTGTTATACTACATTGAAACCATGACACACATGCTATAAATGTACTGTGCACATAGAGCTTGACCATGTGCTATATTCGGAAGTTCTTTTCCCTAGGGTTTGCCCTAAGGTCTTAATGCACATATATATAGAACAAGCAGCAAGTTCCACGCAGATAATACAGTTCTCAAGAATGTGATATGATTTGACTTATCACTGTACTACCTAAACATGCCATCATAAGAATATGTTCGTTCTATGATCCATACTTTATTCATTGTTTCTCTTTATGTATTATTTGATTGCTGGATTCACAAAACAACTTCAGTACAAAGTTTAATACAAAGTTTATTTTTCAATAAGCACCTTTTATGTGGCATGGAGTAGTTTATTACCAGGCTACTAATCACCTTTGATATGTTGTAAATGTTACTGTAACTGGTACCCCTTATACAGACGTTCCATTTACATTGTTGCAAACTAGTAATATCATATGTGATTTAATCAGTGATGTAATCAATATCATTTGTGATATCATCTTTGATGTTCTGAGTGTAAGTGTTAGCAGTGCATGGTGGTGGCACGAGTTTTGGTTGCATAGATTACCATAACTGGTGAATGTCTTGGTTTTTTCTACTTTACTAGTAACCATAACATACCTTTAACAATGTTTTTTCAATGAATTTGATAGGTTTTATTAGTGAAAATGTTTCATGATGTTACATCACTGTATATAAGTTATTAGTAACTCCTCCTAACATATATGAAAGAACTATACACCTCCTTTAACAAACATATTTTTTGCAAAGCATACTGATGTGTGTGCAAATCATGGTTGAATTGCCTACGGCATGAGGCTCGCCCATGAAAACAGCACCACCAAACCACCCCCGTTTTCCACTGCACCTACCCTGCATCCTAGTTCAGTATCCACTATACCCTCATAATGTGATCAATGGCCAGTACTCATGACTTGCAGCCATGGCCAGTCTCCAAATTCCATAGGGCATGCTGCATGCCCCAATAAGAAAATCAGAGTATGATATGATATGATATAATATGGCATTTGTAACGCTCCTATACACAAGTGTTTCAAGGCGCAACGAAGCAAGGGAGGGGGAACGAAGGGAGGACAGGCAACGATCCTACTAGGCCAAGTGTCATTCAGATAGCACAAGTGCATGGGATAGGGGAAGGGGAAGGTACGGGGGGAGGGGGAAGGGAGAGTGCAGTACATGGGAATAGAATAATAACAATAAGTAAAGTAATGGCCAGCAAGTAGCAAGTGCAAAGGTAAGTGCAGCAATCAGGTGGCAAGTGCTGGTAGTGGGACTGTTGAGATACAGAAACAATCCACAATTGCGGGGATTGCCAGGCAGGCAGTGCAGGTGTGTGAGACTGGCGGGGGGGACCAGGGCCCGAGATCAGAGGGTGACCAGGTAACCGGTGCTTTTTAAGTTCAGCCAGGAAGTCAGCAGGGGAGAGGAGGTGAAAAAGCAGAAGCAAAGAGAAGGGTTTTGAGGTGCTTCCGGGAACTGGAGATGGTTCTCCTCATGTTTCAGGGAGGCTGTTCCAGAGGGAGGCACCAGCCAAAGAAAGAGATCTACCACAAACTGGTCGTGTGGAGAAGCGACTGACCCTGAGGGAGTTGGAGGCGGATGAGTGAAGAGCTCGAGAAGGAAGATATTTAGGAAGAGAGAGTTGAAGGTATTGAGGCCCCAGAAGGCCTTGTGGACGATGCAGAGGGTTTTGAGCTTAATCCTCGCAGCCACTGGGAGCCAGTGCAGAGATTTCAGTCCTGGAGAGATACGATCCCTGGGTTTGAGGCCAAGGACAATTCTCGCAGTCCTGTAGACATTTGTCCTTGCCAAGGGCCAGGCCTACTGCCCAGGCACTATTTTTTGTACTTACATTTTGACACTTTGGAAAAAATAAAGCACAGAACATATTTGCAAAACCATGCTTTCAGGTCCTTGCTGATGCTCCTCGCACAAGTTTGCTGCAATCCTGTCCAGACCTTCGGGCTGTACCCACAAGCAGAATGATTTTCCCCATTCAAACCTATCCCGATTTCGAAACCCTTTACCACATAGCCGGTCCATGGTGGCCATGCCCACTTTAACCGCATTGTCTGTCCCTTGTGGTCTGACATGGCACTCAATAAGGAAGACCTGAAGGACTGGCTCAAGGGCTTAGAGGGGTGTTACGCTCACCTAGTCTCTGCTGGGATGTTGGAGTACAGTTGCAGCCCTCCCTGGAAGTGGATTACCCTTGTCAGGCTTCTTCCCCTGCACATATGCTGCTGGCTGCGACAGTTGATGACACTGCTCCTGTTGCTTAATGATGATGAGCTCTCCGTCATTCTTCTCACTGCAGGGGCGCTCTTGATGGACCGAGTTCCTTCACTGGCCCATTGTACATGGCAGCCCAGACAAGCTGTGGCTAACCTTTCTGATGGTGTCTTTTGGCTTTTAAGTATTGTGATGTTGATTCTTGATTATTGTCTGTATCTTTTCATAATGTCTATCCTCTGCTTTCTCCCAACAAATGAAATGCGGCCATGCAGTAGTTGCGGTGCACGAAGCAAAGCCAAAGTGGACGAGAATGGAGTCCACGATGCTCCGACAGAAGGTGAGTGTTGGTTTAAGGTTGAGCGTGAAGATTTGTCAAAAGCGCAACCTTAAATGTTATGTCTTAACAAACTCTGACCTTGTCTTTATCTTTTTCCCATGTAGGCACCGTCTTTGGATGTATTGCCCGCCGTACCTCGATGTCGGGTGGAGTGCTACTTTCCGGAAGTCTGGAGATGGATGAAGAATGCCAGAGACAACGAGGATGCGTGCCGATGAAAGCAGGGTCCAAGGTAAGGGATGAGGCGGGTAGCTGGAAACAAAGGTAAGATGCTGAGGCTGGTAACGGGTGCTGAAGCTGGTAACTGGGAAAAAAGGTAAGATGCTGAAGCTGGTAGCTGGAAACAAAGGTACGATGCGCTCAGGCGGTGGTGAGTTTTACGCTGCCATCAGTGCAGAATAACGCAAAGCGTTTACATGAAGACTGGGTGGGCTTAAATAGTCTAGCTCTGGCCACGCCCATTAGCCTTGACTCACTGGCCCCACCATGCCACTCCTAAAGGATTCTGCACATGTAATCCAGCTTCCCCTGTGGCCACACCCAGATAAACGCACGTGGAGGTTCTTGCAGGAAAATAAAGTACTTTGCACAAAATAAAGTGTGTCCGTTTTGAATTAGTAAATGAGCCTGGCGCCAAAGGCGCCATGACGTAAGTCCAGCTGGGCTTCCTATGTTGTATTATCCCAAAGGGACAATTAAAAGTTGTGTCACCCCTTGCCCTCATCCCTTGATGGTATGGGGTCTGTGTTTCCGGGCCAGTGGCCCCTCTCACGGGTGTTCTTTCTCCTTGTCCTGACTTGGTGGGATTGTCGTGATGGAATTGTCTGATCAGTCATGGAGCATGGACGAATTCACGGGTTTCCCATGTACGATCTTGAGGTCCATAACCCTTCCAGTCTATAAGGTAGTACAATTTAGATTGCACTATCTTGGAATCCAGAATAGCCTTGACCTTGTATTCTGGTTCTCCTTCTATGATGTTGGGCTCGGGTGATGTTTCAATCCGAGTTCCTGGTTTCATTGGTTTCAGGAGTGAAACGTGGAATACCGTACTTCTGTAATTATTGCCCTGTCTGCCTTATCATGTTGTAACTAAGTGATGCGCCCGGTTGCCCCTGGGCCTGGTGCGCTATACAAATAAAATAAATACTAAATAGCGGATGGATTTGCATGTTAGGTGGTAGTTCCAATTTCATGGCAGCAGGGTTTATCACGGCTTTGATGGGAAAAGGCCCCAGATATCGGGGACGGAAGGCTCGTGGCCCTTTCAGGGGAATGTTTTTGGAGGCTAACCAAACCTGGTCTCCGACCTGATAATATGGGGCCTCCCTTCGGTGTCGATCTGCAAACTTTTTCTGCTTTTCCTTAGCTCTGGTCAAATGTTCAGCTGCTTCTTTAAGAATCCGAGTGATGGTTTTATGCAAGGTTGTCACTGCTGGCATTTCCAATTCGTCAAGTGAAACAAAAGCGGATGTTCGAGGATGTCTACCATGTACCATGTAGAATGGAGTCTCTCCTGTGCTAGTGTGAATGGAATTGTTACAGGCATATTCTGTCAACCAAACTATGTCTTTCCAGGATTCCTCAGTTTGTTGCAACATACATCTTAGATATTGCTCCAAGGTCTAGTTGGTCTGTTCGGTCTGTCCATCGGTTTGAGGATGGTGACTAGTGGATAACCGGAAGTTGATTTTGGCTATCTTGCAGCATCTCCTCCAGAGTGCCGAGACAAACTGTGTTGTTCGATCTGATGTTAGTATTGATGGGAACCTGTGTAATCTGACAATCTGTTCCAAAAACACAGTGGCGAGAGCGGAAGCAGTGGGGAGCCCTTTTAATGGGATAAAATGGGCCATTTTGGAAAACAAATCCATAACAACTAAGATGGTGTTATATCCATTGCAGGGAGGAAGATCTGTGATAATGTCCATTGACAACGAATGCCATGGTGCTGGCGGTACCGTCAATGGACACAGTAAACCGGCTGGATTTAGTTTTTGAGATTTATGTTGTGCGCAGACACCACATGTCGCGATAAATTGGGCAATGTATTTTCTCCAAGTTGGCCACCAGTAACCCTTTTGTATTTTAGCTTGAGTCTTGGCAATCCCTGGATGTCCTTCCACTAGCGAATCATAATAGTTTGCTATTATTTGATCCTGCAGTTCTTTGTCCTGAATGCATAATCTCCCTTGAAAGTACTGTAGATAATTTTAAATGGTGTATTGGTCTCCTCTTGATAGCCATTCCTGTTGTGTTACTTGATTCATCTGAGATCGGAGATCGGTTTTCAAGTCGTGACAAAACAAGTGGTTGCAGCGATATGGTTTTGGATTCGTTCCTCAGGAATGATGGCCACGGGCTCAGATGTGGCAAAAGCTTCTTTGCCCTCACTCATGCGTGACAGAGCGCCTGCTTTCCCATTGTGTACTCCGGGTCTGTAGGTGATGATAAAATTGTATTTCGCAAAGAAAAGAGCCTAACGAAGTTGGCGTGAGGATTGGGCTTTGTCGGTCTTCAAGTATTGCAGATTGCGGTGATCTGTGACGACAGTAACTGTATATCTCGCTCCAAGAAGGTAGTGTCTCCAAGCTTTGAAGGCTGCCTTAATTGCTAGCAGTTCTTTGTATGTGATTGCATAGTTCAACTCTGGTGCCTAAAATTACGAGACCAGAATGCTATGGGATGTAATTGTCCTGTTTCGGGGTCCCGTTGTGACAACACTGCCCCCATGGCTACGTTGGAGGCATCTGTTTCGACCATGTATGGCAGGTCCGGTCAAGGGTGTCGAAGAACTGGCGCTGTGGTGAAAGCAAGTTTCAGCTGTCGGAAGGCTTTCTCTGCTTCTGGTGGCCAAAGGAATTTCTTGTTTTTTCTCAGCACAGAGGTAAATGGATGTACTATCTGCGAAAACCTAGGAATAAACTGACAATAAAAATTGGCGAATCCGAGCACACTTTGTACTCCTTTAGTGGATGTCGGTGATGGCCTTTGAAGGATAGCATCCACCTTGCGTGTGTCCATGTGTACTCCTCGTGGTGTGAGCATAAAGCCCGAAAATGCAACTTCTGTTACGTGGAAGAAACACTTTTCTAACTTGCTGAACAGCCGATGCTGTCGAAGCTTTTCCAATACTGCTCGTACATGGCCGACATGGTCCTCCTTGGTAGCTGAGTAGATGAGAATGTCATCAATGTAGACAAGTGCGCAAACGTCCAACAATTAACGAAGCACATCGTTCATAAAAAATTGGAACGCAGCCGGGGCATTACATAACCTGAAGGGCATAACCTGGTATTCGAAAAGACCATACTTTGTACGGAAGGCCGTCTTCCACTCATCCCCTCTTTTACCTCTTACAAGATGGTAGGCTCCTCGTAGATCCAATTTTGTGTAAATTTGAGCATTCTTTACCTGATCCAAAAGCTCCGGGATAAGTGGCAGTGGATATCTATTTTTTACCGTGATCTGTTTAAGCGCTCTATAGTCAATACAAGTTCTTAAGTCGCCCTCTGTTTTAGGTACGAAAAAGAGAGCCGAGGATGCAGGGGACTTGGACGGGCGGATAAAGCCATTAGCTAGATACTGATCCAGGTACATTTTTAGATGCTGGTTTTCCTGCTCCGTTAGGGCATAAATCCGACTACAGGTGATCTGAGCTCCAGGCACCAGATATATTTGGCAATCGTAAGGCCTGTGTGGAGGAAGGATGTTCGCTTGTTCCTTCTGAAAAACATCCTGGTAATCCAGATATTCAGGTGGTAAGGAACTAGTGAGTCCCAGAATAGTTTTCGTCTTTGGTCTCAGGTTGCCCACAATTTTATTGTAACATGTGTTAGCACACTCTTGAGGAAAGGTCAGAATTCGTTTACGCCAGTCGATCTTAGGGTTGTTAGTTTCCAGTCAAGGCATTCCTAATATCATCTGGAACTGAGGAGCGCCTATGAGATCGAAGGTAATGTCTTCTTGATGACCGTCCTGACACATAAGCATGACTTTTTCGGTATACTGCATCACTGGCCCAGACGATAACTGAGAACCATCCACTGCTGTGATGTTTTCCGACTTCAGCTTTTGTCGAAGAGGAAGGCCTATTCGTGCAGCCAGATCTTGATCAATATAGTTCCACACAGCTCCGCTATCAATGTATGCCTCCAAGGCATGTTTCTTTGACAGTTGTTTGTGGTTAACCAAAAGTACTGGGATGACTAGATGTGAGGTTTGTACAGATTCCTTCTTTTCGCTCGACAAGTTGACCCCTACGCTTGC
Source organism: Ambystoma mexicanum (assembly GCF_040938575.1). Lineage (NCBI taxonomy): Eukaryota > Metazoa > Chordata > Amphibia > Caudata > Ambystomatidae > Ambystoma > Ambystoma mexicanum. The sequence goes on from NC_090931.1 coordinate 891,533,266, forward strand.
CAGGCGTTGGAGTTTTCCGAATCTTGTTCTTTTCCCTCGTCGTCTTTGTCCGTTGCTCCAACCAATCTCTTGGGTGGTTTCACCGGGCAATCTCTCAGGAAGTGTCCTGCTCTCCCGCAATATAAGCAGAGCTGTTGTTGCCTCCTTTTCTCCCTTTCTGCCTTGGTGATTGGACTCTGTAATCCACCAATCTGCATTGGTTCAGCTTGTTTGTGGGATTTTTCGTGCGGTCCATTTTTCGATTCTGCAATCGAGCTGCACAGTCAAGTTGATGTATTCCGCACATCCCTCAGCAGATTTACCACTTGGGCTAGAACATCCTTAAGTTCCCCACGCAACCCTCGATAAAAGAGCATAGTCTTCTTTTCTTCTGGCAAGTTTGTCTGTGCTACGAGATGATTGAAGGTTGCGATATAGGTCAATAGGTCTTGGTTTCCTTGTCTGAGTGACAATAATTCATTGTCCAAAACTTGTCCTTGAGTATGCCTTGCAAACATTTTATCCATCTCCCGCTGAAATTCCCCAAAGTCTCGAAGCAGCGGATCATCCTGGTTTACTAGCGGTATCGACCAGTCCGCTGCACTGCTTCCTAAATATGAGAGTACAAATGCAACTCTGGCTTGATCGTTAGGAAAACCCCAGGCTGGCACAAAAAATGAAGGCGACATTGGTTCATGAATATAGCATACTTATTTGAGTCGCCAGTAAAGCGTTTGGGCGGGGCCAGTGGCACTGCACCTGGAAGAACCACTTGAACTGGTGTTGATGGCTGCGGCATGGAAGGTTGGGCAAGTCCAGGTAGTGGGACCTGACCCACGTGGGCCTGAAGCATTTGTCTTGCCAAGTCGTCAGTTTGTTCTCAAGCTACAATAAGATCCCTCCTTAAAGCATTGGTTTCCTGTCTGGAGGCATGGACTTCTGCCCGTAATTCCCCCAATAGTTGGGCCAACTGGTCTGTTTCCGAAGTTTCCATAACACCCAGGCAGAGATTCGTAGAGGCTTCGTGTTCTGTTACGCTCACCTGGTCTCTGCGGGGACGTTGGGGCACGGTTGCAGCCCTCCTTGGAAGTGGATCATCCTTGTCAGGCTTCTTCCCCTGCACATATGCTGCTGGCTGCGACAGTTGATGACACTGCTCCTGTTGCTTAATGATGATGAGCTCTCCGTCCTGCATCTCACTGCAGGGGCGCTCTTGATGGACCGAGTTCCTTCATTGGCCCATTGTACGTGGCAGCCCAGACCAGCTGTGGCTAACCTTTCTGATGGTAAGTGTCTTTTGGCTTTTAAGTATTGTGATGTTGATTCTTGATTATTGTCCGTATCTTTTAATGATGTCTAGCCTCTGCTTTCTCCCAACAGATGAAATGCAGCCCTACGGTAGTTGTGGTGCACGAAGCAAGGCCAAAGTGGATGAGTATGGAGTCCACAATGCTCCGACAGAAGGTGAGTGTTGGTTTAAGGTTGAGCACGAAAATTTGTCAAAAGCGTGACCTTAAATGTTATGTCTTAACGAACTCTAACGTTGCCTTTATCTTTTTCCCGTGCAGACCCCGTCTTCCGATGTATTGCTCGCCGTGCCTCAATGTCGGGTGGAGCACTGCTTTCCGGAGGTCTGGAGATGGATGAAGAATGCCAGAGACAACGATGATGCGTGCCGATTAATGCAGGTTCCAAGGTAAGTGCTCCGGCGGGTAGCTGGAAACAAAGGTAAGACGCTGAGGCTGGTAACGGGTGCTGAAGCTGGTAACTGGAAACAAAGGTAAGATGCTGAAGCTAGTAGCTGGAAACAAAGGTAAGATGCGCTCAGGCGGCAGTGAGCGTTACGCTGCCATCAGTGCAGAATAATGCGAAGCGCTTGCATGAAGACTGGGCAGGCTTAAATAATCTAGATCTGGCCACGCCCATTAGCCTTGACTCACCAGCCCCAACCTGCCACTCCTAAAGGATGCTGCACGTGTAATCCAGCTTCCTCTGTGGCCACACCCAGATAAACGCACATGGAGGTTCTTGCAGGAAAATAATTACTTTGCACAAAATAAAGTGTGTTGTTAATTCGTTCATGAACCTGGCGTCAAAGGTGCCAGAACTGAGTCCAGCTGGGCTTCCTATGTTGTATTGTCCCAAAGGGACAATTAAAAGTTGTCTCACCCCTTGTCCTCATCCCCTGATGGTACTGGGTCTGTTTTTCCGGGCCAGTGGCCATGACAAGGAGTGAATGATGGCAACCTTTCACAATCAATTGGCGAGCCTTAAAGAAGAACAAGGTTCCCTGAAAGTGAAAGAGGTCAGAGGAGAAATTAACATCCTTGGAAACAGAGCACACGTTACGAAAAGGGCCTGTCTGAAATCTCCAATGAAGGTTGGCAGAACTAAGACCTGCTGGAGTAAATAGCCATGGGAAGGCACAATTTGGAAATCCAAGCAGAAGAACTTGAGAATCGATCCAGATGGTCGAACATAAGAATTAAAGACCTCACAGAAACAAGCAAAGATGCAGAACTGAAATGAATAGTGCAACAATGCTTTGCGAACCTCCCGACGGAATCCTCACCAGAAATCATTTGAATTGACTGCATCCACAGGGTAGGCCCAAAAAGAACCGGACCCAGAGACAGACCAAGAGATGTGCTGGTGGCACTGGCCTCGTACGAAGAGAAGGAAAAAATCCCCTGTGCTGCAAGAGGACAGTCATCCATTCGATAAACAGATCACAAGTCCTCCTCTTTCAAGACCTGGTGGTGACTACGCTCCAGAAGCAACGGGCCCTGTGACGAAGGAACTATCCAGGAACAAAATCCCCTAAAAGTGGACATTCGCTTTTGGCATAGTGTACTCATGGGAGGGAAAACAACAGAGGGGCACTACTTGTACAGAAGGTCTCATAATCCATGGGATGGAGAAGGCGGATGCAGATCCCAGAAAGAATAGGCTAGGGGCCCCCTGGCAAAGGAATAAGCCATGGAATTGGTTGACTGCAAGTGGGAGAAGAGGAGAAAAATGAAGGCCCTCTATTCAAACGGAAAGGGGACAATGATCAGTGAAGAACTGCAACGGAAGGAATCAGTGGAACACACTCATTCCTAAGATGCACCGGGAGTACATTGATAAACAGGGGGATGGGAAAAACACCTAAAGTTGGGGGGACGGGACAGTAAGAGAGATCTGAGCTGGTTTAACCAGGCCCAGACGGAGGCAGGAATCGGGGTACTAATTGGAATCCTTAAGAGGTTAGTGTAACCTTTTGAATATCCAGGCTAAAACATGGGCCGGTTCCCAAATTTATTGGGACAAATCTTTGGATACTGAGCCTAAACCAGGAGGGGGAAGGGAAGGGGGCAATGTAGTGGTCGATTTTAGGGATACGGCAGTGGAGCCAGAAACAAGGGGAGCAAATGCATAAACACATGTATAGGAACAATGTCATTAAACATGCTCTCACATAACATACAGGGCTTGAACACCCCGGTAAAGTGGAAAAAAACTAGAAGCACAAATTAGAAGAGGTGCAGTGGGCATAATTTGCTACAGGAGACTCACATTAGAAGGGGAGACAGATCCAGGCTACATATATACCAATTCTCACAAATACACAAGGCTAATGCAATAAATAAAATGCCCATGGTCCTGATAGGCCTTGGAAAATCGCTGGGAGCCAAGGTGCTGCGCACCCATGTAGACCAAAATGGCGGATAGATCTTCCTCCGAGTTCTTCTTGAGAGCAGGGTATTAACTATGGGAACGGTATATGCCCCCAACTCTGGACAAGATGCATTTATAGACATGGTCCTGGGGAAGCTGGAAGGCTTTGCTGAAGGGGAGATACTCCTGGTGGGGGACTTTAACCTGGCATGGGACCCAGGAAAGATAGGAGTGGCCAGGAGACCCCCAGGGGCCATGGCCTGTTGAACACTAGACAGGAAAAGTGTACATTTATGGCGTTGAAAGACTTCTGGACAGCCAAAAAAGGGAGTGAGGTGGGGTACGCATGCTTCTCCCATGTACACCGTACATTCTCCAGGATAGACTACGTCTGTGGAACTCCTGGGATAATGGGGTTACTAATGGAGATTGAGGTAGACCCAATCCCCCTGTCAGATTATGCCCCCATAAGAGTTCAGCTAAGGGGAGCGAAAAGGCCCTGCCCAATGTGGTCATGGAAGCTGCCGTGGGGTATACTATATGACACAGCTGCACGAGAAACGCTGAGTGGAAAAATTAGAGAGTATTTTGAAATAAATAATACACAAGAAGCATTGTTTGGGACTCCTTTAAGGCAGTGATTGGGGGAGAATCATATCACTTAACGCACAGAGGTCCAGTGAGAAGGATAGGCTTGAAAAGGACATAGAGGCCAAACTAACAGAAGCCCAAAGAGAATTAGCAACAAACAAGAATAAGGAGAGCTATAATAAGTTAAAAGACATAAACAGACAGTTAGAACTGCTTAGGACTGGCAGGGCAGAGTACGCAATACTCAGCCCTAAACAGCAATACTATATCAAGACAAACAAGGCAGATAGAATGCTAGCGAGATTACTGAAACAACAAAGCTGTAAGCAAAACATAGACGGAATTAAGCAAACAGATGGCTCAGTGTCAACAGAAACTGAAGATATCAAACTCTTTTTCGATATTTTCCTCAGAGTGACCTAATTAGCAAATAATACGGGAATTCCTAGATAAGCTACAGATGCCAAAGGTGACCCCAGAAGATATGGAAACCCTAGAAGGGGGAAGTAAAAGAGAAAGAGGTGGAAAAGATGATAAAGTTACTCCCAAGCAAAAAAGCGCTGGGCCCTGACATGTACCCGACGGCCTTATATAAAATGCTGTGTAAAGACCTTACTCCGTTTTTAACGAAACTATACAATTCGTTCCAGCAGAAGAGTAGAATAACATGCTCTATGTCAGAGGCGAAGGTGATCCTCTTCCGGAAACCAACAAACATTTAACAATGTGCAGGTCCTACCGGCTCATCGCGCTGTTAAATATAGATGCTAAAATATTTACGGGGTTCCTGGTGAACAGGTTAAAAACCATACTCCCATATGTGATAGAACACGATCAATCTGGCTTTATGTTGGGGAGACAAACTCGGGATAACACAAGAAGGGTCATACACTTCATAGAGAAAATGGAAATAAAACAGACCCCAGCGACACTGATTTCTCCAAATGCCGAAAAGGTTTTCAAAAGGGTAGAATGGCCATATCTTTTCAAGGCAATGAAACACATGGGGTTTGGTCCTAAATGTATCCGAATGATAGAAGCAAATTATAAAGACCCCTCGATACGGCTATGAATCAGCGCATATTTATCCAATATAATGCAAATAGAGAGGGGGACAAGACACGGGTGCCCACTATCTCCCCTCTTATATGCAATAGATTTAGAACTACTGTTAGCTTTGATTAGACAAGATCAAAATAGAAAAGGTATCCCGTTCGGAGGGCAAATCCATAATACTGCGGCATACGCAGACAACATGTTGATGACACTGGTGGAACCAAAAACGTAAATCCTGGCACTGGTGACAACTCTTGGGGAGCAAGAAAAAATCTTGGAGCTAAAACATAAATATGGCTAAGTCAGAAGTGCTGGAATTAGGCCTATCAAGGGAGCAAACTATTGCTCTGCGCAGGTGCTCCCGCTTCAGACCCGCCGGAAGTAGCATTACATAGTTAGGGGAAAGTTAACCAGCAAAATCTCTCTATTATATGAAGCAAACTAACCGGGCCTAATAAAAAAGGCACAAGAAGACTTCTCGAGATGGACCCTGCCAATGGCTGGGATGAATAACAGTAAAAATTTAAATTCTCCCCAGACTTATATATACATTTCAAAGTCTCCTGAACGCAGTTCCGCAGAAATTCTTTAAAAAAAATGAACTCATTGATATCTAAATTCATAAGGTAAAATAAACACCCCAGACCTTCCCTAGATCTACTTATGACCCCAACACAAAGAGTGGGGTTTGGACTAACTAATATAAACAGGGATTACGAAGCGGGACGGTTGAAAGTGGTGCAGGAGTGGTTCACTGAATGCAGGGAAAAGGTTTGGGCCTGTATGGACAGGGCGGTGGCAGGAGGTCCACTGGCAGGGCTACTTTGGCTATCAGGGAAAGACAGGCCCCAGAGCACCAGACTTTGGGCCTCATCACGAGTTGGGTGGTAACGCTGGTGCTATTAGCGCCGGCGCTAATAGCCCTACTGCCAAACCCCCCGGCGCTATTAGCGCCGGATCACGGGTTTGGCGGAAGGGTTATTGCCCATTCCCCATTGGGCCCATTCGGGAATTCCTCATTCCCCCATTGGGCCCAATGGGGAAAAATTACGCTATTACCGCCAGCGGATTTCCCGCCGGCGGTAATCGCACCGAAAATCGGCAATTTTGCATCGGATTTCCCCCCAGCTAAGAGCTGAGGGCAAATCCACCAAAGCCATGATCTGGCAGACCCTTAAATGCGGCGGTAATAGCGCTATGACCGCATTTAAGGGTTACCGCCAGATTCGTGATGAGGCCCTTAGTGTAATCCTCCAGAGGATATTCAACATATGGGACAGATGGCTGAAGAAGGGTTATCTATCATCATGCCCCTCCCCATTTACTCCCATGTTTGGGAATCCCAGCTTCTCCGCGGTATGGAAAAGGACACATTTAGCCAATGGCAGAAACAGGGGTGCGTGAAGATAGGATAAATGGGGCCTCATTACTAGTCTGGTGGTAACCCTGCCGGTGCTACCGGCGGGTTGCTGCCAGACTTGCAGTATTTACCGGCGCCTGGCTTGCCGGAATCACCAGGGGATTATGACCCCGGCATTCCGGGAAGTCAGGTGCAGGTAAATGTTATTTCCCATTCCCATTTGGGTCCCATAAGACTCAATGGGAATGGGGACCCCGGAAGCACCAGCACCGTGAATAACGGTGCCGGTGCTTCCGTTACGGCTTACCTGCCATGGTCACTGTTTCCAGAAGGGTCTGCCCTATCGGGCACAGTGGCTCTGGCAAGCAAACCCGTAGTGTGCCGTCCAGTAACAACGTGCCGGTAGGCTTCCCGGCACCAGTATTACCGGAACGGCACTCTTGTAATGAGGCCCCATGGTGTTGGATAGGGAGGTAGCAACGTTTGAGGAATGCAAGAAACATGGGATTAAAAGAAGCATATAGATACGAATATACACAGCTGAGACATTGGCTATGACAACCAGAGTTACGTCACGCAGTGACCAGACAACTGACCAAAATTTGAAACCTATATACCCACACACTCTGGGGGCAAACAATTAATATCAAATATGTACTTGCTCATACAAGAATGCACACCACATAAGAACTGCCCATACCAAGAAGCCTGAGAGGGAACAGTAGGAGGTGTTATCCCACTGGAGCAATGGGAGGGGCAGTTGAGGAACATTTCGAAACTTACCAGGCCCATACACTTATGAGAGGCATGGTACAAGATGATGCTGCAATGGAACTACACACCCAGTAAAATACATAAAAAGTACAAAACAGTCTTCCATGGTTGTTGGAGGGGGTTTACAGGGGTAGGGGACTGGAAGGATATATGGTGGGACTACCCCAACATTAAGACATTCTGGGAGGACATTATGGGTCAGATAAAAAGCTTGATGCCAGAAATTCATACCCTAGCCATGGGAGAAAGCATATGTGGACTTTTAGGTCCGGAACTGCATGTAATCCCAAAACCCCAAAAGAGAGCCCTGTTGACATTACTAATAGCAGCGTGGCTGGTGATAGCCAAAAATTGGAAACAAAAAGATCCACCTACAGTGACAATTTGGATACATAAACTTTGGCACATGGTGGCATTGGAGTGTATCACATACTGGGTACAGGGAGATGCAGAGAAATTAAGAATCGACTGGGGAGAAGTGTTAGAATACCTGAAAAGCGACTTCATGCAACAATGGTGCCCACAAAACCTCAGAATATTGGACATATGGAAAAAACATATGGAAAGCAGATTAGGCCCCATACGAGACCAGGAAACGCCTACGACAGCAGGAATCTATATGATAGGACACTGCATGAACTTAGGGTGGGGAGGAGCGGGAGAGGGTGGGGAGTAGGGTAATGGATGTAAAATGGCAATAAAAACATTGAAAAATAAAAAGTGTCATATAACTTAGCCCCCACTTGACAAAATCCATTCAAACTTTGCACACACTTTCAAGGTTGGGTCTATAATCTTTTTCCAAACCTGGGGGGTGTGGCCAGCAGCCATGGTGTGAGGCTGCTTCAGGAGGAGCTCCTGCCAGATCTGTCAAACTCCGTTACTTAAGGCATAAAAACAGTGCTAAAGTGCATCAGAACAGGAGGGAAGACATGTCGGAACATCATGGCAAGGGTTTCCTAATGTGTAAAATGACCCTGAGTGTAGACTAACAACACTATGCTTCCTGGACAACACGCCCTGCTGAACAAAGGACAAAAGATGGCGGAAGCTGCGGGGAGACCGTCGGCAGTGACAACAGGAGCTGGGCGCGTATGAGACACGGCGGGAGGCTGTTTCACACTCCTGTGTGGCAATTGTAAGGGAGGAAAGGTATTTTTGGCCCCCTCCGCTTCATTCCCTATCCCCACATGCACACTATGCTCATTCAATGGCTGACCATGCGCCACTGGCCAAGGCTCTGGACAGCCTTGGGGCGACACATACACGTGCAACACCCGTAAGAGAATCGACTCCCGACTCCATTTTGTATGGTCACCGACTCCATTTTGTATTAGTTCTAGTAGGCCACGCAGAAGCGCTGGCCTGCAGGCCTGCATCTCTCCCCCTGTGTCTGCGAACAGTTAGCCAGCCAAACGCCCCTCCCCTGTACCGCCGCAGCAAGCTTGTTCTCGCAGATGCCTGAGTGTAAAAAGTAACACTTCGAACACTGTATCCTTTGTCTTTCCTTTTACATCACTGCCCTGTGAGTGAACCGGGCCACAGCTCCGGCTTGGGAAAAAACCATCCATCCCCATAATTCTATATCAGCATAAGCAGACCCCCAGGTTCAGAGACACGGCCCCATCCCCGTAACCCTAAGTTCTGTTTGATGTGCCAGTTGTGTGTCCCTCGACCAAGTACCACCCCAGCTCACGCCTAACGTTCAAAGTCCAAGTGATAATATATCCTCTCTCGTACTAACACACAATTAAGCTGTCCTCTAATAGATCCAATGAAGGAGTTGATGCAGATAGCCCTAGAATGTAACCTCAAGATAAAGCACCTGATTCGGGGGGGCGTGGCTCGGAGCTGCCGCGTACGGCATGGCTTCCTAGGAGCTCCTGCCTGGCCCAATGCGCTCCTAGACCCCGTTAAGAGTCACAAATTAAACATATCGTGTTGCAAGCTTCCCTGAGGGTGTTGTCTTAGTGGGACCCCGTGCCGCGCCTGATTTAGCATGGTTTCGGCTTTCTTACTGACCGGGAACCAATCGAGACCAAGATGGCCGCCGCGCGCCTCAACGCGAAGCATCCGCAACAAGGGTAAAGGGCAAATGATCTAAACTTGTCCTCGTTCGCCGAAAGCCCTTAGAACACTCTCCTGCACAGCTACGAACGCACCAGTCTTGAATTCCAAGCAACGCAAGACAGCACCATACCTTCCCGGTATCGACTGATCAGCGGTCTGCCTTCCTGTGTCGGTGCGGGATCTCCACCTCGGAGTCACAGATCTGGCCCCGGAGGGACCTGCCTGCGGAGGGGATCACCACCCGGTGCACGAGAGAGGCCGAACCACACCATCAGGGGGGCTGTCAGGTGCTGCAGGCCCCCCCCGCAACTGGTCGCCAGCAGGGCGGGCGCTGTGGTGGACCCAGCCCGTTAAGCTCGAACCTGGAGGGAGGAAGCCTCCTGGGGCGGAGAGGGGGCTCTGCTCCTGCCAGAATCCACACCTGCCTACATTACATAAGGTGAGGAGTCAGGAGGGAGAGGGGGTCTCCATTGCCCCGTGTGGGCCCTGATACCGCTACCTGCGAGCAGCCTTCCCCCAGCATCAAGGGACAATTGTCATTTATTCTAGCCTGGCCTAGAGCCCTGATCATCCTCCCTACTACTGGTCCAAGGCCCGTCAAGCAGCGCACTGACCTCCAGACTATCTAGCAGTAACTAAATCCCTGGGTGCGGGCACCCTTCTTCCCTACTCCCCATTGGTGTCGGCCCGGTGAGGATTGGGTGCGTGGGGAGTCAGCGCGAGACCCTATTGCACGAAAAAGAAGCAGAACCGCCACGCAAGAAGTGCGACTATATAGGTCCCCCAGTGGCAAAATGTCAAGAAGCAGGAAAATGGCCAAACAAACAGATATTGCCACCATTATGGCTAACTCATCCACTGAAAAATCTAGAAAGATGGACCCGCCAGAAGACCTCATCAAAAACACTACACGCTCCTCAGCTGCGCCTGACCAGAACCCATCACAAGCCGCCACGAAGGCCGATCTTCAAGACCTTTTATCAGCATTAACCAGGGATATCCAAAAAAGTACAGAGGAAGTAACAAAGAAAATTAACGCGCTGGACAAAAGCGTAGTAGAAGTAGAACGCCGAACCACTGAACTGGAATCCGAGGTATGTGACCAAAGATTTGAAACTGAACATGACAGGGACAGAATATCAGCCCTAGAGGCGAGATGCGCCATCCTGGAAGCTCAACAAGAAGATGCAGAAAACCGTTCGCGAAGGAACAACATCCGCATGCGAGGGTTTCCATCCTCTATCCCAGACACAGACCTGAAATCCTATGTCTAGGATCTACTCCGGTTCATAATCACCCTCCCATATGACTCACCTCTGGAGTTGGATCGGGTGCACAGAACAATCCTGAGGAGGACATCCACGTTCCCCCCTGATGTCCTAGCAAGGGTACACTTTTTCCAAATAAAGGAGGAAAACATGCGCGAAGCGAGACAGATGTGCCAAATCACCTTCCAAGGAGCTACAATATCACTATACCAGGACTTGGCGAACTCAACTCTCTAAAAACGGAAAGTTATGCGTCCACTAACAGAATGGTTACACGAAAGGAAGATCCCATACCAATGGGGATTCCCAACATCAGCGAGATTCACATGGGAGGGATCCCAGAAGCAAATTCAGTCAATGAAGGAGGCAGACAAATGTATGGGTCGTAGGAGAACAGAGGAGGATTCTGAACACGAAGATCCAAATCAAACCCCCCAAGCAAGCCTTTGAGGGGCGGATGGTCAAAAGCCAACAGACGACGCAGACCCCGGGGTCCCCTAAGAAAGATATCAACACGGGATGAGGAGATTCCAGTATCGCCAGCGATTACAGACTCTCCGGCCACAGGCAATTATTCCTCCTGAACTATATCAAGGCAATCCCTCAGGGTAAATTACATACAACTATGTTACCAACACGAGAGCACAGCTTAAGCATCATCACACTTCATTTCGGCAGCTCAGTTGGCCAACAGCAAGCGCATTGGTGCCACTAGTTTTCCCAGTGGCAGTAGGATGACGTTTCTCCTACCAGTTCTTTACGGGGGGAGGCGTAGGGAGGGGGAAATGGGGTTTGAATGAACCAATCAAAAGCTTGGGACTCCAACCATCTCAAGCTTCGTTCTATCGATCAACGCTACAACATACAACAGCAACAGCGAGACATATTCAACACCGACATAGTTACACAACATGCCTAACAAGCTCACTGCTCCAGGTGAGGGGCTAAGTACGATGCATATCCAACACAAAAGTATCAGGTGATGGCTGACACAAGCGAGATACGAATCCTCTCCTGGAACGTCCAAGGCATTAACTCACCAAGAAAGCGTTGGTCCGTGGAACACAGATTGGGTCAATTGTCCGGGGACATTGTACTACAGATATAAAAAAGCCTATTTCGCCACAGCAGGAAAGAAGAAAAGAGGGGTAGCCATATTATTAAGCGACAGAGTCCCCTTATCAAAGAGCACAATAAAAAGAGATCCAGAGGGCTGATTTCTCTTACTTAAAGGCCTGTTTGAAGAACTCCCAATCACAATTGTCACTGTCTATGGGCCCAACTCATCCCAATCCAGCTTCATCTCGGACCTAATCTCGACAATCCTGGCTTTTCGCGAAGGGCACCTTATCATCGGCGGTGATTTTAACTCCATGCCAAACCCACAATTGGACAAGACTCTTCCCCCCATGAATGCAGACTATACACAAGCCTTATCCCTAGCCAAACTGTTCAGGGAAACCGAGACTGTTGACGCCTGGAGACTATTCAATGGCACTTTGCGAGACTATACTCACTATTCCAATGCGCATAAAGGATACTCACGAATAGACCTGGTCCTAATATCCGGAGTGCTGTACCCATGCCTAAATACTGCAGATATTCACACCTGCATGATATCGGATCACGCCCCAGTTTCCGTAAATTTAGCCATATCGGGCCAAAAAAACCCGATACAGAGGTATTGGAAATTGAATGACTCCCTACTACTAGACGAATGTATCAAATCCGAAGTGGAGATCACAATATCCAACTATTTCAAAGAAAATACCACACAGAACTTTGCTATCAGTATTATCTGGGACGCAGGGGTGGAACAGAAAAGGATATCAAACATTGCAGCAACCAAATTGGAATCTGAGGTGAATCAACTAGAAAATGAACTGAAAGTGCGCCATAACAGGAAAACAGAGAGATCCTTGAGGAAGGCTAAAATAGCTCTAGAAATGCACTACGCCGACCGAACAGCCAAATCATTAGCATATACAAGACAGTTCTACTACAGTAAAGGGAATAAAGCAAACAAAGTCTTAGCACAGAAGCTGAAAAAGATTCACAGACGAAACAATATTCTTAAGCTACTGGGAGAAGATGGGAAACTACACTACTCCGAGACAGATAAAATTAATTAATTGGTTAGAAACCATAAATCTGTAATGTCCAGAGATCCTACGGTTCTAGACAATTTGCCAGAATACCTGAGGGCTATACCCCCCCAAAACTCAACACAGCTAGAAGCCCTGGAAGCCCCCATCAATATTGAAGAAATCATCGAAGCCATCAAATCTCTCAAATCTACAGCGCCTGTACCAGATGGCTTCTCCGCAAACTTTTACAAAAAATACGCCAGAATTCTAGCACCCTAGATGGCAGCCTTATTCAATTCCTTCTTAGATGCAAGATCGATCACTGAATCAATGGCTGAGTTACTTACAATCCTGCTTCATAAGCCTGGGAAGGACCCCGAGTCACCTGACTCTTACCGCCCGATCTCACTCTTGAACAATGACGGCAACATGTTCGCCAAAGTTCTAGCCAGGAGACATGGGTAGTTCTCCCATATCTAATCAACCGAGATCAAACAGGCTTCATCCCAGGAAGAGGGACTCACGACAACATCAGGAGGACAATAAACATAATTGAAAGCGCCCACAAAATGAAGGTAGGAATGGCCGTTATCTCACTAGATGCCCAGGAAGCCTTTGATCGGGTGGACTGGGATACATTCAAGCAGTTCTTGAGCACTTCGGCTTTGGCCCTAATTTTACCACATGGGTAATGGCTAATTATCAAGCTCCCAAAACACAACTATGGGTCAATGGCATTAGGTCGGGAAGTATAAATATATCCAGGGGCACTAGGCAGGGATGCCCACTCTCACCTCTTATTTTTGCTCTGTCTATGGAGCCTTTTGCTGCTAGGATTAGGCAAAACAATAGAATAACAGGGCTAACCGTGGGAGACCAAGAATATAAAATTGCATTATATGCAGACAATGTTTTAATTACAGCATCAAACTTGGCAACATCTCTAGAAGCATTATGGGAAGAAATCAAAGCTTTTGGCGTCCTATCAGGGTTTAGGGTAAACCTGGCCAAGTCCTCGGCCTTAGCCATTAACATCTCCACACAGGAAAGAGAGTCTTTAGCCCCCCCTAACACCAATCCCATGGGCGTCAGGAGCAATCGAATACCTCGGGGTGCACATTACAAAAGACCCAATACGCTTGTACTCAAGCAACATCCCGCAACTAATCAGTGACCTTCAAAACGATCTCAAAAGATGGAAACAGCATGAAATCTCATGGTTCGGGTGAAAAACCGCCATTAAAATGAATATAATTCCCAGTTGGTTGTACCACTGCACAGCATTATCAATCCATATCGCAGGCCCGGCTCTAAAAGCCCTATGAAAGAAAATACAAGAATTTGTCTGGGGGGAGGGGGGGGACCCCGAATCGGTAAGCGCATCATGTTGAGGGGGAAAGCACAGGGAGGGTTGGGAGTACCCGATCTGGCCAGATACACACTAGCGCCCAACTATCACGCGCATTCTCCTGGGCACAAGAGGAAGATCCCCCGAAATGGACACAAATCGAAGAGGCCTGGTCCCCGGTCACACCCTCTAGCCTACCACACTTACCAAACATAAAGCCACAGGCACATAGCGGTCCCCTCCTATCTACGTTAGCAACAGTCCGATGCTGGAAAACGGCAGCCCGTAAATGGGGCCTCCGTGGATCTCTTGGTCCCCTGACCCCCATCTGGAATAATCCCGACTTCTCACCAGGAATGTCCCCGTCCTGCTTTCAGGCTTGGATAGAGGGTGGGCTGGGAAAAACTAGCGAGTTTCTAGAAGAAGGAGCCCCCCATCTCGTTTGAGAGATGTAAAACAAAATTCAGGGTTGGAGAGCGTGAGAGATTCCGCTATACCCAAATCAGGCACTGGATGTCCCATAGGGTAACCCGAGAAAAATGCTCCAGAGAGCTAACAGCGTTGGAGCTCTCTTTGACAACACCAACCAAGAGACGTAGGACCTCAACATCTATCGTCTACTAGACAGGGCAGACCCGTGGAAAAAAGAAAGATATATGATGGAGTGGGAAAAGGATCTGGGGCGAGAGATCGAGGTGGAAGAGTGGGGGAAAATATGGGCAAGATTACAGAAAAGCTCTCAATGCATTTCGAATAGGGAAGGGGGATATAAACTCTGTTATAGGTACTATGTCACCCCAGCTCAAATCCATAAAGCCAACCCGAAGATCCCTGGAACCTGCTGGCGAGGGTGCCCGATCCCTGGCTCATTATTCAATGTGGTTCGGACATGCCCGAAGGCAGAGACATACTGGAGGGAAATATTAAAACACATCAAAGAAATCTCTGGTCTCTCAATACCTTGGGACCCAGGAATCATTTTTCTGGGCGAAACAGGAGACGGCGCATTTCCAATCTCCGGTCAAATCCCCCAAGTATGCACACACCTTCTCCTGGCAGCAAAAATCGCAATGGCTTGACTACGGAAACACGAAAGTGGACCCTCCGTAGCTCTATGGCGGTCTAAATGCTGGAATATAGTAGTGGCCGAAAAAATCACCGCAATAAGAACGGGTTCCCTTAATGGAACCATAAACATATGGGACCCATTCATGGACTACGCAGCTAAATTCCCAGCCCTCACCAAGAGACCTCCACTCACCAGATGGCTTCAATGCACCCCACTTTATCAAACATCAAACCCCAGGCAAAACACCTCAGGAACAGGACCCGTTTCCACTCACCAATGGAACAGACCATAGACAATGGACACAAGAGCACTGACAGTCCCCTCACCCATCAAACACCGTGATAGACCCTATACAATGTTGCAATTAACAATTTAATGCATTGTTGTATTCATGAAGTAACCATTTTAAGTGCATATAATTTGTGAGTGTGAGATATATTAAATGGCTAGGGATATGCCAATAAATATCAGAGTATGTATGGAGGAAATGGCATTGTTAAGTAGTGTAAATCGTAACAGCTCGGACATCGCCTGACCCTGCGCTCCGCCCAGAAGAGCCCAGCTGACCTGTGCACTCCGCGCTGGCACCATTTGAACCTCTGCCAATCCTGGAGCACCGGTCCAAAAGAATACATAATGTCCAGTCCTCACCGTCCAATCCCCACAACTCATGTGCCCCCTATATTCTACATCATCGATGACGTGATTTGGTGATAAATATGAATGTTTTCCTACTGTTTGGCAGAGAGCTCTTGGAGTATGCAGAGTCCTCTGTATGCCTTGTATTTTGGATAAACGTATCTCTTAACTTCACCCACACTTGGTCTTGGTCTCATTCCCTACTGGGGTGTGTCCATTATTGACTCTCATTGGGGAGTTTTGTATTGTATTGTGGGGGACTGCTCACTTTCACAATAGAAGTCCTGGAGCGTTAAGGCCACTGCAGCAACGTAGAGGTGTGGTCAGGGGAGGACCCAGAGGCGAGGACCCGAAGACAACCGGCTGACAGAATCAACGAGGTGAGGCAGCGTACCCTGTGGAATGTAGGCCCACCAACCCTTAGCGGCTATGGCAACCCGGGAGCAGAGTTGGGCCGGTGTCTAGGAGGATTGCGAGAGGTTAGTGAGAGGGGGCAACGCACACTCGTGCAGTGCATTGTGGAGTGTGTCCCTGGATGTGCAGCCGGCGGGAGGCTATTACTGGAAAGCCTGCGGCCGGACAACCTTGGCACATCCCCATAATAAAGAGGCGAGCAACAAGATCCCCACAGAACAGTGAACGCGTAGGGCATACGAGTTCCAGAATAAAGGGACGGCAGAGGAGCTCACCTCAGGAGGCTTATATGCCTACCCACCATTGCCACAGATGCAGCGCTCTCTGCTTGAGAGGTGAGAGAGGAACATTACTTCCCTGCTGAAAGCCAGCAGGGCTTTCAACACGTGCGGATCCACGGAAAGTGAACAGAACCCTCAAGTAAGGGGGCACATGTGGGATAGCGGAACATAATCATGTATCCTGTGTGAAGTTTGCGAATCTGCGCACCCTACTGGCCCAAGATATTATTGGGAAGTCTACATCCGGTAAAGCTGGGGCACACACAGACGATAATTTACCTGGAAGTGGGAGCATAGAGGAGCCAGGGCCAATGACTGAACTGGACCCATAAACAGTCACCCTATACATGCCACAGCATCTCTGGGCCAGACACCCTGCACAGTACCACAGGAGGATACCTCAAGGGAACATTGACACTGTAGGTGGTAGTAGTGATTGGGCCTTTGTCTGACCGTGCAGGGAATTCTCTGGCCCCTCATGCGTTGCCGCCTCTCCCCTCCTGGTCTCAGGGGTGAGACAATAACATGTCAGCACCAGTGAAGCACCAGCAGGAAAACGTGGGCTGGTGTGGATCAGCGCAGAATGCCAGGACACTATTACAGCTGATTGCAGGTCAGTGGAACAACAAGTAGCGCCCGGACAGGCTAACTGCCTCCTAAGGCTGCCAAGGGGAAGAGCAGTCAAAGAACACTTGGCAACTATGCTGTACCTCCACCCCAAAAGCCTAAAGACAAGATGGCTATGAAGAGAGACAACGAAGGGGAGGCAGGAAAGCCCGACAACCAAATCCTACAGGCAATCGGGGAGCTGAGGACCACATTAAGCACCAAAATAGATGAAGTAATAGTGGAAGTTTGGCTGCTACATCAAGATGTGCAGAAATTGGCAGAGAGGACCACGGAACTGGAATCCCAACTGAAGAACAATAAGGCGATGGCGCAGGACAATGGCACCCAGATCCACATACTTCAACAGAAAGTCAACCTCCTGAAAAGTAGGCCGGAAGACGCAGAGGGGAGGGCACGATGGAACAATGTGCACATGGTTGGCCTACCAGAGGGAGAAGAGGGCGCAGACCCCACCTACATTGAGAATGTATTTCTAGAAGACATTCGGCCCGGGAAACTTTCTCAAGGCTTTACGATAGAAAGGGCGCATAGGGCACTCATTAGGAAACTGCTGCGCAGTGCCCTTACACGCCCAATAACAAACAAAGTTTTAAACTATAGAGACAGAGAGAAGATCCTGTCCTACTCCAAGCAGGGTGGTACATTGCAGATAGCTTCTGCGAACTTGCTGTATACCCCGATTACACTTTCCAGGTCCAGAAAAGGGCGCAGTTCACTCCGACTAAGGCAAGATTTCGCAACGCCAGACTGAAATAAATGCTAATGTACCCTGCGAGGTTGAAAGTTCTGTACAAAAACCGCGCTCTGTTCTTTTATCGTCCCGAGGAGGTGCAGGAGTGGACGGATAGAGAGGGGATTCATTCCAGAACTGACAAAAGTCCATTACCAGACAAACACATGGATACCTCGAAAGCAGACACAAGCAGACTTTGACAATGGGAGGCTGCGAACATCCTTCTGAATTGTATTGTAGACCACAGTGAACCAATACTGATCCTTGAACAGCAATACAACGACTTGTTTGATTCCCTCTTGAGATCACAGATGCCGCCTATATGGCCCAGAGGCAGGATGCACACCATAGCAGACATTGGTATTTGAGAAGGAGCGGGCCGATCACAGGGTGGCCACCAACCCGGCCACAAAGTTTGTTTTCTTCTTTTTTCGGGCACTTGTTTGCGCCCAACCGCTGCGCAAGACCTACAGATGACTCCGAAGGTACGAGCGAGAGGCGGACATGCCATGGGTTCCAATGCTGGGGAACTGTTGTTAGTTGGGGTTGTTGTGGAGGTTATAAGGGGATTTGTGTTGCCGTTAATAGTTCCGGGACAGCGTTTCTTCTCTTTGGACATGGGTCAGGACGCTGGAGGAAAAGAGAATAAAAGGAGGAGGGGTCAGATGAAACGCATCTGTCTGGCGATGGCTAGCAAGATAAATCTGTTATCCTGGAATGTCTGAGGGTTGAACAATTTTCTTAAGAGGAACAGAGTGTACACCTATCTAGGCAGGCACAGAGTCAATGTCGGCCTACTGCAAGAAACACACCTCACGCATGAGAAGCAGGCATTGCTTACCAGAAAGTGGAAAGGGACACTTATAGGATGTACATACTTGGTGTATGCCCGGGGAGTGCTGATTTGGATTGCCCCAGAGGTGCCCTTCAAAGTGACACACACCAGGACGGACAAGGGCTTAATGGTGATTGTGCAGGGGCTACTAGAGAATGTGGACACTTGCTTAATAAACACCTATGCACCCAATCACAACACAGCAGCCTTTTTTCAGACATTGTACACTTGACTCAGACCCTATAGAGAAGGTTCCGAAGAATGGGGAGGCGACTTTAATTGCGTCCTGAATCCCTGTATGGAAAGATCAGGCACCAAAGTTCTGAAACCCTCCTCACCCGCCAGGGCCGTACAATCATTATTAGCATCATATGAACTAATTGATATTTGGAGGGCGCTTCACCCACATACTAGTCAATATTCCCACACCTCCTCAGTTCACACAGTCCATACTAAGTGGGACTACTTCTTTGTGGGGAAGGATATGATGGACAACTCCATGGCAGCGGATTATAGAAGCACGGTCCTGTCAGACCATGTTCCACTGCAGCTACAGTGGAGGTATGCCCCTCCGAGACCCCAATCCCGACATAGTGGAGGTATGCCCCTCCGAGACCCCATTCCCGACATGGAAATTGAGAAGTGAGGCTTTACTGGGCCCTGTGTTCTGGGTCCACTTGCGGGACAGTATCAAACAACACCTCCAGCATAATGAAGGCAGTGTGCCTGGGGCTGGTACTCTATGGGAAGTGCTAAAGCTTGTCATTAGAGGTAACACATTAGCCAAATCGGGGGGTATTCAGGCTATGCTCCGTAGGGAGCTGTCCACTGCAGAAGACGTATTGCAAGCACTGACACAATCCCAAGTGGACCCAAGCAACAGGGAAGCGAACGAAATGGCACTGGGACAGCAATGCTGGAGCTGTTGGGAATGATTGGGGAAGCACAGCTATACTAGATACGTGGAGAGGCAGTACGCAGAGCGGGACAAGCCTGGAAGGCTATTGCCATGGCAATGTAAGAGGGAGCTACAACGTATTTTTTTTATTTATTGAGTTTTATATAGTGCTTTTAATCAAAGCGCTTTACAGAGAACAATATGCAATACATAAAAATAAGCAATGGAAGTCAAAATTCAGAATCAGTTAGTAGCAAAGAACAATTTGCAGAAAACAATTTGCAAAGAACAGTTAGTAATACATAAAAGGCAGTGTGGGTCGATGTTCTGAATCAGCCATTGACGATCAATCAGATGACTGAAGTAGGTGTGTTTTTAAAGAAGAGCGGAAGGAGGAATAGGAAGTTATGGAGCAGAGAGAAAGAGAGGGAAAAGGTTCTAGTGAAAAGGAGCAAGAAGTTGGAAGGATCGGTTACAGGATTGTGCACAAGGGGCGCGAGGTACCGTAATTTGAAAGTGATCAGCAGAGCGGAGAGAACGAGGGGGAGAATAGAAGGAGAGGAGAGATGCAAGATAGGTGGGGGCGAGACTGTAGAGAGATTTGAAGACAAGACAGGAGAGCAGTTAAGTTACTCACTTAACTCATGGAAAGAGTTTCTAGCTACAAAAACTCGCTCTCTCTTATCCATGATGAAGGTCATCTATGGTAAATTTTGTATGTATTCGGTGCTGCCTTTGTTGGAATTCTATTTACTAAAAGTTGAACCCATTATTCTCTTCAGCTTAGACATTTGTTTAACAAACATCGATCAGTATCTCAACCTAATTCAAGGGACTCTATGGAAAAAACCTTGGGGTTATCTCTTGCAATACCAAACTCGATCATTTGTCACGAATTGGGTCTATCTTCGTTAGCGTCGAAATGGAGATGGCGGCAATTAATGAGATATAATAAAATGCTGTCGCCACCCAGGAATTCACTATATGTAGATCTAAATGTTGTATTAATGAATGGTGATGTGCAATCATTGGAAATGTTTAAAAATCAAATGAACTTGCTCTTGGACAATATTGAAGTAACGTGTGATGATTTAATAACTGGTTTGGCTAGAAACAAACGCAAACTATATGATTGGGACTGGAGGATGATAATTGAAAAAAATCTGACTACTCTATGTACACAGAGTGTGCTAGTAGACTTAGAAAGAGGGGTACGCGTCCCTTATATCTTACTAGATGTCCCCATTATAAGGTGAGAAAGATCTATCTAAGATTTAGACTCAATCAAATTTCCACCTTGGAGCGCATATCGAAATGGACCTGTGTGAAAGGATCGATCTTGGACGCAAACTGTCACTTCCGTCTTTCCATTAGGCAGATTGAAACAATAAAACATCTCGTGGTCTATTGTCCTTACTTTGAGGAAAATAGATGCACGCTTCTGGGGGAATACCATCCAGGCCTAACTTATTTATCAAGGACTGTTTTCTGGGATCGGAGTATGCAGGGTGACAGTATGCATTTGATCTTGGCACTATCTAGGCTACTATTCAAAATTGATGATAAATTGAAAGTTATGAATTTGACAATAGGAATAACATCCGATCTAGAAGTTCAATAGAGTACTTTGTAATGGAGGAAACGTCATATATCTGCTGCTCGGTTTAGACCCCATAAATGAATGAAATAGTAAAGGTGCTTGTTTACTGTTTACATATGTACTAAGCGCGAGATTGATTGTTTCATTCTGATATTGAATCCACGTAAAAGGGTTGTATTGAAAAGATTCACACGTTCTCTGAGAAATCTAAGTAGATAGCTTATGTTATGATGTATGTCAAGCGTAATATGGAAAATCTATTATGTATGGAATGTGCTAAGTGTAAAATGTAAAATTATGCTTGTAACGTGAAAATTGCGTAAACTTGAATGTTTATTTTGCTTTTTCTCTTTTGAAATTTTTCATGAAGTAATTTTAAATGATGATTTGGTTGTAAAAGTTTATAACTTGATGTAAACTATATACAATTTTTAATAAAAAAAAAAAAGAAAAGTTGTACTTGAGTTGAGAGTGAAAAGGGAGACATCCCAGTGAGGAAAGGGATGAAGAGATTGAGTCCCGAAGGGAGAGAAGACAGAGAGAGCAGATGGAAGAATGATAGATTGATTTGGGGGTGTGGCTAACTAGCCATGGTGTAGGACGTGCCTTGAAGAGCAGCTCCTGAGGATCTGACACTGATCCGAAATAACACGCGAAAAAATTGACTCGCGTTCCTCAAAAATGAAAGCATGGGCGTCGGAATAGGTACCCCGCAATAACTGAAAATAGCAAATGAATCAGATGGAAAAGTAAGCAGGAAAAAGGACTTTTTAGAATGCAGCCGCACGGAAATGATGCAGCACAAAATGGCGGACAACAAAGAGAATGAGGCTGCGATTGCAGATGTAATCGCATAGACCCGGGTGGCGGAGACTGGAGAGGGGGACCGGCGTTCAGTGTTCGCGCAGTGCCTAGTCTTTGCATGCTCGTGATGTTGTGAACAGTATTCGCTCCATTGAGTCCACTGCAGGATTCGGAGAGGCGGAGCGCTCGGCACCGTGGATACATCGGTCGCATTCAATGAACCTCTGTTGACAAAAGCAGCGGAGCGTTAGATACAAACGGAATGTCCCGGGCGGCAGCATAAGTGGCAACGCGTCTGAGCCGATGGAACAGAAACACTGTAACTATAAACAAAGGTCGGTGAAAGAGCCGCGCTGTGCGAGCTGAGCCAGCGCGGATTGCATGATATATTTCTGCTGAAGCACATGTGGCACCGCGTCTGAGCCGGCGGAACAGGAACATTGTAACCATAAACAAAGGTCAGTGAAAGAGCTGCGCTGTGCGAGTGGAGCCAGCGCGGATTGCATGATGTATTTCTGCTGAATTCACATACGGAAACCAAGAGAAGACTGTACATACTGTCTCCCTGCCACCATATTAGAAGGAATCATTACCTCACGTAAACGAAGTGCCACACGGGCGCCCGAGGGATACGGATGCCTGATGTCAGCAACTTGCTGAAGTGAGGAAGGGAGCGCCTTCCTGATCTGCTGGGGGACATATGCCCAGGCAACTAAGCTAGCTTCTGCCATCCCATGAAGAAAATGGGGTTCATCATATAAAGTCTGTCATGCAAGAATACTGTGTTGAGAAACACTGGTATGATAGCATCTAGATGGAGTAATATCTAGCTCATCCTGAGCAGTCGCTGTATGACTGCACAAATAGAATAAAGGTGCCGGACAAGCTGAATGCCGATACTGTATGAAGACCCTCGCTGAGGTGATTGCATGGCACCAGGTACTATATGAGTCTGAGGGGTAGTGGCGTAATGCTGGAGGAGAAGGAGGTACATCTAATGGCCCTAGGCAACAAATGTGCAGGCCATTGATTGTCACTGTGGTGGAAACATTGTATGCAGGGTCGAGTTAGAACAATGATGGTACCTGCAGGATCTGTGTGAACACTGACACGGGTGCACAGAGTACAGCACGGGCAGACTACGGATGACTCTGCCAAGAGTTTGAGTAGGTCTATAGGCAGACGTAACAAAGGTCAAGGACGTGGGAGGACGCAACCCACTCGAAATACAGCTCAATGCATATTAATACACACTGCAGTCCTCTGAGGATAACGCTGCCAGGCCCAAACTGTCCTCGTGGCATCATAGAAGAACGGGGAAACAGAATTGGCATGTTACGATAGCACTAGAACTAGACACATAGGCAGGATTGCATGATGTCGAAGAGAGGAGCTAAGTCCAAGACTAAACAACCCACGATGGATGTTTTTGCCAAAACGCAACAGACCCCCACTGCATCGGCACAAAGTGCAGCAGCTGCGTCCGTGGAAGGTACCCCGGCAAAAGAAAACCACCTGATCCTAGCAGCTATAACAGAGTTGAAGTCCCCATGGGGTACAGCAATGGCCGACCTATGAACTGCCTTGGAGGCCAAAATAGATGCAGTGGGAATAGAGGTTGCCCTACTGCGACAAGATGTCAGAGCGCTGGCAGAAAGAACGAGTGGTCTGGAGAGTGCGGTGAAAACCAACACAGAAACCAGCGCAAACAACACAAAGGAGGTTCATATACTAAAGCAGCAAGTAGCTAACCTCGAGAACCGAGCGGAAGAAGCTGAAGGAAGGGTGAGACGAAACAACATTTGCGTGGTCGGCCTGCCAGACGGCGAAGAAGGTCAGGACCCCATGGACTATGTGGAGAATATGATCCTGCAAGAGATAGGGGCTGACAAACTCTCACAAGGATTTACTGTTGAGCGAGCACACAGGGCCTTGATGAAGAGACCGCGGCCCGGAGCTCCCCCTCAGGTAATAATTGCAAAGATCCCGAACTATAAAGATAGAAAGAAAATATTGGAGTACTTTCGTAAAGGAGGAACGATAGAAAGAGCATCTGCGACCGTCACAACGTATACTGATTACACCATGCTAGTGCAGAGACAGCGTTACAGCTATGTGGTGGTCAAGAGGAGATTGCGCACGGCTGGAATTAAATACATGCTTTTGTATCCTGCGAAGCTCAAAGTCCTGCATAAAAGTTAAGAATTTTTTTTTACACTCTAGAGGAAGTGGCAACATGGCTGGACTCGCAGGGCTGTCCGGAGCGAGAGGAGGAGCAGGACCATGAGGAGCATGATAAGTGATGGGGATATTTCATGCATAACGAAATGATAAATGGGGGAAAAGGGGGGAGTCTCGGAGGAGACTGTGGCACAGATAACAAAGGAAGGGCATAGACGGATAACGTTGAAATTGCATTATGATACTCTGGGACTCGTTGAACTTGTTGGACTGAATTATAGAGTATGGGTAGCATTAAGCGTGGTGAATTTGAAGCGAATAGGAGCAGCAGGATGAAGGCACCCTACCCTCAGGAAGTAGTAATAAGAGAGCCACTAGGGTGAATTTACCCTGCTGAGCTGCGAGTACAGGCTATTGCCAGAAAGGGCTAGATGCTGGGGTGCCTGAGATCCAGAGATGGAGCTGGGCAACAGTTGGGGAGGGTATTGTTGGGGCAAGGAAGGGAGGTGGGAGGGAGGGAGGCTGGGTTGTTTGATGTGTTTTTAGTTAAGGGGAGTTCAAGTTGGGAAACAAGCCTATATAGAAGGGGAATACACTTGGATTTGGACTGCACTGGTGGGGGGAGGGGTGGGATTCTAACAGGCCATGGTGGATCTTAAAATAATTACTTGGAATGTTAGAGGGCTCAAAAGCTACTTAAAGAGGAACAAGGTTATGTTATACCTACACAGACAGAAGACAGACATAGCCCTGTTGCAGGAGAATCACCTGACGCGGGATAAGATAGAGATGATGGGAAGAAATGGAAGGGAACTGTGGTGGGCTCATCATATTCGGCTTATGCTAGAGGAGTAATTATCTGGGTGGCGCCGCATGTCCCGTTTCAGTTGTTACAGAGGATAGTGGAAATGGACGGGAGGATGGTCATAATGAGGGGATTGGTGGAAAACAGGGAGATAAGTATTATAAATACGTATGCTCCGAATCAAAACACAGCGGCATATTTTAGAACCCTGTGTAACCACCTCAGCACGTGTGCGGGGAGAGCGGTGATTTGGGGGGGGAGACTTTAATGGTGTACTAAATCCTAAGGTAGACAGATCAGATGGGAAAATGGACAGACCCGCCCCAGCAGCCAAAGCATTGCAGACACTGCTGGATGATTTTGGGTTCGAGGATGTATGGAGGTCACAACATCCCTGAGAGAGGCAATATTCGCACTATTCTGCTCCACAGCAACTACATACTAGGTTGGACTATATTTTTGCTACGCAAGAGATATTGACAGAGATCACGCAGATAGAATATAAAGCGAGGGTCCTCTCAGACCACTCGCCATTAATTCTAGGATGGCAATATCGACCCCCGAGAGCGAGGATCCCAGGATGGCGCCTCAGAGCAGAGGCGCTGAAAGATCCATTTTTTAGAGAAGATATGAGGGAGGAGATTATCAACTACTTCGAGATCAATACTGGCAGTGTGGACTCGGCGGGCACGCTTTGGGAGGCCTTTAAAGTTGTGATGAGAGGGGCAGCTATAGCAAAGTCCAAAGGGCTGCAAGGAAGGATTCTGGCTGGGCTACAGGAAACAGAGGAAGAACTAGAGAGGACGCTGAGGGGAGAAGATAACGCCAAGGAAGACACTGAACTCATATTTAGGCTGCAACAGAAATGTGCTGGGTTTTGCGAGAGACTGTGTAACCTTAACTATAAAAAATACATAGAGAGACAGCATGCAGGAGGGGATAAACCAGGAAGGATCTTGGCATGGCTATATAAGAGTGAGACCGCAAGGCCCACAATTAGAACAATAACAAGGGAAGATGGGAACACTGTTGATACCCAAGAAGGGGTGAACCAGGAGTTTGCAGAGTACTACAGGCTACTATATGGAGATGATGAGAAGAGTGATCACACAAAGATAGCGGAAACTCTGGAGGACATGGGACTGCCGCAGATTAGAGCGGAGGAGCGAGAGAAGTTGGACGCACCGATTACTCTAGAAGAGTTAGAAGAGGTGGTGCGGCAGTTGCCCACCAGCAAGACTCCGGGGGCTGATGGACTCCTGAGCGAAATCTATAAAATATTTAAGGGAGAGGTGCTCCCCCGGCTTTTAGAGATGTTGAACGAGGCATATGAGATAGGTAAACTGCCGGAGTCCCTCAGAGAAGCAATTATAATACCGCTCCCCAAACCCAGTAAGCCTGGACATTGCTGTGGGTCGTATAGACCCCTATCGATGCTAAATCAGGACAGTAAAATACTGACGGCCATTTTGGCAAATAGACTGAGGAGGATTATTGGAAAATTAATACATTCTGACCAAACAGGCTATGTTCCGAATAGGAACATATCCAATAATCTTAGGCGACTCCATCGAGTTATTGAGTATGGAAACGAGAACGAAGGCGAATTGGCAATTGTATCATTGGGCGCAATAAAGGCTTTTGACTCGGTCAAATGGCCGTGGCTGTGGGTGACCTTGGCTGGCTATGTAATAGGGCCTTGATACCTACAGTGGGCAAAAATGTTATATAGTGAACCACTGGCTAGAGTTAAAACGGGGGCAGTGATATCGGAAAGGTGGCAACTCCGTAGGGGTACTAGACAGGGATGCCCATGGTCTCCCATGCTTTATATACTGGCCCTGGAACCCCTAGCGTTATACCTGAGGCAGCAGTATGATATGATAGGCATTGCTGTCGGAGGGGAACAACACTTAATTTCCTTGTATGCAGATGATATGTTGTTGTACTTGCGACACCCAGAAGAAAACCTCCAATACATCCTGGAGGTGATAAAGAGATATGCAGAGCTGTCTGGTATAGCTGTGAACCCCTAGAAATCTAGCATGTTCCCACTGGATAGATATAGAGGGATCACATTAAAACAACTACCGGTGCTACAGATACCATGGGTTGTTAGCACATTCCGATATCTTGGGATAGATATATACCACACGGTGGACGAGGAGCATCAGTGCAATACAGAAGTAGCGATTAAGAAAATTGAAAATTGCATGAAGTTCTGGGTGAAGCTGCCTTTAGCAATGATGGGGCGTGGGGCAATGTTGAAAATGGTGGTCCTACCTAGGCTCTTGCACTAATTTGGGAACATACCATACTTGATAGCGAAGAAATTCTTCATTAAATTAGATGGTATGTGCAGGGATTTCCTTTGGCATGGAACACGAAACAAAGTGACCCTCTGGAAGCTACAAAACCCATATGAGAAAGGGGGTATAAAACTGCCTAACTACGAAGTTTATTATATAGCAAGCCAGCTACAATATGTAGCTAAGTGGCTTTTCGAGGAAGTGACCTCGGAGTCCAGGCTGTTTCGACAGGACTGTGCTCCATTCTACTTAAAGGATATTACGTGGCTGCCCAAGGCAGAAATGGTAGGGCGTCCAAAGATGATGTTACTTGGGTGGAAGATGTGGTGCAGGGCATGCCAGATGATGGAGAACCCACTCCTGTGCTCCCCACAGGCACCGCTGGTGGCGCTAGCGGGTGAAGAAAGGCAATTAAGGATGTTGATTAGGAACCACTGGGAACCGGTGGGGATAGCTACAATGGGTGAAATATGGCAAGAGGGGACTATAATGGACTTCGATGTGCTGGGGGAGGAAACCGGGTTACACACGGGACAATATATTACGTATCATAGAGTGGTGCGAAGAATCAAGATGACATGCTCCGAAGTGGTACTAGGGGAGGAGCCGGTTGCTACCATAGATACAATATATGATATAGCGGAAGGGGGACATGAGATATCTAGAATATATGAGTTGATGATGGCCAAAGTGGGAAAAGAGGTAGTGCAACTGAGACAAGAGTGGGAGGCGGAAGTGGGAGTCCCGATGAGTGATGAGATGTGGGAAAGGGCCCAATGGTATCACAAGAAAGTGTCAAGGAATGCTAGACTGCAGCAGATACAACTATAAATTACACACAGGGCGTATATGACACCTCAGAGGATAGCTAGATTCAAAAATGCAGGGCGGCAAGCATGCCCCAAATGTGATGAGGAAAATGCTGGAATGGTGCATAAGTTTTGGTCATGCCCGATCATTGAGCGCTTCTGGGGTGAAGTGGCACACAGATTGGCAGAAAGGGGTACCAAGATTGAGGCGGATACAGTGTGGGCCTGCTTGATAGGTGGGTTTTCTAGACCACGTAAGTTTAAACATGTGAGCAAACTAAAAGACCTAGCGTATGTACTTGCAAAGAGGAGAATTGCTATGTGGTGGAAGACATGCCACAGACCACGACTAGAAGTATGGTGGGAAGATTTACGGAAAATGGGCTGAGGCAGAAACCATGGTGAGGCAAGAAACGAGCAAGACCGGAGGGGTGGAAGAAACGGAAACCCTGATGGCCTGGAAATCACTAATAGCAGAGTTATTTGGGCCAATGCGGGACCCAACGGAAACTCGCGGAAGAGGAATTCCTACCGCAGGATGCAGAAACAGAATATGAGAGAAGGTAGGCTCAAAGGGGGGGTGGGCTAGGGAAAGCGGTGGACATAAGTAAGTGATGCATAACTGAAATGTTATTACATGCACTGCAAGTTTTGTTTGTATTGTTTGTTGAATAAACTAATAAAAATGTTTACAAAAAAAAATGATATTGATTTGAGAGGAGCTAGATGTGAGTAAGGAAGACCAAAGAAGAGAACAGAGCAATAGAAAAGTCGAGAGAAGATTATAGAAGATACTAGAAGTTTTGTGGCGTGGTAAGTAAGAAAAGGGCGAATTTTGCGTATGTTGTACAGGTGGAAACGACAGTCATGTACACTCATCTATTCAATACAGACGCCAAAAGCTCCACATGTACTGCACAAGAGGGCATTAATACGGTCTTCTATGACTTCTACTGTGGTTTATACAAGGAAATGCCCAGGTCAATGGACCAGATTATGGCCGGAAGTATTAGAAGATATAGTCCTCCCTAGGTTGGAGGACAGCGTGGTCAGCGAGTTAGATGCCCCACTCACGTTAGAGGAACTGGTTAACACGATACGGTTACTACCCAAAGGGAAAACCCCAGGCCCAGATGGTCGGCCTGGGGAGTTCTATAAGCCTTAGATGAGGCGTATGAATCTGGCCACCTCCCGGCCAGCATGAGAAAGTCAATCATTATACCTCTGCTGAAACCCAATAAACCGCTGTAGGAGTGCAGCTCTTATCGACCACTGTCAATGCTTAACCAAGACAGCAAAATCCTGATGGTAATACTGGCCAATAGGTTAAAGAAAGTAATACATAGATTGATACACCCTGATCAGACGAGGTATGTACTGGGTAGTAGTATGTCCTGGAATTTACGACGACTACACCACATCAAAGTACCGCCTCCTGGGAGACACTGTGTGTGGTTGCTTCTCTTGATGCGATAAAAGCGTTTGTTTGCTTGTTTGTTTGTTTTATTTATATAGCGCTCCGGACCCAGGAGTAAAAGGGCGCTTAGTACAAGTTACAAGTATAAGTTAATTACATCAGGTGGGATTGGTTGCATGTCTCGCTGCGCAAGTTGGGCTTTGGCTCTTACTACAGGTGCTGGGTGGGGATAATATATACAGAGCCAGAAGCAAGAGTAAAAAGGGACAGGCCCTTCTCTAAACCGTGGATGCTAGAGAAGGGCACGAGACAGGGCTGCCCGCTGTCTCCGCTAATATATATTCTGGCAATGGAACCAATGGCCTAATACTTACAAGCGGAGTCCACCACAGCGGGCATACCGGTCATGGGAACACATCATCTGCTCACCATGTATGTGGATGACACACTTGTATACGTGCAAAACCCTGAAGACAACTTAGAATTGATAATAGAAGTCCTCGCTAGCTTCGCTCAGCTCTCGGGCATCACGGTTAGTATGAAGAAGTCCACTCTGTACCCTTTAGCTGGATTGGCCAAGACGCAGCCCACCAACCTGCCAGTGTTGGCACGAAGGTGGAGCGCAACCACATTTCGATATTTATGGATTTACATTTTTCATGATCCAGCTGTAGAACATGACAATAATACGCAGATGGCTCTGAGCAGGATGAAGAGCTCTATGACATTCTGGAGCAAAATACCCGTCTCAGTAATGGGGAGAGCGGCATTGATAAAAATGGTATTCCTCCCAAAGATCCTGCATTATTTTGCAAATATCCCTTATAACATACCGAAGGCCTTCTTTAAAGCAATTGACTTTTTAAGTAGGGAATTCCTCTGGCAAGGAGGCAGATGCCGGATCGCATTAGCCTCACTTCAAAGACCGTATGAGGAGGAGGGCATCCGGATCCCGAACATCGAGCTGTACTATGTGGCAGGGCAACTTCAGTTTGTGGTCGGCTGGCTGGCGGATGACCCTACCCCGGACACTAAGCTCTTACAGCCGCCGGCTCCATGCACCGTTTTGAAAGAGTTGCTGTGGTGTGAGCGGTTGCGAGATATGAATTACTCATACCTAGTGACATTGGGCATACAACTGTGGGATAGGGCACTAACGTTGACGAAACTAAAGGACCCGTTTTCAAAGCAGATACCCCTGGCCTCCCTGGCCTAGGAGGCATCACAGGTGCGAAAAGGCATACAAACACACTGGGAACCCAGGGGTATTGCCACAATTGGGGACCTGATTACATGTACCTCCTTCACACCCTTCTCTGAATAAACCAACACTACGGGTCTACACCAGGGCCAGTACCTACTACACTGCACAATAAAAAACATGGTCGCACGTAGATGGCCAACATACAAGGAAGCAGCAGAAGCATTCTCCTTCATTGATACCATGTATGACATAGCTGAAGGCCCACATACAATTTCGAGGCTGTACGAGTTTCTCTTAGTGAGAAATCCCACCTCTGATGCAGTTATAAAATCCCACTGGGAGTAAGACCTAGGGATTAAGTTCCTGGAGAAGCAATGGTCTCAGACACTGCAGTACCACAAGAGTGTCTCAGAACGCGAGGTTGCAACTAATCCAACTATATGTAACACACAGGGCCTCCTTCACCCCTCTTAGGATATCAAAGTTTCCTGGAGCTGCCAAACAGCATTGTCCTAGATGCAGAGCCACCAAGGCTAGGATGCTGCATATGTTTTGGTCCTGTCACCATATATCTTTTGGGGAGGGATTGCAGGCAGAATGAGCAAGGGAGGCATTAGTATACACCCGCTCTTACCTGAGGCCTGTTTGCTTGGCCAATTTACACGCCCCAAACATCTGCAGGTTGTCTCTAAAATGAAACACTTGGGGTTTATACTGGCTAAATGGTGGATAGCGATGGCCTGGAAGTTGCCGACTGGCCCTCCCTTACAAGATTGGTGGCGAGACCTTAAAAAATGGGTGCAAGCTGAGACTGCGGTCTGGCAGAGAGCAGCACGAGCAGGCCCCTCGGACTCTAATGCAGACATTACTGCATGGAATACTCTCACACATTCATTGTTTGTCTCTGACCCCTCGGGGGAGGGGCTGTGACACGAGCCCTCGACAGGGGCACAACCTGACTCATCCCCGCAGGATATGTAGAAAGATAACACTGAGACATGACTTGCAACACAGGGGGTGGTATTTTACGGGCGGGAAGGCAGGGAAGGGGGGGTAGGTTGTAATTTAAGTTTGGTGTTTGGCCAAGTTGTGGTTAATTCTAGTAATAAGAATTTCATTGATGTATAATGGCTGTGTTTGTTGTATTTGCATTTTTATTAGGTTTATATAGCGCTTTAATCCAAAGCGCTTTACAATATAACAACTGGATACAAGAATAATGAATGAAGCATAATAACAATCATGAGACAAACCAACGAGCCAATATATAGAATAATTTACCTAGGTAGGGAAGGTGAGGGAGGGGTAAAGGGAAGGAGGAGGAGTAGGGAAAGGGAAGGGAGGGAAGGGAGAAGGGTGGGAGTGGGAATAGGGAAGCAGGAGAGTGAGTAGGTCGGAGGGAGATCGGGGGGGAGAAGAAGAGATTTCAGGGAGGTGCGGAAGGAGGAGTAAGTGTGAATGGAGCGGATAGAGAGAGGTAAAGAGTTCCAGTGTAGGGGGGCCAAGAGCTGAAAGGAACGGAATTGTGAGGAGGCACAAGGAGATGGGGGAACAGTGAGTAAGAAGAGATCAGCAGAGCGGAGAGGACGGGAGGGAGTATAGAATGAGAGGAGGGAAGTGGGATAGGGGGGGCGAGGTCGTGGAGAGATTTGAATACAAGACAGAGGAATTGGAATTTGAGTTGGGTGTGGAAGGGAAGCCATCCAAGGAAAGAGAGCGAAGAGGAGATGGAGTCATGGGGGGCAAGAAGACAAAGTGTACGGATGGAGGAGTGGTAGATGGATTTGAGGGGGGCAAGATGAGAGGTAGGGAGACCAAAAAGTAGGGAAGAGCAGTAGAACACATAAGAGAAAATGAGGGAGGAGATTAAGAATTTAGAGGCGTGGAAGGTGAGGGAGGAGCAGATCTTGCGAATGTCGAAAAGATGGTAGCGACAGGAACGAGAGGTGAGAGAAATATGGTGGGAAAAGAAGAGGGAAGAGTCAAAGTGGAGACCTAGATTGCGAGATTGTATATGCTTAAGTAATAAAACCTGTTTTAAAAAAAAATAAAAATGTTGAGATCCCCCTCTAATGTTGCCCCCTTTTGACAAAACCCCACCAAAATTGGCAAAAACATTCAACGTTGGATCTAAAATCCTTTTGCACTTGTACGCAGATCTGGCAAACACCAAATTTATAAGCCATTGAAACATTTTGGGACCCCCCCTCTAATGTTGCCCCCTCTCAGCATAACAGCACCAAACCTTAAATGGCTGCTGACCACACTTGCATCCAAGCCCCCTATCCTGCTGCACCAGTGCTGGTAGTTAATTTAATAGCATAGCAGCAAAAATGCCATGCAGGCTGACTGCAGCAGTGTGCGGGCATGGCCTGCACGAGCATCCACCGCTGTCACCTTCCTGCTTATTGTTCACAAAAACAGATAACTAGCAGAGCTATGTTACTGGTGCTCATCAGGTACAAGAATAGCAAGCAGCTGGCCCATCATACAGAGGTACATGGCCCGTGCACACTGATGTTGCTTGCGGTGTAGATGGGATTGACTGACGCCAAAACACCACATCACAATCGAAAAGAGTCTAACACAATCATGCTGGTGGTGGTCAGAAAAAAGTCATGGGCTAGGCTCTGCCAAACACCCCCACAAGTTTAGCTCTGGGCTGTTCTCTGAAGGCTTTTTGTATTTTAGGACGTCCCACTCCTTAGTTCTACTCATCTTTTTGTGGCCTGAACACTGATAACTGTTGTCTTGTGTTTCTGTTCTCATTAGCACACTGGTGTGTGACATCACAGTGTGTCTGCCAATGAGCAGGCTCGGACTAAAAGTCTTGCTGAATGGGATGGGGCCATAATCCAAGCTCTCCAATTTTCTAGGCACCACCCGCCACTTCCTGGGTGGTGCACGGACATGTGACACTGCACAAGGCCTCAGCAGGGACTCTGCATTTCCTAAAGGGTAGCACACCACACTACTCCTTTTTCATAACAAATAAAAACAAAGACAAATAGCACTGGACATTAAACCAACTAACGGTCACAAACAGCAATATCAGGTTGGCTTGAAAATCATAGGATGAAACAATAACCAGATACATTGAGACTAGGCAGTTACAAACACAAGAACATGTACCAACCACTCTGTACATATTATGAGGGTGACCCAGTCAGGGTTGGTGGACTGCTGGTGGCATGTTGGCGATGCCACCACATTCTGAGAGACACTTTATTACACAGGGGAGAACGGCACTTCAACCACTGAATGACACCATTGTCAGCTACTGGCAGCATATAGAGCATGCCAGCAATCTGCAGGAACACAGCTTCACATAAATATCCTTACTGGGACCACTTTAAGCATATAAATGACATGCAGGCTCAGAACATCACGATATATGTTTACTGAGTCCCCTTTAAGCATTTGCGGGGCTGCAGGAAACCAATTCAAACTTACACTTGTATCCTTCCAAGACAGTTGATAGCACAGTTCAAGAGTCGGAAATTCTGCACCCGGGGCACCGGGGGTCACATCGGCTCAGTCCTTTGATGGTGGGGCAGGAAGCAACAAAACACTGGTGGCAGTGTCTGGGCCTACCACATATTTTGCTCTCCCAGGCAGGAGGCCTTTCATTACTCCTCCTTTTCAACAGCTCTGGTCCCAGAGCACAAGCCCTCTTTTCTCCCAAGTAAAGGTAACATAGAGAAATTATCCGAGGAGGTAAAGCAATGGCAATTCGTCACTCACCGCCAATGTTAGATCGTTCCTGACAGTAGCACAAAAGACACCCGTTTCTTTGTTGTAGATAAAAGAGCAGAATATCACGCTGGAAAGGGAGCAAGCTCCTCCGCTATGAAAGTGAAACTACAGTCTGAGCAACTACAGAGATGGGTTGGTTGCTTGCATTCGCAGCCACCAGTGGAGGATAGACCAGTCTGGGAATTCACGAAAAAGAACAAAATCTGCCAAATCGTGTGTGGGGACTCCGCCTCGTGAGATAACGCCCACGTAATCTTGTGAGATCTGAGGAGCGCAAAGCGGGCACATGACAGGAAGGCGGCAGAACTCGCCGGGAGGCTGAAGGAGACAGCCCCAGCGCTCCTCATCCCTGAGGACCACAGTTGTTGCAGGGCCTGACTACAGAGGCCCCAGTCAGCCAGAGCGTAATACAAAGGCTGAGGGCAGCCTCCTGGGTGCTCTGGCTGTCGTGTGTGTGAATATAAACACACTCAGTTGCAGTGAAGCCAACTGCATGAACTGGACAGCTCCAACAGTGAGTACCTACACAAGCCCTGCTCTGGACTTCGTTATACACCAGTTCCCATGTTACAGGAGGTGTCTCAATAAACACCCCCATTGACCCGCAACAGTGTCTTGTCATTTGTTCAAGCCACCACATAATTGGCGACGAGGACTAAGAACCACCCGGACAGACCAAGCAGGTGCCACGCCGCCCCCCCACTTTCTACCCCTCTCTGGGCACCCCGACCATTTCATGGCAGCAACGGGATCCTCTATTTTCCACATACCTGGAGGCACGAGGTGTCACTGAATACGCAACTGCCAGGAAGAAGGCCATGCTGCTCAACGCCATGGGGTTGAAGGGCAGCGCATCTTTGCAGGGCTCAAAGCCATGCCTGTGACGGACGATGATGACGATGTCTATATGGAGGCGGTTCGCCGCATCGTCAAGAGATTCACAAAGAAAGAAAATGTGGTGCTTCACAGACTCAAATTTTATGCCAGGAAACAAGAGAGCAATGAGCCCGTAGACGACTACATCACCAGAATGAGGGAACTGCCAGCATTGTGTGGATTTGGTGACAACGTCGAGCAAGTCATCTGCGACATGCTGGTAGTCCACACAAATTCCAGAAAGGTCCAGGACAAGTTTATTCAGAAGAAAGAGATTGACCTGGATAAAGCAGTACAGATCGCCTGGGCTGAAGAGGAAACATCCAGCAGGCGCAAAGAAGTCAGAAGCGCATCACCAGTCCCCGAACTGACCGCTCTACAATGGAGAGGGCGCAGGGACAGACAGCCTGCGATACTGCCAGAGATAAGGCTCCCAAACAGAGAAGCACCAAAGTTCGATAGATGTACCAGCACCAAGCACATGGTGAACAATCCGGACTGTCCAGCCA
The DNA here is from genome assembly GCF_040938575.1 of Ambystoma mexicanum. NCBI lineage: Eukaryota > Metazoa > Chordata > Amphibia > Caudata > Ambystomatidae > Ambystoma > Ambystoma mexicanum. The sequence continues at coordinate 891,569,228 of NC_090931.1, forward strand.
GGAATAAAGTATGCTCCAAATGCAGACGTTTCGGCCAGGTGGCTGCAGCATGCATGTGGTGGGGAAAGGCTGTCAACCCGTCGACGGCGACATAGCGATGACGACGACCGGCACAACAAGCCCATGGTGATCATGGTCAACGCACCCCGAGCTAGGAGGGGGAACCCCACTGCGTCGTGAGAGTGGATGGCATGGAGACGCGGGTCATGGCAGATTCAGGGTCGGACCTCACCATCCTCCTCATCCAGCCGTACAAAGAAATGATGGGACGAGAGCAAGTTGAAATCAGGAGCACCAAGCAGAAACCGACAGTCTTTAGAGGAACCCCTCTGGAGCTACTAAGCTATATCAAGGCCAAAATTGAATTCAAGAACAGGCCCACAACCACAAAAGAATACTTCTCGTCCCAGGGCCCAGCCGTGTTGGGATGGGACGACCGACATAAGCTGAGCATACAGCTAGACCCCAGCACCCCTAATCAAGTTCTGCTGGTCTCATCAGGAGCAGCGCCGGGCCTAAGAGAAGCATTTCCCGGTTTGTTCTCCGAAACCCCCGGGAAAATAAAAGACTATGTGCACAAGATTTGCCTCAAACTGAATGCAATTCCCGTAAAGCACAAGGTCAGAACGGTGCCGGCGACAGCAAGGTCAGCACTCGAAGGCCAGCTCCAGAAGATGGTTAAAGAAGGCACCATAGAGACAGTGGAGTCCTCCGAATGGCTGAGCCCAGTGGTACTCATCAAGAAAAAGTCCTCCAACGAGCTGAGAGTCTGCACTGACCTATGCAGTCTGAACTTAGAAGTGGTTACAGACAGCTTTCCACTTCCCAGCATCAATGAAATAGTGCTCATGATGAAGGAAGCAACCATATTTTCGAGGCTTGATATGCGAGATGCATACCATCAGATAAGCCTGCACAAGAACTCACGCCCGCTCACTGCGTTCATCACCCCGTTCGGAACGTACCAGTACACAGGGATGCCGTTCGGCCTATCCTCCGCGGCCTCGGCATTCCAGAGAATGATGAACTCCTTGTTGCATGGCATTGCAAACGTTTCCTACTTCAAGGACGACATCTTGTTGCACGCCAAGGACACAGAAACTCACGACAAAGCACTGAACGAAGTACTGAGCAAGCTACAGGATGCGGGTGTCCACCTGCGCCACAGAAAATGCATATTCGACGCTGGAGAAGTTGAGTACCTGGGCTACCGCATCTCGAGAGAGAGAGAGGGGGGGGTCAGCCCCAAGAAAAACCTACTCAAAGCCATAACCAACGCCCCAGCCCCGATGTCTAAGGATGAACTTCGGTCCTTCCTGGGTCTTGCAGAATACTATAGAAAGTTTGTCCCCAAATTCTCTAAAACTACATCACCCCTGAGGGAGTTCCTTAAAAAGGTCACAGCCTACACTTGGGAATGCCACCAAGATGAAGCCTTCGCAGAGGTCAAAAAGAGGATCCTGCAGGCACCCTGTCTTAAACCCTTCCATCCTGAATGGGAGTCATGCATCACGACAGACCCAGTGCCTATGGGTTAGGCGCCACCCTTACCCAGAAAAAGGGTGACACAGAAAATATCGTGGCCTTCGCATCCAAAACACTATCTGCATCAGAGAAAAATTACTCCACCGTGGAAAAGGAAATGCTGGCCTGCGCCTGGGCCCTGGACTATTTCAGGTCATACGTTTGGGGTACATAAATCCGATTGGTCACCGACCACAAGCTCCTAATACACATGCTGAGCCCTGGCAGCACCAAAACAGCGACTCCGAGAATGGCTAGAATTGCTGCGAAGCTCCAGGAGTATACCTACGAAATCATCCACATTGCTGGCTGGAAGAACGCTCAAGCAGACTGCATGTCCAGGCTACTCGACCAAAACACCCCAGGAACCACGTTCCTGAAAAACAAATGCATGGCAAAAAGAGATGGAACAGGACGGTGCCCTGTGCCGAATAGCAGAGTGGGTCTGCGAAGGATGGCCGAATGAGAGAGCAGTCCCAGAAAGCCTCAGTCCATACTGGAAAGTTGGAGACGAGATCACAGTGATGAACGGCCAGGTACTTAGAGGGGACCATGTCACTGCCCCGTCAGGCAACTGCAAGGTGATTCTCTGCAGAGCACATTCAGGGCCCTTGGGCAGCAACATGACGAGACGCAAAGTACGCGACGCATATTGGTGGCCCGGAAATGATCAAGAAATAAGGGCGATGATTGAAAGGTGCCATGAGTGCATGAGCAGTGACAAACTGCTGACAGTGAGACAGGCACCCATGATACCCACGCAAATCCCATACAGCGTCTGGCACAAAATAGGACTGGGCTTCATTGGCCCGATGGATGGCATGTCGGCGGACCACAAGTACGGAGTAGTAATGGTGGACTACTTTTCCAAGTGGGTAGAGATAGAATTTGTGTCAGACATCACCACGAGCACAGTCATTGAAGTGCTCAGCGCCGTTTTTCAGAGGGAAGGGCTCCCTGAGGCAATTGTAACTGACAATGGAGTGCAGTTAGTATCCAGGGAAATTGAAAAATTCCTGAGAAAACACAATATCCGCCAACTGAGAGCCAGCTTGTACCACCCACAAGCTAATGGACTAGTTGAAAGGGCAAACCGTTTTTATCAAAGGCGCTATGCAACTGGCCTGTGTGTCAGGCCTAGAACCACACAAGATGGTGAAGGAGGCCGTTGCGGCCCACTGCATTACGCCCAATGCCATAACCAGAGTTTCCCCATTTCAGCTGTTGAGAGGGAGAAGTGCTGCATCCACGCTAGTACCCCCGTGGCTACACCAAATCAGAGAAGACAAAGACATTGACATGAGAGACATTGTGTTCCGCATGCAAAGGAACAAGGAAGTCATGAAACCCCAAGGCGACAAACGCAGGGCGGCCCATCGCACAGAAGTCAGTGAAGGCGACCTAGTAAAGATACGTCTAGCTCACAAAGATACCACTACTGGCTCCAAATACAACAGGGCAATAGAAGAGACCAGCAGGGGAACCAACCATGTCCACATCAGTGACGGAAGGGGTTGGAACCTGGAAAGAGTGGCCGTGTACCGCAAGAGGGCATCCACCGACCACCCTCCATGGAAACAGGAAGTGACCATGATCAATGGGGTTCGGTCAGCGATCCCAAGCATTCGGGAACAGAAGCTTCAGGAGAAAAGGATCAAAGGGAACATGCATGCATGCATGTGCCCCCCGCCCCAGTCCCGAGAACCACACTGGGAGGCGACACCAAAGGACCTCACCCCACCCGACACGCCTCGCATCACCACCCCACCAACCAGGACAGACCCCAACGGGAGTTCAGACCTGAAAGAAGTACTTGGACATCTACATAAAAGGAAACCATTGAAAGCCCACCAGGTTCACCGATTTCGTCATGAACTAGCAACTATCTTTTCCCACCAAAGGAGGTGTGTGGGGACTCCGCCTCTTGGGCGTGGGCGTGATCTCACGAGATATAAGGAGCGCGAAGTACGCAAATGACAGGAGGGCGGCAGAACTCGCCAGGAAGCTGAAGGAGTCAGTCAGGCCCGGCACTCCTCCTCCCTGATGGCCACAGTTGTTGCAGGGCCTGCCTACTGTGGCCCCAGTCTGCCAGAGCATAATACCAAGGCTGAGGGCAGCCTCCTGGGTGCTCTGGCTGTCGTGTGTGTGAATATAAACACACTCAGTTGCAGTGAAACCAACTGCATGAAATGGACAGTTCCAACAGTGAGTACTTACACCAGCCCTGCCCTGGACTTTGTTATACCCCCAGTTCCCATGTTACAGGGGGTGTCTCAATAAACACCCCATTGACCCTCAACAATGTCTTGTCATTTGCCGAGGCCACCACATCGTGTTTATCCATTTTTTTTTCTTCACATCTTCATGGCCACAGAGTGCATAGCACAGCCTTCACTGCTGTCTCTTGGCCCGGGATCACTCTGAGGCTTGGCCCGGGATCACTCTGAGGCTGCCAGCACGGCCATTTTTCTCCTGATCCTGTTTTTCTTTTCTCTATTTCAAGCTCTGATCATGGAGCATTCTCTGTTTTTCACCACCAGCTGTCCCGGGATCTTTTAGGGAGCTAAACAACACAATGTTGCAGCCACGACAGAGCAGGTCATTCCATACCGCTCGGGGCAGGAGCTGATCTCCTTTCCACTGGCAGACACGCACTGCCACCGGCGTCCAATGCCCAGCTGGGGCAGCCGCGCAACCTCCTTTCAGCTTAGTCCAGACCCTAGAAACATAAAGCAGGGACAACTAACCGCCTGCGGCCCAGAAACAAACAGGATGCCATGCCACAGGGGCCAGCGCCGCTCGTGGAGTGAACACACTTACCCATTTACTTTCACCCAACTCCGATCAAGGAGCCAGCTGGCCACTTACGCTCTCCCATGCGGGGGTCCTCACTGACTTCGGGGCGGCTGTGTGCCGACTCTTCAGCTCATTTCTTCTTTTGTCAAACACTGATCACGGAACAGACCATGGGCAGCTACAGCAGCCATGCGGGCCTCCAGACCTTTCTCCTCAATGTTGTGTCTGTCTCAGGGGCACCCAGGCCAGACACACTGGGGGCAACGAGAAAACAGTTTATGCTGCGGTCACACAGCATCCAGATAACAGGGGGGCACGCTGTTACGATCGGGTTCACCTGGTCAGACAGCCCCTGGCTCGGTGGGCATATGGGCTAGGGAGAACATGCAGACTGTGATCACACAGCATCATCATGGACACAGAGACAAGATACAGAGTTGCCACGCAGGGGCTCTGTCTGGAATACAGGGATGGGGGACAGAGTTGCCACGCAGAGGCTCTGCCATATTGTGAAGGGCTCTGCAGGGGCAGGCCCTCTGCATTGAAGGCTGTGCTGGCGCAGAAGGAACACGCAGCAGGCAGGGGTCTGGTGGAATTGACTGACGAGCCGGAAACCGCTCGTCCCTTTTACTGCATTGACACCACAATAGCCCTGAGCAGGGACTCCGCATTTCTTAAAGGGGAGCACAGCACACCTGCCTCGCTCCTCCTATCGTCGCATGTGGAAGTAGGGAATGGGTGACCAATAGTTTATTTACCCATTTCGATGCAGACCATCTTTTTTGGTAGATATTTTAAGAAAAAGGCCGGCGTACCATTGCTTCTCAGCTAAAAAAAAATGACCTATTAGCACCCCTGGCAATATTCTGGGGTGCTAACAGTCCTAACACCCATACAAACTGGCTTTCCCAGGTGGTAAAGGCACCAGAGACCTCACTTACGTGGTATCTGGGCCGTTACATTTCAGGAAAACCTGTACACTGTCAAGGAGGGGAACAACAGAATACCTGACAGGCAGATAAATGAGGATCAGAATGATTGACTTTTCTCACAGAAAGGGTTGTATGACCACCTGCAGGAATTACAGGGTTACCTCTACAACATGAAAAAGGGGGAGAAATTGGTGGGGTGGGTGAGCGGGAAGAAATGCAGGAAAACCCTTCACTGGCTCCCAGAGACCTGTGGCCTGCAGAGATTCCCACACACTACTCCGAATGCTCAGAATACACCAAAATAACCCCAGGGTTTCTCAGATATCATCTGCGGAAGCTTGGCCACAAGATTTCCACACTGCCGTTCAGTCCTGTAGCTAAAATGGAGATCTTCCCTAGAGTGCCCACACCTGAGCTCCACACACAACCCTGAGGTTCGGTGAGGGCAATGATGTTGGACAGACATCGGCCTTCTATTGTGCTTTGGAGCACCAGCACAGAGAGGACCACCCAAGATTAACAGGGCCCTCCTGTGTGAAGAAAGTTAGGTTGCTTTGAATTGAGTGGGTTGAAATAGACAACACGGAGTGCGGCGAGTGTGTTGTCTGTGTCTGGCGGTGTAGAGGAGCTGCAGCAACCAGTCTTTCAACGCTGTTTATTTTGGAGGCGGACCTAACTATAAAAACACCGGACACACGCGGAGCGTCGCGGAGTGCGGCGAGTGTGTTGTCTGTGTTGCTTGGGGAGCGGTGGAACGTGGGGAACTAAGCTCACAGTGTCTAACATATTGCAGGTAAGACCTAACTAAGTTAAGATACTTAGTGAGAAGTATAATTCACCCCGCGTTCCGTGTCCTAAGCCAGGCGCTTCAAACTCAATTACACGCCCTAGTGCTCCTCATCAATCTCTGTGAAATTGCGGCCGTGACTGCGGGGCGTTGCCCTTTGAACGGCCTCATCTCATAACACAGACTCAACTAACCTCCCTCTTGAGACCCAGCCGTGACTGCGGGGTATGACCCTTGGAGCGGCTGTGACTCGTGTTTGTGAGGGTTCTATCTTGGTTTGATCGTGCGACGTCACTAGTAACTTAAAACAAAGCACGGGCGACAATATCACTTGACATTAAGTACTTGAAGAGTGTGACTGCTGGATGCAAACCGGTGGATATTTTTTGCGATCCAAAATGTCCACAAACTTGAAAATATCAAGTACGTCCCTGACTTTAAAATCTACACCCAAAAACATCTCAAAAGTCAATATTTTGAAGAGGAAGGTGCGTAATCAATCCTTGGATACTGTCAATAAGAAATCGTGTGAAGGAGATATTCGCGACTTCTGTAAACCAAAAAAATTCAATAAGGAGAACACCTTGGACATTTATGATACTTCCATAACGGACACGCAACTCAGAACGGTTGTGGAACAAATAATAACAGACACAGAACACATGTCGGTTAACTCATCAAGTGTCCCCACTTTTCAACATAAATACGAGATGCATAAAGTTGGTAAAACTGGGTCATCCGATGTATCTCAGGATCCAAGTCAGTCAGAAGGTTCAGCTATTCTAATTAAGGATCAGGTTCAGTTTGACGAAAAATTATCCAACTCATTTAACAACTTAAAATTGAATAAAGCTACCGCTGGTCTAAAAGATGAGAGACAAAAGATCACTCAAACAGTTACAAAGAACAAGGAATTACTATATGGTAAACAAGGGACAAGCTTGAATTCAAATAATCAATGTAACAAAGAAAAAGCTACTTCAATTGAGTCGGTTGCTATCGACCTTGAAGAAAGAGAAGAAGGGTCAAGTCTACTTTTAGATGAACTGTCAGCCATAGCTTCGACATCTATGTTTTCGGACAAGGATAACAGTCTGTATAAATCGCCGAGCTTATATGATAAATCGGGAAATACGACACATATGTCCCTAGCTGGACTAGCAAATGAAGAGAAGGCGTCCCCCAACCATAACAACAATAATTCACCATGTGCAAGATCAACACAGGAACCATTATTCCAATATAATCTGTTGGAAATTACTCTCAATTCAATGCATATGACAATAGTCACATTAACAAAGCTCTTCGAATCTCTGGACTCCAAACTAGTAAAACAAGCCAAGCAACTGGATCAATTAGTTAAATGGATGCACAATGTGATGAGTAACCCGGCCAGTGTGCCTTGGAGTACAGATAAATTGATATCGACTGCTGTGTCTAAAGAAAAGGCTTACCACAAAATACCACAAATCAAGCATGTGATTAAAGAAGCTCTCCCTCAAGAGTCTTTACACAAATCTGTCATAATTATTGAAAATGCGGCTGATCTATCACAAGACCAGATTCAAAATGTCGCTGATACACCTGCCCAGATAAAGAATGTTGCACCCCTTGCTGCGCACATGCAATCTAACTATGGTAAGTCAACTTCAGCCATAAAAGACAAGAAATTGTCACAGTCTCCTAATAGAGCAATGTACAATCTATTTCAAAACACCAATTCAATGAAAGACAAAATAGATTGTGGTTCAATCTGTAAAAAAACCAAAAACCAGGAGCGACTGGCAATACGCTCAAGGGCCAACATTAAACACCTCATTAAACGGCTGATTCCAAAAATGAAAGGTAACTCAAGGATACCAATCAACAAGCCCGCTAAAAAATTCAAAAGCAAAAGTACTGAGTTACCATCTGAAATCCCTGACAATAGTGGCAAAGACTATCTACCGCTGAATCAGCTCATCGCTACTATTGAAGGTAATGATCCGCCTAATGAAACACCGAAAAAAGATACGCGAACTGATCCAGCAATGGTTCCAATCTTAACTCAAGATGCTAAAGCACAATCTCTAATAACCAAACAAGTAAATGTCACCCATGTGTCGACCCTTTGCAACCCAATAACGACAATATCGATGGCTGGTGGCCCTTCCTTGGATAGCTGTTCTAAACGAGATGTACTGAACAGTGCAAATCAAGATGGAGAGAATTCTTCAATACTGGCCGACATCAAATCCCAGATCGAAAACTCAATAAAGACCTACCGTGAGATGCAACAATCAATGAAAAGCACATCTCAGCCAAAAAACAATCGGCTGACTGTGCCAATGGCTACTATAAGTTCTCGTGATGTGAATTCCCAAACCTTACAAAAAGAACAAGTCACTCAAGTAATTAATGTGAATTCCCAATTATTACAACAAGACCAAGCCATTCAAGAAAGACGACAAGTCCGAACAACTCAGCAGTCTCAACTTGCCTTGTATCACCAAGCAGTGCAGCAGTTGTTACCAAGCTCTACCCAAAATGCCAATTTAAAGCGTGACATATCAAATGAGAGTGGAAACTATTCTCATCTGCAAGAATGTTCGACTCAACAGGAGATGACTATAAAGTATAATAGTCAGCATCCCCAAGACAACCAGGAAAGACAACATCTGCAAATATGTGAGAAACAGCAGCCAAAAGCAGCTTGCATAGACACACTAATAGCGAAAGCAATTGAAAATTATTTCATTTTGAACATGAAGCAGCCATTTCGAGCTAGCAAAACAACCACAGAATTGGATTGTAATCTCACAGCTCCTAAACAGCAAGATTCTGAAAAAAGACAGGTACCGGCGAATCAGAAAGAGAATAGTGCCAGGGGTGGCATTGGATCTCAGGCAATAAAAAAACAAAAATGGCTCAATCAACATAGATTGATCCTCAAATGTCGACCTGCTCCATACCCGGAATATGTACTCAATCGAACCAGTATTCTGGCAATCTGTGAAGACATCGATGCTCTTCGTGACATCACTTCAATTGATATCGATCAAGTTGAATTTCTTAATGATCACGATCAATCCATGGTGAGACTCTGGCTGCCTTCAAATTTGACAAGAAACGCTCTATGGCAAGCTCGAATGGAACTATTTGCCTTGGGGTTTGTGTTAGCCAGAGATCCCATGTGCTTAGACGAAAGAGGGAATATAACCCTAGAATCCAAAAACAACTACATGGAACAACATGATCAGGAACATTGTACCCAATTTAATGAAATTACCAACTCAAATTCAGCTAAAATCTATCAAGCTTCAATCTATGATGAAGAGGAAAAATCATAACAAAGAAAGGAATTAAGTACACTTTCTCTAATCAGCTGGAACACGTGTGGTCATAGCCATTTATTTCAACATACTGCAGATGTCCTAAAATCGCACGATATCATATTGCTGCAGGAAACATGGCTAACCAAAAAACCCATATGGGAGGACCATACTGTCATATTAAATCCAGCTATTTCAAGGCAATGCGGAAGACCTTCCTCAGGTCTGATGATAATCACCAAGAATCATAAGAACTGGAGTCTAAGTGACTGGGCCTCTCCGAATCCCTATTTGCAATTGGTCAGATTGAATACGAGTGGTAATGTCTTTGCACTACTTAACATCTATCGAAATCCGAAAGGCATTGGGGATGACAATTTTTTTTTGGAGTTAGAACTCCTCTTGAATTTGATCTCAGACGCATCCGACATCACCTCAATTATTGTAGCTGGAGATTTAAATTTGCAGCTTCTACCTAATCATAATTTGAAATATAATCTCACTTGTCTAAGATTAAAAACCCTAATGAAAACTCGGAAATTGATCATGTGCAATGGCTCAATATCTGGCGATTTAGCACCAAAAATTACCTGGTGTAGAGGAACTGCATCCTCCATAATTGATTATGTCTTTGTGGATTCACTTACTTTTTACAGGGCAATTACCTTTCAAATTCTGCCGCAAACAAGTAGTGATCACAATGTCTTGAACCTAAAATGGAATGTCAAAATGAATGTGCCGAATGCCAACCAAAGATTTGAACACATAGTGTTAACCAACAATGCTCGTTCACGATTGGTTTGGAACAGGAAGAACTTAGAAGAATATTGCGCAACAATTGAAGCAAACATATACAGTGACTATACAGTCCATCTTCATTTATTTGAAGTAGCCTACAAGAATAGAAAGCTTGATTTCGCAAAACCCAAGCATCAAAGCGATTTGATAGTACAACAGAAAAAAACCACACTAAGGAAAAACCGAAAGGCAATTCTACGTTCTAATTGTGTTGACAAATACCAGAAGGTAAAATCACTCAATTGTCAATACACCAACTGGCTAAAAGGTTATCGTTGTGCCTTGTATCAAAAGGATGGGGAATCCATGTTGCACAATAGTATGAACAAAAATACTGGTCAAATGTGGGCACTCCTCAACGACGCCCTGAATTCAACACAAAAGGCAGCTCAAATAAATGGAGTAAGCGAAAACCAATGGATAAATCACTTCACCAACATGTATCAGAAAGAGCTGTGTCAACCAACTAATGTTGTTAGACAGAATTCCAACTATAGTGGGCTACAAATTGAAGAAGAGGATGTATTATTCTACATAAAAAGGCTCTCAAATTCACGTGCACCAGGGCCAGATGGTATGAGCAATTTCATGTTCAAACAAGCTCCGACACAATGGGCCAAGGTCTTGACGTTGATTTTCAATCAAATCATTAATAATGTCACAATCCCGGTCTCATGGAAAAAAGCCATCATTATACCAATTTTCAAAAAAGGAGACCGTTCACTACCAAAGAACTATAGGCCCATTTCACTATTAGATGCATCTGGTAAGTTATTCTCTAAATTCATTCTAAGAGATTTTAACAAATGGACACTTGAAGCAGATGTCAGAGATCCTTTCCAAACCGGATTCGTAGCGGGTATGGGAACGTCTATTAACTTGCTCATGTTAACAGCTATTATTGAGCATCACAAAGTAATTAAACAACCATTATACTTCATCTTCATAGATCTACGAGCCGCGTTTGACTCTGTGTCACGTGAACTATTAATCCAAAAACTAATTCGATCAAGATGTCCAAGTTATATCATACAATTAATAGAAGACCTGCATACTAATAACTCTATACAAATTCGACTTACAAATGAAGGAAAACTATCTCAACCTATCAAAACATTCCGTGGAGTGAGACAAGGCTGTACTCTAGCATCAGCCCTCTTTAATTTTTTTATTTCTGATATTGGTCAGTCGTTTGAAAACATCTTCATTGATTCTCCGAAATTAAAGAATAAGGCTATTCCTTTTCTGATGTATGCAGATGATTTGGTGATTATGTCTAAAACACCGAAGGGACTACAAAAGTCTTTGGATGCAATCATTAATTACACTTACAATAACTATTTAAGTATTAATCATGAGAAAACCAAGGTGATGATCTTTAATGTCAATCATAAATCATCTAGAACAATGAATAACTGGAACATCGAGGGAGAAACTCTCAAAATAGTAAACCACTATAATTATCTGGGCGCACAAATATTTTCAAAAGGTCAAGTTATGACATACAAACAACAACAACAAGACAAAGTGATCACTTTTATTCAGCAATCCAAAATAATTATAAGAAAATACGGAAAGTTTACTCTGGTCCCGGTCCTATCATTCTACAAACAAAAAGTTACACCAATTTTGCTTTATTCATCAGAATCAAGACCGGTTATGACCGACAAATTTTGGAACTCCTTGGAATCAAAGTATTGGCGCAGTGTTCTCCAGCTGCCATCATCAACGCCACTAGCCATTATCAGACATGAATTGGGACTCATCTCCCTACATTTCAGATATATATGGCTAATAATAGCGTTATTCCGGAAATGCTTACTGGCAGTGAAAGACACATCGGTCCTGGGCATACTGTCTAATTACATCTTTGGCTCCAATGATAGTTTCATACAAAAATGGCGAAACGTAGTCATTGACACATTGGCTTTGATTGATGTTGCTCTATCCAGTTTACTTCAAAATCCGGATCATATCAAAACGAGACTATTCGAAAGAGATTGGAATAATACCAGAGACAAATGCACTAAGTATTGTGATTATGATCCGACAACCTTCACAAACAAAAAGCATTCGTACCCAGAACGCTATCTAATTAAATTTCCATCAATCAAATATCGGAATGAGCTACTACGGCTAAGATTCAACATATGGCCAACGAGACAAGTGTTGGCCCGTCGCAATTTCATCAACAAAGAACAAGCGTTCTGCAGATTTTGTCGACAACAAGATACCATTGAAACATTGAGACATCTGCTCACCGAATGTGAATTCCTTCTACAATTTCGTGTTAAATATTTCAGACATCTAACTGAGCCATTTGGGGTCACTACATCTGATGTACTATGGAGGACTATATACTCTGGGATATCAGTAGCTGTGTCAATTGGGGCAATGGCCTTTCTAGAGGAACTGAAGCTTGAACAAAATCAAGTAGAGCAATAACATGATCATCACAGTATTAAACAAAAGACAGTCCTTTTAGAATGTTTGACCCCTTGCTAAAAAAGATATGCTAAAAAAGATATGTATATATTGTTAAAATGATTTTCTAAAATTCTTTATTTTAAATTTAAGATATTGAAAAGTTGTATATTTCAACTATATCAATAAAAAAAAAAAAAAAAAAAGAAATAGACAAAGCAAGCTTCTTTATTTGAATAACTGGAGCGTTACACCAGGCTAAGCTGGCTGCCGTGGTATGAGGTGGATAGCCTCGGGTTCAATGTGGCTGTCACCATGGCAATGATGTAAACATATAAGCGGACGCAGGGCACCCAAAAGGCTTTCCGGTTAGATGCCTCGTGCTCACAATTACCATTAGGAGAACAGTAAGTAGAAAGGAGAATGGGGATTGTATTTGTAAATGAGTGATGAGAGACTTTTTAATTAAAAGCTACCAGCTATGCACTAATGGGACATTCTGTTCCCTTAGATGCGCCGCAGATGAAATAAACGGACACGCTGTGAAATTTCAATCAAAGTACAAACCGATCAGAAGTCGGGTAAATTGGGGAATTACCGCTCCAATGTAAAAGTTTATAGTTTTTATTTTAGACACATGAATGTGGAGATACATCAGTGAGACTTGGAGGTGGGTGAAATAAATAAACACAAATGAGTTAATATTTAACGTGAACATGTAGAAAGGATATACTGTGGGGCATATTATTTATTTTTGTAGAATACAAGACATGAGAGATAAACATTGAGAAACTGCATCAGATTAGCCCAGGAAGAAGGATAAATTAGATATCTGACACGCGTCAGCACCAGCTTTTGAAAATGAAAATACTTTTTTTTGTTTTTTTTATGTGAATTAATCACTGATGTGGGTGTTGACAAACAATATTGGCACAAAAACAGTAAGATTAGTAAAATTACTGTATTTAAGTCATCAATGAGCTGGAAAGTTAGATCTGAATTAGAAGTGTCGCTTCCATTTTATTATTGTTTAAATGAATTTTGTGGTAATCAAAAATTATGTGGAAAACATTAAACATGTGTTATGAAAAAAAAAGATTACTTTCTGATGGTTTAATGTAGTAAAATTGATACACGAACGGTCTATTGGGGAGTTCCCCACCAAGAGTGCACTAGGATTATCTGTTAGCAGTTTATGGGTTTTGGGAGAATTGTTTGTTTGGACTCGATGAAGGAGGGCTTATCCTGGTGCACCAGAAATAGTCTAAAACATTGTTAAATGACAAAAATAACACCAACATTATTCAAGAATTGCATTGTGCACCTCCTCTTTTTGTTTTCATTGAAGAAAGTTAGTGACCATACTGAAGATTGAATGGTGGCCATGCAGCCCAGTGTCCAGGCTGATTCTGACATCTTGAACACTGATTCCCCGGGCGAGTTCTACTTTGCCCGATGCCTGATTTCAAACACCAGAAGCAAGGCCAGTGGCAATGGATGGTGGCGGCCCAGGTCAAAGCGGTACAGGTATATTAACCCGGCACCCCCACCACCAGTCATGTTAGTACCTCGAGTCCACTGGGTGGGGTCCCAGTGATGGATTGGCAGCACTGACGCAGGTTGGTGGGTACTTGCGAAGCAGGTTTTCTGGGAGCTGGTGAAGGGAATCTATCGGGAGGTGGGACATTTACAGGCAGAAGCTTTTGAAAAGCATTGGTGTAGCTCCCCAAATTGTATTCTAGTAACCCTGAAGAATGAGAGGGGCTTGCCGCGGCCTCTCAGATTGCAGAGGTACCTAGAAGAAAATATCTGAGAGCCAGCTTTCCTAGCCTACCTGCGCCAGACGGCTTGGTGGATTGTAGTCCCACTATTCTGAGCGGAGCATGCATGCATGCAGGGGATGATGGTGCAAAGTCTGGCCCTCCAGGACACAGCAGAGCCCAGCGTGTTGGCTGTAGCACGCATTTCAAATGGACAATGTGAACTAAGCAGCACGGCGCAAGACACTGAAGGTACTAAGGCCATAAGTCCTTGCAGGATGGCGAGCTGCGCTTGAATGGCAATCTCAGGTTCCTTACAGCAAACAATTGGTATGCATTGATTCCATTGACCATAATTAATTTGTGGTCTTCTAACTTGACTCTTTTATGTCAACCTTTTATATATATTTATGTATGTGTGAGGGGGTAGTGTGTGTTGGGTGAGGCCAGGAAAGAAAGGGGCATGAGGACAACCACATTTAAAGAAGAATAAAAAAGAAATAAGTCGACTTAGAAGAGTCCAAGACCACAAAGTAAATGTTTGTTTGTTTGTTTGTTTATTTATTTATTAATGCGCTCCAAGCCCGTGGGCAGTCGGGCGCAGCAAAACAAGTAGATTCGAAACTTAGTTACAGAGGCCTGAACACAGCCTATTACAAAAACAGTGGTAATTTACAGCAAGTGATACTTTACAGCAGGTGATACAGGTGAGGCAGTACATGTAGGATCAGCAGGAGGAAGCGCAGAGGAATGTTGTCTTAACAGGTGTTGCAATCGTTGTTGTGCAGCCATTTGATGGCATTAGATCTAAATCTAGTGTAAGGTAGGGGGCGTCTAAGGTCAAGTGGGAGTGTGTTCCATGCTTGGGCAGCTCTGACTGGGAAGCTAGATCCACCCGCCGTGGTGAGTTTAAATCTAGGGACTTCAAGTAAGTAGGTGTTGGCAGATCTTGTCGATCGGTTAGAGGACCTCCATAGGATTCTTTCAGCTAGGTATGGGGGTGCTTGGTTGTTAAGGCATTTGGCTGTGAGAGAGATGGTTTTGAGGAAGATTCTGTCCTTGATCTTGAGCCAGTGTGCCTCGGTCCGATGTTTGGAAATGTGCTCTCTACGTGGGATATTCAGGGCTGCTCTAAGAGCATTATTCTGTAATCTTTGTAGTTTGTCTGTGACCGCCTTGTTTGCACCTGAATATAGGGCGTTGCAATAGTCCAGTCTGGACATGACAAGAGCATTGGCCAAGGTGAGGCAGCTGGCACTTGACAGGAAGGGTCTGGCAGCACGGATAAGTTTACACGTGTAAGTGGTTGTGGAGGCTAGGGAGTTCACTTGCTTTTTGAGGGAGAGAGCTGAATCGAGGTAAAAACCTAGAGTTTTAACCTCGCGCATAACCTTAATAGTATTATTGTCGATGTTGAATGAGGCATAGTCCGGGGTGAGTTTAGAAAGGTTATGGTCTGAGCCGAGGAGCAATATTTCAGTTTTATCGTCGTTCAGGCAGAGGCCATGGGTGGCCATCCATGCCTGAATGAGGATGTAGATTTTATTCACCAAAGCCAGGTCCGCTCCATAGTTGCCCGAAAGGGGTATGAGGATCTGGGTGTCATCTGCGTAATTTGTATAGGTGACACCCAGTCTGTCCAACTTGTCAAACAGTGGCTTGGTGAAGATATTGTACATGGTGGGTGAGACACAAGAGCCCTGAGGGACTCCACATGTAATTTGGATGGGGTCGGCACAGGTGGATGTGGAAAACACTCTCATGGTGCGGTTGGCTAGAAAGGATTGTACCCATGCTATAGCTTCTCCTGTGAAGTTGGCAGCGAGCTTGAGGTGGTTGCATAAGACTGCATGATCCACCAGATCAAAAGCTGCTGACAGGTCCAGTAGGAGCAGCAGCGCTGTTTTACCACTATCCTTAAATTCATCCATTTTAGTTTTAAGATCTATTAAGGCTGTTTCGGTGCCATGGAGGGGGCGGAAGCCCGATTGGCGTGAGCCAAGTAGATGGTTGAATTCTAAGTAATCTTGAATTTGGAGATAGGCCACTCTATCGATGATTTTTAGTAGAAAGGGTACAGTGGTGATAGGCCTATAGTTAGTCGGGATGGAAGGGTCAAGGGTTTGTTTTTTAAGAAGGGGGAGGACCCACGATTCTTTTAGGTTGGCTGGCACTGTGTTGGATTTGAAGGAGGAGTTAATGAGCTTCGAGATAAATGGGGCTAAATCTCTAGCTGCGTCCTTTATTATTTGGGCAGGGCAACTGTCACCCTTGCAGTTGGAAGGCTTCAGTGAGAGTATAACCTTCTCAGTGTCGATGATAGAGATAGGTTTAAAGCTAAAAGGGGGGATAGTATTGGGTTCAGTCACTAGTGGTACTTGTTGAACAGTGGGAGAGAGGGTGTCCTTTTTATTAGTTATTTTAAGTTGGAGGGTGGCAATTTTATTTGATAGGGCATTCTGGATATTCGTGCACCATATCTTGTCTTTGGGAATTGTATCAGTAGGTTGGATGGGAGATTCCATTTCCCTGAGGATGGCAAAGAGTTCCTTAGTATTAGATTTGGCATTGGTAATTCTGTTATTGAATACATTTTTTTTAGTGTTGATAATTTCAGACTTGTAAAGTTTAGTAAATTGGGTTAAGTTAGCCTTGTTGTCGTCGGTGGGCGAGTTACGCCAGATAGTTTGGAGTTTTCGTTTCTGATTTCTCAGGTCTTTAAGCTGGGGGGTGAACCAAGCATTAAGGTGGGCTTCTTGTTTAGCTTTACGTAGTTTTGGGGGTGCAATCGTGTCTAGAGCATGAGACATGGCTTTATTAAAGGTGTCTACTAAGGTGTCTGGGTCAGTGTTGTCTTTCAGGCCATTGATAGTGGGGAGGAGAAGGGGGATAAGTTTTTCTGTGGTAATGTCTTTTTTACTTCTAGTGGGAAGTGGTGGTATCATTTTGATAATTTTAGGGCTGAGCAGGTCAAGTGTGGCAGTGAAGTTTATTAGGTGGTGGTCGGTCCATAGTTGAGGGGTGATGTCAGTAATGACTATGTTGCAGTTAAGTTCAGATACCCAGTCAAGGGTCCGTCCTTTAGTATGTGTGGGGGAGAGGACTTTTTGTGTAAGGCCGTGGTCATTTAGAATAGCTGTTATGGCGAGGGCATTTTTGTTGTCTGGCTCATTAAAGCCGATGTTGAAGTCGCCCAGCATCAGCATTTGCGAATGATTTTGGTTATTGTTTGCTATGAGGGTAGTGAGATCGTCTTCAAAGGTTCCCATGGGGCCAGGGGGCCTATAGATCAGGTGAATGGATAGCGTACGGTTATTGGAAAGTTGCACTTTAGCTGATAGTACTTCACAGGAAGTACATGGGGGAGAGGTGGTGAGTCTGATGGGCAGAGTAGTTTTGGTAATGATGGCTAAGCCACCGCCTTTAGCGTTAGGTCTGTCTACTCTATGGATCTGGTAATTCTCAGGTATGGCTAGCATCAGGGAGGGTCCTGCTGCCTCGTGGAGCCATGTTTCTGTTACGGCAAGGAGGTCAATGCTACTAGTGTTTAGTATGTCAGCGATCTCAGTTGCATGGGCTACCATGGATCTTGCATTAATCAAGGATCCTGTAAGAGGTAAGGTGTTCTTAGTGGTGGGATAGCTTACCGGTTTATCAGTGAGCTTGTTATGACTCAAGTGTTTTTTTTTTTTGTGATACCGCGTGGGGTTTGGGGTCGGAACTAAAGGTGTTGTAGTTTGAGTTTGCTTGTCCAAGTGCGTCTGTGTGGTTAAGGGTCTGGCAGTATAGTTGGTGCTGTTTCTTTTAGGTTCGTATATGCAAGGTAGTCTTGCCCTAAGTCTTAAGTTTCTGTCTGGGGGGGGGCTAGTGCTGTAGGTAGCAAAGGCCATGGTTATAGTTATGAAGGTCAGGGAGGTCAGGTTACTACGCATGGTAGTTAGTATGGTTAGCTGGTACCGTTAATAACTTCCCTTACTTTGCTAGGATGTCTAGCTAGAGTAGGACAGTGTAGATAGCAGGTGGCTAGTTGTTAGTCAGGTTTACCAAGTAAAATAGAGTAGGACAGTGTAGATAGCAGGTGGCTAGTTGTTAGTCAGGTTTACCAAGTAAAATAGAGCATGATATTTAAGAATCACAATGTGGCATAAGAATGCATAGTCCGTAAGCGACCATAGGGCACAACACAGTAGCAATGGTCCATTAACGACCATAAGGCACAACACAATAGCAATGGTCCATTAACGACCATAGGGCACAACACAGTAGCAATGGTCCATTAACGACCATAGGGCACAACACAATAGCAATGGTCCATTAACGACCATAGGGCACAACACAATAGCAGTGGTCTGTTAGCGACCATAGGGAATGACAGGGCAGGGTAGCATAATTAGGAACCAACTGAGAGCAATGGGTCCGGGTGGTAGTTCAGAGTTTAGCAGATGCTAGATTTGAAGATCAGTCAGGTTATAGTGCTGAATATGGAGGTGCACCATGATGATTGTTTGCTGTGTGAATAGAAATTAGCAGCACATATGTACTCACGGGTTTTGTTGGGCGATTGCAGAATGTGAGCTACTTCTCTGAGTTAGCAAGAAGCTCCAGACTGCCGGGCTAGTGGCACAAGTGGCTACAGGAGGCAAACAGGGCCTTTCTCCTGGCCTTCCTCCGACGGCTTCCGCCTGCCGGCGGTGCTTGCTGGGGCAAAAGCGGGCTGGTCGCTTAGCAACCTGGTCGAGCCTCGATATGGGCCCGATTCGCGCCGGCCATTTTGGAATGGGCCGCGCTTTGGAAATGATCGAAGAACAGCTGATTCTTCCGACGATCAGCTGTGCAGGCAGCAGAATCTCCTGGTGTTGGGAGGGGGGGCTCCAGCCCACTCCTCCTCACGGGTGCTGGTGATGCCTGATGTTGGGAGGGGGGGCTCCAGCCCACTCCTCCTCACGGGTGCTGGTGATGTCTGTGGCTACAGGAGGCAAACAGGGCCTTTCTCCTGGCCTTCCTCCGACGGCTTCCGCCTGCCGGCGGTGCTTGCTGGGGCAAAAGCGGGCTGGTCGCTTAGCAACCTGGTCGAGCCTCGATATGGGCCCGATTCGCGCCGGCCATTTTGGAATGGGCCGCGCTTTGGAAATGATCGAAGAACAGCTGATTCTTCCGACGATCAGCTGTGCAGGCAGCAGAATCTCCTGGTGTTGGGAGGGGGGGCTCCAGCCCACTCCTCCTCACGGGTGCTGGTGATGCCTGATGTTGGGAGGGGGGGCTCCAGCCCACTCCTCCTCACGGGTGCTGGTGATGTCTGTGGTTGATGGAATCACAAAGAACCAAAACAATCACTGGCAGTAAGCGTTTAACATTAGCTCGTGCCCCTGTGAGTTATTGAGAACAGATAATTAGCAACTAATTCCATTATCCGTGACTTCAGGCGCATTCATCAATATAGATCCAGTAGAAGGATCTGGGCGCCCCTTAGTGAAATCCTGGCAATAGGCAACCCACAAAGGAAGCAGGTACAGCCCGCATAAATCAAACCATCCCTGCTTGGACTCTGTGGTGACTAAGGCCTAGTTAAATTGCTTGAAGGGGGGTTTGGTTAAAGAAACATAACTTTTGCCCGACATGCGTCCATAAGGCTGGCCTGGCACAAAGACATTGACTCAGTGAGGGTCATTTGACTAGGTGGGCACCAGTGTAGACACTCTTATATCCACGTATCCACTTTTCTTTCTAACTCATACCCATAAAGCAACATAATCGAGTTCAATGGCAATGGCCTGCAAACAGCAAAAATGCACCAGAGCAGCATATATACAAACACTCATGCAGGCGCAGGAACAAGCAAAGAGGCAACTGCAGTAATAACGGCCCAGGTACATCCAGTCCTTGGCCCTGCAGTCTAAACAATTAAACTCTCCTTCCACCAAGTCGGACCTACAGCAACAACTTCTAGAATGGAAGCAATGAATAAATGATACAGCTAAGAAGCTCTCTATGACTGCTACAGAACTAGATAAACACATTTTGCTGGCAGCCAAACAGCTAGATACAGTGAAAGTCACCCTGTGAGATCAGGCACACAAGGAGGTGGCGATCACATGGAGAATGGATTCCATGGAGGCACAGATATAAGCGGTCCTTACTAAACAAGAGGATGCCTGAAAATCACACCAGATGAAACTATATTAGAATCATGGGTATTTCAAAACATGACCTTGATTAGGATCTGGAAGAAGTTGGGCAAAGCATGATTCAGATCACTTTGCCACAACTGCACACACAGAGTCTATGCAACGTTCCAGCAGAAAAACAGAACAGTTTGAGAATTGGGACTACCGCGCTCCGAAACAGTAACATTAAATAAAGATGGGGCTTCCCTTTTGAAACTTTTGTTCTCCCACAAAGGACGGCCATAATAAAATAATTGAGGAAGAACCAGCGGAATGGATGAACACAGAACCGGAAGGAGAGCCTGAAAGCAAACAAATCCCTTGATGTGCAACAGCCTACAGACCATTAGAGTTGCAGGAAACAATTAGTATGAGGAGGCAAAGGAGGTGAGGGAATAAGGCTCCTGACTGGAGCTGCAAGAGAATCCTATAGACAGAAACAGGAGCGACTTTAGGGATATTTTCTCCCTACATAACACACTTTTCATGGTGTATCTCGCTAGCCCCAATTGCAATATTGGTGATGGATGGTAAGGTTCTCTCTTCTGATCAGAATTGCATTATGGGGGTAATTTCAGGCTCAGGAATTTTGTCACGGTTTGCCTTTGAAGACAGGTAAAGGCGCCCTCCTTTAGCTTCAGCTCCTGGAGCGAAGATTAGGATGGATGATGGTAGGATCTTGGGTGGCTTTAATTTCTCCCAGACAGTTACCCTGTGATCCCAGAAGGCTAGAACATGCCAGCTTTAATAAATCTGTTGGATGATATGTTAGGAATTCTACTGGGCAGCCTATAGGTCTCAAGTCCCCGTTTTATAATTATTCTTTTATAACGTGCTTAATAACAACAAGTGGTTTCTAAGGCGGTTTCTGCGCACATGATTGGGAATTCGAACCTGTGTTGCGCTGCGTTGTCTTGCTTTCAAGACAAACGCATTGCCCCTGAGCTAGCTTTCATCCTTTTATTGAGTTTGGAGAGGGCTCCTTTGGAAATCTCTATGTGCAGACCATTTCATTTGCAATCCTCAATGTTCCCCGATAAAACTAAGATCTATTGTATTACAGGCGTTTCAATTGCCTTCCTTCAACAGAAACACTTATTGCCCAAGATGAATGTAGATTAGCAAACAAGGATTTCTGTTCCCATATGTTTTGCCTCGAGTGGGGTTAAAAGGAGAGGGGTGGCTATTATTTTCTGCTATGGGTCTCTATTTATTAAAAAGTGGATGAAGAGGCATCCTAAGAGCAATTATCTGTTGCTCAAGGGTCTTTTTTCTTATCTTTTATACACATTTATATTTGTTTAAGCTCAAAACGAAGAGCAAGACTGTTTCTTAAGGGCCTCTTTCGTATCATGGCTTCCTTTTCAGAGCAGGAACTAGTGGTGATGGGGATTTTAACTGTGTAATTTAATCACAAGTGGACAAAACTCGGTTCCCTTCCCAGACCAATCGGAAAAACATGACACATAGACAAATCCTCATGGACTACTCTTTGAATGAAGAATGGAGGTTCTTCCACCAAAATGACTTTAACCATTACTCCTATGTCCAAAAAGGTTTCTCTTGAATCAATGTGGTCCTGCTTTCCATGTCCCTGGTTCCAAAGGATCTGGCTATTTAAATAAACCAGAGATATCTTTCATATCATGCCCCAGTAATGCTCAAATTACGATTTCAGCCCCTCTCCCTACAAGCCGGAAACAACAGAGGCAAAAACCAATTATTTTCACAGGGATATATCATGATTAGAAAACATCACTCAGACACAATAGGCCGACACTTTCAAGAAAATTACATGGGGGACATAGATCTGAGGACAGCATGGGAAGCGGGAAGGGAGGTGCTATAGAACAAAATAATCAGCAAAACTACTGTTTTCATGAGGGCCCCACATAAGCTACACATCAAGCCTAGATGAAGACGTGTGAACACGAAAAAACACAGGTTCGCAAAAGGCTCTGCAAACTGCATGTGGCCAGAAACTGGAAACCCATCTAGCAGATTGTTCTGCACTATCCCTACTTCACACCAAGCAGACCTATTATTCAAAGGGTAATAAAGTAAATGGGACTCTGGTAGCCAAATTGTGAAAAAACATAACATTTGTAATTACATTCCTTGCCTAAAAGATGCATAGGGGCAATCACACTTTGAGGAGGAAAAAAAACAAATTATGGTAGCACGATATAATTTGCTCATGAGCGACTCCACCCTATATCTTAATGAACAAAAAGAGTTTTGGCCTCACTTAACCTCCCCTAAGCACATTTTCGATGATCAGGTCTGCTCAGGTCAGACAATCAATCAGGTGTCTCCTCATGATAAAACACCACAACCTGATGGATTTAAGAGTCTCTTTTACAACACTTTCTAAAACATCTTGATCTCACCATTAGCCACACTATTAAATACAACAAAATAGAGAAATGCCTCAAAAAGAGAAAAATGTCATATTCCCTCCCATCTCCCTCCTTCCCCATCAAGCATTCCCAAAGCCCTCGAAGCCCAAAAAATAGTGTACTCAAACAATACCAAGATACGCTTCCAAGGTAGATTTGGTAGCCTAACATTTACAACATAATATCTTTACAATGTTTTATAGGCTCAATGGATCTAGAGACAACAAGACCCATTCCACCTGCTGATGCAAAAGGTTTCACTTATTAACGAACTGCCACAATAAAGCAAGTGGTCCAGCTTTATCCAGGATAACTCCCTTTGTGTGTAATATGTTTGGTCTATTATACAGAAGACTTTCTGCCAAAAGTAGGAAATCAATCGGTATTACCACAGCATATTTATGAGGCACCTTTTCGTCCCACATCCCCGCCACCAAGTGGCAACCGCTGGCTGGCTGGTCTTCCTAGCTTATGTCAGTAACCGGTACACTCTGAGTAAAATGCAATAAGAGGTTCAGAGGGGATTCATGTTCCTCATTTATACCAACTGCTGACCATCCCCCGACAATTTACTGCTAGATCTCAGACTGCAGCAAGTCCCCAGATTTGTCCGACACTAACAGGCCGATTCATGTAATTCCTCTCAAAAGTGTTGCACGCGGCTGGCGCACAGCGTGCCCGTGCGAATGTCTGCGCCAGCCGCGTGCGATAAAATCAATTCCCGCGCACAGCGTATTCATGGATTCTCGCCTCCAAAAGCAGACGTGGCGCAGAGTTGCGCAGCGACCCTGCAGCAGCGCCAGTTACGCCCCCAAGAACGCCCTCGCGCAAGGAAAAGCCATCAAGATCGCAAAACCATTGCAAAGGGCTGCGCCAACACTGTACCAGTTTACCGGACTGGCAAAAGCGGGGAACGCGTATTACGGACGTCGGGAACACGCGTGCGCGAGAAGATTCACACACGATCGGGCCAGGGGGAGCGTGTGTGTGTGTATATCAGGGGTGCGCGAGAAGTTCTACACGCGAATGGCCTGGGTGCGTGTATTTCAGGGGTGCGCGGGAAGTTTCACACGCGATTGGGCTGCGTGCGGGTATTTCAGGGATGCGCGGGAAGTTTCACACGCGATTGGGCTGCGTGCGTGTATTTCAGGGGTGCGCGGGAAGTTTCACACGCGATTGGGCTGCGTGCGTGTATTTCAGGGGTGCGCGGGAAGTTTCACACGCGATTGGGCTGCGTGCGTGTATTTCAGGGGTGCGCGGGAAGTTTCACACGAGATTGGGCTGCGTGCGGGTATTTCAGGGGTGCGCGGGAAGTTTCACACGCGATTGGGCTGCGTGCGTGTATTTCAGGGGTGCGCGGGAAGTTTCACACGCGATTGGGCTGCGTGCGTGTATTTCAGGGGTGCGCGGGAAGTTTCACACGCGATTGGGCTGCGTGCGGGTATTTCAAGGGTGCGCGGGAAGTTTCACACGCGATTGGGCTGCGTGCGTGTATTTCAGGGGTGCGCGGGAAGTTTCACACACGATTGGGCCGCGTGCGTGTATTTCAGGGGTGCGCGGGAAGTTTCACACGCGATTGGGCCGCGTGCGTGTATTTCAGGGGTGCGCGGGAAGTTTCACACGCGATTGGGCCGCGTGCAGGTATTTCAGGGGTGCGCGGGAAGTTTCACACGCGATTGGGCCGCGTGCGTGTATTTCAGGTGTGCGCGGGAAGTTTCACACGCGATTGGGCCGCGTGCGTGTATTTCAGGGGTGCGCGGAAAGTTTCACACGCGATTGGGCCGCGTGCGTGTATGTGTGTCAGGCCTAGAACCACACAAGATGGTGAAGGAGGCCGTTGCGGCCCACTGCATTACGCCCAATGCCATAACCAGAGTTTCCCCATTTCAGCTGTTGAGAGGGAGAAGTGCTGCATCCACGCTAGTACCCCCGTGGCTACACCAAATCAGAGAAGGCAAAGACATTGACATGAGAGACATTGTGTTCCGCATGCAAAGGAACAAGGAAGTCATGAAACCCCAAGGCGACAAACGCAGGGCGGCCCATCGCACAGAAGTCAGTGAAGGCGACCTAGTAAAGATACGTCTAGCTCACAAAGATACCACTACTGGCTCCAAATACAACAGGGCAATAGAAGTGACCAGCAGGGGAACTAACCATGTCCACATCAGTGACGGAAGGGGTTGGAACCTGGAAAGAGTGGCCGTGTACCGCAAGAGGGCATCCACCGACCACCCTCCATGGAAACAGGAAGTGACCATGATCAATGGGGTTCGGTCAGCGATCCCAAGCATTCGGGAACAGAAGCTTCAGGAGAAAAGGATCAAAGGGAACATGCATGCATGCATGTGCCCCCCGCCCCAGTCCCGAGAACCACACTGGGAGGCGACACCAAAGGACCTCACCCCACCCGACACGCCTCGCATCACCACCCCACCAACCAGGACAGACCCCAACGGGAGTTCAGACCTGAAAGAAGTACTTGGACATCTACATAAAAAGGAAACCATTGAAAGCCCAGCAGGTTCACCGATTTCGTCATGAACTAGCAACTATCTTTTCCCACCAAAGGAGGTGTGTGGGGACTCCGCCTCTTGGGCGTGGGCGTGATCTCACGAGATATAAGGAGCGCGAAGTACGCAAATGACAGGAGGGCGGCAGAACTCGCCAGGAAGCTGAAGGAGTCAGTCAGGCCCGGCACTCCTCCTCCCTGATGGCCACAGTTGTTGCAGGGCCTGCCTACTGTGGCCCCAGTCTGCCAGAGCATAATACCAAGGCTGAGGGCAGCCTCCTGGGTGCTCTGGCTGTCGTGTGTGTGAATATAAACACACTCAGTTGCAGTGAAACCAACTGCATGAAATGGACAGTTCCAACAGTGAGTACTTACACCAGCCCTGCCCTGGACTTTGTTATACCCCCAGTTCCCATGTTACAGGGGGTGTCTCAATAAACACCCCATTGACCCTCAACAATGTCTTGTCATTTGCCGAGGCCACCACATCGTGTTTATCCATTTTTTTTTCTTCACATCTTCATGGCCACAGAGTGCATAGCACAGCCTTCACTGCTGTCTCTTGGCCCGGGATCACTCTGAGGCTGCCAGCACGGCCATTTTTCTCCTGATCCTGTTTTTCTTTTCTCTATTTCAAGCTCTGATCATGGAGCATTCTCTGTTTTTCACCACCAGCTGGCCCGGGATCTTTTAGGGAGCTAAACAACACAATGTTGCAGCCACGACAGAGCAGGTCATTCCATACCGCTCGGGGCATGAGCTGATCTCCTTTCCACTGGCAGACACGCACTGCCACCGGCGTCCAATGCCCAGCTGGGGCAGCCGCGCAACCTCCTTTCAGCTTAGTCCAGACCCTAGAAACATAAAGCAGGGACAACTAACCGCCTGCGGCCCAGAAACAAACAGGATGCCATGCCACAGGGGCCAGCGCCGCTCGTGGAGTGAACACACTTACCCATTTACTTTCACCCAACTCCGATCAAGGAGCCAGCTGGCCACTTACGCTCTCCCATGCGGGGGTCCTCACTGACTTCGGGGCGGCTGTGTGCCGACTCTTCAGCTCATTTCTTCTTTTGTCAAACACTGATCACGGAACAGACCATGGGCAGCTACAGCAGCCATGCGGGCCTCCAGACCTTTCTCCTCAATGTTGTGTCTGTCTCAGGGGCACCCAGGCCAGACACACTGGGGGCAACGAGAAAACAGTTTATGCTGCGGTCACACAGCATCCAGATAACAGGGGGGCACGCTGTTACGATCGGGTTCACCTGGTCAGACAGCCCCTGGCTCGGTGGGCATATGGGCTAGGGAGAACATGCAGACTGTGATCACACAGCATCATCATGGACACAGAGACAAGATACAGAGTTGCCACGCAGGGGCTCTGTCTGGAATACAGGGATGGGGGACAGAGTTGCCACGCTGAGGCTCTGCCATATTGTGAAGGGCTCTGCAGGGGCAGGCCCTCTGCATTGAAGGCTGTGCTGGCGCAGAAGGAACACGCAGCAGGCAGGGGTCTGGTGGAATTGACTGACGAGCCGGAAACCGCTCGTCCCTTTTACTGCATTGACACCACAATAGCCCTGAGCAGGGACTCCGCATTTCTTAAAGGGGAGCACAGCACACCTGCCTCGCTCCTCCTATCGTCGCATGTGGAAGTAGGGAATGGGTGACCAATAGTTTATTTACCCATTTCGATGCAGACCATCTTTTTTGGTAGATATTTTAAGAAAAAGGCCGGCGTACCATTGCTTCTCAGCTAAAAAAAAATGACCTATTAGCACCCCTGGCAATATTCTGGGGTGCTAACAGTCCTAACACCCATACAAACTGGCTTTCCCAGGTGGTAAAGGCACCAGAGACCTCACTTACGTGGTATCTGGGCCGTTACATTTCAGGAAAACCTGTACACTGTCAAGGAGGGGGACAACAGAATACCTGACAGGCAGATAAATGAGGATCAGAATGATTGACTTTTCTCACAGAAAGGGTTGTATGACCACCTGCAGGAATTACAGGGTTACCTCTACAACATGAAAAAGGGGGAGAAATTGGTGGGGTGGGTGAGCGGGAAGAAATGCAGGAAAACCCTTCACTGGCTCCCAGAGACCTGTGGCCTGCAGAGATTCCCACACACTACTCCGAATGCTCAGAATACACCAAAATAACCCCAGGGTTTCTCAGATATCATCTGCGGAAGCTTGGCCACAAGATTTCCACACTGCCGTTCAGTCCTGTAGCTAAAATGGAGATCTTCCCTAGAGTGCCCACACCTGAGCTCCACACACAACCCTGAGGTTCGGTGAGGGCAATGATGTTGGACAGACATCGGCCTTCTATTGTGCTTTGGAGCACCAGCACAGAGAGGACCACCCAAGATTAACAGGGCCCTCCTGTGTGAAGAAAGTTAGGTTGCTTTGAATTGAGTGGGTTGAAATAGACAAAGCAAGCTTCTTTATTTGAATAACTGGAGCGTTACACCAGGCTAAGCTGGCTGCCGTGGTATGAGGTGGATAGCCTCGGGTTCAATGTGGCTGTCACCATGGCAATGATGTAAACATATAAGCGGACGCAGGGCACCCAAAAGGCTTTCCGGTTAGATGCCTCGTGCTCACAATTACCATTAGGAGAACAGTAAGTAGAAAGGAGAATGGGGATTGTATTTGTAAATGAGTGATGAGAGACTTTTTAATTAAAAGCTACCAGCTAGGCACTAATGGGACATTCTGTTCCCTTAGATGCGCCGCAGATGAAATAAACGGACACGCTGTGAAATTTCAATCAAAGTACAAACCGATCAGAAGTCGGGTAAATTGGGGAATTACCGCTCCAATGTAAAAGTTTATAGTTTTTATTTTAGACACATGAATGTGGAGATACATCAGTGAGACTTGGAGGTGGGTGAAATAAATAAACACAAATGAGTTAATATTTAACGTGAACATGTAGAAAGGATATACTGTGGGGCATATTATTTATTTTTGTAGAATACAAGACATGAGAGATAAACATTGAGAAACTGCATCAGATTAGCCCAGGAAGAAGGATAAATTAGATATCTGACACGCGTCAGCACCAGCTTTTGAAAATGAAAATACTTTTTTTTGTTTTTTTTATGTGAATTAATCACTGATGTGGGTGTTGACAAACAATATTGGCACAAAAACAGTAAGATTAGTAAAATTACTGTATTTAAGTCATCAATGAGCTGGAAAGTTAGATCTGAATTAGAAGTGTCGCTTCCATTTTATTATTGTTTAAATGAATTTTGTGGTAATCAAAAATTATGTGGAAAACATTAAACATGTGTTATGAAAAAAAAAGATTACTTTCTGATGGTTTAATGTAGTAAAATTGATACACGAACGGTCTATTGGGGAGTTCCCCACCAAGAGTGCACTAGGATTATCTGTTAGCAGTTTATGGGTTTTGGGAGAATTGTTTGTTTGGACTCGATGAAGGAGGGCTTATCCTGGTGCACCAGAAATAGTCTAAAACATTGTTAAATGACAAATATAACACCAACATTATTCAAGAATTGCATTGTGCACCTCCTCTTTTTGTTTTCATTGAAGAAAGTTAGTGACCATACTGAAGATTGAATGGTGGCCATGCAGCCCAGTGTCCAGGCTGATTCCGACATCTTGAACACTGATTCCCCGGGCGGGTTCTACTTTGCCCGATGCCTGATTTCAAACACCAGAAGCAAGGCCAGTGGCAATGGATGGTGGCGGCCCAGGTCAAAGCGGTACAGGTATATTAACCCGGCACCCCCACCACCAGTCATGTTAGTACCTCGAGTCCACTGGGTGGGGTCCCAGTGATGGATTGGCAGCACTGACGCAGGTTGGTGGGTACTTGCGAAGCAGGTTTTCTGGGAGCTGGTGAAGGGAATCTATCGGCAGGTGGGACATTTACAGGCAGAAGCTTTTGAAAAGCATTGGTGTAGCTCCCCAAATTGTATTCTAGTAACCCTGAAGAATGAGAGGGGCTTGCCGCGGCCTCTCAGATTGCAGAGGTACCTAGAAGAAAATATCTGAGAGCCAGCTTTCCTAGCCTACCTGCGCCAGACGGCTTGGTGGATTGTAGTCCCACTATTCTGAGCGGAGCATGCATGCATGCAGGGGATGATGGTGCAAAGTCTGGCCCTCCAGGACACAGCAGAGCCCAGCGTGTTGGCTGTAGCACGCATTTCAAATGGACAATGTGAACTAAGCAGCACGGCGCAAGACACTGAAGGTACTAAGGCCATAAGTCCTTGCAGGATGGCGAGCTGCGCTTGAATGGCAATCTCAGGTTCCTTACAGCAAACAATTGGTATGCATTGATTCCATTGACCATAATTAATTTGTGGTCTTCTAACTTGACTCTTTTATGTCAACCTTTTATATATATTTATGTATGTGTGAGGGGGTAGTGTGTGTTGGGTGAGGCCAGGAAAGAAAGGGGCATGAGGACAACCACATTTAAAGAAAAATAAAAAAGAAATAAGTCGACTTAGAAGAGTCCAAGACCACAAAGTAAATGTGGTTGATGGAATCACAAAGAACCAAAACAATCACAGGCAGTAAGCGTTTAACATTAGCTCGTGCCCCTGTGAGTTATTGAGAACAGATAATTAGCAACTAATTCCATTATCCGTGACTTCAGGCGCATTCATCAATATAGATCCAGTAGAAGGATCTGGGCGCCCCTTAGTGAAATCCTGGCAATAGGCAACCCACAAAGGAAGCAGGTACAGCCCGCATAAATCAAACCATCCCTGCTTGGACTCTCTGGTGACTAAGGCCTAGTTAAATTGCTTGAAGGGGGGTTTGGTTAAAGAAACATAACTTTTGCCCGACATGCGTCCATAAGGCTGGCCTGGCACAAAGACATTGACTCAGTGAGGGTCATTTGACTAGGTGGGCACCAGTGTAGACACTCTTATATCCACGTATCCACTTTTCTTTCTAACTCATACCCATAAAGCAACATAATCGAGTTCAATGGCAATGGCCTGCAAACAGCAAAAATGCACCAGAGCAGCATATATACAAACACTCATGCAGGTGCAGGAACAAGCAAAGAGGCAACTGCAGTAATAACGGCCCAGGTACATCCAGTCCTTGGCCCTGCAGTCTAAACAATTAAACTCTCCTTCCACCAAGTCGGACCTACAGCAACAACTTCTAGAATGGAAGCAATGAATAAATGATACAGCTAAGAAGCTCTCTATGACTGCTACAGAACTAGATAAACACCTTTTGCTGGCAGCCAAACAGCTAGATACAGTGAAAGTCACCCTGTGAGATCAGGCACACAAGGAGGTGGCGATCACATGGAGAATGGATTCCATGGAGGCACAGATATAAGCGGTCCTTACTAAACAAGAGGATGCCTGAAAATCACACCAGATGAAACTGTATTAGAATCATGGGTATTTCAAAACATGACCTGGATTAGGATCTGGAAGAAGTTGGGCAAAGCACGATTCAGATCATTTTGACACAACTGCACACACAGAGTCTATGCAACGTTCCAGCAGAAAAACAGAACAGTTTGAGAATTGGGACTACCGCGCTCCGAAACAGTAACATTAAATAAAGATGGGGCTTCCCTTTTGAAACTTTTGTTCTCCCACAAAGGACGGCCATAATAAAATAATTGAGGAAGAACCAGCGGAATGGATGAACACAGAACCGGAAGGAGAGCCTGAAAGCAAACAAATCCCTTGATGTGCAACAGCCTACAGACCATTAGAGTTGCAGGAAACAATTAGTATGAGGAGGCAAAGGAGGTGAGGGAATAAGGCTCCTGACTGGAGCTGCAAGAGAATCCTATAGACAGAAACAGGAGCGACTTTAGGGATATTTTCTCCCTACATAACACACTTTTAATGGTGTATCTCGCTAGCCCCAATTGCAATATTGGTGATGGATGGTAAGGTTCTCTCTTCTGATCAGAATTGCATTATGGGGGTAATTTCAGGCTCAGGAATTTTGTCACGGTTTGTCTTTGAAGACAGGTAAAGGCGCCCTCCTTTAGCTTCAGCTCCTGGAGCGAAGATTAGGATGGATGATGGTAGGATCTTGGGTGGCTTTAATTTCTCCCAGACAGTTACCCTGTGATCCCAGAAGGCTAATGTTCAGAAGACATATTTCTATACATAAACTTTGGAACATGCCAGCTTTAATAAATCTTTTGGATGATATGTTAGGAATTCTACTGGGCAGCCTATAGGTCTCAAGTCCCCGTTTTATAATTATTCTTTTATAACGTGCTTAATAACAACAAGTGGTTTCTAAGGCGGTTTCTGCGCACATGATCGGGAATTCGAACCTATGTTGCGCTGCGTTGTCTTGCTTTCAAGACAAACGCATTGCCCCTGAGCTAGCTTTCATCCTTTTATTGAGTTTGGAGAGGGCTCCTTTGGAAATCTCTATGTGCAGACCATTTCATTTGCAATCCTCAATGTTCCCCGATAAAACTAAGATCTATTGTATTACAGGCGTTTCAATTGCCTTCCTTCAACAGAAACACTTATTGCCCAAGATGAATGTAGATTAGCAAACAAGGATTTCTGTTCCCATATGTTTTGCCTCGAGTGGGGTTAAAAGGAGAGGGGTGGCTATTATTTTCTGCTATGGGTCTCTATTTATTAAAAAGTGGATGAAGAGGCATCCTAAGAGCAATTATCTGTTGCTCAAGGGTCTTTTTTCTTATCTTTTATACACATTTATATTTGTTTAAGCTCAAAACGAAGAGCAAGACTGTTTCTTAAGGGCCTCTTTCGTATCATGGCTTCCTTTTCAGAGCAGGAACTAGTGGTGATGGGGATTTTAACTGTGTAATTTAATCACAAGTGGACAAAACTCGGTTCCCTTCCCAGACCAATCGGAAAAACATGACACATAGACAAATCCTCATCGACTACTCTTTGAATGAAGAATGGAGGTTCTTCCACCAAAATGACTTTAATCATT
This sequence comes from Ambystoma mexicanum, assembly GCF_040938575.1. Taxonomy (NCBI): domain Eukaryota; kingdom Metazoa; phylum Chordata; class Amphibia; order Caudata; family Ambystomatidae; genus Ambystoma; species Ambystoma mexicanum. Next base: position 891,601,600 of record NC_090931.1, read on the forward strand.
ACTCCTATGTCCAAAAAGGTTTCTCTTGAATCAATGTGGTCCTGCTTTCCATGTCCCTGGTTCCAAAGGATCTGGCTATTTAAATAAACCAGAGATATCTTTCATATCATGCCCCAGTAATGCTCAAATTACGATTTCAGCCCCTCTCCCTACAAGCCGGAAACAACAGAGGCAAAAACCAATTATTTTCACAGGGATATATCATGATTAGAAAACATCACTCAGACACAATAGGCCGACACTTTCAAGAAAATTACATGGGGGACATAGATCTGAGGACAGCATGGGAAGCGGGAAGGGAGGTGCTATAGAACAAAATAATCAGCAAAACTACTGTTTTCATGAGGGCCCCACATAAGCTACACATCAAGCCTAGATGAAGACGTGTGAACACGAAAAAACACAGGTTCGCAAAAGGCTCTGCAAACTGCATGTGGCCAGAAACTGGAAACCCATCTAGCAGATTGTTCTGCACTATCCCTACTTCACACCAAGCAGACCTATTATTCAAAGGGTAATAAAGTAAATAGGACTCTGGTAGCCAAATTGTGAAAAAACATAACATTTGTAATTACATTCCTTGCCTAAAAGATGCATAGGGGCAATCACACTTTGAGGAGGAAAAAAAACAAATTATGGTAGCACGATATAATTTGCTCATGAGCGACTCCACCCTATATCTTAATGAACAAAAAGAGTTTTGACCTCACTTAACCTCCCCTAAGCACATTTTCGATGATCAGGTCTGCTCAGGTCAGACAATCAATCAGGTGTCTCCTCATGATAAAACACCACAACCTGATGGATTTAAGAGTCTCTTTTACAACACTTTCTAAAACATCTTGATCTCACCATTAGCCACACTATTAAATACAACAAAATAGAGAAATGCCTCAAAAAGAGAAAAATGTCATATTCCCTCCCATCTCCCTCCTTCCCCATCAAGCATTCCCAAAGCCCTCGAAGCCCAAAAAATAGTGTACTCAAACAATACCAAGATACGCTTCCAAGATAGATTTGGTAGCCTAACATTTACAACATAATATCTTTACAATGTTTTATAGGCTCAATGGATCTAGAGACAACAAGACCCATTCCACCTGCTGATGCAAAAGGTTTCACTTATTAACGAACTGCCACAATAAAGCAAGTGGTCCAGCTTTATCCAGGATAACTCCCTTTGTGTGTAATATTTTTGGTCTATTATACAGAAGACTTTCTGCCAAAAGTAGGAAATCAATCGGTATTACCACAGCATATTTATGAGGCACCTTTTCGTCCCACATCCCCGCCACCAAGTGGCAACCGCTGGCTGGCTGGTCTTCCTAGCTTATGTCAGTAACCGGTACACTCTGAGTAAAATGCAATAAGAGGTTCAGAGGGGATTCATGTTCCTCATTTATACCAACTGCTGACCATCCCCCGACAATTTACTGCTAGATCTCAGACTGCAGCAAGTCCCCAGATTTGTCCGACACTAACAGGCCGATTCATGTAATTCCTCTCAAAAGTGTCGCACGCGGCTGGCGCACAGCGTGCCCGTGCGAATGTCTGCGCCAGCCGCGTGCGATAAAATCAATTCCCGCGCACAGCGTATTCATGGATTCTCGCCTCCAAAAGCAGACGTGGCGCAGAGTGGCGCAGCGACCCTGCAGCAGCGCCAGTTACGCCCCCAAGAACGCCCTTGCGCAAGGAAAAGCCATCAAGATCGCAAAACCATTGCAAAGGGCTGCGCCAACACTGTACCAGTTTACCGGACTGGCAAAAGCGGGGAACGCGTATTACGGGCGTCGGGAACACGCGTGCGCGAGAAGATTCACACACGATCGGGCCAGGGGGAGCGTGTGTGTGTGTATATCAGGGGTGCGCGAGAAGTTCTACACGCAAATGGCCTGGGTGCGTGTATTTCAGGGGTGCGCGGGAAGTTTCACACGCGATTGGGCTGCGTGCGTGTATTTCAGGGGTGCGTGGGAAGTTTCACACGCGATTGGGCTGCGTGCGGGTATTTCAGGGGTGCGTGGGAAGTTTCACACGCGATTGGGCTGCGTGCGGGTATTTCAGGGGTGCGCGGGAAGTTTCACACGCGATTGGGCCGCGTGCGTGTATTTCAGGGGTGCGCGGGAAGTTTCACACGCGATTGGGCCGCGTGCGTGTATTTCAGGGGTGCGCGGGAAGTTTCACACGCGATTGGGCCGCGTGCGTGTATTTCAGGGGTGCGCGGGAAGTTTCACACGCGATTGGGCCGCGTGCGGGTATTTCAGGGGTGCGCGGGAAGTTTCACACGCGATTGGGCCGCGTGCGGGTATTTCAGGGGTGCGCGGGAAGTTTCACACGCGATTGGGCCGCGTGCGTGTATTTCAGGGGTGCGCGGGAATTTTCACACGCGATTGGGCCGCATGCGTGTATTTCAGGGGTGCGCGGGAAGTTTCACACGCGATTGGGCCGCGTGCGTGTATTTCAGGGGTGCGCCGGAAGTTTCACACGCGATATGCCGCGTGCGGGTATTTCAGGGGTGCGCGGGAAGTTTCACACGCGATTGGGCTGCGTGCGTGTATTTCAGGGGTGCGCGGGAAGTTTCACACGCGATTGGGCTGCGTGCGGGAATTTCAGGGGTGCGCGGGAAGTTTCACACGCGATTGGGCTGCGTGCGTGTATTTCAGGGGTGCGCGGGAAGTTTCACACGCGATTGGGCTGCGTGCGTGTATTTCAGGGGTGCGCGGGAAGTTTCACACGCGATTGGGCTGCGTGCAGGTATTTCAGGGGTGCGCGGGAAGTTTCACACGCGATTGGGCTGCGTGCGTGTATTTCAGGGGTGCGCGGGAAGTTTCACACGCCATTGGGCTGCGTGCGTGTATTTCAGGGGTGCGCGGGAAGTTTCACACGCGATTGGGCTGCGTGCGTGTATTTCAGGGGTGCGCGGGAAGTTTCACACGCGATTCCATCAGGCTACGTGTATTACAGGGGTGCGCGTGGAGCACCACACGCGATTTCATCAGGGTACGTGTATTACAGGGGTGCGCGGGGAGCACCACACATGAATTGCACGTGTGGGTCCTCCCAGGTGTTCCCTCTACACCCTCCACGGCCCCTGCAGGTGGCTCACACCACAGGGGCCTACCCTGCACATGTCCTGCAGGCACCCCATCCACCATGGCCATGCCCCCCAGCCAACCCACATGTCAACTTGCACTACTGCCCACCAACGCATGTCCCCCTGCACCCCCAGCCACCAGGGGCACCCTCCACCAGGCCCCCACCCATGTCTCCCACCCCCCCACCCCCCAGCACTGCGGGGCACCTGCCAGCAGGCCCCCACCCATGTCCAACTCATGTTCCCCCCTCCCAGCACTGTGGGGCACCTGCCAGTAGGCCCCAACCCATGTCCAACTCATGTTCCCCACCCTCCTACCCCCCAGCACTGTGGGGCACCTGCCAGCAGGCCCCCACCCATGTCCAACTCATGTCTCCCACCCCCCCCACCCCCCAGCACTGTGGGGCACCTGCCAGCAGGCCCCCACCCATGTCCAACTCATGTTCCCCACCACCCCCATCCCCCAGCACTGCGAGGCACCTGCCAGCAGGCCCCCACCCATGTCCAACTCATGTTCCCCACACCCCCCACCCCCCAGCACTGTGGGGCACCTGCCAGCAGGCCCCCACCCATGTCCAACTCATGTTCCCCACCCCCCCACCGCCCAGCAGTGCAGGGGCACCCTCCACCAGGCGCTCGCCCATGTATCATCCATGTCCCCCTGCACCTGGGTCCCAACAATCCCCAATCATGTCCGTAATGGCCATCCTCCCCTGCCAAAAGGCCCAACCAACTATCACATCCACCCACATATCAAAGGCAATTACATGTTACACACCCAATGTAAATAATGCAAATGAACACATGTCTGTCACACACAATGGCTGCAAGTGAATGTTAAAACACCCAACATGACATGCATGAAAGCAATGAGATGATATGACACATTGGAGGATGAAAATAAAAATGTATTGAAAATCAACTTGAATGGAAATAAAATGAGAAAAACCACAAAGCAAAACAACCAAAAGAAGATGAATGTCCATGAAAAAAATCAAAAACACACAGCACAATCAAAATGAATGGTGTCCAAAGTCACAGTCAGAAAAGTAATCCAAGTGTAAATGATAAACAAAAGCCATTGCTCCATGGCGATGAAAAAAATCCAAAAAATAAAAGAATCCATTGAAGAACTATTTACAAGATAATCCCGGGTCCATGAGCCCAACCAAATGAAACCTAACTATGACAACTAACAAAAAACTGAACAATATACAAAAATGTGGCACATTGTCCAATCGCAACCAAATAAAAAAAAAAATTAAAGGAAACCTAACACTAACTATATAACTATATACAAAGGCAGCGGGCAAGTCCAGCGGCTCACTTCGTGGTGTTCAGGGCCAGGGCATCATCGAACTCCTGTTCGATGTCCCGGAGGCGGTCCTGTTCCATGGCCCCGAGGGTCCGCAGGGACGACGCCGTCTCCTCCTCCAACCTCCTGCGGATTGCCTCGAGGCACTCGGCCCGCCTCAGGGCCCTCCGCATGGAGTTCTCCGCCCTGACCATTGTGAGCCGCGCCTCTTCCGCACGCCGCCGCTCCGCACCTATATGCTGGCCCAACCGCTGCCACACGGAAGACACTTCCCGTCCTGGGTCCTCCTGCCCTCCGGCCGATGCCTGCCCCTCCGATGTTGATGGCCCCGAGCCATGATGCCTCCCACGTTGACTCCGCTGCTGCCTCCGACGCCACTGCCTCTGCCAGCACGACGGCATCCAGGCTGATGGAATCCACCAACGCCGTCGTGCACGTGCCCTGCCTGATGATGCCGGCACATCCTCCATCTGCTGGGGTACAGTTGCTGTGGTGTCCACCCCTGCTGGACCTCTGACTCCCGACTGTGGCAGGGATGGGATCCCCACCAAGCTGGCTGCATTGGTCAGGGCAGGTCCACAGGGGGCCCTGGTGGCATCTGAGCCGGAAGACGGCAAGGAGAACGACTGGCGTATAGTCTCCACAGAGGAGGAGAGGGCAGCCAGATTGGCCGACACATGCAGGAAACCCCCGAACATGGACGATCCCAATTGGGCCACGTCGGCACGGTGCTCTTCGTGATGACGTGCGTGCTCCTCCTGGGAAGCACGCACGTCATCACGAATCACAGCCGTGCGCATCGCGACCCCAATCAGGACCTTCTCCATACGGCCAGGGGTCCCCTCGTCCGCAGGTGGAGGGGAGTCAGATGACATGGACATCCCCTCTACCTGCGGACGGGCCTGGGATGGGGCATCCCTGCTGGTGCATGGTGGTGCACCCACAGGGTCAGGGACAGCGACATGCACAGGCCCCTCCACGGTGACCTGTGCTGCCTCCTGCCCCTGCCCCTGGACTGCACCACTTGCACCAGCAGGGATGCCCCCACCAGGACCCATGTGCGCCTCAGTGGCAGCCTCCTCCTCCTCTGTGGAAACCACCAACCTGGATGGCTCCTCACCGTCTTCCGCCGTAGCAGGCCCCTGTGGGGGCTCACCCACCCCTTCCGCTGCAGCCGTGGGGGCATCCCCGCCGCCTTGCTCCACAGCGCCGTCTCCGCCCTCTTCTTCACTAGCCGCTGCGTAGAGGGAGACATAGAACACAAGCATCAGGGTACTGTACAATGGTCCCCTAGACAGGAAGCAATAGCAGATGAGTGCCACTGTCAAAGTACACTTCCATCATGTCCCTCCACAACACATGTGTCAGTCCAGGCAAAACACACACAGTGACAGTCATGGTGCATGCCATGGACATTTCCATACATGTCCAATGGACTCTCGAAACATACAATGTAATGGAACTCACATGTATCGTGGGTCATGCCTATCACATGCACACACTTCACCTCAGTCACATCCATCTGGCCCCGTACACCCCAATCACAGTGGATACAAGGATGACTAGGCTGCATCAATGAATCTGTAAATTGTCACAGACATGTGTCATGCATCCATGGCATTCACAAGTCACAGACACGCAGGTCAGGCACACAGACATGGATACCATATATGTACCTGGCATCAGCACCCATCCCTCACCCCCACCCATGTCCAGGAACAGAGACTGCCATGCTCCCATGTGTACAATCTGCATAGGGCTCCCCATGTCGCATTTAAACACATGCAACAACCGTGCGGTTCACACATTACTGGTCGCACATGCATTACCATGATGTCCCTGCACACATACATGCGTACATGGCCTATGTCACACATTCAGGCAAGTATCAGACAACCAGCACACTGCAACATGCCCTGTCTCACACAGCAATGCTTGGCCACTTACCGCTCAACTCCAGACGGGTCTCCCTCTCAAGGACCTGGGCGTGGAGCGCTGGGTGTACGCGTTCCAGGACCCTCATCTGGATGGAACTCATGCGGCCCCGGCCCCCCTCCACGAGGCGCCGGGACTTTATGAGGGTCCTGGACCTCAAGTCCTCCAAGCCCTTCTTGACCTTCTGGAGGGTGCGGGTTGCCACCCCCTCCGCGTTTATGGCAACCACACAGTCGGCCCAGATCCTCTCCGGTCCTTCCTTGTTGGCGCGGGACGATCCGAAGAGGGCATCATACTGTCCAAGGACTTGCTCCACCAGGACACTAACTTCGGTGGCAGTGAAGCTGGTGCCCCTCTGCCCCTCTGGCCGGGGGTTGCCACTGGTGTCAGATGTTGATGTGCCCGACATGGCAACCCCAGGGGCAGGAGTGAGTGGGCAACTGGGTCCTGGGGCTGGGCTGTGGAGCGATGTTATCCGAGTCGGGAGTCTTCTGTTCCAGCAGGGGTGGACACAGCAACTGGACCCCTGCAGATGGCTGATGTGCAGGCACCAAATGGCAGGGCACGGTGGCAGCAGGCAGGCAGGCAGCAGCAGATGGCACGTGGGAGGCTGCTCGGGGCACTGGGGGGCAGTAATTCGGCCTTCTGGGCAGGAGCGTGGTCTTCCGTGTGTTTTCGCGTGGCCAGCTTGATACGGAGTGATTTGACACGTGAAAATCATGCACGTCAGCGTGAAATTCGAGGAAAGGGGCTTAGCGCGTAAGCGCGTCAGCACGCGTACGCGATTTCATTGGACCAAAGGCCCTTACAGCGTAAGCACGTCTGTGACGTTTCGCGCACGGGCGTTGCCCTGGTAGGGCTTGGAGATCCCGCGTGCCTTTACACTGCTCTGTACGTGCTTTTCGTGCGGTGCATGTGTTTTCCATCAGTTGGGGTTCACACGCTATTACTTCACAGCGGGTGTTGGCTGCGCGTTCTTCTACACGCAAGGCAGACGGTGAGTGGTACCCCGCTCCCCCCCAGGCCCAATCGCGTAAAAAACTTCACGCGCACCCCTGAAATGCCCGCACGCAGCCCAATCGCGTGTGGAACTTCTCGCGCACCTCTGAAATACACGCACACGCTCCCCCAGGCCCGATCGCGTGTGAAAACACCCGCGAGCCCCTGAAATACACGTACCCCGCTCCCCCAGGCCCGATCGCGTGTAAAAACACCCGCGAGCCCCTGGAATACACGTACCACGCTCCCCCAGGCCCGATCGCGTGTGAAAACACCCGCAAGCCCCTGAAATACACGTACCCTGCTCCCCCAGGCCCGATCGCGTGTGAAAACACCCGCGAGCCCCTGAAATACACGTACCCCGCTCCCCCAAGCCCGATCGCGTGTAAAAACACCCGCGAGCCCCTGAAATACACGTACCCCGCTCCCCCAGGCCAATCGCGTGTGGAACTTCACGCGCACCCCTGAAATACACGCACACGCTCCCCCAGGCCAGATCGCGTGTGAAACTTTGCGGGCACCTCTGAAATACCAGCACGCAGCCCAATCACGTGTGAAACTTCACGCGCACCCCTGAAATGCCCGCACACAGCCCTATCGTGTGTGGAACTTCTCACGCACCTCTGAAATACACGCACACGCACCCCCAGGCCCGATCACGTGTGAAAACACCCGCGAGCCCCTGAAATACACGTACCCCGCTCCCCCAGGCCCGATTGCGTGTAGAAACACCCGCGAGCCCCTGGAATACACGTACCACGCTCCCCCAGGCCCGATCGCGTGTGAAAACACCCGCGAGCCCCTGAAATACACGTACCCCGCTCCCCCAGGCCGATCGCATGTGAAAACACCCGCGAGCCCCTGAAATACACGTACCCCGCTCCCCCAGGCCCGATCGCGTGTAAAAACACCCGCAAGCCCCTGGAATACACGTACCCAGCTGCCCCAGGCCAATCGCGTGTGGAACTTCACGCGCACCCCTGAAATACACGCACACGCTCTCCCATGCCAGATCGCGTGTGAAACTTCGCGCGCACCTCTGAAATACCCGCACACGCTCCCCCAGGCCCGATCGCGTGTGAAAACACCCGCGAGCCCCTGAAATACACGTACCCCGCTCCCCCAGGCCCGATCGCGTGTAGAAACACCCGCGAGCCCCTGGAATACACGTACCCCGCTCCCCCAGACCCGATCGCGTGTAGAAACACCTGCGAGCCCCTGGAATACACGTACCCCGCTCCCCCAGGCCCGATCGCGTGTGAAAACACCCGCCCAGGAAAATCGTGTGAGAAACTTCTCGCGCACCCCTGAAATACACGCGCCCAGGCCAATCGCGTGTGGAACTTCACGCGCACCCCTGAAATACACGCACATGCTCCCCCAGGCCCGATCGCGTGTGGGCCTTCTCGCGCGTGTAGGACTTTGGCGCACATTTTTTTCCTGCGCAGGGACGCTACCGCCTGCTTTCGTGTGACGGACATGTATGGGCCTGTGCGCGTCTTTGGCCGTGCGCTGTTTTTCCCTATTCGATTCCATGAATACGTGTTGTAGGCGAGCGTGTGGGCGTTCTGCGCACTTGCCTCCTGTACTTCCCCCGTGACGCCCACATTTTCACGAGTTGTTCCCCATTCTGCGTGTGGCGCCCCGTGTTACGCCTACTTTTGTTATGTGCGCCACGCTATGTGCGAATTCGCTGTGGCCTTATCGCACGGCGTTCGATGACCTGTGCGCCGGCGTGCGCCAGCGTGCGCCGCGCACTTTTTCAGCGCACATCCCACATTTCGCGTGTGCACGGACTTCCATGAATTGATGTGTGATGTTTTCTGTGCGATAATCGCACTTGCACTGCGATTTCCGCTATTTCTCTGCGAATCGCACGTTTTCGCACGAGTGCGCCGTTTTTTCGGCACACATTAATTCCATGAATTGGCCTGTAAATGATTAGCCATTGAAACAGCTTAATATCCTAGTATGACTGAAAGGGTGAGACCATGCAGCCTCTGTAAATAATTATGGTTGTGTGGCTTTCAGACACTGTCACAGTTGTAAAAACTTCCAAAAATCTTGCCAAGAATCCATGGAACCCCCCCACAAAGCAGTGTGTTAAAAGTGAAATCCTCAGAGACCACCAGGGGGTGCGGAGCATGTTGGACGCGTAAGACTCGCGCTCCTCCAACACTGCAGGGCCTAGTGTGCTATCCCAATCCCCGGCCGGGATTTTCGTTTGGCACAGGCGAGGATCCGAACCCCATGGGGGTTGCCCAGCAGATCGAGCGAGTCCAGGGACTCAGCACGGCCTAGACCCGGACCGGGGCCCCAGAGAAGCATCGCCAGGAGAACGCCCGCTTTGGAGCTCCTCGCACAGCTGGGCCCCCGGAGACAGCTCACCCCACAGCGCCACCGGTCGCCGTGAGGACCGCAGCAGGGCCGTGGTGTCGGGACTCCACCCCTCGCACCCACAGAACAGACTTGGAGATCGAGGGCAGGGGGTGGCCCCCCAGTGAACATAGCCTCGACCTGAAGGCGCCGTGGCAAGAGCCCCAGCGACACTGGGTGCCGCACGGGCCCGAGGGCAGAGTAGGGCCCAGCCCGGACCCCCACCACCGAGAGACCATCCGGAGCTGGGGAATTGAGGTGGGCTCCCTGCAGGCCCCTAGGAGCCACACACTGGGCTTGTGACAGGGGCACTTTACCTCCTTAGCACGGACGCCCAAACAGAACCCCGCACACAGCAGGGCCAACCGAGGACAAGCCCGGGCCTGCGTTGCAAGCCCGGCGGGCGTGACGGACGCACGGCGGGCCTCAGCAGGAGCCAAGAACAGGTGAGGAGATAGTGGGGGAAGCGACACGGAGAGGATATATTGGAGAGGACCTGACCCACCCTGTCCCCCCTGAAACCTCCCAGGGCCACGCCTGAGTGATTCGCCCCTCATAGAAAGGGGGATAAGTCGACCTCACCCCCTGCAAGCACCCGGGCCTCCCTCAGACCAGACTGCAGAGGCCCACCCTAAGAAACGGGCCCCAGCCCCAAGTACTGTGATCCACAAGGAGTCCCGGGCCCACACTGGGGCCCCCACCCAAGAACACAGTATCCCAGAAACAAAGAGGGATCAGGGCCACCAAGCGGACTGGCGGGGCCAGGCCAGGTGTGTCCACATAGCGCCCCCACACCAAGGTGCATCAAAGAGGCAGAACCCTGGAGCAGACCCCACCCACCAGTGCAATCATCTCTCTCCAACGCTTTCGCCGGTTGCACACAGCCCGAGCGAAGTTCACAGAGCCACCATGCCCACAGGAAGCGACCCCACTTCGGCAGTACTAACGAAGGACGATATCAAGGACATACTCCAGGAGATAAAAGCAATCCGAACGGATATACAAGCCTCAATAGTAGATCTCAGAGGGAGAGTGGACAACCTGGAGGAAAAAAATGGAAGGAATGGAAAATAACCACCTCCAGACCGTTCTCTTGGACATGAAGGACGAGGCGAGGCTAACAGACCTAAAAATGAGAGAGGAGGATATAATCCTGAAGATGGACGACCTAGAAAACAGAGAACGCAGAAATAATCTGCGCATTATGGGCATGACTCAGCAAAGAGGGGAGACAGCAGCCGACGTGGGAAGGAACTTCCAAGGCCTCATAAACCAACTCTTCACATTAGAGGGGGGCAAGGAAGTCCAGCTGGAAAGAGCACATCGAGGGGAAGGTGGTGGAGGGGGGGCCCAAGGTCCATCGTTGTGCGCTTCCTCCGCTACGGAGAGAAAATGGAGGTTCTGGAGAAAGCAAAAAAGGCTGGAGAGCTTCATTTTTGAAGGAGATACAATCAGGATCTACCAAGACCTCTCAACCCTCACGCTCACCCGCAGAAGAGAGTGTCGTCCACTCACCCAGTGGCTCACTAGCCAAGACGTAAGATATAGGTGGTCTTTCCCTTTCGTCCTATCCTTCGAACGTGCTGGTGTGGACTACAGAGTGACTAGTGGCAAAGAAGCCACATAAGTGCTGCAGGTGCTCAAGGGAGACATCCCGGAGGAAGGAAACAAGTTGGGCATACAGGCAACACCGGACACCAGGAGAGAACCAGAGGGCCCCTGGTCTACAAAGAAGAAGACAAAGGGCAGAAGAAAATTCAAGAAACTAAACACCCCCACGGGTGATGCTGGAGAGGACTAGGTGGATAAAGACTCGCCAACAGAGAATGCAAGGGCTCGAGTCAAGCAACCCCGGCCGGGGACACAGAGCTCGCCAAGGGAACTGCGGTGGATGGACATGTATTCACCCTGGTGGCTTGCCCGTTGGCAGGCGTCACGAAGAGGGGAGGAGGAGGGAGGGGGTAAGGGGGGAATTGGGGGTAGGGATTCTCGGACTCAGCATCGATCCAACTTCATATGGGAACGGAGCAGCCCTCACAGGACCGGGAAGACAATGCACTCAAAGCAGAGAACCAATGGCAGACAATGAAAGGAGGGGCCGGGTCGAGACACTTAGGATAGGCTCCCTCAACGTTAAGGGGCTAAACTCCCCAGCCAAGCGCTCCCTCCTGGGGAGGGAAATGAAGAATGCCAAATTAGATGTCCTCTTTGTCCAAGAAACGAGAACGGTGAAGGGGGAGGAGAGGGCCATCCCGGGATCGCAGGTGGGCCAGACCTTCTGGACATCCGCCCATACAAAGAGAGGTGGAGTCGGCATCATACTAAGTAGGAACCAGAGGCTCACTGTGGTAACCAGGTGGGGAAGGGAGGACGGGAGATCCATGGTGGTATCGGGTATCCTGAATAACTCCAGATTCACCCTAGCAGTCATATACTGCCCCAAAGTGGGCCAGATCGAATTCATTCAAGAAGCAATGGGAAAGGTAATGGCCAAAGCTGAAGGGCTTCTACTCCTGGGTGGAGATTTTAACATGTGGGCGAACCGGGAGCTGGACCATAGTGGAGAGGCCATTCCGCAAGCCAGCGGAGGGGCACGGCCACAAGGGAAATTCCAGGACCTTTTGTGGGATCACGGGTTGGTGGACATATGGAGGGAGCTACATCCAGCCGGAAAGGGATACACCTTCTACTCTGCAGTCCATAGCACTAGGACGAGAATAGATGATCTCTTCATAGAACACCAGAACACGAGCAGAGTAGAGGCTTGTGACATCCGCCCGGTCAGCTGGTCGGACCACGATATGGTCTGGTCAGACCTTAGCATATCAGGCCTGAAACCCAGGGATTCCCTATGGAAATGTAATGACTTCCTACTTCGGGACGTGGTCTTTAAGGAGGAGATGGGAAAGGCGATTAGAGAATATTTCGAGCTCAATGACACGGGAGAGGTTAACATAGAGACAGTATGGGAGGCGGCTAAGGCAACTTGGAGAGGCAGATTGATTGGTGAAAGGACTTCCAAAAAAAGGCTTAGGACCCTCCTGGCTCACAGATTGCGGTCAGAGATTATAACACTGGAGAGGTATGAAGGGAAGGGAGAGGAGGAGAGGGAGAGGGACCTGTGCAACGCGAGAGGTAAGAGGCTTGAGCTGAGAGAACTGGAGATGGGCAAAATCGTAGCGGGCCTCCAACACTTGCGTCAAAGATATTATGAAAAAGGCAATAAGGCCAACGCCTTGCTGGCGGCCAAACTCCGAGGCCAGCGGTCGGACAGAGGGGTGGTGAGAATTGCAAGCGGGGAAGAGGGGGAAAGATCCGATTCGGAAGGCATAGCAGAGAAATTCGCCGGTTTCTACGAGACCCTATATGGGAGGGAAGGGGAGGCAGAGAAAGAAGCATATCTTGATGGGGTTACGCTCCCCGTCCTCGGAACCCCGGAAGCATCTGCCCTAGATGCCCCTATAACGGAGGAGGAGGTACTTAAGGCAATATCAGGACTAAAGCTGGGTGGGGCCCCAGAGGAGGATGGGTTCACTGCAGGCTTTTACAAGACCTTTGGGGGCCAATTGGCGGGGTTCCTGGCAGGCCTATGCACTAACATCATGATGACAAGAAGGGCCCCCTCGTCCTTCGGCAAAGCATTAATTACGGTGATCCCGAATGTGGATGCAAAACTATTCACCAGGATTATTGCCACGAGGTTGGATGGCCATATGCCGGGACTAATCCACTCCGACCAGGTGGGCTTCATTCAGGGGAGACAGGGGGCGGACACTCTCTGTAAAACTCGGCATGTCATGAGGGAAGCAGCCCCGAAGGGGGATAACCCGGTCCTGGTGGCCATCGACGCTGAAAAGGCGTTCGACCGGGTGGACTGGGGGTTTTTACAGGGAGTTCTCGAGAAAATGGGTTTCGGTGTGGGGATCAGGCAAGCCATTAAGGCCCTATATGCAGACCCATCAGCTAGAGTTACGGTTAATGGGCACCTGTCACGCGTCTTTAGCCTCCAAAGAGGGACGAGGCAGGGCTGCCCCCTCTCACCACTCCTGTTCGCCATGACCATGGAGATACTCGCGGAATACCTCAGAGGTTCCCCGATGGTACGTGGTATTGTCGTGGGAGACCGGACCTTTAAACTCTGTCTCTATGCAGATGATATTCTCCTACACCTGAGGGAACCTTCTAGATCAGTCCCAGCCGCACTACAGGTTATAGAACAGTTTGGCCGCTTCTCAGGTTTCAGGGTAAATATAGGCAAGTCGATGATCTTCCCCTTCACACCAGATGCGGAAAGGAATCTGGTCGAACTGGCTCCCCTGGGCCTCCAAATCTGCACTGAAGGGATAAAATACCTGGGGATAAATATTGTTAGACCCAATGAGGACTTGAGTCAGGCAAACTACCCCCCACTATTTGACAAACTATTCAAGGACATGGAGGGATGGGGGAAGGGGCACATTTCATGGATGGGAAGAATAAACACCATAAAGATGAATCTCCTCCCCAGGGGACTATATGTCTTCCAGATGCTCCCTTTGGAGGCCCCGGAAGCCCACCTCAGAGAAGCCAAAAAGCGCATAATGAAATTCATATGGCAGGGCCAGAGACCTAGAAAGGATATGAGACCCTCACTCTCCCCAAAGACAGAGGGGGGGTCGCCCTCCCAGACCTGCGGACCTACCACAGAGCGGCCCAGCTTAGGGCCCTGGCCCCTCACCTTAGAGAGGATCCCAGCAAACAATGGGTCTACCTCGAAAATGTTCTTTTGAGTCCAGACACCGTAGGCAAATGGTTATGGGTCCCGATGAAGAAACTCCCAAGAAGAATTAGGGATCACCCGATACTAGGAACAATGTGCAAGGCATTAGAAGGGAAGGGAAAAGGGGGGAAGGTGACCAGATGGCCCTCCCCTCTGAGCCACATTTGGTCTACGCCAGTGCTAGAAGAAATCCCAGGCCACGAACACTACCAGTCTTGGTTCGACGCAGGCCTCTGTAGGGTTGGCCAGCTGGTGAGGGAGGATTTGTTCATAAGCATTCAGGAGCTCGAAGAGGCCCTGGGAATCGGCAGGCTCTCCCCGCTGCTTTAGCTACAACTCAAGGAAGTCCTAATGAAACCGAAACTAAAGCCTTGTTTACAAAGAAAACTCTCCCCAGTTGAGAAAATCCTAGACACCCATGTAGACATGAAAGGGCTCATCTCACTCCTCTACGGAGCCCTCTTAGCCCCTCGGGAGGGAACAACCAAAAGCCTTAGAAGAAAATGGGAGAGGGACCTGGGCTGCGGAATTGGGGATGGTCTCTGGGGGGCGACTCTGTAGCAGGTCATTTAGAACATCGATCTCCTGCCAATATAAGACGCATGCCATCAAACTCCTACACAGGTGGCAGTACGACCCAATCTCCCTCTCTAGGATGTTCCCAGATGTGGTACAGTTGTGCTGGCACGGATGCGGGGAAAAAGCCAACTATTGGCACATGTGGCGGTCGTGCAGGAAGGTCCAAGCCTACTGGTCAGAAGTGCTCAGCTGGCTTAAGGAGGCGGGAGAGGGGGTATTCCCACAAGACCCAATTCTGATATTATTTGGTCTGCAGCAAAAAGATGAACACTGGGAAAAACTACCAGATCTCACACACTCCCTACTGTTGGCAGCCAGAGCGGCCCGGGCTAGAACATGGAAGAGGGCTGCCCTTCCCACGAGGAGAGAATGGGTGACAGTGGCCAAGGACATCTACTTTATGGAAAGACTTACGGCAGCATTACATGGTTCAAGTGCCCAGATAGAGACTGACTGGCTCCAATTCAATGAGGTGTTTGCCAACACGGAGGACTCGCCCGGAGGTCCCCAGGGGCCCTTGACCCGGCCCGAAAAAATGCCTTGGCATTGAACAAATTGACTCTGAACCTGGAGAGTCGGTTAATCACTGACGGTCTTGAGACCGGTACGGAGCTGCCCCAAGTTGTTTAGTATGGTTGAGCTGATCGAGTGTCCCGAGACAATGGGCTAGTGTCATGATGCCTACCCCCGGGGACCCAGACCAAGTCCAGCAACCCCGGAAGCAGGCATCAAGTTATTCTAAGCAAGCCCAACAACCCCTGCTAGAGGCTATTTGGGTGCAGTCCTGGCGCCTATGGCGCCAGGCTCATATGGAGAGTCAGTCCTGGTGCCATAGGCGCCAGGCTCATAGATTAAAACTTACCTGATGCAGACCATGCTGCAAACTCACCTGATGCAGACCATGCTGCAAGAGCTCCAAGCCAAAAGAGGCTTGGAAGGGATTACTTTACCTAGGGACTATTTTTTTACTCGGGTGGGGCTGGGGAGGAATACTTACCTGGGACTACTTTGGAGGCTATTTAAACCACGCCCGAAGAGCAGCACACGCTTCGCGTTATTCTGCATCCAGCAGCGTAACGCTCACCGTGCCTGCAAGTCTGCATCCAGTCTTCTGCCATGCCCGCCTCGAGTCTGGAGCTCCGAGAAAGAAGGAGAAAAGGTTAGAACAAGAGCAATACCTTTGATCCTTACCTGAATTCCCGATCCATCGTGCCTTCGAGCTGGAAGAAAGAAGTTATTTTATGCGCGTCGCCTCGCCTGCTGCATTGCCGTGCTGAACTCACCAGCCTTCACAGCATATTCACATTCCACCTCATCCTTCTGCATGCTCCCACCGCACTCTGGCACCTAAGGGGAAGACAAGAACAGCAAGGTGAGCCAAGGGAATACACAGAGGCAATATTAGTTACCCCCATAGACTTACCTGATTTTACCACCGGGGGTACTATTCCTCTTCACAGGTCGGCGCAGCTTCCACTGCATCCTCGCTGAACCCCGGCCCCTAAGGGGAAACAAAAGGACAGCAAGGTGAAACAAAGGTACAAACAAGGGGAAACCTCCTCACCACAATAGACTTACCTGATTTTACCGCCGGAGGCATTATTACTTCATACTTTCTCTCAGCGCCTGAATAAGGGAGAAAGCAACAGGTTACATATGGACATTATTTTATCGAACTGTGTTGGATAATATAAATCCTTACCTGAATATTACCGGTTGCCACGAGGAACTCTTCGCTAGGGTCAAGCTGCAACCTGCAAGGAATCGGACAGAGTGAAAGTCAGACAATTAAACTCTTACGAACTACATACTTACGGCATCTTGCCGGGAATCTCAGAGTCAATATTGTTCTGGAACTCACCAATTCCTTCGAGCCAGTGAAGCAACTGGTTATCTATGCGCCCCTGCACTCAATGCAGGATGGAGAGCTCATCTTTCCAAACCATCAGGTGAGACTCTAAGAGGGGAAATCAAAGGTGATCAGTGGGGAGATCAGTGGGAGTGGGGGGGGTTAACGCTCAACTCCACGGGTGGTTAATTCCCTTTCTTCATTTGCAGAAGAATATTCCTACGGGCCAAGCAAACGAAGCTAGGTGGGCCAGTCCAGTCCGTCATCTCGGCACTACGCGTCACATTGGTGGAGACAGCGGCTGTCCAGTTCAGATCGACGCCCCTGTGGGAGCCAGGTGAGCGTAACAGCTAGAGGGGTGGGGGGAGGTTGGGTGTATACATTAAGGGACAATGGCTTACATTTGGATTCATTGTGGGCATGTGCCCAAAGTTTATGTTCTGGAAAACCTTGCTGTTACTTTTAAAAACCAATAAAAATTGAATAAAAAAAAAAAAAGTGAAATCCTCTTCTCACGCCAGAAACGCCAACAGATAAGGGTTTGGCCTATTCACAATAAGTTGTTATTCCAAATCAGTGCTTTAAGTAAAATGGATCGAAAGCCGTGTGTCGCAGCAAAGAATAGGCTTGAATTCGAAGCAAGACCAAAGAGGTTGTCTGGTTTGATGTCAAAGACTGGAAGCAGCCAAGAACTGGTTATCAGCTTGTGAAGAACAGTATACATGAGAAACTGAGGCTTCCCTTGTTAAGTTGCAAAGAAAGAACACCATGAGTGTCAAGTTTCTTCATTAAAGACTATGAAATGCTATTATAAAAGCAAATTCACTGTCTCTCATCACTTGAGCTGGAGATGAAAATAGAGAACATGGTGCACCAGACTGAAGATAGCGAGTGGCTGCACTCCCTTCTATTCCCAGAGGCGAGAAGCTACTACAAGGCTGGGTTCAAAGACAATGTGAATGGCAGAAGGCATGAGTGATGAGAGATATTGGGTTAATTGGGTGTGGAGATATGGTCAATCAGCAGCTCGGGTATCAGCTTACATGCTGCTAGAGCATCGAATGTTCCAGAAGGGTACAATCATACAAGCGTGCCAACCAATTATAGAAGGCCGTATAACAAAGAGCTTTAAAGTTTGAGAGCCAATGAAGTGTTGGGTTTCTAATTGCTGTTGAAGATGACTTGTACTATGACTTGCACTTAGGGAGGGCATAAGTGCTCACCTGACTATAGGGACCCAATCACGATCCTATCCCATATAGAAGGTATACTTAGACGTTCCCCTTGAGCCAATCACAATCCTATGTACGTTTTCTTAGTTTGCCATGTAGGATAACGTCATGAATCACAGGTTTTCGCTATATAAGTGTGATTTTTTGGATAAACTTTGAGATTATGCTGTGCGACGTCCATTGATGTCCATTGTACTCCCCGTTTTAGACAATTGAGAATAGAACAGTGTTATTTGCCAACTTCCTGAGTCGTTCTTACTGCTTTGTGTATGAAGTTTCGTCCCATCCATAGTGCGATGTGTTACCTTGAGTAAAAGGGCCTGTAGGGTTCACGTGGTAGCATGTCGGATGGTTGACAAAAGACCCATCGACCTATAGACTCCAGTGCTTCGACCTATCGAGTGCCCTTCGCCATCTAGCGGGAATATGGTGAGGTTTCCTGTGGAGAGCAGCCGATATAGAATTCTTGCAAGAAAATTGATGCAGGTGGGACGGGTCCCTCTTTCACAAAATCCCTCCTGGTTTCCACAGGCGATTTGCGGACGGAAGGCGATAGTGGTTGATTGGAGAGGGGAGTCGATACCGAAGGCCTCGAGCTGAAAGAGCAAATGGTGAGTAGACCAAGCGGACTGGCAAATTAAGGGGATGGGATTGTGGTAAAGTGTAAACGAAAAGTGTTTTAAGAGATAAATCCCCAAAAAAACCTGGCCCAAGGGGGCCAGTAGAAGTAATTATACACTTCAGTCGGAGTAAACTAGGCGGCGCAGAGGACAGGTCCCTGTTAGATGATGACTTACACCTTGTGATCAAGGTATATTTAGGGCCAGAGATAAGGCATTAAGCGCTGAGGATTAATGTAAAAGAGTCGACTGTTATGCGTCTGTTTTAACTGAAGGTATCGAATAGCGACAATGTTGTAAAGGCAATTAAGAGAGAAGTTGCGAAAATATAGCATTGGTCTAGAGAAGTTGTCGGTACCCACTTAAGTTAGACTGAGATTATTGGAAAATAGAGGGTTTGAGAGGCAATTTGTTGGAGTGCGTTCATGTTTGTTGTTTTTATAAACGTGTTCTTTTAGTAAAAACACATGGTAAGTATTGACAGTCGATTGAGACTTGTCACAATGGAAGATGTTACTCCTTTGATGCACTTGTGTAAAACCCTGCCAAAACACATGCCCAAGCTCAAACAGTATAGTGCGGAATGGGTGAAAGGCATGGCAGATAAGATGTTCATGGCGTGGCCACAAGGGGGATCTTTGGCAAAAGCGGTATTGCAACACATGACCAAATACTTGCACGCTGCGTACACAGGAAGGAAATTAGAGAAGATGTTAGCTATTTTAGAGCTTTGGAAGATGTACCTGGAAAAGAGAGAGGATCTGCCTCCTGACGATTGGATGCTTAATCAATGTAAAGAGGAAGGTGTCAAGCCTTCTGCTCACCTTGCCTCGCTTGAAGTAAAAAGCGTTATTACAGGAAGTGCAGGATTGTATCCATTGAAGTAACTGAAAGTGGCAACGGGGTATAGTAATCCAATATATGAACCCCCTGCTTATAGTAGTGATGATAGTCCAGAGGAGACTACGAGAAAAGAGGAGACCTTTAAGGCCTTACAAAACAGGGAAGAGAAAGGTGAGCAATCGAATGTATTGACAGACATAGAATGGGAAATCAAGAGGTGGGAAGGAGAAAAGGATAAAGCTGACGAGGTAACGCTCATACAGAACGAATGGATGGGAGGACAGATATTGCTTGAGTTAGATGGGAAATGCATCGAGGAAGTTAGGCAAAGGGAAGATCAAGACGAGCAAAATAAAAAAGACAGGGAACGAGAAAAGAAAAAGAAGATGAGCAGAAAAGGAAGAGCCGACAGTGGCAAGAGCAGCTTTATCAGGAGGAGAAACAAAAGAAGAAAGGGCAGAGGAACAAAGAAAGTATGATAATAGACAGAGGGCACTGAAAGAACGGGACAGACCGGACAGAAAGAGAGAAGAAGAGGAAGCGCTGAAATTAAGAGGTAAGAGGATATAGAGACGAAAGGAAGAGGAAGAAAGAAGAGCAGAGGAAAGGAGAGAAGAAATGAGAAAGGAAGAGGAAAGAATTAGATGGGAAGCAAGAAAGCAAAAAGAAACAGATAAAGAATTAGAACGAAAAAGGAGACATCGAGAACACGAAATTAATTGCATTCAGAATGAATTAATGGAGCCAACCCCAGAGATACGATGGAGCGACATAGAAGAGTTCCTCCCGTCACAATGAGCAAAGTCAGGACCATCTAGAATTAGATTAGATGAACTTCAATATAGGAAGCATCAGAGATAGAATCGATAAAGCTAATCAGGATCTGAGAGCAAAAGGTGAATAGAGAAGCCTAGAACAGGGGGATCGATCTATAATCTCCCAATCACGAGGCGAAGAAAGAATCCCACTCGATCCTGAGCATAGAGCTCTGTCTCTAAGCATGTTAACTTTAGACAAAGGCGAAAGAGAAGAGAGCCATACTAATTGGGGACTAGATATGTCAGACGAAGAGAGAGAAACCTTACGTGGGGAGGAGGGAAGCAGTGCATGCAGTCCTGAGGGATGTCTGCAAACAGACAAGGGAGTATGATGGTCTGATCTAGAGCAACCTAAAGATAGAACGCCAGATCCTACAGCATGTCCAGAGCACCCTAAAGGACGAAGTTTAAAGCGAGAGGGGGGAATCACCGCCATATGTAAGTCGGTTAAAGTCCCTACCAGGAAGACGGCGATCAGGAACCATTGTCCCTACTATGGATAGGCAGACGATGGGAGCGAATTGTGGTATAGGGTTTACACAGTTTCCCCTATTGGAGAAGGGAGGGGCGGGACCACAGTATATTCCGTGGCCACAAATGAACAAGGATAATTTAAGGTGCAAACTCCCCAGCTTAATGGCGGGTGCAGGGAAATGGATTTATGAGTTAGAGAAAATGACCAGAGGAAATACCCTGGCAATAGGTGGACAATAAGGGTCTACTAGCAGCTATTCTTGGGGAGAGAGCAAATTACATTTGGGTGAGAGCAGGGTATGCGAGTGTCACAGGCACAAAACACGGCGCACAATGGCGCGCCATTTAATAATTGTAGGGCAGATGATGTTTGGAGAGCCCTTAGGGTACAATATCCTGACGTATCAGATATGGGTGCGATTATGACACGTAAGATGAAAGATGATGAAGATCCGATTGCTTACATTCAAGAAATTCAAGAGCAATGGTCTCTTGACACGCGCGAGCCGTGGAGTAAAACAGTGGCAGTATTTTACCACATGTTGTGTCAGGGACTGCCTGAAGCAGTGCACAGGCAGCTCAAGGAACTAGTGGGGATGGAAGCAAAACCGTGGCCTGAAATACAGTTGACTATACTACATCACTGTCGGCTGCTGCAGGAGAAAAATAGGAGGCAAACCTTTTTCATTTTAAGTTGACACTGGGGCTACTCGTTCATGTATACGAGAGGGAAAATATACAATGTCAGGAAATGCCATGAATGCTCAAGGCTTCTCTGCAGCTACAAGTCAAGTTCCTTTTACTGATGAATTACCAGTCTCTATAGGAGAATGTGATATGTCTGTTCCATTGTTGTATTCATGGCAGACACCAGTTAATATTCTGGGAAGAGACTTAATGACTAAACTGAATATGACAATTTTTTCACTGATGAAGGTATAGTGTGCTCCACTCTTGGGATACATTATATGAATGTGGGCGAGTTCATATTGGCATTTACAAGGCAAATGGCTCTGTGTGCCGATAGAACCAGAGGTTTTTCTTTATGGGGGGAGCATTCTGTTAACATGGCTACCTGGTTTAGTGGGAAAGACTATGAGAATACCTAATGAGTTTTTATTCAGACCACAGATATGAGTGAAGACGGGGAGCAGACAATCCCCATAGAAATGGATGCAGTCATAATACGAGGGGGCATGGCAATGCTCGAAGGCACAGATGAGGAGGGTAGGCCATGGAGAACAATAATTCCCATTGGGGAAGAGTGTAGATTAACTGACATCACTGATGATGACATGTTTAGAGATGATCCAACAGATGAAGTAATATTTGTAATAAGCATCACGTATTGGATCAGGATAGAGGAAAGGGAGATCCCGCAGCGCATGACCATAATGCGACAGCGTCAAGCCTTTATTGATGAAGACTTGCAGAAAGTGTCAAGTATTTTATGGTCTACAGGCCCTTATGATGTAGGCCTATTAAAGGGAGTGGGAGAGGTTAAAATAAAACTGAAACCAGGAGAAATGTTACCTCGAGTAAGACAATACACTCTGCCTCAAGAGGCAGATGAGGGGATTTTTAAGACTATCTCAGCATTAATGATCAGGGCATCCTAGTGCCATCAGAGTCATCGTGTAATACAGCGATGTACCCGATTAAAAAAATCAAAGGGAGGGTCGTGGAGATTTATACAATATATCAGACAGATTAACCAGTTTGTAGAAGCAGAGTTTCCTTTAGTGCTGTTTTCGTATTCATACTTCGAACTTATCCTGCTATTGTTTGGCATAGTGTCAACATACCTACTTTTCTGCATGATCCTAAAATTGGCCCTGCAATAAGGAGGCTGCTCACAGCGATAATTGAGCAGATCCTACAGTTACCTGAGCATTTAACAGACTTGCCTGATTAAAAAGGTTTTTTCTTTCTTTAAAGTAGTACACAGGCATAATGAGGAATGCTGAGCATGATGCGATTTTCGAGAAAATGGGCAAAGCCAAGAGGTTCCAGAGTGGCAAAAGTGGTGGGGTTTCACATATTTCATATATGTGTTTACAATCAGGCATTGCGCCACCCTGTTTCTTCTGATTTATTATTTTATTGATTCAAAGAAGGCAGAAATTCCTTTGATTCTCACTACTCCAGGAACTACTGTTGATATACCAATTAATAAAGAGGCAAGACCTTTTGTGTTATCCCCCCAGAGCATGGTTGCTTTAGAATTGTTTCTGTGGGCAGCAACCATGTTGTTGGGAAGGGGCAAAAGGAGGAAGACAATGAGGGGATAATTATTTGGACAGCACAGCACAGCACATTTGGATCATAACATGTGGCATCAGCACATGAAACAAGTAGGAGAGAGAACATCCAAGGAGGGTTGTTGCGTTTGTGCTCTCATACCGTATGCCATGAGTGCTGCCCGAACTTTCATTACCAGAGAAATTCCAGAGTATGATGCCAGACGCCTTGTGTACCTTGCTGCTTGTATGACCCGAGGACAATTTCAGGGAAATTGGGCCACTTTGCAATGGAGATTGAAATGGTAATTTCCGTTTCAAGATGAATATATGAAGACTACACAGATGGAGAAGGAGCCTGTGTGGAAAAGCAAGATGCTCACGTATCCTATGGCAGGACAAGATGAAGTGATCGTAAAAGAGATGAGGAAGATGGACATTCCTGATAAAACAGAGACACCTTGGGCACCTAGATGTTGGGAGCAGTCTCAGATGTTAGTCTATGGATGAGTGAAAACCAAGAAGGGATGGGAAGAAGGGCTGATGTCCTGCGCAGCTCACATGTTGAAGTCAGACTACATGCGAGAAGTACAAAAAGTGAATGATGAATGCTTAAAGTCGTGGGCTGAACATGCCAAGCTGCTAACGTGGGTAGAAGATTAATCAGGTCCACTGATTGTGATCCCTTTGACAAATGAGACACTGTGCTTCCAAAGAGAGGGAAAGAAGCATGTGGGAACTAATATAGGTTGCAAGACTACAGTTGATGACTCCAAAACGGGAGCAGGAAAGGCTGTTTTGATGGATTGATACTGGGCCTGTGGACCCAGAGCTTACATGAAGCTGCCTAAGGATTGGGGAGGAACTTGTTCCTTAGTGATTATTCATGTTCCAGCATGTGAAGAACAGTATACGTGAGAAACTGAGGCTTCCCTTGTTAAGTTGCAAAGACAGAACACCATGAGTGCCAAGTTTCTTCATTAAAGACTATGAAATGCTATGATATGAGCAAATTCACTGTCTCTCATCACATGAACTCAGGATGAAAATAGACGGAGAGCATGGTGCACCAGACTGAAGATAGCGAGTGTCTGAATTCATTTCTATTCCCAGAGGCGAGTAGCTACTACAAGTCTGGGCTCAAAGACAATGTGAATGGCAGATGGCATGAGTGATGAGAGATGTTGGGTTAATTGGATGGGGAGATATGGTCAAGTTCACCCACCAGCACCTGAGGTACCAGCTTACGTGCTGCTGGAGCATCAAATGTTCCAGAAGGGTACAAGCGTGCCAACCTATTACAGAAGGCCGTATAACAAAGAGCTTTATAGTTTGAGAGCCAATGAAGTGTTATGTTTCTAATTGCTGTCGAATATTACTTGCACTATGACTTGTAGTTAGGAGGGCGTGTGTGTGCACCTGACTATAGAGACTAAATCACAATCCTATCCCATATAGAAGGTATACTTAGACGTTCCCCTTGAGCCAATCACAATCCCATGTAGGTTTTCTTAGTTTGTCACGTAGGATGACGTAATGAATGACAGGATTTTGCTATATAAGTGGGATTTTTTATGATAAACTTTGAGATTATGCTGTGCGACGTCCATTGATGTCCTTTGCACTCCCTGTTTTAGACAACTGAAAATAAAACAGTGTTATTTGCCTGCTTCGGAGTCGGTTTTACTGCTTCGTGTAAGAAGTTATTTACCATCCCATCTATAGTACGATGTGTTACCTTGAGTAAAAGGGCCTCTATTGTTCAATAATAGTAAACAAAAATAAAATACAATTGATTATATCATTCAATATCAAATATTCTGAAATATTAAAACCACAGACAGTATATCAAATTAAAGGTAAACACCGTATTCCCATGAATTCAAATATTAGCTTATATTATGCCATATATTCTGTCTAGCTAGCAAAATACCACTTGATCATTCTTGCTCTAATGCTCTGATTTCTCTTTAGGCATTGGGAAGTCCCTGTACAGACAACACAGATTGGGATTGGTAGCAGAAAATGTGTTGTCCCAGTGTGCTGACATGCTTTTTTTCTGAACATTGGGAAGAGATAGTTTGCCCTTAATGCGGCATAAAGTGGAGAGAGAATAAAGTGTTGATTGCTTTCTTCATTTGCTTGGCAAGATCTACCATTTTCATTCCTCAGTTTTCCCACTTATTCCCAAAGGACCGCAAGGGTAAAGTCCCTACACAAACCTTTAGAAAAAGCAACGCAGTCTCACAATCCTCTATCAATGATAAGTACTGCTCTTGACCCAAGCTCAGCTTTCTATCTAGGTACCTAGTCAGTACACCTGTACACGGTCCGTTCCCTTGATTGCCGTCTTTAATAATATACCATCATTTTGGCACAGGTTTTGGTACTGCCATACGTAATCCATTTCAAACACTTTTGCCAGTTTCCATATGTATCTGAACATGGGGAGTTTTTTCCAACCCTGTTGAGACAATAAGTCGATACATGTGTTTCTACATGGACACAAATCATCTTTGGCCCATCATCTACAGGAATATAAGAGGCATTAATTAAGCTTCATAGGAAATTCCATCAACCCCCAGTTCAAACAAGAGGCAAATTTAGTGTACTCATTGGGAGGTTGAGTTTGTTTTAATAAGTAGAGCTCTTTTCTCTCTAGACATGCCAAGTTATCATGTCCCCAAATCTCTGCTCGTGGTGTGCAGCAGATTGTGGTTTGACACAATAAACTTCCAGGGCTTGAATGACAACTTTCCACCGAAAAGTGCACCTCCATTCTCACTTTTTAGAATTTGTTTAGTCCAAAACCCCTTCTTGTCAATGCAAATGCCTAAATAATCGTAATAGACACTGCTTTCTAACATAGTATGTCTTAGATTCAGCTTAAATTCACTCATCTTTTATGGCCAGATTTATTGATTGGTTTTTTAAATATTAATTTCCAAACCCATGAATTCAGAATTGATGTTGAATGCAGTCAAAGCTTTCTGTAAACTTCATTGGGTTTTGCTGATGTGGACTACATCATCTGCAAAAAGCAGGCTGCCAATTGGATCCCCTCCAAGATGTGGAGCATCCATGCTTAAAGCGCTCAGAATATTAGCCAGTTTATTAATATATAGGCAGAATAAAAGTGGGACCAAAACAGAGCCATGCCTAACACCTCTAGTGACAGAGAATGTTGATGTAGTTTCCCCCCCTGTACCATATCACACCAATGCATGGTTATGATTGGTGAGATCGTACTTGATCTCTCTTCTGCCTTTGACACGGTCAACCATGCCATCCTGCCCAACTGTCTCTGTGATAACCTGGGTATCACTGATCAGGCCCTGGCTTGGCTGACTTCTTTCCTCTCTGATCCACCCTCCCAGGTCCAACTTGGGTCCTTCCTCTCCTCTCTCTCTCTATCTCTACCTGTGGTGTTCCACAGGGG
Organism: Ambystoma mexicanum; assembly: GCF_040938575.1. Classification (NCBI taxonomy): domain Eukaryota; kingdom Metazoa; phylum Chordata; class Amphibia; order Caudata; family Ambystomatidae; genus Ambystoma; species Ambystoma mexicanum. The sequence continues at coordinate 891,628,169 of NC_090931.1, forward strand.
TCTAACCTCTCTCCCTGGCTGTTCAACCAATACCTGGCACTTCTTGCTCACCGCATTGCTGCTCTCTGCCCCAACTTTCAGTGCTATGCGGATGACATTCAGCTCATTTTCAGGCTCCCTTCAGCTACCTCTTCTCCTTCCCTCATCTCAGACTGTCTGTCTGCTATCCAGGAGTGGTGTGCTGCCAATGATCTCGGTCTTAATAACAGTAAGACTGAGATCTCCTCATAGGCACACCTGCTCCCTCCTTTCCTGTCACTCTCTGGCCGGCATCTCTTGGCCCTCTACCTGCTCCCACCTGTGAGGCTAAAAACCTTGGGGTCATCTTCGACTCAACACACTCCTTCTTGCCTCACATCTCTGACGTCTCCAAGAAGTCACACTACCAGCTGCACTTTCTCACAGGTATTCTTCCTTTCATCACCTTCCCCCGGAAGCTCTCTGTCTTCGCTCTAGGCTGGACTACTGCAACAGCCTCTTTCAAAATCTGCCTGCCTCTACACTCTGTCCTCTGCAACTCATCCAAAACAGGACTGCAAGACTTGTCCTTGGCCTCAAGCCCAGGGATCGTATCTCTCCAGGACTTAATTCTCTGCACTGGCTCCCAGTGGCTGCGAGGATTAAGTTCAAAATCATCTGCATTGTCCACAAGGCCTTCTGGGGCCTGGGGCCTCAATACCTTCAACTCTCTCTTCCTAAATATCTTCCTTCTCGAGCCCTTCGCTCATCCGCCTCCAACTCCCTCAGGGTCAGTCGCTTCTCCAAGCAACGAGTTGGTGGTAGATCTCTCTTTGTCGGCTGGGGCCTCCCTCTGGAACAGCCTCCCTGCCTCTCTGAAACTTGAGGAGAACTATCACCAGTTCCGGAAGCACCTCAATACCTTCCTCTTTGCTTCTGCGTTCTCTCCTCTGCTGAACTCCTGGCTGAATCTGAAATTGCACTGGTCACCTGGCTACCCTCTATTCTCGGGCCCCTCCCCGTCAATTGCACAACTGCACTGCCCCCCTGCTTACCCCGTGCACTCGGGGGCTGTTTCTGTATCCCTACAGCCCCCTACCAGCACCTGTCACCTGATGTCTGCACTTACCCCTGCACTTGCCACCACTTGGCTGCACTTCTTATTTATTGGTTTTTATTTATTTTATTATTTTATGTACTGCACTGCCTCCTCCTCTTTTCCCTCGCACTTTTCCCTTCCCCCCCTCCCCTGCACTTGCGCAATCTCAATTGTCACCTGGCCTAGTAGATAGTTGTTTCTGTCTTCCCTCTGTTCCCCCTCCCTTGCCTCGTTGCGCTTTGAAACACCTGTGTATAGGCACGTTATAAATGCCATATCATCATAAAGGTTCGCTATAGCAGTAATCCGGTTTGCTATCAAACCTAATGCGCGAAGAGGGTGCCATAGTTCTCTTCTTTGCACTGCACAAAAAGCAGCCCAGAGGTCAATGAACATCAAATATAAAGGCTGCTCTTTTAAAATAGTAATTTTTTGATGCAAAAAGAGTAATAGGAGCACCTGGTGAGGTGATTTGTACTTGTGCCTAGTCTGAACCATGCTTGTAGATTAATTTTCTAGTTGGTGGAGTAATACTTGCCTGTATATCTTTGCATTCACATCAATTAATGAAATGGGTCGATAAGTATCATTGCGTTCCCGTTTTTGCATAGAAGGGAAAGATCCCAACACCTCTCCATGAGTCATGAATTTGATCTCTATCCTATATGCCGTTCTACAATTTGCACAAAAAGGGGATCCAACACCAGATTCACATTGAAATAGCTCTGCTGGCAGTCTGTCTAACCCAAGTGATGTATCAGGACGTGCTATGAATAAAGCCATTTCTACTTCTCACATTGGAATACCTAAAGAAGGAGAAATATTAGATAAATTCCTATATTTTCTAGGCAAAACATTATCATTATCTTTGGTTATGAGAATGTCAATTTTCATAGAATTTTCCATTGTGCCGTAAGCCAATATTTGGTAACTATCTTTATTGGTATTAAAACTTTTTAAAGTGTCCCACACACACAATATTTGTTGTTTCTTTTTTCTTAGATAACACATTTTTATATTCCTTCCTCAGGTCTCTAATTTTAATATTTCCTCTCTGTGATACATCTCTTTGCGCACTAATAAGATGGGTTTTACAAAGACTGCCCTCCTCGTCAAACCAGCCATCACTGTAGGTATGCTCTTCTTTTATTGTTTTAAATGTAGTTGTGAATAGGGGTTTTAGAGATTCACTAAGTGCTCTATATATGCTGTCTGAAGTGATGCTAAAATTGGTTCTAAATTACTGTTTGAGAACAGGTAAGATTGCCACATAAACATCAGGAACTTTGTTATTGGCAATAACAGCCTATTTTGCTTTAGTTCTTGATTGAGCTATTATGATCTTTCTTTTAGAGCATCTGTCTTCATCATATAATTGTTGCTAACTTGGTTTCATAGGGCTTGTAGGGGATCATGACTGCTCTTTAATATTGGAATGCCTTTAAAGAACAAGTTACTTTCTTACCTGGTAATGTTCTTTCACTGGTATGTTCCGACGACGTATTCCACATCTATGACAGGTAATCATCACAGCTGTGCTGCTTCGGAACATTTTCTGCGTCCTGCGTCGATGACGTCGATACGCTGTCCTCAAGGGCCTCTGTCGTGCCGACGTCACCGGATGTTATAAGTAGGACGCACGACACCCATAGTCTCAGTTGTAGTTTTTTTCCCCAGAACGTGTGGCACCAATCTTCTGCCAGTATGACTACAGAAAGCCTTGTGGAAACGTAAGCTGCAATCGCATAAGAAATTCTGTAGAGGGGCAGGCTGGGAGGGTTCGATGTGGAATACGTCATTGGAACATCCCATCGAAAGAACGTTACCAGGTAAGAAAGTAACGTGTTCTTCGAGGAGATTGGTTCCTCCGACGTATTCCACATCTATGACAGACTCCCAAACCAGTACCAACGTATGGAGGTGGGAAAAGAATGTAGAATTTTGAAATGCCCAATTAAATTGCAGAATAGAGGACCGCCTTACCAAAGGCCAAATCTTGCCGATGGATAGAATCCAGGGAATAGTGACTTACAAAAGTATGGACATTGGCCCATGTGGCTGTTTCACAAATGTTATGAATGGGAGCACCCCTCTGCAAAGCAGTAGAGGCAGCCACACCCCTAGTAGAATGGGCCCGTAAGCCTACCGGAGGGTCCTTACCCGCCAGGCGGTAAAATTCAGAAATTGTCAAGATAATCCATCTAGACAAAGTCTGCTTAGTAACAGCTTGTCCCAAACCCCTTCCAGCGTATCCTACAAAGAGCTGATCGTCCACTCTGACCCGGGACATGCGCGAGATGTAGAAACTTAAAGCTCTCCTAGGATCCAAACTATGGAGCCTCTCCTCTTCCTTACCAGGATGCGGAGAAGGATAGAACACCGGAAGAAGGACCTTCTGGCTTAAATGAAATTCCGACACCACTTTCGGAAGTTGGCTTGGCGGATAGTGCCTGCAACTCACTCACTCTGCGGGCGGAAGTAACCGCAACTAAAAATACAGTTTTAAAGGTCAACAGTCTCAAAGGACAAGAATTTAAAAGGCTCAAACGGAGCTCCCATTAGGAATTTTAGAACGAGGTTCAAATCCCAACCGGGCACCTGGAAAGGTGACGGTGGGAACACATTAGTGAGCCCTTTCAGAAACTGAGAAATCAAAAGGAATCTTAAAATAAGAACACTCCTCAGATGAGCGCTTAAATATGGACAGCGCCGCCAGGTAACCTTTAATGGTACCCACTTGCAGGCCCTTGCGGGCTAACGAAAGCAAAAAAGACAGAACCACAGGAATGGCACATGAAAAAGGATCCACATTCTTAACTCTACACCATTCGCAGAACTTTCTCCAACGGCAACGGTACAGGGATTTTGTTGCAGGCCTTCTGGCCGAAAACAACACCTCCATCACGTCTTCAGGGAGGTCCCAATCCTTATACCTCAACCTCCAGAAGCCAAGCATGAAGGTTGAGGGACTTGACCCCCCTCCCATGAGAGCAGATTGTTTCGGTAGGGAAGACGGCGTGGAGGGCAGATGGACATGTCGAGAAGGACCGGGTATCACATTCTCCTGGCCCATGTCGGGGCAATGAGGATCATTCAAGAACCGAACCTCCGTAACCTCTGCAACACTTGCGGAATGACGGGGACTGGAGGAAACGCGTACAGCAGTGGGAAGGACCATTCCACTACGAACGCGTCCCCTAAGGCTCCTCTTGGAGGAAATTACAGCAAGCAGAATCTTTTGCACTTCCGGTTGACACTGGTGGCGAAGAGATCCACTTGTGGGGTCCCCCAAAGACCGAAGATCACCAGGAGAATCTCCTGAGCCAGCTCCCACTCGTGAGAGACTGTGCTCTGCCTGCTTAGAGCGTCCGCCGCCTCGTTTTCGTTTCCGGCCAGATGAACTGCCGAGATCGAAATTTCCTGCTGGATGGCCCAGAACCAGAGCTGCATCGCCTCTCTGCACAGAGGGAGAGACCCTGCCCCCCCCCTTTTTGTTGAGGTAGTGCATGGCCACTGTATTGTCCGTCAGAATCAGGACATTCTTCCCCCGCACAGATGGCAGAAAAGGCTTCAGGGCTAGCCTGACGGCCCTCAGCTCCAACAGATTGCTACGGAGTCTGGACTCTGACGGAGACCAACGACCGTTGACTGTCAACTCGTTGGCATGAGCTCCCCATCCCGTGAGGGATGCGTCCGTCACGATCGTCACCTCCGGCCAGGGTAGCCAAAATGGAGCCCCCTTCATCAGATTGCCTTCTACGGCCCACGACAGAAGATCCTGGGCGACCGAGGGCGGCACCTGAACGGGATCCGACATCCTGCCGGATAACTGTGACCACTGCATCTTGAGAGCCCACTGCAGAGATCTCCTCTGCAGCCTGGCCTCTGGCACCAGGAGAATGGAGGATGCCATGAGGCCGAGCAACCTCAAGAACTCGAACGCTGTGAGACTCTGGGCATGTTGAAACTTACTCACCATCTGCAGAATGTGAGAAGCCCTCACCTGGGGTGGAAAACACAGCCCCAGGGATGTGTCGAGCACTGCTCCGATGTACTGGAGCCGCTGGGTAGGTGTAAAGTGGGACTTCTTTAAGTTTAGGGAGAAGCCCAGCCTGTGAAGGGAGTGGCAGGTGACTGACAGATGATCCAGGACTTGCTCGGGAGAGCGCGCCCTGATCAAGAAATCGTCCAGGTAGGGGTAGACGTGAATGCCCCGATCCCTGAGATACACTGCCACCACCACCATGAGCTTGGTGAAGACCCTCGGGGCGGAGGTCAATCCGAACGGAAGGACCGAAACTGAAAGTGCGAGTCGCCAACCGCAAACCTCAGGTACTTCTTGTGCTTGGGATGAATCGGCACATGAAAGTAAGCGTCCTTGAGGTCGAGAGACACCAACCAGTCCTGAAGTTGAAGGGCCTGGAGGACTTGAGAGAGAGTAACCATCTTGAACTTGTCCTTCCTGAGGAACTTGTTCAAACCATGCAAGTCCATGATGGGTCTCAATCCCCCGTCTTTCTTCGGGATCAGAAAATATGGGGAATACCATCCCTTGTTCCTCTCCGCTACAGCGACCAGTTCTATGGCGCCTTTCTCCAGCAGGGATTTGATTTCCTGCGCAAGGAGCGGATCCAGACTCTTCAAAGAGAGATTCCCTGGTCGATTGTCGTGAGGCCTCTGCCGGAAAGGAAGACAGTAGCCGTGGGCTATGATCTCCACAACCCACACATCTGAAGTAATGGCACGCCATTCTACAAGATTCTATGCCAGCCTTCCCCCAACCGGTGAACCATGGGACATGGCCTCATGACTGAGCAGAAGCAGTTGCGGCAGTGCCTGAGGGCAAAGAGGCAACTGCCCGAGCAGCCTTGGCACCTCGAGTACCTTGTTTTCCACCTCTGGTACTCCTACGTTGGCCCCTTTGACTTGCAGATCCCCTCAATCTACCAAGGGTAGAGTAGTATCGAAAGGAACCTCCCCTCCATTACTGTCCCCTAGGACGAAAAGGCGGAGGTTGGTGAACTGCAGCGCTCAACAACTTCGCTGCAGCTTTGGAGGTCTGCAACCTCTCAAGGCTCTCGTCAGCCTTGCTGCCAAAAAGATGTTCACCATCAAAGGGCATGTTGAGCAGCCGGGCTTGCACATCAAGAGCAAACCCCGACTTCTGCAACCACGCAAATCTGCGCATCACGGTGCTCGCCGCCATGGACCGGCTGACACAGTCTGCCACGTCCAGACACGACTGAACGGATTCACAAATGGCATCCTTGCCATCCTGTACAGGGGCAAGGAAGCCAGCCCGTTCCTCCCCTTCGGGAATATGTTCAGCCGCCAACGAAACACAATTCCACAGAGTGTGAGTGAAACGTGCAAAAGCACACACAGAGTTGGCAGCTTTCAAAGCCATTCCCCCTGAAGAAAAGACTTTCTTCGCCCAACCATCAAAACGTTTATCGTCCCTATCAGGAGGGATGGTAGGGTACGACGCCTGCTTTGCTGGGGCCGTAGCTGCCTGCACCACCAAACTCTCCAGAGTAGGGTGCATGGACAAGTAGCCGGGGTCGCCACTGGCTGGGCGGTACTTTTTCGGCAACGACTTACCCACTGCCGGGAGACTCTCTGGAGCAGTCCAAGCCGCTGCCACACTTCAGTTGGTGGACTTTGGTCCAAGATATCTGTCAGGTCATCCTGCAGAAAATCCACTGGTGGCACAGACCACCCCAAGTACTCCGTCACCCTGGGCATGAGCCGCCGGTAAGAAGACTCGGCGTGCGTGCCAGGCTCAGGCCTACCGAACTCAACCTCCGGAGAGGTGTCCAGACCACTGGCGTCGTGCAAAGACTGACGCAGGTCTTCGATCTGGCTATGACCAGAAAATAGGTCGTCAGGAACCTCATCAGGCACCAAACCTTCTTCAGACCCTTCCTCGACCTCAGAAATATAATCCAGAGGCTGGAACAAATCCTTGGAAGAGGGCACAGAAAAAGGCTCAAAAACAGGCCTCACTGACTTCTTCAGGGCCTTCCTCAGAGTTTCCACCGATGCACGGGGTACCTCTGGTAAAGCCTTCACAAAAGGCATTGAGGGCGTCTAAGGAATCGGCGTCGAGGGTGGTGCCCCGAGCGTGTCCTTCGACGGCCTCTGCACCGATGACTTCCTCGGAGGCGGAGCCTCGAGAGTCCCACGACGGACATGGCACCGACGTCTTCTTAGAAGACCTCACAGGTTCCACCAGTCCCGAGGGCGTCGAGGACGGGGACCTGGAGCAGCATGGCTAGAGCGATCCACCTTCTCTGATCGGGACCTCGACGGCTCCCGATGATCGCGCTGACTGCCGAGCCCGAAGGCGTGCGAGCGGTGGCCCTAGCACGTTCCCTGCGGCCTCCTTCGAAGGCCTTTGGAAAATCAACATCATTTCCGTACGAAATGCATCCCATTCCGCAGGAGAGGAATGCTTGTTGGGACAAGCAACCTGCCGTCTGGCGGAGTCCTCAGACGATGACGGGGAAGGTGACCGGTGACGGCACTTCTGCGGGTGCCTCGACGAGGCAGAGGAATGGCGGGAACCACTCCGGGACTGAGACCCCCTGGATTTACGCCGACATCTCAGAGAGTCGCCCCTCGAATTGTGGGTCGAAAGCCCAGCGGATTTTGACTTTCGGGATTTGGAAACCCTACCTACAGAAAGCTTCTTCCTCCGCTCATGCAAGGCCTTCGATGTTAACGACTGGCAATCGTCACAGTCATCGGTGGCGTGGTCCTCGCCGAGGCACCAGAGGCAGACGTCATGCGGATCCGTAAGTGACATCTTGGAACCGCAGTCCCGACACTTCTTGAATCCCGCAAGCGGGGTAGAAGATGACAAAGACATGATATCTTTACAAAACACCAAGTTCGAAGAACCGATAGAATCAGAAGAACCGAGGTGCGCCGAGATCTCTGAAGCGAACACGTTCGTGGAAAAAGCGGAACTGAGGCTACGGGCGTCATGCGTCCTACTTATAACATCCATTGACGTCAGCTCGACAGAGGCCCTCGAGGACAGCGTATCGACGTCATCGACGCAGGAGCCAAACATTTTCCGAAGCAGCACAGCTGTGGTGATTACTTGTCATAGTTGTGGAATACGTCGGAGGAACCAATCCCCTTGAAAGTGCAAATCAATTTCCAGCTCTCCATACTTAAATAATGTACATCATTACTAAATTCATACATAGATTATCTAAATTTTGGATTTGCTAGCTTATCTTCTGGGAAAACGTCCATTACAAGGCCTGTACCATCTAGATATGAGGTATTGAATTACTATGTTTGCCAGTTTATTTCACAATACAGTTATTTTTGCAATTTACATCAGGGATAGTCCATATTTCATTGGCATGATCCAATACAAGTTTAGACTGCTCTACAAAATAACCAGCAAGAATATGGACCTGTTTATTTTGAGTAGATGCTATCTTTCAAAAGAACTAAAAACACAAACAATGCATCCACTGCTTCCTTTCTTAGTCTCAAATAGAGATGAGCGATAAAGATAAGTTATTTATGTAGCGCTTACGCCCAACATATTTACATACCCGAAGTTCGTACTCATTTATTGACTGTGGAAGGATGAAAGGCTGAGTTGGCCTTGCCGAGATTCGAACCTGCAGATCACACATAGATCGCAGCACCGAGCACTCAACCCACTGAGCGATCTTACCAGCAAGATGATAGTGTTCAAGTCACAATTCCACTGAATTAGCTGAAAATCTAAATTGTTACTATCAGCCATTGATGTCATGGTATAACCATGTTATCAAACCACTGCTCGATCTACCTCAAGATCACTTCTCGGCTGTCAAATGAAGGCTCATGATATCTTTTTCAAAGATATTTACATGTGACCAAGTTTCTTGTAAACACATCATTTCTGAACCAGCAATAACCCTCTGACAATATTTGTCTTCTATCCTGCTTGACAGACCCGCAATGTTCCAAGACATCAATGTTCTTCCCTTAGCTTTACTAAATTTATTATCGCCTTCAGTTAGGTGATCAGCTGAACACTGGGGTAAACCCAAGCCTATATGGGCCATCCGGGAAGTGGACACATTTCATAACCAAATAGATGGAACATTGCTATTAATAACCATAGTTGATTCAGTTACAGTGGAATTAAAATTAACTGAACAAGAGCTAGATAACAAGTGGGCTGGTTTCCCTTTGGGTGATTCCTTCAAGGATATAAAGTCCACATTCTAGAGGAGAAGGAATAGCAAGATTGAAACTGAACGTTGGAGCTGCTTGGTAGAAGTGTCCTTAAATCAATTCTAAGGTGTCCATCAACAATCTTATCGTTCACCAATAGGAGTCCAATTGTACAATTGGTGAGCTATGTTCCATGTGCTCCTTATCTCCCAATAAAAACAATTAGAAACACTGCCCCAAAAGTGAAGTTACTAGTTTAGACTAATGGAGCCCCCATTCACAAGAAATAAAGATTCAAAGCACAGAATCTTTAACTGTTCAAGGATGTAATGATAATTTGACAAAGAGCTGACGTGTTTCGACCTCCACAAGGTCCTCATCAGGGCTTAACACATAGTCCATCATGGTTTAGTTATAATGCACTGTTGTTATTTCCACAGCATGTGCGTTCACCACATTCAAAAAATCCCAATGCATATCCATTTTTGTTGGAATTGAAGATATAATAAGAGAAATAACATCCTATGCATGAACATAATTGCAAAACACAGGATGGTCAAGGGAGAGGGAAAGCAACAAGGGAAGGGGATTAGGGAGGGGAAAAAAAAACAAAACATCATTAGTATTTTGTCAGATGTTCATCTGATGTCCAACTTTGTTAGTCTATGTCTTAGTTATTAGTTCAGTATTGCCAACTGAGCCCAACACCTTCCTTGTCATCATTCAAATTTGCATATGCTTGAGTATTTGGTAACATAATATTATGACTTCAGAACCTTATATCCCCATGTTAACCTCTTAGGTTTCAGTGTGCATGTGGATTTGTTACTCATGAAGACAAAGTGTGCACTATCCTTTGTAGAAATACCCCCATCCCAGGTCCATAGTATTAGTGAATGGGACCCATATGGGGTTGGAGTTAAGAACTCTAAAAAACGCTAGTCCTTACTGAAACCTGCAAGCAGTGCAAGTGTGCCCTTGTATAAATTGGAACTATATCCGCTTATAAAAAACATACAAAATTACCTTCATGGTGATTTAGATTCTCTTAGCACAGGCTCTCCCTCCTTCACAACTGGTTGGGAATGCCTGAATCCGCAGGCCGGGCCAGAAAAGCTGGCTGCAAAAGATAGCTGTCACTTTAAGAACTTTGAAGGGCTGGGCCTACATCACATGTGAGTCACTTCGCGTGCCGGGACCACACCTGACCCCTACGTCACCAACGTTCCAAACCCAGTTCCTATGGTTCCACCGATAGCGGGAGAATTTAAGTATATGCTACTGTAGAGGATGGCTCGGTGGGTGTTGGGAAGCAGGGAGAGCCTAGACTAAGAGAACCTGAATCACCATGAAGGTCATTTTTTTATTTCTCTTTCATACTGGCTCTCCCTCCTTCCTAACTGGTTGGGACCAGACTAAAAAGCCATAGCATAAGTAAGGATGGAGGAGACAGCATGTACAGAATTCAGGCAAAGAAGTTGCAGAGCACCTCTTGGACGAATTTTGCCTAATTTCTAGATGATGTATCCATAGCATAGTGCTTTCAAACGGCAAGCGGGTTAGCCCAGGTAGCCGCTTTACAAATGTCTACAATGGAAGCATGCCTGGTAAAGGCTACAGATCCTGCCTTGGCTCTAGTAGAATGAGCCCGAAGTCTCTGCAGATTTGCGAGCCCTTTCATGCCTTAAGCCTTGGAGATACAGGAGACAACCCATCAAGCGATGGAAGCTTTAGCTGCCTTATTGCCAGGAGAAGGACCACCGTAAGTAACAAAGAGCTGGTCTGCTTTTCTAAACAGTTTGGTCCTTTCTAGATAACACTTTAAGGTTCGGACAACATCTAGGTTATGTAATGTTTCTTCGGCTGAAGAAGCATGCGGTCTGGGAAGAAAAACGAGAAGACATATTTCCTGGTTTAAATGAAAGTCGGAGACCACCTTAGGTAGAAAGGAGGGGGCCGTACGTAGGACAACTTTGTCCTTATGGAACACTATATATGGTTCTTTTGAGGAGCCTCGAGCTCTCCAATCCTTCTAGCCGAGGTAATGGCTACTAAGAATGCTGTTTTCCAAGTTAGAAATTCTAATTCAGATGAGTCCATAGGCTGGAATGGTTTTTGGATTAGGGCTGATAAGACCATGTTGAGATCCCGCTGAGGTGGAGGTTCACGAATAGGGGGCTGTAAGTGTAGAAGCCCCTGGGAGTGCCTTTTAATGGCTTTGTTGGAAAGAGAGAAAGACGTGTGTTCTCTTTTGATCAGCACCGATAGCTGATAAGTAGTGTTTGCACGTGTCTACTTTGACACCAGTGGAAAGTAGATGAGACATGAAGGACATGACATTATAAATAGAGGCCTTTACATGGTTCAGGTCTTGGCCCAAGGCCCAGTGACAGAAACATAACCATTTGCTATGATATTGTTTCTTAGTAGAAGCTTTTCTAGAAGCTGACTTGATGGTTATGTTTTGTTCTGACAAATGTAAGTGGGAAAAGGCTAGTTTTTCAGCAACCAAGCCTTCAATTTGAGCAATTGAGGAGGGGTGAAGGACCTACCCTTTCTGTTGTGTCAAAAGATCTCTGGATAATGGAAGATCTAATAGGGAAGTCCCTGCTAACTCCAGAAGGTCTGGAAAACAGATCTGGCGAGGCCAGAACAGGGCTATTAGAATCATTGTCCGATTCTGTTGGAGAGGTGGGAACGCATAAAGTGTTCGTTTCGACCAATCCAGATGTAGAGCATCTCCCAGGGATTGAAAGCCTTGACCTTGCCTTAATGCAAACTGATGACATAGAGAGTTGTGCTTGTTGGCAAAGAGGTCTACTGATGGATGGCCCCACTTCTGAAATACTGACGGTTTCAGGTCCCACTCGTGCGGAGCAGACTGTAACCTGCCTAGTTTGTCTGCTAGGACATTCTTCTTTCCCGCCAGATGGGTCGCCAATAAGAAAATATGATTTTGAATAGCTCAATACCAAATATTGTCTGTTGGAGACACCGGGGAAGGGAACGAGTACCCCCCCTGCTTGTTGAAATAAAACATTGTAGTGGTATTGTCCGTTAGAATTTTCACCACCTTTCCTTGAAGTGAGGGAAGGCATGATTTCAGAGTGAAAAATATGGCTCTTAATTCCAGAACATTTATGTTGTCCTTTTGCTGAGAGGACCAAAATCCGTGAGCAGTTAGACTTAGACAATGGGCTCCCCAACCGTACTCCGAAGAGTCTATTGTCATGACTATTTGGTGAGGAGGAGGTTGAATAGGAAAACCTTGTTAACAGGTTCTCTGGGGAGCTCCACCAGAGTAGAGAGTCCTGAACGGGTTTTGGAATTTGGATTTTCCTTTCCTGGGAATCCAAGAGCTGGTTCCAGTTGCGAGCAAGATGCCACTGGACCGTTCTCATATGGAGCCTTGCAAAGGGAACTAAGTTTATGCAAGAGGCCATAAGGCCTTTGAAACCACCAAGCTGTCACAGTCTGGTGGGTATTGAACTTTACGATGGTTTGTTGAATAGCTTCCACCCTTTCCAGGGGTGGAAAGGCTTTGTGTAGAGTAGTATCTATGACTGCTCCTAGGAATTGGATCCTTTGCGAGGGATTGAGCTGGGACTTAGTCACATTTATGGAGAACCCCAGGTTGAAAAGAGTATGGCATGTTAATTGCATATTCTGAAGTAATTCCTCTGGAGACTGGGTCTTCAGAAGCCAGTCGTCTAGGTCAGGATATAGATATACTGTCATTAACGGAATTAGGCTGCCACTGACCCCAAAACATTTGTGAAAACCATAGGAGCAGTATGGTAATAAGACCGTCCTATTGTGAATCTCAGGAACTGACGGTGATGTTTGTAGATGGGGATGTGAAAATAAGCATCCTGCAGATCTACAGATGTCATCCAATCGTATGGATGAAGAGAAGACAGAATCTGAGGAATGGTCACCACGTGGAAGGTTTTGATTGACAGAAATTGGTTGAGGTCTGAAAAGTCCAGAATTGGACGGATCCTGCCTGATTTCTTTGGGATCAGGTAGTAACGAGAGTAACATCCCTGACCTGCTCCCTCTTGAGGAACCAACTCCTAAGGAAAAGAGTTTTTGGATCTCTTCCAGGAGCTCTGGGATGATTTTTGGAGCTTTGGAGGAGAGGAAGGTGGTATAGCCGGAAGGGCAAGGGGGTAACCATGCTGAACAGTATTCAGAACCCATTCCTCTTGAGTAATGGTTTTCAAAAAGGGAGGAAGTTGGAAACCCTTCCAGCTACTGGGGATGTATGCACCTTGATAATAGTAGGAGCGGAAGGTATGTACATGCCCGGAACGAAGTCAAAGAGACGACTTCTGCTCTTGAGCAGAATTTGTGTAAGGGGAAGGTCCCGACTTAGACTTAGGTGTATATCTTCTCTTTTTAGAAGAATAGTAAGACTTAGAAGTAGCAGAACCACTGTTTCCTTGAGGACGTGGCTTAAATGATTTAACATGTTGGTGCAATAGCTTTTTCACCGAAATTGAGCTAAGCTTTTTAGCTGCTATGATACTGTCCTTACATTTCTGGAGGACCTCATCTGTGGATTGATTGAACAGTGTTTTGCCATCGAATGGAAGGTTGAACACTTTCGCCTGGATATCCAGGTGAAGGGAAGAGGCTGACAAATATGTGTGCCTACGCATGCAGACAACACTAGTAACTGCTTTTGCTGTTGTGTCAGTAAGGTCTTTGACCACTTGAAGCTGTTGGATAACAGCTTCTCTAACCTCTAAAATCCAGAAGGAAAATGTGGGTGCGCCCTCCTGAGGGAGCATGTTGGCAAAGCATTTAAGATTCTCCCAATTAAGGATATTAAATCTTGCCAAAGCCGTAGCAGTGTTAACCTGCCCAAGTTGTAAGGTAGAGTTGGTATAACACTTTTTACCTTGAGTCTCCCATGCTTTTTCGTTTTTGTCAAGAACTGAAGCCAGAGATGGAGAAGGGCCTTAACCCTTTGTGCCAAGGGCAGCTGAGACTACCATAGATTGAGCCGGAAGATTGCCCATGAGTGTGAAGGGTTCATCCATGGGCACCTTGTATTTGTTATCTAGGGCCTTGGAGATGTGTGGATCGGAATGAGGCTTTACCCAAAAAGCTAGAACTTGTTCTAGAACAGAAAATTCCATGGGAAGTGGAACTTTTGACTGCTGAGATGGCAGTTTCCAAAAAAACACCAGCTGTTTCAGGCTTATCCTTAGGGAGGATTTCTAGTGCCTGCATGGCTTTAGTCACAATGTCATGAAACACCTTAAATGGTGACTGTAACGCTCACCTGATTCTCGCAGAGGCGCCGGTCTTGACTGGGCGACTACCGTATCTTCAAAGGTGATGTGTAGCACCCGGTTGGCTCTTTGGGCTGGACCTCTGTGCACTGTATGCCTGACGTGTAGAGTAAGATGTCTGCAGATAGAAAATATGGGGTTAATGAACTGGGGTTATTGGGGTGTCCCTATCTCTTTCCTCTTCTCCTCTCCTGTAGACCCCCAAAGGTTAACGCTCTCACCTTAGGTAAGTGAATGCCGAGCTCTCCATCTGCCTCGGGGCAGGGTGCTGTAACCAGTTTCTTCACTGGATAGGTAGCGCAGGCCTCTTGACTTCAGAGGACTGCTGTCCGTCGTTTACTGCACGAACGGTAAGTTTCGAGTCATTCAAATGTCTTTAAAGTCTTTAGTAATGATGTCTCTTGTTTTGCAGGGTTCCGGCGATGGCGGATGACGGGCTGAAGTGAGTTGAAGATGGAGCCCGTGTGATGAATAGAAGCGCCTGGAAGCACGTAAGTAAGCGCTTGTTGCCTGCTTCACTATGCGCTCTAACTGTCTTTTTATTTTGCAGGTACGAGTTCGGAGCGGCTGCAGGGTGCCGGAATACCCACTGGATTAGATGTGGAAAGGAGTAATGGCACGTGAGTATTAAAGTTCCCCAATGTCTTTAAACGCACCTTGTTTTGTCTTTCAGATGCGGGATGCAGCGCCGAAGGCCTCCGGAGCGTGCGAAGAGTTGGTAAACTTTTGTCTTTCAGATGCCGGAATGCAGTGTGAAGACCTCCGGAGCGCACGAAGAGTAGGTAAGCCTTTGCCTTTCAGATGCCGGAATGCTAACCTGTTCTTTCTTGTCTTTATAGGTGTTGCTGAAGACTGGATTCAGGATGGTAAGCCTTTGCCTTTCAGATGCCGGAATGCTAACCTGTTCTTTCTTGTCTTTATAGGTGTTGCTGAAGACTGGATTCAGGATAGTAAGCCTTTTTCCTTAGGCCCAGGACCGGATGCAGAAGACACGATGAGCGTTCTGCTGCAGAGGTTGCAGAATAACGCAAAGCAAGATTCATCCACCGGGTGTGGTTTAAATAGCCTCCTGTAGTGCTTAGGTGTCTCCTTCCACAGCCACGCCTAAGTAAGAAAAGAGTTCCTGGTAAGAAAAGAGTTCCTGCCTTCCAGAAGAGTTCCAGTGTTCTGAATCTAGGGAGTGGCTCCAGCCCCACCCAACAGGAAAAGTAGTTCCAAACAGAAGAGGATCAGAGGCTCAACTGGCAGGCAAGTAAGCAGCATGGTCTGCTGAAGGTAAGTCCACCCAAGCATTATGAGCCCGGCGCTTCCAGCGCTGGGACTGGGCATATTTATGAGCCTGGTGCCACTGGCGCCAGGACTGGGTCCAAAAGGTCCCAATTGGGACTGGTTGGCACTCGGAACCTGGGTTATGGATCTGCTTCCAAGGGAGTTGGGAAAACCCTGACCTTTTGGAAGCAGAGATCATGACAGTGACTCAGTGGTGTCATCCTCTGAATCTGAGTGAGAGTCCGTGGACATTTTCTGTTTTTTGGTAGGAGGAGCAGGGTCCTCGTTGTCCACTGGTAGCATGATTGGCTCAGGAATAGGATCAATGGGTACCGATCCCTGAGGCATCATAGGTGACATCTTGTCCTTGATATGCTGATCCAGAACTTCTAGGAAGGGCTCAGAAAGCATGGTTTCCAGCACAGTGTGGTGATGTCATTCGCCATTTGGGAAGGGCAATGTTGAGGGTCTTCTAGTCCGATAGGGGAAGTTGAAGAGTTAGCCCTTTTAGGCGGTTGGCTAGGATTATAGATGTTCAAAACCACAGGGCTAGGCACCTGGATATTGGTTAGAACCAGCTGCGGTCCTGGTTGTGATGGTACCAGAGTAGGTTGACCCAAATTGTCCTCAGACTGAGGAGAAAATTGTGGCAAAATGTGAGGTGACTTAGGTCTCACAGGAGTTCTGAATAATTGTTCCGGTGGAACTGTAAAACATTTTGAAGCATCAAAGTTTTCTGAGTCAGAAATTAGAGTCAAATGATCTTCCTGACTCTCCGGTACCGAGCCTGAGACCGAACCCACTGGAGATTTCTTCCGTTTGTGCTTTTTGGAGAATTTGGTACTGGACTAGATCTTGAATGAGAGTGCTTATGCCTCTTGTGAGAGGACTTATGTGATTTCCTCGGTACCAAGGAGTTTGAAAGCTTGACTGCGGTAGTAGAGGATAACTCCTTTTCTTTCTGTACCGAAGTACCAGAAGTTTTACATGCGGAAGCCGACTTGGCTTCATCCGGTACAGGGGAAATCAGAGTGTACCGACTCAACCCCTGAGGCACAGGCCTCTTTGCATGTACCCTTGCCTGTTCGGCTCACTGAGGCAATAAAGGGTTTTCCTGGTACCCTTGTTATTTTGTCTGGAGTAAATAACTCTTCCGGTACCGTGTGGGTGTTCTGAGACCCTTTTTCATCTGGAGGTACTAACACTTTCCAACCAGGAGGTGGTTTCCCACCCAGAGGTACTTTCAGGTGAACAGGTCGTGGGTTCCCCCTGAACGGTCCCGTGAAGACTACGGAAATGAGGAGGCAGTCTTCCCCCGTGTACCGACGGCCGGTGCTGAAACTAGTACCTCACCTGAAGGTAAAGTCCCCCCTTACCAATGTCGGCCTCCCTTCTGTTCAGAACGGACCTGTGACATGGAGAGAAGACAAGTCCGCAGAGACCTCAGGTGAATCCCACAGGACAAGACACAGGTACTCACCAGGTGATGTATACCCAAACAGCAGATGCAGGCATGATGGGGATCGTCCACAGAAAAATGCTTCTGGTAACGGATGCACTGCTTGAATCCATACGGCAGGTGTAAAGGGAGGCACCACAAATTGAAATAAATAAATAAAAATGAAGAAACAATCACTAAGAAAAATGGATGTAGAGCAAAAAACGAAACGCCCTGAAAAGGGATTCGCAGCGTAGCAAAAAATCACGACCCACCCAGTAGGTGGAAAAAACAGGAACTAGGTGTGGAACGTTGGTGACGTAGGTGTAAGGTGTGGGGCTGTGGCGTGGAGGGACGCACGCATGACGTAGGCCCCACCCCTTCAAAGTTCTTAAAGTCACAGCTATCATTTGCAGCCAGCTTTTCCGGCTGCCTGCAGATGCAGGTGTTCCCAACCAGTTGTGAAGGAGGGACAGCCAGCACAAAAGAAAAATTCATATTCACCAAGGGCTGGCATTCATAAACTCAACATACATGCTTGCAATCAGTGGCTAATTCATCCTTATATGATCTGTAAAAATTCTAAAATATGGAAAGAATCGCTCATTAGTAATCCTGAAAGATTATTTGCCGTGTTGCTGGGTTCCACTGCCTATGATGAAAATAGATTCTACATCAAATGTAGCTCAAGCATACCTGCTAATAACTGGTCTTGTCCTGAAATCATAGAGGATTCCCAATCATAAATCTCTTCTTGTGCGCAGAGTTGCTACCTTTACTCAAAAAGCGCATCTGTTAAATAGATTAGTTGACCAATGCGTTGAAAATGTCTCAAGTAATGTTGTGTTCAACATCTGAACTTCAAAAACAAAATAAATGGCCTATCGCATTAAAATTACCGGTTGATCTATGTCTTATCTCTAAAATGTTAAATTCCAGCAATTCTAAATTGCATGCAGTGAAAATCCTGCTGAAAAAACATGCTCACGACTTGATTCAATCTAAAATGAAAAGAGACAAGGTCTCTGCTAGATATAATAATCCGTTTTTTTCCTAAGCATGTTCTATAGGTACAGTAGGCCATTGTGGCATCTTCTACTCACATTAACCAGTGTGGTAGTTCAACACACTCAGGATGGCCGCCATTTTAGTTACGGTCCATGTGCGACATCATAATTGGTTAACATATATCAACAAACCTGTCGGGTTTTAGGTATTCTGCATTTGCGAATTTCAGTGCCCACTGTTTAATCAACAACCTTGGAATCAAAATGTAGTGATGGGATTCCCTTACATTAATGTGAGCAAACGGATATTGTGTAATCCTTAAGTGACCCTGTGATGCTTATTCTGCCATTGACAATGAATTAAACATCTTGACCAACTCTCATTCCCATCACTCTATGAAATAATAATCTCAAAGTGGTCTGCTCTATTAAATCAGTGTTATCCTAAATAATAGTTTCCTTGCATAGTACGAGTCAAACACATGTTGGTACACACTCAATTATTGTGTGACACAGAGTGTCCCTGGATCAATGTGAGGAAACCCTATACCCTATCTCTCTCCCATCATTCTTTGATGATATGGCTCTCCAAGTCTACTCTATTAAAAAAACAAAAGGTATCCACACTAATTGCCCTCACTGGTAAATGCCTAAAGCCGTCTATCGGTGATATGTCGAAGTGGCTGTCCGCTTCATGATTAAAGGTTTACATCTCCGGTATGGCACATGGCACTTACCCTTCATGATAAAACATGTTCAAATACATTGTTCCTAGTGGTACAGTCTAAATCAATTGGTGAAACACTCACAGGGCCACATTACAAGTTTGACGGTCTGGCAACTACGGTGCTGATAGCCCCTATCAGCATGGTTTTCCATGAAGCTCCGGCACGGTTACTAACTGTGTTGGTGCTTCAGATTTCCCATTCCCATGGAATCCTCTCAGACTCCATGAGAATAGGAAATAACTGTACAGCCACTGCCTATGATAGCCCGGTAGCACTGGGATGTCAGGCGGTGGAAACAGTGTTACAGGGTTGGCGGCAAGCCGCCATTAGCACCGTCTGGTTACCGCCAACCTTGTAATGAGGCCCATACTCCAATGTGTGATTTGACAATGTTAACCCTAATGTTACATATCCCCCTGGTGGTCTCGAAAGGATCTAAAGGTGGCCTGCGCTCATTAAAGGGGCTTATCATTGGCGCCCACACTCAATATACCCCCCAAATTTAGTAACCAAGAAACCAATATAGGTTGTCGGAAGGGTGTGGAGCTTGGTTGGCACAACATACAGTTACTGTTAATTTTGCGTATTCAAACCAGTCTTTCAAGAGTTCAATTATTAGCCTTCAAACTTGAGGTTATACACATCAATGCAAATGTACAGTTTGTGCACCAATGTGCAGTTGGGTGTGCACCATCCTTTTTGTCAAAAGCAATCACAGAGAAACGCCCATTTCATGTTCTGAGTTGAGACCCTTTTGGATGGTACGATACTGGCATATCCTTCTTGTCTCAGCATGTCAGAGGCTCTTCTCTCTGACTCCACATTGAACATGTTTCAACCCCACAAACCATATATCTTTCTTGTTCCCCATCTGATGATACTTTAACCAATGAACCGAGAATGGGAACCAGATATCATCAGGTCCAAAGTTACTCAAATGCTCTTGAATTCTCACCCGGAGTTCCTGGATGGTGCTTCCAATGTATGTTAGCCCACAAATGTAAATTAATCCATATACTATAAACTTAGACCTACAGTTAATACATTCACGGATAGTGCATGGTTTTTCAACATTGATGGGGATCAGTTTGGTCTATTTTGCAAATTTGCACATGTTGCGTGTCCCACATTTGTAAAAACATTTAAGGTCTTTGTTTAGCCATGTTCTCTGTACAGTTGCTGGTTTCAGAAATGATGGACTTAATGCTGTTCCCAAGGTCGGAGCTCTCGTATAGACAAATGGTGCACCCTCTTGGATATATTCACACAAGTCTTCATCTAGGGTTAGGATTTGCCATGCTTTTTTACGATTTTGTACAACAGGTTACTTTCAGTGGAGTACTGTGTAATCAGTTTTATATTCTGGTTGGTTGTTTTCTCTCTGGGTTTAGGTTTCAAGAGGCCTCTTCTTTGTGTCAACAATCCTCTCTTCCTGGCATTGTCCACTACATCTGCCTTGTATCCTCTCTGCAAAAACTGTCTCGAAATCTCTTCACTTTCTGTGTGGTAATCCCTGGTGGTGGTGCAATTCCTGTGGGCTGTGATAAATTCCCCTGTCGGTGTGTTTTTAATCACTCTAGCCTTGTGGCAACTTGTGGCAGAAAGAATTGATGTTCACCTCCATGGGTTTTCTAAATGTCCTGGTGATGGTGATGATGATTTTAAACTCGCTCACATACAGATGTACATCGAAGAAATCGATTTCAGTGGTCATTTTTGCATGTGAACATGATTCGAAAACTGTTATCATTCAAATATTTGACAATACATCATCATTCCCCTGACAGACCAAAAATACATCTTTGATGTATCTTACCCATAGCTTGATCTGTCCTGTGTAATCATGGTCGTTTAGAACCAATGTATCCCATAATGAAGAGGTTGGGTAGGGCAGGGCATAGTTTGCCCCCATGGCCACCCCCCTGGTCTGTCTATAGAAGTAATTGTCAAAGATAAATACATTGTTGGTCATGGTGAAATTCAACATCTCCTTTAGAATCGTGAGGTGCAACAAATAAGACGCAGATCTCTTTCCAAAGATATGGTCTATAGTTTCCAGAGCTAAGTTGTGCCTGATTGACGTATATAGGGCATTTACGTCCAGTGTTGCCAGTGTGTATTCATCACTCTATTCAAATGTTTCAAGAAATGATAACAAATGCATGGTAGCATGCAGATAGGACAGTATTTTAACAACTTCAAGCTGCAAAATGGTATCTATATATCTAGAAAAATGTTCAGTAACCCACCCCATCAGTTGTATCCAACATTAACAGCGAGTTACTCTGGTGTCTGGATGTTCTCACAATATATTCCTTAATTACTAATGTACACCTCATACACACACACCTGATCCAGTGAATGATTTTATTGGTCAATGTGCCTCTACTTTCCTTCTGTTGGTTCTTTAACCATGGCGCTGATGTCTTAAATACCAGACAGCTATTCAGTGGAAAATCTCACTTCTCTATCATGTTCCAATGTTCCATGTTAGTTCCATTAAGACCAACAGGTTTATAGAGGAAGATTGTATCTGGCAGGAATTGATCCATGCAACCTTCTCATGATTTCTATGTTGTTAGATCGCAGGGGTAGATTACAATTAGAATTTAAATCATTAGGGCACTTTACTTTAGAATTCTATTTGGTGACATGCTCTACTGGATCGGCCCATGGCTCTTTCCTCTCACTAATTAGATTCCAAAGTATTTTTCTCTGGTGGTGTAAAATGTTATTTTTATTCTCGTCAGTATTTCCTCCAGCTGAAGACTGAGTGGTGAGTGAAGATCTGATGTCTTTTGGGGAAGGAGACAGTTTATCCTTTATCATTACTATATCAGTTGCAATCTTTGTTAATGTTGACAATATAGTTTGCACACTAGAGTTTAGAGAATGACAATTAGGGGAAGTATACAATATTGCTGGCAATACCTTGAGGTGCATCCAGAGATGTGGCTCTCTCATCACCACAGGCATCCATCTCAGTCGATACTTTGTAGTTCACTCCTCTGCAGCAAAATATGGATTGCACGTTCTTGCCCACGTTATTCGAAAACAGCAGTTCTGTTATTTGATCATATTATGTTGGCAATAGAGAGAAGCTATTTTGGGATAAAACAAAAACTTCTATCATAATATTTTAGCATAACCAGGACCTCTCAGAGCTCATGATTACATACAACCTCGAAGGGTAGGAAATCAATAGAAGCCTGTGTTTATTTCTGGATGGCAAATAAGGCATAGGAAAGCAATTCATCCCAGTTTCTCCCATCTTTATCTACTAAAATCAAGCATAGGTTCTTCAGGGCTTGAATACATCTTTCAAGTAATCAATTTTAGGGTTGGTATATTGATGTGCACCAGGTTTTAATCCAAAAGAAAAGGCATTTCATTTCATGTATCCGTTTTAACATCAAATTAGACCCTTTCTTTAAGGATTTTCTTTTTTAAACCAAACCTGGTGGAGAAAGGAACTAAGTGCTTTACAATCTGTTCGTTTGTACTGGCGCAAAGAAAAATTACTTTGGGATATTGGGTGGGATAATCAGCAATGATGAGACTATACTCTTTTTAAGATGTTGAAGGTGCTGTAAGGGTGCAGAAGGAGGAGACTGACAAACAGGTGACATGATGATTGCTATAGAGTTTTATTAGTCAAGAAAATAAAGAGAAAACCTAACTTTCCCTAACTCTAAGAGGGGTTTACCTGCCTCAACTAAAATACTAAGGGGATTGTCAGAATGTCTGTGCAAATCAATAGTCCATTGATTTGTGTCAAAAACCCTACTTCTGTACCTTACACTTAAACTAAACTAGAGATAACATAGACCTTCCTGGTCCAGAGGATTGACTCCCTTTTTCTGGACTGGGGATAAAAGTTTGTTTCTAAGTGTTGGCATCTTATTAGGTGAATGGCTCCCTTCACTGGGTCGAACTTGTCCTCCAACACAAAAGACAAAATTCAAGTACTTTTCCTTAGCAGAGACACTGCCTATCGTTTAAAACTCTGTATCCAAAGGTTTTTATCACTTTGGTTACCAGGGAATGACTCCCTTCCTCTGGTACCTTAATTTCACAGTTCAACACAACCAGGGGGAATGGCTGCCTTCCCCACCAAGAGAATGACTCCCTTTGCCTGGTATCTTTGATTCAGAATTCGATAACAAGGTTAGGGGGAATTACTCCCTTCTCCTGGTCTCTCCTTCACTTTTGTATCATAGTTCAACAATACCTGGGTGAATGGCTCCCTTCCCTTGCCTTTCATTTTACTTTGTTATTACAGTTCAGCACTTTCAGTCTTTCAGTTTGTGGGTCCAAGACCCAGGCTTCCCAGTCTCAAGACTTGGATCACTCTCCTGCCAAGCACTGGTACGAGGAAGATGGTTTGGAGAAGATGGTCTATTCTCTTGTGGGTATGGTTCCCAGATCCGTATTTCTCGACTTCTTTGATTTGGCAGACCTGGTTCCCTTCCCTGCCAGGTACTGCCATGAAGAAGACGACTTGAATAGATCTTTTGTGGGTGCGGATCTGAGACCCGAGTTTCTCTACTGCTTTGATTTGGCAGACCTGGTTCACTTCCTTGTCAGGTTCTACCACGAAGAAGAGGACCTGTATGGATCATCTTTTGTGGTTGCGAGTCCGAGACCAGAGTTTCTCTACTGCTTTGATTTGGCAAACTTAGTTCACTTCCCTGCCAGGTACTGCCATGAAGACGATTACTTGTTGGATCTTTCTTCGTGGGTGCGAGTCCCAGAACCGAGATTTGCTATTGCTTTTGGCACTTTTAAAGTTCTCTCCTCCCCTATGAGCTTCCGTCTCACCCCTGCTCTCTGGGTTAATAGTCTTCCATGTCTCTCGTGCCATCACCAACCGTCCCGCCAACTCCCATAGCTTTAGGGTCATTTCCGGAGTGCGCTCGTCGGTCTCTGACTCCTCTGCTTCCTGCTTCAGGTTTCCTGTGGCTTTCCGTGTTCTTCGTTGTGCTGCGGTGGTTCTGCAGCGTTTGGTCCCTCGCAGATTGCGCATCTTCACTCGACTGCGCTGTCCCACTGTGTCGCATGCCTGGACTTCTGCTTCTCCTTCTTTCCGGCTGGTCTGGCCACAGCGGACCGGGTAGGTACATTTTTGCCTGCCTGCTAGTGTCTTGGTCAGCAGCCTCCTCTGTTCCCCACGCCGAACAACTCCTGCACTCTCAGTTCATCCAAGGAGGACTTGACAGCCCGCTTGACAAAATGGCAGGTCCTTCTTTCATCTTTATTGCCAGTGGACATAGAAAACTAGAATATTCATTCAAGTTTTCACATTACTCTTCCTCGTCCGCACCTCCTCCTCATCCCAGTACTTGTCAAATAGGTCTCCCTGAGGTAGTCACTGTTCTTCCTCGTCTAAGTTGTCAGACTTACAAACATACACAGAAGTATAGGATAGGGAGTTGGTCTCTATGGGACAGGAAGGTGTGTAGGGTGTGGCTGGAGGGTTGGCACACCGCATTCTTCTGAGATGTTCTCCCCTGTCCTCAGAGGGCAAGTCTCTTCCCATGAGAGCCTCACACTAAGCACCACCCACAAGGGGACTATCGGGTAGCGGCCTCAGCTCCCTGGTCTCATGGGAAGGGGCTCTCCCCTTGGGGAGAATTGAAGATATCTCAGGATTCGGCACAGTGCCAAAAGACTGAGGGGGTCAGACATGAGAGGCAGACACAAAGTTGTAATGCTTTCAGCATTAAACATTTAATAAAAATAAAAAGGGTTTGGATAAAAGCCTTCCTATCCCTATCCTCATGAGAGTTTCCCTGCCTATGAAATCAAAACTAGGGATCGGTCTGTGTCTCATCGTCCAACTTAGGCTAATTGTCCTTGTGTCCAAAACATATATGACCCTCACACTAAAAATGAACAAAAATGTGAAAGGCAAATGTTTCTGCTTTAAACTTAGAAAAATAAGTGCACAGCGTATATAAATCCAGTAAAACAATCCTTGTTTCCAGGGGATGAATCACTTCCCCTGAACTGTTTCATGTAGAATATCAGACATGTTCACTTCAAACAATATTTATTGAAGAGTGGTAGAAATGTCTCTTTTACACAACACTTCCTTAAAGATGAAAAAGTGTCTCTTCCAAATATTGGTGTTCTAAGGATGGCAAAGGTATCTCTTGGCAAGATAAGTAATGGTGTTTTTAACACTTTCTTACGGATGATGAGAAAAACTGTCCTTTTCAAACAATGGCCTTCCAGGAGTAGAAGAAATGTTTCTTTTACACAACCATTCCTGGTGAATGACACAGAGTATCTTTTCAAAGCAATTGTGGTCTTTATAAGGATGGCAAAAAGTGTCTCTTCCACTTTAATGGATAGCAAGAGTGTCTTGCCTTCTTCAATAAAGTCTTTAGATCCCCTGACGTACTCTCCTGCCAGGTATCTTTTCATCAAGTCTTTTCCTTTCATAGGTTTTGTGAGGATTACCTGGTATACTCCCCTGTCAGGAATCGCCCCCTTCTCGGACTTGCAGATCCCTTGGTATTCTCTCCTGCCAGGTATCTTTCTCCCACGAGGACTGATTGCCTGATGTGTTTCTTTCACCAAAACTTCTCACAATGTTCAATTTATTTCCAAGTATGACACATTTGTACATCTTCACTGTTTGTACTTCTTTAGCTTCAGGTACTACTTGTTCCACCTTACCCACCCCTCATATTGGCATCTCATATATGGCTTTCTTCATTAGTATCCTTTGCTTGTGGCAATGCTTGTCCCAACTTTCCCCAAATTGACATTTTATATGAGGAGACTTGTACACATTTTGCCTTTCAACTTCATTATTATTTATCTGCTGAGGATAACATTTACTCCAGCTTTCCCCATACTCATCTCCCTCATTTGGTTCCAGTGTCGGCTCTGCGTTCATGAACTGGTCAAACTGAAGAGGTTTCACAAGACTGTGCCCCCAACACCCTTGCCACTGTTGTCGACCTTCCAGCAGTCTCTCTAAAGCATCCACAGCACCTTTCCCGGTCTGACATCTCTCCAGGTAAGCAAGTACTCGTAAGCATCTGTTTCTCAAAGCATGGTTCACCTCCTCGCATCTGCTTCTGCTGTCTGTGCTGCTTCCCACTTTGCTCGCTCTGCAGCTTCCTTCTCCTCTCTTGAATGGAAGGTATTCATCAGGTTTTAATGTCCTGCGCAGCTGTTTTCCATTAAGATAATTAGTCTGCACATTTAGCTTGAGGTTTCAGGCTGCATATGTACAGCGGGCAGCCAATTGAAAGTGGGTGGAGGCGGGCGTGCACGCAGGCGCTCTTCCTCAGTTGCGGTCTTTTGCTTCAGAGCGGCCATCTTTAAAGGACTCTGAGATATATTGTGAAAAAGCCCAGCGGGGCATACCTGAGAGGTAGTATCCATGACGGTAGCACAGGTTTGTGGAATATGTTGGCGATGTTGCTCTTGTGCCGTGCTATTCAATGCACAGGGCCAGACAAGGGTAGATGGTGTCCCAGGCTTTAAAAGTCAGCTTTTAAATATGTCTCATGCTTTGCACACATTTTACTGTCACAGTAACTATACTGACAGATGAAATGAGTACCATACCCAGTGTGCATTGCAGGCTCAGAAGGAGCGCACTTTTGAATTACTATCATAGACCTTTATGATACATTGCCGGTCATTCTTATGTTCCCAAAATGCACTTTGTTTTTAAGCAGAGAGCCAGTATACTATATTCTGGGCACCCACATTATTCAAGCTCTGCCCCTCAGTCCCGCCCACACCACTCGGTATGCACAGGACTGAGGGTTTACTCACAGTTGGGCTCTCTTTCAAAGTAGTCATTTTTCTGCATAGTACTTCAGGTTCCCCAAAGGTAGATGGGCATCTCCCGGCCTTGGTTGTCATTTTCCATGATTTTGGATTTGTCATACAACCATGTCTTTTCACAACTTCTGGTTGAAATACAGTTCTCTTGCTTAGTGCAGTGTCTACTACCATAACGTCAGGTTCCCAGTTCTAAGCTATGAACTTAGACCAACTCTCTCAAATCTCCCCACGGGTGGCTCTTTCTCAGCACCATTCTCTTAGATTTTTCATGAACATCAGTTTCTCCAAGTTCTCACTGCAACCTCGGGTACTCTTATGACTCCGTTAGGTCTCCCCTGATCTCGGGGTCCTTCCAGGCCTCTTTACAACCAAGTTCTCCTCCTGGGATCACTCTCAGTTCTGCCTTTGGCAGGTTCTTCATTCATCACAGATTCTTTAGCCCTCTCACAACTTCTTTTTTCTCTCATCACATCAATCTTCTTGGGTCTCTTTAACAACTGTTTGCTCCCTCACACATCCCTTCATTCTCTCCATGACCTGGATGATTTCTCAGCACAACACTCCTGACAAAAATGTGGTATTTCATTCATGATCCTTTTCAGTCAGATATGCCCACCTTTCTGCCTGGGGATGTTCTTCCAGGGTTTCTCAAGGAAGAGCCCAGTCCTCAGGCCATCCACCTAGTATGCGTAGGTCCTCTCTTTAAAATATCACTAGCTATTGAGGTAGAACCTCTAGCACACCCTGGCCAGAGCAACTGTTGCCCAAATGACAGGAGGTAGGCCACCTCTCTCACGAAGCAGGTTCCCAGTGTATACAGGGAGCAGATCAAAGCTTTCTACAAGTCTTCGATCTTCACAGAAGTTTTCCAACCTTTTACGGAAATGACCTGTGGCTAGTTCGATAAGCCGGCCCAGTATTGGTTGTTCCGTTTAGTGAGTTATTTTAGGCTTCCTCATTGGTTTTGCCTTTTGTAGCTTTTTGAAACATATCTTCATTATGATTTTCTTTTTGGCATTGGTCATGTCTTAATTGCATTGAAGTTTAATGGTCATCTCTGAGCTTTTAAATCTGGGCTGGGCCATCAGCGTCATTTTGGATTGGCATATGTGTGTGGATGCGGCCCATGGCCCTCTGCAGGGCTCTGGATGTAAGCAGGGTTTGCTGTCCTAACCGCCTGTAGGCAAACAGCTTTTCGTTCCAAAGATACATTATTTCACTAGCACTCTAGCAAATGAATTCCCTTCTGCACTTGGAATTGCGCAAATTCCCAAAGTTCACTTGGCTTTCGGTAGTCTGCTATATTAAAGGGCTGCAGTTATATTTATCTTTACAACAACCATTCTCCGTACTCTGAGCTCTTTACATCATCACAGTATAGTGGAGCAGGTGGATGCCTCTCCTCTGGTCCCCGCCCCCTCACCACTGTCTTATTGTACTAGCAGACAAAGAGCTATAATTGGGAACCCATGCACAAGTTTATGCAACATGTCCATACCGCATCAATTGTATGAAAGATGATATGCACTCAGACAGCCATTCAGAAGATACCCTCATGTTGAAACAGTGGAAGGGTGCTACCAGGAATGGTGTCTACTACCAAGATGTCAGAATGTGATTATTAGTGATATGAACGAACTCTAAATAAAGTCTGAAGATGACCAAATTCTGTCATAAAGGAGCTGTATGAACCTATGCCGAAACTATATAAAAATACTTAAAATGGACAATGTAACTGAAGCACAAAGAGAAACATGTACCTAAAGACAAAGTAAGCGTGAATGAAAGAAGATGAAATAACGTGCTGACCAATAACTGTAAATACAGTATAACGCAAGGTAGAAAAGAGGCATAGAAGCTTGCTTAAAGGAGGTATACATACAACGTTTAGGACGGCCATTGGAAGAAAATGGACGATGGCCTGTGTTAAGAATCAACCCTGTTACCCCAAAAGACGAGCCTAGGAATGCAAACTGAAGAACTGGTGAAGAAGCCATTTTCACATGCAGAATAAGGAAATACGTTAGCCGAGGATCAAGAAGTCTGTTTCGAGCGATGGGGGCAAGGCACAGAGGGAGTCAAGGGAATGGACCACGTGCCCTAGACATATTTCTGCTAAGATTAGGAGAGACAAGGACATTTGCAAGTGCCAAGTACTGAACTATCACGAGGAAAAAAGCCTATTTGAGGTGGAGTGAGAAAGTCTCTAAAGGGCAGAGAGGGCAATGGCACCCTGTTTAATAAAATCAAATAGTCATAAATAAGAGGCTGAAATTGGCAAAATCGTGGTCTCCTAACATGTGACTAAGAAGTCGAAAACAAGGGATATTCATTAACATGGAGATAGTGGTCTGTTCATGCCCCCTCAATGTTCCAGAACAGTGAGCAGACTACAAGGCCAACTATAAACAAAAGGCCTTGGCTAAGGATCAGGTCGATGCCATATGATGGACTAATTAAGAAAACAAGAAATGAATTGACGTATCTCGAGCACCTAGGTTTAGTTTCTACACACGTGCTGCTAAACAAACCGAAAGTCCAAGGTTGGATGGGGGTGCAAACCAATCATAAAGCCTGCCACGCACTTTCACATTCAATGTTTCAGTTATCCATCTGCCGCCAAATTATCTGCTATAATCAGTATACTACGTATGTAGAAGTAGCTCAGGGCGTGTCCTACAGACAAGGGACAGCCAATGAGATATTAACACTTATATGATTCTATAAGTAGATATGTTCCCCTAATCCAATCCCTCCCGTTAATGGATTTTGTAAAATGCCACGTATGATGACATCATAGATGACGTATGAAAAAGTATATAAACTCTGTATACACAAGAGGAAATTTTATTATGCATGCATCTATTTTGATAGCTGTACTACTCCCTGATTTCTTTCATTGAGGTTAAAGCAGTATTTTACCATCTTCCTTCGGTCTGTCCTGTTATTTGGTCTAAGATGTTTATTGGTAATTTCATCTAGAGCATAGAGTATGCTTCTAAGTGTTACAGCACATTTGGTAGTGGCGCAGATTGTTCTGGTCTAACGACCTAGATATAGGCCCGGATCCAGCAACCAGATGATCACCTGCTCCTACCATTAGCCAGACAATCGCAGAGTTTCCTGCGGAGAACAGCGCGTAAAAGAGCATGTGTTTGAAATCTAGTTGGCAGGTCCTCCTTTGACGAAATTCCTGCCCATTCCCCGCAGGTGCCCCGCGGAGTGAAGGAGAACTAGTCGATTGTGGGAGAGTCGATGCTGAGGGAATCGAGCTGAATACCGGATGCAAGTAGACCATTGAATGTGGTAAAAGTTATGGTTAAGTTGCTAAACTCATAGGAAGAGCACTTTTTCGGCAGCTTATTACTTCACTCCCCCTGGACGAATCCTCACCAAACTTTGCAAAAAAAGTAAATGGCTGGCTCTGAATTTTTTCACCAAGTAGGGCGAGGCTTCGTGCAGGTGGGAAAAGTTATAGGTGGGGTTCCACATTTTTTTTTTCCATAGACTGAATGGGGAAAAACTGTGCACGGCTACAGCCCGAATGGCTGGACTGATTTTCATCTAATTTGCGGCAGGAGTGGGGGCTTAGGCCAGAAGGCTTGGTTTTGTGTGTTTGTTGGAAATTGGACTGGTACATTTTTTGAAAAACACTGAAATGCAGGTCCCAAAAAATTAATGATATCTGGGTGCGCTCCGCAGACCCATTTTCCTGTTTGCTGCGCGGACCGATGTCTCATTGGGCTGTGGTACGACATGCTGTCGGCGAACAGTGGACACGGCCGGTGGTTGGCTGGAGGGAAGTGTGCTGTGCGTGAACGTTTTTGGGAAACGCTGCCATGGTATATCGGAGGAGAGTGTTGCGGTGTGTGTGTGGCAAGGGTTTACACTACTGTGTGCATGACTGGGCCTTTTGTACATAGCAGTGTGCGTACTGAAAAAAGTCATATCTGGAACCGCTGCAGCGTCCTACTTCGCTATTCGCTGCACGGTCAAAAGTTTGATTACACAGCAGTGTGGAGAGACGGTATGTGTGAAAAGTGTTCCATGCCGGCGGCATGTTGTATCGGAAGACAATGCGGCGGCAAAGGGATCAGAAAATCATAGTGTATGGC
This sequence comes from Ambystoma mexicanum, assembly GCF_040938575.1. Classification (NCBI taxonomy): domain Eukaryota; kingdom Metazoa; phylum Chordata; class Amphibia; order Caudata; family Ambystomatidae; genus Ambystoma; species Ambystoma mexicanum. Next base: position 891,659,088 of record NC_090931.1, read on the forward strand.
ATCTGGTGGTGGGAAGAAGGGATGGAAAGAGTGAGAAGAACGTCACGTGATATATATCAATATACAAGAAGACGGTGGTCTGACTGTGGTATCCTGTGGGAGGTGCATTTGCTGAAGGGGACTGCATTCCCCGACACATGACGATGTAAACATAGCGTGTACCATGGTGTGCTGTGTGAGTTAAGTTAGTAGCCCCTCGGCTGCATGCCTGCAGCACTATCACAGAAAATTATGTTTACTGGTTGAAAAGTTAAATCCACTTTTTGAAAGCAGGTGCCACATTGTTGCTTAGTGTATCACATTTGGCTGCACGTCACACAATGTTGGTTGTATTTGTGTGGTGATTGGTAGAAAAACATACAGTTGTTGTTGTATGGGTGGAGATGGTGCAGTGAGCAGTTATGCAGTGTATCCACTGGGTGTAGTAACAGAACAGTGTACATATGGAAGAGGTCCCAGTGCAAATGTATATGTTTGCATAGTGTCCATAGCGCAGATTAGTAAGTATTGCAGCGCAGTATGCACCATTGGTTCTATGCGGTATCCAGTTAATATGTCGAATGCATTTTTTGGAATGACAATAATGTCGAAAACATTTGGCCGAATTTTTTTTTTCAAATGTGTTATTTTTTAATTGACATGTTTTTTTTGGTTTCGTGAGAAGAAAAAAGGGGTTAAAAAGAAAAAAAAAAAAAAGGAAAGACATTTAAATTTTTTTTTTGTCGCCCATTTTTCGACATTATGGCATTCGAAAAAATGTCATTCGAAATGCTGTAGGTAAACCGTTCTATGCGCGTACTAGAGTGGTGGGAGCAGGATGAATGTTGTGAAGATGGTCTTGTTTGGTTGGCATGCTTACAATGGTTTCTGATTGGAAGTGGGTAGCGGTGCCAAACACAGTGGTATGTTGCTGCATTACGGTAAATGAAACATGTGTCCTTGCGTCTCTGCTTTATGGTGTGGCGGTTGGGTGGAAGTGCTGATGCGTATGTTGCCTTTGTGATATTTGGCACATGTGTACCTGGTCGTTTGCATGGCTCTGTTATGTTGTGGTGAGTGTGGACTAGCTCTAGATTGTTGGGTGCATGGCCGAAGGCCATACACCGAACAGTCTAGGCCTTAATCACAGCCTCCACAATATAATGCAGCAGAAGGCCATGTTTAACAAAGTCTGTAATACCCAACAAATACCAAAAACTTGGACTCAGGCAATAATATTTCCGGTATACAAGAAAGGGACACGAGGGTTACCCCAAAACTACAGATTGCTGTCCATGCTCGATGCCTCTGGAAAACTATTCACTTCTTTCGTAGCCCAAAAGCTCCAAGAGTGGGCCAACAGTAAAGCGATACTACACTTTACACAAACAGGCCTCAGACCAGGACCAGGCACTACACATAATTTAAGGGTATTAGATTCATGTATTGGTGATACACGCCAACTGAGAGGAACTACACTATACGTGATTTTTGTTGACTTTGCTGCTGCATTTGACAGCGTTGATCATAAAAGACTATGGAACAAAATACAGAAGTGGGGATGCCCCAACTGGTTGATCACAATAGTAAAACAACTATACCAAGGTACACAAGCTCAAGTACGACTTGACATAGACGGCAGCACCACAGCCCCTATTGATATCACACGAGGGGTCCAAAAAGGATGCCCGATGGCTGTGCTTCTGTACAATCTGTACATGGCGGATCTCCCAGACTGGCTCGCACCTGTGCATGGATGTTGCCCGAAACGAGGAGGGAAAGCTATACCATGCTTAATTTATGCTGACGATCTGGTGCTAATGAATTATACATACCTTGGGATCAAAGAAATGTTCACATCTGTCATAAAATATGCAAAAGAAAACAAACTAAAGATATATATGGGAAAAACTAAAATTAAGGCTTTCGCCACAAAAAAAGTCCCCCATCCAGATATGTTCACAGAAATAGGAACAATAGAAAATGTGAACTCTTACCCGTATCTTGGCCTAGACGTGAGTAATGACAGAGGTTACAAAAACATGATTGAAAATAAACAAATAAAAGCAAAAAAATGAACAGAGTTAATTGCAAAATTTGCAAGAGAAATGGCTGGGTTCTCATAGAAGGAATTAAAATCCTTTATAAGCAATGCTTTAGCCCCATTTTATATGGACTGGAGGCACTAGCAATGGAAAAACTAGACTGGTTGGATGTTTTGGAAGGCCGGTTCTGGAGAAGACTTCTCAAATTGAGCCCAACTACACCAATACAATACATCCGCCTTGAATTAGGATTAACTTCTTTAAAAAGTATGCTATGGATAAAGATTGGATCGTTACATCTAAAAATACACTCATCCCCCCTATGCAAACTATTGGGCTCATTAGACGACAGAACTAGAAGGAATGACGCATTCAAATACATCAGTAATGGAGTATTTAACACAGTTAACTGGCACCCATTGTATCATAAAAAGACTGCTTACGTATTACTGAAACAAATATATACTAATAAGATCAAAGCTTGGGATTGGACTAAAAATTATGAACGTTTAGAACAACTAAAGAATCATATTTTTGTTTCTGGGATAGTGCATAAATATCTACAATCAGAAACCTATTTAAAAAGGTGCCCAAATCCAGCAGTCCGATACTTTCGTTTAAGGATGAGAACCAACCAACTTCATTTATTATCTACGATGGGAGCACAAAAAAAAATCCAGCGTGAGGAACGAACATGTAGAATATGCAAGAATCCCAATATCCTGGAATCACCACATGTTTTATTACAGTGCCCTGAATTGAGTACCGAATTTATGATAAATTTAGGCCATTTTAGTACACAACTACGATTATATTAGAAGTGATGCCTTTTGGACATATTGCCTGAATACTGACTTGCAGACAGTCCACATAAGCCTATATCAATTGTGGAAGTGTATTAAAAAAAGCTTGAAAATGAGGTCGTCAAAAACGTGACGAGTAAGAATGCTAGCTAACCCACTCAATACAAAGGGAAAGATAACAAGTTGAAAATAGAGAATCAGCATAATTAAAAATGAACTCTAAAGAGAAAGATTATAGAATTTTAATAACAGAGTACTGTAACTGACACAGCCAGTGATGAATCTTTTGAAATGACACGTATGCATGTAAAAGTGAGCTTAGACTTAAGAATTTTTAGAAATGTATTTTTGGTTTTTAAGATATAAGCAGGGTAATTCATAGAATTACGCAGAAAAGTGTCGCAAGCGGCTGGCGCAGAGTGTCCACGTGCGATTGACTGCGCCAGGCACGTGCGATAAAACCGATTTCCGCGCACAGCGTATTCATGGATTTCATGCTCCCAAACCAGCCGTGGCGCAGAGTATCGCAGCGACCCTGCAGCCGCGCCAGTAACGCCCCCAAGAACGCCCTCGCGCAAGGAAAAGCCAGCAAAATCGCTAAATCATCGCAAAGGGCTGCGCTAACTCTGGACCAGTTTACAGGGCAGCCAAACAAGGAACGCAAAGCGGGTAACGTGCATATCAGGGGTACACGTGAAGTCATACACGCGATTAGCCAGGGTACGTGTATTACAGGGGTACGCGGGAAGTTTAACACGCGATTGGCCAGGGTACGTGTATTACAGGGGTACGCGGGAAGTTTAACACGCGATTAGCCAGGGTAAGTGTATTACAGGGGTACACGTGAAGTCATACACGCGATTAGCCAGGGTACGTGTATTACATGGGTACGCGGGAAGTTTAACACGCGATTGGCCAGGGTACGTGTATTACAGGGGTACGCGGGAAGTTTAACACGCGATTAGCCAGGGTAAGTGTATTACAGGGGTACGCGGGAAGTTCAACACGCAATTAGCCAGGGTACGTGTATTACAGGGGTACGCGGGAAGTTTAACACGCGATTGGCCAGGGTACGTGTATTACAGGGGTACGCGGGAAGTTTAACACGCGATTGGCCAGGGTACGTGTATTACAGGGGTACGCGGGAAGTTATACACGCGATTAGCCAGGGTACGTGTATTACAGGGGTACGCGGGAAGTTTAACACGCGATTAGCCAGGGTAAGTGTATTACAGGGGTACACGTGAAGTCATACACGCGATTAGCCAGGGTACGTGTATTACATGGGTACGCGGGAAGTTTAACACGCGATTGGCCAGGGTACGTGTATTACAGGGGTACGCGGGAAGTTTAACACGCGATTAGCCAGGGTAAGTGTATTACAGGGGTACGCGGGAAGTTCAACACGCAATTAGCCAGGGTACGTGTATTACAGGGGTACGCGGGAAGTTTAACACGCGATTGGCCAGGGTACGTGTATTACAGGGGTACGCGGGAAGTTTAACACGCGATTGGCCAGGGTACGTGTATTACAGGGGTACGCGGGAAGTTATACACGCGATTAGCCAGGGTACGTGTATTACAGGGGTACGCGGGAAGTTTAACACGCGATTGGCCAGGGTACGTGTATTACAGGGGTACGCGGGAAGTTATACACGCGATTAGCCAGGGTACGTGTATTACAGGGGTACGCGGGAAGTTTAACACGCGATTAGGCTGGGTGGGTCCTCACAGGTGTTCCCTGTACACCCTCCACGGCCCCTGCAGGCAGCCTACAAAACAGGGGACTACCCTGCACACCTGCTCATGTCCCCCTGCACCCCCACCCCCCCAGCAGTGCAGGGGCAGCCTCCACCAGGCCCCCACTCATGTCTCCCACCACCCCCACCCTCCCGCCACCAGGGGCAGCCTCCACCAGGCCCCCACCCATGTCTCCCACCACCCCCCGCCACCAGGGGCACTCTCCACCAAGCCCCCACCCATGTCTCCCACCACCCCCACCAGTGCAGGGGCACCCTCCACCAGGCCCCCACCCATGTCTCCCAACACCCCCACCCACCAGCACTGTGGTGCACGTGGCCAGCAGGCAGTCAGGCAGCAGCAGATGGCAGGTGGGAGCGTGCTCAGGGCTCTGGGGGGCAGTAATTTCGCCTCCTGGCCAGGAGCGTGGTCTCTCGTGTGTGAACGCGTGGACAGCCTGATAGGTAGTGAAATCCCACACGTCAGCAAAGGCCCTTAGCGCGTAAACCCGTCAACAGCATATGCGCGCCTATAGTCACCTGCACGTGCAGGAAATTGTTGCGTGACACGTCCCAGTGTCAAAGCGTGTGATTGGTGAAAATGGATGTACACGTAGAAGTGACAAAGCGTGTGATTGGTGAAAATGGATCTACACGCAGGAGTGACAAAGCGTGTGATTGGTGAACGTACACGCCGCGTAAGTGACGCTGTACGTGTGGGCCTGTATATAAGGTACATGTAGAACACCATTTCCTTGTACGTGCTTTTCGTGGAGAGCGAGTGGGTGAAATCTGTACTTCTTGTCGTTTCACACGCGATTTACTTCACGGCGTTTCCAGTTCGTATTCCCTGTTACCTCTGACAGCTTTTTCTCTTTTTTCTCTTTTACTGGTTTACCTGGGCCTGTTCCCTCAAACAGTGTCCCCTTCTACTGTTGTCCTGTCTTCTCAGACAGCGTACACATCTTCTTTTGGCGGGGGTTTAGCCAGCCAAACGCGCTCATTCTTCACGCTCTTTTACCTGGCAGACGGTGAGTCACGCACGTATCCAACTTCTGTGCTTGCCCCGTGTGTTGCCTACCCCTTCAGAGGTCATTCTAGGCTGCGTGTGACACGCATACGTTCATTCTTGTGTTACTGGGTGCCACAGCGTAGTGCAGGTTTTTCTTTCTGCACACGTGGTCTAGGAGGGGTTGCGTGCACGTCATCTCCCTTTTTTGGGCCTCCTGTGCGTTGCGTGACCCGTCATCTTTCCCCAGGGGTTACAATCAGCCGTGCTAGAGCACTAGGGTACAATTACCATCTGGTACCCAACCCCTTTGACCCCCAATTGCCCAGGACAATTGTCTACAGCCACTCCCATACGCACATTAATATCAGTGCCATGGCTGGGAGGCGAGGATTCCGTAAGGGTGGCAAAGGTGGAAGAGCCACAAGTGGTGGCCGTGGTGGATCCGGTAGGGGACGTGGTCGTAACTTGCAGGGTGAGCCTGTCCCCCCATGTGTGGAGGACCAGTCAAGGGCACCCATCATCTCCCCCCCCCTCCCCCCCCTCCCCCCCTCCCGTTGAGGCTGAAGTGGCTGACACCATCCATGCTCAGCCCTTGTTGGACCAGCCCATTGTGGCACCAGACCTGGCTGACTCCATGGCTGACTTCCAGGTCAGCAGGGCTACGACACGTGCGCTGGTGCACGTTGTTGCCATCATGCCACGTGGATCTGGGGCAGCAAGGTCATCTGCTGCACCAAGGAGGCAGGGCGGAGTGGCTGCAGGGGCAGCTGCGGCTCCATCCACCCCAGCCCTCACACACCCAGCCAGGACAGTGTCGGTCCTAGTCCATGCTGCTGACATTCCCCCTGACACCATCACACTCGAGCCAATGCCTGCACCAACTCCCATGCTGAGTGTGCAATCCCACACTCCTGATACAGAGTCCACCAGGGCTCCTGCCCCTAGTGTCCAGAGCGGCGCAGGACACTCAGGATCACCACCACCTTCCAAGCGGAAGAGGAAGAGTGCTCGTCCGGCACAGGCTGATGCCCCAGACACGGCTACACAGTCCGGCCCGTCCAGGAAGCCCAGCTTCACGGATGACGAACTGAATGCACTTGTCGAGTATGTGTCCGGACATGACAACGAGATGGTCATTGTTGCAGGATCCAAGACCACACCTGCACAACGCCAGGCACACTGGCAGACCGTTGCGGACATCGTAAGTGCCCTTGGAATCGTGAGGCGCACAGCCAATGATTGCTATAAGCGCTGGAATGACCTAAAGCGCAGGGCAAAGAGTAAGCTGGCCTCAAGTCATGCCGCAACTCTAGTGACTGGAGGTGGGTCTCCAGTAGTAGACATGGAACTCACTCCACATGAGTCAGTCGCTGGGACCTACGTCACGGAGGAACAGATCCAAGGCGTGGGAGATCTGGCTGATTACGAGGCATTGTCCGGTGAGTGCACATGCATGTGTGTGTCATACATGTGCATGGTGTGTGTGTGAGGGCTTCTGTTTGGGTGGCAGGAGAGAGTGTGTGCGCCTCAGTCGTATGGGTCAGCCATGTGCTTCATGCAATACTTCCTGCGCAGCTGCATTTGGCCATAGCAGTATCCCTTCTGCCAACAGTAGACATCTAGCACAACTGCACGCCAGTTGCCCTTGAAGTGTCACCTTGACACAACAGATTTGCTTATTTTTCACTGTTCATTCAGTCAGTTTGTTTGCATTCCACCACTTTCACTAGGCATGTCGCTGTCCACTAGTCACATGTCTGACATGGGTATGGTAAAGGGGAGTGACTTTGTTACCTGGATATCATTTGTACACACATGTCCCTGTGCAATTTGACCATTACAGACTAGCAGCTCCAGGTGAAAAATCTGACCTGTTAGAATCAGAAAAGCTATTACATGCGGGAACTGGACTGAATGAATAGGTGCTGCCCTCCTCTCCATCTTCACTCAATAGCAATGGTACATGCCATCTGTGTGATGGCATGTGTGTTTCACCTGCCAATCACAGGCCAATGTGTGATGCCACTGCCAGGCAGCATGCAGAAAATTTGTTCATCTTCCATCTTGGTGTCATCAGTGTGTGCCGTTTGCCTGCACTTCATACGCAGTGTGGGTGCATGCATGGGAGGGTTTTAGTCATGTGGGACATGTCAATCAAGTACTGGTTCTCTTGCTTCTCAGCCCTCAATGTGTGCCATGGTGCTAATGCCTGTTTCCATTACTTTGTTTTCATGTCTTTGCAGGGGAAGACGCACCTGATACTGCTGGGGTTGTGGAGATGGTGCAGACCCAGGAGGTGTCCCAGGGCCGACCAACCACCAGTGAGGGACGTGGTGTGGTGGTGGGGGAGAACCCACAAGTGCTGCAGGTCGTGCTCTCAAGGGGTGTCTCTGGCTGCACCTCCCCCGAGCTGTACTCAGGTGTTGATTCGGATGAGACCTACGTGCCGTCGCTGGTGAGTGTTCCAGGGAGGGATTCTGTTCTGTCTCACCCACCTGCACCAGGGTCAGTACCCTCCATGGGGATGTCAGTGTTGGCAGCTACGCCTTCGGTGGTTACGGATGCAGGGTCACACTCCGCGACATCTGATCCTGTTCCTGGGCCAGCAGATCAGAGGGGGAATGCAGTCCTGCAGCCTCAGGCAGTGCCGGCACAGCAAGGCGCAGTTCGCCTTGCCCCAGACAGGTGTGGTGCCCGCCGACGTGGTGGCCGTACGCCACCTGGCAATACCGCATGGGAGCAATCCATTTACGGTATGGCTACCCAACAGGCTGCATCATCCGAGATGATGGCTCAGGCCATGGATAGGGTGGCCACTTCCATTGTCCCCCCAGAAAGGCTGATGGAGCGACTAGAGCAGGCAACTGACTCCATCTGCCAGTCACACAGGGAGGACATGTTGGGGTCCAACAGGGACAGGCGGGCGGCACTGGCGACTCTGCAGGAGGCCATCTCCATTGAGTCCCAGGGCCACAGGGAAGCCCTGAGGCAGGAGCTCCTACACCTCAGGACGACTCTTGTTGAGCTTGAGGCTTCAACACACCAAAGGACAGAACAGCAGCTGGAGCGTCTCACCCGTACGCTCTCAGCTGAGATGCAGGCAACGAGGGCGGAGGTCCGGGCATCCCGTGAGTTGTTGCATGGGGACCTCCGCACACTCATCCTCCAGAACCAGACCTACCACACCCGCATGCTTGCAGCCATGGAGGAGCAGACTAGGGCCTTGCGTGGGCTGCCTCCCATAGTGCAACCACCTCCGGATGCAGCTGCACAGGGTGATAATAGCGACAGCAGTGACACTCCCACAATAGGGTAGCCGTGTGGGCCATGAGCCCATGGAGGTGTTTTATTTTCCCAGGATCCACGCAGGTGGGTTCTGGTGTGCATCCTGTCCTCGGACCTCCTGGGTGGCCTCCCCAACCCCCCCGGGCCCATCAATATCAATGGCCATTTTTGATTGTTTCTTATTTTTATTTTTATTTTTATTTCTTTTATTCCCAATTTTTTTGGGAGGATCTGTTGGCTCCGATCTGTTGGCTCCGATCTGTTGGCTCCGATCTGTTGGCTCCGATCTGTTGGCTCCGATCTGTTGGCTCCGATCTGTTGGCTCCGATCTGTTGGCTCCGATCTGTTGGCTCCGATCTGTTGGCTCCGATCTGTTGGCTCCGATCTGTTGGCTTCCGTGGTTCCTGTGGGCATACGCTGCATTGTGGCTGGGCACATGCAGGCTTGTAATGTATTTGGTTCAGATGCTTGGGTTTGAGTCACACACACCCCTCCTGCTTCCCGTTTCCATGGGCTTGCAAAGGGTGTGCCCAAGTGACAGTGAATTACACAGTGACGTTGGACTCCCATGAGCTGTGTGGCCAGTCTGTAGTCAATACTGTGTATACATTCCTAGTGCATATTGCTGTTGTGTTGTACACTGCATGTTGCATTGATGTGTAACTCTTCTTCTGTGTCTACCTCCCAATTTGCAGGTCCCTTCCTCAAGTCCACACAAGGACCTCTAGTCTGGCGATGGGGACCATGTTGGCAGCAGTGCACCTACAACTCTACATGGCGCCAACACTGCACAGTTGGTAGTGGTGGGAGTGCAGGCATTTCCAGGTGGTGAGACTACTAATATGTTACATTTTTGATGTCATGTTAATGGTACTACGTGCTCAAGTATGTTGTTGGTCCGGCATTGCTGTGAGCATTTCAGGTGTTGCAGGTTTCTAATAGTGCCACTGTACATAGTGAGAGTGATGTCATGTTGTGGGGATTACTTTGTTTACCTGCAATTAGCATGACATGGCACGGTGTGTCGTGTGGCAGTGCTGGGGTTGGGTTGGCTGACATGGCACTGTCCTCTTGTTGCATTTTGCAAGTGGGTATTCATTTTAGCTGCTTCAATGTGTAACTTCACAAAACTGCATTGGTGGTGTCTGTGTGGGTAGGGATGCACACATTGTGACACTTCCAGGTGAACAATCTCAGGCTGACATGGAATTCCCGGTTCATTCTCCAGACATTCAGGATCAGTGTCAGGTTGAGTCATCATTGATTGTCAGATGGAATGTGCCAGGGCAGTGTGCACTCCACAGGGGTGTGATTTCTATGTGAAGTAATTAGCCACTAGCTGTGTACGGGCTGCCTCCCCCCGTGCCCTTTCCCCTCCCATGCGCAGCGGCTGTGCATGTGGTTGGGGATGTGGGGCCACCACCATGTCCACGGCCAGGCCCCGGCGTGTTGCAACGTTGTGCAGGACACATGCTGCCACTATGATCCTGCACACTACTGGGGCAGCGTATAACAGCTGCCCGCCAGAACGGTCAAGGGAGCGAAAGCGTGACTTCAGCACTCCGAATGTGCGCTCCACTATGCCCCTGGTTGTAATGTGGGCTGTGTTAAATCTTACCTGGGGTGGCGTGGTGGGGTTCCGAATTGACGTCATCATGTGGGGGCTGAGAGGGTAGGCACTGTCCCCTGTGGAGGTGGGGATTGGTATCATTGGTGAGGTTGTGACCTTGCTCAGTATCCAACATGCATGCATGTGCAGTGGCATACATACTCACCAAGCAGCCATGTATCGCCATGCCGCCCAGCTTCTAGGTCCCGGCTTAGGGTGGACATTCGGTAAATGAAGCTGTCGTGGGTGGAGCCGGGATAGTTGGCATATACTGAGGTGATGATTCCCTTGGCATTACATGCTACCTGCACGTTGATGGAATGCCAGTGCTTGCGGTTCCTATAGATGTGCTCAGATGCCCTGGGGGGACGTAGAGCCACATGGGTGCAGTCGATGGCACCTAGCACTTTGGGGAATCGTGCCACTGCGTAAAAATCCAGGGCGGCAGCATGCCTTTCTGCAGGTGTTCTGGGCAGGTATATGTGCCTGCGGACTGATGGGCGTGCAGTCATGATGTTCAAGACCTGGTGTAGGCAGCGTGACTGGGTGGCCTGTGACACCCCACCCACTATGGCACTTGTCCGCTGAAATGATCCAGTGGCTAAGAAGTGCAGTACATTGAGGACCTTCTCCAGGGGGCTGAGTGCTTGGGAGCACAGGGTGGGTGATGTGAGGTCATCCTCCCACTCAGTCACCAGGTCCAGTATGATGTGTGGTGGAAACCTGTACCTCCCATACACCTGGTCATCAGGCATCCCGAAAAGGCTGGTTCTGGGTGTGAATATTCTGGCCCTGACTATCCTCCTCCTCCTCCTTTGGTAGCCCACTGCCACTGCTGCTAGGAACGGTATGTTCATCCTGGCGTCTCAGCTTGTTATTGTTAAAGTCCGCAATTTATGCTTAGCGCGTGTTCTAGGCGAGCGTGTGACCCGCGCAGCCCTGGAATCCTGTTCCCAGTCCAATAGCGTGTGGAAATTCACACGCACCACGGGATACAGCGTGTGACCCGCGCAGCCCTGGAATCCTGTTCCCAGTCCAATAGCGTGTGGAAATTCACACGCACCACGGGATACAGCGTGTGACCCGCGCAGCCCTGGAATCCTGTTCCCAGTCCAATAGCGTGTGGAAATTCACACGCACCACGGGATACAGGTTCGCTGACGTACTTGCGTGTGTAAGTGGCCGCGCACCCATTAAATACACGTAGATAGGCCAATCGTGTGTACGTGCACTTTTGTCCAATTACACGCGATGACACTCTGACGTGCAGTATCTCCACGTGTGCCCCGTCATCACGTCCTGAGTGGGGAACACCCGTGCGGGTCACGTCACAGACGCGCTTACGCGCTGAGGGACTCTGGTCCAATAGAATCGCGTATGCGTGCTGACGCGCTTACGCGCTAAGGGCCTTTCCTCGGATTTCACGCTGACGTGCAGGATTTTCACGTGCCAAATCACTCCGTATCAAGCTGGCCACGCGAAAACACACGGAAGCCCACGCTCCTGCCCAGAAGGCCGAGTTACTGCCCCCCAGTGCCCCGAGCAGCCTCCCACGTGCCATCTGCTGCTGCCTGCCTGCCTGCCTGCTGCCACCGTGCCCTGCCATTTGGTGCCTGCACATCAGCCATCTGCAGGGGTCCAGTTGCTGTGTCCACCCCTGCTGGAACTGAAGACTCCCGACTGGTATTACATCGCTCCACAGCCCAGCCCCAGGACCCAGTTGCCCACCCACACCTGCCTCTGGGGTTGCCATGTCGGGCACTTCCACATCTGGCACCAGTGGCAACCCCAGGCCAGAGGGGCAGAGGGGCACCAGCTTCACTGTCACCGAAGTTGGTGTCCTGGTGGAGCATGTCCTGGGGCAGTATGATGCCCTCTTTGGATCGTCCCGCGCCAGCAAGGAAGGACGGCAGATGATCTGGGCCGACTGTGTGGTTGCCATCAACGCGGAGGGGGTGGCAACCCGCGACGTCCTGAAGATCAAGAAGCGCTGGGAGGACTTGAGGTCCAGGACCCTTGTGAAGGCCCGGCGCCTCGTGGAGGGGGGCCGGGGCCGCATGAGTACCATCCAGATGAGGGTCCTGGAACGCGTACGCCCAGCGCTCCACGCCCAGATCCTTGAGAGGGAGGCCCGTCTGGAGTTGAGCGGTAAGTGTCCATGCATTACTGTGTGAGACAGGGCATGTTGCGGTGTGCTGGTTCTATGATACTTGCCTGTATGTGTGCCATAGCCCATGTATGCATGTATGTGTGCAGGGACATCATGGTAATGCATGTGCGACCAGTGATGTGTGATGCACATGGTTGTTGCATGTGTTGATATGCCGCATGGGGAGCCCTAATCAGATTATGAACATGAGAGCATGCCAGTCTCTGTACCTGAACATGGGTGGAGGTGAGGGATGGGTGCTGATGCCAGGTACATATATGGTAGCCATGTCTGTGTGCCTGACCTGCGTGTCTGTGACTTGTGCATGCCATGGATGCATGACACATGTGTGTGACAATGCAGAGATTCAGTAAAGCAGCAAAATTACCCTTGTATCCGCTGTGTTTGGTGTGTTTGGGGCCAGATGGATGTGACTGAGGTGATGTGTGTGCATGTGATGGGCATGAGGCATGATGCATGTGAGTTACATATCATTGAATGTTTCAAGAGTCCATTGGACATGCATGGAAATGTCCATGGCATGCACCATGCCTGTTACTGTGTGTGTTTTGCCTGGACTGGCCCATGTGTTGTGGAGGGACATGATGGAAGTGTACTTTGACAGTGGTGCTCATCTGCTATTGCTTCCTGTCTAGGGGACCATTGTACAGTGCCCTGATGCTTGTGTTCTTTGTCTCCCTCTACGCAGCGGCTAGTGAAGAAGAGGGCGGAGACGGCGCTGTGGAGCAAGGCGGCGGGGATGCCCCCACGGCTGCAGCGGAAGGGGTGGGTGAGCCCCCACAGGGGCCTGCTACGGTGGGAGACGGTGAGGAGCCATCCAGGTTGGTGGTTTGCACAGAGGAGGAGGAGGCCGCCACTGGGGCACACATGGGGCCTGGTGGGGGCATCCCTGCTGGTGCAAGTGGTGCAGTCCAGGGCCAGGGGCAGGAGGCAGCACAGGTCACCGTGGAGGGGCCTGTGCATGTCGCTGTCCCTGACCCTGTGAGTGCACCACCATGCACCAGCAGGGATGCCCCGTCCCAGGCCTGTCCGCAGGTAGAGGGGATGTCCATGTCACCTGACTCCCCTCCACCTGCGGACGTGGGAACCCCTGGCCGTGCGGAGAAGGTCCTGATTGGGGTCGCGTTGCGCACGGCTGCGATTCGTGATGCCGTGCGTGCTTCCCGGGAGGAGCACGCACGTCATCACGAAGTGCACCGTGCCGACGTGGCCCAATTGGGATCGGCCATGTTCGGGGGTTTCCTGCATGTGTTGGCCAATGTGGCGGCCCTCTCCTCCTCTGTGCAGGCTATCCACCAGTCGTTCTCCTTGCCGTCTTCCAGCCCAGATGCCACCAGGGCCCCCTGTGGACCTGCCCCGACCAATGCAGCCAGCTCGGTGGGGATCCCATCCCTGCCACAGTCGGGAGTCAGAGATCCAGCAGGGGTGGACACCAGAGCAACTGGACCCCAGCAGATGGAGGATGTGACGGCATCATCGGGCAGGGCACATGCACGACGGCGTCGGTGGTTTCCATCAGCCTGGATGCCGTCGTGCTGGCACAGGCAGTTGCGTCGGAGGCAGCAGCAGGCTCAACGTGGGAGGCATCATGGCTCGGGGCCATCAACATCAGGGGTGCAGGCATCGGCCGGAGGGCAGGAGAACCCTGGAATGGGAGTGGCTTCCGTGTGGGAGAGGTTGTGCCAGCGGATAGGTGCGGAGCGGCAGCGGGCAGAGGAGGAACGGCTCACGATGGTCAGGGCGGAGGACTCCATGCGGAGGGCGCTGAGGCGGGCTGAGTGCCTCGAGGGTCTTCGCAGGGAGTTTGAGCTTGACACTGCGTTATCCCTGCGGGACCTCGGGGCCAGGGAACATGCCCGCCTCCAAGCCATTGACCAGGAGTTCGAGGATGCCCTGGCCCATGACGACAACCAGTGAGCCGTCCGAATAGCCCGCTGCCTTTGTATATAGTTGTATAGTTAGGGTTAGGTTTCCTTTGTTTTTTTGAATTTTTTTTGGGTTGCGATTGGACAATGCACCACTTTTTTGTATATAGTTCCCTTTTTAGTTAGTAGTCAGTTAGGTTTAATTTGGTAGGGCTCATGGACCCAGGATTATCTTCTTGATTGGCTTATTTTAATTTTTCATAATTTTTTCTTGGACATTCATCTTGTTTTGTTTGATTTGCTTTGTGTTTTTTCTTATTTGCTGTTCAATACATATTATTTTTTTAATCTTCAATGTGTCGTATCATCTCATTGCTTTCAGGCATGTCATGTTGGGTGTTTTGTCATTCACTTGCAGCCATTGTGTGTGACAGACATGTGTTAAATTGCATTATTTACATTGGGGGTGTAACATGTAATTGGCTTTGATATGTGGGTGGGTGTGATAGTTGGTTGGGCCTTTTGGCAGGGGAGGATGGGCATTACGGACATGATTGGGGAATGTTGGGACCCAGGTGCAGGGGGGCATGGATTGGACATGGGTGGGGGCCTGCTGGCAGGTGCCCCACAGTGCTGGGGGGTGGGGGTGGTGAGAGACATGAGTTGGACATGGGTGGGGGCCTGCTGGCAGGTGCCCCACAGTGCTGGGGGGTGGGGGTGGTGAGAGACATGAGTTGGACATGGGTGGGGGCCTGCTGGCAGGTGCCCCACAGTGCTGGGGGGTGGGGGTGGTGGGAGACATGAGTGGGGCCCTGGTGGAGGGTGACCCTGGTGGCTGGGGTTTGGGGGTGGTGGGAGACATGAGTTGGACATGGGTGGGGGCCTGCTGGCAGGTGCCCCACAGTGCTGGGGGGTGGGGGTGGTGGGAGACATGAGTGGGGCCCTGGTGGAGGGTGACCCTGGTGGCTGGGGTTTGGGGGTGGTGGGAGACATGAGTTGGACATGGGTGGGGGCCTGCTGGCAGGTGCCCCACAGTGCTGGGGGGTGGGGGTGGTGGGAGACATGAGTGGGGCCCTGGTGGAGGGTGACCCTGGTGGCTGGGGTTTGGGGGTGGTGGGAGACATGAGTTGGACATGGGTGGGGGCCTGCTGGCAGGTGCCCCACAGTGCTGGGGGGTGGGGGTGGTGGGAGACATGAGTGGGGCCCTGGTGGAGGGTGACCCTGGTGGCTGGGGTTTGGGGGTGGTGGGAGACATGAGTTGGACATGGGTGGGGGCCTGCTGGCAGGTGCCCCACAGTGCTGGGGGGTGGGGGTGGTGGGAGACATGAGTGGGGCCCTGGTGGAGGGTGACCCTGGTGGCTGGGGTTTGGGGGTGGTGGGAGACATGAGTTGGACATGGGTGGGGGCCTGCTGGCAGGTGCCCCACAGTGCTGGGGGGTGGGGGTGCAAGGGGACATGTGTTGGTGTTCATTAGTTCAAGGAGACATGTGCCTTTGCTGGGGGGCATGCCCATGTTGGGTGGGCTGCCTGCGGGACATGACCAGGGATGCAGGGTAGTCCCCTGTGGTGTGGGCTGCCTGCAGGGGCCGTGGAGGGTGTACAGGGTACACCTGGGAGGAGCCACACTGTCAAATCACATGTGGAACTTCCCGCGCACCCCTGAAATACACGCGCCCAGGCTATTCGCGTGTGGAACTTCCCGCGCACCCCTCAAATTCACGCGCCCAGGCTATTCGCGTGTGGAACTTCCCGCGCACCCCTGAAATACACGCGCCCAGGCTATTCGCGTGTGGAACTTCCCGCGCACCCCTGAAATACACGCGCCCAGGCTATTCGCGTGTGGAACTTCCCGCGCACCCCTGAAATACACGCGCCCAGGCTATTCGCGTGTGGAACTTCCCGCGAACCCCTGAAATACACGCGCCCAGGCTATTCGCGTGTGGAACTTCCCGCGAACCCCTGAAATACACGCGCCCAGGCTATTCGCGTGTGGAACTTCCCGCGCACCCCTCAAATTCACGCGCCCAGGCTATTCGCGTGTGGAACTTCCCGCGCACCCCTGAAATACACGCGCCCAGGCTATTCGCGTGTGGAACTTCCCGCGCACCCCTGAAATACACGCGCCCAGGCTATTCGCGTGTGGAACTTCCCGCGCACCCCTGAAATACACGCGCCCAGGCTATTCGCGTGTGGAACTTCCCGCGAACCCCTGAAATACACGCGCCCAGGCTATTCGCGTGTGGAACTTCCCGCGCACCCCTCAAATTCACGCGCCCAGGCTGTTCGCGTGTGGAACTTCCCGCGCACCCCTGAAATACACGCGCCCAGGCTATTCGCGTGTGGAACTTCCCGCGAACCCCTGTAATACACGTAGCCCGCTCCCCCAGGCCCGATCGCGTGAGGAACTTCCCGCGCACCCCTCAAATTCACGCGCCCAGGCTATTCGCGTGTGAAACTTCACGCGAACCCCTGAAATATACGTAGCACGCTCCCCCAGGCCCGATCGCGTGTGGAACTTCACGCGAACCCCTGTAATACACGAAGCCCGCTCCCCCAGGCCCGTTCGCGTGAGGAACTTCACGCGAACCCCTGTAATACACGTAGCCCGCTCCCCCAGGCCCAATCGCGTGAGGAACTTCACGCGAACCCCTGTTATACACGTAGCCCGCTCCCCCAGGCCCGATCGCGTGAGGAACTTCACGCGAACCCCTGTAATACACGAAGCCCGCTCCCCCAGGCCCGATCGCGTGTGGAACTTCACGCGAACCCCTGTAATACACGTAGCCCGCTCCCCCAGGCCCGATCGCGTGAATAACTTCACGCGAACCCCTGTGATGCACGTACCCTGCAAATCGCGTGTGACACTTCCCGCGCACCCCGGTATACATGCACACGTATTTTTTGTCAGCGGGTGTCCGTGTTTGTGGGTACCCCTTTGCACGTCATTTTTCCTGGAGGGCCACAGTATGGGACATTCATCATGGCAGTATATAGGTGCTATTTGTTGGCGCACCTTTTGGCGCACATTTCTTACAGCCGCAGAGACGCTACCGCCTCCTTTCTTGTGGCGGTCGTGTTTGTGCCTGTGCGCTGGTTTGAGCGTGCGCTTTTTTCCCCTATTCTATTCCATGAATACGTGTTGTAGGCGAGCGTGTGGGCGTTCCGCGCACTTGTGCCCTGTACTTCCCCCGTGACGCCCACGTTTTGGCAAGTTGTTCCCCATTCCGAGTGTTACGCCCGTGTTCCGCCTACTTTTATTGCGTGCGCCGCGCTATGTGCGATTTTCGCTGTGGCCTGTGCGATTTTCGCTGTGACCTGGCGCACGCTGTTAGATGGCCTGTGCGCTAACGTGCGCCGCGCACTTTTTATCGCACATCCGCTGGTTTTCTCGCGCACGGCCTTCCATGAATCGACGTGCGCTGCTTTTCGTGCGATTTTCGCACGTTCACTGCGATTTTCGCTATTCCACTGCGATTCGCACGTTTATGCCCACTTGCGCCGCGCTAATTATTCCATGAATCGGCCTGTAGGTGTACAATGTTATGCAATTATTATTTTCTTGGAATTTTATACTTATGTAATTGCTCATAAATCACAATTTTATGTCATTTTAACAAAACATTTTTGTAAAGTTTTCTTAAAACTATAACAAATAAAAATGAAATGAAACAATATAATGCAGCAGAAGGCCATACACCGAACAGTCTAGGCCTTAATCAAAGCCTCCATAATATAATGCAGCAATGCAGTTGTTACTGAGCCTACTTTTGGAGTTGGTGAGTAGCACACAATGGTTGTGGAGGACATTGTGCACTTGGTGTGGAACAGCAGAAGTGAGCTGCTATGCGTACACTACTGTATGGTCTACATCATTTCCCCTGTTGCACAATAGGGAGCCACAAGTCACCATCTGCATTTGCTATGGGTAGGCCCTTAATTAGCCCTTCCTTCACAAAGCATTTTACCACATTGCGCCATGAAAGGAAGTAATCAGCATCAGAAAGTTGCAAAATGCAAAATCTACACAGCCACTCACATACCGGTATGCACAGGCAGCACAATGTAATTGAAAAATGTATGTACAGATGTGGCCAGGGTGAAAGTTGGCAGGCCCATTTGCAGATGGGGCCTGCATTACACATGAAATGAGAAGTAAAACATTGGTTGCACTAGGGTGTTGAGTGTGTGGAGAGGCACAGTGATCAGTGATTGTAGAGCAATGCCAGAAGCGGAGAACACATGAGATTTGCAACCTACACTGCATTATGGTGTGTTGCGTGTGCTAACCCTGTAGACCCGTCCGTGAATGGATGGCCACCTTGCACTGGCCAAAGAATGCTTTGGGGTGAAGTAGGTTTCAGAATGCTGTCCTCGATGTGCGGTTTGTGATCATTGCATAAAATGTTGCTTTTATGGTTGAGGGGATTGGTTTAAATTATGACACTGTGTAGTATATGCTTGGACCTGATGGAGTGTCGACCCCTCCAGTATGCCTGTGGGAGAAGTGCTGAAGTAGTGGATGTTTACAAGTGGCTACGGGTGACCGGCATGTACCTGGCCACTTGTTCACCTGCATAAGTCTGTTATGTTGAGCTGGGTGTGGGCAAGGGCAACACTTGGGTGTATGCCAAAAAGCCTGCAGCCCGTAGGCTAGTCACCAAAGAGGCTAGGCTTGCTCAATAGCATGCCACCATAACGCCGACATGCACTTTTAAGTATGCATGTCTCCGCTGGTGGCGATGTTGTAAAAATGGTTGTGCAGGACCTTGTAGCCGTGGTTGAACAGCACAAGTTATGAAATGTGTCCGGTACCTGGTTTGAGATCATTGCATAAAATGTTGCTTTTATGGTTGTGGGGATTGGTTGCAATTCTTACACTGTGTAGTATATGCCTGGAACTGATAGAGTGCCGACTTATCCATTGTGTTTTGTTGGGAGTACTGAAGTAGTGGATGCTTCCAAGTGGCGAGGGGTGACCTGCATGTACCTGGACACTTGTTAACCTGCATAAGTCTGTTATGTGGATCTTGGTGTGCCCAAGGGAACACTGATGGGTGTATAGCAAAAAGCCTGTAGCCCGTAGGCCAGTGACCGAAGAGGCTAGGCCTGCTGAATAGCACGCCACCATAACGCTGACATACATGTCAAAAAATGGTTGTGCAGGACCTTGTAGACGTGCTTGAACAGCACAAGTGCCCTGATATGCATCTGGTACCATATGGTACCCATTATGCCACCACCTTGCACATTAGGGAGCCACATGGCGCTACTTTTAGTTGATATCAGTTGCCTTTTGAACCACCCGTCATTTTGTATTTGTCATATGTTACGTTTCTGGATTGTGGGATGTGGGAAATGTTCACTTTCATGAGGCCATTATGTTGTGCTGGGTGTAGGTAAGACCTACAGTATTGGGTACATGGCCAAGGGCTGTAGGCCCATGGTTATGCACCCAAGAGCCTATCCCTTGAGAACAGCAAGCATACCATACTGCAGACGTGTACCGTTGCCTCTGTTTGTCACCAAGGATGGTGACCTTTCAATAATGGGTGCGGAGAGCATTTTACTCTTGGAACAACCACAGTGAGGTGCTATGCGTTCTCAAGCACATGCTGTAGTTAATTGCATGTGTTGCACATTAGGCTGTAACTTGGCCACAGCTACAGGTCAGGAGGTGTTTCATAAACAGAAGCATGTGTGTCTTGATTTGCAGTGCAGGGATGTTCAGCACCGACTATGACATCATTAAGGAGCAACATTTCCACTGGAAATGGCATTTTTTTGCCCTCCATTGCGTACAATCCTGTAGAACTGTAAGAGAAGCGTTGACGTTCAGTACGTAGAAGTGTGAGGAGGAGAAGGGAACATAAACGCATCGAAAGACATAAAAAACCAAAAAAAATGTGTAAGCAAGCAAAAAGAGGACAAAAAAGTAAAAAATAACCATTTATTTTCTGAGACAGTACTACAGACCCAACTCCTTATCCTGTGTTACATTTACCCCCTGCCTCCCTACCATGAAAAGTCAACGGTTTACGCTGTATGTTATGCTTACACGTGCCACATCCAGCCATTTTCTGGATGGGGGCCATGGAAAGGAAACTGTGGAGCGAAAGACATTGTTTATAAGGTTGGTGGGTTAGGTGTGTACTCAAAAAGTGTACCAGAAAGTTTCTTTGCACAAAGAAGTGCAGAAGGCTAAGGTGGAAGTGAGCAATGTAAAGAGCAGGCAGCCTGTGTGTATGCATCAAATGTGTGTATTTCTTTGGAGTTAGTAACATGCACGGTGTGCTCTGTGTGCCCAATATTTGACAAGTGTGCAGTAGGGGGGTAGTGCGGAAACCAAACAACAACTTTGCAGTGTACACGGTAAGTGGCAGGCATCCCACTGTTGTGCATTCATTGTGTGTATGATATAATATGATGTGCTACGCTATTTGTAATGCGCCTGTACACACGTGTAGCAAACCTCAACGAGGCAAACGAAGTGAAACAGAGGGGAGACAGAGACAATGAATCTACTAGGCCGGGTGTGACTTAGATCGCCCAAGTGCATGGGTGGAGGAAGGGGAAGGTACAGTACATGGGAAGAAGAACAAATGACAAGTAAAAATATAGACCAATTGTGCCAAGTGTACGGATAAGTGCACACACAAGGTTGTGGATACACTGTTAGGCATACAGGAAATAGTCCTCAAGTGCGGGGTTTGCTAGAAAGCCAGTGTAGGGGTTTGCCTGGCAGGGGGGGTGACATGGGTACGACATCACAGAGTCATGAGGTAAGTAGCGCAGATTAAGTGTACGTCATGCAGTTAGCTGGGGAGATGAGCAGAAACAGCAGATGCGAAGAGAAAGACTTTGAGGTGCTTCCGGAACCGGTGATGGTTCCCCTCAAGTGTCAAGGAGGCAGGGAGCATGTTGCAGAGGGACAGCCCAGGTGAAAAAGCCCATCTACCAACAACAGTTTTTTTGTAGAAGGGCGTGACCCTGAGGGACTTGGAGACGGATAAGGGAAGAGCTTGCGCACGCACATATACAGGGAGTTAGATTTGAAGGTATTGTGGTCCCAGGGGCCAGAAGGCCTTCTGAAAAATGTAAAGTCTTCTCCCTTTACTGCTTGCAGCCACTGGGAGCCATTGGAGACATTTTAGTGCAGGACAGATAACATCCCAAGTCGTGCACTTATCTTCTGGATGCATTGCAGAGGGCGGAGAGTGCAAGGGGGTACATTTAAAAAGAGCCTGCTGTAATAGTGCAGCCTTCCCAAAAGTACATCTGTGCAGACAATGATCTTTTGGAAAGTTGTTTTCACTGGGTACGATACAATTAATGCTGGAATTGATGCAATTTTTGTACACTTTATGTAGCAGGTGGGTTAGTGGGGAAAACATTTCGTACCATTGTAGGAAGCAAAGCAAGGAATTCCTGTGTCGATATTACACTGTCTGATATGGGTCAATGAGAACGTTGCAAGCACATATCACTAATGTGCCACTTCATGGTAGGAGATGGGGAAAAACAGTATGCTTCTAAAGACCGTAATGGCTGCTCAGTGGCAGATACTGTGCGCACAGGTACTTACAACACAGCAATATGCATAGCGCAGAAAAATGTTTTGTGCCTTAAATTTGTGGTAGTGGGTGTGCAAGTGGATGAATGTGGATGCACACATTTTGAAATTTATTACTGAAATTTCTACTGGACGTTCTGGCAAGTGATAGTATAGTAGCAGGCTGATTTTCTAATGGTACCTATGAAGTGTCGTGCAGCACAGCCAGTGTTAGATGGTAACGTCTTGGATGGCATTGGTGGAATTATGTGTGCCCATTTACCCGTACCCAATCAGGTGGTGCTGGACAAAAGGCAGTGGAAAGGGGAGGACTGGTACTGGTTTCCTGGGGTGCGGCCCTCGCGGTACTTTGAGACCCGCACGTGCGAGATTGTGTGCTCTTTACGTTGTTGTCCAATGAACATGTGAGTTTCGGAATTGTCCAATCAGGTCCTGTGGGTGTGGTTCACTGGAAGGGGCGTTCACACTGCTTTACATTATTCTCTGCGTAGTGAGGCTGGTTGACATGGCGAAACCTATTGTGTTGCCTATAGGTGATACCTTTCTACTAAATCTGCACGAGTATGGCCTGGAAAGAAATTTTGATGGGAATTTCGGGTTGGAAGGAGTGGTCGCATTGTGTAACGGTGTCTACGAGCGCAGTTTCGCCGACATGGATGCGTTTTGCAAAGACCTGGCAAGGTTCAGTAGAGGCGACGTGATCGTCATTCACTACAGTGGCATGCACATTGGTTACATGTCTTGTTTAGGCTTGTTCCATCGAGTAAGAGGTTGCTAAAGCTAGTGAAGAGGCTTTTTCCCACTGCAAAGGTGCTGTTCTCATTGATAACACCACAAAGAGAATGGGACACTTATCATGGATGTTGTTCCGAGCCAGACACAGGAAGGGGTCTCATCAACAGAAGCATGAATACTTTTTTGTCCACTGCTGGGATGTTCTTCTGCAACAATTACCTCATTAGTTGTGGAAATGCTGAATTTTTCCAACCAGATGGCATTTCTTTGTTGCCCATTGGTAATGCTGTTTTGTTTGCCCGTC
The DNA here is from genome assembly GCF_040938575.1 of Ambystoma mexicanum. Lineage (NCBI taxonomy): Eukaryota > Metazoa > Chordata > Amphibia > Caudata > Ambystomatidae > Ambystoma > Ambystoma mexicanum. The sequence continues at coordinate 891,682,204 of NC_090931.1, forward strand.
TACAAGATGCGGTGAAGAGTTTACTTTAACAATGTCCGCACACGAAAACAGAAAATTAAAAAAAATGGAAAAGAAGTTCTTCCTGTAGAAGCCTTTACAATACGAAAATTAACCAAGCTCTTTTAAGAGCCGCCCCTTACAACAAACTTCCCTTACTCTGGTTGCACGTTATGCCCCCACGGTTGCACGCAGAACCAAAGCCACATCCGGACATTTTCAGGATGGCAGTGATGGAAATGCGACTATGGAACCACAGGGATTGCACAATAACATATCTGGGCAGGATGTGTACGCAGAGGGCTATTGTACAGAACTGATACTGTTACATGCAGACCTCTTCAATGTCACTGGTGGAAGTGTGTGGAACTTTTTAACATTACACAATGACGGTGTGCTGCAAATTAGAAACTGGAAATGCAAAAATAAATGTTTGTGCTTCATTTGGAGAAGGCCGTTGCCGTACTTGGGTACACGCACATGCGTATCCTCCCTTTTTCTGGAAATTACCAAAGACATTGCGACAATGGGGACCATTGCTGCTGCGGGTCTGGGTGCCACCAAGGCCCGTTAATCATTTTCAACTGTAGGTGAGCAGATGTGGTGCACCATTACTTGCAGGGCAAACCTATGTGCCGCACTCCGTTGCTCAGAAAAGGCGCAAACATATTACACAGCACTTTTACGGTGTGCCTTTTGGGCAGATTGTTATGGAGATTTTTTACCCGGAAAGCAGCCGTACATTGTTCGGAAACATGCATGCATGTGCAATGGGACATAGTGATGTGTTTGTAAGCCTGCCCTTTCCAAAAAATACTGCGTACATTGCTCAACCCTATGCTTTGCTGCTGTCGGAGAGCCCGGCTCCTGTTCCGGAAATGAGGGCCCACGCGCACCGTCCGTGTGGTTGCCTGGTCGCGTTGGCACTGGTGTCGTAACGCAGCTCGAAAGGCAGATCAGCAACTTTGAGGATTGACAATGGGGAATTTTGCTGCTGCGGGTGAGGGTGACAGGAATGGACATTTATAATTTTCTCCACTACTGTGCGTATTCAGCCAAAGTGAAATGGTTCGTGGTAGTTGCGGACGCACTGTAAGGCACCACTTTTAGCCATTCCACCATTGCAAAAAGTGAAATACACCCAATTTCTTCTACAAATGGTTTCAAGAGACACTCTTTTACCCGAGCCTACCCAGGCCTGTCACATGCATTTGTGACATACTGCTGAAGAATATTCAGAGGCCCCCCGCAGAGTGTTTATGTACTGTGTGCGGTCTGACTGATTGTATAGAAAAGTGAGGGATATCTTATGAAAGTCGCTAATGCACTTTGTACAGACCCCCCCACCAGTGTATGTGTCTCTTGTGAGGTCTGAGTGTCTGTGTAGGAAAGTCAGTGACCTCTTATTTGAGCCTTTATGCACCTTTCACAAACCCCCACTACTGTATCTGTTCCCTGTGAAATCACATTGCCTGTGTAGGAAACCGAGTGATATATTATGTTTTTTAAAATTTTTTTATTTTTTATTACGATTTGTAAAGTGCACTAGCAGCCCAAGGGCATCGAATCGAGGCGCTGTTGCATCCCATTGTCTTAGTTACATGAACTTGTCTTAGTTACATAGGGATACTTGGCTCTTGGTTACAGTGATATTTCATAATGACCTTATACACAATGAAATCATTTCACCAATCGGAACACACAAGAACACAATCAATGTACAAAAGAAAAGCAAATTTAAAGCATAAACTGTCCTAACAAAGAAACTCCTGCTCACGGCCACCAAGGAAAGAAGTATCTCCTCCTTTCTCTCCATCAAAGAAACATTAGATTATGAAACCCATTCCATTCAACCAGTACAAAAACCATTGATAAATTGTGTACTGAAATTGTAAAACAAACTGCCAAATCATTAGTAGGCTAAGTGAACATAAGAGTACTTTGCATCTCCTGAAGGTCCACACTTTGTGGTGAAACAAGTGCAAAGGACTTTTTCTTGAATAACTAAGGATTGTGTTCTGGAATGATTCTGATGTAGATGTGTTATAATGTTGTTTTACAGATTGTCCCAAAATTAACCTATTTGTGCTTGTTTGGCAGTAGTTGGTATGAGAGTCAAATGTAGCTCATGCTAACTGTTGAGTGGTAAGCTAGGAAGGCACTTCTCTGTTACAAGTAGCATATCCATTGCTCCCAGCTCCCCTGATTTTGGAACCGTGTATTGTATGTTTGCTTATATTTTGGTCCCATTTTTCTGATGCTTACGTATTTCAATGTAACATTCCAGTTTGTAACACCAAGTACACTTGTTTTTTGTTAAAAAGTTTAGGCTTTGTTAGGCCTCTAGAAAACAAAATCTGTTTGATGGCAAGGTACTCTTTGCTATTTAAAAAGTTACTGCATTTACCGACTGCATATGCTATTATCACTTTCTTTACTTGCTTGTCTTTACTCACTGACATGTCATTTGTTTTACCAAGACCTATTGAAATGGTTCATTTGTACAGAAGTAGTACATGTGTATTGATCTCATACATTGTTCACTAGGTTTTATCAAGTTCTAAAAATCAAAACTGATTGCTGCATTGCATTGTTGTTATTGATATGTTTCAAGAGGAAAGTGTGTTCTGCTAAGGAAAAAACATGTGACACTATGTACACGTCACTCATTTGGTACTTCTCTTTATCATGATGTATTTGTATTTGTATTTATTTAGATTTATATAGCGCTTTAAGCCAAAGCGCTTTACATGAGGAACAAGCAATTACAACAAGCAATACATAACATTGAATCAAACCATAAAACAGTACAGGGAACCATTTACATTATTGTTGAGGTTAAGTGCATATGGGGGGGGCTAAGTGAGAGAGGAGGGTTAGAAGGTGAAGGAGGAGGAGGATTCAATGGAGAAGGAGGAAGCGGAGAGAGCTAGGGGGGTGAATGGAAGAGGTAGGATTTTAGAGAGGTGCGAAATGAGGGGTAGGTGGTAGTAGATCGGATTGGGAGGGGAAGGCGGTTCCAATGGTAAGGAGCAAGATGTTGGAAGGAGCGGAATCGGGAAGGGGCACAGGGTGGAGGAGGGGGAGAAAGAAGGAAGAGATCTGCAGAACAGAGAGCGAGGAGGGGTGTCGAAAGTGAGGAGGGAGGATAGGTAGGGAGGGGCAAGACAATAGAGGGCTTTGAAGACAAGACAAAGGAAGTTGAATTTAAGCTGGGATTGAAAAGGGAGCCATCCTAGTGAGTCAAGGGAAGAGGAGATAGAGTCGTGAGGTGAGAGAAGGCAGAGGGAGCGGATAGCGGAGTGGTAGATGGATTTGAGGGGCGAGAGGAGGGAAGTCCAAAGAATAGAGTGGAGCAGAAGAAGAGTCTGGAGAAGATGAGGGAGGAGATTAGGAGTTTAGTAGCATGGAAGGTTATGAGAGGACGAATTTTACGGATATTGTAGAGGTGGAAGCGGCAAGATGCAGTGGGAGAGATGTGGTGAGAAAGAGAGAGGTGGGGGTCGATGTGGAGACCAAGGTTGCGGGCATGAGGGGAGAAGGGGAGTTGGGAGGGGGGGATGAAATGAGGGAGGGAGGAGGAATAGTACTGGCAGGGAAGAAGAGGAGCTCAGTTTTTTCAGAGTTGAGAGAAAGGAAGTGAGCGGACATCCAGGATTTAATGGCGGAGAGGCAAGAAGAGAGCTTAAGGTGGATGTCAGGTGTGAAGGAGGAGAAGCAAATGGGATGGAGCCCACCTGGCACTCTGCTCCTGTGCTCTCTTGAAGGCCATTTGCCAACTGAGGTCATTTCTTTTATGCCATAAGGTGAAAGTTAATGTGAAATAATTTCCTGTGATGTTATGTACTGTCATTTCATTGCGTGAAGTTGATGTGGCATCATTTCCCTTCATGTCATCAATATGGTAGGTACAATTGTTGAAACATTAACATCCGTACACATTTTTGGGTACAGAATGTTGGCATCTATGATTTTGGACGACTGTCCGCTGGACGAGATTTGGGCGCACTGCGTTGTGTGCATGTGCCTGGGTGTACCATGCACACTATTTTGTACACACTAATGCGCCGATAATTTTGGGAAGATGCTGGCTACTTATAGGGTGCACCAGGTGGGATGCTTATTTGCATACCTATCTGTAGAACGTGGTTGCACACCCCAACCACATTAACATTCCTTCGCATATGATGCAGAGTGCTGATGTTACCAGGACACTGAGGCACATATACACATGCCTGCACTTGTAGTACGCACAAATGTCCGTTCCCACACACTTTGCCAGGTGGTGGACAACATGCAGCCATGCGGAGCCTGCTGCCATCGTACGGATGCGTCCATTGTGATTGTGTGCGTAGGACACTTATCTTTTGCTTAATTGCAAGCATTGCAAGGAAGACTGTGTGCCGCTGAGTCTGAATGCCATTTCAGGAAAAAAAGCATATCACCAAAACACTTAGCCACACTATGAGTATTAATGTTTACTTTTGCATATTCTTGCAACCCATTAGGGAAGGGAGGGGATAGCACAATTCCATACTTTCTGTGGGAAAATGCGGTTTTGTAGAACTTGGTTGTTAGGGAAGGAAGAGATTGCTGTGTCACCGTCACATCTCAACTGATACGATTTTTGAGGGGATGGTGGCCCACGACATGGGGAAGGAGTATACATGCAGGTGTGCCACAGCCATTTAATTTTGTCCAAAACATTTGTTTGTACGCAACTTATGTTAATGGTTTATATTATAATACCTTAATAAACCAGCTACTATCTGTGTATGAACAACAGATTTGTCACGTACTAACCTCACAGATTGCACCAAGTGCTTATATGAAATTAATTTACAGTGCTAGACTTATGAAGGCAAACTATTGTTCTTACCTATTTTTATATTGTTTCATGAATAAAATATGTGATATGTAAAAATTGGTGAACCCCTGCTTTCTATTTTAAGTGGTTTGAGATAGAGTAAGCGCATTACCTGTTGGCCTCTAATTGAGCGGATTGAGAAAGGGGTAGTTGATTTGACCTGTTTACTTTTGAGTTATGCAACTTGTAAGGGGGCACAATTGTTCCCCATTTTTTTTACTTTGCCTTCCAGCCTCTCCTTTTTGCTATTTGCAGTTTCTTTCTTTTGCTATGCACATATGGTGTTGTACAAGGATTGTGGCTTCTACTGCCTTGCTTTCCTTTCCAATATGTTTTCTTATGGAAAACAGAATGTGTTTGCTGTACATGGAGGAATATATGTTACATAATGTACGCTTCCTACTACAGTGTGTACCAATGGGGTTACTGTACAAAGTCATTGTGTTGTGAGGGACATTTCTTTCCTGCAACTCCAAGGTGCTTGCCATTGCTGCGTTACAAAAAGACACGTTACACATATGTCCTATTGCATACTGCAACACCTGTGCAATCATTAGAGGCTGTTCTGCTTCCTCACTACATTGTACCGACGTTTTGCTCTAAGCTCCTGCCAGTCGTTACTCTGCCCCTTACTTCTTTGTTCCCCATGTACAGTAGCAGTGCGGTACGATTGGTGAGGGGAGACGTTAATTCTGATGTTGATGCATTCCCTTATGGTATCTTCCCAATGTCTTTCTCCCGTTTGATTTGTACGTACACAGTTTCTACACCTACTCCATTTTCTCCTGCCATTTTTTGCCATGGTGCTGTTTTCATATATTTTTTGCGTTTTGGTAATTGGCACCACTATGTAAGAGAACAGGTGCCTTGCGGAGCAGGTTGGATGCCACCCAATGTGTGCAACCAGACGCATAGTCCGCGACTGCTGTCTCCGTTACCAAGCTGCCAGTAGTTTCATTATGTTGGAGAGCTCTTCTTTACAAACTAAGCATATCCTGCTAAAAACCAATGAAATTAACTGGCAAAAAACGTTGTTAAAGGAACGTTATGGTTAAGTTGCACTAGCAAAAACCTATGCAATTCAAGGTTGATACAGGGACGTTATGGTTACAGGGACGTTATGGTTATAGGTAAAACCGAAAACCCCCAGATATTCTCAAGTTATGGCAAGCTAAGCAACCGTAACTCACGCGACCACTGTGCACTGCTAAGACTAACACCCATAACAAAGATGACGTTTGTCCATTGAATTGCATAGGTTTTTGTTAGTGCAACTTAACCATAACGTTCCTTTAACAACATTTTTTGCCAGTGAATATATATATATATATATATATATATATATATATATATATATATATATATATATATATACACATACTACAAAAAAAACTTTAAGGGGACGTTCTGGTTAAGTTGACCTACCAAAAACATGTGCACTTCACTAAAAAAACTTTTCCGGCCTGCCATTACAGTTCACATTACAACCTAAAAACCCCTGAAATTTGCCAGTTATGGTAGGCTAAGCACCCACTCCTGCCATTAGCACTGTGCACTGCTACCACTATCCCCCACAACATGAAGGATGCCATTACAAATGTCATTGATGACACCACTGGCGACATGGCAAGTTTTGCCCCTTTGTTTTTCTTCACTGCTATATACATACGTATGTATATTCAGTGAAAAAACGTTGTTACTGGGCCGTTCTAGTTCACAGTAAAACCTAAAAACAATTGACAATCCCTAAATATGGGATGCTAAACAACCATAACTCGCACCACCTACCTGCATTAGTAAAACTAACATCCAGAACATCAAAGATGACATCAGAAATGTCATTGATGACATCACTGATGACATCACATGTGCTCTTAATTTTTATGCAGAGTCTCCACAAGGGATTGTCATTATAATATTGGCGGCAAATTGTCAGAGATTATTGCAGAACTATCCTATGCTAAAAAGGTCATTACCTAATCCATTGGTCAACAATTCCATTCCAACACTGATTTCTTTCCTTGCATGAACGACCTCATAACGTCATGTACACATTGTCTACAGCATGTGCTATAGAGGTGCAATATTCTAAATCTTCCCATCTTTGCTACTACATTGACATAACCTTTCATTACAGAATTTGTCCATACTGTGAAACAGAAGCATGTACGCATCATTACCTTTCTGTACAATTGCACTATTAAACACCAACAACAAAGAGAGCACAATGCATACTAATATAAGCATATACAGGGAAAGCAAAGTAAGCAAACAAACGTGCAGTATTACCACAAACTGTTCATACCCGACCTCACTACCTTCATGCACAGTAAAAATTCTTACATCTCAGGATTTCTTCTTCTGCTATGTTTACGTTTGCTTTCATGTACATGTCCCGTAAGGAAAGTATTGTAAGAACATATGACAAGGGTTGGGACTACAAATATAGACATTTTTACTTTTTCACTTACTGACTGACTGTGAAGAAAGGCACCTGCCTTAGATGCCTTAGATATGTCAGTAAACAACAATAGAGGCAGCTAGACATGTGATGTCATCAGAGATGTCATCAATGACATTTTTGATGTAATCTTTGATGTTCTGGATGTTAGCTTTAGCAATGCAGGTAGGTGGTGCGAGTTATAGTTGTTTAGCGTCCCATATTTAGGGATTGTGAATTGTTTTTAGGTTTTACTGTGAACTATAACAGCCAGTAACAACGTTTTTTCACTGAATATACATATGTATGTATATAGCAGTGAAGAAAAACAAAGGGGCGAAACATGTCATGTCGCCAGTGGTGTCATCAATGACATTTGTAATGGCATCCTTCATGTTGTGGGGGATAGTGGTAGCAATGCACAGTGCTAATGGCAGCAGTGGGTGCTTAGCCTACCATAATGGGCAAATTTCAGGGGGTTTTAGGTTGTAATGTGAACCGTAATGGCAGGCCGGAAAAGTTTTTTTTTTAGTGAAGTGCACAGGTTTTTGGTAGGTCAACTTAACCATAACGTCCCCTTAAAGTTTTTTTTGTAGTGAATTTTACGTTTTTAGTAGGGCAACGTAACCATAACGTCCCTTTAACAAAGTTTTAGTCACTAAATTCCATAGGTTTTTAGTAGTGTAATTGAATCATAACATTACTTTAACAAAATGTTTGTAATACATTTAACAGGGTTGTAATAGTAACACATAATCATAGTAATGTAAAAGAACATTTGAAGTAAGTGGCCACCTTCCGAAGAATTCCACATTATGATATGCTGGCGCACAGCATGGGGGCGTGTTCAAACACTCATACACACTTCACAATAACATGTGTCACTGGGTGATAGTGCGGAAATACATTGTATATTCTTGTAGGAACTTCTAACTGCAAAATTTCTGGCGCACAACTTCACAGGGCAAGTTTGCAGCACAATACAAGCAAGAGGGCATACCGACGTACCTGGGTCATTAACCCCCATTCCTTCTCAAAAAATGGGGGATGAATGCCATTAGCAATCGAGATTTTACAGCAGTAACCCGTGCTACCAAAAAAGAGGATTTTTTGTCTTCAACCAGAACGCCTCTGCCATTCCTGGCTGAAGAAAACAAATCCTTTTCCAAGGTTTTGTTTTCTGCCACGATCCGATAGCACAGCGAGTAGAGCGCTCGCTTTGACATCTGTGCAGAGCCTGCTGACGCAGGTTCGAATCCCAGCAAGGCAAAACTCAGCCTTTCATCCTTCCGAGGTTGATAAATGAGCACCACACACTGCGGGTAATAATAAGCAGCGCTCAGATACCTGAGGGTTCGTAGCGCTATGTAAATGCCAAATTATTATTATTATTAAGATGGCCACCAAAGAAAGGGAAGACGGGTGTTGGATAGAAACCCTTCTTCGCTTTCCATTACAGCCTGCAGAAAGCAAAAAATGAAACCTTGTGACCGTAATGGTAGCACTACATTTTTGTTCCTTGAGAAATGTGTCGTTATGAGGAAGACCTTTACCAGAAAGCCAGTCCCTGGCGGACACGGCGACTGCAATGCAATTTTGTGTCCCTTCCAGTAATGGCCAGTAGCCACATCCACGACATTGTGGCCATTAACCATACATAGAGCCTACCCCACAGAGATGGAAGCTGTACCGTTGATTTGTTATGCGCATGACGACACTTGTTAAATATCAAAACACTACAACATGCACAACACAAAGCTTTTCGGTCGTTGTCAATGACCTTTACATACATGTGTTGTACATGCAGGAATTTGTTGCTGTAAAAATGTGCTTAGAAAACGCAAAGGAGTAGTCTTCTTACGTTTGCACAAAATCCCAACAACCTCTGTGATGGCAAGTGCAATCACGTCAAAAAAGCTGCAAGCAACACCATTACCACTCACCCTTCGACACATAATTTCGTAAGTGGCACAGGTTGAAAGGTGTGAAGATATGTGTATTGGGAGGGTGCAACCATGTATTATTTTACAAACATTTCTGTACAGCAAACACTTTCAGGGCACCTTACCTCATTTTTCCTCTTTTAGAAAGATACTAATCATTCTGAACTATTGTTTGTTAATGGGGCGTCTGGGTGATAGAAATTGGCCTGACGGTGACAGAAATTGGCCTGACGGAACTAAAGCAAATGAGATGGGCCTGACTCTCCCGTAGCCAAAGCAAGTGGTATGCAATACCTTTCTCCATAACGTTCCTTGACAGCGTAAACAAATGTGTCCATAAGGACTTACGTGCCGTGATGCAGCACCTACAAAAGAACACATTAAGACCTGCAAAGTAGCATGCTACATTTTGAAATAGGAAAGTAAATTTGTAAAAAAAAACTAACATTTAAGAATTTGTAAAGTAGTTTTATTTCACATTAAATTGAGCAAAATCATCTCCCTATGCAATTAGTAAAGTAGGTTTGTTTCACAATAAACTATTCACATTTCCATACTAGTAGTAAGTTTGTCTCTGTGGTCGACAATCAAAATGTTAATGGTAATGGGCACGTTGTTTTTTTCTACACACAGAAAGTAAGCCTTGCTGGCACAGTAGTCGTTTTCCTCGCACATTGATTTGCAAGACGACTTCAATTGCTGTCATCTACACCACCACAAATGATGGAATGTTACTTCTTATGGCAACAGCAGCGCAAGGACATAGAGGTCCGACACAGTCATCCCACTGCATTATGACGCACAGACAACCGGTGACTAACAGTTGCATTTGACGATTAAAAAAGCCGTCACTCGGCAGCTGCAATCCGTGACAATCACAATAGGGCAGGAAGTAGCTGAGGGGGAAAAGGGAAACAAAACAGGTATCAGTACGCAACCTTTGGACAAACCAAAGTTGTAATACATAACATTTTCAGCAAAAATTAATGTAATTGGTGGAAATGTAGTGGGAACCTATAGACAGCGACAATGTGCAATCTCCATAATGGGGCAAAAAAATTCAATGGCACAGAAAGCTGGAACGTCTTTATTAATAATAAAATTTTTGTTTGGAAGTAGTTGAGCGGTGAAAGGGGAAATAAAACTTGTAGCAATACGCAACCTCTACACAAAACAAAGTTGTAACACATACCATTTTTACTAAATAATAATTTTATTTGGGAAAAGGTAGTGGCACCCTACAAACGGCGACAATGTGCAATGGTCATAAAGGGGAAAAAAATTTCAACGGCACTGAAAACTTGCAATTCGTTAGCAAAAGGTAAATGTTTTCTGTTCGAAATTAAAAATTTAACGGCAGTTCGGTTTACAGGTGTCAAAAATAAACTTACAAGATGTGGACCGCCTCCATTGCGTTCAGTTCAGTCAGACAGTAGTGTATTTGGAAGAGTGCCTCTTCGGGAACTGATATTTCAGGTGTGTTACAAACGATTTTGAAGCATAACCTTAGCAAACGATCTGTTTTTCAAACTGTAACTCCCTGCATTCTTTCTGCTTTTTCCCTGTAGCTCAAGGTTAAAAAACAAATGAGCCTTATGGCTGCCGACAAATATGTGGCCGTACTGAGCTCGTATTGAAAAGAGAAAATCAAGTGACCTTCACTCTGAATGAAAATACATTCTCACTTTGCAACAACATATCAGCAGCTATTCATGAGAACCACTACTCCCGTACACGTGCAGAAGTGGTGTGTGTACGAAATAGTGCAGGTGGCTGGCCTAGATTTTAAACTGTAGGACGCCAGTCTGACCACTGTAATGTTGTTTAATTGTTATAACATGGACGCAGTAAGTTAAGTTCGTACAATGAGTAGCAAGACCCACTGTACCGTATGACAGTAGTAAATAGAATACACCAATGTTTGACTTTCTACTGCCACATCTCATTAACGCTCACTTTTCGAAACAGTGTTCCATAAATGTAACAAGTGCATTGGTGTCTTCTTCGTTTATGTATGTTTGCGGCGATATCCGCGTACACCAGAAAATGAAGTAAACATGGCGGACATATCGAAAGATAATGACGCACTTCACGCTGTGGCACAACCAATCGGCGAAAGCGCAACATGGTCGCGGGCAGCACGCCACGGAATAGCCAATTGAAATCTTCTCCACTGAGCAAACAGGGAAGTGTGTCCGTGGAGCGGACATAGATATCACTCATTTTTAGAGACATACTTTTTGATCGTTTTTAAGGCAACTACTGGACATATTGTCACAATATTTACAAAAGCACGCTTTCGCGACCATGCCCCTGCCGCAAATTTGGTGCAAATCCGTCCAGCGGTTTGGCCTGTAGCCGTGCGCAAAGTTTTCCCCCATTCAGTCTATGGCAAAAAAGACATTTTGGGACCCCCCCTATAACTTTTCCCCCCCTTGACCAAACATCACCAAACTTTGCAAATTCAGAGTGGGCCACATACTTTTTTTGCAAAGTTTGGTGAGGATTCGTCGAAGGGGAGCGGAGTTATAAGCCGCCCAATAATAATATTGGCCGTGTAGTGGTGGCCCTGTAGTTATGGTTAAGTTGCTGTTTCCATAGGAAGAGCACTTTTTGGGCGGCCTATAACTCCACTCCCCCTGGACGAATCCTCACCAAACTTATGTTATGGGGGGATTCCAAAACGTCTTTTTTCCCATAGACTGAATGGGGGAAAAACTTTGCGCACGCCTACAGGTCAAACCATTGGACTGATTTTCACCAAATTTGCGGCAGGGGCTTGGTCTGGAAAGCGTGCTTTTGTAAATTTGGTGACAATCCGTCCAGTAGTTTCCTTTAAAACGACCAAAGAATGTGGCGATTTCTATGTCCGCTCCGCGGTCACACTTCCCTGTTCGCTCTGCGGACAAGATACCGATTGGTCAAGGGGTGGCGTCATGACCGCGGACACGCGACGTCTTCACCGATTGGCTGCAGCGAGCCGTAATGTGCGTCAGATTGTGTGGATGCGCCCGACATCTTGGATCCCTGGACAGAGCGGTCGTCACCAGAGCTGAAATGTTGTTTCCGAAACTGTTTTACTCTCCTACAGTGTGTGGGGAGGTTTACAGAGTAAGCGATGGGTTACATAACGCACCTGTTTGGCCGACAGTTGTTAATGATCTATTCTCCATGAGAATTGCTGTTTAGGAACCTATTTTGATCTCCTACAGTGCTTGGGGAGAGTCAGATAGTTAGAAATGGGTGAAAATACTGTACTTGTTTGGGCAACAGTCGTTAATGATGTATTCTCTATGCGCACCTTGTTTGGGATGTTTGCACATGCAGATAATGAGGAATCTAATAAGGTTAGTGTTTCAGTCCATGCTGTGGGCAGGTACCTTTAAACTGATGTAAGAACATGTAAGAACATGCATGGTGTTAGCCACCACTACAATCGAGTACATATTGTTACTACATTTCCATTTCCTATGGGTGTGCTATTGATTACTATGCTGCCATGGGTGTGACATGCTGCGGTGGTTGTGGTCAGGGCCTAGAGTCTTGGATGAATGGCCGTAGGCCATACTTCCAAGACTGTAGGCACTGGCCACAACCACCGCAGCATGCCAGAGCAATGCATAGACCTGTACTATTGATTGCCGATTACATGGTTGTGGGCAGTGTGTACAGTCTTGGGAGCATGGCCGAAGGCCATGCACCCAGGAACGACATTATAAGCAGTGACATCATAAGCCAATGTACCCCCATACATTCTCATACGTATGGCCTTATATCCACATGCCTAGGTCCTGCCCACAACCACTACTGCATATTAGACAGGTACATTTGTGGCTGTGCTCTTATGGTGCAGTTCCCGTTTGCTTAGGAGGAGCACTTTTTGGGTGCCTTACAACTCTGCTCCCCTTGGACGATTCCTCACCAAAGTTTGTGAAAAATAAATATATCAAACACTCTGATTTTCTTTGCACATTTTGGTGATGTTTAGTGCAGGGGGTGGAAAGTTATAATGGGGGTGTTTCTCAAAACATCTCTTTTCACCTTAGACTGAATGGGGGGAAAAGTTTGTGCCCGCTAATGGGAGCACAAAATGAAAAAATGGAGTTTTCAGGTCACCAAAGTCATACGTTTAAATGGAAGTTCGTCCTCACAATACCATTACCAATTAGTGCGTGTGGGTTAAAATGTTTTTGGAATACTATTGCCGTCAGACTGGCGTCCTAAGTTTTCAAAACTAAGGCCACCATCTGCACTCTTTGCTAGAAACAGTGATTCTGGAGGTGTATGGGAGTAGCGGTTCTCATAATTGAATTTCAATATGTTAATGCAACGTAAGAATGTATTTGGCTTCTGAGTGAAGGTCACATGAGTTGCTTTTTTTGGTTGGACGCACAATACGCCCACGCATCCCAGTGAACGTATAAGGGGCAATTGTTTTTTGACCTTGAGCGGAAGGGAAAGCTTTGAAGAATTTCACGGAATGAATGGGTCGAAAAAAATAGCAATTGATAAGGTTATGTTGTAAATGTTTGTAAGGGACATGCAATAACAGTCGACAAAGATTCTTCGCTGCAAACACGTTGGTGTCTGACTTGAAGAAACAGAATGGAGGCAGTAAATACGTACCACACGTTCCACATTTGTACAGTATGACTACTCTCATCCTTTTTTACCCCTAATACTTTTGTTTCAACCGTTATGTTTGCCCACATAGCTTTGTGTATTAATGTGCACGCTATTTTGGTTTTCTTTGAAATCACGAGACGTAATAATATTTTAATTGTCCATTTATTTTACTTCCCTAACTACATTATCACCTTCCTGTGTAGTTGGCATTTATTTTCTCTCTTACGGTGCATGCAGATTCTCGGCCTTTGTAGCTTGTTACGATATTCACACATGGGCATGAAGACCTTTTGAGTACAATGTTATGTTTGGCCACTTATATTTGTGTATGACTTTGCACATTTTTAGTATCTTTTTTGAAATTTTTTGGTCCAGGTTGCTTATTGATACGTATTTTCCTGTCACATTTCCCCCTTCTAGGTATATATTGCCGTACTGTCCGTGCCATGGCTTCCAGATGCCAAGTGTTTGCTTTTTCGGGCGGCAAATACAACTGCTTGGGGGCGGTTGCCTGTCCATAACAATTATGTGGGATGACACCCTAATTCTGCTTTGTCCGTACGCTGAACTCTCTATTCGGAGCAACATCACATCCTTTATGGTGCTGTAGGCTGAAGTTCATGACGCCTTTTTGGAAATCACTGTGTAAACAAAGCGGCTACTTTAACCAAGAACCAACATTTTTTGTATGCGAAACAACCCACGTGTTCATCTACATAAACATTTGCAATGTCGCCCTTACAACCATTGTTATCATTGCTTTGAAAATGGCATTACGCCGATGGTCTCTGACAGTTTGCTGTTAAATAATCCTACTTTACGAACTCTAAAATGTTCAGGTTTTCTTTTACAGTGCAGTCTATTATTTCGATATGTAAGTTATTAGTTTGTACCTCGCTGTATCTTTATTTACAGGTCATGCGTCACGTCACGTACTTGTGCTTTTTGCAGCCTACCATGGAAAGGGAAGAGGGACTACGTACAAAATAACCGCCTTCCCTTTCTATGGCAGCCATCTTGAAAATTATTTTTTGTTTGTAATCCGACCCGCCAAAACCGCCCCGGATTACAACAAGTAATCTTCCTTTTTAGTAGCACACATTACTGCTTTGCAGATTTAGACTATTACTGGCAAGAATTATTACGCCTATGTATTCTACTGAGAAATATGCAGTACTTGGAGTGTATGCACTTTTTAAAAAAAAATGTTTCTTACACTGTGAACGGTCGTAATTACCGCATTATTACGTTTGTTTACGAGTGGCTTTATTTTTTGGTAGGGCAGGTCATAAGGCAATTTGCTAACGGCAATGAGCAAAGAGGCAACAAACGGTAATATGGGTCGGTAGATGTACGGCGCCAACTTTTGTGCCTTTGTCATTTGTACGGTAGCGGCACTGTTTCTCATGCTTCAACATCACAGAAATGCTACTGTTTCTTAGGAAGGAAAGATGCCTTTAGCTGATGTCATTTTCAGATAAGTACAACTTTTGCTAAAGATATATAATGTGTAGGGCATTGCTAATTGCTGCATACCAATATGTGTTGGCGTTGTGTAAGGGAAATGTTGAAGGTGGACGTACTTACATCAATATAAAATCTATTTCCACAATGTCCACGTGGAATAGATTTTACTCTGAAGTGTGTACTGAATCTGGAACATCGCTGCATACCAATACATGCTTCCGTTGCGTAAGGGAAATGTTGAAGGTGGACTTTCCTACATCCATACCAAATCTATTTCCACACTGTGTACGAGGCATAGATGTTACTGTTAAGTGTGTACTGCTTCTTGGACATGTTACTGTGCTGTACGCCCGCATATTGTCATGTGGCTTCTTCGCAAGGTCTATACTGTTTAGCAAAAGACCCTTGCTAAAGGAACGTTATGGTTACGTTGCCCTACTGAAAATCTGTGACATTCACTACAACATTTTTTTTATTACCCAGATGTTCTACTTAAATTGACCTACTAAAAACCTGTCAAATTCACTCCAAAAAAAAACTCTGTTAAGGGGAATTTATAGTTAGGTTGCCCTACCAAAAACCTGTAAACTTCAATAAAAAAACTTTTCACACATGCCATTATGGTTCAAAGTAAAACCGAAAAACCCCTGAAATTCGCCAGTTATGGTCGGCTAAGCACCCATACCTGCCATCACCACTCTGCACTGCTAACACTAACACCCAGGACATTGAAGATGGCATCACAAATATAATACAATATAATATGTTTCTATAAAGCTTTCTGCATGTTTAAACTGATAGATATGAAATGGTAGCAAAAATAAATAAACAGATATTTGGTACATTTTGTAAGGATTGACGTCAATCAGAAGTTTAACATTAGATGAAATGCATATACAAATAAAGAAGAGAACCTTAAGATACTAAAAAACAAAGAACAATATACAGATAATTAATAGAAAAGTGTAAACGAAGGAGCAAGAAGAACAGTGATACAAAGAGTTTTTAAAATATTTTCATTTATGGATTATGAGCGGCGATTGATGGTGCTTGCTCAAAGACATTGAAAGAGTATATATAATAAACCTAGGAAGAAGAATAATAAACTGGGTAGGTATTGGCAGTCTCAATTGACTTGCCACTATGGATGACACACCTCTTGTACACCTATGTAGAACATTACCGAGCTGTACAGTCACAATCAGGAAATATCATTCCGAGCCTGTTAAGGGCACGATTAAAAAAACACTTATGTCATGACCCCCAGAGGGTTCATTGTCGAAATTAATGTTGCGTCACATTGCGGCATACTTACATGCCACTCATAAAGGGAAAAGGTTAGAGAAAAAATGTGCAGTTTTTAAACTCCGGAAAATGTACCAGAGTGATAAAGAAGATCTAGCTGAGAGGGAGTGGATGCTTAAACAACATGAAGGAGAAGATGTAACACCTTCGGCTAATCCTTCCCCCCTGAAAAACAAGACGTAAATACTGAACAAAAGGGATTTTATCCATTGAAGGAATTAAAGGCAGCAGCAGGGTATGTTAATCCAACATATGAGCACCCTGCCTTTAGCAGTGACGATACTAAGGAAGAGAGTGGGAATCGAGAATACACATATATATTAACATGCAATGAAGATAAACAGCATGATGAGAGAAAGATAGGCAGAAAGACAGGTGGAACAAAGGATACAGCTAAGGGTATGGCAATGGTACAGAACTAATTTATGGGAGGACACATACTGCTTAAACTAGATGACAAAGGCATTGATGGAGTTCGAGAAAGAGGAAAGAGAGAAGAGAGAGAAATAAGAAGAGAGATTGTAGTGTTTGCAGCCACCTATAATCCCCTTTTTCTCCTTTGCCAAGCCTGACCCTGGTCCCTCCTCCCTCCTGCCCCCTCACCTGATTGACTCCCTTTGCGTGTAGGCCTAAGGCCCACGCAGTCACCCTGCAGTGTTTGTAGGCGTTCCGTTCAGGTAAGAGGAATTAATAGCCCAAGTGAACATTTTGCAAATTAGGCACCTTCTGTTTAAAATTGTATAGCGCACCACGCGCTTGTAATCCCCTCTTTCCACTTTGCCAAGCCCGGCCCTTGTCCCTTCTCCCTCCCGCACGTTCCCCTGATTGGCTCCCCTTCCGTGTAGGCCTAAGGCCCACGCAGTCAACCCCCACTGTTTGCTGGCATTCCGTTCACATAAGAGGAATTAATAGTCCAAGTGAAATTTTTGCAAATTAGGCACCTTCTGTTTAAAATTGTATAGCGCACCACACACTTGTAATCCCCTCTTTCTCCTTTGCCAAGCCAGGCCCTGGTCCCTCCTTCCTCCTGCCCCCCCTTCTGTGTAGGCCTAAGGCCCACGCGGTCACCTTCCATTGTTTGCAGGCGTTCTGTTCAGGTAAGGGGAATTAATAGCCCAAGTGACATTTTTGCAAATTAGGCATCTTATTTTTAAAATTGTATAGCGCACCACATGCTCTTTCTCCTTTGCCAAGCCCAGCACTGGTCATTCCTCCCTCCCGCCCGCTCCCCTGATTGGCTCCCCTTCAGCGTAGGCCTAAGGCCCACGCGGTCACCCTCCAATGTTTGCCGGCGTTCCCTTCACGTAAGAGGGATTAATGGGCACATGTGAAATGTTTGCAAATTAGGCACCTTCTGTTTAAAATTGCATAGCGCACCACGCGCTTGTAATCCCCCTCTTTCTCCTTTGCCAGGCATGGCCCTGGTCCCCCCCCCTCCCGCCCTCAACCCTGATTGGCTCCCTGCCACCTTTTATCACACCCTCCCAGGGCAGCCCTCTGCCCGTGCAGCCCCAGCGGCTAAGGGCCCCAAGGCAAAGGGCAGCTCCTGTCGCACCGGCTCCAGACAGTGTCTGCAGGTGTCAGCAGGGGAGGCCAGGGGCCAGCCACTAACATACACCAAACCCTATCTCCACTACCCCTACTCCAGTGGCACCTATCCACATAAACAGCCCGCCCTTTAACCTAGTCAACCCTACGCACTGAGTCCAAGTAAAACCCACTGCCCACGCCCTAGCCCCCAGACGCAGTAAAAGCGCCTGACGACTTCAGCCAACTAGTAGTGGCTGCTAAGGCACGCCCCTTCCAAACCAGCAGTTGCAACAGCCCGCAGTACCCTGACATGACACACAAAGGACAGACTGCCTTCAACCAGCATCAACGGATAAGGTAGGAACATTTTTATATCTACAACATATACTGATATTGTCATGCGAAAACTATACCTCTCCTCCATACACAGGACTCTCAAATCCTCCTGCACCAAATTACATTGTGAAACGTAGGCCTTTCTCCCACTTTACAGGACCCTCATTCTAAGTGTGTTCTCCTGTACCAAATTGTATTGTCAAACTTAGGCCTTTCTCCCACTTTACAGGACCCTCATTCTAAGTGTGTTCTCCTGTACCATATTGAATTGTGATAATTAGGGCTCTCCCACCATATAGGTCTCTCAAATCTAGGTGCCTTCTCCTCCACCAAACTGTGTTGTAAAACCTAGACCTCTCCGACCATACAAACTCACAATCTAGGTGTGCCCCCCACCGTACCTAAACTATACCTAGGTGTGCTCCCGTGCCTGAACTGCATTGTGAGACCTGTGCCTCTCCCCCACTGTATAGGAAAGTCAATTCTAGGTGTGTCCCCATATCTGGCCTATATTGTTAAACATGCAAATACTGTGAGGCCTGAGCCTCTCCCGC
The DNA here is from genome assembly GCF_040938575.1 of Ambystoma mexicanum. Classification (NCBI taxonomy): domain Eukaryota; kingdom Metazoa; phylum Chordata; class Amphibia; order Caudata; family Ambystomatidae; genus Ambystoma; species Ambystoma mexicanum. The sequence goes on from NC_090931.1 coordinate 891,701,269, forward strand.
TGTCTGGGGTCCAGTCCAGGTGTTCAATTGCTGCCTGCTTCTGTGAGGCCTGAACCTTCCTCTTGATGTCTAGGTGTCTTAAAATTAGACATTAACTACCACCTACCTCTCAAACCTAAAACCTCCCTGCCACCTAGGTGTCTTGTTACTTGACCACTGCCTGCCTTCTGCTAGGCCTAAACCTCCTCCCGATAGCTAGGTGTCCCAATCTTGATGCCTGCCTGCCATCTGCGAATCCCGGGCCTATCCACTGTCGTCCAGGGTCAAGAATTGAGGTGTTCAATTATCGCTTGGCTGCCGCCGAAACCGACATCCCCTCGGCAATCTGATATCCTACACCGAAGAGTACTATCTCATTGTAAACCACCTGGATAACCAAAGCTCTCCATTGGATATTTTCGGTACCTGCCACCATCGAAACCTAGGAACCCTACACCTTAGAACACCCAGCAACCACCAAAGCAACTAAATACTACCATAAACTGTGCCTTAGTTAACCTGCATTCATACCAAAGAGACAACCTCGGAAAACATCCAGAGACCACAACCTAAGAGGACTAAACTCTACACTAGCCTAGCACAACACTTGGGCAACTGACTGTAAACTCAACACCAAGACCAACTCCCTCCACCAAAAATCCAAAATTCCCCGACGCAGAATTGCACGCCGACAGAGAGAAAGGGAACACGGTACAAATAATACGGATACACAAGCTCAACCACCCCCAATAGAAGATGCCTTCAATACAGAACACACCCCATCAAATTATACAATCGACAGAACCAACATTGTAAGAAAAAAATCCTTATACCTTACACTGTTCCTCGTACTAACCAAGGAACCTAGATACTTCCACGACACCGACTTCCCCAAAGGGACAAAGAACTCCCCCGAACAACGGAACAAAAGACGGGAGGATCCAAGAAGAGAATGGGATGACGCCAATCCCCTTACTCCTTATATCAGAAGAACAGACGGGCGCCATCGATACCCACATCAAATAACAGGATATGACGAAGCAATAGAAGTCAACAACCCAATTATCAATCTTACAGGCCAATTTAATGATGAAGCCACCTCCACGGAACCGCAACCGACCAGAATCAACATAAAAGCACCCCGATTGAACATCCACAAATCAAAACCGGGAACATCAAATAAACCAATTGACACCAAAATGATCCACTGCAACCTAATCAGTGCAAGGTCAATGTCTAAACACGCCACCAAAATCTACGACCTCCTAAGTGATGGAGGCATCGAGATCCTATTCGTAAACGAAAAAACATGGCTAGATGACAACTACAAGATCACCCTCAATAACTGCCTGCCCGATACCTTCAAGCAAACAAGAACAACAAAAGAGGTGGTGGACTGGCAATCATCCCCAAGGAACACTTGGAAATGAAAGCGGACGATCCATTAAACATCGATAAATGTGAATCCCTAATCCTCCGTCTATCAACAAATCCGAGAACAAACCTGAATTTCATACTGGTATACAGACCACCAAGTTATGATGCGAGCTTCGTAGACACCTTCACGGAAGCAATCACCAACCTAGCTATCGAGCATAACCACCTGATTATCCTCAGAGACTTCAACATCTGTTTCGATGAAGAAACCACAACCTCACAAAAACCTCTTGCCAGCCAACTTGCTCCAATGAAAGTACATCAGCTAGTCAAAGGAGCAACCCACACGGCAGGACATGCACTAGATGCATACTTCGACAACAAAAAACTAATCACCACAGTGCCACCAATTCAGATACTCTGGAGCGACCACCTCATCATCCTCTTCTGAAATCACACTCCCCTCCCCAATAACCAAGCAACAGAGAAAGCTACCGACCATCATGAAAAGAAACTGGAGAACCATAAAAAACTCCAACTTAACGGAATTACTGGAGATCACCAAACCATCATCGACAACTATGGACGAAGCTGACCTGGACACTAAAATAAATATACTTAGCAACTGGATCACGACAACAATTGAAGAGATCGCCAAAGAAAAACCTTTTAGTTCATCCCACAAAAGAGCAACAGCAAAATGGTTCACCACACTACTCAGCGACATGAAAAGGAAAAACCGAATACTTGAACTAGATTGGAGGATCATTAAAGACTACAGAAAGAAATTCAAACTCCAACATACCAGTTCATACAAAAAGGACATACAAAAATGCGAAAAGGAAATACTACGACAACAGAATCCTTAATGCACCAAACACCCAAAAATAACTCTTTAAAATCATAAACGAAATAAAAAACCCACCTTGCTGCAACAACGTTCCAATTCCATCCAAGAAACGATGCAGTGACCTTGCAGACCATTTCAAAAACAAATTCATGACCATCCAACAGACCATATAAAACAAAACATGCAGCCACAATACTGAAGACACCCACGGCTATGAGGAATGCCGGAAAAAACTCCAAAACTTCCCGCATATATAATTGGAGACATTCGTCAAACTGGTAAACCAAAGCAACACATCAGGTACCCCCACCGATCCCTGCCCCCCTGACATTTACAAAATAATCCTCTCACAAGGAACACCCATGGAATACTACAGGAGCGTCCTCGACCAATGAATCTCAACAGGGAAACTGCCACAATCTTCCAAATCAGTATACACCAAACCGCTCCTCAAGGATACAGCAGGAAACGCAAAGGACCTCTCCAATTACAGACCCATCTCCAACATCCCATTCCCAGCGAAACTCCTGGAAACACACATATATAGAAGTACCCAAGAATTCATAGAGGAACAACGCTTATTAAACCAGGCACAAGTAGGCTTTAGACCGATGAGGGGAACAGAAACAGCACTTCTCTCAATCTGGGATGATCTAAAGGCAAACGCAGACTCAAACAACAGCACAGCTTTGATACTTCTAGACCTCTCTGTGGCATTCGGCACAGTCAACCACAACATCCTCACCACGAGACTAGAAGAAATTGGAATCACTGACAACGCCTTACTATGGATCAAATACTTCCTAACAAACAGAACAGAAACTATATGGATGAAACCTTTCGAATCAAGCCCAAGAGAATCAACATGAGGAGTCCCACAAGGATCATCTTTCTCCACATTATTGTTCAACATCTACCTGTCTCAACTAATGAAAATCATCGAAAGACACAGCCTCACCTGTTACAACTGCGCTGACGACACACAAATAGTCTATAAAATACAAGACTCACAAGAAGAAAACAACACTAGAGAACTGCCTTCGTGAAATATACAACTGGATGAACTCAAACTACCTCAAACACGACCCAGGCAAAACAGAAATAATGATTATCACAAAAAAGGGAGAAGACAACCACTACATTCCCTAGCCAACAGAACTTGGTGTAAACCCAACTCCATTGTCTATTGTAAAAAACCTGTGAATCCTGATGGCCAAGGAACTTACTCTAGAGCCACAAGTAAACGCCATAACCAAGAAATGCTTCTTTCTCCTGCAAGCGGTAAAAAGGATCCTACCATTCCTGTCATTCACCAACAAAACAATTACTGTCATCACTCTCGTCATGTCCAGATTGGATTACTCCACTAGCTTATATCTGGGCATGCCTGAATGACTTCTAAAAAAAACTCCAACGCATACAAAATGCGGCGGCCAGACTGCTCCTTAAATTACCTCGAAGAGAACACATCACACCAGCGCTGAAAACGCTGCAATGGCTACCCATCAAAAATTGAATCAAGTTCAAATCAATGTGCATAACGCACAGAGCAATTCACGACCAAGGCGCAGAGTTCCTTAGAAGAAAGGTAAACGTACATCGTGCAACAAGGCCACTCAGATCCAGTAACGACATCCGCTTGGAACCAAAACCATACATCAAAAGAAAACTTGGAAGATCCTCTTTATCTCACCTCGCACCAAAAATCTGCAACGAACTACCAAAGAACATAGTTAACACAAGAGATCACTTACAATTCAGGAAACTCCTCAAATCCTGTCTCTTCATCCCATAACTAGAAATAATGCCTATAGGGGCAAGACACAGCGGAAACAATGCTGAGAGGAGAACCCTATCCCCCATTCCCTAATTCTTCGACCCTCAACAGAAGTAAGGGATATACCATCCACAACATATCCACCTACCATTTGAAAAATTGACAACCAAGTATCATACCAAGAGCAACCTCAGATCAATTGGGATGGAAGGTAAGGATGCCTATCACAACACCTTGGCCCACAACGTAATCACAGAAAGCAATGGAACAATGATAGTAAATAGATAGAAGGGAGCGGGTGAAGGTAATACAGCACCACTATCAGAGTAGAGGATACTGCTCGCCAAACCGGGTGTACTAAGCTCAATAACATATCTGGGAACCAACCACGACACCACCCTAGAAACTAGACAGTCAGGAAAGAAAAAGAGAAAGAATATAACTATCCGTATGACAACCAGATACATAGAACAAGAATTACAAGGATTGAGAGACATATAACCCACTAACCCAAAACTCAAATGTCTGCATACTTAACTCACACAAAAAAACACACAACCACTTCTCGCACAGCAGACAGCACAAACTTCACCTCGCCTCAACAACACACAATCAACACATAAATTGCACCAACAGCACACAAGGACTTGCATCGATCCGATATTCACGCCCAAGCTAGCTCAGCGCATAGTGAAATCCGAACTGAAGCTGCCAGCAGGACACCACCTTCTCACTTTCCTATACCCTCTTCACCCCACTAACCCACCCCCACCTTGTTTGCAGATCCGCCTGAGCGCATGGGGACCAATTCCTTTGGTGACGGTGCGCTATATAAATACCCTTAACATTAACATTAATATACAAAGTAGAAAGGGACAAAGAGTATACGCGAAGGGAGGAACAGAAAAAATGTGAGATGAGAAAAGAGAAGGAAAGATTAAAAGAAGAGAAACAAAAAGAGACAGAAGCCCAAAGATTTAAAGTACGTAGGTTACAAGGAAGGCGAGAGGAAGATGAGTTAAGGGAAATGAGGAGAAGAGAGGAAAAAATGAATCGGAATAGGGGATTAAAAGATAACGAGTTTGAATATTTATGCGATAGGAGCATAGTGCCCATAGAAGCACAAGAAAGATTGGAAGAAGAAAAAGGGTCACAACAGCCTCGAAGGGAGCTGCAAGGAATTCCGCCATCAGCATGGACTGATGGGCAGGATACAGAAGACATAAAGCAGAGGCTTGGGAACCTATCTAGGTGAAATGAGGGACAGAGGAAGGTATGGAACTCAAGCGAATACTCAAAGTTCACCATTAACAGGAACTGAACGTAGATCAGGGGACGTCATGACAGACTATCATAGAACAATGTCTTTAACCATGTTAGACCTGATGACGTATAAGATAACAGTCATACAAGTTGGGGCATAATAATGTCATATGAAGAAAGGAAGGAAGACGAGAAAGCACAAAGAAAAGGTGCATATGGATTTTCAAGCAAATCGAGCGTAGATAAAGGGGTAAAATGGTCTGATTTAGAGGTCCCCATAGAAAAAAACACAGAACCAACACCATATACTGAACGGGCACATGTACGATCGTGCAGTGCAGGAAATATATATCACTGCCTTATGTAAGCAGATTAAGGGCATTGCCAGGATGGAAAGGAACAGGTGAAGACAACGCTGCATGGAAGACTAGGAGTGTGGACGAGTATGATTAGGAAACAGGACTGTCACAATTTCCACTATTAGAGTAAAGTGGGGGGGGGTTGACCACAATATATACCATGGCCCCAGTAACATGGCCGTGTACAATGGCCCCAGAAAAGAACATCAGGAGCGACTCTAGCTATATGTGACATTAAAGGACTATTATCAGCTATTCTAGGGGAGAGAGCCGACAACATTTGAAGCACAGTGCACGATGGAGCGCCATTTAATAATTGTAGAGCAGATGTATGGCGATCACTCAGAGTACAATATCCTGATACATCGGATATTGGGGCAATGATGACTAGGAAAATGGGAGAGACCAAAGACCCCATTGCCTTTATTCAGGGGATTCAGGATAGATGGAATTTCGAGACACATGAATCATGGGATGAAATTGTAGCATTATTCTATCACATTTTATGTCAAGGGCTGCCGGAGTCAGTGCAACAGCAGCTAAAGAAACAGGTGGGAATGGAAGCAAAACCAGGGCCAGAGATACAATTGTCAATTGTGCATTACTGTAGAATATTGCGGGAGAAAGATAAAAAGAAAGCCGAGAGTAGAAGACAGGAAAAGGCAAAGTTGATGCAGAGATAATTATCAAAGTACGCCATAGAAGGATTGGTACTGACAAGTAATGAGGGAGCAACGGTACACACAGTGCAGTTACTGCAGCAAGAGAATGTGGCACATGTCATGGATCAGCATGTGTTTAGTTTATTTATTTGTATCTCGCACCAAACCCTGGGGTAACTGGGCGCTGGTACTTAAGACAGAGTTACAGTCATACAAAGGATTGCAACAAACACAAAGTGCTGATCGACCTGAGGTGACAAGATGGTCGGGAATGCAGATAAATAAAGGTGCGCCAATAGAAGAGTCGCCGGAAGTTACAGTTTGGGCGGCAGTGTCAAGCAGACAGTGTTACATATAGTGATACAGAAGAATTGTGCATAGGTTTTTTGCAGAGCAAATTGGCCATCAGTTGGCGTTTCTTATCGAAGAGCCAACTCTTTACTTTGGCTCTGAAGGTCCAGAAAGAGGGTTCCATTCTGATGGTGAGAGGAAGGGAGTTCCAAGATTTGGCGGCCAGTACCGGGAAACTAGCTCCTCCAGCTCTTTTTAGTTTGAACCTCGGGATAGTGAGGCAATGCGAGTACCAAGCTCCGGTAGGTCTGGCTGATTGGTGTTTGGAGAATTTGTCCGACAGGTACTTAGGGGCCGAGTTTGACAGGCATTTGTGGGTAATGACTAATGTGAGGAGGGAAATTCTATCGCGTACCAGGGGCCAGTGGGCGTCCTGTCTAAAGCTGGTGATGTGGTTGGATCTGGGGATGTTCAACGCAGATCTCAAAGCGTTATTTTGTAAGACCTGAAGTCTGTTGAGGTTCCGTTCAGAGGAGCATAGAAAAAGGGTGTTGCAATAGTCGATCTTGGAGAGTACTAAGGCTCTGGCTAGCGTTATGCAGCAATTAGGTGACAGAAATGATTTGCAATCGTTAATCAGCTTGTTGGTGTAAGCAGTAGTGGCGGCAGTGGCACTCACTTGCTTCTTGAGTGAGAAAGTGGAGTCTAAATAGACTCCCAAGGTTTTGATTTCTTTGGCAACTTTAATAGAATTCCGATCGATGTCGAAGGACGTGTATCGAGGTTCTAGTTTGTTTAAACGTGTTTGGGAACTGACGATCAAGAGCTCAGTCTTCTCATCATTGAGACATAGGCTGTGGTTAGCCATCCACGCCTGGATCTCCAAGTACATGTCATTAATCAGTTTAGAATCATCTTCATAGCACCCCATTAACGTAATGAGAACTTGGGTGTCGTCAGCGTAATTCGTGTATGTGACACCCATTATCAAGACGGTCAAAGAGGAGCTTTTTAAAGATGATATAAAGCGTTGGCAAGACGCAAGAGCCTTGTGGAACGCCACAGTGGATGGGGATAGGGTCGGCTGAGGCTGAGGGTGCAAAGACCCTGGTGGTTCAATTAGAGAGAAATGACTGGATCCAGTTAGAAGCGTTACTAGAGAACGCAACCGCTGTGGTCAAATGAATAATCTTATGCCAAGAGGCAGAGGGAATGGGCCTCGAGGAGGACGACAAGGTGGATTTCAAAATCCTCAAGGATGGGGAGGATTTAATGGCGGACAGTCACCGCAGTGCTTGAGTTGCACGGTAAATTCAGACATTTAGCTAGAGTATGCAGCAGCCGGGAAGGCATGCAACAGCAGAATTGGCCATCTACAAGAGGGGGGGTGGGATATGCTCCACAGTATAATAGAGATTCACAAGGATATTACGCCCAAGATCACAATGAACTTCAGGCATATGCACTGCAATCACAACAAATACAGCAAGTCCCAATGCAGATGTAATAACCAGCAACAGGCACTGATGCAACAAATACAATATATTCCAATGCAACAGGCAGGTGCATCACAACAGCACATGGATACGGGAGCCACGCAAATAGCTGCACCCAAATCGCAAAGTATGACTGTGCTAGGATGGAATCCTTTCACAGGTACGGGAATGGATTTATATCCACAATAGGACAGCCGGAGTCCATCCTGATCCGGCGTCTCAGCTATGCGGTTGGCTGGAGGATGTGGGGAGGTGGATGACCTGCAATTGGCTTAAATCGAATGGGGACAAGACTGAGATCCTGGTGGTGGGCCCCATGTCTACACCCTCTCTGTGGAACTCCGCTTTTTGGCCTTCTTCTCTGGGTCCCTGTCCCACTCGGGTCTCTGTGGTGAAGGATCTGGGGGTGAAAATCTCTGCTTTGCTCTCCTTGGAGGCTCAAGTGGCCTCTCTGTCTGCCAGTCTGGTCACTACAAATTAAGTCTTGCGTAGGGTGTTGGAATTTCTCCCTTTACAGTTAGATTAATGTAGCTCGCTATATATAGCTCAGCTTTTATATCTGATCCACCGTATGCAAGTATTGCAGAATGCGGCAGCCAGACTGGTGGTAGGTACTCCCTATCACATGTCCATCTCACCAGCTCTACAGCAGCTCCATTGGCCCCCCCATGGCTCAGAGAGTTCCATTTAAATCCATGTGTATTGTGCACCATGCCTTTTATGGCCAAGGAGCAGAATATTTGCAGAGTAAGTTTCGTCCTTACGTCCCCAATCAGCCGCTCTGTTCCCTTGAGTCATGTACCATCTCTGTTCCTCGTGTATGTCTCTCTCGAGTTGGAGGGCGTGCTTTTTCTGTTGCTGCAGGGAGGTGTTGGAATTCTCTCCCACTCTGCCTTCGACTGATCATTTCGTTTTCTGCCAATTTTTGAAGATGTTTTTGTTCATCTAAAGGCCAACTAAGGGTATGAGCTGTTGACTCTGCATAGCACCAAGATGCCTTTGGGTGGACGTGTGCTTTATAAATTAATTTTACATAACAGCTCACCGAGCGACCTGATGTGTTCAGTACTATCTGTGACACCAGACCCCCAAGAAGAACAAAGGGTCAAGGTGACGATAGGAGGCAAGACGTTTTCATTTCTCGTGGTCACTAGAGCTACTTGTTCCTGTGTCCGCGAGGAAAAATATCCAATGTCAGGCAAAGCCATGAATGCTCAAGGGTTCTCTGGGGCAATGAATTTAGCTCCTTTCACAGACGAATAACACATTTCTATAGGTGAGCATTATTATACTCTAGAGAAACGCTGGTAAACATAATTGGGTGTGATTTGATGACAAAACCTAACATGACAATATCTTTTACTGATGAGGGAATAGTGTGTTCAACTCCAGGGATACATTATATAAATGTGAGTGAGCTCATATCATTTGCAGGAAAGAAAGCTTTACGAGGAGTACCTCTAGACGAGCAAGTGTTTTTGTATGGAGTGACTGTCTTAGTATCATGGTTGCCTAAATAGATCGGTAAGCTATTGAGAATACCTGAAAAGTTTTTGTTCAGGCCAGAGATCCCTATGGACAATGAGGAAGGGCAAATTATCCCTTTAGAACTGTAAGCAGAAATAGTTGGAGAAGAAAGGGTGATACTTCATGTGAGAGAAACTATGAGGGACGGGATGGAGAATGGTGATAGCCCTTAATGAAGGATATCGATTGACAGACTTGACATATGAGGAGCTATTTAGGGATGACTATTCAAATGAAGAGTTAGTATTTTTCATAAATCTCACTTATTGGATCAAAATAGAGAATATAGAAATACTGCAGAGAATGGCATTGGTAAAAAAGAAAACGCCATTTCTTCAGGAAGATTTGGAAAAGCCACCAAGTCCATACGACGAACGCTTATTGAAAGGTGTAGGAGCAGATAAAATTAAGCTTAAACCAGGAGCAATTCTGCCACGTGCAAAACAGTATCCAATGTCCAGAGCAGATAAAGGTATATTCAAAACCATATCCGCTTTAATGTAGCAAGGCATTTTGGTACCGTCTGATTCCCTGTGCAACACAGCTGTGTACCCTGTCAAAAACTCAAAGGGGGGAGTCATTAAGATTTCACAAGGACATTCGCCCTTTGAACCATATAGTCGAAGCAGAGTTTCCCTTAGTTCCAAACCCTGCTACGATATTGTGCAATATCCTGTCAAAAGCAAGTATTTCACCATTGTAGATTTGAAAAATTCCCTTTTCTCAATTCCCCTTTATGAAGACCCACAAGATTTTACTTTCTTTTCCCCAAGGGTACTGTGAGTCTCCATCAATTTTTAATAGAGTCCTTCAGATGGACGTGGGTAATGTCCAAATATAAAGTACCATAATTCAATATGTTGATGACATTTTAGTGTGCAGTGAGACAGAAGAAAGTTGCAGAGAATGCTCTGTTAAACTTATGAATATACTGGCAGAGAAAAGGCACAAAGTAGATAAGGAGAAATTACAATATTTCCAAGAAGAAGTACTGTATATAGGACAGTTGATCTTGCACAAAGGAAGAAAAGTGACACCTGAAAGGGCAGAGGCTATTATGAGGACAGAACAGATGAAACCAGTGAAACAAATGCAACAATTATTAGGCCTATGCAATTATTGCAGGGCCTGGGTCTTTGATTACAGTACGTATATTTGTCCACTTTTAAAAGGACTCAAAGTGGCACAGATGGCTAAAAATAAAATAATATGGACAGAAGTAATGACTGAGGGATTTCATGAATTGAAAAATGCAACCAGCACAGCTCCTGTGTTAGGTATTCCAAACTATAGTGAAGAATGTTACTTATTCTCTCATTCAAATGGAGAGGTCATGACAGCAGTACTTACACAAAACACAACACTGCAACATGGTCATAAACCATTGGCATATTATAGTGGGATCTTAGATCTAGTTATGAAGGGACATTATCCTTGTGAGCAATCTTTAGCTGCAGCTGCATTTGCAATTGAAAAAGCCTCAAGTATAACGATGGGGTATTCAGTAACATTGTTCGTAGAGCATGCATTATTTGCAATTTTAGAGAAACCCAAAAGTATGTTGACCACAAAGAGCTTCAGGATATGAGGTAGTTATCTCAAACCCTGCAATTAAAATTATTAGGTGTAGCACAGCGAATCCAGCAATGTTCATAGGTGAACCAGTGGGAGAAGACATGGAATGGGCTGAAACAGGGTTGTCCCTTAGCTGCATGCCTCTACAACCTTTTCACCCACGAGTTTGAACGAAAAATCAAACACACTATGGCAAGTCCACCGAAGATAAATAGCGAATCTATTCAAACCTTAATTTTCGCTGATGACATTATCATCATGGACAAAACGGTGAAAGGTCTACAAATAACACTGAATAAAACGCAAACTTTCATGAAAGCAAATGATTTACAAATTAACACAGATAAAACCAAAATGATGAAACTCATCACAGAAAACTCAAAGAAACAATGGTCGCCAAAATTCTATCTGGATCAGAAAAACATCGCGGCAACCAAATCCATAAAATATCTAGGTGCAATAATTAACCCATCTAAGAATGAAAAAGAATGGCAAGAAAATATCGAAGAAAAAGCAATATCGTTGTCAAGACAAGGCCGCTTCTTTCACTGCAAATATGGTGCATATACGGTAAAACCTACAATCCTACTGTATAAACAAAAAATCATTCCTATTCTGACGTACGCGAGCGAATCTTTGATAAATCAACAACTATTGAAATGGCCAAGATATGAAGCTATATTCTGGAGAAAAACCCTTGCTCTGCCAAAATCCTTTCCAATCTCTAGAATTCGTTATGAACTTGCCCTCCAATCTATTCAATCCATTGTACTGTGGAAACAAATGGACCTATATAGAAAAATTATCTCGGAGGAAAAAATCCCAACACTGGAAATCTTAAAAGATAAAAAACAGGCATTTCAAGTCACAGCTTTAACAAAGTGGACAAGCGAAATCAAACTAAAAATGAAACAAGAGGAAATCACTGAGGAAATGCTGAGAAACAGACCTCAATATGCTAAACGAAAAATTCAGAAAAACGACTGGATAAGAACAATAGAAGACCAGAAAAAATTTAAAAGACATCTGAAGGCCGACATGGAAGTAAGAGCTATTAACGTGTTGCCTGCGTATTTACTTCAATTCCCTTGTGCGAAAATTCGTGATTTATTTTTGCGATTTCGTCTGAACATCCTACCTACGCGTGAATATCTGTCACTAATAGATCGAACACGTAGTATTTCGGCAATCTGTCGTTACTGTAAAGACCCAACAGAACCAGAAACACTATTTCATCTAATCATGGTGTGCCCAAGGCTAAAAAACAAACGTGACTTATTCAGAGATTTTTTTAAAATATCAAATCGCCGAATGACAACCGAAGAGCGATGGGCAATGCTGCTCCAAGGAAACAACCAATGGTAGATCATTACAGTGATCAAATTTTGGAATGAAATCAACAAAGAACCGTAAAAGAAAAACCAGAATGAAAACTAGTGGTAAGAAGAGTAGAAGGAAAAATACAAATGAAAAGTTTGATAAGTCAAACATAACATTTAAAAAAAAAAAAAAAAAAAAAAAAAAAAAAAAGAAGAAGATGACGATGTGCATGACTGTATTACATATACTGAATGTTATGATGATATTCTCCGAGTTAATGAGAATGCTCTAGGAAGGGGGGGGAGTGGCCTTTATTGATGGATCCTCGAGAATCTATCAAAATTCGGGGGTGAGACATACATGATCGGAAGTGATAAACTGAACCGAGAGGGCACATTTGAGGTAATGATGAGCAGAAGATTGTCCCCCCTTACTCAGCACAGGCTGCAGAATTAGAGGTGCTTATTGATGTGCTTTGAGGATGAGGAAGTGACAGTGTACTCTGACTCCGCCTACGTGACGTCAACTCTACACGCAGGCCTTTCGCGTTGGATAAGGAGGGGCTTAAACTCTGCAGACAGCACTCTGGTGCAACATGCAGGTTATTAGAAAAACATACTGGAGCATTGAGTTTACCAGAGACCATAGCAATCGTACAAAGCGTAGCCCATTCAAAGAGAACAGATTTAATTTCTCGCGGAAACGAAGCAGCAGATTTAGAGGCCAAGAAAGCAGCCTATTACCCAACCACATTTGAAAGCGGAATTAAAAATAAAAGGCAGACAACAGGGCGATGCATGCTGGGCAGGTAAGGATTTAATATGATGTTCATTGTACAGGTAATTGAAATACAAGGACGAGCATCGCAGTAAGAAAAAGAATTATGGAGAAAACAGGGATGTTCTCTATCCTCTACCAAGTCAATGTGGAGACGGAATAGCACTGGAAAGCCAATGATGCCTCTAGCATTATTGGGGGTAGCGTTGGAGCAGCTTCACTACCCAGCGCATATGCCTCGAGAGAGTCTAGCTGCTACTATAGCAGAAGAATGGTTCGTACCGAACCTAGTTGATCATGTGGCACAGTTAATTATGAACTGTATTGTGTGACAGAAACTCACTGCAGGACACACTTTGCGAACAGTGAGAGGAGCAAGCCCCAGACCAAACGGACCATTTCAGCATCTACATATAGATGACGTACATATGCTGCAGACTTGTAATGGGTATAGATACATGTTAGTTGTAGTATGTCCCTTTTCCAGATGGATCGAGGCTGGTCCATGCATGCACCCATATGCTGTGTGTGCCGCCAAGTTCCTTGTGCGTGAAGTAATTCCAAGATGGGGGGTGTATGCAAAGTTTGGCTATCCGATAATTCGTAAATGAACTGTTCGAAAATATAGTTTTACTATTAAGTATAAGGCACACATTTGCATCAGCCTATCATCTGCAAGCAAACAGATTTGTGAGAAATTAAATTGACTTTTGAAAGAAAGAATAGCAAAGCTGAAAGTTACTTTAAAAAATTGATGGCGGTATGTGCTGCGGAATCAGCTTGACTCAGATCACCATGTGACTGGTCATGAGTTGGTGAATGGGCGCCGTATGAGAACTACTCTCACTCCCCAACAAGGGCAAATGCAGACACCCATAGTGTAGCGAGAGCTCTAGGAACTGAAATGAATGATTATTTGAAATTGATGACTGGAATTGTTTCTTTTATGTCTCAAGAGTTCCAGAATCGATGGGAGGGGTCAAGCAAAAATAACATTTTTAATCAGCCCATTGATTTGGATGAAACACTCAAGCCTCTAAGCTTGTACCCTGCGGACCAGGTGATGGTACACAAATTCGTACGCATTTGGTGTACCCCCCGATTATGAAGGCCCAACGAGGTGAAAGAAGTAAACTCTACTGCTGTGAAGTTGCGAGGGAGGAGAGCGTGGATGCACCTACACAACATTAAACCCTTATAAAGGAGAAACCTGGACCCCTTATGCAGCTACCCCAACTGAAGCAAGTGAAGAATGTCAGTGGGTGCAGAAAATATTCAACAAAAGTCAAGACAAGGGAAGAAAAAGTAAAACTTTTAGATTAGGGTTTCTTAAGGACTGATGGACTTGCAGTGATCCTGAACACCTTGCTTGGATTAGGACAAAAGCACAAAGAGAAACATGTACCTAAAGACAAAGTAACCGTGAATCAAAGAAAATGAAATACCGTGCTGACCAATAACTGTACATATACTGTAACGCAAAGTAGACAAAATACATAGAAGCTTGCTAGAATGAGGTATACATACAATGTTTAGGACAGCCATTGGAAGAAAATGGACGACAGCCTGGGTTAGAAATCAACCCTGTTCCCTAAAAAGACGAGCCTAAGATTGCAAATTGAAGAACTGGCGAAGAAGCTGTTTTCGCGTGCAGAATGAGGGAGTACCTTGGATGAGGATCAAGAAGGCTATTTCGAGTGATGGGTGCAAGGCACAAATGGAGTCAAAGGAATGAACCATGTGCATAATACATATTTCTGCTAAGATTAGGAGAGACAAGGACATGTGCAAGTGCCAAGTACTGAACTATCACAAGGGCAAAAGCCTATGTGAGGTGGAGTGAGCAAGTCTCTAAAGGCCAGAGAGGGTAATGGCACCATGTTTAATAAAATCAAATAGTGATAAATAAGAGGCTGAAATGGACAGAATTGTGGTCTCCGAACACGTGACTCAGAAGTCGAAAACAAGGGCTATTCATTAAAACCCAGATGGAGATAGTAGTCTGTTCATACCCCCTCAGAGTTCCAGAACAGTAAGCAGACTATGAGGTCAACTACAAACAGAAGGCCTTGGCTAAGGAGCAGGTCAATGACATATGATGGACTAATTGGGAAAACAAGAAATGAATTGACGCATCTCGAGCACCTAGGTTACTTTTGTACACACATGCTGCTAAACAAGCCGAGATTCCAAGGTTGGATGGGGTTGCCAACTAATCATAAGGCCTGCCATGCACTTTCACATACAATGTTGCAGTTACCAATCCGCTGCCATGTTCTCTACTATAATCAGTATGCTATGTATATACACACTAAAGGCCTACACAAAATGCAAAAATCTTGGTTTTGCCAATGTTTATTATATGGGACACTGAGGCACACCTCTGCGTGTGCACCTACACAGTATTCCTGCAGAGCCACCTACTGCAGCCATAGCACTACTATTGCAGGACCCTGTGCCATTCATGTGCAAACCTGAACTTTCCACATTTGTTTACTGCGTTTGTTTTGTGGCCCAGGACCCCACGACATCCCACCAAAAACACATGCTTACATTCATCTTGTTCGATTTCCACCCCTCCTCTTCTGGACCTGCCTCTGCATCTCTACTCCAGCCCTTACCCATCTACCAGGATCGACTTTACTTCCACCAGTCTCCTGCAATGTGTCGGCTAGACACATATTTACCCCCCCCCATGCACTTGATTGCCTTACTCTGTTCCTCCCAGAGCTTTGACGTGCCTGAAAGAAATACAATATGTTAGCAACGTACAGAAAAGGCAGATCAATAACTTGCTGAAATTGGATTCTCAAGCACCTTTCCACAGCATGTTAATTCATTATTGCGGTAATGTGCTACTATCGCAATGCACCTCAATCTCGCCATGCTGTAGCCACTGCCAATACACCACTGAGAAAACCGAGAAACCTGAGCACCTGAACCCCTTACAGCAGACTAAATATCACTACACGGTACAGAGATCATGGGCAGCTCTAGCAATGCATCTCAGTTCCACAATGCAGCAACACAGTTAATAAGTTACTGAGACGGCACACCCATCTAACAATGCACAATAATTCTGTACTGCATTAAAACTTAATGGTTCACTACTGAGACACACAGATCTGACAAAGCACATCAATATCAACCTGAGCCGACATGCAAACCAAAACCATGACTATCTACAAATCCAGAACTATATCCATAGAGATGCAATGAACAGTAATACAGAACTTATGCCAATGACGAGAACCACGACATTGCAGAGACAAATTCCCAATCCAAATAGCCACGTTACGCCAGAGGGGCAACATGACTCAGACAAGAGACCTTGGGACACAGCGCACGTGATTTTATTGAGACCCTACATCTGAAAATGTTACTTCAATTTGGAATAACGTGCAAGAGGTTGCATTCTTAGGAAAGTCAGAATTGAATTTTGGGTTAATCCCCACCGAACAAACCCGGATCTATCGAGTTAAAGAGATCAAGGAACTAAACTGGACCAATTAACACAATCCAGATACTGTAAATAAGGGAAGCAGAAGATAGCGAACAACTGAAGAAATTCCTATAGCGGTTTTTAACTTAGTAGAAGGAATGAAACATGTTGGGTGAATGACGTATGAGTAGTATGATTGAGTGAAATTGGTTTTTAGAGTTAATGTATTGTTTAATTAACTGTAGGCATAAAGTAACTTTTTTTTTTATTTAAGTTTTTAATGGTTGTATCAAAAATTCCAACCTTTAAACATAAATTCCCAGATGATAGCAAAACAAAACTGACTTTTCTTTCCTTATTTACAGAAGAACTGTAACGCTCACCTGATTCTCGCAGAGGCGCCGGTCTTGACTGGGCGACTACCGTATCTTCAAAGGTGATGTGTAGCACCCGGTTGGCTCTTTGGGCTGGACCTCTGTGCACTGTATGCCTGACGTGTAGAGTAAGATGTCTGCAGATAGAAAATATGGGGTTAATGAACTGGGGTTATTGGGGTGTCCCTATCTCTTTCCTCTTCTCCTCTCCTGTAGACCCCCAAAGGTTAACGCTCTCACCTTAGGTAAGTGAATGCCGAGCTCTCCATCTGCCTCGGGGCAGGGTGCTGTAACCAGTTTCTTCACTGGATAGGTAGCGCAGGCCTCTTGACTTCAGAGGACTGCTGTCCGTCGTTTACTGCACGAACGGTAAGTTTCGAGTCATTCAAATGTCTTTAAAGTCTTTAGTAATGATGTCTCTTGTTTTGCAGGGTTCCGGCGATGGCGGATGACGGGCTGAAGTGAGTTGAAGATGGAGCCCGTGTGATGAATAGAAGCGCCTGGAAGCACGTAAGTAAGCGCTTGTTGCCTGCTTCACTATGCGCTCTAACTGTCTTTTTATTTTGCAGGTACGAGTTCGGAGTGGTTGCAGGGTGCCGGAATACCCACTGGATTAGATGTGGAAAGGAGTAATGGCACGTGAGTATTAAAGTTCCCCAATGTCTTTAAACGCACCTTGTTTTGTCTTTCAGATGCGGGATGCAGCGCCGAAGGCCTCCGGAGCGTGCAAAGAGTTGGTAAACTTTTGTCTTTCAGATGCCGGAATGCAGTGTGAAGACCTGCGGAGCGCATGAAGAGTAGGTAAGCCTTTGCCTTTCAGATGCCGGAATGCTAACCTGTTCTTTCTTGTCTTTATAGGTGTTGCTGAAGACTGGATTCAGGATGGTAAGCCTTTGCCTTTCAGATGCCGGAATGCTAACCTGTTCTTTCTTGTCTTTATAGGTGTTGCTGAAGACTGGATTCAGGATGGTAAGCTTTTTTCCTTAGGCCCAGGACCGGATGCAGAAGACACGATGAGCGTTCTGCTGCAGAGGTTGCAGAATAACGCAAAGCAAGATTCATCCACCGGGTGTGGTTTAAATAGCCTCCTGTAGTGCTTAGGTGTCTCCTTCCACAGCCACGCCTAAGTAAGAAAAGAGTTCCTGGTAAGAAAAGAGTTCCTGCCTTCCAGAAGAGTTCCAGTGTTCTGAATCTAGGGAGTGGCTCCAGCCCCACCCAACAGGAAAAGTAGTTCCAAACAGAAGAGGATCAGAGGCTCAACTGGCAGGCAAGTAAGCAGCATGGTCTGCTGAAGGTAAGTCCACCCAAGCATTATGAGCCCGGCGCTTCCAGCGCTGGGACTGGGCATATTTATGAGCCTGGTGCCACTGGCGCCAGGACTGGGTCCCAATTGGGACTGGTTGGCACTCGGAACCTGGGTTATGGATCTGCTTCCAAGGGAGTTGGGAAAACCCTGACCTTTTGGAAGCAGAGATCATGACAAGAACATCATCAACTTTCAATACTTTCTCAAGTAATTTCAAAGCGTTAATTGTTTGCCCTATTTTCATGGCCGACACAATTCTCTTCCAGGTGAGGTCTTCTCTGTATCAATCAAGATCCAGCTGTAGGAACTGTAGAGCCATACATCTTTCATCACTTAATTTCGGGCAAAGCAGCAATAGATGTTTAGTTGTTTCAATAGAGTCTGGATCTGCACAAAAACGGCACACTGCCTCTTTGGCCGTTATCATCAGTTCCTTCAATGGTAAGATGTTAAGCCTGCACCTCAAAAGCAAGTCTCTAAAGTATGGCGAGGGAAATTTCGGCAGGTAATCAGGCAGTTCTTTAACCATTTGACGTTCCCAGGTGATAGGCAAACACATCTTACTCTGATTTCCCAAAAAATAATTCCAAAACGTATGCAGATTGCATGGGACATATTGTGGGACATGTGCAAGGGTGAAGTTTCCCTGGAAAATACTGTGGATTACTGAAAAAAACAACACTTTTTAGGTGTCCGGGGGTCCGGACAGTGTTCGTTACGCTTAGCGTGGGTGCGGTCACATGATGACGTCGCAGACACATTCACGAATGGGACGGCTGTCCGTAGGACACTAAATGCGCAGGGTCGGGTCTACGCATGTGTGCGGGTGTTCTACGGACAGTGTTCAGGTCCCTGAACAAAATAAATGTGGTCACAACTTTGTGGACAGGCAGACGGGCTATGTGTTCTACGGACATATTCATTCTAGTTACGGACAATGCGAACAGGGAGAATGTCCTTAGGACGCTTTATTTTGCATAGCTACGAACATGTGGGCGTCTTTGGTGTTCTGCAGACACCCCCATTTTGACTACGGCCAATTCGAACAGGTATAGTGTCCTTAGGACACCCCCATTTTGGTTAATTACGGACATCTTGTGTATCCTAAGGACACTTCCATGTTGATTGAGTACAGTGCGAACAGGTATTGTGTCCTTAGGACACCCCCATTTTGGTTAATTGCGGACAGGCGGACATCTTGTATGTCCTACGGATACCTCAATTTTGATTGCCAACAATACGAACAGGTATAGTGTCCTTAGGACACCCCCATTTTGGTTAATTGAGGACATCCCGGACAGGCGCTGTCCGTGGACACCCTAACTGCCTTTTAAAAAAAAATAAGAGACAGAGGAATATACTAACCACACACTTAATATTTTATTATTGTATAGAAGTATAAAAATTATGAAAGAGAGGAGTAAGCAGAAACGGACAAATACAGGGGAATTGGGGGTTTGGACATGATGGATGGTAGGGGAGGAAGGGAAGTCTCATCGTAACGTTTTTCTTGCTGGGGAGTTTTGTGGGATAGTTGGCTGGGATATGGAGAGGGGGGACAGGTACATGTGGGACAGTGATATTTAATTTTTTCTTATATATGGTCCTCCACAAAGTCTTTTAAAACAATGACATTTTTCATTAACGGATCCATTTTTAGCTCCATTCGCTGCAGAGGATTTTCTAACGTCTCTGTTGGTATATTATATTTATTGTCTGTATGGTCTGTTAAAAAAAATGTGTTGTTAAGTACACATAAAGCAATGGTTATTAATTGGCTTCTATAGAGAAGTGTAGTTTCTACCATTAGTATCACTGTCTTCACTCATTTCATCCTGAGGAAAATTTTCTTCCAGCCATTCCAACGTACTAGACATTTCTGTGTAAAAAATAAAATATTAGTTTTAGTGTACCTAATACAGAAAGTTTATAAATATATACAATAAATCTAGTGTACTCACTAGTTTCTTGCTAAGTTTTTCTCTTACGGCTGCGTAGGTGTCCTGTTGATTTTTGCTGTGCAATTTCTGTGAGGTAATTCTGGTGGAGGCATATTTATTGTGTTTTGGTATATTCCACTATCTTGCATATGCTATGCAATTGCTAGTGTCTTACATACACAGTTTCACTTCTTATTTATTATTGAATGTAATTTATTTATGTGTTGCTTTTTGAACATGTTTAGTGTTTGTTTTTGGATGATATAACAATGTAAGATACCCCCTGAGTTTTTGGATAGTGTTGATGCTGTCCGAGTCTGTCCGCGAACAGGCACATGGTCCGCGAATATCAGACCCACTAGCGCAGGTAGGGGGTTCCGTATGTTCTATGTTATATGTATATAAACTAAGGGCATCCTAGTAAACATTTATCAAATTTACATTATCTATATATCTACATTCAGTGAAAAAAACGTTGTTACAGGAACGTTATGGTTAAGTTGCGCTACTAAAAACCTATGAAATTCAATGACATATGTGATGTCATCTTTGATGTCCTGGGTGTTAGTCTTAGCAGTGCACGGTGGTGGCGCAAGTTATGGTTGCTTAGCTTACCATAACTGATGAATTTCAAGGGTTTTTCAGTTTTACTTGGAACCATAACGTCCCTGTAACAAAGTTTTTTTCAGTGAATTTCATATGTTTTTAGTAGCGCAACTTAACCATAACGTCCCTTTTACAAAGGTTTTTTACTGAATATATATATGTTCAAAATACTGCCATTCTCATGCAGAAGATTCAAGCTGCACTCTCCACAGTGTTTGTTAGGCAAAAACCATCCCAATTGGAACAAACATGCTGCTGGATCCACACCTTGTTAGCCAAAATTACCTTCCTTTATTTTTCTTGCAGGGAAAATCGTACAATACAATAACATGGAAATCCAAACGACCAAAATACAAAGGTCCTCCCAAGTGCAGCAATCAGTTTGCTGAGGCGTTCACGCGTTCCGCGGCCAACTCGCCACTTATTCACAATATATATATTGTTAGGGTTATTTATAAGATACAAACTTGTGCCATGTAGTAACTTTTTAGATGAAAAAAGTAAAATGAAAACTGCAGTGAGTGGATTCATCCCTCCCATCATTTCAACTACATAACTCCAGGAGCCTATCCCACAGAGAGGGGCTAGGCCTTGGGGGCAGATAGGACCGTAGGGGTTCAATTCATATTCAGGGTTAATCAGCTAGCATCTCCTAATTTACATTTTTCAAAGGTGTGGTTTTGGGGTTAAAAACAGGACGCACAAGCCAGAGAGGAGAGAGCTGCCTAAAAATCACCTGGATGCAACTATTGAAGAAATACTGCAGACTTAACATTGCCTGGGAAGACAGCACTTGGGAAAGGCTAAAGAGGCTGGGATCTTTGCAAGGAGAGCCAAATAGAGGGATTAATGCTGGTGGCTATCAATGACTGAATTGCCTGACCAGATTCCTGTGTTTCCCCAAGAAAGGGTCCTGAAATGCTGATGTCTTTCCTGAGCACCACACCCAGAAATCCATTGTAAGTAGTTTGTCCAAAAGAACCAAGTGTGGGAACTTGTTTAATACCTTCCCCTTAATTAATGGGTGGGGGTACGGAAATAGACCCTTTGTATTTTACAAAATAATTAAATTAATTCCCATATAGCTAAATAACGCGGGGTGATTTTGATAAAGTTCAAAATTAACAAAACCGCTCCCAGCGTGAATAAGCGATATAGTCATTTAAAATTAGTGGGCAATCCTAATTGCATCCCTCAAGGGAACGGGTTATCCTTGTGCAAAACGATGTTCCTAAAAGTTCACCATTCATCAGAACTGGCACATGGGTGCTGAATGAAAACTGAATGTCTGGGTTTTTATGCTGGGACAGAAAATGTGTCTTCCCAAAGTTAAACAGAACAAAGTCCCTGATTTGAAAAGCACACTTTCTACAGATTGTGGGAAAGTTTTCCAGAGAGAATGGATATTTTGTATGACAGAGGGGTGATGAGAAAGCGTTCCAAAAATAAATGAAGTGTCTGTTCTGAAAAGTCTATTGTGCAATAAGACTGTTAGCTGCAGCACCAGTCAAAATGTGTGTTTCAGTTACATTTAAATAATATGCATGAAGATAACCATTTAGATCACTGCATGTATGAAATTGTTTTTGCACAATTAAGTGTTGAAATTTATTTAAATTAAACTTTATATAAAAAGAAGCATTAGTGGCACTTTTGGATCTCGTCATGATTCAAGGTGCTACATGTTATTAAATGTGAAAACCAGGATGCGCTTGAGAGCCCGACAAAGATGGCCACAAGGTGATGGAGCTCTGGGGAAGATGAGCTCAGCTGTCCGAAATCATACCGATTCCCATGCAGGAGCCGGGTAAAAAAATTATCCCACCAGCCTGCTGAGGAACAAGTGGGCGGAGAGGCCAGTGGTGTGCTCACATGGCACGCATCTGAGCGAGTACACCGGGGAGGAATTCCTGGCCGCCTGCAGTCGCCGCACCACTTCCTGTGGCTCATTGGGGATCTAGAAGCAAGGTCGAGACTAAATATCTTGGTTGGGCAGACTGAATGCCCTGAAGATGACGATGCTCCCCAGAGTTATGTACCTGTACCAGGCGTTGCCAACTGAGATGCCCGACATCCATTTTGCAGAACATAAGAAGAGAATCTGTAAATGTATATGGGAAGGGGAGAAGCTGAGGGTCTCATACAGAGTGCTGGTACAGTGGGTAAAAATAAAAAACTAACGGTCACAGTGGGGGAATGGCTTTGGGTGCCACAGAAGGCGATTCCGAGAAAGATAAACGCACACTGTATTATGTGGGCACTGTGGCAGGTTAAGAAGGAAATGATCAGAGTTATGACCTGGCCGTCCCCATTGAATTACATATGCCACCCCCACTCTCCCTCCCCGAAGTTACTGTACAGATGGCAGTGGGACCCAGTAAGGTTATCTAAGATGTTTCCAGGGGTTGACCCCCGCTGCTGGAGAAAATGCAGCCAAAAGGTGGATTATTGCCATATGTGGTGGGCATGTGGGGAAGTACAAAAGTTCTGGAAAGAGGCGCTGGGAAGGATAAATGTTTGAGGCACCGGCATGAGCTTGAACACAGCCGGGTGTCGAAGATCACTGCTCCTCGCACCAGAGTATAACAAAAGTGGCCCACTGGCGGTACGGCTTGGTGGGAGGCCATTCACAGGCTGCTGGAACGCACAGGACTGCAGGGGACACCTGCTACCTGCTGGTGAGGCTGCTACACACCCTCACCTCCCAAGCAGGAGGGGATTGGTCCAACAGCTCCATGGTCCAACAGTTCTGTCTCAAGTGCTAGTATTGCTGCAGATTGCTCCCCACAACCACTGACCTTTAGAGACACCTACTGCTGTGCAGCACCTTGCCATATACCACAGGTGTTTTGCCCAGCGCCCACTGGCTCCTATAACACTGACAGGCATCTGCTTGGAATGCCACAGCCCTCAGTGGTATCTAATATATTCAGTGTGGACAACGCTCCCAGTGATACTCCCCTACATCGCTCATCCAGACGCAACTACAAGCCATATTGAGCGAGATGAAACTCATAGGCCAACGGACGCAGGAGACAAATGCAAACGTTCAAGACATCAAGACGGGCTTGCAAGACGTCCACACCCACCTCAATGCCCATGCTAACTGTACCACAGACAATGAACAACGCATCAGCTCGCTAGAGGACAACTACGATACTACTACTGCGGACCTTAATGGTGTAATTAAGGAGGTGCAGTGTCTAGGAGCTAAGCTGGAAGATCAGGAAAATAAATCTAGGTGCAATAATCTAGTGGGCCTTCCGCAGGGTATTGAAGGCACTCATCTAGAGGCTTATGTGTATGCCTTCCTGCACGATAAGCTGCATTTGTACAATCCACGGACCTACATCATTGAGCAAGTGTACAGAAGCAGATCGTGGGCAACTCGGAACAGTTGAAAAAAGGTGTGTAAGTGCTTCCTGTCCCACCTGTGAGTCTGATCTTGTCTGTCTATCAAAGCAGAAATGCTATGTGAAGGTGTGAACTGAACTCCAAGTTGCAGCCTTGCAAATCTCCTCCAGTGGCACATTGGTGATAAAAGCTATGGTGGGTCCTGTGCTGTGTGTATAATATGCCCTAGGTTTAAAACGTAATGTTTTCTTTACAAATTAATAACAAGAGTTGTACACCCTTGACAATCCATCTAGAGATTGAGGCCTTGGTAACTGGGTCACCCGCTCTACCAGCGGCTAAGGACACAAAGAAATGGCTCATATTACGTAATTCCTTTGTCTTGTGTAAATAGAACATGACTGCTCCAAGCACATCTAATGTGTGTTGTGCATTCCCCCCCGCACCCCCCTATTTTGTGGGTTAAGGAAAACAAGATGGCAGTTCTATAGACTGGTTAACATGACATTTAGAGATTAATTTCGTAGAAGCTTGGGTGTTTATGAAGCATTACCTTATATTTGTGTATAGAGACAACTTGGGTTGACACTGATAATGCCTGTAGTTCATCAACTCTAATTGTAGAGGTAACAGCTATTAGAAATGGCACCTTGTACAAGGTCTCCTAATGTAGCCCTGCACATAGGTCAAAAAAGTGCTCCCATGAGTCTCTGTAATACAATGTTTAAATCCCACCCTTGGGAGGGGGGCAACAGGTGGTTTTATTCGTTTGACTCCTTCCATGAAGGCTTTAAGCACTGCTAATCTCCACCAGGATATCTCCTTTTTGAACGTAGTGGAAGCTGTTAGTGCTAGGTGTTCTTTGAGTGAGTTGTATGCTAGACTTGAGCCTAATAGGAAAAGTAGGTAGGGTATCCAGGCATGGATGGCCACCCATGGCCTCTGTCTGAACGACGAGAAGGTGGAGCTTCTCCTCGTTGGCTCATCAGTAAGACTTAATAACCTCAGCAATCAGTTTAAGTCCTTCAATATTGACGGCAATAATATTATAGTCTCCAAAGAGGTAAAAACTTTGGGCTTCTACCTCGACTGAGCTCTAAACCTAAAGAGGCAGGTGAATGCCACGGCATCAGCAACAGAATACACGTGCAAATTAATCAACGCCTGTAAGCCCTTCATTTCAACTGCCAGCGCTAATTCTATCACAATTAGACTACTGTAACGCGCTTTTATCTAGGCTCTTGCAAGTACAATGTAACCAAACTTCAAACCCTACAGAACAATTCGCTAAGAACAGTGTTCAATATTCCCAAAACTCACCATATCTCAGCTGTCAGACACAGTACCAAATGGCTCACAGTGAAAGACAGAATCAATTTCAAAACTCACATACAAATGTCTATCAAATTCTGCCCCCATATATCTAGTTGAGAAATTCACTAAAAAAAACTCAGAACGTCCTACGAGATCTGCACATTCACACCAACTGATTGTAACTAGATACAAATTGCAGAAAGCAGGGGGTAGTAGCTTTCCAGTGATGGCCTCCAAACTATGGAACTCACTTCCTGCTGACCTAAGAGCAGAACCCTCTTAGTATAGTTTCAGGGGAACATGAAATCCTGGCTCTTGTCCCTTGATGCATAAACGTTATATCACCTCAACTATGTACATATCTGTATGCAACGTGTATCTATGATAATCATTGTGTAATTATATTTTTTTCTTTACTGTTTTGGCACTATTGTGTATGTAAATGTTCTATATGTACCATTGTATGTAACCCATGTAACCAAGTAATGCGCCCAGTTGCCTCCAGGTTCGGTGCGCTATATAAATAAACAAACAAATAAGTTCACTGGTGTTAACTTTGTTTTGCTTGCACCAGATAACATAACGTTTCCACGTGTAATAACAATGTCTTGTATTAGGCTTTCTGGCCTCCTTTAGTATCTCCATACATCTTGCAGATAATTGTAGATGACCAAACTCTAGGACTTCAGAAGCCATGCTGCCAAGTTTAGTCTCTGCGGACTGGGATGAGTAGGTTTGCTTTGTTGATTTAGAAGCATTTTGTGTCCTGGGTGATGCTTGACAGGTGGTTGAATCGCCATTTTTAGAAGGCGAGGACGCCAAGTTTGTTTGACCCACATTGGTGCAATTTGTGTCAGAGTTGTACTCTCTTATATAAGCTTGTGAACCACTCGCGCAGTAACAGTGTCTGGGGCCGGGAAGATTAAGCAAGCATCCCTGACCAATTCCTCCATAAGGCATTCCCAAGATGAACCCCTTGCACTGGGAGGCAAGGTTTTGGCATTTTTTTGTTTTGTGCTGGTGCGAACAGATCTATTGTTGCCAACCACCAATATCTAGAAAATCTGTTTTAGTATTAATGTGTCTAATTCCCATTTATGGCTTTGTGGGAAAACCCTACTTAAAACTGTTTGCCAGGTGGGTGTGTTTCTCTTGGCACATTATGTGCACCACTGCCACATCTCTTCTGCTAGAGTTTACAGGTGTTTTTCATGTGTTCCTCCCTGCTTGTTTACGTATGCCATAGCCATGGTGTTGTCTGTTGAGCAACACAAGTTTGTTATAAATCCTTGTTTGAAAATATAGCAGTGCCATCTTTGCTGCTAAGAGCTCCAGGACGTTTATCTGATGTGTGGTCTGTAGCCGCGCGTACCCTGTGCAGTGAGTTCTTGACGATGAGTTACCAAACCTAACATTGAGGCGTCTGTTGCCTGAATTGTTGGTAGTTTAATTGAAAGGCCTACCTTTTAAGAGGTTTTCTTTTGTCCACCCGTGCAGAGCATTTCCTAGCTCTTGATAACAGGGATCGTCCAACTGGGCTGATATTCGGGACCATTTTTTGATAGCATTGTTGGTTGATTTTCCTTATGTTTAGTCACGCATTTGGCACTATATTTAGATGCATGATGCCATCATCCCTAGTACTTTCATGGAGTTTCGTACCATAACCTCGACTCCTGTTTGGAAACAAGGTATTAAAGGATGAAAGGCTTGCACCCCTTCTGTGGATAGATAAGCGATTGCTTGTTATGAATAAATGAAAGCTCCCAGAAGTTGTTTTTTCTGGGACGGTTCTAGTCTTGACTTGGTCTAGTTTATCTAAGCCCAGTAGGTACCCCGGTTTTTGTGTAGGCAATTTGCCTGGGTCTTCCCTGTTATGAGCCAGTTGCTTAAATAAGGGTAGACCGGGATGTTTTCCTTGCGTAGGTGTGCCGCTACCACCACAAGCAGTTTTGGGAATACACAAAGTGTCGACGCTATCCCAAAAGGTAGTACCTTCAACAGGTAGTGATGGTTTTCTACCTTGAATCTTGGGTTTTTTCTGTGAGCGGGGACCATTGAAACATAAAAGTATGAATCTTTCATGTCTTGTGTTGTCATGAATACCCCCTTTTTTTTAGAAATGGGATGGCCTGCTGTAGTGTTGTCATTCTGAACTTTTGGGGCTTTACGTATTTGTTTACTGGCCTCAGATTAAATACTTGCCTCTTTGTTTTGTCTTTTTGTGGGTACCAAGAACTTAAGGGAGTAAATACCCTGTTTTTGCCTGTTTTGGATTGACTTTCTTGATGGCGTCCTTTTGTAGTGGAGCCTTGATTTCCATCTTTAGGCGCTCCTGATGGTCCTGTGGCAACGCTCTGTTGCGTGTTTGCAGGTTTCGTGGTGTTCCTATTAATTCTATACAATAACCTCTAGCAATTGTGTCTAGCACCTACCGGTCTGAGCTTATCACCTCCCATGTGTGGGTGAATGATGTTATGCGACCAACCACAGGGGTGGCATGGGAGGGGACGTGAATGATGCAGTCATTATTTAGAGGCGGAGGATGCACCTCCAGAGGATTGTCCTCTTCCTCTAGGTAGGCAGGAGGGCATGAAGAAGCAGCTACTGGTTTACAGGTATTAGTTGGTATTGGAATGCTGGCTGTGAGTAAATGTTGTGCCAAAAGAACGGCGGTTTGCCTCTGCTCCTCTAGGCTGAAAAGATCTCCCTGACATCTGTCCTGGTGTCTTCAGTGTTGTGGTATTTCTTGGCCCCTTGTAGGGTCTCATCCACTTCCCTACCAAAAAGACCTGCATCCGCTATAGGCTTGTTTAATAAGATTTCCTTGAGTCTCTTCCTTGAAACCTGTGCCTTTTAGCCCTGCATGCAGCTGTATAATAGTTGGCTCTGTGATTTGATGTCCTGCTGTGCCTTACCCCCCTGATACAATTTTTCAGAATGTTGCCTGAACATCCACTGCGACATGTTTTAGTAATACTTCCATGTCGTCCCACTGTGCTCTTTTGTACCTAGACATTAGAGCTGTTGCGTTTGCAATTCTAATACTGTATGCAGCGTTTGTAGCTACTTTTCTGTCTGAAGTGTATATCCAACTTCTTTCTTTGTCTGAGAGATACTCTGTTTTAACCATGGCTATATTTGCCATATTCCTGGTTGTAGTGATGACTTGAGTCTCTGGGGCAAAATCCCTTCTGATGTATATTTGATCTGCATTAGAGGGTGTATGGTTTTCTCCAGCCATGGATTTATGAGTTTGGTGGAGACAGGTTTAAGTAAAAATTGAGCTTTTCTCTTTTTAATTGCTGACAGTAAAGGAATACAATGGGATACCATCTTTTTCTCGCATATGATGTCCTCTATAAAATCCCCATCTTCATCTGGGTTTTCAGTGAAAATATTGAAGCGTTCAGCTGCCCTTTGTAAGAGGTCTGAATATTGGTAGTTATCCTCTGCTGGGGAAGAAGAGAATGGGGGGTCAACCTCATCTGGGGATGGCCTAATATTATCCTATGGTTCTATGTCCTGCTACTCCTGAAGCAAATCGATGTCAACAGTGACCCCAAGACCTTTCTTATCTGAGAAAGGATCTAAATAAATGTCCATGGGAACATGTGTGTCTTTTTTGTAGGGGTTCACTTTCTGAATTGCTTAATTATTTCATGGAGGGAGTCTCATGTCTTTCCATGAAAAAGACAATTTTCAACCGTCTCACTAAAATCACAATCCTGCATTCACCACTCTTTGTGGCGTTTAGATGTTCGTTCTGAGGCTGTTGAGCTATGTATCTAAGTGAAAACCAACATGTTGGCATTAACGCCCAAGTCATTGGCTAGATTGTCTTCCTCTTCCCACTCCTCCTTGGTGTCAGAGATATCTATCAGAGTCTTTCATGTCAATGCCGCAGAGAACGTCTTTTCATTTGGCGTTGAATCGATACATATTGTATTGGTGTGGGTGTTGTCATATGTTTTGCAATTCCCTTTCCTGTGTGGGTATGTTTTGCACTGGCCTGTATCTCGCCTTTGTGCGTTCCCTTATCAGCAGAGGTTCTCGCTTAGAGATCAATGCCTCAATGCTTTTATTTCCCTCATGTTGGTGTTTGAGGGTCTTTGCGGTCTCTTTATTGCCAGGGGGACTTCTCCACAACTGGCCCAGAGGTCGAGCCATCAGTGCTGGGATCTGCCCCAAAGCTTTCTTTGAAAGTGCCCCTTCGTTTGCTTGTTACGGGTCGACTCTGATCCCTGCGTCCGAAACACAGACCTAGTGTTCGGAAGCCTGAGGGACAGTCTGCCGCATCCAGTTCCGTCTGCATGGCGTAATATGCCCAGCACTTTTGATGGTGCTGCCAAAGAGTTTTCAATTTAAATTGTTGGCATGCCCGGCAGCAGTCTTCGGTGTGTTGCCTTTGGTGAGAGTAGTTAGACACCCTTTGAGTGTCCCTGTGTGTGTGTTATATTCTCGATATGGGCCTATGGGAATGGACGGTAGCCTGTGTCAGGTAATTTAAGTGGAAAAGACATTCTCTAGGCTTTTATGCATTGCAAAACATGACCAGTGTCCCACCTACTCTCCCTACTGTATACCTCGTCGAGCTGCGATCATGTCAAGAATTTCTTCCGTCCGACTACACATGCAATGGTGTAGAAAATCTTATCTCCGCAATGAGCTTTGCTGCCAACAGATGGAGGGGAAAGAACAATCTGAAGACTTCAACGTGTGAAGGATCATGGGTACCTGTACACGTAAGATGGGGATAGTGTGACATGAACACTGCGTCAATGCCCTCATTTTCGACTTTGAAAAACGAATGTTATACGTTGAGACAACTACTAGATGGTGAACTATGCAAAAATCTAAGCAGAT
This sequence comes from Ambystoma mexicanum, assembly GCF_040938575.1. Lineage (NCBI taxonomy): Eukaryota > Metazoa > Chordata > Amphibia > Caudata > Ambystomatidae > Ambystoma > Ambystoma mexicanum. The sequence continues at coordinate 891,731,724 of NC_090931.1, forward strand.
TCACAAGCTACAGAAATATATACACACACATTCATATACACATTCTCACAATTATGCTGTTCTTGAGAGGGTGCTTCTTGGTCAGGAAAAAAGAGGCTTTGCAACTGATAATAAAGAGATTTCATTACTTCTGCCTTGCAGGAATTTGACCCAGAAGAACAAGTTACTTACCGTATCTGGTAACGTTCTTTCGACGGGATGTATCTCCAATTTATTCCACATCTATTACAGGAAATGTCCACAGCTGTGCTGCTTTGGAAAATTTTCGGCAGAGGGCGTCCTGCGTCAATGGCGTCGATCCGTTGTCCCTCGAGGGCCTCCGTCGAGGGTCGACGTCACCGAATGTTATATATAGGACGCACGGCGCCTGTAGCCTCAGTTGTAGTTTTTTCCCCAGAACGTGTGGCACCAATCTCCTGCCAGTATGACTACAGAAAGCATTGCGGAAACGTAAGCTGCAATCGCATAGGAAATTCAGTAGAGGGGCAGGCTGGGAGGGCGATGTGGAATACGTCGGAGGAACATCCCATCGAAAGAACGTTACCAGATATGGTAAGTAACTTGTTCTTCGAGGGGATTGTGTCCTCTGACGTATTACACATCTATGACAGACTCCCAAAGCAGCACCAACTTATGGAGGTGGGAAAAGAATTTAGAATTTTAGAATGCCCAATCAAATGGCTGAATAGAGGACTGCCTTACCAAAGGCCAAATCCTGCCCATGGATGGAGTCCAAGGAATAGTGTCTCACAAAAGTATGGACAGAGGCCCATGTGGCTGCTTCGCAAATATTACGAATAGGAACACCACTCTGTAGAGCATTGGAGGCACCCCTAGTAGAGTGAGCCCATAAGCCTACTGGAGGGTCCTTTCCCGCCAAGCGGTTACAGTCAGCGATCGTCAAAATGATCCATCTGGACAAGGTCTGCTTGGAAACAGCCTGACCCAAGCGCCTTCCAGCATAACCAACAAAGAACTGATCGTCCACTCTGACCCGGGACATCCGTGAAAGATAGAAACTCAAAGCTCTTCTAGGATCCAACCTATGGAGCCTCTCCTCTTCCTTACCAAGATGTGGAGGAGGATAAAACGCCGGAAGAATCACCTTCTGGCTCAAATGGAATTCCGACACAACCTTCGGAAGAAAAGAAGGCCGCACCCGCAGGACAACCCTAGCCTTATGGAAAACAGTAAAGGGTGGCTTGGTGGAAAGTGCCTGCAACTCACTCACTCTGCGTGCAGAAGTAACGGCAACTAAAAACACAGTTTTAAAGGACAGTCGCAACGGACAAGAATGTAAGGGCTCAAACGGAGCTCCCATTAGGAACTTTTAAAACCAAATTCAAATCCCATCCCGGCACCTGGAAAGGCGATGGTGGAAACACATTAGTTAGCCCTTTTAGAAACTGGGAAATCAAAGGAATCTTAAAATAAGAACATTCCTCAGACGAGCGTCTAAATATGGACAGCGACGCCAGGTAACCCTTAATGGTACCCACTTGCAGGCCCCTGTGGGCTAAAGAAAGCAAAAAAGACAAAACCAAAGGAATGGAACATTGGAAAGGATCGACATTCTGTACCCTGCACCAGTCACAGAACTTTCTACAACGGCAACGGTACAGGGATTTCGTTGCGGGCCTTCTGGCCGAAAGCAACACCTCCATCATGTCTTCGGGGAGTTCTCAATCCTTATACCTCAACCTTTCAGATACCAAGCATGAAGGCTGAGAGACTTGACCTCTGGATGGAGAGCCTTGGATGGTAGGGAAGACGGCGTGGAGGGTAGATGGACATGTCTAGAAGGTCCGGGTACCACGCTCCCCTGGCCCATGCCGGAGCAATGAGGATCATTCGGGAACCGAACCTCCGTAACCTCTGCAACACTTGCGGAATGATGGGGAGTGGAGGAAACGTGTACAGCAGTGGGAAGGACTATTCCAGTACGAACGCGTCCCCTAAGGCTCCTCTTGGGGGAAATTCCCGTGAGCAGAATCGCTCACCCTTCCGGTTGACACTGGTGGTGAAGAGATCCACTTGTGGGGTTCCCCAAAGGGGATTGGGTGTCCGACCAGAGGGCCAGAGCAGTTCATCATCTAGTGCCAAACAATTAGGACCAACCCTTAATTACCACAACCATTCCTTTTCCCTTCCCTCCCTCGGACAGCCACCCCCACGATCAGGATCAGGTAGCGACTGCCCTTCTCTGGCAACATGGGAAGAGTTTCCCCGGATAGGAAGTGATGACATCGCTGGATTCATCACACAGAGCAAGTCTTTAGACACTACTCATTATTATTATTACAAAAATGTGTACCGCACACGTTCACCCAAGGGCATCTTGGCGCTAGGACTACAGCGCTAGACTAAGGCAAAGCTAAAACCTAAAATAGGAGCCTCTTCAAGGAATGCCTGAATTGGAGATGATTCTCAATGCAGCTAAGGCCGAGGGGTAGTTTGTTGCACTGTTTGCCAGCACAGCAGGATAACGCCCGACCTGAGACCCTAGATTGATGAAATTTCAGGATATCGAGTAGACGAGAGTTGCAGAAGCAGAGAGTCCACCCAGGGACATAGGCACAGAATTTATCTTGGAGATAGTCAGCCCCCTGGCGATAGAATGCCTGGTGAACCAAACGCAAGGATTTGCATGTAACCCTCTTGGCCATTGGGAGCCATTGAAGTGAACGAAGCACAGGGCTGATATGAGAGCCATATGGAGTATTGGTGGACACCCGGCAGCAAGGTTTTGCAAAAGCTACTCAGAGACTGCTAGTGGAAGAGAAGGGATTTGGACTCAATTATTAGAGGTAGCTTCTGGTTACCATGTCAGCTGGAAGGTGGTTGCATATTTTGAAAGGTGAATTGATTACCCCCGTTTTGAGGATAATTCATTGGAAGCGTGGTTCAAGTAGCAAAGGGCCCTTGGTGCTTCTGAGGTTGCACGCAATGCTTACATTCATTTTTCAAATAAGAAGCCAAGGCATTTTAAAGAAACCTCAAGGCCAAGTTCCAAAGCACCATCCCTGATCCTCAACCAGTTAAAAGACTGACTAGCCTCAGAAACAGCAGAGTCCACAGACAAGGTGCACAGCCACATGCTGAACTCTCAGCAATGTATCCACCAGGTAGGGAGAGGGGGGACCATCACAGACTGTGTTAGCGTACACGGCCCTGATTTAACAGTTGCTTCCATGAGAAGAGGGGGTAGAAACTTGTTCAGTGCTTCAAGGTCGAAGAAGCAACTGCTCACTATGGAGTTAACTTGAGGAGATAGGAACACGCATTTGGTTCTCATAGGAAGAAGGTGACAAAACAGTGATGATGCATGGTGCCTTTTTGGGGCCATTAAGTCGAAACGGATTATCGTGTGCCCAAGATTCAACGATGTTAGGGCATTTTTGGAGGAATCAAAACTCATCTTCTAGTGGCATCAGGAAAGTTTCATCCATGAGGAAATGTGGGGCAGGGTGGCTCCCCGATTTCGACAGTGTCTGGTTGATTTACTGTATATCTGTACGACTTTGACAGGGATAAGAGCAGGAGACCATCAGGAGCATCCAGTCTCTTGCTTAATTTAAACAGTAGGAAACACCAAGGAAATTCTCACAGGAACTAGAGACCCTGAAATATATCTAGCATCATCAGCATATGAATGTTATTTTAGTAGACTGGGATAGATTTAGACAAAAAAGGGCCCACTTTAACTATTTGAGATATATCCTTCAAACAAGAGTGGAACCAATCTAGGACATGCTCTAAGACCTGGCCAAGCCCCACAGCCAGGAAGGCAAGTTTCTATAATCAAATAAATCAAAGGCAGTGAAGAGGTCCAATATCAGCAGCAGAACAAGACAGGTGCCCCACATCGGCATGGCCCAGAATATTATCCCACGCCATAAAGCAACGTAGTGTTGGTTCCATGTCTGGAATGCAATCTGGATTCCTGGGTATCCAATATCTGGAATGTTTCCATATTGTTCTGCAATTAAATATTAGGTACTGCTCAAAGAATCTTAGCAAACCACAGAAGCCTAGCAATAGAAATATAGTTACTCAACACTCCTTTGTCCAAAGAGTATTTCTTTAGCTTTGAGTGGGGAGGGCACTATGCCCCGATTGAAAGACAGGTTGGAGATGGGGGTTGCCAACAAGTTTGCATGACGGCAGGCCACAAGAGCAGGTAAAACATCCATCTCTTTATAGGCGGGCTTCACTGCAAGTAATGTTTCTTACCTGTAACTCCATTTCTCCAGCGTTGGTATCTTTCATGTATTCACATGCTGTGAATATTCCCTGTCGTCAGGCTGGGAATCCCGGGTTATATTGATTTAGCAATTTTCCTATGGAAAAAACGTGACACCTTGAGTGTCCCATCTACGTCGTTGTGGATGCGTTTGGTCCCCACCAGTAGGACGTTGAGTGTATATCACCGTCCCAGCAGCTTCCCTCAGATTTGAACCACTCCAGCTGGAGGATATCTCCTAATAGAGGATGTTTGCCTGTAGTGATAGGCTGGAGGATGCATGTGAATTCATGAAAGATATAAACGCTGGAGAAATGGAATTACAGGTAAGAAACTACTCCCTTCTCCAGCATTGGATCGTTCATGGATTCATGGATTCACATGCTTTGAAGATTTATATAGCAGTATACACGTTATGAGGAGATAAAGCAGGCAAACACAGATTAGATACTTTCAAATTTTCTGCGTTAATGCGAGAAGAATACATATGCAAGTAGACAACGGAAAAAACACTGGAAGCTGCAGGGATTACCTTACTAGAACAGCTGTTGAAGGACTGCTGAGTGCTTAGACCCAGTATGGGACCCCTAACCACTAGCTGGTGGTTTATTAACAGGAAAAGAATGTTTGGCCTTATCGGGACACGTGGATGTTTTTACCTCATCTGTTTTTTGTTTTTTCGCCACCGGCTCTTCAGACCTGGATTTCTGTTGTGATGGTCACCTCTTGTCAGAGGGAGTGGTAGCTCTCCCACTCCATGACGACCCCAATTCCGATGCCGGCTACGCTCCCTCATTGAGCCAACAGATCAGGCAGCGGTTTCTGTCCTTATGGGTTTTTTGTGAGAAACCCTGGCAGATGTCACATCCATCCGCATAATGGTTGCGTTAGAGACAGTACAGACATTTGATATGTCTATCGCCCTCAAACACATTTTTTAGGCCGCAACCGTCACAAGGCCTAAATAAGGACTTCTTTGGTCTCGAGGTCTCCATGGTTGCAAATGGAACCGTGTGCATAGACGCCAGTTGCTCCGAATGGAGGAAGTTGAAGAAATATTAATTTTCTGAAGAACGTAATTTTCTCTCAGGAGAGAAACAAGAGGAATCCCAACAGCTCGGAAGACGGTTGAAATCTGAGGGGAAGCTTCTGGGGCAGAGCTATGCACTCAACATCCTATTGGTGGGGACCAAAAGCACCCACAACGACGATGGGACACTCAAGGTGTCAAGTCTTTTCCATAGGAAAATTACTAAGTCAAGGTATTCAGCCTGACGACGGGGAATATTCACAGCATGTGAATCCATGAAAGATCCAATGCTGGAGAAAGGGGTGACTTCGTAGGGTGATTCAGTCAAAGTCAAGCATAAAATGAGTCAAACAGGGATGTACAGAGCAGGGGACAGCCCATTGGCTGATTTTGCAGTTCACATCACCTTGGATGTCTTATTTGGGCCAAGATAAAAGTTAAAATAATTGTGCAACAGAAAAAGCAGGGGATGTAATGTGCTATTAGGGTTGGTAAACGATGATATAATAGAAAACATTCTTTCAGTTTTATAGTTTGGGATATTAGAACATTGAGAATAGGGGGACCATACAAGTATGCTGCTTTCATAGACATTTACAGAAGGAACACATACAAAGTTACACATGTTTTGGCTTTGCATTTATCGTAATATTTTTAGGGATTATAGGAGGATTATGTCTACCAATATTTTGGGCAATTCACTTTAATAACCCCTTTCTGAATTGAGCATTAAGGCTATCTTATAACTTTCTGCGTTCCACTATTGATTTGCTACTCTGCTCATTGATTCAGTGCAAGCATGTAAAAAAAAAAAAAAGAGACTAGTCTGGTACAAGTAGCAAAAATCTGTTTTTGAAAGCGCAGGTGGAAATGAGGAGTCACAGTACTTAAAGAAATCAGGACTTTGACCGAGATACATGTATCAACCTTGAAAATAACCTGTTTCTTTCTTTTTGAAGATTGGCACATCTAGTGAATCAACCACTTGCAGATTATACATATGTGATTCATGCTGATATTGGGCCCTGAAGAAGGCCCCCAAGACTGAGCAAGATAGAAACAACTGATGACAACTTCACCCAAGCAGACAAAAGCTACGTAATAACTCAACCTTTGTAAAAGAACTTCATGATTAAGACCTAGATTTTCATGTCGCTCTTCGCATAGCTACTCCCAACTGCTTGTACATTGTTGAATGGTTTTAACACTTTGTCATTTATCTCCAAGTACATAAACAATCCTATCCATATTCCCCATGGTAATCTTAAACATCCTTTTTCTAAACAAAACAGTTAATAAATGTTGGTTATTGGCTCTGCAATGTTATCTGACATAACAAAGTTTTCATCTTTTGCTAACCTCTATTTTAAAAGTCTAAACACTTGTTAATGTGTGGCTCTGAAGAAGGTAAGAGTATGTACTAAAACTATGCCTCAATGTTTTGATGTGGTCACATATGAAACGCCCAACAGGGAGATTGGGGAACTCTGAGTGCTAGGGGGAGTCACCCGCTACTTAATGCGAGCACTGCAGGTGATAATGCCCCTGAGAGCTCCCCAGTCTTCCCTTGGACAATTGAGGGGGACAACATGGGTTCAACCCAGGGAAGCACCCTAATACCTTCCAAAAGCAAAGTGTGCCTCCTATGTCCTGGGGAAGCATGGCTAAGGTCCTAATCAGGGTGCTCAACTTCTTGCTCCAGAAGAAAATCTCCAGGAAAAACTACTCATAGGTGGAGAGAAAGATGTAGCAGGCAAATGAACCATTTTCCAAACACGTTGGGTACCATTTGCAGGTCCATGCACAGAGTAGAGTGAAAAGAACAGTGCACTCATGAGCACAAGCCCCAGCATCGGTCACGAATCAAAGCAAAAAGCAAACCCTTCACCAATGAAGCAATTCACAGTGAACAGATAGATACCTGCGCTTGGCCCAGAAATACTGACAGACACATAATTAAATTACCTGCAAAATCAAGAGTCCGAACAATGGCTCTGGAGTCCGCCAATAAACTCCTGCCTGACCCCTTGCAGGGCATTGGGCAGGAGCCAACTGTTATGCTGAAAGGATCTTCACCACAGATTAGATGATTCAATCTTCTTTTATTCAAGTCCTTACAGATACAGCTATAGTCTTCTACCCTTGACTCTTCTAACTGTCCACCTCACCCAAACGTAACATTCGATTGGATTTTGTCCTCCCACTTATTCCTCATCTTTTTTAAAACAATTGTATTAATTTTATTACAAACAACATACAACCAAACCTTGCAGTACATGTCATGACGTTTCAGAATTTGCGCATATTCTTCAGTGTCTACTGCATACCCCTTTCCCTCCGCTCCAGTAAAAGCCTACTTCGCTTCGCCTTCCGCGTCTTCCTCTTCCTCAGGGAGTCCTCTTCCCATGTCCTCAAAAGAGTCCTGGTCGCTCGACCTGCCCTGGGTGGACCCGTTCAATGTGGCCACTAGATATCTCCAGGCTGTCAGGGTTTCTGCCTCTTACCCCCCCCCTCCCATTACCCGCTTCTTGCCATACTGCTGTTTCAGCTTCGGTCCATTTCTGGAGGTCATTCCATCAGACTTCTATTTTGGGCCTATTACATGCCTTCCACCCCATAGCTATTCAACGCTTGGCGAGTATGTATGCCAGGTCCTTTAATTTACTTACATGTTTTAATTTACGTGGCCTGGGGAATTCCCCTACCAAGCATGCCCACATTGATTCAACATCTACGTTAACCCCTTTCTCCTCAAGCCGGTGGACTACTTCTTCCCAGAACTTCCCAATTTTGGGGCATGCCCAAAACATATGCGTCATCCCCACATTTTCCTCCCGGCATTTGGGGCATGTTTGTCTTCCTGCGTTTTTAAATGTAGCTATCCTCTGGGGTTTGATATATGCCCTGTGGGTTATGTACAGCTGTATTTGCTGTAGCCTCGCGTTCCTAGATATTTTCTTATGGTACCGTTGGGCCTGTTCCCACATCCTGTCACTCATGGGTATCCCAGCCTCTTCCTCCCAGTCAATTCTCAGTTGTGCCACTTCCTTCCCCACTTTATACATCAATAGCTCATACAGTCTGGATATCTCGTGCCCTCCCTCTGCTATATCATATATAGTTTCTATGGCGGCGTCAGGTTGTTCTTCTAGTGTTACTTCCGACCATGTATCTCTGATCCACTGTACTATTCTGTTATATGTTATATATTGCCCTTCGTGTAACCCTGTTTCCTCCACCAACGTCCCAAATACCTTAATCTCTTCCTCTTGCCATATGTCCCCCAACGTTACAATCCCCGCCGGTTCCCAGTGCCTCCTAATCACCTTCAGTAGTTGCTCATCCCCTCTCGTCAGTGCAACCAACGGTACTTGTGGGGAACACGGGCCGGATTCTCCATGGCCTGACAAGCTTTGTGCCATACCTGCCAACCCATTAACAACATCTGTGCGCGCTCTTTCACTTCTGGTTTGGGCAGCCATATAATTTCTTTCAAGAAGTACGGGGGCACACTCTGTCCTCAACAATCTCGATTCTGAGGTCAGATCTTCTGATAACCATTTGGCCACATATTGTAGTTGACTAGCTAGGTAATAGATCTCGCAATTCGGCAGGTTTATAACCCCTTTATCGCGCGTATTCTGCAGCTTCCAAAGAGCTATTCTCCCAGGAATTCCCTGCATATGCTCTGTAGCTTACTAAAAAAATCGCGTTGGTGTCAGGTATGGGATGTTCCCGAAAAAATGCAATAGTCTTGGCAGTACGACCATTCTTTTTTTTTTAAACTCTTTATTTCTCATTTTCAACAAGTTACAATAAACAACAGAATTAACATCCTAGGTCATTGAATTGAAAAATACATAACAGTGGAAAACAAAATAAAACACAATTCCAAACCATAACTCTGTATTCCACCATATGAAACTTAGGACTAACCTAAAACAAAGCCAGATGTATCAAACAAATGACAACAAACAAGTAAGACCACACAAAACAACCACATAGACAACACAAACCCCTCCCCATATATTAATGCTAATAGACCAATGCACTCCACTCCAGAACCTAATCTAGCATCATCCATAAAGGTCAATAAAGCTCCCCCACATTTCCTCAAAGGGTTTCCTTGTTTTGTTTACAATACATCGTTTTCTCAAGTCTGGATACAATTCTAACATCTAAAATCCAGTTCTCCACCACCAGCTTCTTCCGTGTCTTCCAGAGCCTCAACACCTGTTTAGCCGCCACCAACAAAACTTTGATTACCCCACACGATATCATCCAACTCACATCCCGTCCACCACTATACAATAATAAGATGACCGCTAAGGGAGTGCGTGGATAAACAATGTCCCAAATTTGATCGACCCTATCAATTACCTCCCTCCAAAAACTCACCACTCTTTCACAATACCATAACATATGTATCAAAGTACCTTGTTCGTTCCCACAACCCCAACACCGATCATCACCAACTAATCCCAATTTACACATACGAACTGGGGTCCAATATATTCTGCCCAATATCCTTCGATGTATATAGCGTAATTGCAAATCCACTTTGGCAGTTGTCGGTACTCTCCAAATCTTTTCCCATTCTCTTGGCGTAAGTTCTCTGCCAACTCCTCTGTCCATGACAACCTCAGCTTGTTACATGAATCTAACCATTGTCCATCAGGTTGCATAATCTGCATAAAAGTAGACACTTTTTGGAGTCCAATTTCCAAAATATTAAAATTCTCTGGTTTCTTCAATAATGGAGTGCCCAACATGTCTCTCCGTTCTGATAGTAGTTACCAAAATATCATACCTTCTTAATTCCCTGTTCCTTAAACCAAATTTCTCAACTAAACTTGCAAAAGGTACTACCCCTGCAGCACTCCACACATCACCAATAGTCAAAACACCCCTCTGAACCCAACTTTTCCAATTCAGTACCTCTTCCCATCATTGCCAAAGGCAGTTTGGACCAGAACCTCATACTATTCTCGATGTTCTTTACCGCTTTCTCAGTGTTATACCGGTGTTCTACCTCTACCGTATGATAAATGTCTACTCCCAGATATCTGAAAGTTTGTCACACCCATGGTATTTGTAAGATTGGTAATTGTTCTTGCGAGACCCCTACATACCTCCCCAATGGGAATATACATGATTTTTGGGGGTTCACTGCTATTCCAGACAGCGTCGCAAACCGCTCCATCACTTCCAGGATATACTGGAGATTCTCTTTGGGGTATGTTATGTACAGCAGCATGTCATCTGCATATAGGGAAACTAAATGCGGCTCCCCTTTTATGATAATCCCTTTTTCCTCATACTACTGCCTCAGATATATTGCAAGGGGCTCCAGTGCTAAGATGTATAGCATCGGAGACCATGGGCACCCTTGCCTGGTACCCCTACTCAATTGCCACCTTTCAGAGATGATCGCTCCCGTTTTCACCCTGGCTAGCGGTGCGCTATATAGTAGTTTGACCCATTTGAGGTACCCTGGCCCAATGCCGTAGCTGGTTAGGGATGCCGTCAGCCAGGGCCATTTGACCGAGTCAAAGGCTTTTATTGCATCTAGTGAAACAATTGCAATCTCACCAGAGTCTTCTTTTGTGTGCTCTATAACCCGGTGGAGTTGCCTAAGGTTATCAGATATGTTCCTACGCGGTACATAACCTGTTTGATCAGGGTGTATTAGTTTATTAATAATCTGCTTTATTCTGTTTGCCAACACCGCCGTAAGCATTTTGCTATCTTGATTTAACATTGATAATGGTCTGAAGGATCCACAGTCCGTACCTGGCTTATTAAGTTTGGGGATGATGACCGCTTCTCTCAGGGATTCTGGTAGCTGTCCCATCTCATATGCCTCATTTAGCATTGCTAGCAACGGGGGGAGCACCTCTTTTCTGTACATTTTGTAAAATTCACTAGGGAGTCTGTCTGCCCCTGGGGTCTTACTGGTGGGTAGTTGCGTTACCACCTCTTCCAGTTCTTCTAAAGTGATTGGGGTATCTAGGTCCTCTCGCTCCGCCGCGCTTATCCATGGCAGGCCTATATCCTCCAGCATGTCTTTTATCTCCAAACTATCGCTCCCTCCCATATCCTCATACAATGTACGATAGTAATTAAGGAATTCTTGCTTTACCCCTTCTTGGGTGTCTACCAATTGCCCTTCTTTTCCTTGTATTACTCTAATCATGGGTCTGGGGGTCTCTCTTGTATACAACCATGCCAACATCCTCCCTGGTTTGTCTCCACCCACATGTTGCCTTTTTACATATTTTCTATAGTTCAGAATGCATAGTCTCTCCCAGTGTTCTGCACATTCTTGTTGCAGTTGGCTTATAACTTCAGCATCCTCCTTCATGTTGCCCCCCCCTGCCCTGGGCTGTCTCTAACTTGGTTTTGGTTTCCCACAATTCCTTTAATATGCCTCCCTGCAACCCTTTAGATTTGGCTATTGCTATTCCCCTCACCACCACCTTGAAAGCTTCCCATAGCGTACCAGTCGACTCAACGTTCCCAGTATTGGTCTCAAAGTAGTTTACAATCTCCTCTCTCAGATCTTCCCTGAACATTGTGTCCTTCAATGCTTCAGCTCTAAGTTGCCACGTTGGGATGCTGGTTCTCTTGGGTCGGTATTGCCATATTAGGATCAACGGCGAGTGGTCCGATAGGACCGTCATCTTGTATTCTACCAATACTGTTTCTGCAATTACCTCCTGCATGACAAAAATGTAATCTAGCCTTGTATACAAATTCTGTGGGGCAGAGTAATGCGAATATTGCCCCTCTTGTGGGTGGCACACCTTCCATGCATCCTCTAGCCGAAACTCTGTTAACAGGGTCTGCAGGGCTCTGGCAGCGGGGGTGGGCCTGTCTTGTCTATTATCTGACCTGTCTACCTCCGGGTTTAATGTGCAGTTGAAGTCACCTCCCCAGATCACTGTCCCTCCCAGGCCCGTGCACAGTTTCTTGTATAGGGTCAGGGTCTTGAAATAAGTCACTGTATCTTGATTTGGGGCATATGTGTTTACAATACATATTTCTTTATTTTCCACCAGCCCCCGTATTACCACCATCCTCCCATCCGCTTGAACCGCAGACTGTAGTAACTGAAATGGGACATGCAGTGCTACCCAGGTGATCACCCCTCTGGCGTAGGTCGAATACATTGCACCAACAAGGATTCCCTTCACTTTTTCCGGACCACCTCTAGTTTATCTTTTGTTGGGTGAGTCTCCTGTATGAGGGCTATATCTATTTTCTGCCTTCTCAGGTACATCATAACCTTGTTCCTTTTTAGGTAGCTATTCAGCCCTCTGACATTCCAAGAAATTACCTTAAGGTCCCCCATTTTCCAGCCGTTTCCCGCCCCCCTTTTTGCATCTTCTTGACCCCTCCCTTAAGCACTAATGCTCGCGTATGTAACCACGTTTCCCCACTTAAACTACCCTTCACCATTAGCCCAGCAACTTCCCCAACTTCCCTCCCTCCCTCCTTCTTTCCTTCCTTCCCGGCCCCAACTTGGTTTCCAACTCCCTCCTGTCCCTCCCCCCTCCCAACTGATGCCTAGCTCCATCCTTGGATCTCAAGCACCCCTGCTTCTAGCCCTTTTCTTGGCGATTGCCCGTACTCAAAGCACAGCAGGGAGATATCGCACTAGTGGTGCTTCTACTACTCTACCTACTGGGGATAGGTTGTCTCCATCCTGTGTCTCCTGTATTAATCCTCAAGCGAAGCACACTTGCCGCTTATATCTACTTTTTACAGTCTATATTCCAGTCCAACATGTCTAAATATGATAGTTACTCAGAGTTCGCATTTCCCTCTGCACCCATTATTATGCCTATTCGATATCTCTGCCACAATTACCTTCACACCCAACAACATCAAGCGTGGCACTGTATCACTTATCCTGTTCATCTCCATGCTCTGGGCAACCAAGGGCGTCCAACCTGTTCTCTGCGTCTTCTGGGGTATCAAAGAAGTGTGCTTTGCCTTTGTGCAGGACCTTGAGCTTTGCGGGATACAGAAGCATGTATTTGAATCCGGCTTTACGCAGTCTTCTTTTTATTGCCACATAGCTATAGCGATGTCTCTGCACCAGCATGGTGTAGTACGGGTATGCAGTGATAGTCGCTGACGCCCTTGTTATTGTCCCTCCTTTCTGAAAGAATTCCAGGATCTTTTCCCTGTCCCTGTAGTTCAGGATCTTTGCTATAATTGTGCGGGGAGGAGCCCCGGGTTGCGGTCTTCTCATCAGGGCCCTGTGCGCGCACTCAATGGCGAACCCTTAGGAGAGCTTGCTAGCCCCTATTTCCTGGATAATCATGTTCTCCACATAGTCTGTAGGGTCTTGGCCTTCTTCTCCTTCCGGTAGGCTGACCACGCGTATGTTATTGCGTCTTGTTTGCCCTTCGGCTTCCTCTGCTCGGTTTTCCAGGTTGGACACTTATTGTTTCAATATGTGGACCTCCTTGGCGTTATTCGTGCTGGCGTCCGTGTTGATTTTCACAGCGCTCTCTAGGCCACTCATTCTTTCTGCCAGCGCTCTCACATCCTGTCTCAGTAAGTTGACCTGAATCCCCACTGCGTCGATTTTGGTTTCCAATGCCGCTTTCAAATCCGCCATCGCTATCCCCGTGAGGATTTTAGTTCTGCGATGGCTGCGAGGATCCTGTGGTCATCCCTCGCCAAGGTAGAGTCTGCAGGTGTAGTGGCCATGGCTTGTGCTGGAGTGGTCGGGGACTGCTGCTATTTGGTGAATATGTCCATTGTTGGCTGTTTGCCCTTAGCTTTGCCCCCCTTTTGAGCCATTGCACCATCCGTTCACTGCACAAGGTTGCGTCACATCAATGGTATTTGGGTTCTTATGCCGCCCCTCTGTCCTTTCTTCGCATCTGAGGAGCTCCCTATGGCACTGCCAGCCGTGTGCTTCTTTTGCGTGGTGTATCGGTCCACCACGTGGGGAAATCTGCAGCTCTTGCCTACTGACCTTTCTGCTTAGTTGTTCAATGTGGGTTCGGCACTACAAGCGTTCAGTACTAAAGCTTTGACTCAGCCCTTATAAGGCGTCCCCCTATGCATCCATTTGTGCCATTTCTTCATGAACAGTACTGCATGATAGTTATTGGTTTCGCGTCTAGCCTTTATTACTGGGATAGGGTGCAGTTGTGCCAGTCTGAGGCAGTCCAAGTGTTGGCCCTGCCGACCTGGTATGGTTTAGCGGGGCCACCTATGCCCGGTTGTCGGTCGATGCCCACCTCTGGCGGTCCTCTATTCTCTTACACCTAGCCGTGGGTGTCTACTTCACCCTCCACTGACTTGTCCACGCCCCCTGTCTCTTGGTTATGAGGGGTGCGCTTTCTGGCAGCCGTCTGTCTTCTTCAAAGCCTGTTACATGCCGCCTCTGATAGGGGGTTTGGCTCCGCCATGCGCAACCCCAGAGATATCGCACTTCCCCGGTGCTGTGTGCCTCACCCTTCCTCTCATGGACTGTCTGCTTGCTTGCCAGGGGAGGGGGCACTCTGGCAGTGCTCCGCAGAGCTTCTCTGCAGGCTGGGCTGCTCCTACTCATTATTTATATTGTCTTTTTTTTGCAATCGGGGTCTTAATTGCTGTCTTAGTTCTGCTTTTCGCGGTCACAACTGTATCCAACGTTATTTCGTCCTGTTTCCACACTGTAGGACTCCCTTGCTGATGTGGACGCGCGTGTGCTACTCCTGCGCACCGAGAGTCTGATGCATCATTTGTGGTCATCCGCTGCCCCAAGTCCTCCTCGGCGCCCTCCAAATTCTCAGAGCACCGTTAAGGTAAAACTGGTCCACAGACGCTCCGTGCCTTAGTTCCCGTGTGCCATTGTTTCCGGGGCACTGGGGGTTTCACTCGCTGCAAGCACGGGTGCTCCAGGGTAACGCACTGTGGCAATGGACCCCCGGGCACGTCAGGGCGGGTGACTCAAGGCAGTCGAGTTGCCTGATGTGCTTGCTTATCAGTTATGTCTTAATCAGCGGCGGCTGCAGCATGCGAGGGGTGCCAGTTCTGCGGTCTTCATCGACCCTCGTTCCGCTCTCAGCTTTCGCTTTGATGTTTCCTTTGTTGCGGGGCTGCCGCCATTTTGTTAACAGACCCCGAAGCTCTCACGGTGTCATGATCTCTGCTTCCAAAAGGTCAGGGTTTTCCCAACTCCCTTGGAAGCAGATCCATAACCCAGGTTCCGAGTGCCAACCAGTCCCAATTGGGACCTTTTGGACCCAGTCCTGGCGCCAGTGGCACCAGGCTCATAAATATGCCCAGTCCCAGCGCTGGAAGCGCCGGGCTCATAATGCTTGGGTGGACTTACCTTCAGCAGACCATGCTGCTTACTTGCCTGCCAGTTGAGCCTCTGATCCTCTTCTGTTTGGAACTACTTTTCCTGTTGGGTGGGGCTGGAGCCACTCCCTAGATTCAGAACACTGGAACTCTTCTGGAAGGCAGGAACTCTTTTCTTACCAGGAACTCTTTTCTTACTTAGGCGTGGCTGTGGAAGGAGACACCTAAGCACTACAGGAGGCTATTTAAACCACACCCGGTGGATGAATCTTGCTTTGCGTTATTCTGCAACCTCTGCAGCAGAACGCTCATCGTGTCTTCTGCATCCGGTCCTGGGCCTAAGGAAAAAGGCTTACCATCCTGAATCCAGTCTTCAGCAACACCTATAAAGACAAGAAAGAACAGGTTAGCATTCCGGCATCTGAAAGGCAAAGGCTTACCATCCAGAATCCAGTCTTCAGCAACACCTATAAAGACAAGAAAGAACAGGTTAGCATTCCGGCATCTGAAAGACAAAAGTTTACCAACTCTTCGCACGCTCCGGAGGCCTTCGGCGCTGCATCCCGCATCTGAAAGACAAAACAAGGTGCGTTTAAAGACATTGGGGAACTTTAATACTCACGTGCCATTACTCCTTTCCACATCTAATCCAGTGGGTATTCCGGAACCCTGCAGCCGCTCCGAACTCGTACCTGCAAAATAAAAAGACAGTTAGAGCGCATAGTGAAGCAGGCAACAAGCGCTTACTTACGTGCTTCCAGGCGCTTCTATTCATCACACGGGCTCCATCTTCAACTCACTTCAGCCCGTCATCCGCCATCGCCGGAACCCTGCAAAACAAGAGACATCATTACTAAAGACTTTAAAGACATTTGAATGACTCGAAACTTACCGTTCGTGCAGTAAACGACGGACAGCAGTCCTCTGAAGTCAAGAGGCCTGCGCTACCTATCCAGTGAAGAAACTGGTTACAGCACCCTGCCCCGAGGCAGATGGAGAGATCGGCATTCACTTACCTAAGACATCTTACTCTACACGTCAGGCATACAGTGCACAGAGGTCCAGCCCAAAGAGCCAACCGGGTGCTACACATCACCTTTGAAGATACGGTAGTCGCCCAGTCAAGACCGGCGCCTCTGCGAGAATCAGGTGAGCGTTACACACGGAGGGCAACAATGTTGCATAACTCTTGTCGTTTCCATATGATTTGTGGGCAGCCACGTGCATCAGAGGCTCCATATGTTCTTATTGCATTAGTAGTGTTTGCATGTTGGATTTCCTGCTAAAAGTTAGCTCGCTTCTATGGATTAGTATTCGGATCCTCTGAGCTCCCTCGGAGATCCGCCTAGTCCATGGCTGCTAAGCCACGCCCCCTAATTCCTCATCTTTGATATATTCAAGTCAGCTTGCAGCTTGCTTCTGAATTTATTTTTCATAGGATGGAGCCGCGCTTGAGTCTTGGTCCTCGATGGCCTCCATAGCATCCCCTGTGACGTTGACGCTGGTATATGAAGCACACGCACGGACCATCACCTCAGTTCTGGGTTTTTTTGCATTGCTGCATGCTTCGGAGCTACTCTCCTCAGCAAATTTCGATTACGTTAGCATATTCCTCGACACCGAAGACAGGCTTCAAGCGATATTCAGACTGTGGATCCAAGATGTCTATCACAGACCCTCACTGCGTCTGTCTGTGGTGCTTGCGGTCAGGCCACAAAGTCGACGACTGCGGCTCATGTCAATCCATGACCGTCAAGTAATGCAGGAAATCAAGGGGAAACACGATGCAGGTAAGCCCTCGCCCAAATCTTTGAGGAAGATGAAGAGGAGGATCAGCTCCTTTTGGGTACGAATATGGGACACCAAATGAAGAATCCAAGATGCAAAATCTTGTTGAAACTCTAAAGGGGACCAGTAGCTGGGAAACATCACCAGCGACAAAGTTTGGTAACCCAGAGATAGCTGGTCAGGCTGATCCCTCATACAGAGCTGTCATTTGTAAAGTGGCTGGGTATCTGGGGTGGTTCAAACCCGCAGTTGCTATGTAGACTGATGACATCATTGATATTTTAGACAGTGGTCCAGTAAGGGAGGCTATGTTACCATTTCATGCAGCCTTAAGAGCAAGGGTTATGGAAAACTGGCTAAAACCAGATTCTGTTCTAACGGTTAAATTGTTAACAAAGAAATAGAGAACTGCTTCTGTGGACCCTCCTTTTTTGAACAGGCACCCCACACCAGAGAGCCTGGTTGTTCAAGCAGCATTAGTTTCTTGAAAAGCTGCAGTTTACCCTTATGCTCTGGCAGATAAGTAAGATAGAAGTAAGATAGAAGAATTGACTCTTTAGGAAAAAGACTATTTAGTGCAGGGAGCATGGCATTAAAATCAGGTAATGCTACCAGTGCCTTAGCAAAGTACACTCGCACCCTTTGGGGTGTAGCTGCTCTTGCAGTAGAACACATTTCAGAGGTAGAAGAAAGAGAAGGTTTATTAAGCCTAATACAGGATGGAAAAGATGCCATGAGGCAGTCTTTGCAGTCCAGCCTGGATATAGTAGAATCAGTAAGCATGTTGATGGCTGTCAGTACAGTGCTTAGGTGCATGTCTTGGTTAAGAAAATCAGGATTTTCTGCAGACGTCCAGGCACGTTTGCTTGACATGCCATTTAACGGGACTTCCCTTTTTGGTGAGAAGGCTGATAGTAGCCTGGAAAAACTGCAAGCGTCTCGAGCTGCGGCAAAATCATTAGGGGCATCAATCAGAAAACCTCAACCTTCAAATCAACATCCTTTTTGGTTTTTTTTTCTCCATCTCTAGAGGAAGAGGTCAATTTTCAAAAAGGGGGCATGGATTCACATGCTCATGGATATTCCCCGTCGTCAGGCTGGGAATCCTCAGTAAAAAGAAAAACAGTTTCACTTTCACTTACACACTGTACTTCTCCTCTAAACCAATCGCTGTCCTCTGGGTCATACTGCCCACATCCAATGACAGTCCTCTCCTTAAGCCCCTCCTCTGGCAGCCATCTTCAGATTTAGTAAGCACATAAAGTGGCAGTATGACCAATTAGAGCCGCAGAGGGGACGGAGGGAGGGTTTGCATGTTAATCCATGCCAGACCCATTCTGGAGAACAATAGTTACAGGTAAATAACTTGTTACTTCTCCAGCATGCGGTCTGGCATGGATTCACATGCTCATGAATAAATACACAGCAGTACAACACTACACAACCACAAGAGGTGGCAAGGCTCAACGGAAGCAATTAACTCTTACCTCTGGAACAGACTCGACTCAAGCGAACAGGTTACGTAGCACTGCTTGGCCGACTCTGGACTCCGACTCTGCAATCCCTGCCGACGCAGTAGAACCTCATGAAGGTGTACATGGACTCCACGTAGCAGCCCTGCAGATGTCCAGCAGGGGCACACCAGCTAGGAACGCAGTCGTCACAGCGATCGCTCTGGTGGAGTGGGCTCTCGGATGGCAGGCATTGGTCGGTTCACCAACCGATGACAGTGCATCATGCAGCCAGAGAGCCACCTTGAGATGGAAGCCTAGGACAAGGCCTTACCATGTTTCACAGGACCAAAGTTCATTAACAGCTGTGAAGTCTTTCGAAAACTCTTTGTGCATGCCACGTAGAACTTCAGGGCACGAGCAACATCCAGCGAGTGCAAGGCTCTTTCAGCCGGTGATAAAGGTTTTGTGAAACAGGTAACATCAAAGGTTCAATGAGGTGGAATTCCGACTAAACCTTCGGCATGTAAGACGTGTGCGTCAACAGCACCACCCTCGATTTGTGGAAAGTGAGGTATGGCTGCTTGCAGTATAGGGCCTGTATCTCACCCACCCTCCTGGTGGAATGAGGGCCACCAGGAAAGCTGTTTCGAAGAGAGGAACTTGAGAGGGGCCTGATGAATAGGCCAGAAGGGGGCCCTCCCCATGAGCCTCATCAGCACCACGTTGAGATCCCACGCAGGGGCAGGAGCCTTCACCGGCGGGAAAGAACGAAAAAGTCCTTTGAGGAATTCCTTGACGAGTCGATGAGACCAAAGTGAAGACCTTCTTGGAGACCTGGTGTAGCGGGAGATAGCCGCCAGATGTACCTTCATCGAGGCGTGCACCAGTCCGGCCTTGGACAAGGATAGCAAATATGGAAGAATCTGCGGGGGTAATCGTCTGTGACAGGCACCATGTAGTGAAACGCTTCCACTTGTGACCTTAGCACTTCAAAGTCGACGACGCCTTGTCCTTGGCGGGACCTCCGTGCAGTCTGCAGACAACTCATATCCTCCAAACTCTAGGGCTGCAGGAGCCACGCCCTCAGGTTGAGCGATCCTGGGTAGTGATGCAGGATTGCACCTCCTTCTCTGGCAAGAAGATCAGGGACCACTGGTAGCTTGATTGGAGGCAAAGCTGACAGGTTGAGAAGGTCCGGATATCAAATCTGCCTCGGCCACGCCGGGGCGATGAGTATTATCCTGCGCTGACACTGTCCGAGTGTATTGATGACTCATAGGAGGAGAGGCAACGGAGAAAAAAGCATACAGAAACATCCCTTCCCACAGTAAGGAGAACATGTCCCCCAGGCTCCTCAGTTGGTGGACTCAGCTGCCAAACTTATGGTATTTGGAGTTCACTGCCGTCGCAAACAGATCGATCTCGAGCCAGCCCCACCTGGCAAAGATGTGGTCCCACCTGGTCCTGCCGAAGTTCCCACTCATGGCAGGAGCACAATTCCCTGCTGAGGGAATCCACAATGGTGTTCTTGACTCCCGCTAGGTGAAGAGGGACGAGGAACAATTCTTGTCCGAGGGCCCAGCGCCATAAGTCCTGCGCTTCCCTGCAGAGAGCCGGGGATCAAGTGCCCCCTTGTTTCCTGATGTAGATCATCATGGTGGTGAAGATATTCAGAGATGGAAGGAATGACTTGAGGGCCCAGAACACTGCCCGTAGCTCCAGTATATTGATATGGAGATCCTTCTCCACCAGCAGTCACAGGACTCAGGCGGGCAGACGTCTGGTGTGGGCTCCCCAGCCTCCCAGGGAAGCGTCCGTGCTGACCGTTTCCAGGAATGGAGTGTTCAGAAACCCTGTGGCCCAGGCAATGTTGGAGCGGATACCCCACCACCTTATCGCCTGACGGAACTCGTCCAGAGTGATCTTGTCTGCAAAGTTTCTGGACACTTGTACCCAGCAAGCGTCCAGGAACTTCTGAAGAGGTTGCATCTGCAACCTGCAGAGCCGGATGAGGTAGATGCAGCACGACATCATACCTAGCCGCAACTTGATGGTCTGCACTGTGGTCGTCTTCATTGACAACAGCTGCTGAACCTTCCCCTCAATGGCAGCTACCCTCTCCTCCAGGGGTGATCCTAGGCAGGACACTGTATGGAGTCTCGCCCCCAGGAACAGCACATTCTGCGATGGTGTCAAGCAGGACTTTGGATAATTGAAGGAGAAATCCAGATCCGTCAGCAGCTTGACAGTCGCCTCTGTGTGTCCTACAGCCAACTCTCATGAGAGGGCCCAGATTAGCCAGTCGTCGTGGTATTGGTATACGTGAATCCCCCGTAGACGCAGATGAGTCACCACCAGCACCAGGCACTAGAGGACACTCTGGGGGCCGACTTCAAGCCGAAGTGTAGGCCCTTCAACTGGTAGTGCTGTCCCTGCTTCTACATAGATGCCTCTGTTCCTTGCTTTCTTGTTGTAAGTGAGCGCCTGGATGCACTAGGGCTTTTGGCGCTATACAAATGTTATAACATAACATAACAAAACGTAGAATCTTCTGGCGTTTCCTGTGAATGGGGACGTGGAAGTAGGCGTCCTCCAGGTCCAGCGACGTCAAGAAATACCCTCTTTCCAGTTGGCCGAGCACGTGCTGCAGCGTGACCATCCTGAATTTCGGAGACTTGAGGTACTTGTTCAGACGCCATAGGTCTAGAAAAGGCCTCCAGCCCCCGTCTTCTTTCTTACCAAAAAGTATTGGGAATAGACTCTGGAGCCCCAGAGTCGCTGGGGAACCAGCCCTATCGCCCTTTTCGTAGCATGGCCCATACCTCTTTCAAGAGCTGAGGGATGTGCTGCTCCTGACGGGCCATCGGAGGGATCCACGGACACCTGTGCTGAAATTCCAGGGTATGTCCTTGGGCGAGAGCATCCAGCACCCGTCTGTCGGTGGTGATCTTTTCCCACTCGCTGACGTCAGCCGGCCTCCCACTGGGGTGCATGGGTGGGGACCCGACATCTTGGCCGGTTCAGGCTTGCTTCGTGCCCTTCTGGCAACGCTATCCTCCACAGTAGGCCTGGTAACGGCCTCTGTGCGCTTCCAGGGTCAACGATCTTGAAGGCTGACAGTACGAGGTGAAAACTGTCACACACCTGCCCGACTTTCTTCTGGAGGAGCGAAAGGAAGAGCTTTGTTGCAGGATGGTGCCCAGGGACCAGGCTGTCTCTGTATCCGCCTTGATGGCCTTTAGGGAGTCGTCGACTGCCTTCCCAAAAAGGTTTACTCTGTCGAAAGGCAAGTCCAGTACCTTCGTTTGGACATCCTAGCGGCAATTAGTGGCCTTCATCCAGCCTTAGCGACAAAGGCAGACGTAGTTTCCCCATCTGCCACAACCCTGTGTCGGCAACATCCAGTGCCACTGTGATCCAACGTTACCTCTCCCTCCTGGAAGAGGGCAATCGCCTCCATCCTCTTGTCATCTGAGAGGAACTCCAAAATGGGACCCAGCTTGTACCACAGCTCCCCGTCATGCCTGGCTAGGATCGCCAGTGCGTTGGCCGCCTGGATGGTGGACACCACGGTGTAAATCACTTTCCTCCCCATGGCGTCCATCTTCTTACCCTCTGGAGGGACTAAAGATGACGTGGAGAGGTTAGATGACGGTTTCTTTGCAGCCACCGAAACCACAGAATCCAGTGATGGTTGCGACCTCAGGCATTTGGGTGCGGATTCCGGGACACAGACATTCTTTACCAGCCTATCCCACTTGGGTGGAGCCGTGCAAGGGTTCTTCAAGAGGGCCAGGTCCTCCTCTCTCACATCGTCCAGGCGGGGCACCACCATTATTGTCTTCCTCAAGGCCGCGCACCTCTGGTACAGGAAACCTGCCTACAGGGTTTCTTCGGGCACAAGCTGGAACAGCTCGGAGGCTCTGGCGATCGTGGAATGGAACAACCCTACCTCGTCCGGTGGGGATGCCCTAGGCTAGGGGGACCTGCTGCCTGCTCCGACAATATCGTGGTCATCCGTCGTCGTGGCCGTATCCATCCCTGTGTCTGTTTCTGCTGGGGGAGAGGGGACCGGACGCGGATGTGGAGGCTGAAATGTGGCGTCGGATGGCACTTCCTCTTCTTCGTCGGTAGTTGGTCAGGGCCTGGGGAACCATTGGAACAGGCCCTTGTGGAATCCTCTTCTGGATCTCCGACACCGAGGGTTGACAGGATGTCCAGAGACACATCCCTCGGCAGAACTGGCGTGATTGGAACACTAGACCCTGCACAGTTGTCACCGTCCTCTTCCACGCAATCGTGGACCGTGTGTAGGGACTCCAGGTCTTGGACCATGGCCTGGGACTGATCCGGGACCTCCTTGCCCCCACCCCTCTTTTTCCACCCTGAGGGGCTGGAACAGGGTTCTGAGATGGTGTCCCCTTCTCCGGCGTGCCGGCAGACCTTTTCAAAGTCACCACGGCGGTCTTGCACCTCGGATGAAGGGATAACTCCAGCGCTGTGGGGGCTAGCTTCTCATGGTCAGCCCCTTTAACCTTTGATTTCAGAACCGCTCCGCCAAGAGGAGATTCTCATTCTGTTGGAGAAAGGTGCAATAGAATTGGTACCTGCAGTGGAGAGAAACCAGGGTTGGTACTCTCCCTACTTCCTGATACCAAAGAAGGACAGAGGAGTGCGCCCCATCTTGGACTTGAGATGCTTGAGCAAGTTCCTCAGGAAGGACAAGTTCAAGATGGCAACTCTTTCACAGATCCTTCAGGCCCTTTGACTCCAGGATTGGTTGGTGTCATTGGACTTTCAGAATGTTTACTTTCATGTGCCTAACATCAGAAGCACAGAAGGTACCCTAGGTTTGCAGTTGGTGGTTCTCATTATCAGTTTCGGGTTCTGCCATTCGGGCTCACCTCAGCCCTGAGGGTCTTCACCAAGCTAATGGCAGTGGTGGCAGCAAGTCTAAGGGGGGGAAGGGATTCACATCTACCCATACCTAAACGACTAGTTGATCAGGGACGTTTCTCCAGAACAGTCTCTGAATCATATTAGTAACACCTGTCACTTCCATCCACGAGCTGGGCTTCTCCTTAAACTTCTAGAAGTCCCACTTGACACCTTCACAGAAGCTTCAATTCATTGGAGCAGTCCTGGATTCCACTTCAGAAAAAGCTTTGCCACCCGAGTTAAGGGCTCAACATCTCTTGCAGATGGTCCAACGTCTTCCGGCCTACGACTTCCTAAGGTTGTTCGGCTGCATGGCATCCTGCATTCTTCTGGTGTCAGAAGACAGTCTGAGAATTCGATGCCTTCAGTAGGCTCTCAAATCCCAGCGGTCTCAATTCTCTAGCAGAATGATGGACCTTCTCCAGGTCCCGACAAAGGTTGCCCAGGATCTCCTGTGGTGGGCCAGCCGAGAAAATGTGATGAGAGGAGAGCCCTTTTGGCAACCATAGCCGAAGACGACAGCTGTGACGGACACCTCCCTCACAGGATGGGGAGTGCACATGAGAGATCTTTCAATAAGCCGACACTGGTCTAAGTCGCAGTCCAGACTCCATATCAACCTTTTGGAGCTGAGGGCAACCAGACTACTGCTGATGGCCTTCCTGCCCTCAATACGCGTGAAGAGTGTCCTGATAATGATCGACAACACAGAGGGCCATGCATTACCTCAACAAGAGAGGGGGTTTAGGGTCACTGCCCCTGTACAGAGAGGCAATGCAGCTCTGGATCTGGGCACTGAGAGAAGGAATCACTCTTCTGGCAGTTCATCTATCCGGAGAAAAGAACACAGAGACAAATGCTCTGAGCAGGCAGAGCACAATCTCCCACGAGTTGGAACTAGCTCAAGAAATCCTTCTGGAGATGTTAGCCCTTTGGAGAACCCCTCAAGTTGATCCTTTCACGACCAGTGTCAACCGGAAGTGCGAGCTGTTCTGCTCCAGGGAATTTACCCAAAGGGGACCCGTTCGTGGTGGACTGGGAGTTTCCACTGCTGTACTTGTTTCCGACAGTGCCTGTCATTCCTCATGTCACCAGGAGGTTGAGGAAGTTCGGGAAAACCATGATCCTGATTGCTCCGGATTGGGCTAGGAGAACGTAGTACCCGGACCTTCGACAAATGTCCATCTGCCCTCAATTCGTCTTCCCTAAAGAGAGGACCTACTCTCACAGGAGGGAGGTTGCATTCTTCATCCAGAGATCAGGACTGTCAATCTTCATGCCTGGTGTCAGAAAGGGTAAGATATAAGGATTGGGACCTTCCAGAAGACATAATGGAAGTGTTGCTTTCGGCAAGGAGACCAGCAACTAAATCCCTGTACCACTGCCGTCGGAATATGTTTTGCGGCTGGTGCAGGGAAAAGAAACTGGATCCTTTCACAAGTAAAATTCCCTATGTGCTGTCTTTCTTGCTCCATCTGACCCATTCTCGGTTGCAAGTGGCCATGGTGAAGGGCTACTTAGCGGCACTATCAATGTATGTGATTAATCTGGACTATTCATCCCTTCTCCCTAGGGGGAGCCATCCCATTTGAGGCTAGGGAGGTGAGCCCGCTAAGCAACACCCTTCCCTAGGGGTCTGGGAAAGTGGGACCTCACCGGGAGTGACACCTGTGACAAATGTAAGGAAGGCATGGCATCAACAGTAAGTCAGACACAAGTGACCACAGTTCAACAGTGTTTATTGAACTTCAAAAAAGGGTTTGAAAAACACCCATCTAATTCTAAATCTACAGATGGGAGCAAACTACAACCATCAAATAATAATAACGCAGTCATAGTGGTGTCTTATCAAAAATAAAAGGTCCTATACTAATAAGCCTATTGCCAATCCTTACCTCTAAATACAAATAGTGTGGGAAACAGTGATACGAAAAAGAAAGAAGTGTTCACAAAATGATATGTCAGGATGTTCATGCCGTTGGCCTCCCTTCCCCATGTTTTCAGCACGGGACAATGTCCCCCTCAGCCAGGTTCAGATCCTCTCAACACAATGTTCATAGATCATTGATGCATCGAGTTTCTCGTAGGATATTCTCTCTCGTGTGACTCACGGTTCACCCTGGATCCCCCTCAACCGGGCTCAGATCCTGGATCCCCCTCAGCTGGGCTCAGATCCTGGATCCCCCTCAGCTGGGCTTAGATCCCATATCCCCCTCAGCCAGGCTCAGATCCTTTTAACACAATGTTCAATTAGTCTCTCTCCACCGGGCTCAGACTAGTTCCAATTTCAAAAATAACTTAACACCAACTTGCTTTAACCAAAAGCTTTTAGCTGCTGATCTCCCTCCGCAGGGCTCGGACCAACTTCATCTACTTTGTCATCAACTTTCTTTATGCTATTACTATCGAAGACTTTCAAATGTGCACAGGGTTTTGCTTGACCCGTTGCAGGACCATGTCGATTTCACAGTTCTTGATCACTTTTTACATTTGCCACCTTTCCGATGGATACCTAACAGAGACGTTCGAATGAGCACACATGTGGTGGTGGACCACTCCATCTAATGTATCGTATCTTGGCTTCAAAGTTCAACCACTCATCTGTTTAATTGTGTTCATGTCGCTTGCCACATACGCTTCATACACTCTTCTCTTCAGCTTTCGATGTACCATGTTGCCGCTTGCAAGCTTGGCTTCAACAAAGACCGGTCTGGTATCGGTCTCCCCAACTCACCGGATGTGCTGACTTCACTGGCGCTGCCTTTTCTTGTAGGAGCCAAGGACAGTACCACAGTGGCAAACGATTCTCCCCGCCTTAACTATCGACGTGGGAGAGTCCCGGGTACCTCCGACACACAATGCAGGATTCTTCAGCCTTGATTCCTGGTCTTACGTCTCCTATTCTCGAAGGTCCATGAAAGTAACAGTCTTTTGTTGAAAAGGTAAAGAGCACTTCCCTCCTTGCAATTCTCTTTTCTTTTGCCGTCTTTCGCCTTGTATTAAACTGCCATTTTGGAACTGCTGATTCCTTGTGTGCTTTGCCTTGCTCAAAGTGTGTTCTCGTGCTCCGCCTTTTATCCATGTGGGCAAGTGTAATGGAAGTCGGGTGTGTGTAATGGTCAGTAATTGCCTGACCCTGTCAGACCATGGTATTGGGACATGTCAGGTATATGGCTCCGGTGTTAGTCCATTTTCTCTCATAGTGAGCTGTCCGTGAGGAAGTGTTTGTGTTGGGAAAAGGGGGTGGGGGTTTGAGTTCCTTAGTATCCTGTATAATGGGGTAAAGGTGTTACAGGGAAGGGGTTACCGCGACTCGCCATCCAGTGTCCCACTCCCCGAAGATCCCTCAGCCAGGTGATCCTGCCGCACTGGTCCACCCCCAGGAACTGCATCCAAAAGTGATGGCTGTGTCCTGGCCACCGGGATGGCAGATCCCCGGGGATTAGTGGGTGAGACACCTTCAGGTTTCTCACACAAATCCAGGGTATTTGTCCCTTCTACCAAAGGGGAAGTCCCCCCCACCCTTTGAGGCTACAGAGGTGAGAGGTGGCGTGCTGGAGTAAGGAGTCGGAAAAAGGGGTGGCATTTTCACTAGAATAGATATTTAAATAATACAGAAAAAGGCCCGTCTCTCACAATCTCTAAAGGGTTTTCCATACCTAATTAAAGAATAACTTGGGTGCTAGTCGTCAGTGCAGTTGTCAAACTCGAAGTGTACGTTCTCTGTTTAAAATAGCCTACACTAGACCTACCACTAACAAAAGACATTAACATAAATGGGTCCAGGAGAATCACTCCCTTCTGCTGGTTCAATGCGATCAGCCCTCATGGTGCGTTCCTATTAGTCTTAAATAACAGTTCAACTTCTGCACTTGTAGCCAATACCAGGAGAGTGATTCCCTTCTCCTGGTTCGACAGTTAATCAAATGCTATCTTCTCCTGGTCAACTTGGTCAGCCTCCAGGCTTCAGTTTGGTAACCTTCTGCCTTTATTTCTGGTTCAACCATTATCTGGATAACCAGGAGAATGACTAATTTCCCCTGGTTCAGCCGTTGGTTATCTTTGGATAACTTCCGGGAACAGTTTTTATCAACTGTGGAAAATTCTTCCCAGGCTTTTCTCGAGGCTTGCTGCTTAAAGGTTATACACTCCTTCTGTTCCCAATACACAGTTATTCCTTGACTTTCTTTATTTTTCTCTTGTCTGTGACTACAAGGGGAATTGTTCCCATAGTACCCTTGTTTACTTCTAACACTCTGACAAAGGAGACTGTTCTCACTCTTTAGTGCCCCTCGTGAGGATAGAGTGTGGAGGGAGACTACTCCTAATATGTTCTTCTCTTTTAGTCTCTTTGACACAACAGAGACCAGGAAGATCACTTGTGATATAATCTTCACACTTGGTGCATTTATCAAAATTCTGGAGACAAGGGAGATTACTCCTGAGGCTTTCTTTCCATTCAATACTCCTGACACAACTACTCAGATGAGGGAGTTCACCCCTGATGCCTTAGTTACATTGGGCACCATTCCCCAATCCCCCTACCGGGTCTCCAGGGACTCCCGTTACCTCTTCTCTGGTGGGGGCACATCACTGCTTCTTCCTGGTGTGTTGGATCTCTGCATTCTCGCTTAACACTCTCCTTGCTTCTCCTTCAACTCCCTGCAGCCATGCTTTGGCGGGTCTCTGGCCAGTCAGTGTCAGTGCAGTTAATGGACTGCTACCAACTCTTCGAGGTCATGCCACTGTCGGTCGGTTCCCAGCTTCCAGTCAGGCCAGCTATGCGTTGGCCTGCGAAGGACTCTTGCACCCTGCTGTAGGTGCCCTCGCAACTGCAGGTTTGCTTCTCAAGCATAGCTTCTTGGTTCCAAGTTCGGACTTCCAGGGTCTACCAGGCTTCACGCCTGCTTTGCTTCTCAGTGAGGCATTCTCCATGTTTATGTTGTACAGCTGGGTCCTCCTCAGCGGAGTGCCATAGTCCTTTGTTTGTGTACATTGTGTATTTTTCATGGCTCCTTGGGGCCACCTCTTCCCAGTACCTTGTGTACTTGGCAAAGGTGCAGTTTGCATAACTCCATCTATCTTCTTTGTCACAGTACTCTTGGAAGATGACTTGAGATTAGAATGTACGTCTATTTTAGTTTTACTTATCTCCGCTGTATCAATTCTTACAGGAAGGTAGGACTATTGCAATGGGTATCCACGTACTGGACCTTAAGGGTGGTCTATTACCCAAATCTTACCTCGATTATCATGTTTTCACATTAGGATTTGGGCAATTTTACTTGTGATGATTGCTTAAAAAACAAAGGTTTTATAATACTTTTGTTGTTTGTCATAAAAGGCTGTCCTCAAAGTGAAGCAGTATAAACTTTATTAGGTTTCCCTTGAGGGCAGGTGTTTCTTAAAAAAAGACCACTGATCCCTAGATGATATCTTCACTGGGAGGTGGTTGTATTTACTACATCTAGGACCTAAAGTCCTCGCGTCAGTTTATTTTTGTTCTTCTTTTATGTTTTTCTTTTAACTCCTTTTTCTTGATGTTAGTAATATAGCGAATTTGTCTCTATATCTCTGTGTATTGAATACACGATAGTGATCCTTGATCAGTCCTTGTCTTCATTAGGGTTGACCAAACTGTATTCTGACATATAGCATTCAGTTGAGCAGAAACAGTATTGTGATGAGCCGACTGGTTTCAGTTGTAAAAGACCACTTTCATCAGGGCTGGGACAGCTGGCCAAAAGTGAGACTGTTGCTGTTTGGAAATAGCTACAAATAGCTTCCTTGAATGCAGGTGGACCAGTCCTCAACTTGAGTGTCTTCTCTCTCCTTGAGAAATGGTCCTAGATATGTGACTGTAAGATTTCAGTCCAAATACAAATGCCAGGAATTTTCAGGCTTTCTGCACCAAGTACCTGTTGTCATGTGATGTGTATTGTGAGCTCCACTCTACTGCTCTCCTCCGGCGAGCCCGTAGATCTCATGGCGCCGTCATCTCGAAGGAAATGCTGCATCTGAACGCAGGACACACACCGTCTTTTCAATTACTGCACAAGACTCAGTACGGTGTTTGATCCAACTTCCACTCAAATTACCTGCCCATTCTGTAACCATCTGCGAGTGCAGCCAAGGGGACAACAGGTACTTGGTGCAGCGTCACTTTTGGCCAGCTGTCCCAGCCCTGATGAAAGTGGTCTTTTACAACTGAAACCGGTCGCCTCATCACAATACTGTTTCTGCACAACTGAATGCTATATGTTAGAATACAGTTTGGTCAACCCTAATGAAGACAAGGACTGATCAAGGATCACTATCATGTATTCAATACACAGAGATATAGAGAAAAATTCACTATATTACTAACATTAAGAAAAAGGGGTTAAAAGAAAAACATAAAAGAAGAACAAAAAGAAACTGACGCGAGGACTTTAGGTCCTAGATGTAGTAAATACACCCACCTCCCAGTGAAGATATCAACTAGGGATCAGTGTTTTTTTTTTTAAGATACACCTGCCCTCAAGGGAAACCTAATTAAGTTAATACTGCTTCACTTTGAGGACAGCCTTTTATGACAAACAACAAAAGTATTATAAAATCTTTGTTTTTTAAGCAATCATCACAAGTAAAATTGCCCAAATCCTAATGTGAAAACATGACTATTACAATAACATACAGTAGTGCTTTCAGATTGTTTCTCAGTAGGCTTTATGGCCTCAAGGGTAAGTGGGTTAGGGAGTTCCCTCACGGAACGGGAGTCCTTGTCCCCATGAGGGGAGTCTCTCCCTGTGTAGTCCCGTTTTCCGCCACTCCTAGGGGGAATGTTGCGCAGCAGGCTCCCCTCCCTAGCCTCACTTGGAAATGATGGGGAGAAGTGACGTGATCTATGAAACAGCATAGAGCCCCCTCCGCAAGACCCCCCCTAGGGATCTGTGCAAGTGGGACGTCACTGGGAGTGACTCTCCATTAGAGGACAATGAGGAACTCCCTAGGCCAAGTACCATAGCAGCATATATGGGACTGCCTGCTATAAAGAATAATGTGTCCTCCTTACATTTGGCTGCAGGCAATGATGAAACGAACCAGTCATCAAAAGGAAAAGAAGATGTCTCTTTAAGAAGACACGTGTATTTAACTGAGACAAGTGGATTATGAGAAGAGAGAGTGTATGGTAAACAGGGGAAGCCCCCTGACGTAAGCGCGCCTTGGAGAGGCAGAGCAGAAGCAAGCCGTGGAGCCTGCGACTTTTGGAGAGGCGAAGAACAGCAACTTGAGACGCTGGAGGGTCAGGGAGTCCAACAACAGAGAAGCTGTTGACAGAAGGAGAAGAGGAATCCCGTGCAAGGTGGCGGCATGGCCACGATCGTAATGTGGTGGGCGAGACGCCCGGCTAACAACGCTGAGACCATCATAATCAGTAATGTTAGAAGCTCCCTACGCCAGCATCCATAGACGGCACCGGCCTGCGGTGAAGCCGAGAACGGAACGCCGTCGAACCCAAAGACCGAGAAGTCAGACAACGAAGTTGATTAACTGAGCGAGTGGCGAGCCCTGCAAGGTTCCCCGGCATACACAAAGGTAACCGGGAGAATGTGAGAAGCAAGAGGCCGTTGAGGCAACAGTATATGAGTGAAGATACTCATCCCAGTCATAATGATGATATACGAAACATAACTCTGCATAATTGGAGTTGTGAGAAGCCAGTAGGGAACATACCGAATAACCCTGTACGGAAAGTTAAGAGAGACTGAAAACGAATACCCTGGGAAGAAGGGGAAAGGCCCCATGAGTACAGGGTGGAAGAGTGCAGAGAACACAAACAAAAACCTGAGGCCCTCCACTATTTTTATTTTCTAAGTAGGGAGAACGTAGAGATCCTAACACAATACACAAAAACAATCTCCCATACCATATTTTGATGTCAACAATGTGATTTGTCTCAATTTAACATCA
Source organism: Ambystoma mexicanum (assembly GCF_040938575.1). Classification (NCBI taxonomy): domain Eukaryota; kingdom Metazoa; phylum Chordata; class Amphibia; order Caudata; family Ambystomatidae; genus Ambystoma; species Ambystoma mexicanum. The sequence goes on from NC_090931.1 coordinate 891,763,441, forward strand.
CTCAAGGTGATTTGATTCAAAATATTCATACAAAAAATACAAAACGGTAAAGTGCATTATTGTGTGACAACAGGTGTTCATCAAAACAACCGTGCGTAGATAATAGTGTACGGCCAGTTCAAAATTACTCCTGCATTTCGATTTAATAAGTATGCACACCTTGCGAGGTGTGCATGGTCAAGCGCAACGAGCTACGCATGTTGTGCGCACCCCCATGGGGAGGAGTCATTCCCTTCACATCAAAAATAAATATAAGCAGCATGCGAAAGCACTTTCATCTAAAGTTTGTGTGGGCTGCTTGTCGTAACACTGCAGTGGAGCAGAGCCTGTTGCGGCCACTTCATTAATTGCAATCCTTCACCTCACGAGGGTCCATGAATTTGCAGTCTTTTCATTCACATTTCGACCGTTTGGTAAATGCTGTGAACTTACATAGTCAAGTGTCGGCTTATTCTACTGTATGGCAATCACTAATGCTACTATACTTTACCTGCAAAACCGGCAACCTCTTGCAGCACAGAGGTCTTGTGACCATCCTTTTTTCCGAGTGTTAATAAATTCACATCAGTCTGCTTAAGGGGGGTTAACATCACTGCATGACCATCACCAATGTTCACACATTTCATCTACAACATGGGCGAATACAAAACTTCTAAAATGCTGCCAATCTTTGATTGCAGAATGACAGCACTGCACTGCCTTGTTTATGGAAATGCTACGTCCTAATTTGCTTGGATTGGAGAGACCACAACCTTGTTTTGGAATTAGATGGAACATACGAAGCAAGGTGAGCGTGTTGTTGACACTTCACTCTGTTTGACAATTACTGAGGTTGTACATCAACGTATCAGCCATTTAGTTAGGCAACAGTAGTAATGCCATTTACTATATATCCGCTGTTGAGCTTACTCCCTTTTTCATATAGATGCTAACCAAGGGCAATCTTTGCACTAAAATCAATCAGCAGAGTTGTCTTCTGAAACAGAGATGTTGGGACATGTCTAATGTCGGAAACTTTTTGGCGAGACATTGCTATACGTCTTGACAAATGGTAATATCCAACTGTTAATGACCATAAGTCCACATAGTTGCAACAATATCCCCCTGTCGAAATAATACTAAGATAAATCCTTTTTGTCTACACTTTATATCTTTTTGTCAATATAGAACCATGTCTTTCTGCTCAATCGTGGCGCCCGCCCAGTTTGTCTCTGTGCACAGTTGTGCTACCTGTTGATGTGACAACCAGAGTGCTTTGCCCCACTTGTCAAAGTGGGACTTTTCTTTGTTGTGAATTAAACAAATGGCAAAGATACTTGGTTAGACCATAACTCTTTTTAATTGTTCCTATATTATTTTTGATTGTAGGACTGCACTAATCTTGTATATACCAATTGTTTCGGCCACCCTGACCAAGGCTTGGTCTGCCATATAACTAAGGCCCATAGCAGAAACTCGAGTAGGGCAATATGAAATGACATCTGTTCATCCAAAGGACTACTAAATAACCTTTCAAGCCCAAGCAATGCAGTTGAGAGCTGCAATAAAGGCGTAAACATTGTTTTGGGCAAACTGTATTTTTCTTCAATGTTGCCAGACTGGAATAACAGCAGTCATCTTCCTTGCAGATATTGGAACAGTTTTGTTTGCACCACATTGCGCTATTTGCACACCACAGCTACTTTGCACATAATTGTCCATTGTGAATTGTATTGTGTATGTGGTTTGTGCGTCCAGTAGGTTGTGAGTATGAGTCAGAATATGCGATCAGGTGTGATTGAATATGACTGAATACATATGAGAATGTTATTTTTATCGGTTGTTGCATGACAAATGTCACACAATAATGCACTTTAACATTTTTTGTATCATATTAATAAATAGTAACAATATTTTTAATCAAATCACCTTTAATGATGTTAAATTGAGACAAATCGCGTTGTTGACATCAAAATATGGTATAGGAGATTGTTTTTTGTGTAGAGTGCAGACAAGACGCCTCAAAAACATGTAATAAGTGTTGTGAGATAAGACTGGCCAGTAAATAGTATAAGAGAAGTAATAGTCCAATACAGAGAACACAGGACGGGGGGATGAAGTTGGATAAAGTCATAACAAGCCTAAGAGAGGATGAGTTATAGACTGTGAGAGATATACCCCCAAAGACAAGAATGTGAGAGTATGTCGCCAGGAAGCGGTCATAAGCTTATCACTATAGAGAGTACAAGATACAGGAATGTTTAGGAAGAGCTACAAAAGCTCATAAAAGAGATATCAAGAGAAGATCCAAGAACATTATCTTTAAAAAACATATGTTTGAAAGAGAGACATTTCTATAAAGAGAATACAAAGAGACAATAAAAGACCAGTAGAACAAAGACATTCATTTGGCCTACTTTGAGTTCTTCGTATTAGTGGTTGGGTTAGGTAGCTAGGATTGGACCATGGACATTAATTTTGGACTTCCTGATGAAAGACGAGCACCTTTTGTTATTTAGATAGGCAGTGTAACACCTCTAGCGATAGGGAAAGATGGGCCTTTTTCTTATAGTTTAAATAAAATAACCTTATAATGTACTTAAAGTGTCTGACTCCTCCTTCTGACCTGCCACACTTCCCTCTAAGGGACAAGGACTCCCATTCCTACAAGGAACTCCCTATCAGGAATACATTGTCTACATATATGGAAATAGAAAAGACTGATGTTACTTATGTTTTGAATCCAACAAATAGTGACATTGCTTCAACCTCTTTGGCTTCAGGTAATGCTGGATTCCCCTTGAACTCAACAGTAAAAAATACAACACGCCCCTTACAAATACGTTGTCAGAAATAACAGAGACTTGGAAACTTGAATGGAGGAGAAAGAAGTCCTATGCGGAGACGAGTCTCTGAGGTGAGAATGTCCTGGAGAGCCGGATCACTGTTGCACTGTGGAGCCAGCGGTAGCGTGGAGGAAGAGAGAAAGCAAGGACGGACGCTGGAAGGCCGGCATCGAGAGTGGCAAGCCAGCCACGACCGAGACGGGACAGAAGGACCATCGCTCCTGGTGGAGTGACCACTCTGCAGCTGTGGTGAGTCTGGGGCCCGCAGAACAATGCTGAAACCAGGGTCACATGGAGGAACACATCCTCTGCTCTTAATGCGAGAAAGGACACTGCTGAGACACGCATAGTGCAGAAAGCACACGCTGACAACCGGAGAAGCCGGAGAGGAGAACGAACCAAAATCACCATGCTGAGACACTATCCTGCTGGAATAGACCAGACTGTAAGAGAGGTACAAGGGTTGTCCAGCGCAGAGGGAGGGAAGTGGATGGAAAAGAGCAGGAAGCCGGAATGCGTTACGGGAGCCCTAGAAACCAGAGTCCTGAATATTGGCCACGGCCAAAGATATCACAAAAGCTAGAGAATCAGAGGGGTCAAGAGAACCCTACTGAAACAAGTGACATTGTTCATTATCTGACTAACCTGAGGTGTTCAAACGAGCAAAACAAAAGTCAAGAGGGGAACAACCAAACCTGTGGAAAAGGGATGAAGGAAACACCTCTCTGTTAAAAGGATGTAAGACTTTGGATTTATATCATATCAAGACTTGCACATTTTCCTAAGGAAGTTAAAGGGGAAGTTGAAGAGTCTTCTTTGGTGAATTGACATTGAACATTTTATTTGGAACTGAGAATAATATCCTGAAAGAGATTAGCAAAACCTAGGATGAACAAAGCCTGAGCCAGAGTTGTAGGGCCAGATAGGTTTTTAGACTGAGGACTACCTTTTATTTTGACAACAGACCAGCACACTTAACTTCGTTTTGTAGGTAGGGAAATCCCTCTCAGCAGATAAACACACTTGAACTGTCCTCCTGGAGTCCGACTCCTCCTCCTGTTTCACCACAAGAATTTGGAGTTTATGGTTTGCCAGGGACGTACCTATGAAAAACAAAATAATGAAATTGCTAATTTAATTTATATCACACTTTCATGCCGGATTTCAGTCTCTAAGCGGTAACATGGAGTAGCTCAGGTTTAATCCTACAGTGCACCATAGATTACTGCAGCTAGCTCGTTTGATGAGAAATAGGGGTAGTCCGAAAACGTGTTTTAAGGCGACATTGATTTGGAGGTCACCCAAATGTTGATGGATCTAGAAACACTGCGCAGGGACAGTAAAAGGTAGTAGCAAACCAGTTCTATTTTGCCAGCCTGATGTCAACAAGCTTTCTGTGCCCAGTTTGCAGTTTATCCTGCACAAGTAGTCTGTGGCCATTTGTAGAGTGCCATCTGCACAGCAATACACCTGAATGTATAGCAGGGTTTACAGTCAAATGTTTAAAAGGATCAGAAACAAAAGTGAGCACTGGGTTCTTTGCATATCGCTGCTGCAGTTAGATTGGAAAAGTAATTAAACATTAGTCTCTTATTCTGGAGACATTCATACAGATAGAGTTACCTCTTAATAAAGCAATCACAAGAAAAATCTTACCTGAATATTCAGAAACGAATTGTGGCACAGCAGCTATTTACAATGATTATTCAGTAAGGACATACTTCAAAACATCAATTGTGGTAATTAATTCTTAACATGCAACCTTCACATTAGATGATCAATGGGTAGATGTGATGCTGGATCCACAGGAAGCACTCTTTCCGCAAAGAATATATTTTACCAGGATGTGTGCACACACAGGCAGGTACTTAGAAATGCTTTACCTGGGTGCACAAAAATGCCCAGATGCCAGTTTACGATCATTTTCATTGCATTATGCATAGAAACTGAAAGATGCATTCACAGAAATCACGCAACAGGAGCAAACAAAGAGCAAACATGTCTCATTTCATTTTATTTACACCACAAGAATAACAAACTGTCATAATGTGGTACAAAATACTGGACTGCTAACAAAAGTTGAACTAGAGTTGGTACTGTCAGAGAAAAGACACCATTGGTCAGTGAAATAAAAACGATCTAAAAATACAATTAAAAACATATGACTTGACAAAACCCGCTTGACCCCTCGCCAGAGAAATGAAATGGTTTCCGACGTTAAAGAGCTTAAGAAAACTGTAAAAAAGAAACCTGTAGGAATAAACAATTGAAATCTGGACTCCACCCATGGCTTAAAATGGGGTTGATGCTCTAAGAACATGTATGCATCAAACCCACCAGAACCAAGGCCAGTCCAACTGTGACAGTTTGAGCAAGCATAGGAGGAATATCGCATTGTTACAACTCTTCAGTATATATAAATCTCCAATATACTCTGGGTAAGGAAAGGCGGGGGAAACGCCTTCGCCCCTTAATTGTATGTGTAGTAATAATTATATATTTATGTATGGGATACATTACTCACTGTAAGCGTATTTCTGATGCTTGTATCTGCTTAGATTCACATGCTGTGCATAGGCCGACATCTAGTGGATGCTGCGGAGCATTACAGTTTTCGAAACTCGAAAATGGACGTCAACAGGGCGTGCCAGTAATACTATCCCTAGTGTGACGTCCACTGTACCCATGATCCTTCACGCGTCAAGGACCCTCAGATTGTTATTTTTCTGACATGAAGTAGCATGAAGTGTAGCAGGAGTACAGTTGTATCCAAGCAGATACATATTAGACAAGCTCAAAAGCATCCATGCGCCTTCTCTCCGAGGGGAGGAAGGGTGGGCGCATATGAATCTAAGCAGATACAAGCATCAGAAATACAATCACAGTGAGTAATGTATGCCTTCTGAGGCTTGTGGAATCTACTTAGATCACATCCTGTGCATAGATTAGCGAGCAGTGTTAGAAGAAGGAGGAAGGATGTGAGAAGGTTCATGGGCGAATAGATATCTTAGAACCGCTTGTCCCACCTGTGTATCTGTCTTGGAATGAGTGTCAATGCAGTAATGCTGAGTGAAAGTGTGTACTGAACTCCATGTAGCTGCTTTGCAAATGCTGTCTAGAGGGACATTTGCAATGGAAGCCAGAGTGGCTCCTGTACTCCTTGTGGTGTGAACTCTGGGCGTAAAAGGCAGTGTCTTGTTTGATAGGGAATAGCACAATTTTATACATCTGACTATCCACCTGGAGATGGCATTCTTTGAAATGTGGTCTCCTTCTCAGCCTGGTGCTATGGAGACAAACAGTTGACCTGTTTTTCTTAGCGGTCTGGTCTTGTCTACATATTAGAGGACCGCCCTCCTCACATCTAGTGTGTGGAGTTTTACCTCAGCTGAGCGGGTGGGTTCCTGAAAGAAAGCCGGTAGCTCAATAGACTGGTTTACGTGAAATTTAGAGATGAACTTCGGGGAGAACCTAGGGTGAGTATGTAAAACCAGCTTGTCCTTGTGTACATCAAAGAAAGGATCCTGCACTGACAATACTTGTATTTCACTAACTCTTCTTATGGAAGTGATAGCCACTAAGAAGGCAGTCTTGTAAGTTAGGTGTTTAAGACTAGACTAATGCATCAGCTCGAAGGGAGGTCCCATGAGCTTAGTAAGTACAACGTTGAGATCCCATCCTGGCGGCAGATTAGAAATTGGAGGATGAAGTCTCTTTATCTCATGCATGAATGCTTTGATGACAGGGACTTTCCACCACGAGACCTTACTGAGTGAGGTGGTGTAGGCTCACAAGGCTACCAGATGGACCTTTAAAGAGTTGAATACTAACCCTGAATCTAGCAAATGGAGCATATAAATTAGAATGTGGGATGGAGTACATTCTATGGGGTTAATCTGTTTAGACTGGCAGCAAATTACAAATCTCCTCCACTTGTCGAAATAACAGTGCTAGTGTTAGGTTTCTTACCTCCTTCAAGATATCCATACACCTCTGTGGTAGATTAAGATGTCCAAACTCTATGACTTCAGGAGCCATGCAGCCAAGTTCATTGAGTGAGGTTGAGGGTGTACTGTTAGTCTCCCGTGCTGAGTGAGCAGATTGTACGGGCACAGGAGTTTGATGGGATCACACATTGCCAGTCTGCGCAGATGTGGATACCAGGGTTATCTTGCCCACATAGGAGCAACTAGGATGAGTGTCACCTGTTCCTTGTGTATCTTGTTCACCACCCTCCTCATGAGAGGTGTTGGGGGTAAAGTGTAAGTAAATTTTCCTGACCAGTTCATCCACAGGGCGTTCCCCTTCGAGCCTGGATGCGAAGTCTGGGCACTGACTGTTTTGCTTGTAGCAAACAAGTCTATTGTGGGGAACCCCCATTGGGAGAAGAGGTGTTCTACGACCCCTGTGTGTAGTTGCCACTCATGCTCTTCTAGTAGGGGATCTCTGCTCAATGAGTCTGCCAGAGAGTTGAGTTCCCCTGGAACGTGCTGTGATGATAGGAATATCTTCCATTTGAGTGTCCATTTCCAAATTTGTTGCACAAGCCTGGACAGATTTGGAGAAAATGTGCCCCCTTGTTTGTTGATGTAGAACATTGCTGTAGTGCTGTCTGTTAGGACTTGGACAGATTGGTTCGCTAGGTGAACTTCGAATGCCTGAAGGACTTTGAATACTGCCAGCAGTTCTAGCAGATTGATGTGGTTCTGGGCCACCGCACAAGACCACAGACAGTGAGCTGTGTGGTGAAGGTAATGAGCCCACACCCGCGAGTGAGGCATCTGTTGTGACAATCGCCTGTACTTCTGGATCGTAGAAGGGTTTCCCCTTCAACAGATTTTCTCTTGTCCACCAGCGAAAATTTTGTACTAGTGTTGGCGAAACAACCACTAGATCGTCCCACTGACCACTTGCCTGAGACCATTGTTTTGCCAACCACTCCTGCATGGGTCGCATGCGCAGGCGCGCGTGAGGTACCAGGTAAATACAAGATGCCATCATGCCTAGCAAACACATAGCTGTGCACACCCTTATCTGGCGACCGACCTGATAATGCAGTATTTGCAGTAACATGTTTTGGACTCTTTCCTCTGACGGAAAGACCAACCCCTCTTGTGTGTTTATAACAGCTCCTAGGAACTGTTTGGTTGTGCTTGGCACTAGTCTTGATTTCTTCTCGTTGATGGAGAAACCCAATTGAAAGAGAAGGTGGTTAATAGTTCTTTGAATGTTTTGCCTGCAAATAAGGAAAGACTCCCCTGTAATCAGCCAGTCGCCCAAGTAAGGTTACACTGGGATTGCCTCCCTGTGCAGGTGTGCTGCCACCACCGCCAGTACCTTTGTGAATATCCTTGGAGCAGATCCTATTCCAAAGGGCAGCACCTTGAATTGGTAGTGCTGGTTCACTATTTTGAAACGCAAGAATCTTCTGTGCGCTGGGAACTTTGAAATATGAAAATAGGCATCTTTCATATCCAGTGTTGCCATGTTTTCCCCCTTTTTTAGTAGAGAGATTACCTCTTGTAGCGTAGTCATGCAGAACTTTTGTGGCTTGACATATTTGTTTGCAGGGTGCACATCTAATACTGGGCGCATTGTTCGATCTTTCTTTGGCACAAGGAAGTAAGATGAATAAATACCCTTGCTTACCTGATTGGCCGGGACGACCTCTATGGCGTCCTTTTGGAACAGCATGGTGATTTCCTCTAGGAAGATTTGTTGGTCTTCTTTGGAGTGAGTTTTCTGGCGTGGGGGATGGTTCCGGGGTTGTTTGAGGAGCTCTATAGAATATCCGCCCACTACGGTGGACAGCACCCATCTGTCTGCGGTGATTCCCTCACATGCGTGGGTGAAGCTGGAAATGCGCCCTCCGACTGGAGAGGCATGGGAGGGCATCTGGAGCGGATAGTCACTGCTTCTGAGGTGGGCTACCACCTCGGGAGGAGAAGCACCTACCGCGACTACGAGAAGTATTCTGGTTCTCGTTATAGTTGGAACACCTTTGAGAATTCTGGCCGTGTGAGTGACGAAAATTGCTGTTTCCCCTTTGGCCAGTAGGTTTATTGGTCAGTTGGCCCAATGACTTGAGAGTTTTGTACTCCTCTTTGGCTGTCTTTAAGGCGTCCTGGACGGCTTTACCAAAAAACACATTGGGCCCAACGGGCATGTTGATAAGTGTGGCTTGCGTCTCTGGTTTAAACCCTGATTGGCGTAACCAAGCGTGGCGCTTGATAATTGTCCCCTCCGCTATTATTCTGCCGGCATGTCAGCAGCTTCAAGATTGGTTTTTAATAAGCAGCTCGAAACTGCCATGCCCTCTGCGGCCAACTGGGCTAGTTGAAATTTAAGTGGTTCGGGGGCTGATGACAATAAGGCCGAGACCTCGTCCCATTTATGGCAGTTGTAGCTAGTTAACAAGGTTGAATTGTTAGCTATTCTGGTTTGGAACGCTGCGGAAGAGGCCACCTTCCTGCCCATTGTGTATAGCCTCTTGCTTTCCTTGTCAGGTGGAGCCTCAGAGGAAGCAAGGGGAGGTCCAGCCCTTTTTCTTGTTGTAGTGACAACTATGGAGTCAGGCTTCAATTGACCCCTGATGTAAAGTGGGTCAGAAGGGGCGGGTTTAAACAGCTTCTCTATGCGTGGGTTCACAGCCTGCATAAGATTAGGAGTCTCCAGTGAAGGCTGTATTTTTCGCTGAACAGATTTGAGGAGGGGGATAAACTGAGTAACAGCTTTCTTTTCTCCTAAGATTTCATCCACTAAATCCTTATCTTGTTGGTCTTGACGAGCACTTCATTTAGCAGAGGTTGATTGTCTATGGGTGAGTCCGTTACTGGAGAGTCCTGATCAACAGGAGAGTCCATGATATACATATCTGTATCGGGGTCATTCTCCTCATCCTCATTATACCCGTAATAAGGGTCTGCGGCCTCTTGGATAGAAAGGTCTTCATGATCAGAGTCCGGGTCATAGAGATCAATGACTGTGTCTTGCACTGGATCCTCCTGGCAAGGCCTTATAGCAGGGGATTGAGCAGGAGTTTGGGACCCTGACAGTGCTGTAGTGGGTGGGGTGGAGTGGAAGCTTGTGAAATAGGCAGGGTCTTTTTCATAAAAGTTGGCAATGAAGGACATCCTCCTCATGACCCTGTCAATATCTTCAGCTGACCATTGGGCAGAGCTAGGAATGACCAATGGTTGAGAAGGGAGTCCCAGATCTTCAGGTGTGGGAGGGAGTATAGTAGAAGGAGGAGCCTTCTTTTTGAGGGTGGAAGATAGTGAATCTTGTGATTGAGGATCCCTACTCTTATGAGTGGGCCTAACCTCTTGTGACTTATCCCTATGAGGGCTCTTATTGGACTTCTTCTTGGATACCTTGTCTTTAACTAGGCCCTCTGGAGCGTGTTTTTTGACTAAGTGTACAAGTCCCGCTTGTATAGGGTCTTGTACCTGCTTCGACGTAGAACATCGAACCTCGGTTGCAGGCTGAACCGACGCATCGTCAGCGGACGATCGACTACCGGCAGTGGTTTTGCATGTGACACCTGTATCGTCCTTCGACGGCCGGTACCTGTCGTGTGGCGATCTTGAGCTGGAGCGACCAGAGGATAGCGATTCAACGGACCTCTCCCTAGACGTCGTGCACTGCCGTTTGCTCGACACGTGTGTTTCGAGTCTCGGCTGTGGGTTGTGTGTTTAGTGGAGGATGTAGTGATAGCGCCTTCGCCGCCGGGTGTCGTCCCCATAACGAGGTCGCCGGCCTCACTGTCGGGGCCTATGCTCAGGAAACTGGAGTAACCCTGTTGCCTTTGCCATCGGATACCGCAGCGTTGCTGCCGTCGCTGAAGGCACCCTCAATTCCATGCCCTCGAGCTGCCTGGAGTGGTGGGCCCAGCGTTTAGTAAGGCGGTCCTTCAATGTCTTGGGCTTGAAGAGCCTACACGCTCGACAAGACCCCTCAATGGGGTCTTGCGGGAGACAAGTATTACACATAAGGTGTTTATCGACCCATAACGGAATGTACCGGCAGCTAGGCAAATGCAGTGTATGTACAAGGGCATAACCATTCTAAAATGTCCTCCCCCCTGTGTGGGGCGAAGCCAGTAGCTGCCTTCCAAGGTTGGAACGGATCAGTCGCCGGGAGGCTTGCGGCGGTCGTTCTTTGTTCTTCACCGGCATCGGATGCTCTCGAAGTCGGTGAATATAAAGGATAGTAAGAATAAACTATCATTAATTGATCATAACAAAAGGCAATAAGCTGAAAGGAGAACTCCGCTATAAGCGAGCGTCTAGAATGGCAGAAAAACACAATCTAAGGGACCTTGACGCATGAAGGATCATGGGTACAGTGGACATCACACTAGGGATAGTATTACTGGCACGCACTGTCGACGTCCCCTTTCTAGTTTCGAAAACAACAAGTGTAATACTCTGCAGCTTCCACTAGATGTCAACCTATGCACAGCATGTGATCTAAGTAGATTCCACAAGCCTCAGAAATAAATATATATATATATATATATATATATATATATATATATATATATATATATATATATATATATATAAATATATACACACACACATACGTGTGTGTGTGTCATCCTCATAACCTGAAAAATATTGTTTCAGTATGGAGCACCAAAAACTCTTCAATTTTCATCCTTTCAAAAGGTATGCTCCCAATGAAATAGGCAAAGTGAGGCCGAGAACAAGTCTAAACTTCATTACACGGAAGAAAGCATTTCTCCTTTAATTTTTTAATCCACAATTTACAGTTTTAGCATTTTTTTTTAAAAAAATCAGTGCTCTCACAGTGCGCGGCAAATATCTGCGTTCTTTATTCAAAAGTGAAATCTATGTATACGACAACAAAGAAATCAACGCAAAACCCACTGCACTGAAATAGGAACCATTGAAATGTCCATATATGATCTCATAAGTCATTAACTACAATCACTCACAAAAGGGTTGGTCCTCAGAAACCAAGTCCTCAAAAACAGAAGTCGAACAACAGGAAGACATAGGCAGTTTCCTGCTGATCGGCTATAAAATGTCCTCAACACATGGTATGTGAACAAACACTCTAAGATAATCTCTGCTTATTGGGATGTCACAAGTGATCAAGAAAGCAAACCTTTCTGTGGTGCCTGCAATTGGTGCATTGCCCTGCAACGTGATTGACCAAAGATTGAGACCTTGTGTGTGTGCACTACTGCTTTTTGTATACATGTGTAGGGATGTGGTCAATTGCCATGAAGGACTGTTCAGACACTGCCAACATGCAAATACTGTGCGATTCCACCTCTGAATCCTTCACAGTAGCACTACTCTGTGGCTTCCTCTGCAAGACTGCTATTTACAACCGTTTGACCACATTTGTCTGAAATTACAGTTAATGCACAATGGCACTAGGTTCCGACTGGGCCCTGAAAGAGACATCGGGCAGACAATCAATATTTGATATGTAAAGCTTAGGAAATGTTAGCATTCTGCAATCAAATTATGAAGGGAAAAAAACAAAAGTGTCTGAAGACCAATTACTGTCTTGTAGGTTACATTAGAAACGAGCAACCCGTTCAACAACTTTGCATGTGCACTCTAGCAGTCTTAAGGAGCAATACTGTAAACCAGAAGGTTTACATGAGCACAAGAAAGAACACTGTGAAGGGCTATGACATTTGTGATTTATTGCAGACAAAGAAGGCCTGATAAGGGAAGCGGAAAGCTGAAAGGGCCACAGATGGTGGCTGAGATCTCTCAACATAGATTTGTGTTTGTGACCTTGAAATAGGCAAGTCGGGGGGTGTCTCGGCTGGTAGGAAACAAAAGGCCCTTCAGGTAAAATTGTATTTAATAGTATAGTGCCGTGCACAGCAGTGGTGCTTATGTGAGATCCATTCAAGATACCATTGATCAGGTATACTAACAGGCCACATTCCTGCGGGTAAATGGTGGGCCCACCTTAGGATGCACGGTAGAAATTACACAGACATGCAAATATCAGTAACCTGCTAAGTACCTTGATGCAGAAGAAAGCATTCAGAAACATGTTTTTTAGACAAATCTGTAAAATATGTATCAGCTGTATACATGCATACAGTGACATAGCTCCAATTAGAGCTGCCTAAGTATGACATTTATTTGATCTTATAGCATAAAGGTAAATGGTCTCTCAGTGTACTGTTATTCCATGAAAATAATCCCAGTTCTTTGAGCATACATTTGTAGGCCAGACCAAACACGGGAGTCAAAAACTTCACAGAAAGAGGGTCCCTGAAGAGTACCAAACATGTTTTCAGCCCAGATATTACTATCTGGTCAACTTGACAGTTGCTTATTTTTCAATGTGCTGGAGGAATATTACCAATGTTTTCCCTTCACCATAAAGAATCCTGATGGTGTGGAGCAAAATCACTCTTAAGATCATAATAGAGTTCCAAAGACCTATCCAGAGAAGATAACATTATTTCCAGCTTGAGCAGGCATATATATATGCCTTGGATACACATAGGTTTGGTGTACATTTCTCACATGTCGATGTGGGGATTGGTTTGCATCTGTATTAATCCGGAATGTTCCTAATCTATACTGGATTGTGATCAGGAAAGTGAAACTGGGAGAGATACCAACAGATCAATTGAGTGTGGTTGTGCCATGACTTTTTCTAAGTGGAAAAAATAAGCATCTAAAACCAATTGGCATCTAAAATGCTACCCATTCTGGCTAAATTGATGTCTTGAGGGAAAGCAGACTTCACAATAATTCTCAGATCAGAATATAGAGAGCTCAGAACCATTGGCCCCATTAGGCAGCAGTACCTCTGAGAAGGAAAAATGATATCCAGGTCATTTAAAGATATTCTGGGAAGCTTATTGGTAAAAGGGAAAGACTGATCTAGTACCTTTTGGCATGCTATATTAGGACGTTGTATGATACTGCATCTAGTAGAAGGTATGAGATTTGATTATCAACCTACATGTCAGAGCCAGAAAAGGAATGTTTTATCTTCTAGACATGTGGACAGGTTCTTCAAGGACTAATACTGCAAGTAAATTACAGAACTGGCTACAGTTTTACTTTTTTGCACTCATCTGGATGCATACACAGAAATCCACTATCCAAGGTTGTTAAAAAATTCACCAAGAACAGTTCAGAATAGTTCCACAGCCATGGTGTTGGGGCATGTGTACTTACATGCCCCAACTACCCTCACAGTGTTCCGAACCCCAGGTTTTTAATTCTTTGGAAATCATGAAGTGCACTATTTTATTTAACTCTGATCACATTGTAAGTTTCGTGAAAGGCAACTCCACCCAGAATTTTTGATTCCTCCGGCATAGCATCCTATTAAGTTTGACATTGTTAGAATTGACTATGAAGTAGTGAATATTCAAAAGAAGGAAGGCACTGAAGAAAACACCATCTCATTAACAACTTTGAGGATTCGCGGATCAAAGTTAGCCATAGACTAGTCTGTATACAAAATGCAGTAATGAAGGGCGGTATCCTTTGTTTTCAATTTGGTTCCTTTTCAAATATGAGCAGCGTGGTGTTACTGCAGCGAGCCATGCAGCATTTGCAACGCTTCATAGGGAATTTTGTAGTACTTGGAGGATGCGGATTGAATTTTTGGTGTCAGAATTCAATCTATAAAACTAGCCATGAAGAGATCCTCTGTTTGGAAACCATGTTCACAGTCAATACTAGATCCCATAGCTATAGCTCTTCTCCCTCTCTAAAAGCTTTGGTTACCTACTAATAACATCATCAAGTTCTTTTGGTATCAAGTTTACACAAATAATGCTGACCGTGAGTTGAACCAATCGGAAGCATGCATCAGGAATGCATAAATTGACTTGAAAATCTAAATTCACTACTGCCAAAATGTACAGTGGTGCTCTAGAAACTAATCACCCAACAGGAAAAGAATTGTCAAGAAACAGCATATGATTTCAACCTTAAAATGAATATCCCACAGAAACAAGAGCAACTGTCTGTGATAATGTTCGGATGCTTGAACACCTATAAGCCTAGGTAGAACAATATTAAGTTATCAAGTAGAGGATGAATCCCTATGTTGATGTCATTTTCTTAACTGGTAATCTGAAAAAAGAACATGGATACAGCTTTTTGCAATGTACTATGATGGCTTACAAATTAACTTGTGGGTGAGGATTGAAAATATAATCTGGCTTTGTGCAAATAAGGTTCAATTGTGTCAACATAACAGCTCTAGTTAAAAAGAGCTTTAGGCCTGCACCATTTGCATAACTGTTTACAACTGAGAGAATACGTGCTGGCAGAAAGTCCATTTTGCAAAATAATCAGTCAAAAGTAGACTTTGGGATGTGCCCACATGTCACTATGTGATCTGAGGCAAAACACCTTGCCTTCAGAAAGAAGCTAGATGCACCTCATATGCTGCTTCTACCAGGTTCTCTATCGGGAAATGCCTAGAGTTGATTGTTTGCAGTTTGCATCCACAGTACAGTGGACTTTCAACAGTGTTTGGCAATCTGCTGCAGCACTGCTGGGACCAGGGCATGAAGGCCATAGCCCTTCGATAGGTTTGCCGCTTGACAGATCACAAACTGTTTGCAACCCTTCCCATCTTTTTAGTCTCATCAAACCAGTGAAAAGCCAGTGGCACAGGGTTTGGATGTAAATAGATATATGGGGCTATTACAACACAGACACCCTTTCTGTCTGTATGTACCCTTGGATACTCCACCAACCATCACCTACCCTGTATAGGTATCAGGTTTTAACAGGTCTAAGCAGCCTGGCTCTGGAAGTTGCTGTCGTTCACCTTTTGCAAGGAATGTAATCATACAAGGTTTCAAAAAACCTGAAAATATGTTTTTTAAGTCTCTGAAATGTAAAAAAGCAGAACGTGTTTTAACTATCCAATACATATCATTTGCCTGGGACTGTTTCCGGTGCAAACTAATGGTCTGGCTGAAACTCTTGAGAAATCCTTGGTCTCCACACTGCTTCCTACTCCCTGGGCATCAGCATGGTCACAGGAACCTTTTAGAAGCAAATGCATGAAAGGTTTGGTTTTGTAGCAGAGCCATATGCTTTTGGTTTGACAGCATCAGAGTAGCACCTTTAGATAGTGCTAATCAGATATTCAATTTGCTTGTCTATTTAGGATTTAGGCTTCAAAATTGCAAGTCACATGGCCAGTTAGCAGACCATACAAGCATCCAAGTCTATCAATAATCATTCTTCAGAAGCATGAAGGCAAAGTCAGAAAGTTACAGGTTTCAACATTATGAAAACAAATTAAGAACCTTGCTAGGCTGCAACAGATATAAAAGTGAAAATAAATGCTATTATTGCAGAGAAAAAATGATTCATCAGGCAAATTAAGTCTGGTGTGAAAGATGGCAGCTACTGTAGAAAACATAGGGTTGCTGCAAACCAGAAATAACTACTAGGAAGAACTCAACAGAAAGGTGTCTATTCTAAAAATACCAAAGAAGTTCAGAAATCAGTGTGTCATAGCAGGAAAAGGAAACTAAAATGATATCAGTGGAGGGGTCCTTTCGCAGACATTTCAAGGCAATGGCAAGCTTGACAAATCAACCATACCCCAGGACAGCCTAAGACTTGAAACGCTAACGTGTTCTGATAGTCTCTCCATCATATTGGAAGAATCAGAGTTTGAGAACTCAGACTGATGAGCAAATACTCAAATGGGCAGCTCAGTGAGTAAAAAGAAGGTTTAGTCAAAGGCTTGAACTTGACTTCTATGACAACTTTAGAGAGGGCAGCAATGGGAAAACGCAGGCACATTTTTACAAACAGACTCTACAAGAGCCACTCTGTTTCCAAAATAAATCTGAGATCCCTCCTACTTATGGGTCTAAGACAGACAAATTCAATGATTAACTCAGCAAGCGCTCTTCCATAAATACCTCAAAGGGCGAGATCTTTTATAAGTGGCTCAAAGAAAGTGTTACTTGTAAGGTCTCAGAGGAAGCACTTTAACATAGTGTCTTTATGATACTTCTGGGTAGTGTATGAGAGAGAACATTTTAGGTAGTGTATTAGACATAGGTCATACATGGGCTGGGAGGATAGTTCAGGGGCAATGGGCTCATCTTGGAAGCAAGACCATACCGAGCAGCAGGGGTTAATTACATGGTCTCACACTTAGAAGCTGGACTCTGGCATAAAGAGCAATATAAATACCCAATTTATTTTTAATACATTCTGAAATGGAGCAATAGCTTTGAACATAGCTCCTGCACCTGGGAAATTGCAGACAGACATATGCAAGAATCACATGTGAAAACATTCAAGCAGATGTACACACATATAAAGTAAGAAATATGTATGTAGGAAGTCCGATCACAGATTGTTGGCAAAAGAGAAATTATACAAAGAAGTATTGAAAGATAGACCGGAACTAGCAAATATATACCACCACAAGCAGATAAATCAACTAATGGTGGTAAACATACAGGCAGGGTTATAAAGACAAAATAAAACATACACACACACACATATACATAGTCCATAATAGCCCCAAATGCCCCCACACACATACACAAAAGTAAAGCCTGTGTAAACAGACTTTAAGAACAGACAGAAAACACTAAAGAAAAAGAAAAACCTGTATCCAACCAGTCATAGAGACATGCATGAGTATACACCCCAAAGATCAGCTGTCCCATACATGAGTGCAAAAAGACTAAGTACAGCTTTATAGGTCACCTCCAGTAGAGCACAGCATACAATCAAGACCGTCTCTTTTATGCTTTCTTAAAAATAGTAAAATACAAAGATTATCACTTCCACATTCTCCCCAAAGTTAAGAGAAATCCTCAAGGATGCAGTCCTTTGCGGACACAGAGGCGAGGAGACCCTAATACCAAACTCCTCACACGTCCCAAAAACTCCAACATACAAATGCAAGCCAGGGCATGCAAAACTTCCAAAATAGACATGCCCCTCAGACAACCATGCAACCTACAGAACGTGTAAAAAAATATATTTATATATATATATATATATATTTTTACCTTTAAATTTATCTATACATTTAAATGGATAAAAGTCCAGAAAATATATTGGCTAAGAAATGGGTGAGACTTACAGAGTAAGGAATGGATGCAGCAGACACGACCAGTAAAGGAATGTCCTGTAATATATATTGTGAAATGGGCACATGCCCTGAAGTCAGATCTGCCTGGTCAGAAGAGGAAGTGCTATTAATCTGGAACCAACCGTACTGCCACTGACTGTTATCAAAGCATATATAAGAAAGCATGCCCCTTCTCATCCAAAAAAGAACACAAATAAAACCCTGCATTGGATTAACAAAACATGACATACAAATAAAAAAATGATTCAAACCATCAGGGATTTTATGGTCAATTAAGCCTCAATCAGCTAGATTGGCTCTCCAACAGCACAATTTAGAAAGTCTGGAAATGGCTACGGTCAAATAAACATCCATCTGTGCATAGTACTACAATTGGTGGGTGTGCTGGCGACATGTCCAACTGCAACAATTACTTCTATTTGTGTCTGGAAATCCAGCACTAAAAGGAGGACCAGTTACACATGTGTGAGCTGTGAAAGAGTGTGCCAAAGATTAGCCCTGCGGCACACATCAAAGAGAATGAGACACTTGTGAAGACAAAGCACTTGGCTGTAGTATAAGCTTTATTCCTGCACACTTCAACCCTCACTTTTCCTTCCTGACACAGAACAAAGACCTAGCAACTCCTTACAAAATGAAAACACTAGAGGCTTTCAGTCCCGTAACAGGAGATCTGCTGTGGGCCACGGAGAGGATTGGAAGACTACATTACTTCTGAGAACTGCTGCAAGTGATATCTCCGCACAACAGCCATAATTCAGCCATGCCTTTCATCACAGTATTCCTTACCGGGAAATACTCTGGTCTAAGCAAGATCAGGTCATCTCTTTATTTGACAAGAACGGCTGAATGCAAATTCGGTTCTGTATCTCCCATAGGCCATCACACTTCAAATCTTCCACAGAGCCAGGTTCAGATTTCAAAACACTTTTCATAATATCTCGGTCGTCTTGGACACCAAGGTCCCTAAATGGTTAGAAATGCACAGGCAGAGTTGCAACTAAAATATGTCACTATCTTTTTATGGATAACCCCTGTGGGAACAGTGGGTTGTAAATAATCTACTATAAGAGCCATGCCTGTTGCTGCCTGTGTTGAAGTGATTAGACAAACATCTAATTGAAACATAGGGAGCTCCTTTATAGGTACTCTGCCACAGGTAAAAAGCAGGTCAATAACCTGTGACAGAATTACAGTAACTATAAATGGGTAAATGGCCCCCTACAGAAATCCTTATGTACCTTATTCTTGAAGGAAAACTTGGTATTACGCATGTCTCTGGAGAACTGGAAATTCCCATAGTAATGTAAGGGGATGATATAAGAAAGGTGGAAATGTTCATATTTTTCTTCCCTTCACAATGTTCCACAATTAAATGAATTGTGCCTCATCCCTCGAAATTTTGTAATCTCAAAACACCAGAACTCTGAAAACACTGAAAATATATTCTCTGAGACTTAGGTCTTGGGGCGATTTCCCCAATAGAAAAGAGACAAAGAGACCATCTCCTCCTGGAGTAAGAACAGGTACTCTTTGGAAAACTGTGGTAACAGTTTGCGACATATTAGGAATATGGTATTGGTGATCTAAATGGAAAATTGCCATGAACCCTTAGTGAGTTAAACACTAACCCTGATATAAGTGTGTGACCTGCAGCCACAGGGTTACATTGTGGCAGTGCTAACTCTGCTCTTCCTCCTTCCGAGGTTGTTGAATGGAGTACTTGCAGCAATTGTTACAGTACTTAGAAACGTGAGGAAAACGGCATGCAGCGCTTTAAGAAATCATGATTATTCTATCTGTCTAAAAAGGCTTAAGGTCAAGTCTGGCATATGTATTTGCATGTGCTTTCGACTGGTTGTCTTTCGTAAAAAAAAGAGCCTGCAAACTTCTGCTTTTGCCCAATAACCAATACTGATTTGACAGAAGCAGTTATTCCCTGTAATCTTCTCCATGACAGTAGCTAAAAATGTGAAACTAAGTGGGATTTTCAAGAGTTATTTCAGTGCATTCCGCTGCAATAGCTGAATCTTTGTATGCCAGCCGCACAAACTCATATCAAGTACCTTCAAATCGGTTATCAATGTTTGCTGTGAAATCTCCTTCAGAGAAGCCGCTTTAAGCTTTCTGCTATTCAGAATAAAATTTTCCCTTTGCCTTTCTCCCTTCCATTTCAAATGCTGATTTGAAAACCCCTTTTCTTACTTGATCGCCTGCTAAGGCACCTTGTTTAAGGAAAACATATATATCTCATCTATAAATGACAAAGGAAGAGATCTGGGCCAGGAGGAGGGTTTCATTGAGCCCGAAAGTATCAGGAGCATGGATATCACATTAACTATCTTTCCAAGCAAGGCATTAGAATGAAACTTTGAGATAATGGAGAAAAGGGCAGAAGCAGGACAAAGGGATAAGCCTAGGGGAGAATATGAAGAATGTGTCATCAATAATGTGCAAAACGCTGACTGTGGTTTTCATGTGCTTAGGTCTGCGTTTGCAGAATGAGTACCTCAAAGATTCGTCTATCTTCTTTGTGAAGTGATTGCTCAGGAACCCAGAGCCCACAAGCTGATTGAATTGCTTTTGATGGCAAGATTGAACTCAGAGGTGCCACTTCACTTATATCATGAAACAATGTTTGTCGAGTGTAAAGACATAGTACTTTAAAAAGAGTACATTGAAAATCCACACATTTTCATCTCATGGACAGAGGTTAGTAGGTATACACTTTAGCAAATAGTTGCCGAAATGTTTCATCCTCCTACTGTAACATCACAGCACGGAAGACTAATTCCACTGCTGTGATATTACACAACGGAATACAGTATTTTCTCTGATTCGCAGAACACCTAGTGCCCTTTCCTCACTATGGCATGCCTTTGTCATTGGGAGGGGCAAAGAACCAGTCAGCTCTTCAGAGCAGTGACGCCCATGCAATCAAGTGCTAGTGCCATGCTCAATATTAGGCATTTGGCAATAAGAGCTGTCCCTCTGTAAAACATAGGGTTGTGCGAGGCTTTCATACAGTCAGGAAAATAATAATAACATGTGGAAAAGTATGTGAAAAGGAGTCAAGTGCTTTGATCCCTTGTGATACCAGCCCATGGGAGGCGTAAGAAGTTGGCATAACGTTGGATGTTCACAAAGCTGAACAATGTTCGCTCAAGCTATGTTAGCCAAAAGGCACAAAGCTATGTTAGCACCAAATCTATGTTCGCCCAAAGGTTCTAGGTATCGCCACTCAATATGAAAGTTTGAAGTGTGATCACTCTTTGAAGTTTGTACTGATAATACAATACATAAAAAATAAGGGGTTAAAACTGCAGTTGGTGGAGGCTATTTAATTGTCACAATGTCCAAATATACAATAGCTCGCCCTCGGCAAACCTTGCATTCTAGTGCTGACAATTGCATGGTACTTAAAAGTCTAAACTGTGCCGTCAGTGATAACACAGCTTTGGGTCAGTACAATAAAAGTGCAGGGTTGGAGAAGAAATGCCACTAACCTTCTGTAGAGCTGTGATCCACCTGCACATCCTGGAATAACTGCCAATAATTTATTTTTTGGGCTGTGGGTTAGATTTCTGACAAAACTGGGCATGAGCGTGAACTGTTCACATGTGTTTTTTTACTCCAGTACCCCTCTCCTCATTTCTTTTACCTCAGCTAAATTGCAGCTTCCTACTGAGGCAGGAGTGCCACATCCTAACTTCTCTGTTCAAGGGACTGATGAAGATTACACCATTGATGCAGCCATCAACCAAGTCCCTCCAAGTATACTGAAATATGTTGACTAGAATGAAAACCCAGCCAAAACCAAAAGCGGCAGCGGAATCTCTCTCATGTATGGGTCTGCAACCTGTTGCACTCAGGGTGTTTCGGAGTACAAATCCCATGATCCCCCACCATGAACTAGGACTGATGGAAGTTGCAATTTAAAACTACTGAGAGCAAAAAGCTGACGACGCCTGTTCTAGTGGGACATGTAAGCAAGTGGTGTGCTAAATTACCCATTACTACAGTAAAAGCCAGCCTTAATCTTTTTTGTAATAACTTTGAACCAGATAGGACTACAGTATTCCACTTCAACGCAATGAGAATGTGCCTATTTTTACTAGATAAATATTCACTAATCCTCCACTTAAAAGTATTTTTGCAGAGCTAGATGCAGTGGACACAAGAGGTCATTCACTGGTTTGTTTTGAAGAAAGGGTGTGTGCAATTAGATGATGTACACATAGATAAAAGTCAGCTCACACTTTCTATTAATGGTATTATAAACTGGCTAAACACTGAAATAGCAGGATATAAGGCAGCAGCACCTCAGCAATAAGATGATCTTCAGACTGGTTGGTAACCTTTGCTTAACCAACAGGACATCCTTGCTCAGGCAAATTCGAACATATATCTTCAAACATGCTGGAAGAAGGGCAACAACAAAACTTGAGCAAGACAAACAGTACAATAACATGGGGTGATCCCAGTAACAAAGTATCGCAGATCCTCTCCTACGTTACAAATGAAAATAAGATAAATAGATTGCAGGGACCAGACTCCAGCAGTTCCTGGGAGTTTGGGAGTAGTCCTTAGTGTTTATGGCCCCTAAATGCAAGTAAAAACTGACCAAAAATCAGACCATACAAACTTTGCACAGTAAAACTCATACCTTACCGCAAATATACAATCAATGGTCCATGAGAGTACTGTGAGCACAAGAGAATGATCATTTGCCCCTTCCAAAGGAACAGCAATCCGAAAGGATGGGCTATATACAAAAGGGCCGGGTGCCACATAATACCACAAAAGTCAGCAGGCACTTTGCTATTCTCTGAAACTTCACTCATGCATCAATCCATTAGCTCTCCACAGCCGATACTGCTGGTGCCATCCAGCCTCTCACCCGATATAGCTTCAGCCGGGAAAGGGGGAAATCTGATATTGCTGCATTAATGAATAACAGGCAGCAACAAGACATATTTGCTGACTGAAACCCTAATGAGGTACCGCGAGAAAGACCATGTTTGGATGACAACAATTATAACTGAAGGATTGGCAGCAATCTGTCAAGAATCCACTACTCCATCATGGAGGGGCAGAGAAGAAGTTCCCCTATGAGATTTGGATAGTATGAAAACACATGATCACCTCAGGTAAAGAGACCCTTTCCCCACCACTAGCTGAATGCACGCTTGATGACTATTTGTGCCTTGGATTGTACAGGAGTTCAAAGACAGAGAATGGACTGCTGATGTAGTCAAATTGATTTGTTAAGCAAGAACTTACATGATCATCGGTGTGAAACTAAAAGTGGCAAAAATGTTGTGCAGGTGGGAATGAAAAAGGTGATCGCCAAAGGTAGCACAAGGGAATGCAACACTTACCAACACAGTTAGTACTAAAAAACAAAAAGGCTGAAATGGAAAACCTGCCACCAAATTGGCAAGTGTTTAACATTCTCAGGAAAACATCACTATAAAACAGAACCCAGCAAACACATGGGTATCTTGCTGTAAAAAAATCAAGTAAAAAAAAAAGTTTCCAAATCAAAATAAACCAAATGAAAAAGTTCAACTCATAAAGGCAAGGCTTCTGGAAGCAGCCATGGTCTTAGCATTTTGAAAGACTGAACATATGGAAAAGTGGTTTCAAACCAGCAGGAAACTGCTGCCAAACTGTGACCCCTGAAAACCTACATTGGTTTTGCAGTTCCCCAAGCACTAGTCTGACTGGGCTCAGCATGTTTCGTCAGCCCCCACTGTGCATGGAAATCTTTAGCTATTGATTTATCATAAACATAACCAAGAAATGTGTAGGAGCCCCGTGTCTCAAGCGGGAATGAAATTTAGCATTCAGTATCTATTTGTATAGCTAAAGTGTTTAAGTTAGACCTCATGCTTGATAGATAGAAAGTAATTCATTTGCATCAATGGCAGCCCTGCACACACAAGACGGCTGCATCTGCAGGGTACCCAGACAAAAAGGCTTCCCTTATGGGATTCACTTTGAGGTGGGGGTGGATACAAATACAAGATAGCATTTGCCTTTTGTGCACCTTCTCGCCCTGCACGCCAAACTACTGCCATCAGCAAAAGGAAATATAAAAAAGTGAGATGATGAAACAGAAATGTAGGTACAAGAACGGGTGTACCCCCACCCTCTGGCATCTCCGCATGCTAGGCCAAGCTTGGGTTTCTCACAGGACAACGGTCCAAATACCCCTCTCCACCCTATGGTCAATCCAGTTGGTTAACTTCTTTCAAGTCTTTCTGGATATCTTTTTTAAGGCGTTGTTCCTCAAACATCGTAAAAGAGAAATATGTCCAAAGACTAGGCAAATCCATTCAATGCACAGAAAAGGCACAGCCATCCACCAGGCACAGCATTTGCAGAGCGGCCGCGGCTCTTGCCGAGGTGCCGTCATCGACAGCTTTTCCTTCGTTCAAAGTCAACATGAAATACAAATGTACAATTTCCTCTCGCATTTCTCGCCAGGCCGTGCATGAGGTGGCCTGCGGCACAGTGTGCGGACTCCGAGGATGATATTGGTTCAACTTCGCAGAAGCGCGGAGCATATAAAATTTTACAACACTACAACAGATTGAACCGAGTGCTTCTGAAACAGAGTCTTTAGCTCATGGATTCTGGAACCTTAAGCACCGTTTTGAAAACCTCTGATTGTTTCTGTTTTTTTAATTGTAAAGTTTGGCAAGTTTGCCAAATTCTCCTCCCGACTTTGTCCCTTCTCTGCTTCCTGCTCCGCCGTAGGACAGAGACATCACGGCTTCAAGGGCAGTCTCTGAGGCGCAGCGTGTTCATCACCAGCATAGCAACCCTTCTCTCTTGCTCTCTGAAATATGTATATGCAGTATACATGGACTTGTCGGAATTGGTTGTATTTTGTTTTTTTACACCCAGTTGTCGCTTTGTATTCTGGACGAACACTGTGACTGAACACAGGAGTAAGAAGAGAAATCTTCCGGGCAAGGCCCTTCAAGGTGTGGATGATCGAGCAGAACTTCGGTCAAGACAGTTGCTACAGGGGGGCCTCCTCTTCCATCGGCTCCTCGTCTTGTCTGATTGAATTTCTTTCGGAGGTAAGGTGAAGGTGAAAGGAGGAAAATAAAAGACTGTTAAAAAAGGCAGGACAAGGAAGAACAAAACATTTTCCACATTAAATATCTATGATGTTTGCATTCATACAACTTGGTACAAGCGCTCTTTAACATGTCCCATCCTAGCTTTTCTGTCACAAGTCCCATCTAAGCTACTCTTTGACAGGCTCCCATCATTAGTTTGTCGGAGAGGTTATCATTAACAGTCACTGCGTACAATATCCAGGTTCTTCAAAATGTACAACCTTGCTCTCAAAGAAGATGCAATGCCGATTCCTCCTAGGAGTTCCCCCAACTTTTCTATGAGACGCCCCTTTGATACTCCAAGAGAACCCCATCTTTCATGATCCCTCTTAGAGTGATGGTGACGTGCTTCTGGAATGCTTCCCTGCTCACCTAGGTTCCTCAAATTGATAGCATTTGTAGAGATATTTCACACATGTTAAAATAGGAGGCATTCATTCCGATCATAGTGTTTCTTTCAAAGTGCTCAAAACTATGAGTTTGCTACAAAACGATATTCAGCCGTGTATCAATCTGAGGATGATTGGAGAGGGCTTGCTTGTTTATGGGCAATGCAATAACAGGTATTCTAATACATTATGCATCTATGCAAATGTGAGTTCCCCTCAATTGTATACCTGTGATTGAAAAATTCCTTGTAAACAGTCGACACATTTTCAACGCTAATAACATGAAACGTCTGGTAAGCTTGAGATTACAAATATCATTAGAAAGCTGAATTCTGCACTCTCCTTACACATTTGATGCTATCAGAATATTTAAATATGACCAGCAGAGCCATTTTACGCAAAATCAAAGAATTTTCGCGCCTAGAAGCACTTGTGTACAGGCGCGTTATAAATGCCATATCATATAAATTTATGAGATAATATGTTGCATGCTACGAAGTTTTAGAAATCTTAACGATAAGCTTAAGACGATAAGCAAGCGGCAGAAGAAGACTCAGTGCAGGTATGCAAGGATGTGAACAACTAATGCAGTGTACAGAAATATCTTAAAAGGATTCCTACTCCTCTGCCACTTTTTAGGACTGTTTCTCTCTGTGCGCTTTGTTAAGAGCACAAGAGTAACCGTTCCAGCGTAAGGCAAAGGTTATGCCAAAAGCTTTCCGATGCTCATCTTGTGGGAATGATGGCTAAGCAGCCCCGGCCACTTCTAGGAGGGAAGAAGAGTGATTCAACATACAGTATAACATTTAATAAGGCAAGGTCCACACAAGGATTCAAAATAGTACTTAATCTAATGAGAAAGTAAGAAAAATGTGATGCAGATTACAAGTAAGTCAACTTCAGTATTTAAAAGTAGGGACCCTCCTACCTAGGGTCACAGGCAGTGCCTGAGACATGAACAGGAGAGACAGAACAGCTTCTGATTGGCTGAGCCAGAAATGGTTCCGAGGCTATTGTGCTCCCAGTGTTAAGTATAAGTCCAATGTTAAAGATAAGGCCCAATCTCATAGGTCAGCGGTTGTGCTCAGGCAAGGTCTGTTGTCTTGACAGCTGGCTCGGAAAACTCTGTTACTTTGCAAAGTCAAAAGCAAATAGTGCTGGTTACCAGTTGGCCAGCAGCAGTTTGAGTGGCAATGAAGAGGTTTTGCAGGAAAGCATGACATCTCAAAAAGCACTGGAGAAGATGCTGCTTTGCAGGAGATGAACTGTATACCAGGAGTTCGGTACATAGCTATATTGTTTTCAGCAATTCCATGTCCTGCAGTTGCAGTTCAGTTAAGACTTGGACTCCCCAGAGCACCAATGATGCTTGTAGATTTCTTGGTTGCACATTTGTTTTTTGAAATGGCATGCCTCAGGTGCTGTCCAGTAGCAATGCTCAAATGTCAAGGTGCTTTCTGAAATGGGATCCTTGAGGATTTCAAAACATATGTACTTGTCGGGACAATAAGGAAACATAGACTGGCGCTTTGACCTGCTTATGGGCCATGGACAAGTCAGTCAACGGGGCAGCAGAAGGTGTTGACAAGTGCTTCTTTGCAGGTGACAAAAGTGTACCAGCAGAAGACGTGGACGGGTGCTTCAAAGACTCTCTTTGGTTGACACTGCTGTTGCCATCTTGGCAGCCGGAGCGTGGGCAGTATGGTCCTTTTGAACTCTCTTCCCACTGGAAGAATCGGCATGAGACCTCGATCTCTTTGAAGAGGGAGTAAGCTCTAGGGTTCTGCTTGGTCATAGGGAAGCATGACTCGGACTGAGGCCGTATCAGAGGCTTCAGCACCATGAACCAATTAAACCACTAACTTCTATGAAGGTCACTGAATGACTTGTTAGAGAATGACTGGCAAATGTAGCAGGCGTTGATCTCATGGTCAGGGTAAAGAGAACAATCATTGTGAAGAACTTCCATATATACATTCTTCAGATGACAGGTGGAACCGGCCTTGAAAGGCTTTTCTTTCTGGTGTCGGTCATAATGGACACCTAGAGGGCCTTACCGTTGGGAGCAGAAACAGCACCCCAGAAGCGATGATAAGCTGGAACTGAACCACCGATGGGTGGATGGAAGCAGCAAGCTTTTCAAAATGCAGAAGTAACAGTCGAAAAATGAAGAAATATCAATCAACTTGTCGAAAGTATGACAATATTTTTGGAGGACTCCCAACAGTGACTGTGCAGTAAAAAAATCTGAAGATATCCTGGAGCTAAGGGATACCTGGCTATTGGCTTTGGGACAATGACTTTAATAGAGCACTGACACTGCAAATGTAAACTACCTTAATGTTGCCAAGGATTCCCAGCCTGGTGACAGGGAATATTCAAACAGCATGAAAGACCCAAGGCTGGAGAAAACTCAAAATACAAAATGGAATGTACGGGGCAAACCCAGACATATTTCATTGGTATTTGGCTAGTTTTTGGCACTTTTATAAGAAAACACCGGACTGATTGCATACAATTTTCAAAAGCACACGTTCAAGACCAGTCGCCTGCTTGCAACATTTGTGTGCAAATCAGATCATGGTTGCTTTAATACCATTCAATGGTGAATTTATGGTGTTTTATTGCTTTTCCCTGCAACAGTAAAGGCCTTTAAAAGAAAGTGTTTTTATTGAATTGGTCTATTTACAGATAAACCTAACCAAAACGTCACTTTTAAAGTTTTTTCATTGATTTTTTTTATATAAACTTTTGCAAATACAATTCCCAAATGGCATGCCCTGTGGCAAACAGGCACAAATGTGACTCTTGATTTGACCACTGGCCACTTTGCAGAGGACATGGCTTTTGGATTCGTCATGGGTACCTCTGAGCCATCTTAAGGGTCTAATGAGGATGGCCCGTATCCATGCCCAGTGCCCACTTTTCCCGGGGCACAGCCTTTGGGCAGGCCTCACGATCACAGTGTTGCCCGATGTGTCCACTGTGCATGGCCTTTAGCCTTGTCTCAGGCAATCACAAGCCAACCAAAGTGCCCACTGGGCATCTCTGTAGTCCATGCCAAGAGGCCACATAGCTCTGGGCATAGACGTCAGCCATAGAAAACCACTTTGAAAATCGTGGGGCACAAAGGTGGCTCGTTAGAAAGAATGTTCTGGGTCAGCAACCAACCAGTTTGACTGCAGATTAGCCAATCCCATAACCCTATAATAAAACTTGCAAAGCCTGTAGTGCCTCCGCTAAATCAAATTGGCCAATCAGCACTCTGAAACAGCCTTGTAGGTTCACTGACATGTTTATATCTCCAATAGGATTTTGGCACCTTATTACTGTAATTTATATCAAACAGCATGACAAATTTGGCCACAAAAGCAAGAGCACGCTTTGGGGAACAAATGTCACCAACTCACAAACGCTTGGTGCAAATTTAACAGTGGATTCGGCTGTAGGTGACTGAAAACCTTGCCCTTTGAGATATGAACGGAAGGAAAAATGACTTACCAGTAATGTTTTTTTCTATGGATTCTCCTCAGACTCCAGATCTAGACAGAAAACCTTCAGCGCTAGCTGTTCTTGGAAAACTTCCCAAAGGTAGCTCAGCGAGATTCATCCTGGATGTTGGATTTCCTCGACTCTGAAGATGTAGTCACTGAATAAACAGCACACACTACTTAATACACATTATCTTAGTTCTCTCTTTTCACCCAGTGCTCAGGAGCTGTGGGAAATCTTGCTGGAAGATTTTTGCACACCCATCTGGTGAGGACTATGTGACAATGTAACCTGATGGTAGAACAGTGTGCTGCCCAAAAGCAAAGACTGGGCTCTCCAATGAAATAGTAGCAGAGCAGTCACGCGTAAGCTCAGGAGGGAGGATTGATTGATTGATTTATTGATTGGGAATGTAAATACGCATAACACTGGGTACCAGGCAGTATATACTGCACCCAGACGCAGGTGAATGAATGAACGAGGAGTTTGAGATGTAATGTAATACAATTTATAAAGCACAGAAAACCAAGGCATCTGGGCACTAACAAAACCCAGTACGCAGGAGAAAAAACTAAAAGAAAAAGCAACAGATCCTACCGAGCTCAGAACAAGAAGGTCTTGAGTGCTCTGAGAAACCGAAGATGGTCTGGAATCTCACTCACAGTCTGGGAGCGAGTTCCATAAAGCTGGGGCGAGCAATGAGAATGAAAGCCATCCTGCTCTAGCTTTACAAAACCAAGGGGCTTCCAACAAATTAGCAGAGGAGGGTCGTAGAGGACGCACAGGCTGATAGGGGGTCAGTTTAGATTGTAAAAAAAGATGGCCCTGTATGAAAAAAGGCACAATGAGTGTCTTGAAATTAATCCGACTCTTAACAGGAAGTCAATGGAGTTTGACTAGCAATTGCGAGGCCGATGACCGAAATGGAGCATTGAGCGCCAAACGCGCAGCAGCATTTTGGAGGACTTGAAGACGGTGGACCAAAAAGTCAGGTTGGCCCATATAAATCCCATTACAATACTCTAAGGCGCCCATAATGGAAGCAGTGACTACCAATGCCCGAAACTGCAAAGGCACGAAAGGAAGTTGCAGTTTATAAAAACCTGACCTACAAACGGCCGCAATCTGCCCTTCTCTAGAGCCTGAGGGCAACATCTTAACCAATAGGCTCTTAACCAAAAGGCTACGAGAGGGACATGGTCCCAAAGAGTCCGTCCAGAAATGACAGTGCCAGAGAAGTACAAAAAAGGGACATGGTCCCAAAGAGTCCGTCCAGAAATGACGGTGCACACAGAGAAGTGTTTCCATTTATGTCCTTAGCACTTCAACGTCGATGAGGCCCTGGCCCTGGCCAGTATGTCCTTACATTCCGTGGGTAAAACATAACCTTCATACTCTAGGGCTGCAGGATCCATGCCCTCGGGTTCCGACACTCCGGGTTGTGATGTAGAATTGCCCCCCACCCTGTCTGGCAAGAAGGTCCGGGAACAGCAGCAGCTTGATGGACGGGGCCGCCGACAGACGTATCCGGATACCAGATTTGCCAGGGCGACGAGTATCATCCTGCAGTGTCACTGTCCCGAGTGTGTTGATCACACTTAAGAGGAGTGGAAACGGAGGGGGTGGGGGCAGTGTGCAGGAACCGTCCTTCCGAGAATGCGCCCCCCAAGCTCCTCGTTTGAGGGAACCTGTTGGTGAATCTCTGTCACTTGGTGTTCGCCGCTGTTGCGAAGAGTTCGATCTGGGGCTGGCCCCATTTGCTGAATAGAAAATTCACCTGGTCCCGGCGAAGTTCCCACTCATAACAAGAATGCAGCTGCCTGCTGAGTGCGTCCGCAATGGTGTTCTTGACTCCCACTAGATGAAACGGGACGAGGAACATGCCTTGACGAATGGCCTAGAGCCACAGGTCCTGGGCCTCCTTGGAAAGCGCTGTTGAGCAGGTCCCCCTCGTTTCCAGATGTAGAACATGGTAGTGGTGTTGTCTGTGAAGATCCTTACCACCTTTCCCTTCAATGACGGGAGAAAAGACTTGAGGGCCCAGAATACAGACCAAAGTTCCAGGACGTTGATGTGGAGGTCCTTCTCCTCCGGTTGTCACAGGCCTCTGTCTTGCAACTGTCCGGTGTGGGCGCCCCATCCCTCTAGAGAGGTGCCTGTGGTGACTGTCTTCTGGTAAGGGGGAACCTGAAACGGAGCTCCCTGAACGAGATATGGCCATACGCCCCACCACTGTATCGCTGACAGAACTCCTCATTGAGCGAGATCTTGTCCACAAAGTTCGCCGACCCCTGCATCCACCTCACATCCAGGTACTCCTGAAGAGGTCTCACGTGAAGTCTTCACAGGCGAACGAGGCTGATGCAGGAGGACATCATGCCCAGCAGCGACTTGATGGACCGAACCGTTGCCGCCTGCACCGACGACAAGCGCTGTACCTTGCCCCTGTATGGCTCTCACCCTCTCCGCCGAGGGCGACACCATACATGTCACTGTGTTGAGTCAGGCACCTAGAAACAGCATGCCCTGAGATGGCGTCAAGGAAGACTTTGGACAGGGGGCGTGGCTACATGGCCACGGAATAGTACGTGGTTCCTCGGAGCTCCCGCTGATCCTCTGATGAACCTGCCGAAAAAAGAAGCTCAAAGTCAGCTGGAAAATATGAAACTGCAACTACAGATGCATGAAGGTATTGAGCACACCACACGCTAATCTCTGGTCTGAATTGCAATACGGGATGCAAACCGGGAACCAAAGCAGTTTGCCGTGAACGAGCTGAGGAATAAACAAAATGGCGGCTGTGGTGGAACAAAGGGATTAGCTGCGACTCCCGCGAGTCAGCAGCTCCGTAAGGAAAGAAGCCGAGCAACAGCCCGATGAGAACAGACCCCGGAAGGCAAGCACTACAAGATTGGATGGACAAGAAATGATCAGCGGCATTGCATGGAGCTACCTGCCGCAAGAGTCCTAGCAGAGGCAGTATAGAAAACAAGCCGGGCGCTACAAAGTAGCAGTGCGCACACAAGAGGTCCGTGTGAAGGACAGCGCGAGGATCAGACGCGGTGCCCAGTGTCTGTAAACAACGAGGCAGCATTGCTGAAGGAGCGAGTACCTACACAGAATCACTTGTGGAGGTGCTTGTTCGTAAGGCTGCGGGGACGGCCCTGAATGCAGTAATGTACCTGGGAAGCAGGCAGCGGTGCGTAAAAGTGAAGAAAAGTCCAACTGTGCCAGCTGATGGGCAGAGCAGGCACACAGCCCAGACAAGAGAGACGACGACCGAGGGGGGACCATTATAACAAATGCAGCGGAAGGCAACATTGTAGCAGACACGGAAAGGCAGTGGCCGGGCCCTCTAAAAGCGAAACTGTCACGAGTTAAACAGACACCAATGCTCGTATAGAGCCGATGGAGAGAGGCTGCACAATACGGCGCGAGGACTGCATTAAGGTATCATCAAGCGTGCAGGAAAATGCTGAATGCTAGCTGGAGGGCATGGTCCCAAAGGCGCTAACGCAACGCATATGGGAAGTAAACAGAGGCTGTGTTGAAGTACACAACAAGTGAGTCCAGGGAACATGGAAGCCCAACACAATGAAGCAGGGTCTGTCAACAAGGCAATCGGAATACAGGAAAAGAAACGCTGAACGGTCCTGCATAGTGCTAACTATACATAAGATAAAGGAGGAGAGGGGCAGTCAGAAACTGGCGCTGACTAGTGGAAGAGTGTCAATAGAAAACCTTGAGAAGGCAGAGGGCCTCACTGGAGCCCAAAGCTGTACATAGCACAGTTGGATTGAAGGTACCACAGAGCAAGCTCTGCATGGAGTGAACCAACAAGGGCGTGATAACATAAGCCCAACTAACACCCATAGAGCCCCCAGCTGATGCAGAGACCTGCAACAACCATATGAACAGGTGACTAGACATACCAGCAGAAGCAGAATTATCGGGATGTTGATGAGCTCAGAGACCGATGTGGAACGAAGTTGAGCCACAAGTGGAGGTGTGGGAACTCAGAGCAGTCAGCTAAGCACGGGCCTCGCTTGGAGAAAGCTGAGCCAGACCCGGAGAGCACAAACCGAGCAGGGTCAATATAGAAGGCCGGATGAACACAGGGACAAGCCACCAGATCTGTGTGGATTAACTGAACTGTGCTCAGAGAAACAGTAATAGAACGTCCATCTGTTCACTACGAATCTCAAAGAGCCTCCCTAGTCAAGGACCGTGAGGACAGCACCTAGGGCTGGACTGTGGGCTGGACGGCCTGGAGGCCAACAGAGGGCCATAGAAGGAGAGCGCTGGGTCAGTGGGGTGCACATGACCACTGGCTGCTGGAAGAAATACAGCGGGGACCGGTGGTACGACACTGCGCAAGCGGATGTACGTGGGAGGACACAGCCCACTATGGGTGTGGAGCGAGCAATATGGACACACCTTAAAACAGCTGCAACAGCCCCTGAAATGCCAAGAGTGGCCTGACGCCACGTGGACTCTCGAACGTAAGGGGACGCGGTGGGCCTACGCCCGGACAGTATAGCAGGATGTCTTCTAAAATCGTCAGACCCAAAAACAAACAGCCCACGCTGGAGGCCTATGCCAAGACGCCTCCAAGTGCAGAAGGGGACAAAAGCAAGGATACCACTATGGCAGTGGCAGAGACACCGGGCACGATCCAGAAAATGCTGGCAGCGACAGCAGACTTGAAAGTTGCCTGGGAGACCAAACTGGGCCTGGCAATGAACGATTTGAAAGTGGGTCTGGACCTTAAGATCGGAGCGGTCCAGGAGGAAGTTAATCTGCTGAGACAGGATGTGCGGACGCTTGCAGAGCGCACTGGAAACTTGGAAAAGGAGATGGCCCCGAACACGGCGGCATGCACCGCCCATGGATCGGAGCTCCATGCCCTTGTGCAGCGTGTGGGCAACCTGGAGAACAGGGCAGAGGATGCAGAAGGGCGCGCCAGACGCAATAACATTCGTATTGTGGGTCTGCCAGAAGGAATGGAGGGGCTTAACCCAACAGAATATGTTGAAACCATGCTCCTGCAGGAGATAAAAGGCGGAGCACTGACCCAGGGGTTTGCAGTTGAGAGGGCGCACAGGGCCTTGACAAGGAGACCGCCTCCAGGAACTCCCCCGCGGCCGCTGATCGCAAAGATCTTGAACTACCAGGATCGGGAGAAGATACTCGAATTCTTCCGGAAGGGTGGAACGATCGAAAAAGGGGCCGGCAAGAATCACGGCGTACCCGGACTATACTTTGCACGTAGAGCGCAGCAGGATGAACTTCGGGACCGTGAAGAGGAGGCTAAGAGAGGCCGGCCACCGTTATATGTTACTCTATACGGCCAAATTGAAAGTGTTCTACAAGAACAAAAATCTGTTTTTTGAGATGCCGGAGGACGCCATGGAATGGTTGGACATGCAGGGTCGCCCTCAAGAACAGGATATCCAGGCGGGAGCCACAGTAGATAAGTAGTACGCAGCTGGGTCGCCTTTGGTGACATAGCTAAGACATTGGGACTTGAATATAGTATTAAATAAAGCTTGTGGGGAATGTCTTGCAGCAAATACATGCTGGCAGGATCCGTTACATGCAATAATCTTAATCAGATGAGTGGGAGCTCCTGGAGACATTCCTTGAACCCCTTCATATTATATCTAGTTAGGTCACTGTTAGATCGGTGACACCCCGCGGGGTCCTAGCCCTCGGTTCACGAGGTAGGACCAGACGCGGGTGGGCCTGAGATCCAGGGATGGAGCTGGGCATTTGTTGGGATTGGGTAGGGTGGGGGGAGGTGAAGGGTTGTGTGCAGTGGGGCACAGTTGGGGAAGGAGGGGCGGGAGTTTGTTGAGGTTGGGAGGGTTAAGAGTCGCAAAACGGGCCTTCGAGGTGGACATCAGTGGGAGTGGAGAAGGGAAGAATACCGAGTCAATGGCATCGGGTAATTTCGTGACCTGGAATGTGCGGGGCCTCAATAGTTCTCTAAAACGCAATAAAGTGATGATGTACCTAAAGAGGATGCGGATTGACATAGCTCTGCTACAGGAGACCCACCTCACCAAGGAAAAGGTGGAGGCGGTCAGGAGAAAATGGAGAGGTAATGCTGTAGGGGCCACATACTCGGCATATGCAAGAGGGGTGATTACATGGGTGGCACCGCATGTGCCGTTTCAGTTGCTTAGCTCGACGACAGACCTGGAAGGTAGAATGGTGGTGGTGACGGGACTCCTGGAGAACAGAGAAGTGCACATCATAAATCTGTACGCCCCTAACCATGATACAGCGACATATTATAGCAAATTTAGCCCCCTGTTGGGTGGCGCAATGGTGTGGGGGGGGACTTCAACTGTACCCTGAACCCCAGAATAGACAGGTCAGATGACAAATCTGGGAAGCCAGCACCAGCAGCCAAAGCGCTGAGGACACTGTTGACAGGCCTCAGCCTAGAGGATGTGTGGAGACGCCAGCACCCAGTGGATAGGCAATACTCTCATTACGCAGCACCACAAGACCTGCATACGAGGCTAGATTACGTGTTCGCTGCTGCCGAGATAGTGGGAGAAATGGTGGGCGCGGAATACAAGGCCCGGGTGCTGTCCAACCATTCGCCCCTGGTCGTGGAGTGGCGACATCAACCCCCCAGAGCGCGAATCCCAACAGGGAGGCTCAGAACTGAGGCCCTACAGGATGCGGGATTTCGAGAGGATTTGAGGGAGGCCATTGAGGAATATTTTTAAATTAACACGGGCAGTGTACGCTCTGTGGGAACAGTATGGGAGGCATTTAAGGTGGTGGTGCGTGGGGTAGCTATATCAGAATCCAAGGGGGTATTGAACAGGAATTACAAGAAACAGAGAGCTAGAGGGCCTGATAGGAAGCGAGGAGACCATCCGAGAGGTCAGCGCTAAGATAAAGGATTTACAGATGGCTTGTAGTGAACTCTGGGACAGATTATGTAGGCTAAATTATAAAAAATACACAGAGAGGCTACATGCAGGGGGGGATAAACCGGGTAGATTACTGGCCTGGTTATACAAAAATGAGACCCCCCGCCCGGTGATCAGAGAGGTCTGGGACACAGAAGGTCAAATCTATAATACCCAGGAGGGAGTGAACGAGGAGTTCCTCGGGTATTACAGGCGACTATATGAGGACACAGGGGAAGAAATGAGTCAAGAAATACAGGAAACAATAGAAGACATAGGGTTGCATGCCTTGGATGCCCTAGAACGCACAGATCTAGACGCCCCCATCACCGCAGACGAACTGGAGGTGGTGATCCAATACCTGCCCACATGTAAAGCTCCTGGGTCGGATGGGTTACCCAGTGAGTTTTATAAAATGTATAAGCAGGAGCTACTCCAGCCGCTGCTTGCCATGTTGAATGAAGCCTATGAGTGGGGGGGAACTGCCGGCGTGTCTCTGTGAGGCAGTGATCATTCTGCTCCTGAAACCAGGCAAGCCAGACGTGGAGTGTGGGTCTTATAGGCCCTTGTCTATGCTCAATCAGGACAGCAAAATACTCACGGCTGTGCTCGCCAACAGACTAAAGAGGGTGATTGGCAAGTTGATACACCCGGACCAAACAGGCTATGTCCCCGGTAGAAATATTACAGACAACCACAGGAGGCTGCATCATATCATTGATCACGCGAGGGAGACTAGGACGAGCTGGCTATCGTGTCGTTAGACGCGGTTAAAGCCTTTGATTCAGTGCGGTGGCCATGGTTGAAGGCGACCCTGAAAGGATACGGGATGGGGCCAGGATATATCAGATGGGTCCAGATGTTATATAGCTCCCCGACTACGAGAGTTAAAACAGGTACCATAATCTCAGATAAATGGCAGCTCAGCAGGGGGACCAGACAGGGATGCCCCTGGTCATCCATGCTATATATTTTGGCATTAGAGCCACTGGCAATTTGCCTGCGGTGACAATACGGGGAGGTGGGCATCTGTACGCTGGGAGGCACACACCTGATATCACTGTATGCAGATGATATGCTCCTCTATTTGCGCTACCCGGAGGAGAACCTACAATATGTGCTGGAGGTGATGGATCGTTACGCCACCCTCTCGGGCATATCGGTGAACCCCGGGAAGTCCAGTTTGTTCCCCTTGGGAAGGTATAAGAGCACCCCATTGGAGAGACTACCCATCCTGCAGATACCCTGGCAGCCCGTGACATTCAGGTATTTGGGCGTAAACATTTACCATAGGATAGAGACAGAGCACAAAAACAATGCAGAGAAAGCAATTGAGGGAATTAAGAATAGCATGGCATTCTGTTCTAGATTACCCCTAGCCATGATGGGAAGAGCAGCTCTACTCAAAATGGTGGTTCAGCCCAGAATCTTGTATTTTTTTGTGAATGTCCCGTACCTGATCCCCAGACGCATTTTCCTGAGACTTCATGGCATGTGCAGGGGCTTCATATGGGGCAACTCCAGGAATAGGGTGGCCCTGTGGAAACTACAGAACACATGTTATAAGGGGGGCATAATCCAGCACGGATTCCACTAACCCACTACATCACGAGGATAAATTAAAAATGCTACGCGAGGAGTGCTCGAACGCTTGGGACAGGCTCGCCAAGTTCGACTTCGTCACTAGAACAAATCGAGCACACACAGAAGCAGATAGACCTAGCCGGCTCTTGGCCTGGCTCTGCAGGAGGGAACACCCTAGACATCCTATTACTTCAATACAAGATGGGCAGGGCAAAGTACACCAGACCCATCAAGGCATAAACGATATTTTTAAGGATTATTACAAACACTTATACTCTCATGAGATGGAAGTATCTGAAGACTACATTGCAGAAACCTTAGAAGAGATTGGGTTACCCAGGCTCTCATTAGAACAAGCAGAAACCTTAGAGGCAGACATTACCTTAGATGACATCGCTGAAGCAATTAAGTCACAAGCCACGTGCAAGGCCCCTGGAAGCGATGGATTACCCTCAGAATTTTATAAAACCTATAGCTCCTC
Source organism: Ambystoma mexicanum (assembly GCF_040938575.1). Taxonomy (NCBI): domain Eukaryota; kingdom Metazoa; phylum Chordata; class Amphibia; order Caudata; family Ambystomatidae; genus Ambystoma; species Ambystoma mexicanum. Next base: position 891,801,397 of record NC_090931.1, read on the forward strand.
CTTGGTACCACTCTTACAAGAGGTTTTTCAAGAAATATTTGAACGGGGTGCCTTGCCTGACAGGATGAGGGAAACTTTAGTGATACCAATACTCAAACCAAATAAGCCGGCTGAGTGCTGTGATTCATATCGCCCGTTAGCCATGCTTAACTATGATGTTAAACTATTAACCACAATCTTAGCTCAGAGGCTTTCCAGGCTAATAGGGGATATTGTACACCCGGAACAAAATGGGTTCGTCCCAGGTCGGAATACGACCATAAACTTGCGCAGGTTACAACACATCATTAGGCAAACGGACACGACCACTGCACCCTATGCCGTATTATCGCTGGATGCCATTAAGGCGTTTGATTCAATATTCTGGGAGTGGCTGCTGGCCGTCATGGGGGAATTTGGATTTGGCCCGAAGTTTATTAGATGGATCCGTATCCTCTATACTGACCAGAGAGCTCGGGTGAAAACTGGGCGACATATGTCAGAGGTGTGGGAGATATGCAGGGGGACCCGACAGGGCTGCCCGTTGTCCCCGATGCTATACATATTGGGACTAGAACCCATAGCTATCTATTTTCGGAGACAATTTTTTGATGCTGGAATAAGGCTGGGAGACACAGACCATACCATCTCACTTGATGCGGATGATGTCCTCCTGTATGTTAGAGACCCTCACCTCAATGTCTGGAAGTTCTCGATAATTTTTCTAAAGTATCAGGCATACAATTTAGCAAGGCCAAGTCCAGCTTATTCCCTTTGGCGGGCCTTAGAGGTAAAGACCCGGAAGCGCTCCCAACGCTAGGGATAAAGTGGCAGACTGCTACGTTCTGCTATTTGGGTATCCAGATCATGCACACCCCCCAATGAATGCACGAACACAAAACAAGTGCAGTAATCCCCACATTGCGCAGATCGATGGCCTTCTGGGCGAAGCTCCCATTGTCAACCATGGGGAGAATATCGATAACCAAAATGATTGTTCTCCCTAGGCTTTTATATAAGTTTCAAAATGTACAATATTATATTACGAGTCCATTTTTCCGCCTGCTGGAGGCAATGATCCACGAATTCATCTGGGGACAGGGCAGACACAAAATAGCACACTCTACATTGGTTTTACAATACTCCCAGGGCAGAAATCAGCTCCCGCACTTTGAAAAATACTATTTAGCAGCCCAGCTCAGCTTTGTTTCTAAATGGCTAGCAGACGAGACCACTTCCGAGACGCCCCTGTTACGATCCCAGATCTCCCCGCTACAACTGAAAGAACTAATTTGGGCGCCAAACCACCTATTGAAAAATGCACCCTTCATAGTCACCCTGGGGAGACAAATCTGGCAAAGGACGAAATCACTACGACATCTGAAGCACTGATGGGATACCCGCTAGCCAATACTTATGGTACCGTAAGATACGGGAGATAGCGAGACACAAGTGGGACACCTGGCCAGAAGTACCTGAGTCGGACTCATTCACAACGCTACTATATAACTTGAGCGTGGGGCAGAAGCTGGTCTCCTGCATATATGGACACCTCAATGATAACCTCAATCCAAAAGGAACAGATTTGAAATTCAAATGGGAAAAAGACATTGGCCGGGAACTGTCAGATGGAGAATGGTGCAGAGCGCTAACATTTCCTAAGTCTGTGTCCAGGAACCACATATTTCGCTTTATACAACTAAATTTACTGCACCGAACTTACCTCACCCCTTACAGACTAACGATATTTGGCAAAAGCACGAGCCCCAATTGCCCATGGTGCAACGCAGATAAAGCGGATCTCATACATATGTTTTGGGAATGCAACATAGTGCAATCTTTGTGGGCTAAGGTCAAATGGACATACGAAGAGACAGGCTCCTGCAACCATAGATGGACTCCCGAAGAATGCCTTTTAGGAACATATTCCAGACCGACCAAGCTCAAACATCAGGTCAAATTAATGGACTTACTGTGCACGGTGGCAAAGAGACGCATAGCTATGTCATGGAAAAAACCAACGGGTCCTAGGCATGTCGCCTGGAGTAATGAGGTTGTTAGATGGATTAATGCAGAGACACGGGGCGTGGGAAGACAGTGTTACCCGATCCACTGATGAACAGAGCGCCACACTGGAAGCATGGAAGGAGATAATCAGGACTATACTCTACCCCTCAGACGACAAGCCCCCATGAGCAACATGAGTAGAATCCAGCAGAACTACAGGAACATGAAGACATGGAGAGGTGCAGCTAAAACACCTATTGTAACTGCCAAATTTAAGCCACTTCCCCCCCTTCCCCACGTCGCCCCGCGCTGGGGTTCCTGATATCGGACATTGATGATCAGATACGGAGACAGTTAATGTTACTATGTTGATGTTTGAGTTGGCACTTTCTTTTTCTTCTCCCTTTTCTCTATTCTCCACCCCCCCCCCCCTTTGTTTTTGTTTTTTCTTTCTTTCTTCTCTGCCCCCTTTCCCCCTCTTTCTGTCTTCCTTTCTTCTTTCCACCTCCACTCTTACCCTCTGATCATAACATTGATGACTTTACACTAGATAATTGAGCCAGGAGTATGGCTTTGTTGTGTTAAGTTAAATGCAAATAAACAAACTTTAAAATAAATAAACCTGCCGAATTTCGAACTGTATTACTTGGCTGGACAGCTGTTGTATGTGGCTAGGTGGTTGTCCGCAGAGGACTCGGCAGAAGCCAGGCTTTTACAAGGTGATTCAGCTCCATACTTTCTAAGAAAGACAGTGTGACTGCGTAAAACCAAAATGGCGGGAATGGGGAGACTGCTGGTGCTGGGTTGGGAAGTCTGGCGCAGAGCATGGAGAACTGTGGGCGACCCAGATCCGCTTTCTCAGCAGGTCCCGCCGATGGCGTTATGCGGGGACGACTCCCAACTGTTCAAAGGGGTCCGCAGATACTGGGAACCGGTGGGCCTAGCTACCCTCGGAGATATATGGCAGGAAGGGGAGACATTGGAATTTCAGAGGCTGCAGGAGGAGACCGGGGTGCATAGAGGCCAATATATTACTTATGCCAGGCTTATGAAACGGGTGAGGGAGAGGTGGCCTGAGACGGTGTTAACGGGAGAACCTGACGCCACCCTAGAAATGATGTATGATGTCTCGGAGGGTGGGCACGAAATATCCAGGATATATGAGCTCCTGAGGGCGAAGGCGGGGAAGGAACTGCTCCAACTGAGGAATGACTGGGAGGAGGAGGTGGGAGAACCCATGACAGAGAGACAGTGGGATAGAGCACAAAGGTACCACAAAAAGGTGTCCCGGAATGCGAGACTCCAGCAGATCCAATTGTATGTCACCCACAGAGCCTATTTGACCCCTATGAAGAATAGCCAGGTTTGGGGGCTCGGCTATACAGAAATGCCCCAGGTGTGGTGAGAAGGAGGCAGGGCTGCTACATATGTTCTGGGCTTGCCCTGAGGTGCAGAGGTTCTGGGAAGAAATAAGGATGAGAATGGCCAGCAGGGGAGTGGTGCTTAACGTGAGGACCGCTTGGGCATGCATGCTTGGGAGTTTCCCCAGGCCACGTAATTCAAAGCATATCAGTAAGATGAAGGACCTGGCCTACATCTTGGCCAAGCGTAGAATTGCAATGTGTTGCAAAGCGGCCCAGAGCGCAGACATGGTGGGCGGACCTCTTGAGATGGGCAGAAGCAGAAACTGTGGTATGGTTTGAAGCTGTTACCAGGGGGGGAGAGGAGGAAGTGGCTCCCCTGTTAGCCTGGCGGCAACTGGTGACCTCAATGACAAATCCACACCAGGCCAATCACGAAACGGAAGACTCTGATGAGTCGACAAGCACTGAGCTTCCTACAAATGCTCACGCAGAGGGCACGGATGAGACGACTCGAGTTTGTGGGCAGGGAGGGGGGAGGACAGAGAAAAATATTATATAATATGATGTGTCGATATTGATTATGAACGTCCAAAAAAGGTTGTAATGTTTGGTGTGTTGTTTGTTTAAAAAATAATAAAAATTGTTAAAAAAAAAAAAAAGGAAGACTTTGGACAGTTTATGGAGAACCACAACTCCGTCAGCAGATGTACGGTCTTCGATGTGTGTTCTCCCGCCATGGTGCCTGACCGGGAATGCCCCAGCCAGTCATCCAGGTAGGGGTATACGTGGATGCCCTGTAGACGCAGATGTGCCGCCATCGGGGCCAGGCACTTCGTAAACACCCTCGGGCAGTGATCGAAGTGTACAAAAAGAAGAAGTGGAACTATGTTCCCTACCGGTCTGCACCCACTCCCCACAAACCCCATCACCACGTCCCCTCCCACACACAATACACACTAACAAGCACATGCACCTGCTGTTTAATTGAACGTTCAGTGCAGTGCATTGAAAGTGCAAGTTTCAACTTGTTCCTACACTTCTATTTTAAAACGAAACCGTTCCGGAACGGTTTCTTTTTAAAATAAAAGCATAGGAGCTGTAAAATGTATTTTAAAAAAGTAGAGGAGCACTGCTCCCGTCCGCTCCCGCTCACTTCGACCACTGCCCTAGGGACGATTTCAGGCCGAAAGGCAGAGCCCTGAACTGGTAATGCTGACCTTGAACTACAAACCGTAGGAATCTGCTGTGTTTCTTGTGAATGAGGATTGGAAGTATGCATCCTCCCGATACAACAACTTCAGAAAATCCCCTTGCCCCAACTGGCCGAGCACGTGTTGCAACGTGACCATCCGGAAATTCTGGGACTTCAAGTACTTGAGACAACGAAGATCTAGGATCGGCCTCTACCATCCTGTTCTCTTTCGATCCAGAAAGTATCTAGGATACGGGTTATATTGCCCCTTTCTGTAGAAGCTGTGGTCTGTGTTGCTGTCGCTGAATCAGGGGTATACGAGGACACCTGCGTTGGAACTCCAAGGTGTGCCCCTGTTCGAGAGTGTCCAGCACCCATCTATCCATGGTGATCTTTTCCCACGTGCCGACAAAATTCGCCACCCGGCCTCCCACCAGGGTGCCTAGGTGGGGGCCAAGGCCATGGCCGGTGCAGGCCTGCCTGTGGGTTGGAGACCTGCCCTGTGGCCGGCCCCACCGCTGTCCTCCGCTTCCTTGAGAGCATGGAGGCTTTCGGTACGGCGTGTTATATTCCTTAGAGGATCTTCCTGGTTTACCTCTGGAAGAACAAAAGGACGACGGCTGTCGCTGCTGCAAAGTTCCTGGTTGCCACGGGACAAGATGACTACGGCGTTAGATGTCTTGATTGTAAAGACTGCCGTGTAAATTATTCTCTTGTCCATTGCATCCAGCTTCTTCCCCTCCTGGTCCGGAGGCACCATGTCTCCCGACAACTGGTTCGCTGAGTGACTCCTAGCTATCGCCGAGACCACTGAGTTGGGCAAGGGCTGAGACCTTAAGCGCCTGGAGGCTGAATCCAGGACCCCGGACTTCTTCTCCAGCCTGTCCCACTTGGTCAGGGCCGTACTCAGGTTTTTCCATCAGCGCCTGGCCCTCCTCCTAGATGTCGTCCTGGAAAGGAACAGACATGATCGTCTGTCTTCTCAACTTGCACCATTGGTATAGGAAGCCTTCTTTTTTGGTCTCCTCGGGGGTTAACCAAAACAGCTTGGAGGCCCTCGATATGACGGAATGAAAGGATCGAACTTTGTCGGGTGAGGAGGCACTATGGGGCTTGTACGCGTGCAGCGTCTCCACGTCGACCGCGATGAAGTCGTTGTCCTCGTCGGTGCACATGGCTGTGTTTGTGCCCGTGTCCGTATGCGTATGTGGGTCCAGGGCTCTGGGTGGGGTCTTTTTTCGCTACGAGGTGGTGGTGGAGTCGGAGTCAGATGATGGCTATGACCAGCTCTCCCTTTGGCCTTCTTTTTTCATGGGGGCGCGCCTGGCCTCGGGGCCTCCTGCGTATCCCGTGAAGGCGTAGGTACTGGAGGCATACTCTGCTGGAATTCGGTTACCAGTGTGTGCAGCGTCGTTAGAATATCCAGCAACACATCCCTGTCTAGGGTTGAACGGAGCCAGCGGAATCGCGTCTGGGCTGGCGCGCCTCCTCTTGCGGGCAGGTGTACCCTTGTGATCCGTGTAGCAATCGTTCTGCAGATCATTGTCCTCATCGGTACTAGAGTAGACCTGCTCCGATCTGTCTGGGACAGCTGTAAGGGAGGCATGGTATCACAAGTATGACACTGACACAAAGGATACAATTTGTAAAACCTTTATTAACTTTGTGGGGTTTGGAAAATTCTAAGTTGCCCTATCACTAGGATGGGAGTCATCTCGACCAACAAATAATAAAGAAAACAGTCTTAGTCGTGTCTGTCAAATCAAAATGGCCTATGCTAACAAAACCTAATCCCTGCCCTATCTCTTGTACAAAAAATGTGTGTAAAGGAGGTATGTAATTAAAAGGAAAATCATGATCAACAAAGAATAAATGTCGCTGAATTAGTTCTCCTACCCACGTTTAGACGGCATGCAATAATGCAGTCTCTATAGGCAGGATGACACACTCTGGGTTGGACTTTAACACTGAAACCGTTTGGAACGTGGATCGAGGGCCGCCTGGCCTTCCACGTTAAAGGCTTGGTTCCAGTCTTCCCCAAATAACGAAACAATAAGTTCACACTGGCCCCACTCTGTCTGGTGTGAGAAACCTGAAGGTGTCTCCCTAGCTAGTCCCCTGGAATCTGTCATGCAGGTGGCCAGGACAGGCCATCGCTATTGGATCCAGTTCCTCGAGGTGGACCAGTGAGGCAGGATCACCTGGCTGGGGGGGTCCTTGGGGAGTGGGACACCGATAGGCGAGACGCAGTATCCCCCTTCTTTCAACACCTTTTCTCCATACTACCACCTAGGATATTCCAAAACACTGCCTGCCCTTTTCCGACACAAACACTTTCACACAACACAGAAGACAACAGACTAACACCAGAGCTGTTTACCTGACATGTCCCAATACAAGGGCCAGGCAAAGTCAGGCAATTGACCAGAATCACACATACCTGACGGCCCTTTCCCTTCCCCACAGGGATAAAAGGTGGAGCACAAGACGAGCAAGGCAGACCACACAACGTGAGAGCTAATTCAGCACAGCAGTTCAAGAATAGGTGAAAGACTGCGATGTCATGACCCTTGCCCCTCCTGCCCCTCACTGGCAAGTCAGCCTTCCAGTTAGGGCCAAGTCAAAGGTCTTAAAACCTCATCCAAGACTCTCTTGGAGTCAGTCCTGGCGCCTTTGGCGCCAGGCTCATAACCATCATGAAGACCAACATTTGAATGGGACTATTTACTTGGGACTATTTAACTTGGGGGGAGGGCGGGGTTCAGCCAACATGGAGGCACACACATAGCTCAATTACAAGGAACTGAGCTATGCGGTCTAGTCCTTTGGGTGTGGCAGGCCTGGGACTACTTTAGCTGGACTACTTTGGGTGTAGCAGGCCTGGGACTATTTTACCTGGACTACTTTACCTGAGACTATTTAAACCACACCCAAACAGCAGAACATGCTTTGCGTTATTCTGCTGTGGGCAGTGTAACGCTCACCGTGTCCAGTTCTTTGATGCCAGCTTCCCTGAAACCAAGGACCTGCAGAGGGAGAAAGAACACTACGAAACTCACCTGGAACAGTATCCTGTCTTCAATCCATCGCTGACTTCAGTTCCACTCACTTGAAGGTACAAACTCCATCATCCGGCACCGCATGCATCCTGGAATACCAAAACCTGGAAAGAGGAGAAAGAAAGACAGCATTAGTAAGAGTTTACTCACGTTTCCTCATGAATGAAAAAAGCCACACAATTCTTACCTGGGTAGTCATCTCCTGGTCAGTATCATTGCTCGCACATTACGGCGCTCTGCGAGGAACATCGCAACCTGCAAGGAGAGAAAAGACACAGGTTAGAAATATATAAAAGGCGAAACAGCGCCGTGCATTGCGCATTACTCACCGGACAGCATCGCGCACACCGCGCTTTCGCCTACCGGCCCATGCTCATCTTCAAACTGCATGACAACACTAAAATACCTTTCCATACCTAAAAGGAAAGAAGCAAGACATTATTATTCGAACTAAGAGGAACATAAGAACTGCATATAAAGACTGTAAAGCAGCAAACCTACGTAGTCGCAGCAAGCCTGGATTCCCACAGGGGGGCTTGCACCAGTGAAGTAACTTGGTTGCTGCCACGAGGAGCAGGACGGAGAATCCACCTTTTACAACATTAAGGTGAGGAGAAGGCCCAAGGGGGAGGAAGGGGTAGAGGCCAAGGGAGGTGGGAAAACATAAAGCCAATCTGGTATTGAATCCAGCTCTCCTATATTGCTGACCCATCTTTAACCAGAGGCCTTACCAAGGGACCGGGAGAGGGTTCCAGAGTGCAAATCATCCAACCAGGGCTGGGTGGCGTCCCCGTGGATACCAGGTGAGCGTAACAGGCGAATGCCGAGAGGGTGACAAGGAGAGAAGTGACCTTGCCCTTTCCAATCAAGGCCCGTAAAACCTCTGCAGATGGAAACATAAGACCACGAACAGTAGCCAGCGGGTGTTGCAGCAGATGTCTAGGGTATGCAAGACCCTCCTCCACTGATAACCAGCCGGGGAAGGACGCTGGTCTCGTGGCACCCACCTTGACTCCAAGGATAAAGAAAGGCAAGCAGTTCATCACAGTCGAGGGGAGAATCAATAAGAAACCGGAATGTGTTGAATGAATAGTAGCCAACGGCTAATTTGAACTTTGAAAGGCTTAAGGATACGATTGAGGAAAGAGGTGGAAAAGCAGCGACAGAGGAGGCCGGCACCACATAGGTGCTCAAGCAGAAAACTCTGGGCAATTACCCGATGGTAGAAACTACCAGAACCAGAAGCCCTTGGGAAGAGACGAAAAGAGGTCAAAGTGGTTATATAGGGTTCTTGTTAAATCCTCTGTACTGTTGAAAGTTATTGACCTACAGTTGATTGTGAAGCTAAGGGAAACTAATCCTGCTTGGTGAAATGAGCGCATGAACAGTGTGTTGTAAAAATTGGCGAGAGTGAACCCGGCAGAGGGAAGCCGACAATCAGGGACGAAGCCGAAAGTACTGCTTAAAAAGACATTAAGACACGTGAAAGTACGAGGTATTGGAAGACCAAGGGAAGTGAATTGTCCCCCTTGTTAAGTGGGTCAGAGCCCGGTCGAGGGAGATCCAGCGGTGAAAAGTCATCACCCAAAGTTCATTGAGAAAGGAACTGTTCAATTGATTGGTTGAATACGATACGTGAGGGGTCGGCGCCCGGAAGAGGAGGACCCAGGGGTGAAGCTATTACCCAACGTGAACTGTGTAAAATAACTTTTTGTTTGTTTGTTTTGGAATACATCAGGTAATCGAGGGCAAGAGACTTTACCATCGAAGAACCGAATAGCTGCAATGGAACTGTCAGCTTGTGCTGAGAAAGCTCGAGAGTGTGCTGTGCTCCAAGGTTCCACCTTGTCCCATGCTGAAAACATTTTTAAGGGAGACCCCTGGCAATCACATCCTGACTTATGATTTGAGAACACTTCTTTCTTTATTGAAACTATCCCATACTCTTTTCTGTAATTAGTTGTAAGGACTTCGCAATATTATTATTATTTTTTTAGTATAGGCCCTTTTATTTGACACAACGCCACTAGGACTGCCTTATTTTTCATTTGATGGTCGATGCTTGCTCCCATGTTGGATTGGTTCCATGTCATTTCATCGCAGGATGTTTTTCGCAGGGTTTTTTACCGCAAATTATTTATCGAAAAACACTTACCGGGGCTCCCTTACCCAAGCTTTCTACTCTTCGGGCCTCCCTCAGTCGGGCTCAGACCACTTTTCTGATGTCGAAAGACTTTCTAATGTATGGGCTTCCTTTACAGACCATCGCAGGACCACTTCGACTCAGAATTCAATGTTCATCTTTCCCTCTCCCCTTCTCTCTGGGTTGACTTTGTTCACTTTCGCTTTTACAGTTCAATCACTTTCATCACCTCAAACAATGCACCTGTCACAGAGACTTTCCAGTGAGCTACTCCTTTTCGCCAAACCACTCTGTTACTCAGTATCGCCGATTCCACAGCTGTCTTTATCTTAAAGTTCATTCACAGGTCTGCTTTTCCCTGTGTCTCATCCACACGCGTGCAGCCTTCACTTGCGATATATTGTTGCAAACCTCAACCTTTCTTAGCACACACCGGTCTCCCCGGTAACGCTTGCCAATTCACTGGCTGTGTGTGGTTCTTTCTTGCTTTTTCGATTTCCAATTCACGAGTCAAGGTTAGTACCACAGGCTTGGCTTCGCCTCCCCAACTCTGCCGTTCACCCGGGAGGGTTGCTGGCGTTTCTGAAAAACAATGCAGTCTTCGATATTGGGATCTGGCCTTCTCCACATGTCTTTTGCAGCTTTGTGGAGGCAAAGCCCTCCTGCAGGGAACTCTTGGGGTTTTCGACCCGCTGCTCTCGTCTCTTGGTCCGTCGCTCTGCTCCAGTATATTTGCCTTTGCCCGGGAAGTTCTGCTGGTTCTCATGTTCCACTTTGCTCAGAGTGTGTCTCTAGGTTCTGCCATTTTTCCCTGTGAGGAGAGCTAATTGGAATCAGGGGTATGCACTTGAAGTCAAGTGCCTGACTTTGCCTGACCTGATTAACGGGACATGTCCAGTATGATGCATAAGAGTACGTTTGTTACTCTCAGTCACCCTCTTCCTCGGCCTAGTGATTGTGCAGAAAGGGGGCGGAGGGGTTGGGACATCGGAGCCTAAAAAATATGAGGGGTTGGATGTACAAAAAAGGATGCAATACCACGTCTCACCTTCGGCTACCACACCCCCACTATCCAAAGACCCCTCGCTGAGGTGATCCTCCAGCACTGGTCCACCCCCAGAAACTGCATCCAAAAGCCAGGACCGTGTCCTGGCCACCTGGGTGACAAGTCCCTGAAGACTAGCGGGTGAGACACCTTTTGGTTTCTCACACAGCCCCCTGATCCACAAACCGGGGAAGCTCCACCCAAGGGACCGCCTCTCTCTCCTTCTCTGGAGGCTGCTGGGTCCATGCGGTTGCCGGGGCCATCCCCAACCCCTGGGTGGCTGTCGCCTTCGTCAGTGCTTCCGCAGCTGTATCTCGCCTCAGGGTCAAGGACACCTGTGGAGTGGCTGCCACCTCCTTCGCTCACCTACTCTCCTTCAGTGCTATCGCAGCGGTCGCCGTTGACTTTGACCACTATGAGCTCATCGCTGCTTTTGTCGACGGTGTTGTCGTCGACTCAGTTGACCTGGCATGCTCTGAGGTCTTTGCCAGCTTCAAGGAGTCCTCCCAGGACATGTCCCTTGCCGGCGTATCCGCAGACACACAGTTTTGCCTGGTTTGGGGAGCTTCTCTTTGAAGAGGACCCTTTCAAGGTTAGGCTCACCGCAGCGGTTGCTTGTGATGGTGATCGACTGCTGCAGGACTCTGTCCTGCAACATCATCGCAGAGCTTGGCCTTCTCTTGGAACCCTGCAAGCAGGGCATCCTCAAAGGATCTCAATCTCTTCTCATAGGCTGTTTGATCTTCGGACTGGCCGGTCCTAGATGAGGCTTGACCCTGTGCTGCGGCTGAGTCAGTGGCCTTGTTCGAGACTTGAGCCATGCCGACAGTCTGCTGTAGCAGTCTTTTTTGGTTTTCTTCAAGAAACCACAGCACACCTTGCATCCCTCCTCATTGTGGTCCGGATGCAGGCAATACAAGCATTTGTGATGCCGATCTTCCACAAATACGTTCCTTAATCCACCCTTCGTACAGAGTACGAAGAGGCTTCGGCTTTCCTTTTTCTCCTCACTCATGGTTCAAAAGGCACGAAGTAGGCCCAAGGCAGGGCCTTCTCGAAACTTCGATGATGATCCGACGGTGGATGAAGACCTTCGCTGGTAGCGTATCCCTGCTGCCAGCCTCTGTCCTTCGTTGAAGATATTTAAGCAGAAATCGGTCAAAATTGTAACTATTTTGGATAAAAATCTGAAAAAACACGAAAATGGCTTCGAGAGCAACTTGAGGACACCCAACACTGAAGCATGCAGTAAAAAAATCGGAAGATGGCCCCAGGGTTGGAGCTTAGAGAGAGGACTGTCATTGGATGGGGGCAGTATGACCCGGAGGACGGTGATTGGTTTAGACGAGAAATACAGTTTTAAACTAAAAGTGAAACTGTTTTTTTCTTTTACTGAGGATTCCCAGCCTGACAACGGGGAATATTCATGAGCATGTGAATCCATGCCAGACCCCATGCTGGAGAAGTTAGCGGTCTAGGCAGTGAGCATAACTGAGACATTCTTTATTGGCAAGGTTGTTGAGGATCAGCAGAGGGCTTTTTTGGGATTATGAATGGAAAGAAGGGAAGATACCAGCTTTTAAAGAGATGTTGAAAAGTGGCGAGAGATACAGTTAAAAGGTGCAACGTCTTTCATAGTGTATGGTTGGAAGGAGTATATGCAAGTACAGGATGTATTGGTTGCACAAAGGATGGGAGACAGCTTAGAAGAAGTAGACAGAAGAACAACTTACTTACCTCTAGGTAATGTTCTTTTTGATGAATGTTCCTCATCTATGATATCCCTATCCCAACACAACTGTTCACCGGAAAGGTTTCTGCTTCCAGGGGGCGCACCATGATTCTGTCTGACGCCTCTATGTGCCCCATGCCGGACATGACATTGGGGTCAGTATATATGGGATACATTACTCACCGTAATTCACATGCTGTGCATAGGCCGACATCTAGTGGAAGCTGCGGAGTATTACAGTTTGTTTTTCGAAACTCGAAAATGGGCGTCGACACAGGCGTGCCAGTAATACTATCCCTAGTGTGACGTCCACTGTACCCAAGATCCCTCACGCGTCTAGGATCCTCAGATTGTATTTTTTCTGACATGAGGAAGCATGAGGAGTAGCGTGAGTACAGATAATCCAAGCAGATAGACAGAAAGGTAAGACTACAAGCAATCATGCGCCTTCTCTCGGAGGGGAGGAAGGGTGGGTCGCATGTGAATCTAAGCAGATACAAGCATCAGAAATACGATTACGGTGAGTAATGTATCCCTTCTGAGGCTTGTGGAATCTGCTTAGATCACATGCTGTGCATAGATTAGCGAGCAGTACCAGAAGAAGGAGGTGGGATGTGAGAAGGGTCATGAGCAAACAGGTGTCTTAGAACCGCTTGTCCCACTTGTGTATCTGTCTTGGAATGAGTGTCAATGCAGTAATGCTGAGTAAAAGTGTGAATAGAGCTCCAAGTAGCTGCTTTGCAAATGGTGTCGAGGGGAACATTTGCAATGAAAGCCAGAGTGGCCCCAATGCCTCTAGTATAATGGACCCTTGGCGTAAAAGGCAGAGTTTTTTCAGAAAGAGAGTAACACAGCTGTATACAGTTGATAATCCACTTCGAGATCGCGCCTTTAGAGACGCGATCCCCTTCTCTGCCTGTAGCTACGGAGACAAACAGTTGATCTGTTTTCCTTAGCGGTCTGGTTTTATTTACATAGTAGAGGACCGCCCTACGCACATCAAGGGTGTGTAGTTTCACCTCAGCTGAGCTTTGCGGGTTCTGGAAGAAAGCCGGAAGCTCGATGGACTGGTTTACATGGAACTTAGATATAAATTTAGGTGAGAACCTAGGGTGTGTGCGTAAACCCAGTTTGTCTTTGTGGATAGTAAAGAAAGGATCCTGCACTGACAGAGCCTGAATTTCACTGACCCTTCTTATAGAGGTAATGGCTACTAAGAAGGCCGTTTTATAAGTCAGGTGTTTGAGACTACTTTTATGCATGGGTTCGAAAGGGGGGCCCATGAGCTTAGCTAGCACCACATTGAGGTCCCATCCTGGCGGTGGGTTCGAAATAGGAGGGTGAAGTCTCTTTACTCCTTCCATGAAGGCTTTAACTACTGGTACTTTCCACCACGATACTTTGTTATGGGATGTGGTGTAAGCCGAGAGGGCTGCCAGGTGCACTTTCAGAGAGTTAAAAACCAAACCTGCGTCCAGCAGGTGGAGCATGTATGTTACAACGTTGGAAGGAGTGCAATCAACTGGGTTGATTTGTTTATTCTGGCACCAAATAACAAATCTCTTCCACTTGTCAAAGTAACAGTGCCTTGTGTTTGGTTTCCTGGATTCTTTTAGGATGTCCATACACCTCTGTGGTAAATTGAGATGGCCAAACTCTATGACCTCAGGAGCCATGCTGCCAGGTTCATTGAGTTGGGTTCCTGGTGCACTGTTTGACCTTGTTGCTGGGACAGTAGGTTGTACCAGGCTGGGAGTTTGATGGGCTCGCACACCGCCATCCTGCGTAGGTGTGGAAACCATGGTTGTCTCGCCCACATGGGAGCAACTAGGATGAGCGTCATCGATTCCTTGTTCATCTTGTACACCACCTTCCTGATGAGAGGAGTTGGTGGAAAAGCGTACGCAAACATCCCTGACCAGTTCATCCACAGGGCGTTCCCTTGGGAGTCTGGCTGGGGGAACCTGGATGCAAATCCTGGGCATTGTTTGTTTTCGCTTGTGGCGAATAGGTCTATAGTGGGGAAACCCCACTGAGAGAAGAGATCTTCTACGATATCTCTGTGAAGGACCCATTCGTGTTCTTCTGGGAGGGAGTCTCTGCTTAGGGCATCCGCTAGGGAATTGAGCTCCCCTGGAACATGTTGTGATGACAGGAAGATGTTCCGTCTGAGTGCCCATATCCAGATTTTCTGGACAAGCTTGGACAGATTTGGCGAACGAGCCCCTCCTTGTTTGTTCAGATAGAACATGGCTGTTGTGCTGTCCGTCCGGATCTGCACCAACAAGTTTAGCAGATGGGGCTCGAACGCCCGAAGCGCTCGGAATACTGCCAGAAGCTCTAGCAGGTTGATGTGGTTCTTGGCTACTGAGTGAGACCAGAGACCCTGAGCTGTGTGGTGGAGATGGTGAGCTCCCCACCCAGTCAGGCATGCATCTGTAGTCACCACTGCCTGTACTTCTGGATCGTAAAAGGGTTTTCCCCTTGCGAGATTCTCTCTTGTCCACCAGTGTAAGCTCTGTACGAGTGTTGGCGAAATGACCACTAGATCGTCCCACTGACCACTTGCCTGAGACCACTGTTTCGCCAACCATTCCTGCATGGGACGCATGCGCAGACGCGCGTGGGGGACCAGGTAAATGCATGACGCCATCATGCCCAGTAACCGCATTGCTTTGCGTACCGTTATTTGTTGACCTGACTGATAATGTGGAATTTGCAGTAGTATATTCCGAATTCTCTCTTCCGAAGGGAAGGTCAACCCTTTCTGAGTATCTAGGATTGCTCCTAGGAACTGTTTTGAGGTGCTTGGCACCAGACTTGACTTCTTCTCGTTGATAGAGAAGCCTAATTCGTGGAGGAGGTCGATAGTCCTCTGAATGTTTGACCTGCAAATTCCTGGGGTTTCCCCCGTTATGAGCCAGTCGTCCAGATAAGGGTACACTGGGATTGCCTCCCTGCGTAGGTGTGCAGCTGCCACCGCCAGTACCTTGGTGAATACCCTTGGTGCTGAAGCTATCCCGAAGGGCAGTACCTTGAATTGGTAGTGGCGACTGTCCACCTTGAAGCGCAAGTATTTTCTGTGCGCTGGGAGCATGGAAATATGAAAATAAGCATCTTTCATATCCAAGGTTGCCATGTAATCCCCCTTTTTTAGGAGGGGGATTACCTCGTGTAGCGTGGTCATACGGAATTTTTGGGGCTTGACATACTTGTTGGCAGGCCGTAAATCCAATACTGGGCGCATTGTCAAATCTTTCTTTGGCACAAGGAAGTAAGTTGAATAGATACCCTTGTTTACCTGGTGTCCTGGGACGAGTTCTATCGCGTCCTTTTCTAGCAGAATGGCGATCTCCTCGAGAAGGATCTTCTGATGTTCTAAGGAGTGTATTCTTTGTCGTGGAGGGTGGTTCCGGGGACGCTGCAGTAATTCTATACAATATCCTGTTTACACTGTTGACAGCACCCATCTGTCTGAGGTGATCCCTTCCCAAGCCTGGGTGAAGTTGGAAATGCGTCCCCCTAGTGGGGTTGCGTGAGAAGGGACCCTGAACTGAGCGTCACTGCTTTGGTGGAGGCGTGCCACCTCCCTTGTTGGGGCTGCCTCTGCCTCTTCCACGACCTCTCTTGTTACCCCTGCCGTAACTTTGGGTAGACTTCTGGTTGTTGTTCCATTGTGTACCCTGTCCTTGGGCATAGTTGCCTCTTTGTGAATTTTGGCCGCGTGGGCGACGAAAATTACTGTTCCCCCTCTGGTTAGGGGGTTTGTTGGTAAGCTGGCCAAGGGATTTGAGAGTCTCGTATTCGTCCTTGGCATTCTTAAGTGCGTCTTCGACCGCTTTCCCAAACAATAGATCGGGTTCCACCGGCTTGTCTATTAATGAAGCCTGGGTTTCTGTTTTGAACCCCGACTGCCGTAACCACGCATGTCTCTTGATAACAGTACCTTCTGCTATCAATCTTCCTGCGTTGTCCGCGGCGTCGAAAGTTGCTTTTAATATGCAACCAGTCATGGCTCTCCCTTCTGCCGAGATCCGAGCCAACTGGCCCTTTAACGGTTCAGGAGCAGAGGCTATGAGCGCCGCAACCTCTTCCCATTGATGGCAGTTGTAACTTGCCAACAGGGTGGTGGAGTTTGCAATCCTTGCTTGGTAGGCGGACGTTGAGGCTACCTTCCTGCCAAACCCGTACAGTTTTTTGCTCTCCTTGTCGGGAGGAGCTTCTGACGACGATAAGGGTGTCCCAGCCCTCTTCCGAGTGTTGGTAACCACTAGGGAGTCTGGTTTAAGATGTCCTCTTATATAAAGAGGGTCAGACTGGGCTACCCGAAAAAGTTTTTCGACTCTGGGTTGACGGCTCTGGTGAGGTTAGGATTCACCAGGGATGGATCTATTCTACGTTGGATGGATTTAAGGATAGGGATGGTCTGAGCGACCGGCTTCCTCTCTCCCACCAACTCTTCTGCGAAGTCCCTTTCCTCCTGTACACCGTGGGTGTCGATGTGAAAATGTTCTGCTGCGCGAGCGAGAACTTCATTAAGGAGGGGCTGGTTATCAACTGGCGAGTCGGTAACTGGGGCTTCGCTCTCTACCGGGGAATCTACTCTGTAAATTTCCTGCTCATCTTCTACCTCCTCCAGGTCCTCATCATCCGCATAGTATTCAGTCCCGGTTTGTTCCTCCATAATTCTAAACTCCTGGTCCCCTTCAGGGAAAGGCTGTCCTTGGTATCTGGGGTGTGGAGTAGAGTATGGAGTAGAGTAAGGCTGCACCTCGAAGGGTTCAGGTCTTTCGAACCGGGCCTTTTTACTTAGGGGGATAGGATCAGAGGAGCCTGAGGGTGTGGCCCCTTGAGGGTCATACGAAAGGAAATGTTCTGGTTTTTTTTCATAAAAATCAGCTAAGGAAGACATCCTTGACATGACCCTGTCTATGTCTTCACTGGACCATTCTTTGGAACAGGGTATGACCTTAGTAGGCAACTTAGAGGACTTATCAAGGGTACCCTTGCTGGATGTTGATGTCCCAGTAGATTTGTGTTTGTCTGTCTGCTTAGGGTGGAAGGATGGACTTACAGGAGTGGAAGGCTGTGCTTTCCGCTGTTTCCCCCCCTCCCCGTGCGTGGAAAAATGTTTTCCCTGCCCCTTGGAGGCCCCAGAGACTTTCGACGCCTGGCGTCGAGGGTCTGGAGAGGTATCTGTGTATTTCGAGCATGGGGCCTCGCTGGTGTTAACTGCGGCCTCGGTCTCCTGGAGCGCGGCCTGGGGGTGGAAGTCGTCTTCGTCTTCCGACGATCGAACTTCCGTTAATCTAGGGAGCGAGGCACTCTTGGCAAGAGTGGATGATTGCCTTGCGTCATGAGGCGATCTCGATCGAGAGCGCCCAGAGGACACCGAGTCGGACCGTTCTATCTGTGCCTCTTTCCGAGAAGTCGACGTCGTCGAGGTTCGGTTGGACTTAGTGTGCTTAGTGTGTGTAGGGTGTGTAGCGCTTGCGTCGCCGGGGGTCTTCCCCATAGCCGCCCTGCCGGACAACCTTCCGAGGTCGGGGACCTGCGCTCGGCAGTCTTTCGACACCGTAATGCCCTCGCCGTCCGAAAGTACGGCGTCGCTGCCATCGCTGAAGGCGCCCTCCGCTGCCATGGCCGCCTGCCTGGCGTGGTGGGCCCAACGCTTTGTCGAACGGTCCTTAAGTGTCTTAGGCTTAAACCTACTACACGCTCTGCAGTTTGCTTCGGGGTGGTCCCTCGGCAAGCAGAGATTGCACGTGGCGTGCCTGTCGACCCAAGGGTATTTGCGGTTGCACTTGGGGCAGAATTGGAAAGGGGTACCCTCCATACGCACCTTGAGGCAGCGGGCTGGTAAGTGTAGGAAATATATAAGGTGTACCTATATACCAAGAGTGAAGAGTATGTACCACCCCCCACTCTCCCTACTTGCAGGGCCGAGGCCAGCGGCCTACTAGGCCCGGGCCGAGGCCAGCGGCCTTCCGAGGCCCAGATCCGTCGTGCAGCAGCCGACGGTCGATGTCTTCTCCAGCCGTCGTCGAGTGTCGACGTTGGGGTGGGGAAGGATGTTAATAAATAATTTTAAACTTCAATAATTAGCAAAAGTATGGCTAAGGCCAGGGGACTCCGCAAGATGCTTCCGACCAGTATGGCGGAAAAAAACAATCTGAGGATCCTAGACGCGTGAGGGATCTTGGGTACAGTGGACGTCACACTAGGGATAGTATTACTGGCACGCCTGTGTCGACGCCCATTTTCGAGTTTCGAAAAACAAACTGTAATACTCCGCAGCTTCCACTAGATGTCGGCCTATGCACAGCATGTGATCTAAGCAGATTCCACAAGCCTCAGAAATATATATATATATATAGAGGTGATGCGCCCCGTTACCTCAGTTCCACCCTTTTTTCCCAGCATTCTGAAGCTGAGGGTCTGTAGAACTGATGGAGTACTAGCTTCCCGCAAAGAGGTGCATGTAGATAGGAGGATGAGGAACCTGCGGGAGGAGCATTCATCATAAAGAACATTACAGAGAAGTAATTTGTTCTTCTAATGGATTCTTTCCTCCCACGGATTCCTCATCTATGTTATTGAAATTGCTTTAGGTTAAGCAGCGGGTCCCTAACTATACTTATGCCATTCTAGTGGATTGAATACACAGTAAATTCGACACCTTTCTATTTTAGGATTTTCAACCATTTACGAGTATAAGGACCACCTATTCCTTGATTGGTTCCAAACTGAGGTCGCCTCACCTAGCAGACAGTTGAGCGACTCTTTTAGAGAATTATCTATGTGACAAGACGTGACCTAGGAAGCACATGGGGACTTGCCAAGGTTCCATTAGTATGAGAGAACAGGAAAGACAAAAGGGATCTCCCTGTAGCTTAGTTATCAATATTGGGTATCTTCTCTTTAGAGCCAAAACTATTAGGAAGTATACATTGTTATACAGTTGACTATACAATGGAATTATGCACTGTTCCACTTGGATTACATGATTTTGCACATTTAAATTTAAATATGTGATAAGGAATATGTTATGTATATGAATTGATTGTATACAGATCCCCCAGTAGGGTTAAGATCCCCTGGAGTCGATGTATCTGAGCTATCGATGAACTCTAAACTAGTTACATGTTTGTAACACTATTCTAAATACATATTATTCAAATTTTTATAGACGTGATGTTGAAACTTGCTTCTGATGAAGAGATATGTGATCTCGAAACGCCTTGGGCCTGACGAATAAATACCTATGAAAATCAATGAAGATTGCCTTTGATCATATTTATATAACAAGGAAAATCATTTTTTTAAAAAATATTAATTTGGATGAAATATTCTGTTATGAAAGATCGTTTGGATACAACATATACCCCCCCAAAAAAGTAATAACCTGCTTAAATTACTGAAAGCCATTCTCTAAAATATTTGGCTCGTGTGAGAGCCTAGGATAGTGTGCGGGGGACGGCAGTTCCCTATTAGGGAACTTTAATTTCTTCCGGTCCAGGTTTTGTTTGGTCACAGCCCTGCAAGCAAGAGCACCAGAGTAACCAATAAAAAGCTGGTGATCTTTCCTAGCCTCTCTAGTACGAGAGATGTAGAATTTAAGGGCCCATACTGGGTCCAGTCAATGGAATCGTTCCTACACCTTGGAAGGGTGAGATGGAGGAAAACATCCAGGAAGATGGATCTTCTGAGAGAGATGGTAAATCCGAGACCAGCTTTGGCAGAAAGAAGGGTCACCTTCTCTTTGATAAAAATTATTTTAAAAAATAGCGAGGCAAAACAGACAATGCCTGGAGCTCACTCACTCGTCTCGTGGAAGTGATGGCAACCAGAAAATTCACCTTATGGGTGAACAATCTAATATAACAGCAATGAAGGGGCTCAAACGGAGTGCCAACGAGAAACATTAAAACTAAATTCAAATCCCATGCCAGAACCACAAACTGGTGGAAAATGGTTACAGAAACCTCGCAAGAACTGCAGAACAGTGGCGATTGTGAAAAACAAGGCCTGTTCAGGGAACCTCTTGAATACCTAAATAGCAGTGCAGTAACCCTTTATAGTGCCAATCTGCAGGCACGCCTGGGCCTTAAGATAGCAGAAAATCCAACATAGGGGATGGAGGACAGAATGAAGGATCCAGGTTTCTCTCGCAACCCCAAATCGAAAATGTACACCACCTCCAGGCATAAATGGATTTTGAGTGGGTCTCAGATCTGAAAGGAGCACATAGAGGAAGTCGCCCGACAAGCCCCACTCCTTGTATCTCAGCCTCTCAGCAGCCAAGCATGAAAGTTCAGGCTGCTGAGGTTCGGGTGGAGGACCCGCCCCATTGAATGGCAGAGCAAGTCGACTCTCCTCGGAAGGCACCAGGGAGGGAAGCTGGACATATCCAGCAACTCTGGATACCAAGTTCAATGGGGCCAGTCTAGCACCGTACTTGATGTGAACTCTGAATCTCCCCTTGATCCAGGTGCACTTGATATCCCTCCATATGAGGTATTTCAAGCCAATACTCTAGGTGAAAACACAAGAAGGGGAAAAAAAATCTAAAAAAGTAAACACCTTACAGAATTCACAACTCTATAAGAAGTCAAAAAATCTCCTACAGCAAGTCAAACAAATCGCAATCAAAAAACGAAAATGTCTACATAATCCAACATTGCTGTCGAATACACTAAATACATCCACCATCGATTTGGACAAAGATGAGACTCAAGTGGAGCTGCTTTCGCCAGTGCCTGATCCGCCCTGCATCTCTCTCGAAGGCAAATCAAGGTAGAATTGAATGCACTGTTGTTCCAAATATTACTGTCGGAAATGTCCCTGCTCATCTGAAAAAGCTACGTTTATCTGCATTTGACTCAACTAATGTTGCTCCAAAGGCAATTGTGGGAAATATTTCTACTCATCTGAATGAACAAATCTCATCTGTACCCGATTGTATTGATGCTGAACTGTTAAATCTTTCGACTTATTCTGTCTCCTCTCCACCTGTGACTGCAATTGTCCATCAGAGTTTATATCATACTATACCTACACTTAATGAATTCAAACAGACCTTTTATGTCAATATTGATTTAGATTATCTGAATTTTAAGACCCTTGAGCAAAAACGTGCTGACTTAATGCCAGTGAATTCTTCCATAACGCAAACAATACCAGAAAATAATGAACCTCCACTACATCAAACTTCAATTGTAACTAATCGCATCCAAAACTCAACCAAGACTCTATTTGCATCCACCGCAAACTTATGCTCTGTGGAGGATTTTCCCCCTGACTCTGACGAATTGTCACTATGTTAGATAGACAACTTAAGGACCCATATCCAAATAGGGCGACCATCCGAGCCATCTTCTACTGCATCTCTGGCTTACATCAAATTGGCTCTAGCAACATTGAACCTGATAACTTTGATGTCATTGAACTTTGTACTCATTCCAAGATCATAAAAAATATAATTTGGCGACATAGAAATGAATTAAAGACCAATGGTCTGCTCATCCAAATTCAAAAATATGGGCCGCTGTTAATTGAACACAATGATCCAATACCTCTTTCCCAACCAATTGAGAAACAATTTTGTCATTTGGACTCCTGTAAATAGTCCTGTGCAACCATGCCAAATGTTCCCTCAAACAAGCTTCCTTCCCCGCCTAAACCTCAATCTTATTAGACAATTTTATTCCAACACCATAATTAAAGTAAAATTTACCAGTGATGGTCTTTTATCCAAGGCCTTTCCTACTTTGCTAGGCTTAAAACAAGGATACATTTTTGCTTCTATACTTTTTAACTTTTATATTGACGACAGTGATAAGGCTTTTAACTCTTGTTCGCTAATTTCCACCAAAACTGGGACTTCGTGAAGTTGGATGGTTATTGTACGTGGATGATCTAGTCATTTTAGACAGGATACCGATAGGTTTACAAAGAAAATTGAAGGCTCTGGATGCATATGCCAATATCAATCAATTTGTAATTAACCCAAATAAATCAAACACCTTAGTTTTCCACCACTGATTGCATAAATGAGGGTACAAATGCAACTGGACACTATCAGAAACCATTCTTACTCAATTATCACAATACTAGTATCTAGGGGTGAATCTAAATAATCATATCTCCGATACAAAAGATGAACTTAAAGTAAGAATGCAACTCCTAACAACTCAAGCTAAAGTGATTCAAGTAAAATAGGTTAAATTTAGCTTTAAACCATCAATAATATTCTACGTACAAAAAGTAATAACGATCATAACTTAGAGCTCACACAAAGCGACCTGGAAATACCACGAATTGGGATGTTTTAGAAGGCTTATATTGAAAACAAATGTTATCTTTACCCCCTAGCATACCTATTCCTATTGTTAGATATGAACTTGATGTTACGTCCTTAGCTGCCTTTGTTTCATGGCAATGTGTAGCCGCCTACAGAAAATGTCTTATTACTTCCCTGACTGCCCATTCATTAGTACTTATCTTAAAAACTTCCTTTGACTCTAATCAAAGGTCCCCTACATCTCTGGAAATCAGAATGTATTTCTTTATTGCTTAAAGCAGACATTTCAACTGATCTGTTACTTGAATTTCCAGAGAAAGCCACAAAAAAAACTATGGCTAAGAGATTGGTCATCGACATGGGAATTGTGTAATTAGTATGTCACCTTTCGCCAAGTTAGCACCTTATCTGTCCCATTTTCCTGATACAAATTATGCACTGTGAATCCTTCGCTTAAGGTTAAACTTGTGGCCAACTAAAGCTAAACTCGCATTGTATAAATCTGTTCTCATATCCGATACAGACTGTAGATTTTGCAAGATGGCTGATTGCCAAGAAACTTTCTGCCATCTAATTACAGTATGCCCTGCGTTATCAGATTGAACGAAACGAACATTATACATTCTTAAATCAATATAGAATGCTGACAAACTATGAAATGTGGACTCTCATTTTAAATGCGTCAATAGTCTCTTTGGACATAGCGACAGTCAATTATTTGATTTCTCTTGATCTTGCAAATATACAATGCCATGATTAAAACTATATAAACTTTGTGATGTCAGAATATACATGAAACTGTCTAATGAGGCTATTATGAGTAAATCTGTATACATTTGTCATACATTATATTATACATGAAATGTTAATTCAGTTTACTAGATGATCTGTTTTTAAAATATGATATAATTCTTTTAAATCAATTTTAGTCTTTTAAGATAAGGATTATAAATGAAATACATTTTAAATTCTCACTGTTTTACATGTTAAACTTATCCTATTTAAGCTACACGCACATTGCATTTCTAATTTAAGTTCTGTAGTATATAGTAGCTTAATAGAACAAATCTTGTAAAGAAGGCATTAAATCAAAGCTTTTTAATGTTTGGTAAAGTAGTAACATGCGTCATGAAATAACAGCAAAGTCCGATTGTAAAAATAGGTTATTCAAGATTGCTTAGAAATTAGGTTAGAAACTGAGAATTGTTTTTTATTATGTAAATCAAATATTTTTGTTGAAGAGGTTGAAATATCAACCAAAACAATAAAACAAGGGAAAAAAAAGATAAGAATCATTGTGGATCTGAACAAGCAAAATCTCCTGAGAACCAGTGGAATGCCAGGGAATGCATAAAGGAGGTTGAATGTCCACAGGACCTTCAGCACGTCCCCCAGAGCTCCTGAACAAGGAAATTCCCTGGAGCAGAACCTCTCACACTTGCTGTTGACACTGAAAGCGAAGAGGTCCACCTGAAAAGTTCCCCAACAGAACAACTCCTTCAGAACTTCCTGACAGAGCACCAACTCGTGGGAGGCCAAAGTCTGTCTGCTCAAAGCATCCATTGGGACACTCTCTCGTCCGGTCAGATGAGCCGCTGTTAGAAAGACACTGTTCTCCAGAGCCAAGAGCCACATTGCTTCTCTTCACAGAGGCAAGGAATCCACACTACCTCGTTTGTTGAGGTAATGCATGGCCACTGTGTTGTCCATCAGGATCTGCACAGTCTTGCATTACACCAAGGGGAGGAAAGCGACCAGGGGCAGCATGATCACCCTTAGCTCCAGCAAGTTGATGTGATCCAGATACTCAGCGGGAGACCACAGTTCGCTCACTGCAAGGTCCGACAGGTGAGCACTCTAACCAGTCAGAGATGCATCCGCGACCACCGTCACCTGGGGACAAGGTTGGTGAAACAACAAGCCTTTCAGCATGTTTTCTCACACGGCCCACCACGCAAGATATTGAGCCACCTGATCTGAGACCTGACAGGGGTCCGCCATGTGGCCCTGAAACTGCGACCATTGGAAATAGAGAAGCCACTGAAGTGATTTCATGCGCACCCTTGCCTCCGGGCCCACTAGGATGCAGGAGGTCATGAGGCCATGAGGCCCAGAATGACGCAGGAAGACCAAGGCTTGTCCCTGGGATTGGAGAACATTGGCCATCCGAAAGATGTTCATCACTCGATCCCTGGACAGGAAGACCCTGCCCAGGCAAGTGTCCAAGACTGCTTGACGCAAACACCTTCTTGCCCCATGCGGTGAACCTTACTTTCCCTGACTGGTGGACCTCACAGTACTGCGCTACTGTAAAAAGATGGCAGCCCAAATGCTGGATACCCACACTCTGTACAGCGCTCCACTGCTCTCGAGCTAGGTCCGTGTTTTCAACAATAAAAATTAAAAATAAAATCAGGTAGAAGTCTTCAGGCTGGCTGTCGCAGCCTGAACCACTCAGGTGAAGCATGGGAGGAAAGAAAGGCTGCATCTGACAGAGCGGGGTGGTGTTTCCTCGCCAGATCCCTGTCCACTTCCAGAACAGAGGCAGGTGTTTCTCCCATATCTACAATAGGGGGCATCCACTGCCACATTAAAGGACAGGAGTGTATCACCCAGAATATCGAAAAGTTCATACTGAACCTTGGACCTGGATGGAGCATATAGTCTCAGAGTACTGGCCACCTTAGCCATCAGGGGCTGAAAAGCGGTATGAGGCTTTCCTGGGGGAGGAGGGGGCTGCCAACAATTTCATTTCTGAGGCGGTGTTGAGATCACAGGCCCCCTTCAGGTCTTCTGCCAGGCCCAGCATGTCGTCACCTTATCCATAGAATTCTTCTGGGAATTCCCTCATCTTCTTAAAACACATAGGTTCAAGCCCAAAAGGGACCTGGTTGCCCACCTCATCATAGATGCCATAAATCCTTGATATGAAGGCATCCCTACGGAGTAGAATGTATTCCCGGGGAGCCGCGCTGCCAACGACTACTACGCTGGTGCCAAAAGACCTCTGTCTCCATCTGGTTCAGACCTGAGCCCTTAGGCGTGTGCGAGTAGTCCCCAGAGGGTACCCTGCCGGTTGCAGCAGACACGGTGGGACCCTGCTGTGCCATAGCTGACGTCGCCAGCATCGATGCCGTAGTCGCTGGCACCTTGGTTAAGATGTCCAACATCTTCAGGTGGAAGTTCTCCTATTCCTCCGGTGTGGCGGACTGGGTAGGAAAAGGTACCTGTCCAGACGCTCAAGTTACTCCATGGAGCGGTGGCTCTTCTTCGAATAAGAAAACTAATGTCGGTGCAAGGACTCACTCAGGGAGCTGGACATCTTCCGATGCAGCTGCCTTTTCTTGTCCTTTTCCCTGCACAGAGCCGCTTGCTCCTTGGAGTGTGCAAACTTGATTGAGACCGCAGAGCCTCACCCTTTGACTTGTGGACGAAATTGAAGATCTTCGCCACCCTCTCCCGGAGGGTGCATGGACTGGCATGATCCACAATCCTGGCCCAAGCAATATAAACAAATCCGAGACTGACATTTGCCGGCTACAGTCCACATACGGCTTGACGCCTGAGGCCTTGGACTGAGTAGGTAAGCTCGATGAGCGTGTTTCCAATCAGCGAGGAACCGTATATATATATATATATATGTATATATGTATATACATATATATATATATATATAAAAAACCAAATTAGAAAGTATGCGGCACAACAGCACCACTCTGCCACCAATCCCAAAAATTTAAAAAAAAGTGCAAATCTTGAAAGTTGGTACACAAAGTACTTTAATAAATGCCCTGAGCCATGGGGACAAAAGGAAAGTTTGGTAATTCCCGTTTTGTTCACATACAAATTGCGCAGACAATTGTCAGTCTTTATATCACCTCTATGGTCCAATTAGGGGTTACATCAGTCCTTTGTTAGTGTTAGTGTCACACTAAACTAAGATCTTTTCATAGGAATCTCGTTGGCGGTTTCAACCCATATGTTGCCTTGTTTTCATGCAAAAATCGTTTTGAGCAAATAAAGGGGAGAAAGGCAAAAGTATGTGTCGGATATTTAAATTGATAAATCCTGGAGCTTTTACCACGGCCCCATCCATCTACTTATTGAAACGGCAGATATTTATGTTGTTGTCACCATTACCAACACAAAATAAGGCAAATCAGCAATACATGATTTCAAACCAATAATGTTTCATATACAATATATTCTTAATATTAATATAAAAAGAATTCATATACGCTCAATAAAATCCTGGCCTTAAAGTGCATAGTGCTGTAAACCATATATTGAACCAAAGAATCCTCATACATATGCAAAATTGCAAATTGAGTTTCTTAAAAAATTCAATTATCTCTAATTTAAAAACAAACAAAACGTTTTTTTCAGGGTAAAAGTCCATGGTGCTGAACCTTAAAGTGCCTCATAATAAACTTTATTCCATTGCATGAACTCTTATTCTCCCCCAAATCACATATACGGGATATCCCAACACATAGATAAAAATCACTTATCAAAATTAAAAATAATTTTGATAAAGTGATAAGTGCTGTAAACTTCATATAAACATTAACATATCTATTAAGATATGAAAAGATATGGAGAAACGCTGTATAAAAGCTCTTCAACAGCCAGAACCATGTTAAAACATATTGTATTGTAATAGTCAACATGGCTCATGTTGTAAAAATGCATAACGCTTTACCTGAGGCAAGAAACGACAATGATCATTCATAATATGTAAAGTGACTTGTGCTCATTACCATAAAACTATCGATAATATAAATCAATCAAGCTGGAACCATAAGATACTGAAAAATTGACCTAACATACAGACATCCCCATATTAGCAATGTTATTAAACATAACATATGAAAAATATATATCTATATACATATATTGATCCATACGTCATTTCCAGTGCAGGGAGTGTAGTTGCGGTGGACAGAGCAGAAGCGTGCAGCGCCCCCTGGTGACGGAAACTGTTCCCGGAGAACAGCTGGCATAGGGATATCAGATGAGGAATCCGTTGGATGAAAGAATCCATAAGAAATTATTGGGTTGCAAGCGTAAAGACAAGATGAAGTTGTAATCATTGGATTTGGCAGAGTCAAGTGCTGCAATGAGGGCAGACAGACGCCTTGTAGGAGAGAAGGAGATTGGCAGAAAGAGCACTAGTGGGGGAAGCGCACTGCATGGTTGTCTTCAGTTGCCAGATTAGTGGAGAAAACAAAGGTTAAGAGCAGGGACGAGGGTGAGAATTACAAGCAGGAAAGTGGTGGTCAAAGAGAGCAGACAGGGAAGAGTTGAAGTAAAGGAAAGCCTGCTCAATAGAAGGGCCAGGGCTGAGAAATTCCAAGGACAGAGCACCCAACTACAGGTGCATGGGGTGCTAATAACTCAGTTTTAGATGTACGTTTGGTGGAAGTGGTACAGAGGGGAAGGGATACAGATAAGCATTAAGCAGTTAAAATGATTATGCTTGATTGGGGATGGTATACTCTTCCCTGCTACCTTGTAAGGTCAGAATTTCATTTTGGGGCTTCTGGTTCCCTAATTTTCTCAGTCCCCTAAATGCTTCACTGGCTCCCCTGTTTGTTTAATATTCTTGTGTGGCCAAAAGGATTTCTGCTAAAATACCCCTGTCACTGTAACCCTTTTTCTGATGTGCTACCCTTAGTAACTTATATGGCTATCCAAAGGCAGTTGTTTTTTAAGCACCTCATTTTGGTCCAAGAGTGTCCGTCAACCTAAATGTGTGATGTGAAGTAGGCTGGTGGCAACTATGATTTAGTTCCTGCTAGATTAGAATTGTAGCCACTTATACTTCATTAGTATCTTAGTGCACCTAGATGGTAGCCTACTGTTCTCTGCCATTTAGGTTTTAGCCATCCCCTTGCCTATATTGACCAAGAGGCCCAGCTAAAATGGCTACACAAAGGGACCTTTGTTTTTGGTTTCGTTTAAACCTGTGTAAAGTCCTCCAAACAACCTAATTTACACCCAGTGTAGGTGGGTGCTATAATGGATTTCTAAAATCTGCCCCTGGGGTGAGATTTTAGGAGACCACACTATTTTATGGTGAGCAGGGAAGACACAGAGGTTAGCCAAAACACAATCAAGGAAGGTAGATGAGCAGTCAAGGCTTAGTCTCAGGAAAAGTGAGAGAGTGGTCTAGGGCTACAAGGAGACCACATAGAACTACACCAATAATTCAAGCTAGTCAGTAAGTATATGAAAATATAATTATCTATTAGGACTTTCGAAAAACACCAAGCATAAAAATCACAGGTACGTATTTTACTCAAAAACCATATATATGCATTCACCCTTAGAAACAAGATAACATACCAGTACTCAACAGTTGAGTAATTAAATACAGGAAAAAAAAGAGTCAGATTTGAAAGAATAATCACAAATCCAGTCCCCTCAGTCTTATGAAGTCTAGCCCTAAGATGTATGGGGCCTTGTGGCCAAAGGTTAGTTTCAGAACTGATGCACTGGACTGTGCTGGTGATTGAAAAATGTCCTTAACGTAAGGTAGGCATTTACTACAAGTTAGGAAAGTGCCACACTCTTATCCTGTTCCAAAGCTAAGTTTTAGGACAGGATCCTTGACCCAGATTTGACAAGAAAAGGCCAGGCCAGAGGGAGTCTAGGGACAAGGGCTCTACACCCAAAATGTACCCTATGGGAGACAAGTTGACAGAAACAGGTATTTTCACTTACACCCCCCCCACCCCTGCACCCCTGACTCTGATTCTTCCAGGTGACACTGCAGGTCTTCTGGAATTCACAGGCACTCCGATCTTCAGTCTTTGTTTCAGGTGAGCGGAGTTCAGGGGTCACGGTTGCAGAGGTAATTTTGTGTGTCAGGAGCTGATCATGGGTCTCACCAGACGGTTACAGGCCATTTCTTGAAGAAGACCCCCAAATGAAGAAAAGATTCAGACCTCAGTGGTGTAGACCTTTCAGTACAACTCACAGGATTGCAGACGGATGGTTCCAGTAGAAGTCAACACGGCCAGGCGGTGACAGGCGATCCTTCCAGTGGTGAACACAGAAGCAGCCCCAGCACAGTTTCCCTTGTCGTGAGACGGCTGGAATTGGGAGGACAGACAATTTATGGCATAAACTGAAGATCCTGTGAGTCCCACAGTGCTGCTCAGAACACTGACGCCTGCAGGGTGGTAGCCCAAAAGAGAGCTTGTCAGTCCACTGGGTGGACCAGGGACACTTCAGAAGGCTTCCAAGGCGTGGATCCACGAGAAGGGGTCAATACTTGTTGTTCCCACCATTCAAAGCACTAACAAGGGTCTTCTGAGATCTGGTCAGCTGCAGGGGTCATCCATGGGTCTTCAGCAGGCTGCTGTTCTTAGTAGAAGTCTTTGATCCAACGATGATCTGTCAAATAGCTGCAGGAATGCTCCTTTTATCCAAGATTCAGGCTGGGAGCTAGCACAAGCCCACCAACAGTAAGGGATACACAACATTCATACAGCCCAGAGTTGTCCAATTCTGGACAACCACTCGTCATCACATCCGTTAAAGCAACAGACTTTCGGTGCCAGGGAATGTGGACTAAGACCAGACAGTTCCAGTCCCCTCGTCTGGCTCACAAACTCAAAGCCCACTTGCCCGCGAAAGCAGCAGCTTTCAAAAGGAAAGGGGTTACTATACATGGCATTTCCTGACCTGAGAAGGAAGGAAGAAGACTAAAGGACAAGTGGGCCAAAGAAAAAGCAAAAATCTTGTGGCATGGCCATTGTATGGTGCTAGCCACCTTTAGTAGCCATTCCTGGCTAAATGCAAAAGTATCACAAAAACAGTAAAAACCACAAAGGTGCCACTAGATTGTCTTAGGCACATTGTTAAAGTAACCAACAAGGCATCAGGTAAACGGTTAGAAGGATACAAAGTATCCTCACTGCACTTCAATGTAAGGTGCAACTGTAGAAATACAAGAATTCCAAAAGAGAGACAAAGTCTCTCAGTGCTGACAGTCTTAGGGCTAGTTAGCTTCCCCATAAGAATGAGCAAAACAGGCAAGAGAAGTAAAGCAGGAGGATTTACTGAGCTCCAAAAGTCAGGACAAGGTAAAAGAAATAAGCAAAAAGAATAGTGGTCCCATATGAATCTATGGGGGGAAAGGTGCAAAAAGAAAATCTTTCCTAAAAGAGGGTTTTTGGCAGGTATTTGATTGTCTGATGACAAAAAAACATGTGTGCTGCCCAGTGATGTGAATGGTAGGCTCACTGGTCAGCACATGAGCAAATGTATCTCATTGGGAAACCCCCGTACATTTCTCGGATTCTGTATGTTAACAGCTGCTGAATATGGGTTGCTAATGAAGACCCTGGGGAGACCATACAGGCTGGCTCCTGACTCTCTTGTCCTTGTACTCTGCTCCTGGAATCCCAGTGTGGGCTCTTCCTTAGCTTCCTGCCTTCGTCCTAGCTGGCTGCACTGGATTTTCCTTCATGGATATTTTCCTGGCCTTTGCTGCCTTCTTGAAAATCCTTCTGGGCTAAATGCCTTCAGGTGGGAATTCCACACTGATTAACATTGTGGAGGATCTGACATTTTGTCATACGTTTTCTTCATGGGTTTCGGTGTGCTCTGGGACTTGTTTTGGCCCAGCGCTTTGTTACCTCGTTGCATAAAAATCGGACAGACTATTACAATATGCCAATGCATTTGAAACCTTTTACCCTTTTTCTTCCTTAATTTACCCAGTTATATGTGGGGATCATTCCTGGTTCGGATTGTTTTGATACACTAGTTGTGGGTCAGGAAAAGAACATTCTTCATCCCATAGTTTGTCTAGGATTTCTGACTATTTGTATATATATCTTTTCTGCTTCTAGAAATCTCTATTCTCTCCATCCTTTAGCACTAGAAGGTGTACAGTAGTTTACCATGAGGTATTTATCCTGGCACATAGTTTAAGGAGTGCGAATGTTCTTGTCTAAAGCCCTTTTTTGTTTCTGTAATATACTGCTTAGCTTGTGTATGTTGCCTGGTACTTATTTGAATGTTAGGTTGCTTGCAATGCTTCAATAAAGACCATACATGCTTTTCAGCATATCTCGGTAGACTATTAAGCCTAGCTGTACCTAGCTGCCAGTCCATCTCTATCTAAGAGTACAGTCCGACTGTTTTTATACTTTGCTGATTTAAAGTGTTTTGGTTTAACTTGGTGACACACTATTTTCCCAATTCATATATTCATCTCTTCACAGTTCTCGCGAGAGGAGTGTGGACAAATCTCCCCTAGATACCCCATAAGTTATTTGGACATTAGTGGATGTATGACGGATGGAGACTTTGAGAAACCTGAAGGTGTCTCCCTAGCTAGTACCCGGGGATCTGTCATCCAGGTGGCCAGGACATGGCCATCGCTATTGAATCCAGTTCCTGGGGGTGGACCAGTGAGGGAAGATCAACTGGATGGGGGTCTTTGGGGAGTGGCAGTGGGACACCAATGGGTGAGACACGGTATCCCCTTCTTTCAACACCTTTTCCCCCTCCTACCACGTAGGATATTCCGAAACACAGCCCCCACACCCCTTTCCGACACGGACACTTTCGCACGCCACAAACAACAGACTAACACCCGAGCCGTTTACCTAACGTGTCCCAATCCAAGGGTCATGCATGGTCAGGAAATTGACCAGAATCGCACACACCTGACGGCCCTTTCCCTTCCCCACAGGGATAAAAGGTAGAGCATGAAATCACACTACAAGCAAGGCAGACCGCACAACGGGGCAGCTATCCAGGCACGGCAGTTCAAGTGGAGTAAAAAGGCGGTGAATATCGAGAGGCTGACAAGGAGAGACACAACTTTGCCTTTTTCGACCCAGACCCGCGAAACCTCTGCAGAGGGAATGGTAAGACCATGGACAATAGATCAAGTGTGTTGCAGCAAATGCCAATGGTACACGGAGCGTGCCTAAGCTGTTAAGCAGGAAAGAGGGAGGCACCTGCTACCGTGGTACTAACCTTGACTTCAGATATCCTGAAAACCAAGCGGTTCATCACAGCCGATGAGTCGAGGGGAGAACCGATAAAAAGCCCAACTGTGTTGAACAAAAGCCACAAGGTAGCGACTTAAGGGAAGTTCAAAGAATTGTTAAGAATAAAGGGGAAACCAGCTGCAGAGCGATCAGGCACAACGTGGAGGCTTAATCGAGACACTCTGGTCAAACTGCTAATAACAGAAGGCCTTGGGAAGGCCATAAAGGAATGGTTAAAGTGGTCATACAGGGGGTCTTGTAAAATCCTCTGTACAGTCGAAAGTCTTTGACCGACATACGATTGTGAAGCAAAGGGATATTAATCCAGCTTGGTGAAGTTTGCAAAAGTGAACTCGGCAGAGGGATGCTGACAAAAAGGGGCGAAGCATGAAGTCCCTATGAACAGTGTGTTGACAGAAGTGAACCCGACCAAGGGATGCCCACAGTGAATTGTTTGAAAAGACATTAAGACTTGTGAAAGTAAGAATAGCCATTGTGAACCCAAAAGCGGGAGGCTGAAAGTTGAGAAGGGTCAGCGCCCGGAAGAGGGGGAACCAGAGGTGAGCCATTATCACCCTAACTACTACCTAAAAGGAACTTTTTGGTTTGTTATTTTCCGACCCTCGAAGGCAAGACACTTTTTGCAGTAAAAGAGACTTGACCATCGACGTTCTTGAAGGTTGAGAGCGGAACTGCCGTTATGTGCTGGGTTAGCATGAGAAGTGTGCTATGCTCAGAAGTTCCACCTTATCCCATGCTCAAAAGGTGGGTAAGAGACCCTGACTGCTGCATCCTGACACATTATTTGTGAACACTTCTTTCTTTCTTATGAATCCTATCCCAAATCTTTTTGTAATTAGCATAAGGCTTGGCAATAGGTTTTTCTTAGTATAGGCCCTTTTTGTTTGACACAACGCCACTAGGACTGCCTTATTTTCATTTGATGGTCGAAGCTTGCTCCCATCTTAGATTTAGGTTTAGATTAGGCATTTATCTCACAGACTTTTGCCGTTAAATAAACACCCTTGAACTGTGATGACTTGTGTCTGTCTTTACTGTTGCCACCACGAGTTCCTTACAAGACACAGACATTTGTATTAGGTGTGAGAACCATGGTTCTCCCCAAGTGGTAGTTAGTAGGATCATTACCAACAAAGAATACATCATTTTGAAGTTAACCTGTGGAATTGATGTTATTGGAAAAGCATAGGCATATGTCCAATCTCAACTGATCCAGAGCGCATTTCCCACTGATTGTGTTTAGGGAAATCTGGAGGTGTAAGTTAGGTATTTTCTGTTCCATTGCAAACAGATCTATAATTGGTGTTGCTAAGGTAGTGAATACGTACTATACAATGGGTTCTGTTTCTATTGCTTATTTAATTAGTTAAACTTTTATAACGCTCTTTAAACTGGAGACCAGTCTCTAAGCGTGGAACCGGGATTCGAACCTGGATTGATCTGCGTGGTCTTGCTTCCAAGACAACCCTGTTGCCCCAGAGCTATTCTCCTAGCCCTTCATTAGAATTTAAGAAGCCTATGATATTGCTGTGACGTCCAACACACATTCAGAGTTATTGTCCGCATGTAAGAACCCGTTTGCCTTTTTTACAACAGATTCCAAGTAAATCCCCATTACATCAATTGGAGACCTAGTGGAAGCAGCAGGTATCTAGCTCCTACTTTGGGCAACCAGAATCACTTGCGAAACAGCTGTAGAATGGGAGCCTATATAACTGATTTTGTCCCTAGTTACATCAGCCTATTGTTGATTGACCCGGCCACAGCTTAAACAACCTGGGCCCATATGCGTTAGGCAATATGCACAATCTTCTTCTGCATTAATATAATGGAACTTGGTTGCAGTTCCCTCGGTTGGGCTGGTATCCAAAATCTGTTGGTAGCCAACATCTAACTTTTTCAATGCAGGATATTGGCTCTTTAATTGCCAAAACTACCTGGATGCTGTTCTTCAAAGTACAGCAGTTATCAATATTACCCAGTAGTTCTTTTGTCACAATTGGACATTTGCACCAGCAAAGGATCCAGGGTGCATTACACCAACATAAACCTCTATCACTCCCCCTTTCTTGCAGTTGCGCATAAAGGGTCAAAGAGAGGGAACGAAGACAACTTAAATGTAAAGCTGTGACTAAACTCTGTACAATGACAAAAATTGGCACAGTGCAACAGGTGTGCTGCAAATGTCCAGAACCTGCTCTCCAGTGTTAAAGCAAAGACTAAGAGAATGCCCAGATGAACAGGTATTCACTAAATCCCCAGAATCATGAACAGAGTCCTGAGTGCCACACAGTGAGTAATAAGATTTGCACACAGCCATGAACAACAGAAGAATTGTGAGGCACCTTTTCCTGTCACCAACTAAATATATACTTTACTGACACCATTTGGCAGGAAAGGGACAACAGCAAACTCTAAACCAGGTTGGAATACGAAAAGGATAAGCTAGAAAATTGCTGGCAGCTGTGTTAGAATAGTCTCAAGAAACTATCACAAGCAGAAAGGAATCTACAACCCCGGAAACAACCCCACTAATCTGGACAGGACGCCCAGAATCGCCAAGTAAGCCCATCTTGTGTGGTTGACACCAGTGCCCCATGCCTCAAAGAGGTAACCAACTCCCTGAGAAGTCATGCTGAACGAGACAATTTGGGCCACTCTGCTGGCCCTGACTCCTTGGCATGACACCTAAGCCCGACACCTTCCCAGCATAGGCACATACATGAAGTGGGAGAGGCGCTTAAAAACAAGGCCCAAGAGACAACTAAACCAGGGGTGTTGCTAGGTCTGGAAAAGACCAGGGGCTACGCTAATGTCAGAACTGTCGGGACTGTGGGGCTAGTTAGCCTTTTGGTTGTAGCTCCTGAGATTCTATCCAGAGCTACAACCAAAAGACCAGGGGCCATAGCCCCCCCCTAACAACGCCTCTGAACTATACCATTAAGCTCATGTAAGCAGGCGAAGGGCCTCTATAGCTAGCATCTGCTCTTAAGAACCAAGCCTGAAATTAGGCACAGCCTGCACTCGTGGAATCACCCCAGTGCAAGGTAGTGGCACCTCAAGTTTGTATCCTGGAGGAGGAGATGCCTGGAGCAGAACAACCCGATATCCGGTGAGCACAGTTTGAAGCCCAACAGTCCTCTGTATATGTCTCCTGGTATACGGAAAATAGAACCATATGGTCTATACCATATGGCAGGGGAGGGGCTGTGGAAAGCAGTGGATGACGCAGATCTTAGAAAAAATGCAAAAGGCTTGTGGACAAGGCAAACGTGCACTGGTATAAAACCAAAAAGGCATCATAGAGTTGCCACTTCAGGGATGCCTGAAGGAGTAAAGACTTGAAGCCATTTTCTGATTTCCAGAGACATGGGGCATGCAAGAAAAGATGCAAGCTCACCGACTACGTCCTTGCTAGCAAGAAAGGGAACTTCAGGAGCGCAAGACCAAGAGTGGAACTGCAGAGTAATGTTTGCACCGGAAGCATCCAACTGATTGGCAGACCTCAGAAAAGCAATGCATTAACTAGGAACTTAGCCCAGTGGTCGGAGCAGATGATAGCCATCCCTGAAAGAAGTGACAACAAACCTGTTCAGAGCCGCTAGAAAAGAGAAGAGAACTGGAAAGCCAATAGAAGCATTCACTTAAAACTAGACAAGAAAGACAAATTGCTCCCAAAGCATGAACAAGGAAATGACACTACTCTAAGGTCTTCATTATGTTGTAGGAAAGGTTGTTAGTCCTCGCCAGAAACTTTCCTCCAACTCTTTACATCAGTGCATTCCAGGAAAGGCATTTCTCCTCACTCCAGCTGGCAGCAGCTTCGGTTCAGGCCTTAAGAAATTATTCTCCAAATACTCAAGTGGATTTATCATCCATTTATCTATTCTGTGTATATGCTCCAAAAACTTTTCTCCAGGTTCCAGCAGTCTGCCTTTTCTTCGTTTTTATTTTCTTATTGTGGCTGAGAACTCCTCCTCCAAGTATTGGGATGCACTTTTCCTTCTTTCACTTCCCCTATGTTCTGCAGGAACTCCCCAATGTCATTACCAGTGCAGAAAGTCCCTGCGTTCCTTTGTCCCTGCCTCACTGTCTCTTCTCTTCCATACTGGCAGGTACCCGCAAAACGCTCTCCAGTTTAAGATGCATGGCACACTCATCCATCCAACCTCCGCTCCTTCCTTGTGTCTTACTCTCTTGGCCTGTAGTTCCACTAGTGGTTTCACTCTCGCTGCACATTCTGGAATCATTTTTCAGCTCTCCCTCTCCTGATGTGGTGTTGGCCTCTCCTACTGCCGTTAGGTGTGTCCCTCGCTACATCCTCATTATCTGGCATCATTCATTTCCCTACCTTTTGGTCAGCTCTCCTGGAAATTCAATAGTATCCCCTCTGCTTTTTGTGTTGTAACTCCTTCAAAACGATTACTTTCTTCAAAGATTGTGCCCACAGCCATGGAGAAAAGACTGCTTGATTCACAATTGGTCTGGGGGAGCACTTCAAAATAGATAAGAGGCTGCTTCATCCACTTGCAAAGATCGACATCAATTGCGTAATGAGAGCAAGGGCTTCCCAATTTAAAATCCCTAATTGGTACTGAAATATATCTATCAATATCATGTTTATTCAGAAAAATATGTTCCATAAAACATTGAGGGATGGATAGCAAAATACATATACTCATGTTGTATTAGTAAACATGAGTACATAAGGCAATACAATCCGGGAAAGTACAAGATATAATAATACTAATAAATAAATCTTACAAACCAGGTTTCAGCTAATCAAGGTTAAAAAAAGCAGTTACATACAATGCTAAAAATACAGGTGAAACATTGCCTAAAAAACAGATAATTAATTTTGACTCAACCATGGTTGCCTCAAATATATCAAAAGAGTCCAAACCACCTTCGGAGAATCTGCCCACAATAAGTAAAACAGAGCTAGGTGACATTGGACAAAACCAGCCTCTCTTAGAAATGGTTTCAAGGTACGTCTCCTAATGGATGTGTAAGCTGGACACAGCAACTAGGCATAGTTGGCAATGTTTGTCATCCCTGTTTCCTGACCATAGTGAAGTCTTCATTCTCAACATTCTATATTCAATAATAATAGAACATACATTCATCTTTAAAACCTCCTCCAAAGGCTGGAGGTTCATGGGAACGGAAAGTCACACAGTCAGTTGTGAGACAATACCAGTGATGCTATAACCACGTCAAAAGAATGTGTGTTAAAATGTATGAACGGTTTGACAGCAATCTACAGCAAGGCCATTCTTCTCAATGAAGACGTACAATGTCCCAGTAGTGAAATTGTCAGTAGCTCTGTCACATTGACTGCGATTGTCCCAATTTGTAACTACAGTTGGCATGTGAGGCAGCGGCTTCCAATACTCCATTACATATCGTTACTCTACAGACTCTTACCTATTCTCTACCTGCTTTACTCCAACAGACAAGGATGCCATTGCAGTCACAGTCTCTGCTTCTTCGCTTTCACATTTCTGAGCCTCAATCAAAGAGTACCCAACAGTGGAGGAGAAGCGCTGAAGAGAACACCAGTATTTACCTGTACAAAAAATAAAATAAAAGTAAGTCAGAACAACTGCTTGTAGTCCAATCTCAATAA
The DNA here is from genome assembly GCF_040938575.1 of Ambystoma mexicanum. Classification (NCBI taxonomy): domain Eukaryota; kingdom Metazoa; phylum Chordata; class Amphibia; order Caudata; family Ambystomatidae; genus Ambystoma; species Ambystoma mexicanum. The sequence goes on from NC_090931.1 coordinate 891,839,887, forward strand.
GAGCAGTGAAAGGGCTTGTCAATTAAATAAAAGGTCCAGAGGCATTTTGAATTCTCAACGTTTTGTATTCTAGAGAGAGAGAGGGAGAGAGAGGGAGAGGGAGAGAGAGAACTTGTCCAGCTCATTCCCACTAACTCACCCTCCCTCTCGCTTTTTCAGAGCCGCCAGAGCACCAAGGGACCAATCCGGTGGTGATAGTGCGCGGTACAAATATACTTTAACATTAACATATAGAAACAAGGCAAAACAACTAGATTCTTGAAAGGCAAACCACTGTGACACTGAAGTGGGGAGAGTGAATAAAGTAAGCAGTAGGGATGAGGTCACAACGAAACAGTAGAGTATCACAGTGAGAATGGAATGAGGGAAGAAGTCAAGTTGGCCAGGTCCAGGAAGAGCTACAGTAAAGAGCACAACAGCTAGAGAAAGCATGCAGGTGGAAAACACAAGTCTCAGGGACCAAGGTAAATGCACTGGGATAGAGTCTGTGGGTGGAGAGCACCAGATGCAGGGCAAACACACCTGGCCCATATGGACTAGGGGAGCACACCATGCCCAAGAGGTATAGGATGGCAGAACAGACAGGGGGAGCATAACAAACCAAGAACAGATGGAGTGGGGCACAATGACCTCTGGGAAGCAGACCAGGTCCTGTTGAAAATACCTCATTGGGAACCGAACTAGAAAAGGCGAGCATGCCCAGCAGCATAGGAGCACACAAGACAAGGCAGCACCAGAAATGCAAACTGATGCACCTACTCAGGAAGGCTCTGCACCTGGGAGCAACTAAATCATCATGTTCTGACATTAAAGCTGATGCATACAAATATATTCAAGATGTTGGATAAAGAGCATAATACTGACGTCTATTCAAAGTGCAATGATTATCAACTGTTTTAGGTCCTACCACCAGAGCTTCTCTTGCCTGGGTGTCCTCAGCTAAGGGCAGAAGTAAACAAAGGAATCACCTGTTTGGACCAGGAAGGATCTTACCTTCTGCTCCATTGATCAGTGTCCCATGTCCCCCATCATGTGCCCCACTCCTGGTGCAGTTTCAACCTCCCCAGTGCTCACAAGCAGCCAGAGATAGCTCAGCAGTTGACAGGTGCAACAGGCTCACTGTACCTCAGACATATCCCACAACCTCCACCTTCTCACCACCCCAATCCCAATGACGCAACATGATTCTTGTGAAAACACATTCAATGGCTGTACATCCTGCTGACATTGCAGACCTCATTAAAATCTTTAATGCGATTTTCAAAATATTGCCCGAATGAAGCCCCACATCCGTCCACATATTAACATCGGTGTCCAGACAGGATACAGCCTCCAAAATGGACAGAGTAGGTTGATGGCCATGAGATCATCCACAGGACGACGTGCCGGTGCACTCTGGAGGACACTACCAGACCTCCACCAATAGAGTGCTTCAACTCCCATCTTCCTTTCACCCCTAGGCAAACCATAGCATTGCATCCCTTCTATCATTCGCCAGAAGTCGCCTCACATTCATGGACAACACTGCTGACACAATAATTGCATTGATCACCAACTTAAACAATATCTTCCCTGGTGACTTCAACCTTTCAGGCACAGCAACTACCAACGCTACTAAAGAGGCACTCGAGCCATCAATGACAAAGTGGACATCAAACAGCACATCAGAGACCCCACCCATTTCAAGGTCAACAGACTTTAATTCTCTTCGGCACACATGGGATGTTTCAAACCTATCAAGCTGGACTTGCAGGATGTCTCCATCTTCATTCATTAGTCAAAGCTCTAGCAACCAAGGACAACTGCCACCTATCTTGATAACGTCCCACAGAAGCTCTGAAGGCTCTTAAAGAGGCCACCTGAGCAACGTGCACATCAACTCACTCCGCTCAATCACTGTCGGACAGTACTTTCTAACCTACACACACTATTTAAGCAATGCAAGTTCAGGCCAAAATCACCAACCACTTGGTACTCAAACAGAAAGCGCACTATCCGTTTTTCACATAAAAAACATATTAATTGCCAATCTCACCAACCATGCTCTGACAACTGCACAACACATGCCAAACACTCTAAAAAGAATCTGCATACAAAAAAAGAAAAATCACACTACACAGCAATAATATCTGAAATTGTCACCAGACCATAAAACAGTGCTGTAACTCCCAGAACCCCCCAAATCCAAACAGTAGAAAAAAGTAATGCTATAAAAAGATCTTAAAATCTAAAACATTAGGACAAATATAGTAAAGAATGCCACAACAAACCCAGCACATCCTCATCCCCTCACTTCGATACAACCTAGGAAATTACATTTATAGGACAAATTTAGGTCCATCTCAGCCACTGAACTCGCCAGCACTCCCCCATTCCTTAAAGCCAACAGACACGAGGACGACGACTTCTCAGCCTCCAACAACAAAGTAATCTGGGGCTAAGTGCTCTTGCAGCTCCATCAAACTGGCAATGCATCCCTCAGAAGGAACAAGTTACTTACCTGTAACTGTTGTTCTCCAGCATGGGTCTGGCATGGATTCACATGCTCATGAATATTCCCCGTCGTCAGGCTGGGAATCCTCGGTAAAGAAAAAACCAGTATCAGTTTCGTTTCTGATCTGTCTTTCGTAGTAATAACCAATCACTGGTCTCTGCGTCATACTGACCACAGCCAATGACTGCCCTCTACCTAAGCACCGCCTCTGGCAGCCATCTTCAGATTTGGAAGCACGTGAAGTGGCAGTATGACCAAGTGAAGAGCCGCAGAGGGGTAGGCGGGAGGGTTCGCATGTGAATCCATGCCAGACCCATGCTGGAGAACAACAGTTACAGGTAAGTAACTTGTTCCTTCTCCAGCATGGGGTCTGGCATGGATTCACATGCTCATGAATAAAGAATACATAGCAGTACACACATGCACAACCACGGGAGGTGGCAAAGGCTCAACATTAAGCATCACATCAACTCAACATTAAGCATCTTACCTCCTCACCAGGCTCACCTCAGGCGAACAGGTTGCGCAGCACTGCTTGGCCGACCCTGGACTCATCCCTGGAATCCCGGTCGACGCAGTAGAATTTCGTGAAGGTGTGCGTCGACCTCCACGTAGCAGCCCTGCATATGTCCAGCAGGGGCACACCAGATAGGAACGCCGTGGTAGCTGCGATCGCTCTGGTGGAATGGGCTCTCGGACGGCCAGGCAGCGGTCGGTTTGCCAACCGGTGACAGTACATGATACAGCCGGAGAGCCATCTGGAGATGGAAGCCTTCGAGAGAGCCTTCCCCTGATTGACAGGTCCAAAGTTCACAAAGAGTTGTGACGTCTTCCGAAAACCTTTCGTGCGGTCCACGTAGAACTTCAGCGCTCTAGCTACATCCAGCGAGTGCAAAGTCCTCTCAGCCGGCGACGAAGGCGACGGGAAGAACACAGGTAACACCAAGGGTTCGTTGAGATGAAAGTCCGACGGTACCTTGGGCATGAAGGAGGGGTGCGTCCTGAGCACTACCCTCGTGTCGTGGAAAGTCAAGTACGGTGCCTTGCAGGAAAGGGCCTGGATCTCTCCCACTCGTCGTGCGGAGGTGATGGCCACGAGAAAAGCTGTTTTCCACGATAGAAACTTCAACGGGGCCGAGTGCAGAGGCTCGAACGGAGGTCCCATGAGTTTGGTCAGTACCACGTTGAGCTCCCACGCCGGGGCCGGAGCCTTCACCGGCGGGAACGATCTGAACAGTCCCTTCATGAACTCTTTCACCAGACGATGAGACCACAAGGACGTCCGGCCCGTGGTTCTGGTGTATCGGGAGATCGCAGCAAGATGAATCTTGATGGACGCGTGTGCCAGACCAGCTTTGGCCAGCGTCAGCAGGTACGGCAGCACTTGGGGAGCCGTAATCCGTAGAGGGTTAATCTTCTGTGCGTGGCACCAGACAGAGAACCTCTTCCATTTGTGTCCGTAGCATTTAAGAGTCGAGGACGCCCTGGCCTTTGCAAGAACCTCTCTGCAGTCGGCCGGTATGTCGTATCCTCCAAACTCTAGCGCTGCAGGAGCCAGGCCTGCAAGTTCAGCGACTTCGGGTCGTGGTGGAGGATGGCGCCTCCTTCCCTGGAGAGTAGATCCGCGTCCGCCGGCAGCTTGATTGGCGGGGACGCCGACAAGTCCAGAAGGTCCGGGAACCATATCTGCCTCGGCCACGCAGGTGCGACGAGGATCATCCTGCACCGTGACCTCTTGAGCTGGTTGACGAGCCGGATTAGCAGAGGCAAGGGAGGGAACGCGTAGAGGAACAGGCCCTCCCAGGGGAACGAGAAAGCATCGCCCATGCTCCTCGTCTGGGGAAACCTGCTGGCGAACCTCCGGCACTTGGTGTTCGTCGCCGTCGCGAACAGGTCGATCTGGGGTGTGCCCCACCGTCGGAAGAGGCGATCCACCAGATCCTGCCGTAGTTCCCACTCGTGGCACGAGCGCAGCTCCCTGCTGAGTGAGTCGGCGATGGTGTTTTTTATCCCTGCCAGATGAAACGGCACCAGAAGAATCCCTTGGGCGACGGCCCAATGCCACAGGTCCTGCGCCTCCTTGGACAGCGCTGGGGACCTGGTTCCGCCCTGTTTCCTGATGTAAAACATGGTGGTGGTGTTGTCGGTGAAGATCCTCACCACCTTGCCCTTGAGGGACGGAAGGAAGGACCTGAGGGCCCAAAACACTGCACGGAGCTCCAGGACGTTGATATGCAGGGACTTCTCCGTCGGGAGCCAGAGTCCCCTTGCGTGCAGATTTTCGGTGTGCGCTCCCCACCCTTCTAGGGAGGCATCCGTGGTCACAGTCACCTGGTGGGCTGGGGTCTGGAAGTCCATGCCCGCCGTCAGATGCGCGCGGGTGCCCCACCACCGTATCGCTCGTCGGAAACTCTCGTCGAGCTTGATCCTTTCCTCGAAGCTGCCCGTCGTCTGGATCCAGCGCGCATCCAGGAACTCTTGCAACGGGCGCATCCGGAGCCTGCACATGGGAATGAGGTAGATGCAGGAAGACATCATCCCGAGGAGGGACTTGATGGACCTCACCTTGGCCGCGTCGGCCACCAACATCCGTTGCACCTTGCCCAAGATGGTCCTGGTCCTCTCCTCCGACGGGGAGGCCAGAAGGGACACTGTGTCGAGCTTCGCTCCCAGAAACAGTGCGACTTGCGCGGGCACCAGGTGGGATTTGGCGTAGTTCACGGAGAATCCCAGGTCCGTGAGGAGTTGGACGGTCCTTGCCGTGTGGACCACGGCGAGCTCCCTCGTCTTGGCGCGGATGAGCCAGTCGTCCAGGTAGGGGTAGACGTGAATCCCCTCGCGGCGCAGCTGCGCCGCCACCGGTGCGAGGCACTTGGTGAAAACCCTGGGTGCCGACCGCAGTCCGAAGGGAAGGGCTTTGAACTGGTAATGACGCCCTTGGACCACGAATCTGAGGAATTTTCGGTGCCCCTTTAGGATGGGAATGTGGAAGTAGGCATCCTCCAAATCCAACGACGATAGGAAGTCTCCTTCCTCCAGCTGACCCAGGACGTGCTGGAGGGTGACCATCCGGAACTTCTGCGCCTTGATGAACTTGTTCAGGCGTCGCAGGTCCAGGATGGGGCGCCATCCTCCCGTCTTCTTCTTCACGAGAAGTTGAGGGACGTGAAGTTCTTTCCTGGCCACGGGGGGGACGCGCGGGCACCTTCTTTGAAACTCGAGCGCGTGGCCCCGGGCCAGGGCGTCCAGCACCCAACGGTCGGTGGAGATGGACTCCCACACGCTGACGAAGCCCGCCAGCCGGCCTCCCACCGGGGTGCTTCGGTGGGGGCCCGACCCCACGGCCGGTTCAATCCTGCTTGGACGCGGCCTTGCCGCCTTGGCCTCCTTGGCGACGACGGCGGGGGCCGCCAGACTTGCCTCGTCCTCTGTAGGCCTCTTGCGACGACGAGCGGGCCGCTTGACGGTAGGAAGCGAAACCGCCGCCGGAACCTTTGGAGGCGCCCTTGCCTCCGCCGCTCCGAAAGGGCGTCCGCCGTTGCTGCAGCACTCCAAGGGCCCGGGCCGTCTCAGTATCCGCCTTGATGGCCTGAAGGGAATCGTCCACTGTCTTCCCAAACAGGTTGTTCCCGTCGAAGGGCATGTCCAGGACCCTGTTCTGGACGTCCTGCCGAAAGTCCGTAGCCTTGAGCCATCCGCGACGTCGAAGGCAAACGCCGTTGCCCATCTGGCGGAACCCTGCAGGATCTCAAGGGCCTCCGCCCTCTTGTCGTCCGGCAGAAAATCCAGCAGGGGAGCTATCTTGTACCAGAGTTCCCTGTCGTAGCGGGCCACGATAGCCAAGGCGTTGGCCGCTTTAATCGTCGTCGCCGCCGACGAGATGACTCTGCGTCCCATGGCATCCAATTTCTTTCCCTCGCCGTCCGGCGGGGAAGTCGACGTGGAGGCCGCACCCCCCCCCGCTTTCTTCCTGGCTGCCGCGGAGACGACGGAGTCCGGGGTAGGCTGCGCCCGGAGGCATAGGGGGGCCGAGTCCGGGACCCGGTACTTTTTCTCGTACCGGTCTCTTTTCGCTGGCGTCGTGGAAGGGTTCTTGAGGAGGGAAAGGCCCTCATCCCAAATGTCGTCCAACAGAGGCACTGCGAGGACCGTCTTCCTCTTGGTCTCGCGCCGTTGGTAAAGGAAGCCTTCCTTTTTCTTCTCCTCAGGGCAGAGTTGGAAAAGCTCGGATGCCCTGGCGATCATTGAGTGGAACGATCCAATCTCGTCGGGCGGAGAAGCCCTGGGGGGAGGCAACGACGGAAAATCCTCGTCGTATGCCTCGTCGTCCGTACCCGTCGCTGCCGTGTCAGTCCCCGTATCATCCCCTCGGGTGGACGGGGAGGAGGGCTGGACGGGGCGCGATGGTTGAAAAGGAGGCGGTGGATGGATCCTTCTTTTCTTGGTAGGGGGAACACCAGAAGGTCCCGGTTCTGGATCCCCCGACGGGAGAGGTTCCTCCGTCGGTAACGGTAGTCTCGTCCTTATCTCGGAGCATAAGGACTGTATAGCCAACAAAATGGCCGCTGAGTTGTCTTGCGGCGCTGGCAGAGGGGAATCCGACGGGCGAGCAGGGGCCCCGTCGGTATCCTCGACGATGTCGTCGTCGTCACCTGCGTCGGGGCCCATTCCGACGGGCTGGTCTTGTTCCACGCCTAGGCCGTGGCTTAAGACCTCGATCAGTTCCTCTTCTGAGGTTGAGGCCGAATCTACGACGACGCCCTGCCCCCCCTTCTTCCCCACGGAGGGTTTCACGGGGGTCCTATCGATGGGCACGAAAGAAGACTCCCTCCGAGGAGGCAGGGAGATTCTGGGCCCCGAGGCCGCCACCACTGGTGCAGCCTCCACAGGCTGGGCCAGGGCCGCCGCGACCGTTTCGATAGAGGGCTTGGTCGAATGGATCAAGGCCTTCACCACCTTAGGTGCGCTCACCGCCTTATCCTTGAGGGAGGGGGCACTGCCACGCTCCTCCTCTGCCTTAGAGCTCGACCGGGGTCTCTCCAGGAGCTTCGCCGGGTGCTCGGCCTTCCTCTTACCCGACCCAGAGCGTTGGCTCGTGGTTGATGGTGCCGGGGAGGGTGCGCCCTGCCTGGCGCCCGTAGAGCCCGACCGTTCGGCGCTCCCGGTGCCAGCGGACTCGCGGTGCTTGGCCTTATGTTGGGCCCCCGTCGCCGGGGCGCCCTCAAAGGTCTTAGAAGACCGCTCAGATTTCTTCTTCTTCTCGCCAGACGGGCTCTTACCCTCCAGCCAGCTGGCGAGACGTTGATGGCGGTCCTTCATGGTCCGTTCCGACATGTTGCCGCAAAACGCACAGTCCTTCTCCACGTGCGTCTTGTCCCCATGAAGGCAGTAAAGGCAGAAAGAGTGTTCGTCCTCCTTGAAGACGTTCTGCAGCTGGCATCCAGGGCAGGCCCTGAACAGCTTTCCGGGCGTCGAGCTTCCCTTCTCCTGGGCCATCTCCGAGACCGGGCCTGAGAAGCTTCTGGAGTCCTCCGAAGTGTAGCTCGACGAAATCTTCACCCTTGAGGGGCACAGATGAATCCGACACGGGTCCCCGTTGATCGGATGTAGGATCGGTGGAGCTTGAGGCTCTTTTGACCGAAAGAATCGAAGTTTTTGTGAAAAAGCGCGAAAAAATAGCACTAACGCTCGAGAGCAATAGCACGAGGATCCCAACACATGAACGTGCGGTAAAAATCTGAAGATGGCTGCCAGAGGCGGTGCTTAGGTAGAGGGCAGTCATTGGCTGTGGTCAGTATGACGCAGAGACCAGTGATTGGTTATTACTACGAAAGACAGATCAGAAACGAAACTGATACTGGTTTTTTCTTTACCGAGGATTCCCAGCCTGACGACGGGGAATATTCATGAGCATGTGAATCCATGCCAGACCCCATGCTGGAGAAGGTATCTTTCCCACTTCTCTTAATGCTGAATACAAAAATAGGATGCTAAAAAAATAAAATGAATGTGGACTCAGACAAACCCACAAACTAATTCCTCATTTCCAGCCTTTTTCTTCCAGGGAAAATCATTGAAAAAAAATGGGATCCTAACATTACATGAACAAATAGACCAATACAAGTTATTGGACGACTACCAAGCTGTGTAAACCCACAAACAGCATCCATTCAGGTTTTAGATGAAGCGCTGCACAGCATGGACAAATGTCTCCTGGTCTTTTTTTCACCTATCCAAGATTTTAGAAACCATAAACCACACAATGCTACTCACACATATTGCTACATGAATGGGCTTTACAGACACTGCTAAAATGGTTTGCTTTCCTGCCTGTCAGACACCACAAAATTGGTCCAATGGGGAAACTCAGACCATTGGGCCATCCTGTTATTTCCATAGTCTCTCAAACATTCATTCCAATGGTGGTTGTCCTCTGCCTCTGCCTGGAGCCTCTAGGTGTCTCGGCAAGGACCCAGAAATAGCGATACAACAATACGATGATCACTGTTTTGAATCCTACTGATCCATCACTAAAGCCCTACCGAAAGTCTCCTCTCAGGTGGCCAGGGAAAGGCAGACACTTCCTGATCCTGAGCTTGGGGGTGGTGTACTGCGGGAGGATCACCTTGGAGGAGACGTGAAGAGGGTGGTGAAGAGATCCTGCGGGATGAGACACTGTATTTATCCTTAAAAGGGGAGAGACATGCAAATCTGGCAAAACAAGTAATGGCATACTGTCGCTATGATATACCTAAACCACTTATTAAATCTGTGAATGTGGGCAATGTCAATATAACACCTGTAAAAACCCCAATGAAAGAAAGATCATTTGAGACCTATAAGGATAACAATATCCCTTACTCCCAAACGTACAGTGAAAAGGAATCTATAAATGTTGTCTTAAATAAACTGCCGTCCTCTTTATCAGTGAATTCTGATGCTTTGTTCTAAAAATACTTTTAAGGGAAATGAATCTACCCTTAAAATTAAGAAACTTACAAGAAACCCCAATTTCGTTAGGGACAACAAGTCCCATAATCACAGAAGTACTGGGACGAGGAAGAGGACTGAAGAGTTATGCCGTCGCAGTAGTCAGGCAATTAATCCTAATAGCCCACACCTGAAGGAGGCTGGGAGGCTTAAAAGCCCCCCTCAGGGGCAGGCCATTGGAAGGAGCAGAAACTGTGGCTGGAGTGTTTTCGGAATTAGCACAAGTAGAAGGAAGAAAGCACTGTGTTGGCAATCCAGGCAGAAGTGGGAGGACTGAAAGAACGCTGGGACTCTGAACCAGCAGATTTCAACTGCTTATCCTGTGACGGTCCTGTTCCCCCAAACTGTGAAATGCAGAGGTTGCACAGCAGAAGGCATGAAGGAAAACAGTTTTTCCCCATGTGAACCTAATTGCAGAGATAGTGCAGCAGGTAGCGTGCTGGAGACCGTGCCCAGAAGTTGCTGTGAAGCCGTGGGTTTCATGAGTGAGAAGGGCTCCTTAATTACATGGCCAGACCACAGACACCCTCAACAAAGAAAGTTGTGGGTCCAAATAGAAGCCTGCAACACGCAAAGAAAAGGAATATAGAAGCCAGTGAGTCTTACCGAGCATTCCGATTCCTTGCTCGAACACCGTCAGCAACAATATCCTTAAACAATCACTTACGTGTAAGAAAAGCAACGTAAAGCTGACCGTAGCACTCGCGTATAAGTGAATAAGTGAATGTCATTTCGCGTAAGAAAGAAACGCAGTGAACCTTTATTATTGAACCCAAATTTTGTGCCGTATGTGCCTGATAAAGATTCTAAGAGGAAGGGTGGCCTCTGAATGTTTACTAAAGCAATTAAACAACTTTAACCGTAGAAGCTAAGCTCCTTTGTAGATTCCCCAAATTCCAATTCAAGGTCTTTCAACTTTGCCCCTCCGAGCCTTCTTGTTCAGGCGGTCCAGTTCATACATTTTCCACGAATAGAAGCTTTAAAGGAGTCCCAAACCACCAAGCTATCAGCCAACCTTTGTTCTTACTAAAATAGTTATGAAATTGTTGAATGCCTTTGCAGCTTTCTCCTTCTTCAATATAAATGGTTTAAGTCGCCACCTGAAAAAACTGTGCCTGCAAGGACCAGAACTTTATTTTATCCTTACCATTGAGTGATCTGAAAGATTACGCTCTCCCATGTTTGCCTTCACTACTTCTTCAATTAGTCTATCAGATAAAAAAAAATAATATATTCTAGTATAGGAGTCATGCCCTGGGGAGTAAAATGAAACGTCCCTCTCTCCTGGATGTAAGGTTCTCCAAATATCGATTACATCCATAAAACCCTGGAAGTCCTTACTCAATCTTTGACCTGTGAATCCACATGCTGAAGACTTATCTAACAGCCCAGTACACAATTGAAATCACCCCCTAGACCACACACGCACCTCCCATATCTCGTAAGAGCTTGGTTAAAGTCTTAAAGATTCCCCCTCAAGCACACAGCCCATACACAGAACCTAGTGTGATTACTCTGCCCTCATATCTCAAGTCAGCCAGTATAATTCGTCCCTCATCATCCATGGTCACCCTTTCTATACTCATGCCTAATCCTTTTTCGAAACATAATCCTTACCCCTCTTGATTTTGAAGAATGACAATTCAACAACATTTATGTGCATCTTGGATTATTAAGCAAGTTCCCTGAATGCTCTATCAGGTGTGTTTCCTGTAGAAACGCCACATCAACCTTTTCTCTCCCAAATTTAGACAGCACCTTCTTCCTTTTTTTGGGGCAGTTCAGTCCTTTTACATTCCAAGTACTTAATGTCAGCAAACCCATCTTACATTACTTTCCAAGTGTGTTTCAACTTCAACTTGCAAATACTCACCTATGTCAAGATCTACAATAGTAGTTGTGGTGTATAGTTGTACTGCGCAAGCAGACTTGTAAATTATATTAGTCAATACTGTCTAAATATGATTCCAATCTCATAGCAAGATCAAAAATTAAGCATGAAACTATCCAATATGTGATGGGTGATTTATTCCAAATATCACTATTTGAGGCATCAAGGGGAACCTCATGTATAGTTTCCGCTGCATTCGGATATGATTTAAGCAAGTTGAGCACACTACATACAGTTATTCCCTTGATCTAGTTACTTGTATATTAAGATCTATTTCTTTCTTAACAGCCTTTGTCAACGCATCCTTCACCACAGGGAGAGTCCCATCATGCCTCAAGGAAGCATGGGTCCGACCTCTCATAAAAAAAACCTATACTTGACCCTACCTCCCCCAACAACTACCGTCCCATCACCACAATCCCATTCCTGCTCAAGATTCTAGACAAAGCAGCCTACCTGCAAGTCCAGCACTTCCTTGAAGAGCACAACCTCCTAGGACTGCGACGATCCGGCTTTCGCCCTAGGCACGGGACAGAGACCGCCCTACTAGACTTCAAAAACTAAATGGATGACGCAAGGGATCAAGGCAAACCTGTCCTACTCCTTCTCCTCGATTTCTCTGCAGCTTTTGATCTTGTAGATCACGACATCCTCTGCCATCACCTCACCTCCACAGGCAACTTCTCCCAAGAAGCCACCGCATGGATCACCTCCTTCCTCCAAGGCAGGACCATGCAGGTCTTCTCTGACCTAGCCACTGCATCACCCACCATCATGCTATGTGGTGTGCCCCAAGGCTCTTGCCTCTCCCCCACCCATAACATCTTTACCCACCCCCTCTTCCTTATCCTTGACGCCATGGGCATCACTTACACCAACTACGCCGACACTCAGATCCTTCTCACATTAACAGGTGACTATGACACTGACTGCGCGACTCTCAACAACATATACAACACAATCCAAATGTGGATGGCTATCAACGGCCTTTGCCTTAACTCCGACAAAACTGAGCTCCTACTCGTAGGATCCCCTGACACCCTCAAGAAACTTGACGTCCAGTTTAGCCACTTTACCATTGACTCAATCAGAATCCCAGTACTGGACACAGTAAAAACGCTAGGCGTCTATCTAGACTCCAACTTATCTATGACCCGACAAGTAAACGCAATCACCTCCTCTGCTGCTTACCATGCAAAACTTCTCAACTCAGTCAGGCCTTTTCTGTCAAAAGACACATGCACCAACATAGCCAGAGCCATAACTGGTTCCCGGCTAGACTACTGTAATGTTCTCTTCCTAGGGACCTCCAACAAAAACCTTGAGAAGCTGTAAGTAATCCAGAATAGCGCCCTGCGTGCTGCACAAGGCATTGCCAAGAGAGAGCACATCACTGCTGCCAGAAAAGCTTCCCATTGGCTCCCCATAAAGGAAAGGATTATATTCAAAGTGCTAAGCATCACCCACAAATGCGTCCACCTCTCTGCCCCAGCGTACCTATCCCAGAGAATCCACCCGGTCTCCTCCACAAGACCCACCAGGACACCCTATGCCAATATGCTCTCTGTACCTAGAGTAAAAAGAGCCAGAGCAGGTGGCGCCAGCTTCCCTTACCTTGCTGCCTTACTTTGGAACACCCTTCCCAACTCTCTGCGAGCTGAACCTTCACTGACTGCTTTCCGCAAAGCCATGAAAACTACCTTGTTCACCTAACCAACCCCATCTGTTCAAGTTCCCATGACTACCATGTATGATGTATTATGTTGCATGATACTCCCTATCGCTTGACACAGGATCCTGTTTTACTGTAACCCAAGGCACAACCTGTACCCATTGTAACTAAGTCTTCTTACAAGTAACAGCGCCACAATGCCCCAGGGCTGCCTGCGTGCTATACAAATGTAAAAAAATAAATAAATCTATATACATTATAAAGTAGCTAGTTGTGTGCAAGCATCTGTGATATTTTGGCATTTTCAGGTCTGGTTTCAAACCCTCCATAGAATCTGCTATTTCCCTGGTTTTACAGCAGATTAGAGTGCAATTCATTCCATCAACCCCATCACAAACAAACACAATTACACAATTGGCCTTGTCAAAAACTAGGGAACATACAATTAAGGTTGATAAAGTAAAAGAGGCTTTGAAGAGTGAGATGGATGAGCAGGTTGAAAAGGGTATGTTCGTTATGAAACAAAGATACTTGGAGGAAGGAGATAGAGGAGGCCGGTTGCTAGCGAACAAATTAAAGGGCCTCTCACAAAGATCATATGTTCAAAAGATTGACAATGGCTTTGGCTGTATGGCGGTTAAGAGAAAGGAGATATGGGAGTGCTTTTGTTCATTCTACGCTTCTCTATATACTGAAGAGCAAGCCCCACATGCGCAAGAACTATCCAATTTCTTTGAGAAAATGGAAATCCCTTGTCTATCGGAAGAAATTAGGAACTCATTAGATGCCCCAATTGCCATATCTGAAATATTAGTGGCAATAAGCAAATTGAATACTGGAAAGTCGCCAGGAATGGACGGATTGCCAGTAGAATTTTATAGATCATTTGGCACGCAATTGGCACCAGAGCTCTGCGATTTGTAGGATCGTTTTCTAGTTGAAGGGACTCTACGTCCTTCGATGAAGGAGGCTATTATTACTAAAATCCCCAAGTTAGGGAGGGATGCTTCTAAATGTTGTAACTACTGCCCAATATTACTTCTTAATGTTGATGTGAAGATATTTACTAAGATTTTCACCAATCGATTGGATAAATACATGGGTGAATTAATTAATCAATCGCAGGTGGGGTTCATGAGGTTACGACATGGATATGACAACATTAGAACGCTGTTAGATATTATGTGCCTACCAGACTCAGAGGTTGGGGAAATCCTGCTAAATTGCTTAGATGCTGAAAAAGCTTTTGATCGTGTGAATTGGACGTTTTTAAACTATACGCTACTGGAAATGGGGTTAGGGCCGTTATTCATTAATGCTGTTGGTGCCCTACAATCTGAAATAACTGCTAGAATCTGGGTGAATGAAGAATTGTCGTTGCCTTTTCAACTATTCAGAGGTACGAGGTAAGGATGCCCGTTATCTCCTTTCCTTTTCAACCTAGCGTTAAAACCACTGTTAGCTTATATTAGGCAAAAGCAGAACCCTAGAGGTTTCAGTGTGAGAGATTGAGAAATCAAGATTCTTGCTTATGGAGATGATGTTATGATTATCTTGAGAAATCCGGGAGAAGGAGGTCCTATCTTGAAGAGTATGTTTGAAAAGGTGGGATTACTGTCAGGACTTAAAAATAATTGGGTGGAAAACGGGGGTATTTCCATTTAAAGAGACCCCGCCATGTAATCAATTAATGGATTGGGATTGTAAATGGGAAAATCTAAGTGTGAAATATATAGGGATCTATCTTATCCGCGATATGCGGAAAATTGTAGACTAAAAACTGAGAAAACTAATAGAAGTGCTTCAGAGGGACATTCAAAGATGGGGACGTATTGCATTAAGTGTTTGGGTAAAGGTGAATGCGATCAAAATTATGCTACTGCCAAAAGTATTATATATTATACAGTCGTTCCCTTTGCGGTTTTACAAAAATGCACTTAACGCATCGATAAAATATTTCAGGAATTCTTATGGCAGCGTCCAGGAAGGGGGATTTGGATATCCTATATTTGAGAACTATTACAGGGGTTTTTTGTAAAAGAAATCATTCAGTTACTTTGGAGAAGAAGGGAGTTCAGAGCCATTGTGGGCACAAATAGAAAGGGGTAAGTTGGAACCATATCAGATAGGGAATCTATACTCACTTGGGAAAATACCTAAACAGGCAGCAAACTTGCAGCCAATTGTAGCTACAAAGGATGCATTAACATCACTGATATTGGGATGAGGGCAAAGTTTGTTTATGTATAAAGATGCATTGATTTGGTATAATCCAGGGTTGCAGGTTGATAATGAAATGTTGAATTGGCGCAGTTGGGTTAATAAAGGTATTTTGGGGGATGGGGGAATGCTGCCCTTTGAAGGTCTGATAGAGAAGTATGGACTGAATAAGAAGAAGATTGGAAGATATAGGGTCTGGAAAAATTTGATATCTGAAAGACAGCAGATGTTGGATGGACCGATGTAGCAGAAGCCTGAGATCTGTAATCTGCAATGCCGCAAAAAGTATTAAGTTTTCTTTAATTTATGCCAATGGAAGGTCATTCATTGGATTCATGGGAGAAACTAAGGCAGACTTGGACTGAGGAGTAAGGTAGAAATATATCTGTGAAAGAGTGAGAGGGTCTTTGCAAAGTTCCAGTTAGGGCAAAGATGGATCTAAATTTGCGCTATATCCATCAAAGAATATTAGGCTGCCTCTACTGGACACCAGTGTGAATTAATATATTGGGATTGACTGATAGCGATCAATATTGGGGATGTCAGAGAAATTACTCACTGTAGTGACTAACGTACTCTTAGTCCTTAGTCCCCTTTCCTCCATACTGCATGGGCTTCCCTTCCAAGGGACAGGAGACGGAACCTTTCTCACCTGAAAAAACCTTCTTCCCCTTTAAATTTAGAGGCGCGCGCATTGCGGCCCAGGGAGCATGCGCTGCCCTGACTCCGCCCTCCGGCTCCATACCTCAGTCCCCATTGACGCGTCGACAATAGATTTAACATTGCCTAATGACACCAGTATTATTAGGGGGGAGGTTGGTGGGACGTATGGAGGAAAGGGGACCAAGGACCAAGAGTACGTTAGTCACTAGGGTGAGTAACTTATAATTACTCTTACATCCCGTCCCATTTCCTCCACACTGCACGGCGATTACAACTGAATGTAGCCCCAGGGTGGAGAGGAGACCCTCTTTAAGCAAATAGGTTCCTGAGAACCGCCTGTCGGATAGCCGCGTCAGATCTAGAGCCGGCATCCAAACAGTAATGCCTGCAGAAAGCAGAGGGAGGGGCCCAAGTGGCCGCCCTGCTTATGACTTGCCAAGGCACATGGCGCTGTAATGCGATTTCCGTTGCCTTGGCCCTGACAGCGTGGGCATGCATGTTGGCCCGGAAGTGGCTTGTGCTGGCCCTTGTATGCTTCTTTAATGGCAGAGACCATCCAGCGGCATATGGAGGCCTTGGAGGCCTAATAGCCTGGTCTTGAGCCTCCGAAGGTGATAAACGGAACATCAAATTTGTGGAAGCCTTTGGTCCTGTCCCAAGTAGAACTTCAGGGCACGCTTGACATCCAAGCAGTGCAGCACTCTCCGTGCTTCGTCCTTAGGATCGGCAAAAAACATAGGAAGGACAATTTCCTTGTTCAAGTGGAAAGCAGACGGCACCTTAGGCAGGAATGCTGGGTGTGTCTGCAGGACTACTTTGCCCTTGTGAAAGGTAGTATATGGTTCTGAGGCGACAAGCGCCGGGATCTCGTATACTCTACAGCCGAGGTGAGGCCGACCGGCAAGGCCGTCTTGATGGTGACCAGCATGATGCCCGCGAACGCCATTGGCTCAAACGGTTTGTGCGCCAGGGCGCCCAAGACTATGTTATGGTCCCACACGGGGTGCGGCCCCTTGATGGGTGGGTAAAGCCTTGCAAGCCCAGTCAAATGTTTCTTGACAAGAGGATCCACTCCTCTGAGTTCCTGTAAGCCTTGATGGCTGCGAGGTATGTACGACAGGTGTCTACCTGGACCCCCGAGTGGGCGAAGTGTGCCGAGAAGGAGAGCATGTCGTCCAAAGTACATGCCAGGGGGTCAATTTCCTTGGAGTCTGTCCAGTGGCAGGACCTAGTCCACTTACCTTTATAGTGGGCCCTGGTAGCCTTGCTCCTAGCGCCCTGTATGATCTCCAGATTAGCCTGGGAGAGGCTGAGGTGCTGCAGCATAACCTGCTCAGGCACCACGCAGTGAAGACTAGTTTCTGAGGCGCTGGGTGGATGAGCCTGCCCCCCTGCTGCGCCAGAAGATGTGCTGGGCCCGTCGGGAGGTGAATCTGAGGCATCTCCGAGAGGCTGAGCAGCTACGAAAAGTTATTAGAATAATGTTGAGTTGGCAAGACTCCTTGATCTTGCAAATCACTTTGTGAATCAGCGGAGTGGGGAGGAAGGCGTAAGCCGTCAAGCCGTTCCACTGAAGCCGAAATGAGTTGCCCAGGGATCGAGGACCCTATCCCTGCCAGGAGGCGAACTGAGGGCACTTCTTGTTGTGCCAGGTGGCAAAGAGATCCACCTGGGGATGACCCCACCTGTTGAAGATCTCCTGAATAATGAGGTTGTTTAGCTGCCCCTCGTAATTGTCCGCTCCCAACAGATGTCGCTTTCCAGGGCCCACTCCCGCATGCTTATTGCCAGTTTGCACAGAGGAGGGGACCTGGTGCCTCCTTGCTTGTTGACGTAGTACATGCTGGTCGAGTTGTCTGTCTGGATGAGGACAACCTTGCCCCTGAGAAGTGGTAGAAATGCTCTGAGCACTAGCCAGATGGCGTTCAGCTCTAACCAATTGATGTGGTATTCATGCTCCTGTCGCGTCCAGGTGCCAAGGACCGAAAGATCGTCCAGGATGGCTCCCCAGCCCTCGAGTGAGGAGTCTGTGGTGATGGTGGCCTGCGGTGTGGGCGGCCGAAAGGGCTTGACCGTCCGCAGGTTGCAGTCCCTGGACCACCATGCTAGGTCCGGGTGGAGAGACGGAGGAAGTTGATAATCTCAGATTGGGAGCCCCGCTCCTGGTTCCATGAGGCCGTGAAGTGCAGCTGAATCCTTCTCATCCTCAATCTCGTGTGTGGAAGGGCTAATAGGGCCGCTGCCAAGAGACCCGTGAGATGCTGGTACCACCATGCCAAAGTCTCCTCTCTGCTGAGGAAGTGGGTGGTGGCCTTCTTGATGGCCGAGATCTTGTCCTTCAACGGAAATACCTTCTTGGAGCACGTATCCCAGATGAGGCCCAAGAATGTCAGAGTCTGCGGGGTTGCAACTGTGACTTCTTGTGATTGAGTGAGAAGCCCAGATCGTACAGTGTGTTCATAAGGGCATGGGAAGAGTGGTGAACCGCTTCTGGAGATGTAGCCCTGATGAGCCAGTCATCGAGGTATAGGTAGATGTGAAGGCGCTGCACTCTGAGGAGGGCAGCAACCGTATTCATGAGCCTGGTAAAGACACTGGGAGCCGAATTGAGGCCAAAAGGAAGGACCTTGTATTGAAAATGGTAGCCCATGATCCTGAAACATAGGAAAGAACGATGGGCTGCCAAATCGGGACGTGTAGGTACGCGTCCTTCAGATCCAGGGAGCACATTCTGTTTCCCTTGCACAATGTCTCTGCTATAAAAGCTGACGTAACCATCTTGAATTTTTGAAGGGAAAAGGAGAGGTTGAGGGTGGAGAGGTCCAGCACAACTCTCAGGCCTGCCTGGTTCTTCTTCTGAATGGCGAAAATCCTGGAGTAAAAGCCCAAGCCTCGCTGGGAGGCTAGGACTTCCTCTACTGCCTGGCTCTCTACGAGCGACCGGATCTCCGCCAGAAGAGTTGCTGTCCCAACCTGAGGGAGTGGAGGGGAGGAGAGGCTGCGATAGGTAGGCAGTACCCCGTGGATACTACGGAGAGGATCCAGGGATCAGTGAAATCCTGGCGCCAGAAATGTGCATGAGAGCAAGCCTGCCCCCCACGGGAGACACGTGGACCCGAAGGGGCGTGTCATCCCTTCTTTCCCTCGGGGGCTGTCGCGGAGTAGGGGGACTGGAAAAAGCCCTTACCTCCCCCCTTTTTGTTGCTTGCACCGGTTTTGAGACTGTGAGCGGTTCGGCTGCCTGGATCTTCGTTCCTGGAAGCCGCGGAACCCTCCATATGTATGCCCCCTGTTGGAGTGTTGCTGTGACTGGGCGTACGACTTGGGAGTGGTCTTTGTCAAGAAGGATAAAGACTTGGCCATTTGTGAGCTGTTTTTCTTCTTGTCCAGCTCTTCGTCCGTGGTGGAGTGGAAGAGGCCCCCCCCCCCTCGAACAGTAATCTAATATGCATTCCTGGACGTCCGGGTTGAATTTCGTGGCCCGGAGCCAGGCTGTCTTTTTCATGTCCGTGGCGATACAGATTGCACGGCCAGAGGTGTCAATATGGCCCACAGTGGATTCCGTGAGGTCCTGCGCCACTAGCTTGGCCTCTGCCAGCCCCGCCTTAAAACGTGACTGGTTCTGCGTAGGGAGTTCCGGGAGGAAGTCTACAATTTCCCGCCATAACCTTTGGTTAGCGCCAGCCAGCATGGCATCGGCGTTGGCCTGACGAAGATGCCGGGACGCCTTGCAATAGAGTTTCTTTCCGTACGCCTCATAGATCCTCTCCTCCTTGCCTAGTAGAGCCGCAGAGGAGGGGGCTGAGGATGACTGAGACTTGGAGTAAAGTGATGCCGCAGAGATCCCCGAAGAGTGTGGTTGAGGATGGGCCGAGATCAAGAGTGTATCCCCCTCCATCTGACTGTACTTCGCGTCAAGGCGTCGATTGAGCTGCTGGGCTGAGTGGGGTTTAAGCCAACCCTTCTAGGCCAGGGAGACTACATCGGTCTGCAGAGGAATCCCTGTTTTGGCAGAGGGGTGTCGCATGAGGACTTCAGCCAGAACCCCATCTGCCGGCTGCTCGACCCCGGGCTGGGGTAGGCCCAGGTATTCCGCCAGGCCAGCAAGACGTTTGTGGAAGGCCCTGGCTGAGGATGGCGTGTCCGGATTCTCCTCGTCATCCATGTCCTGCGGATCAGGAGGATTCTGCGGAAGTGGAGTCGTCACTGGAGCCGGAGGCTGGGGCAAAGGGAACGGAGGCTGGGGCACAGGGACCGCAGCCGGAGGCTGAGGAGGTAGCAGAGGCTGGTACGTAACCGCCTGAGGAGTCGGCTGGGGAGCCGGGGGGCAGCGGCTGCACCGGGGCCAGGGGCGCCGGCGCTTGTGGTGCCACTAGCATAGCCGGGAGGACTTACCCGACGGCGTCCTTGAGGATAACCCCCTTCCGAGGTGACTTCATGAGCCCGAGGAACCTCTCGAAGAACCCCCCCTTCACTGGCCTGAGAGAGGTAGGGGGTACTGACTGGGTAGCCGGAGGCTGCTGGAGCCGCTGTATGGACGCATTGGGAAGCTGCCCTGCGCAAAAGAAGGCTAAACTGTCGGCCATGTACCTGGTTGAGGCCAGTCCCACTGTGATACTTGTTCTTCGCCGAACTCCTGGAATGGCGTTGGACGGGTGCCTCTGTCTGGTGCGGCGGCCATCTTGTCGAGCTGCCTGCCACGTGCCTGTGACGTGTAGCTCGGCTCGCTAGGCCCAGCCTCCTCCAGGACTTGTATCTGGATCACAAGGCCTACCCTGCTCCTCGGGCCTAGGCCCGGTAGATGCGACACCCTTGATCCTGGGGTCGGCAGAGCTGCGTTTAGGTGCCCCCTCGCACGTACTGCCGGTACTAGGGCATAGCCCTTCTGCCATATTGTCGGTACAAGGGTGGAGCCCCCTCGGATGAAAATCTGGTACAATAACCTTCCGGTCCCTCAACATTGCCACCAGTGGGATCCGAGGATCCCTCCGCACGAAGGCCGGTAGCTGCAGCAGCCTCAGTGCAGTGGCTGGTACAAGGACATGAACGGTCCCTCCCAGCGGGAGAGTCCTTGGAAAGGAGTCTCCTTTGCAGGGTGCAATGGAAAATATTGAGGTCCTCTGGCTCCCTCCACCTGGCTAGTCTGGTCTCCAGCGCTTTCGATGACAGCGAGACACACGCTTTACAAGCTTTCCAACCGTGGTCTGGGCCAAGGCAATGTAGGCAGAGGGCGTGGGCGTCTGAAGTTGGGAAGAGCCTGTTGCAGGATGGACACCTGCTGAACCCTGTGGAAGTCTATAGAACAGCAGAAACAGTTACCACTAGCTACCCACCTCTACCACACCATAGTTGTAGGGTAGGCTACTCTTCCTGATATAATTAATATCATCAAACTATATGTTCGACCAAGGGTATATAGTTGTAGGGTAAGCTACTCTTCCTGATAATAATTAATATCATCAAATTATATGTTCGACCAAGGGTATTGTATCAAAATAACATATTTTAATTTTATCTCTCAGGCAGTTACTATAAAAAGACATAAAAAAAACAATACATGCGCACATTGTTGACAAATTGGCATAGAGAAGTGACGCAAATTGGCACTTCTAGCTGTTTCTATCACAAATGCATGTTTAATTCATCTGCATTAAATGGTTACGTGGTGTTACTAACAAGTGAATAAGACCATATCAGAGTATCAAAAACATGGTATAACAGCGTCTACACTCTGGTGTGTTTCTGGGACAAAGGACAGCATTGCCGTAGTCTAAATTTCATTAGTGGTGTCCCAAGACCCGTCTTCAGGACGCAGATGGTTTAGAAAAAAGGGTCGATTACACGGTCTGCATGGCACCTATGCATCAGTGTTGAGACCGACAAACAAATAAAATAGGATAAACTGAGTGTGAGATATTCTTTTTAAAAAAACCTTGGTGATGTTAGCATGAACAATATAGATGGAAGAGTAGGGATCCTACTAACCTTATGGCAATTTCTTTGTAGGTGTAGAGGGAAAGATAATTACACTAATCAGTGTAACATGGCAATAGGTTCGGGCATCTGGATTAATCCATACTGTGAACAAATACATGTAGATACTTAATGATTCTATGTCAATAGGTACATGTTTGCTGTTTGTGCATGTATATAGACTGGTATATAAGTCTATAACTGTCTATGATTGTTGTAGGCAATATCAGGTCTTCCAGGGCCGCGTGTGGCAAATAAATGTGTTCCAGCATGGCGGGCTAGGGACTACATAACCCACAATGCACCATCAGATCTATAGGAGAGTCTATTGGTACTGAATTTTCGTAATGGCTGTGGCATTATGTGCCCCTGACTTCCTATGTAGACTGAAAATTAAGCACTTACTTCAATCCATGTGTATTAAGTATACACGTGGTGCAGCCACAAGGACTTCACACGCGCTGTGTGAGCGAAGATGCTGCAGTCAATATCTTCTGCCTATATTGTCAAGAAATGAAAGCGCCAATTAATGCATTGCGCTATTGTACTCTTGATGTATAATTTTCAAAGGTGCAAAGGCTAGAAGCGAGCTTACCTCCAGGGACCGTAATTCCGTCTTGTATTCCAAACAGGATGTTCGACATGGAAGACTAACTGTAACTGTCTTAAATATCCAGTAATGGCCGTCACGTCCTCTCTGCTTGTGAAATAGTGGACAGAGAGGACGGGACTGGTGCTCGATTGTAAAGCACTTTACTGCCTCAAAGCCAATCCGCCATCTTAGAACAGCAAATGTTGTAAAATATATATTGAAATAACAGCGGAGTTTGTCTATTTCACTGAAACCCATAGATGGAAGATCACTGCATGGTGTTATATAAATACACCCACCTCCTTCCTTAATATTTAATATTCACAACAGCCACGTTAGCTGGAGAGATGTAATCCTACAGACCTAAGGTGTCGTCATAAAATGTAAAAAAGGATGTAACTAGTATATCATGCACATATGAAACAGTCCAAAACGGGGCGTAAGGTTGTAGTTACACACTCCATTGATGTGAAGTACATGCCAGTCAAATAGGTGCTGTGTGGCTCCATTACATAGATGAATAAAGTGCTTACACAGTGTGTCTATACAGAGCAGCACAGTAGAAGCCGCCACTGCACCACGGCAGTGGGTGGGAAGCCTGCCTTCAGGGTGGGACAATTCAGGTTCATTAGAACAAAGGACCAGATGTTAATGGACAAAGATTCCATTCCACGGCTATGTTCAATCCAGATTGGGCAGTTTTGAGGTCATAAATCCATTTCTGCTCCAATTATTTCAGGGACAAATCCCTGTTGCCACCTCGTGGATGAGCTTTCGTGGTTTGTACTACAAACCAGAAAATATCTTCACAGGTATGTTTTGCCTCTAGGAAGTGGGCTACAAGGGGCTTATCGGGTGTCCCATTCTGAATTGTTGAGCGATGTTTGCCTATTTGTACTTTCATAGATCTTATAGTTTTGCCCACATGGGCATTTTATCCCGTATATTACCCATTTGGTGAGGCAGTTCGAAAAAGACCTGTATTTCCACAGCCGACCATTTAAGTTGATCTGTTTCATGTTATTGGTGAGGTGGCATACCGAACATTGACCACATTTAAAATGTCCGCAAACTGGGGGCAGATCCCACAGTGCTGGTTGGGTCGGTGTCACAGTTTTACTTCTCGGGTAGGTGTGAACCAATTTGTCCCTGAGATTTGGCATCCTCTTGAATGCAAATCTCCGACAATTGGGTCTGAAATCTTCTGTTTGAACAGTTTTCCAATTCTTTAATATGATCCTTCTAAGGTCATTGCTTAACGGAGAGAAAGATGAAATGCACATGATTCTCTCTTCTTTAGGTCTTATTTGTTTTTGCAGAATTATTTCACGGTTCGTATTTTGTGCGCGTTTCATGGATCGCTTGATTATCTTACGGGGATACTGTCTCTGCTTTAATTTATTGCTTGGTTCGTGGCTGTTTTAAAATCCTCGATCTCGCTACAATGCATCGGATTCTAAGAAATTGCCCATAGGGCAAATTTTCATGGAGGCTTTGTGGATGGAAACTACTGTATAACAGTAGTGTGTTCTTATTCGTAGGTTTTTTGTGTGTAGTGCCCAAACTCTGGCCAGTGTTTTTGAAAAAAAAAATTTAGATCAAGAAATGCAATACTCTCTTTATTGAAAGTCATTGTAAATTTGATCGTTGGTTTTTGTATATTGAGCCATATGAGGAACCTATTTAGATCTTCTTGACTGCCATTCCAAAGCATGAAGATATCGTCAATATAACGATGCCACAACGTAATCTGGTCGTGAAAGGGATTTGTGTCTGCTTAAATGACATTTACTTCATAGTAGTCCATATAGAGATTGGCTAAGTCCGGTGCAAATGTAGCTCCCATGGATGTGCCATGTTGTTGTTGATTAAGGGTGTGGATGCGCCATGTTGTTGTTGATAAAAGGTGTTATTACATAAGAAAAAGTTTTTGGTGAGTGCCAATCTAATGCACTCAGAGAATAAATTAGAGGGAACTGACCGGTCTGCCCTTTTCTCAAGATATTGATGTAGCACTTCTATGCAATGCTCTTGAGGGATGTTTGTGTATAAAGATTCAACATCGAGGGTGACAAGGATATCGTCAGGTCCGGGGTATAAATGTGAGATGGTGTGAATCTTGGCTGTTGTGTCTTGAATGTATGACTGCATGTTTGCAAAAAAAGGTCTTAGAAAGGAGTCTGTGTAGATGGATAAAGGCTCTCACAATAACTGTCAGCGATTGGCTCATTGTTAGAGCCTTTATCCATCTACGCAGACTCCTTTGTAAGACCTTTTGTTGCAAACATGCAGTCATACATTCAAGACACAACAGCCAAGATTCACACCATCTCACATTTATACCCCGGACCTGACGATATCCTTGTCACCCTCGATGTTGAATCGTTATACACCAACATCCCTCAAGAGCATTGCATAGAGGCAAGGGCAGACCGGTCAGTTCCCTCTAATTTCATCTCTGTGTGCATTAGATTGGCACTCACCAAAAACTTTTTCTTATGTAATAACACCTTTTTTTATCAACAACATGGCACATCCATGGGAGCTACATTTGCACCGGACTTAGCCAATCTCTATATGGACTACTATGAAGTAAATGTCATTTACGCAGACACAAATCCCTTTCACGACCAGATTACGTTGTGGCATCGTTATATTGACGATATCTTCATGCTTTGGAATGGCAGTCGAGAAGATCTAAGTAGGTTCCTCATATGGCTCAATATACAAAAACCAACTATCAAATTTACAATGACTTTCAATAAAGAGAGTATTGCATTTCTTGATCTAAACATTTTTTTTCAAAAAGACTGGCCAGAGGTTGGGCACTACATTGTATAAAAAACCTACGGATAAGAACACACTACTGCTATACAGTAGTTTCCATCCACAAAGCCTCAGTGAAAATTTGCCCTATTGGCAATTTCTTAGAATCTGACGCAATTGTAGCAAGATCGAGGATTTTAAAACTAACAGCCACAAACTAAGCAATAAATTAAAGCAGAGACAGTATCCCTGTAAAATAATAATGAGATCCATGAAACGATCACGAAATACGAACCGTGAAGTCATTCTGCAAAAACAAATAAGACCTAAACAAGAGAGAATCTCGTGCATTTCATCTTTCTCTCCGGTAAGGTGTGACCTTAGAAGGATCATATTAAAGAATTGGAAAACTGTTCAAACAGAAGATTTCAGACCCAATTATCTGAGATTTGCACTCAAGAGGATGCCAAATCTCAGGGACAAATTGGTTCACACCTACCCGAGAAGTAAAACTGTGACTCCGACGCAGCCGGCACTGTGGGATCTGCCCCCAGTTTGCGGATATTTTAAATGCGGTCAATGTTCGGTATGCCACCTCACCAATAACATGAAACAGATCGTCTTAAATGGTCGTCTGTGGAAATGCAGGTCTTTTTCAAACTGCTTCACCAAATGGGTAATATACGGGATAAGATGCCCATGTGGGCTCTTATATGTGGGCAAAACTATAAAATCTATCAAAGTACGAATAGGTGAACATCGCTCAGCAATTCGGAATGGGACAACCGATAAGCCCCTTGTAGCCCACTTCCTAGAGGCAAAACATCCCTGTGAAGATATTTTCTGGTTTGTAATACAAACCACGAAAGCTCATCCACGAGGTGGCAACAGGGATTTGTCCCTGAATAAATTGGAGCAGAAATTGATTTATTACCTCAAAACTGCCCAATCTGGACTGAACATAGCCGTGGAATGGAATCTCTTTGTCCATTGACATCTGGTCCTTTGTTCTAATCAACCTGAATTGTCCCACCCTGAAAGCAGGCTTCCCACCCACTGCCGTGGTACAGTGGAGGCTCCTACTGTGCTGCTCTGTATAGACACACTGTGTAAGCACTTTATTCATCTATGTAATGGAGCCACACAGCACCTATTTGACTGGCATATACTTTACATCGATGGAGTGTGTAACTACAACCTTGCGCCCCGTCTTGGACTGTTTCATTCATGCATGATATACTAGTTGGATCCTTTTTTACATTTTATGACGACACCTTGGGTCGGTAGGATTACATCTCTCCAGCTAATGTGGCTGTTATGAATATTAAATATTAAGGAAGGAGGTGGGTGTATTTATATAACACCATGCAGTGATCTTCCATCTATGTGTTTCAGTGAAATAGACAAACTCTGCTGTTATTTCAATATATATTTTACAACATTTGCGTTCTAAGATGGCGGACTGGCTTTGAGGCAGTAAAGTGCTTTACAATCGAGCACCAGTCCCGTCTTCTTTGTCCACTATTTCACAAGCAGAAAGGATGTGACGGCCATTACTGGATATTTAAGACAGTTACAGTCCCTCTTTCATGTCGAACATCCCGTTTGGAATACGAGACAGAATTACAGTCCCTCGAGGTTAAGCTTGCTCCTAGCCTTTGTACCTCTCTCCTTTGTACCTCTCTCCTTTGAAAATGATACATCAAGAGTACAATAGCTCAAGCATTAATTGGCGCTTTCATTTCTTGACAATATAGGCAGAACATATTGACTGCAGCATCGGCGCTCACACAGCGCGCGTGCAGTCCTTGTGGCTGCACCACGTGTTTACTTAATACACATGGATTGAAGTAAGTGCTTAATTTTCAGTCTACATAGGAAGTCAGGGGCACATAATGCCACAGCCATTACGAAAATTCAGTACCAATAGACTCTCCTATTCTGTTTCCTGCAGATCTGATGGTGCATTGTGGGTTATGTAGTCCTTAGCACGCCACACTGGAACACATTTATTTGCCACATGCGGCCCTGGAAGCCCTGATATTGCCTACAACAATCAGACGGTAATAATTGACTTATATACCAGTCTATATACATGCACAAACAGCAAACGTGTACCTATTGACATAGAATCATTAAGTATCTACAGTATTTGTTCACAGTATGGATTAATCCAGATGCCTGAACCTATTGCTAGGTTACACTGATTAATATAATTATCTTGCCCTCTACACCTACAAAGAAATTGCCATAAGGTTAGTAGGATCCCTACTCTTCCATCTATATTGTTCATGCTACCATCACCAAGGTTTTTTAAAAAGAATATCTCACACTCAGTTTATCCCATTTTATTTGTTTGTAGGTCTCAAAACTGATGCATAGGTGCCATGCAGACAGTGTAATTGACCCTTTTTTCTAAACCATCTGCGTCCTGAAGACGGGTCTTGGGACACCACTAATGAAATTTAGACTACGGCAGTGCTGTCCTTTGTCCCAGAAACACACCAGAGCGTAAACGCTGTTATACCATGTTTTCGATACTCTGTTATGGTCTCATTCACTTGTTACTAACACCACATAACCATTTAATGCAGATGAATCAAACATGCATTTGTGAGAGAAACAGCTAAAAGTGCCAATTTGAGGTCACTTCCCTATGCCAATTTGTAAACAATGTGCGCATGTATGGTTTTTTTTATATATGTCTTTTTATAGTAACTGCCTGAGAGATAAAATTAAAATATGTTATTTTGATACAATACCCTTGGTCGAACATATAATATGATGATATTAATTATATCAGGACGAGTAGCTTACCCTACAACTATGGTGTGGTAGAGGTGGGTAGCTAGTGGTAACTGTTTCTGCTGTTCTATATGTTTACTCCTCTCATACCACAGCCCGCTTTACAAAAAATAGAGGAACCCCTTGCTCAAACCATTTTTTCCTAACCCTGTGGAAGTCGACATGCGCCGGGGAGGAGCGTGAAGCCTGAGGACCGAGTACCTGAATGATAAAAAGACAAAAAAAAGACAGATAAGAAGTATCCGCGCGTGGAATTACATGGCCAAAGCCAAACCCGGGAACGCTGGTGAATTCGGCCCTTTTCGCCGGCGCGGAAAAGGGGACAGAGGTGTGGCGCTGGAGGGCGGAGTCAGGGTAGCGCATATTCCCTTGGTCGCACCCCTCTAAATTTAAAGGGGAAGAAGGTCTTTTCTGGTAAAAACAGTTCTGTGTCCCGTCCCTTGGGAGGGACACCCATGCAGTATGGAGGAAAGGGGATGGGACGTAAGAGTAAGGTTCGTTGTTGCACATGCTGTGGGACTGTTAGGGTGGTGGATTTTTGGAAAGATGTGCTTGACAGACTAGATACAGTCTGGCATATTTCAATCCCATGAAATTCGTCGGCAGTAATTCTAGTCACCAAAAAATTGATGCGACATAGATTGTGAGACATTATGCTGGATTAAAGGAATGGTTTGGTCAAAATTTTTTATTGCCCCTACGGGTCGGCCATGTGTTTTTAAGCCTAAATCGCTCGATTTTAGAAAAATTTCCTATGGACCTTACCCGAGTTTTCATCCATTAAACGCACGCGAAAACAGGCACCAGGGAGCTGCCATTTTGTGATAATCCTATCATTTCCCCCATAACCCTGGCTGACCTGCTTTTGCGGCACTAAATCATATCCCCCGCCCCTGAGCCTGTCATCAGCAGACGCGTACCGCCCATTTCACAACGCCAAAGCACGTCTAGTGTCAACATTCACTGCGCTTTAGCTAATGACGTGTCGCCATGGAAATGGCAGGACGCCTCTTTCCTCAATAAGTATAAACAGACCGTTTCACAACACACAGCAGCAGATTTTCGATTCCATTCCTCTCTCTGTTTTACTTTGAGTATTCTGTGACTCGTTTCTGTGCTCTGGTCAGCTACCTTCGTTGCTTGTAGCCCGTGTGGACAGACACCAGTACCACCGCTATCAATTATTTTAGTTTGTGCAACACACAATGGATACAATAATGCCCTACATGTACGAGCCCGAGGATACCGAGGTGGAACTACTGGAAATGTAAACACGCTAAAACGATGGATCTTCGGACAGCAGTTGGCAGGTTGAATCAACAGATGAAGACACTGGACCTAGTCGCATGGACGGTGTTTCCACCTGGTGCACATGCAATCGGTGCAAGCTAATGCCGACCGAGGAGGAGAACTGCTGCTGCTGTGAAAACTCGGGTTGCGTGGCCTACATTTCGGAAGGCGAGCCACGACTGCAATGCATCACCGAGCTGCCAGACTTCAGGGCAGCCTGCCTCACACGGTCCGTGTTGAGGATAATGATGTTGCTTATGCACGAACTTCGCGCAACTGTTCGTCCTCGTAATCCGAGTAACGAGTAAGTATACTCTGCTTGTCATGCCACTCCCATTTCATGGTCTTCTACTATATCCAAAATTACATCTACATATCATTGTAACACATGAAAGTCTTTCAATAGTGTGCAGTGTCTAGATAGCATTTGTCCGAGCAGAATGCCATTAGTTACAAGAATTGTCATTGACAACAAACGTTTATTAAACTTATCTTGGTCATTTAAAAACAGTTTGTTTCATTCCTTTTCAAAGGTGCTACAGGCTGGTGGCCTATCGTTCCTTTACATGGTGGCTTCACGCAAGGCTTGGACACCGCGTTCGAAGAGTGGTACCCGCCTGTGCCGTTCGTGCCATAAGAAAAACGTTCCCGAGTGACAGCGGTCAGAACAGGGGATTTTCTCTCGCTGTGCTGCAACCTGAACTGTACAATGTGTAAACTTTTGTATTTTTGTGTCATCAAAATAAGCTACAAAATAAAACACCACATATATTTTAACAACGGTTGTTTCGATTTTTTAAATCAATCAAGTGTGTCTCCATTCAAGGATGGACGTCAGACACCTGTGCTCGGAATGGGTGAAGTTCAGGTCGCTGTGAAGCGGGGTGGTCACTATCTAAGCTAACATAATATATTATCAATAATGCATGCACTAAATAACACTTGTTCAAAGTCTTTCAGTCAGTTATGTCTCTATAAAAGTCACACATATATCAATACTATCAATGAACATTGGATTATACAGGCCTTAGGTCAAGGGTCTTGACCACTATAATACAGTGTTTGAAGTGTGGGTCTGTGCTCACAAGAATCTCTGATATGTGGCATTTGTTATTGATCGGTAACGATATACTGCAGTAGGGGTCTAATGTTAGTTGGGGATCTGCTAGGTGGGCATCATGGCGTGGTCAGTGGTCTGGCACATGAAGAGAATACCTTGCAGGGACACAGGGTCAGAATGGCAGTAAGTTTCCACTGGCGAGGGTGCATGGGCAAGGACACGTTTGTGGAGATGAACGAGCCATGTGCTTGGTTCAGGCCGGTTCACATGCAGGACCGTGATCTCAGAGAGTGATGTGTTACATTTATTAGCTGTTGCAAATACCTCTGGAGTTTTCCAGTCAGAGTGGGAACGAGGCTGTGGGCCATGTGCTCTACGTGCTGTACTATCGCAGTGAGGCCTGGTCACCAAAATGGAGTGGAAAAGGGGTACAAAAATGGATGCCCCGTGTCCTGCTCTGTGTTCCCATCTAGCGAATGTCATGCAAAGTTAACATCACATAAGGGCAAGGGACGGGCGCAAACGGCCAAGGTGCCAAACAGCATGTACACTTCAAAAGGTATCCCACGCCCAGGAGCCATCGCTCACATGGCCTCCTCAGACCCCGTGTCTCCAGGCAGGCCGCCCCCCTGCAATCCACATAAGTGTGTCTCCATTCAGCAGTCTTCCTGTGCCTTATCTGCACGCCCCAGGCCCATCCATCCCACCCCCTCTATCAAAGGCGGTTCGCACCCGGGGATGAGCGCTGGCATGGGGGGCTGTGACGGGCACAAATGGCCAAGGTGCCAAACAGCATGTACACTTCAAAAGGTATCCCACGCCCAGGGGCCATCGCTCACATGGCCTCCTCAGACCCCGTGTCTCCAGGCAGGCCTCCCATGAGGCAGGCCACCCCCCTACAATCCACATAAGTCTGTCTCCATTCAGCAGTCTTCCTGTGCCTTATCTGCACGCCCCAGGCCCATCCATCCCACCCCCTCTATCAAAGGCGGTTCGCACCCGGGGATGAGCGCTGGCATGGGGGGCTGTGACGGGCGCAAACGGCCAAGGTGCCAAACAGCATGTACACTTCAAAAGGTATCCCACGCCCCGAGGCCATCGCTCACATGGCCTCCTCAGACCCTGTGTCTCCAGGCAGGCCTCCCCTGAGGCAGGCTGCCCCCCTGCAATAAACATAATACCACGACATACACACGTCATTCATTCACAAACACACCCGTTTCTAATACTTTATAAACCACTTGATATGTCTCATGAGAACATCTTTGTGCTTTGCAAGTCAACTCCTGAACCTTCTACCTGAGAAGCACTGAGATCTATGCTAATCTGCTTGTCGTCGTGCTATCTGTGACCGCTTCGAGCAAACTCGTCAGTGTGCTACCTGTGGCCATCTACCTGTTCTCCTGCAACATACTGCTCTGCCTGCTGAATCCACCTGTTTGTTGGTCAAGGTAAGGCCATGTATCCTAGTCATATTTCGGTCATTTTTACATTTCAATCTATTTGCTATTACAGTACCCAATAGAGCTATGGTCATTGGTCTCATTGCTTTTGACTTGAGTTTCAATTGTTATGCTATCAATAGATCTATTTATTTTCATCTGTGTCAATTGTCATCGAATTGCATTCTTCGGGGGTCCAGTCTATAATGTAAGCATGGTTCCTTTTCGTGCAAGACAGAACATCCAAGGGACGAGTCACATGTTCAGAGTTTAGTCACATAATTTAAAAAATGTCTGTAACTTATGCAAATACTAAGCCGCACATGATGAACTGGTATAGTTCCGGCGACCAAAACAAACCTTGCATTGAGCATGGTATGGTTCATTTACTTTTTTATGACATTTTTATTCATCAAGGTTTTATAATAATCTTGATATTTACTTTTCAGAATTTTCAACAATGCCTGCCTGTTCGATTAGCGGTTGCCCTTCGAAGACCCATGCTAAATCTGAAGGCACTACAATGCATGTGTTCCCGAAAACTGTTGACCGAATAAGAGAATGGGTCAGACATTGCGGATATCCACTGGATGAGCTGGAAAGTAGAGTCCAACAAGTCTTTGAAGACAAGAGGGGTGATTGATACCGCATCTGCAGCCGGCACTTTCCCTCGAACATGTACACCACATCTTGGGTAACAAAGAAGAATAAACGGCGATCAACACGAAAATTGCTCGCAAACTCTATTCCCACTCTATTCGTCGACAATCCGCCACTGGTGAGTTAAGTGTCTGTTTTTAGCTTTAGGCCTTGCGGTAGTGTGTAGGTAGCCGAATGGATTCATTGATATTTTAGGTGTTGTTTCCAATTTGTAATACTTTCGACATTGATATGAGTGTATAGCTTTTTGAATAATGACATTTATCAATATATTATTTTTAGATTTCATAACCCACAAACGAAATCTATATAGGGGCACAGGGAACTGTGCTATATTGCGCATTAGTCAAGTATTCTGTCTCCTTACATGGCAATTTTAAATATTGGCATTTCATTATCAAACAATAATTTACCTTTACAACTTCTTGACTATCTCTTGAATCTGAAGCAAGAACATTCTACTTCCGTCACGTGCTCGCAGTTATCAACCACTTCTAGCGCGTATCAGGTAATCATACTTGGCTATTCCGCTACAGACTTGTTTTATGCATGTCAAGTAATAGTTTGTATGTATCGTGTGATTATTTTAGCAATTGTTTGATTAGTGCTTTCCAATTGATATACACCTTAGTTGTCTTCCCCTGGTGTTTGTTTTCAGTTATAATTAGTGTTATCCATACTAATGCAAGTACTGTCTTTCAGGGAGATGCTGAAGTGTCCACCACATTGACAACAGCCCTAGATGTTCTTCAGCAGCCCGAGGTATGGATACTGACAGCTCAACTGACCGTGATCATCAGGACTGGAACACTTGCCTTTTGATTGTTCTACACCATGTTTCATTTGTGGTTAGCCGTTGATATATACCTGTGCGGTCGACCCCAAGCGTGTGTTGTGTTTTCAATATTGTAATCCTTACTAATGCAAATACTATGTTTCAGGCAGTTGTTGAATCGTCAACCCACGCATTTGATGCGGGAGCCTGACATTCAAGTAATTCCGGTGGAAGCGGGACCATGCGGATACGAATCGGCGCAACAGCTTTCGGAAGTGCGCACCACATTGACAACAGCCCTAGATATTCTTCAGCAGCATGAGGTATGGATACTGACAGCTCCACCGAGAGTGATCATATAACGTGATTCCATTTGCTATACTTTCTTCCCTATTAACGCAAGTACTGCATTTCAGGGAGATGATGGAGCTTCCACTACAATCACAAGATCCCATTTAGATGATGCAGTTGTAAAGAAATCGGAGAAATAAGTCGATTAAATCTGATCATTTTTAAATATTCCTTGATTCTTTTAGACAATGCAACATTTGTGGTTATCTCTTTATATGTACCTGTGCCGTCGACCCCAAGTGTGTGTTATGTTTACGATATTGAAAACCATACTAACGCAAGTACTGTGTTTCAGGGAGTTGCTGATGCCTCCTCTTCAATACAATCATTCGTGGCAGTCCATGCAGAGCCAGAGGTATGGATACTGACAGCTCCATCGAACTAGGTCATCAGAGCTCAAATACTTGTCGTTTGATTGTTCCACACAATGTTTAAATCGTGTTTGGCTATTGAGATGTACATGTGTGTTCGTCCTCACATGCGTTTTATGCTAACAATATTTTGATACACAGTAATGAAAATACTATGTTTCAGGGAGTCGATGGAGCCTCATTCCGTGCTGTCTATGCGGATACAGAAAATATAGTCGTTGCAGCGCAAGAGGAAGGGGAGACATGCGGATACGTGTCGGAGCAACAGCGTGCAGATGTTGAAGGTCGAGTAAAAAAAGTTGCAAAGAAAAGAAACAAAAATAAGGTTAGTTACAAACACTTCATAACTTTAGAATTTTTTTTGTGCTGGGGACTATTTTATGTTTTTTTAAAGTCAATTGTACTATACTTTATCTTGTGTTTAAACTGAACATCCCTTTTCCAATCTGTCCTCTAGTTACCCGTGGGTCTACGAACTATACATACACAGACAGTGAAGCGAATGAGAGATGTTGCTTGCCAGACCATTTACACTATGGAGGAACTATTAATTCAGACGCGGCGTGTTGAGGCTCGGGATGCTCATGTCCAATGTACAGAAAATGAAATGAATGTGTCCGGAGAATCCAGCAAAGTTGTATTGGACCATTGCTACAGTACGACCACACCACCGCAACAACATGATACTGGATGTATTGAAGATAGCTCTGAAGTAGTCGCAGATCAATTTACACAATCTACACCCGCCAAAGAATTGCCACCAAAAAAGCTGTCGACATTGTTGTGTTCTCCCATCAATGTTGAAGTAGCAGATGTTGAAATGACAGAGAATGAACCAGCAGCAGCATTCACTGACGCATCAGGACTTGATAGCAGCGATATTTCTTTCAAATGTGGTGATATGTCCTCAACGTCATAGGCCGAAACAACTTTGACGCAGGATGACAGTCTAATCAAAGAGGACAAATACATAGTATTCGACAGTTGTTTGATGGATATTATAAGTATGCTGAAATGTGGGCATTCCGCCAGAGGGAAAGTATGTGGGAAGCCATTGATTCATGTGACTCGTCAAAAACAAGGCAGTAACGTCACATTACATGCCGCCTGTAGATTACATCATACGTTCTCATGGTCTGCACAACCGATGCTGGGGAAACTGCCAGCAGGCAATCTACTGTGTGCAGCTGCATCACTTTTTAGTGGCTCCAGTTTTAGAAAGTTAAAGTCTTTCTTTCAGTTTGTGGGACTCCATTTCATTTAAAAAACGCAGTACTACAAATACCAACATGATTACCTGTTTCCGGCCATTATGCTTGGAAAATTGAACAATTGTCTCTAGCAAGTACATTCGAAGGCAAACGATTCAGGCTAGCCGGCAATGGACAGTGCGACAGCCCTGGATTTTCTGCCAAGTACTGCACCTACCACTTTCAGGACATGGATAGTAAGAAAATTGTGAGTTTGGTGGTCGTGCAGGTAACACAATGTACCTCCTCAGTGGCCATGGAGAAACTAGGATTTATAAAATCAGTGGAATATCTGCAATCGAATGGAATGCACATCGACCTCATAGCCACGGACAGACACGTTTCAATTGCCAAGACAATGAGAGAGCAGTTCCCACATATTAGACATCAATTTGACATATGGCATCTTGCTAAATCAATCAATAAGAAAATCTCGGCTGCAGGGAAAAAAAAGGTTTGGAAAGTATTTCGGAGTGGTCCCAGTCTATCAGCAACCATCTTTGGGGAGCTCCAAAGTTGTGAATGGTCAGTGGAAATACTACTTGAAAAATGGCGGTCACTGATGCACCACTGTACCAACGTGCACCGCTGGTTAGAAAACCTACATTTCCACCAATGTGAACATGGCCCTTTATCCCCAGTGGAGGCACGGAAGAAGAAGTGGTTAAATCCATCTTCACCGACACACAAAGCCATTGAGAAGATTGTTTTCGATAAAACTCTGTCAAGAGATTTGAGGGGACTGACAGAATTCTGTCACACTGGAGGTTTGGAGGTGTTCCACAATATGTGCCTAAAGTACAGGCCAAAGCGCTTGCATTTCAGCATACAGGGCATGAGACATAGGACTCTACTTGCCGTCTTGGCCCATAACGAGAATCTCGGCCGTGAACAATCTAGGACTAAGGGTAATGTAAGGATGCCTCGCTACACTAAGGCCTTTTCAAAAAGAAGTAAGCAATGGGTGATCAAACCAGTCTATGAGGAAATGGAGTTCGACTTTGTCAACAGCCTTATTGTTGCTGTATTAGAGAAGCACAGATATGGAATTTTGAACGTTTCTGTGCAGAGCACTGATCCATTGCCACCCAACATTGCCACTGTGCCATGTCCACCCAAAGGAGAGCTGGTTGTGAAGTACAAATCCCGGTTTCAATAATTGTAATACGATTGTCTTTTTGTAAATACATCTTATTGTACAGTGTGCATACAAAGTACGCTAATCCTAACCCCTACCTTCACCATCCTGGGTGCCGAACTACCTCGGTGTCATCTTTGAATTCTCTCTCTATTCACCTCATATTGCTGACCTTGTCTATATGTGTAAGTATATATTTTTGTTGATGTAACTAATTTTCGCAATCTCTTATAAATGCTGGGCACTGTTAACCGAGGGGAGGCTTGCGTATTGCAAATAATAAAACAAACAAACAATAAATCTCACTTTCAACTCAACTCCTCGGGTACTTTATACTTTCCCTGACCTTCCCCAAAAAATTGAAAGTCTCAATAGTTATGGTTCTTTGGGGCTTTAAAGCTCGCAGACAACGAGGACAAAATTGGGGCCTTAGAACGCGCCAAGCGAGCCGTTGCAGATGGGAGAGAAGCCAGTTCGCATTTGCACATTGAGGCGAACTACATAGATGGATTTGAAACTTCAAGTTCTCACAGATGGCTTTACTACGGGATGTTGCAAAGAAAGAATGTATGCTAATTTCTAGTGAAGGTCAGCGGCTTTGATTTTCAGCTCGTGCCCTGAAGAGGCCCACAACTCGCACTGGCAGTATAAGGTTCTATTGTTTTTTGACCTTGAGAGACAGGGACCATGCAGAAATAACTTCATTTGAAGGGGGGATTGAGGGGTGCAATAACGTTTGAGACGATAAGGCAGAAAATTCTTAAACTAGACCGAGTTTCATGTTAGTTCAGTATACGAAAAATCGTTGTCAAGAGCACAGTGGGATTTACGGACTGCATTACGCAGAGACACAATGGAAATTGCAAATATAATGTAAGTAACTCTTTAGACGCTTTTATACCGGAATGAAGAAATTAATGAATGGATGCATGAATAAATGAATGAATGAAGAGCTTTGAAAAGGTTTGTGGGATCGTCCTTGTAGCGGGCACATGGGCATGCAGGTCCACATTCCACACTCATGTAGACAAAAAGTCGTTTCTCCTTGTGTACCAACCTCGATTTATTTTGTTAGTTTTCGCATTGATTTTAGAGCCGAACATACTCCATTGCACTATCCTTGAAAGCAAATAGTTTCAGCTCGGCCGTAATAAATAAAATGAATAATATTAATAAAGATCGGCTGGCGAGACTAATTATAAATTTTATGTTTTCAAAATAGGTACATCCTTCCATTTTGCCCCTGCCACCAGTTTCAGACACCGGCAGACGGTTTCTTCAGCCGCCAGCTGCAGCTTAATGTAAACAACTGCACCATTCTGATGATCTTATGGGACGATCGCCAAGGGCCCATATGCCCTTACGCGGTACAAGCGGCTAGAAGCAACATATCAACCTTTACGCTGGCCTAGTGCCTACTTGATGGAACAGCCTTGCGGTTCAACGTGCGACAAAAGTGCCTCTTTGAACGAAAACCAACACCCTGTGTACCATAAATGAACAGCGCGTGACACACAATAAAATTTTAAGGATTTGCGGATAGAGATAAAAGAAAATGACTTTCGGAGTTCATATGGCAATTGCAGAATATTCTATAAACATTTAATGTCAAATAAATGTACTTTACCAAATTTACTGTGTTGCTGTTTGATTTTAAAGTACAGTTTCATATTCCGAATTGTGGCGCGCTGTGTTGTGAGCTGATCTGTGCTGGTTTCCGGGTTCTGTGTGAAGTCGCGTAGAAGACGACTGGGCGCGTTTGCCTACGCAGCACAGTAACGTCACTGAGAGGGGCGGGGAATATGAATGTTTTGATGTCAGGCTCAGGGGCGGGGGATATGATTTAGTGCCGCAAAAGCAAGTCAGCCCGGGGGATGGGGGAAATGATAGGATTATCACAAAATGGCAGCTCCCTGGTGCCCGTTTTCGCGTGCGTTTAATGGACGAAAACTCGGGTAAGGTCCATAGGAAATTTTTCTAAAATCGAGCGATTTAGGCTTAAAAACACATGGCCGACCCGTAGGGGCAATAAAAAATTTTGACCCAACCATTCCTTTAACAAGGCCCTTCTGGTGGAAACCAAACAAATACTGAGGGTGTGGAAAACGATAAATAAACTGTTTGTGGAGGGCTGGTTATTGGATATGCAAATACCTTTTGTACTTTGAAAAATGTATGTTTCATAGGCAACATAGAGAGGATATGTATATGAATTGTGGGGGCCCTTCAATGAACTATATGGGTCAATACAGGTTAGAGTGTTTGGTTATGGAATATATATGTGTTAAGTGTGAGGGGGGGTTGTCATGGGGATGTGTGTTAGTCTTGTGATTTGTCTGTAGGTTTGTTGTATGTTTAGTTCTTTGTTACTGTAATCTAGGTAAGGTTTTAGGATTTTAGCAGAAGATTAAGGTGATACATTTTATTTGCAGGTATAGGGAGACGAAATAGACTAGATGTATTTTATTTGTATTGAAGTTGTAATGGCTTAAAACCTGTATTATTCTTTAATGTGTAGTATTGATGGTTAACTGAAAATTAAATAAAGAGTTTAACATTTTTTATTTTTAAACGATAGAAGCCAAACATTAGAAAATAATGTTTACAAGTTGAAAAGAGTAAGCATTGCCCAAGCCAAGAGTGAATAACGTGTCTTCCCAATCAGGAGTGAAACCAGCCTTTCTCAAAGGCAAGAAATAGTGCACGTACTGTCATCAGCCTAACGAACATTAACATTGACCAAGCCAAGAGTGTGCAAGCATTACCTGAAGCCAAGAGAGAGTGGCAACAAGGCCTCTGGGTAAGTTAGCCGGGCTGACAGAATACAGAGAGATAAAGGCAAGGTTGGGTAAGGGAAGCTTGCTGCTTGTAATTATTCATTAGAAGCCGACACAACCTATATTGCCAAAGCCAATAGGAAGAAGAGAGAAGTGTATCCTATAGACAAGTGTGGGTTGTCATTGGTGCAGACAGACAAGAGTGGGAAAGAGGCTGCCCCTCTGACAAGGCAATATTCGGAGGACGATTGCCTTGCTTACTTGAAGGTGTTGAAGTGCCATGAAGTGATTCTTGTCATATTTGAAAAACTGTTTGAAGACACAAAGTACTGAAGCTCTGGTAGTGGTTTGGTTGTCAGTAGATTTGATACTTCAGTAGCACAATTGGGGTAGAATACTATGAGGCAGAGAAGCAGACCCTCATGGAAATGATACCTCCTTTTTAGAAGAAGACTAATTCATCTTCGTTTTCCTGAACTTTTCCTCAAACCCCGTAAAAATCTACAGGAGAGACAGTAGGGATCCTGGTATATGAAACCCCTTGGAAAACACCCAAAGAACTCTGTGAAACCCTGGGGAAAACATAATTTAATAAAACCTCAGGAGGAGACCTACCGATCCCTTCTACAGAAAATGAAATCCCAGAACCCCATCCTTATTACTCAAAGTGACACATAGACATATGACACATTTTTAGCCCCCTGTATAAGGATAGGAGAGGATCCATATCCACTATATCTCTGGAAGGCTCGGAAACCACTCCATTAGAACAATGCTTATTTTGTGGAGAGTGGGGGCATACGACAGAGGTTTGCTATGAAAAGATAGAGGAGGAGTTAACAGAAACTCAAGAAAGGGACAGGAAAATAAATAGAGAAAGGAGAGCACTTTTAAAATCGTCTCCAACACAAGCCAGCATGAACTTTGTTGTATGTTGGATTGCTTGGACCAGCCGTCGGGTTGTTCCACAGTGGGATCTTCAAGTGAAACACCACAGTCCAACCAGTATAGGGGAAGGGTATGTGAGAAACCTGAGGGTATTCTCCCAAGCAGACCTAGAGAGTCCCTTATTCAGGTGGCCAGGGAAGGGCTGACCATCGGGGATCCCAACCGTGAGGGCGGACGGGCGAGGATCACCTGAGTAGGGGAGCCCGGGGTTATGCTTGGGGGGAAAAGCCCAGATGAGATGCGGTACTATACCAGGGACGAAGGTGAGGAGGACAAGTCCCTGAGGCTTTTGTAGGTTGTTCCACATCTACCTCCCTTCCACCAAAAGTAATCTCTCTTATCTAAATCCAACGACGCCTCCATATCTGGTAAATCCCCTAGGAGCCCGAAGCCTGTTGCACTCGAAAACCACAACTCCCAGAATCCCTGTTTTCCTGTTTCCTACCGGAATGCTCCAAACCATTCCTCTCCACGTCCCTCTGATTATTCTTTCCCAAACACCCAGTCTACTTTGGCAAAACACTATGGCTCCCACAATGCCCCCTGTTCAATTCACAACAATAACCCTGGTCATTCCCGTTTGGTTCACAATCCTTACCAATCTCATCCTTCTGAGTTACCAACCCCTCTAGTACGAGGGTTATAATTCCATATAACACCTTT
This sequence comes from Ambystoma mexicanum, assembly GCF_040938575.1. Classification (NCBI taxonomy): domain Eukaryota; kingdom Metazoa; phylum Chordata; class Amphibia; order Caudata; family Ambystomatidae; genus Ambystoma; species Ambystoma mexicanum. The sequence goes on from NC_090931.1 coordinate 891,880,678, forward strand.
CCCCCATCCTACCCCACAGGACACTTGGCAACTCCACCACACCCCCCTTTTTCAATGCACTTTCCCATACCATGAAAACCGACACTAATCAGTGCCGTTTACCTGACATGTGCCAACACAATGGTCAGGCAAGAGTCAGGCAATTAATAGTAATAGTAACAACACGCATCTGGCAGGCCTTTCCCTTCCCTGCAGGGATAAAAGGTGGAGCACAAGAGGAGCAAGGCAGACCGCACAACGAGAGAGCTATCCAAGCACGGCAGTTCAAGAGGAGGAGAAAGGCAGTGAGGACCGAAAAGGTGACAAGGAGAGAAGCAAGCTTGCCCTTTTCGACCTAGACCTGCAAAGCCTCTGTGGAAGAAATTAAAAGACAGCGAACAATAGCCAGTGTGTGTTGCAGCAGATGTCAACGGTACACGGAGTACGCCTATGCTGATAAGCAGGACAGAGAGAGATGCTTGCTACCATGGTACCGTCCTTGACTCCAAGAAAAAGCAAGTGGTTCATCACAAACGGTGAGTCGAGGGGAGAACCGATAAGAAACTGAACTGTGTTAACGAAAGTCGCAGATCGGCAAATTAAGGGTAGTTCAAAAAACTGTTAACATTAAAGGAAAACCAGCTGCAGAGGGGTACGGCACCACGTGGGTGCTCATTCGAAAGACTCTGGTTGATCCCACGTTTGTTGAAACTACCGATACCAGAAGGCCCTAGGAGAGCCGCAAGGAAAAAGTCAAAGTGGTCATACAGGGGTCTAGAAAAACCATGTGTACAGTCGAAAGTCTTTAACCTGCACGTAATTGGAAATCTAAGGGAGATGAATCCTGCATAGTGAGGAAAGAGAAAGAACTGTTTGATTGGCAATAATTGGCAAGAGTGAACCTGATGGAGGGATGCCAATGAAACAGGGCTAAGCCTGAAGTCCCAATGAACGAGAGTGAACCCAACAGAGCGATGTCCACAGAGAACGGTTTACAAAAGACATTAAGATTCGTGAAAGCCACAGGTGAAATTATTTTGAGTACAAGCCGTAGTGAACCCGACCGAGGGAGGCTGCTATTCGAGAAGGGTCAGATCCCGGAAGAGGGGGATCCAGGGGTGAAAAGCGATCACTTCCCGACACGTGAATGCAACAGATACAATCTTTTGAATACACGCCAGAGTGAACCCGATGGTGGGAGGCTGATATTCGAGCAGGTTCCGAGTCCGGAAGAGGGGGACACAGGGGTGAAGAATCGTCATCCAAGAGCAATCAAAAAAAAACTTTTGTTTATGATTTTGCATATATCAGGCCCTCTGAAGCAAGAGATTTACCCACCGTAGGTCCTGCTATCGATAGGAACATTATGTGGATCTGGGCCCAGAAGAGGGGGATCCAAGGATGAAAAGTCATCACCCAACGAACAAACGGAAAGGAGCTTTTTGTTTGTTATTTGAACCACATCAGGTACTGGGAGCCAAGAGACTTTTTGTAGAAAAGAGACTTAACCACCGAAGGTCCTGATAGCAAAGAACGGATCTGTCGTCTCGTGCGGGGAAAGCTTGCTCGAGAGGCTGCTTTGCTCAGGAGTCCCGTCTTGTCCCGTGCTCAAAACATGGGGAAGGGAGACCCCCGGTTACCACATCCTGACTTATCATTTGTGAACACTTCTTTCTTTGTTGTGAAGCTTAACCCACACTCTTTTTGTAGTTAGTTGTAAGGATTGGCAATATGTTTTTATTTGTATAGGCCCTTTTATTTGACATGACCCCACTAGGATTGCCTTATTATAATTTGATGGTCATAGCTTGCGCCCATCTTAGATTTAGGTTTAGATTAGGCGTTATAAACACCCTTGAACTGTGATCACTTTTGTCTGTTTTTACTGTTGCCACCATGGGTTCCTTACAATGGACACTCACTAAGGTCGGTTGCCATAGGAACCGGCGTTGAGGTATGCCACTATCAGCAATGAGTAGTGTACGATTTTGAGGCATCTCACGCGTGCTCCAAATAGGTTTACTTTGCCGAACATTTTGTCCCTGTAGTTTTGTGTCGGGCCAGTACGAGTGTATTTCCCAAGACAACAGGTGAAGAAAACACTTTATTTTCAGGATAAAATACGCATGTACTTTGAATATTGGGGTCGTGTGGCCCTAGAATAAATAGTTTTGTTCATTTCCACATGGCCTGATGGACTTATTGGATAATTTAATAACATACTCCAAGATGGAGGCCCGAGGTGTGTTTCATCTCAGTGGTTTTTCAATGTGTGCATGCACACTGTGGGAGCTGTCGATGTTTTTTTAAAAAGCACTGGGGCCACGAAAGCGAACTTTGACAGCAGCCGTGCAGCATCTCCGAGTTTGTTAGTTTGAGTTATCAGCTCACTCAAGACAGAATAAAGTCATGGTAAGAAGATAGATGTAGTACACGATCCGCAGAGCAAATTTACATCTGTGGATTGGTGTACACGATTGTGATACTGGTATACTCAGACACTTTTGGAAATTATGTAAAGAAATGAAACCTACCCGCCTCCACCATTTACCCTAATACAGCAATTTAATATTGTATTTAAAAGGTCTTGAAAAATGAACTCAAGGAAAGAGAAAGAAAAAGAAAGAGGCCGCCATATTATTGGGATTGGGTTCTGCCTGTGACTCCAACGTGGGGTAAGGATATGCAAAATATTGTGGGGTAGATGCCTAGCTTCTTATACAGTGGGCAGGGACACAAATATTGATCACTTATTGATATATCTAGTTATTGTCTCCTTCTCTCTCAACAACCCACCTTCCTGTCTCCCAAAACGTGCAGTGGCACCCTTCCCATAATAGGCCGTTGGTGCAGATTACAGTACCAGACGTACTGAAGCAAGTGGTTACACTTACAAACTCCACTGAAACCGGTCGGCCCTCGTAATCTTTAGGGATTTCCTGGTATCCAAAGGATACCCTACATCAATGTGTGCACGGTTTTAGTGCACATAGAATAATATTTAAGTTTTGATTTTATGAAATTTTGGTTCTCTGAAAAAGGACGAATAAAGTAATTGAACTTCCTGTTAGAGCTCAGCATTTTGGGCATAGTATTAAATGTCCTAACGTATATGTTCAATTTGCAAGCGTAATTGTTGAGCAATAGGGTCAGCCTCTCTGTCCCCTCACTCTAGATAGATGGCTCACCACCGCAGACTAGGGTTAGAACATCACCAGGAGGGTACAGTTAGTATGGTTGGTGGTCTATGTAGTTTGAACAAATCCAGATGACTAAATGTGAAATATTAACCTTTACCTTTATGCATCCACAACATGACTTAACATATTATCACCACCACACTAGAAACTGTCTCCATGAGACTTCTGCTGATCAACAAGGAACATTCTCGCAACTTTATTTTCTTACATTTTTTTCTCATCAAAGCAGTGAAAGCTATACATTCATCTCAATGATCACTATCACTCACCCATATGTTTTAATTTCTTTACATGTTACGAGTTAAGTCTGTAAATGTTTGTCTCTCTGACATGTCCCACTTCTCTCCTTTCCTATTCTATTTAACTATTCATCCTTTCTGCAACACTGTTTGCTGACTGATTACACCAGCAGCACCAAACACTAAATTGGGTAATAGTACAATTCACAAACCGCACTTTGAGAGCAATATACAAATGATAATAGTATAATGACGGAACCGGTTTTTACAGCACACATTTCAGGCTGGCGAAATGACAGGGTTTAGCTATGAATGCTAAACAAAATAAGGGGAAACAAGATTAAGAGCACATGTTACCAAGTGGAGTAGAGGATATTCTTTACAGTCTATTGGTTCTGTAAGCTCTCTCTAATTAGCACTTGAATTCATTTATATTCTTCAGAAGAGGAATCAGTCCACTCCTACTCATAAAAGACAGCATACTTACCTGTAACTATGGCCTCCAACGTCGGCACCTGACAGATGCACATGCTTTGATGGTTTCTATGTCCCTACATCGACATTGAGTTTTGTCGAGAAAAAAAATGTTTTCACTAAATTATTTTGAAAAAACAAATCGAATTGTATTCTTTTATATTTGGGGTGCCCCCCCTCCTCCCCTCTGAGCCCCATTCTCTCTATTATAAACCCTACTGGGACCCCCTCCCCACTCCTTGCAACTCCTTGCCCCATATATTGTGGTGAGTTTTTTTGAAACAGTTTGGGAGGAATCAACGTGATACCCTCTGAGTATTTCCCGGTCGTCAGTGACTATGTGTATTAGCAAAGCAATATAAGCATCAAGAGAGTTTGAATATATAGCATATTGCCCTGATTATGTTCCTTTTTTAGCCTCACCAATGAGGGCAAGTGTTTTAGTTTCCACCCCTGGAGGCCATCACTAGATTATCTAAGACTAGTCATGGAACGTAAGACAGTATGCATTGTGGCATAGCCTCAAAGGTGCCGTTCAGCATGTGAAACTATGAGGGATACCAATGCTGGTAAAGTATAGTTCCAGGTAAGTAACTTGATTTTTTTTCTCATGCATTGGATCTCTCATAGATGCACATACTCAGACTAGAGCAGCAATCAGTACATTACACACAGGGAAGGTGGGAGTGGCTAGGAGGTGTTACCTTATGGAAAAAAAGTTGGCGTACAGCCTGTACCACTGCAGTCTCTGCCCTGGCAATAGAGTCTAGAAAGTAGTGTCTGGTAAATGTCTGTCTCGTCTTCCAGGTAGCTGCTCTACAGATATACTCAGCACGGAAGGTGGTGGCAGCCGCTTTGTCTCTGGTGGAGCAGGCACTTATAGCACTGGTGAGGGGTCTACCAGCTACAGACTGCCAACATTTTACGCAAGACATTATCCACCCTGCGATAACATGGTTGAAATGGGCACAGCTTGGGCCTGGTGGAACTAAGGCCACAAAGAGCTGGTCTGTTTTCTGTATGGATTATCTAAAATATACATAGTAGCGTATGGTCCTCCTGGCATCGAGTTTGTGTAATGCAGTTTGCGCTGGCTTCAAGTGGTTCTGAAAGAATTATGGTAAGTGAACACTTAGAATGATGTGGAAGTCTGATACTATTTTTGGAAGAAATCAGGGATGTGTCTTCAGGATGACTACTGGCATGACATGTTGTGAGGGGCTCCTTGGAGGAGAAGGCGTGGACGCCACAGACTCTTCTAGTGGACGGGAGCGCTACCAGAAAGGCTATCTTTCAAGACACATATTTTAGGTCAGCTTTGTGCATAGGCTTGAAAGGTACCTTCATGATCCTAGAGAGGGCTGTGTTCAGCCCCCATGCATGCACCTTCATAGGGCCTTGAGGAATTGACAATGGGAGCAGCTATGTCAGGGTCCTACAGGGAGGAAGGTGGTGCACAAGGTGGGGGGTTGTTTTGCCTTATAGCAATGTCATTGGAGCATGTGTGTGTTTCTTGTAACAACAATGTTTCCTTAACGGAAGCCTCATCAGGAGACTGGAATTATCCCTTTCCAAGATGGAGGAGACTTCTCTAGAAGCTGATCGGTTGGAGGCTAAAGAAAGGCAGCTTGGAATGTTTGATGGAATTCTGAACTGCCTTTCATTCAAGACACTAACGTAGCAGGTCACACCATTCATGAGCTCCAGAGAAAATTAAGAATAGAAATTGTAGACTGAAACCATAGAAGTTCCTTGACAAAAAATTTAAAGTGTGTTTAATTCAGCAGTTCATGTTTTCCAGAACTTAGTTTAGGTTTAAGAAGTTGTAAATATTGTATAAACTACCAATTCGAGCAGCAGATTATTTCAATGTGTTCACAGACACAGAGGTTGCTAAGTAAGCAGTAGTGGTAGCAGGTAACTCTGAAGATTGGAGGCACGGGAGCGTGTTATCTGCTTTAACATCGCATTCGTTATATGCGAGTGCAGAGGCCTGCCTGAAGTTAAAGGGAGTGACCGCTTGAAGCGTGAGAACATGGTGATGTTTCACAGTTACTAGGCTAACCAGGCAACGAGTCGAAAGCAGTTACCGGAGTGCGCAGTGCCAGTGCGGCAAACGCCGAGTATTAAAGATAAATAAAAGCGCAGCTGGGCGGTTAACTTTACAGGAATAAGAAGCATTTAGTGGGAGTGATTTACAAGACTGCGGCTGCGTGGTGAAGGTGTGCAGGCATTTCAAGCATATTGTGTGTGAAAGCGCAACAGCGCAGTGAACCGGAGACAGAGCAGAGAAGTGCTGCGTCAAGAAATAAGAAGTCAACAGAGCACACAGTGCATGGCTGCATAGCACGTGGGGACACTAGGCAGCATTAAACTAACAATTCAGTAAATCCAAATAATCTGAGCAGCTAGCAGTTAAGAGGAAATTAAACAGTTAAATAGTTATTTTTAAAAGAAGACTAAAGCAGTACTAGGCAACAGACTTGGACAGTAACAAGTTGGGTCTAGAGAAAACTTCTGAAAAGGACCTAATTTAAATAAAGAATTAAAAAGTAAACAGAAACTCAATGAAGACTACTACTCATACACTAAACACACAACAGAAGAATTTAGCAAGACATCCAGTGAAACCCTCTAGCTAATATCTTCACAAAGAGAAATACAAGTGCACTGAAAAACTGTCCAGTCAGTGAGGATAGTAAGAGGATTCAGAGGTGCCTTCGAGCTCTAAGAGGAGGCAGACAGATAACCAGAGAGAAACAGTTCTACAGGAGGAGAAGGGAGAGCAGGAGGTAAGGAGCTAAATTATGAATCTTATTGATTTGGTTTCTAGATCTACAGCTCACAATTGAAGAGCGCCATAAGCATTGTCCTGTCAGTTTTTATTTATTCACTTCCCCTTTGCCCCCCGGTGTTGTGGGCTTAGCAGCAGTCACTAGAACTCGAGGAGTCCACAGCCCCGAAGGGATTAGTGGGGTTTATCTTCAGCCACTGCGGGATCAGAAGCTGGGACCCGACAAGCTGCAAGCGAAGGCGCACCTTCACTCTGCTGATAAGTGATTGCTGATAAGTGGAGTCTCAGGGATGACACTGACTGTTGTAGAGCAGAATTTGCTAAATGCAGTACATAGGCAAGTATTTTGTGAGGCTGCAAGCTTGCGGGATCCCAATTGTTCTCTAGTGCCCCTTCACAGACACAATGTCACTTTTAGGAATAGGTTTTCCTGGTGGAAGTGTTTTTTTGACTGCCACTAAGACTTGCAGGCAAATGTCCGGCTCCTGGTGTTCGTACCTGGACCTTTCAAGAACCAGGCGGTCAAAGAAAGTGAAGCAGGCAGTTGGTGACACAATTTACTGCTCTCCCTAGTAAGCAGATTGGGCATCATGGTCAGCCAGTATAGCAGATAGTTTGACAAGCTCAGTAGGTCAAGGAAACAGATTTGTCTTGGCCACGGTGTAGCTATCAGGATGATCTTGCAAGAAGTATTCCTTAGCCAGTTGATGAGCCTGTGTATTAGCTCAATTGAGGGCAACGCAAAGGAGGAGCCTTCTTTCCACAGGACTGAGAACGTTCCCCCCTCTGAGCCTTCTTGAAGGTAATGGAAGGCATAAGGCTAGACACTTCTTGTTTGCTGCTGTTACACCGAGGTCCATGGTCGGTGTTCCCCACATTTGGAATAGCTGGTGCTGTATTTGACTCTTCAGTTCCCATTCATGGAACAGCAAAATGCTCCAGCACAGCAAATCTGGTAGGGCCTTTTCCACGTCTGAAGGTGTTGTGCCATACGTATATTTCGTTGTGAATAGACCATTTCCATTGACTCAGAGCTTTTGAAGACAGCAGACGGAACGGTCTAGCCACTTGCTTATTCAGGAAGAACACAGACGTAGTGTGTCTGTATCAGCACAGAGGATCTCTTTATGAGTTTACAGAAAGCTTGAAGTGCTAAACCGATTAAACTTATTTCAAAGACGTTTATGTGTAGATGACTTTCCGGTTTGGACCACTGGCCCTTTGTTGTCTGTTCACCTAGGTGCTCTCCCCATCCCATAAGGGTGGTGTCCATCCTTATTGTTGCGGATGACTCTGATTCATGAAACGGAAGGCCCACTAGCCGGCATTCCTACAATTGTAGTGCCTGATCCCATTTTCATTTTTGCTTCCATTGGTCATCAATGCTTGCTAAAACAATCTGAATTCGTAGCCGGGACTGCGGCACCAGCGAAATGAAGGACGACATGGCACCCAGGAGAGAGAGAAAGGCCCTTACTGTGTAAGAGTTCTTGAGGTGACAAACCTTCAGAAGTAATGCTTGCTTCCTTTCCTGTGGTGGCCACACGCTTCGGGCAGCTAAGTCTGTGTCGGCTCCCCAGGAACATAATTTTTTACGGCAAATTAGATTTTCCAAAGTCTGTAAGGTAAGACAAGTGTCCCTTGTGGCGAGAGGGTGCCTTGACGAGCCAATCTCAACCGAGCAGCCACTAGAGCAAGACACTTTGCAAATACTCTTGAGATGTGGGGCAGAGGCTGAATGGAAGGGCTGTGAATTTTAAGTGTTTTGTTGCTGGCCATGAAACAAAGGTTTTTTTCTGTGGAAAGATCCAAGTCGGGTCTTAAAAATAGGACTCCTATAGATTAATAGTGATGAAGGTAGCTCGCTTCCTTAGACATATCACCTTTTGAAGTAAAATCATTCAAAATGACAACTACTTGATGCTTTTGTTAGCTTCCTGTATGTCTAGTATCGGTTGTTACTTCCTGTTATTTTTCCTGAAGAGGAAATATTGACGGAGACCTCTCTCTGCCCACTTTTCTTTTGGCACCAGCTGGATGACATGCTTGAGAATATTTGCTGCACCTCTATCTTGCAGGGAATCTGACCACTGTTGTCTCAATTGGAGAGGGGGTTTCTGAGGCGCAGTGAACACGAATTTCAAAGTGTGTCTGATTTGGATGATATGTAGTACCCATTTGCCGGTGGTAATTGCTTGGCACTTGTGATGCAGACTCCCACCCCGATGGGCATACAACACATCAAGTGAGGAGGTGCTCGGAGAGTCATGGGTTTGTGAGCTTGGAACATTGCTTGGCCACTGGTCCGTCTATTCTTGCCACCTTCAGTGCTGTAGGAAGTTTGTTTAATAATTTGTATTGCGCACCAGACCTAATGGTATCAGGGCGCAGCACTTACAAGAAGGTGCACAGCTTAGGTTCCAAGTTTACATAGTATAAAAAAACAGAAACATCTTAGATTATAAATTTACACACACACAATGTTGAAAAGCATAGGGGGAGAGTGCATATATACAGAGGAAAATTAGAATATATTACAATTTCTTTAATAAAGTGTATTGCTGAGAGGGGGACATATAGACGCTAGAGGTGGTATTTAGTGTTAATGCGGAGGCCATCGTCAGTGCTGGTCGAAAGCCAGGTGATGGTATTAGACCCAAAGTTCAGGTAAGGTTGGTCTTCTCGTAAGGAATGGGGTATGGCGTTCCAAAGCTGGGCCGCTTTGACAGGAAAGCTACAGCCACCAATCTTAGATAGCTTGAATCTGGGAACAGAAAGGCAGTTTGAGTTGGCTAGTCTTGCAGGTCTGGTTGAGGTCCGTCTTTGGAATCTCTCAGCTAGGTAACTGGGAGCTGCATTGTTTAGTGATTTGTGGGTAAGTGACAAAGATTTTAATTGGATTTTGTCATAGGTGGAGAGCCAGTTGTTCTGTCGTCTAATCTCAGAGATGTGTTCTCTTCTGTCTACTCCAAGGGCCGCTCTAAGGGCGTTGTTTTGAAGGATTTGAATTCTCCTGACGATGGATTTATTGGAACCTATATAAAGTGTGTTGCAATAATCTAGCCTGGACAATACGAGGGCTCTGGCCAGGATGACAACTGTTGGAAAGGAAAGGTTTGCCAGTTCTAATAAGTTTGCAAGTATATGCAGTCGTGGAAGCCAATTAATTGACTTGTTTGGTGAAAGACAAAGTAGAATCAAGATAGAATCCTAGAGTGTTTACATCCTTGGCCACTTTTATAAGGTTGCCATCAATTATAAAGGTGGAATATTCAGGGCCTAATTTGTTGAGGTTGGAGGGGGTGCCCAAGATGACGAGTTCTGTTTTGTCATCATTCAGGGATAGACTGTGTATAGCCATCCATGCCTGGATGATGATGTACACTCTATTCACCAAGGCCAAATCCTTGTTGTAATCCCCTGAAAGTGGGAGGAGAATCGGAGTATCATCTGCATAGTTCGTGTAGGTGATACCAAGATGGTGCAGATCATCAAAAAGGGGCTTGGTAAATATATTGTACAGGGTGGGTGAGACACAGGACCCCTGCGGCACTCCACAGGAGATAGGGATAGGGTCTGCAGCTGCTGACAGGGAGAAAACCCTCATAGTTCTGTTACAGAGGAATGACTCAATCCAAGTTATGGCTTCTTTGGAGAAATGTGCTGCAGAGTCAAGGTGACTACATAGGACCTTGTGGTCCACAAGGTCGAAGGCAGCCGATAAATCAAGGAGCAAGAGTAGGGCAGATTTCCCTGTGTCCCTTAACTCGTAGACTTGGGCCTTTAGGTCAATGAGGGCGGTTTCCGTTCCATGTTGTGGACGGAAACCGGATTGGCGTGCTCCTAAGAGGTGAAGTGATTCTAAATATTTCTAAATTTGAGTGTAGGCCACTTCGTCTAGTATTTTTAGAAGGAAGGGAACAGTCGCAATTGGCCTATAGTTAGTTGGTGACTGGGGGTCTAGCGGTAGTTAGCAGTGGGAGTACCCATGATTCTTTGAGATTGGAGGGAATAGTCCCAGTTGCAAAGGAAGCATTAATAAGCTTTGAAATAAAGGGAGCTAGATCTCTAGCTGCGTCCTTGATGAGCTGGGCTGGGCAAAGGTCTCTGTTGCAGTTAGAAGGTTTGAGTGACTATCGTTTTTTCTATCTCGATAATGGAGGTTTTAGAAAAGTTAAAACGGGCCTGTTGGTTATTGGTAATGCGGTTGTTGGTACTATTGGAATTGTTAAGTAAGGTTAGAACTTTTAATGAAGCTTTTTATTTTTAGCTATTTTGCTTTGGAGAGTGATTACTTTATTAGTGATCGCGAGTTGGATGACTGAGCACCAGTTTTTATCTTTAGTACAAATGTCTGGGACCTGTATTGGTGTCTCAAGTTCTTTCAGTATTGTGAATAATTCCTTCATGTTGGAATTAGATTGGGCTATACGGTTGTCGTATGATTTGCATTCAGCTAGGCAAATTTCTTTTTGTAAAGGGAGGATAATTTAGTAAGTTTAGACCTGTTCACTTCAGATGGGTTTAGTCTCCAAGTCACCTAGCAATTTCTCTTCTTTAGTTGTAAGTTTATTTAAGTGTGTTGTTTACCACTTATTCAGGTGGGCTTTGGGTTTGCTTGGTCTCAATTTGAGGGGGGCGATAGGGTCTAAGGAGGATGACATAATTTTGTTGTGCTCTTCAACCAGTATTTCCAGGGCAGTATTGTCCGGGAGTGAATTTAGTGTGGGAAGGATGGCAGGGATGAGTCTGTCCACTGTAATGTGCTTTTTGTTCCTAGTTAGTGTGGGAGGGGCGGTAGGTGCAGATATAGGCATAGGTCTTCTGGTATTACCCAAATTGACCTTTTACACAATTTACCTAATTATAGTGGTCCTAATTGACCTTCTGCACAATTGACCTTTATATTATTTTAGTTATTTTATATATGTATTGGGTTGGTTTTGGAGTATAAATAATATAAGGGGATTGGGTTGGGGGTTGCAGGGGGTTTTGGATTGGGTGGGGGGTTGCGGGGGGTTTCCCCCGCATATATGACCAAATTGACCTTCTAAATTAGGTCAATTCTCCCGAGGTCAATTCTCCCGAGGTCAATTGTGAAAAGGTCAATTAGTATACAACCGGTCTATTCGTGGAGAGCGTGAATGATAAAAAGGAGTGGTCTGTCCAGACTAGAGGGAAGTTAGAGGAGATATTTGCATGGCAATTATAGTCCGCTACCCAGTTTAATATTCTCCCTTTATTGTGCGCAGGCAAATTAATTCTTTGGGTCAGGCCAAGTTCTTGTAAGATGTTGGCAGTCGTGGCAGCATGTTTATCTGAGGGGTGGTTAAAGCCCAAGTTAAGATCGCCTAGTAATAGAACTTGTGAAGAGTTTTTAAGGTTATTGGATAAGATAGTGTAGATATCTTCCTCAAATGGTCCAATGGGACCAAGGGGTCTATAGATCAAGTGGATAGTGAGTGACTGGGAGTTGCTCAGATGTAGTTTGGCTCGGATAACTTCGCAAGAGTGGATATCTTGGGGTGTGGCTAGTCTTATAGACAAGCTGGATTTAGAGATGATGGCGATACCTCCGCCTCTTGTCTCATTTCTGTCCGGTCTTAAGATCGTGTAACCATCTGGTACAGCTAGCATGAGTATAGGACCTGCTGCAGCATGCAGCCATATCTCAGTAATGACGAGAAAGTCTAGGTCTTCGCTCACGATTATGTCTGCAATCTCTGTGGCATGTGCCACCAGGGACCTGGCATTAATTAGGGCCCCTTTCAGAGGAGGATTGGAGGGGTCTGTGGACGAAGTGTAGGGCGTTTCAGGTACATTCCCTTTATGTTTGTGGTAGAGTATTATGTACTGGCGTATTTATTGGGCAGGGTGGTACTTGTGGGGATTTGGCGGGTAGCTTTGGCGGAGTGGTCTTTAAGTAGGGATTCGGCAAGGATCTTGTAGGAGGTTCGAATATTTTGGCAAATCTACCACAAAGTCGTGTGTTCATCATCAGGAGAAGAAACTCTGCCTCCAGCCTCTGGTTTGCCATGCTAGGCATTAAGTTAATGTCCCATTCATCCCCATTATAGTCTATGTGTGTTTCCTGGTCGCCATGTCTCTCGACATCCTATTCAGATAGGGGGCTTTCCTGAGTTTCATACTGGTCATATGGTTCAAAGGGATTATAAGGATCACCATACTCACAACCACATTACTCCTCTGAGGGGTATTCTGGGTCACATTCCTGTGAAGTTGGATGAACTGAAGGGTACATGGATGCATTACAGGAGGAGTGCTATCTTCTATCAGGACAGGCTTTCCTCACCAGTGACACTTCAGGTTTGGGTGGTGACCTTGCAGGCTTCCTTTCCCTTTCTTTCTAGTAGTATTGAAGCATTCACTGGAGAGATATGAGAAGGGCTTTATGGGCAGTTTTTACTTGGATTTGCTCTTCCATGCAAGGATCCAAAGAGGAAGACGAAGAAATCGAGGTGCTCATCTCAGAGTGTGCAGTTCTGTATGCCTTTTTGGCTCATGCAGTCCCCTAAAAGCTGGTCTTGTAATATGGCACCACTGAGGATTTGGGCACTGTTTCTGGATATCCCTGCTCTCTGAATTCTTGACAAGCACAGATGTTAAATCAGTCGTCAATCTCTCTGTGGATGGTGGGTGATCCTTGTCTGGCTTCCCTGTGGATGAGGGGCCTATGGCAGAAGTTGTTGGCCTTAACATGGACGAGGAACAGGACAACCATGATGAATGCTCGTTCGTAGATGGCTGTGGTGAGGGGACTGATAACAGGCAATAAGTCTTCAGCAAGGGCTTAAGCGCTGACTTGGATGTCGCAGTGGATGGCCGCCCCATAGATGGGCCCAACTTGGATGCAGATCGCGACTTTAATCGGCCTTCCAATCAAAAAGGATATAACCATGCCTGGTGCCGTCCTTGCCACTGATGAGCCACTCATCGTTGATGGTTTTGTGGATGGTGTCCTTGTCTGTTTTGTGGATATTGACAAACCGGTCGGCTGGTCGCTGCCCACTCATGTTTTACGGTCCCCATGCACCCCTAATACTGATGGAGTACTTTTGGAGGAGGTGGGAATCAGGGACAGCTTTAAAGTATCCACAGTAGTTCTGCTCAGGTCAGAGCATTTTGCCCAGTGAGGCCCTGACCCCTGAAGGGGCCCTTTTTTTAAGGGGGGGAATTTTGCCCTCAACCCTCTCCCATCCAAGGACAGTACAGGAAGACGTCTCACCTGATAAACGCATCTCACCCTCACTCAGGAAAAGTAGCAGATGTCTCCCCCTGTCCTGAAGTGTCTTGTGAGAGAACTTCTGCCAGATCCTGCAATCTTCTGGGATGTTGTCTGGTTGCAGGCAGTAAATGCAGAATTTGTGAGGGTCCTTGAGAACACATTTTTTTCTTGTGGCATTTCCCATGTCCCTTGAAGAGAGATTTTCCATCCTTGGTTGTATGTATAGTATGTATAACCACAAAAGTGATGGGTGGAATGTTTTGAATGAATCTGAACCACTGGCATTGCTCTGGGCAACCTTCCACACACCGTGTTTTAGCCCGTCTGTGCCATTGCAAAAGGGGTTCAGCCATATGCAAATCAGTCAGGTACTGCCACCAATGGTAGCAGCCCAGCCCGGACTGCTAGGCCAGGTCCCCTATGCACGGAAACACAAGCAACCCAAGACATGTTTTGGCCTTGTTGGGCCTCCTCAGTGAGGTGCAGCTTGGTTCCCTATGACGCAGCGAGCACAGGACACACATCTGGGCATACCCTCTCTCACATAGTGAGACAAACTGTAACCACAAAAGTGATGGGTGGAAGGTTTTGAATGAATCTGAACCACTGGTATAGTATGCCAGAAATGTGATATGAATCAATGACTATGCGAAGACGAAAAGGCAGTTAAACTTATTTTCCTTTATTTTTGGAATATTTTACAGGATGCTAAACTTCAAATGGGGAACTACAAATGCAAATGAAGATGCTGACAGTGTCCTCTCCAGTACCTCTGGGCCGACCAGTTTCAGGATTAAAGTGGTTCCCCGTCACCCTTCATTTACTTTCTTTTTGGGGTCTTTCTGTGGTCTAAACTGGATTACGGGTTTCCCACACACTTCTTGAATGTTTATTTATTTATTTAATATTTATATTGCGCCGGTAGCTCGCAGGCCTCGGGGCGCACAGACAAGAACACGAAAGACAGACAAATGGTGAAAGGACGGATAGGACGGGACGATCACATAAGATTACTCTGACTGGGAGTAGAATGGGTGGCGGTTTATTTGAAGAGGTGGGTTTTTACCATTTTGCGAAAGCGGGTATAGTTGGTTTCCAGTCTTAGATGGTCCGGAAGGTTGTTCCAGAGACTGGCAGCAAGAGTCGGAAAGGCTCTGCCTAGGCTGCTTTTGAGTTTGTGTGGGGCCGTTGCAATTTTGCCGAGTTGGGACGATCTCAGTGTTCTATTTGGAACGTATGGTTTGATCCTCGTTTTTAAGTACGTTGGTGCCTTTCCGTGGATGCATCTGTGAACGATGGTTAAAGTCTTAAAGTGCACCCTATCTTCAATTTTCAGCCAGTCAAGCTCCCTTCTGGAGTTGCTGATATGCTCTGTCCTAGATTTAAGCTTGACAATTCTTACGGCGTTATTCTGTACAACTTGGTAGCTTTGTAGGCACTGCTTGGAGGCACCCAGGATTAAGGCATTGCCATAGTCGAGGCACAACAAGATGGTGGCTCTTGCTATGGTCGCGCAGTTGTCCTCTGATATAAAGGGTCTAACGGCTTTTATTAGTTGGAGGTGGTAGGCACAGTTTTTATTTAATGTATTGTGCTTGGGCATCCGCCCCCAAGGATGCTTCCAGCAGCATACCGAGGGCTTTAACCTTGCCTAAGACCAGTATGGATGTATCTTTGATATGGAAGGATGTGTAAAATGGGGATAGCTTAGCTCGGGAGGAGGATGAGCCAAAAATCATGAGCTCTGTTTTTTTCCCGGTAAGGCACATCCAATTGGAGTCCATCCATTGCTCCACGTAGTTATATATCGTGGTAAATTGCTCGCTGTCTTTCTGATGGTTGCCACTTAGTTCAAATACAAGCTGCGTATCATCAGCATAGTTAGTGAAATAGATGTTGATATGGTCGAGAACAAGGCATAGGTACCTCAAGTAGAGGTTAAACAGCAGTGGTGACATGCTGGTCTCTTGGGGAACTCCACAAAGGATTTATTTTTCCAAGGAGAACTTGTCCCCCCAGTGCACCCTGGATATTCTGTTTTTTTAGAAAGGACATAATCCAGCTGATGGCTTCATCAGAGCAGTTGGTGGACTTTTTTAATGCATTCTGGAGTAAGTTGTGGTTGAGGAGGTCGAATGCGGCACTGAGGTCAAGTAGGATGAGAAGGCCTGTCTTACCCTTGTCAATAATACTGAGCATTTTGGTCTGAAGGTCTAACATGGCTGTCTCGGTACTGTGGGCAGGGTGGAAGCCGGACTGTTGTGGGTGGAGGGAGTTTGCTTCCTCCACATGTGTCTGGAGTTGCATGGTGGCGATCCTATCCATGATTTTGAGGATGAAGTTGCAGTTTGTTATGGGTCTAAGGTTATTTGGGTCCCGTTGATCGAGATTGTTTTTTTTTTTACCAGGGGCGTTACTGTGACCTTTTTGATGGCATCAGGAACTTTCTGGTCTCTGAAAGAGGCGTTAATGATCTTTGTCAAGGTGGGGGCGAATATGTCTGAGTTGTCCAATATTATTTTGGGTGGGATGATATTCTCTGCACATGTCGTGGGTTTCATTGTCGCCAGTACCTTGATCATTTCACTGCTGTTGATCTCAGTGAACTTAAAAGTTCCAATACCTGATGTTGCGGTCTCGACTGGCAAGGTGACTGTCGTTTTTTTATTGGTCAGTGAGTTTATGATAGTGTCCCTGGCTTTTGCGATTTTTTTGAAGGCGGCGATCTGAGTATTATCGCATTCTTCTTGTGAGGGTAGGAAAGGAGGAGTGATGGTTTTAGGTTTTTCTATAGATTTTAGAATATTGAACAGTTTGCTATTGGAATTAGCGGCTGTAGAAATCTGTTCATTATAGAAGTTTTTCTTAGCCTCGGTTATCATATGTTTATATTTTATTTCGCTTTCCTTCCAGAGGGCTTTATTGGCTGACGAGGGGTCTTTTAGCCAAGCATTTTCTCTGTTTCGTTGATCCCATTTTGTTCTGCTGGTTCTTTGGAGAACCATTGTTGTTTTTTTTGAGTGGGTCTAGTTGACTTGGTTTGGAGGGGAGCTACTTGGTCCGTACGTTTTTCGAGATAACTGAGTAAGTTTGCTAGCATAGTTTCACGGGAGTCATTCTCAGCTTGGTTATTATCCACCTCAGCCAAGCATTGTATGAGATGGTTCCTGTTGATGTTTTTGTAGTTACGATATGTCGGGAGGGTGGGGCAGTTGGGGGTTTTAGGTTTGAGAAGAGGCAGAGTGATGTGAAAAGCTATGCTATGATGGTCTGACTATATGCACGCTTCTGTCTTAAACTCTCGAGTTTCGAGATTGTTAGAGACGACCCAGTCAAGAAGATGGCCATTGTCCATTGTGGGCTCTTGGTTATTGATCTCAAAATCAATGTTGTTTAGGGATCTTTGTAGTTTATCAGCTTCTTTGTCTTTAGAATCGCCGTACCAGCGATTAAAGTGCGTCTCGGGATCTTCTCCCTGCTGGATTCTCAGTCTCAGGTTTAAGGTTTTCCCTTACTGTTCTCCTCCCATCTTGTTGAGGTCTTTTTTTCCTTGGTTCTCAGTCCTCTTATTTTCAGTATTGCTATTAAGGTAACGGGATTCGACAGGGGCGGACCTTGAAGGGTCCTCCGTCACCTCCCTGCCTGAGGGACCCAACTCCTACTCTCTTACCACATCTCTGATCTTGTGCTGGTCCTTCTGAACACCACGTCAGGGGCCCGTACTCCCACGCACTGAGCTTGGCGGTTTCAGATTGGGGAAATTATAAATTACTCACTGTAGTTACTAACATACTCTTAGTCCATAGTCCCCTTTACTCCATACTGCATGGGGGTCCCTTGGTAGGGACGGGAGACAGAACCCTTTTCACAACCATAAAAAAAAGTCTTCCCTTTAAATTTAGAGGCGCGCCGATGCGCGGGCCTGGGAGCATGCGCTTCCGACTTCGCCCACTGGCGCCACTCCTCAATCCCCATTGACGCGTCGACAATATTAACATTGTCTAATGACGGATGGTGGGACATATCGAGGAAAGGGGACTAAGAGTATGTTAGTCACTATGGTGAGTAACTTATAATTACTCTTACGTTCCGTCCCCTTTCCTCCATACTTCATGGGCGATTACAACTGAGTGTAGCCCAAGGGTGTAGAGGTGACCCTCCCTAAGAAAGCAAGTTCCTTAGTACCGCCTGTCCGAAAGCCGCGTACGACTTAGACCCGGCATCCAAACAGTAGTGCTTACAGAAACCCAAAGGAGTGGCCCAGGTGGCCGCCCTGCTGATGACCTGCCATGGTACGTGTCTCTGGAATGCGACCGCCGTGGCCTTGGCTCTGACAGCGTGGGCGTGCATGTTCACTGGCAGTGGTTTGTGCTGCCCCTAAAAAGCCTCCTTGATGGCAGCAACCATCCATTTTGCAATAAAGGCCTTGGATGCCTGATAGCCGGGCCTTGACCCACCGAATGTGACAAATAGAGCATCCGACTTGCGGAAGATCTTGGTCCTGTCCAGATAGAATTTCAGAGCGCGTCTGACAACCAGACAGTGCAAGACCCTTTGAGCATCGTCCTTAGGATCAGCAAAGAAGGTAGGTAGCACTATCTCCTCATTTAGATGTAAAGAAGAGACTACTTTAGGTACAAACACAGGGTGCGTTCTCAGGATTATCTTTGTGGAACGTAGTGTAGGGTTCTGAAACCACGAGCGCCTGGATCTCGCTGAACCTACGCGCAGACGTGAGGCCAACTAACAGGGCTGTTTTAATGGTGACCAGTCTGATGTCTGCAGACGCCATTGGTTCGAAAGGTTTGTATGCCAGAGTGCCAAACACTACATTGAGGTCCCACACCAGGTGTGGGTTCTTAATGGGTGGGTAGAGCCTGGTGAGGCCCGCCAGATGATGTTTAATCACTGGGTTTGAGGAGAAGAGCTCTTCCTCAGAGTTCCTGTAGGCACCTGTAGCTGCTAGGTAGGTGCATCACGTGTCTATTTGCACCCCTGAGTGTGTGAGGTGTGCCGAGAAAGAAAGCACATCGTGCAATGTGCAAGAAAGGGGGTTGATATCCTTAGAGTCCGCCCAATGACAGAACCTAGTCCATTTACTGTTGTATTGGCTCCTCCTAATGATTTCTAGGTTAGCCTGAGACAGGCTCAGATGCTTCAGTGTGACCTGCTCAGGATCCATGCTGCTAGGGCCAATTTCTGTAGAGCCGGGTGGATGACCCTGCCCTGCTAATGCGAGAGAAGGTGAGCTGGGCCCAGCAGCAGGTGGATGGGAGGCTTGTCCGAGAGGCTGAGGAGCTCCGAGAACCAAGGTCTCGCCGGCCACCATGGAGCTATCAGAATGATGCAGAGGTGACATGACTCTCGTATCTTGCAGATCACCCTGTGGACCAAGGGAGTGGGAGGGAAGGCATTTGCTGTCATGCCGTTCCACTGCATCTGAAAGGCGTTGCCCAGGGAGCAAGGTCCCTGCCAGGACGCAAACTGCAGGCACTTCCTGTTGAAGCTGGTGGCAAAGAGGTCCACTTGAGGATGCCCCCATATGCTGAAGATCCCCAGCAGGACCTGGTCGTTCAATTGCCATTCGTAATTGTCCGCTCCCAATCTGCTGAGCCTGTCCGCTTCCAGATTGGACTCCCCAGGGAGGTGGATCACGGTCATGTAGATGTCCTTCTCCAGGGCCCATTCCCACATGTTGAAAGCTAGGGCGTACAGTGGGGAAGACATGGTGCCACCCTGCTTGTTGACATAATACATGCTTGTGGAGTTGTCCGTCTGGATAAGGATGACCTTGCCCCCAATGAGCGGAAGGAAAGTTTTGTGAGCTACCCAGATAGCTTTCAGCTCCAGCCAGTTGATATGAGCCTCCTGCTCCTGCAGGGACCAGACTCCATGGACACTGTGGTTGTACAGCGTAACCCCCCCAGCCTTCCAGGGAGGAATCTGTGGTGATAGTGACCTGAGGGGGGGGGGCTACCGGGAAGGGCCTGCCCGTCCTCAGGTTACCACCAGGTGAGGTCCGGGTGGAGCGAAGGAGAAATGCTGACAAGTTCTGCTTGGGAGCCCCGCTCCAGATTCCATGAGGCTGCGAAGTGCAGCTGTAATCTCCTTATCTTGAGTCTCGTGTGGGGGACGGCCAGTAGGATCGCTGCCATGAGCACCAGAAAAATGCTGGTACCACCAGTCCGAGGTGAACTCACGCCTGAGGAAGTGATTTACAGCCTTTTGGATGGCTATGATCTTGTCCTCCGAGGGAAAAACTCTCTCAGAGCTCGTGTCCCAGATGAGGCCCAGAAAGCTCAGGCTCTTCGTAGGATGCAGCTGAGACTTCTTCAGGTTGATAGAAAAACCCAGCTTGTGGAGAGCGGTCATGAGAGCGGAGGAAGTGTGATGCACCGCCTCTGATGAGTTCGCCCTGACGAGCCAGTTGTCCAGGAATGGGCAGACATGGTGGCCCTGAGGAAAGCTGCCACTGTATTCATTAGTCTGGTAAATACCGTTGGGGCTGAATTGAGGCCGAAGGGTAGGAACTTGTATTGGAAATGGCAGCCCATGACCAGGAACCGCAGAAAGGATCGATGAGGCTGCCAAATGGGGACTTGTAGATAAGCGTCCTTCAGATCCAGGGAGCACATCCAGTCTCCCCTGCACAGTGTCTCCGCTATGAGTGCTGGCGTAACCATCTCAAATTTTTGAAGAGGAAGGGAGAGGTTGAGGGTGGAGAAGTCCAACATAACACCCAGCCCTCCACCGAGCTAATCTGTTCTTCAGAGCGTGCAGTGTAAGCGTGTCGCACGCGGTACAACCCTCGCAGCCATGGTCGAAGCCAAGGCAGCAGAGGCAAAGAGCGTGGGGATCGGACGTAGTGAAGAGCCCTTCGCAGGCTGGACACCTGCTGAAGACCGCTTAAGTCAAAATGCGCCGGGAGGAACGTGGCGCCAGAGGACCGAGTGCCTGATTGACAAAAAGAAAATAAAAAGACAGAAAAAAGTATCTGGGGAAGAGCGTGTGGCATTACATGGCCGAAGACAAACCCAGGAGCGCTGATGAAATCGTCCTGTTCCTGTCGATGCGGAAAATGGGACTGAGGAGTGGCGCCGGTGGGCGCAGACAGGGGAGCGCATGCTCCCTGGGCAGCATCCCTGCGCGCCTCTAAATTTAAAGGGGAAGAAGGTTTTTTCTGGTGAAAAAGTTTCCGTCTCCCGTCCCCTGCGAGGGACGCCAGTGCAGTATGGAGGAAAGGGGACAGGACGCAAGAGTATCACCCTTATCCCCTGCGTTGTACGAAGCATGCACCCGTGCCTTCCTGTTTGTGTTAGCCAAGGCTTATCTAGCCACTTGATGTTTTCATCTAGACGTCTCTAACCAATCTCCTGCTCTATTGGACCAACCTCCTTCCCCTCCCGTCTACAACCTCCTCCAAAACTCTTTCCTCACTCACCACCCTCCCAACACCTTCCATGCTCTCCAACTTCCTCCCAAGTCCTATTCCAACTGCTTCTCCAAACACCCACGCTTCCCGACAGACTCTTTACTTAAATATCCCTGTGAACTCACCCCTGCAGTTGAGTGTTCTGTGAAGATCCACATGTATGGAAGTAAATTAGTGTGGGGATTGGACTGGCTAAGCATAAATGGTTAACCAGTGTGTGCCTTGGGAGTTTGATGCTGGCCCAAGCCTTTAAAAGGCTGGCCAGCCATTTTGGATTTCTCTTCCTTGCTTTGGATAGCTCAGAGTTCCTCATGGCACTCCCTCATGTTTCACATGAAGTTAAGGAGAGTAATGTATGCAAAAAGTGCTACCCCAGATACTACTACAAATACTGCCATAAAGTAATCAAATTATGATTCCCGAACGTGGGACTCATTTTTGTATTGCCTGGTGTTATTTTTTGCCCCAGGCCGAACATGCTCATTGACCGGGGGCCGTAATGATGGGCTGAAAAGATCAACCTAAGGCAGATACGAAAGAAAGACTTAGCAGAGTGACTGTTATGGTACAGGAGGGCCAGCCTACCTGTGGCTCACTTGATCAAGACCCAAAGAATTGGTCATGACTGACCGCAGAGGCCCCATCAACCACAAGAGACGTTTGTCGTGGGTTAGCAATTCAAGGAATCAGAACCAAGGAATTGGGAAGGAATCAGTTCTTTTGTGACCCTGAACTGTTGTTGAACTTTAAAGAAAGGGTGATAACCCTAACAAAGACCTAGGATGAGCACTGTGAACATTGGCTACTTTTATCAGTTCTACTGCCACAGTGTTTAAGGATACACATCCTCCCCTGGTTTCATTTTGTCTCTGCCCTGGTGTGTAGAGCACAATAAAACTTGTCTTGTTACCTCACAACTGCCTCTCAGGTCCTTTGTTAATCTGTGAGGTGACAAGGCACAGTATGAAGGAACAGAGCATACATAAGATGTACTCACTGTGTATCGCAATTACTCTCTCCATCGATGCCACAGCATTCGCATTTGACCTTTGTTGCAAAACTATTTCAGGCAGAGGATCAAGCTAAAGAGTAAAAAAAGTTTTAAAACAAAATGAATGCAAGATAATATCAGCAGTTATGGGCCAACAATTCAACACACAAAATAAGACCAACAATCACCAACTGCGATCACACAGCAAATATTTAAAAAGTTAAAATCACGGCATAAATCATAATCTACCATCGCATTCTTTCACCACTCTCGCACACAATGGATGTGCGAAGTACCTGCCTACCACTATGAGCAATAAATAATATCAGAAATCTAACACTGCAACCAGAAGAAAGTTATTCCAGTGGCGTGGGTTCTAATGGATAATATGCTTCCTTTGCAGATGTTTCAATCTTTGTAGCTTTTCACAAGCAAACTAATAAAAAAATAAAAATAAAAAGAAATATGGAAGAGGGGCTATGGATATATTACATAAAGAGAAAATGGTAGCTGGAAACGTCTTGAACTGCCCATCACCAAACATGATCTCAATACAAGCATCTAGGTCAAGATAATAATGGTTCGCTAGTGTGAGCAGAACAAAACTAAGAAGCTGCATTACAAATCTATCTTCTGTATTGAACTACAGCCCTAACATCCCCAAAACGTTGTTGTTCCTCTGCACTGGTAAAATGGTCTTCACAGAATAGTCTAACAAGACCTCATACACAAAGATCCTACCCTTGTCTTAAATGACCCATGTTTTGACATAAATATTGATTCTACATTTATCCATACTGCAAATGTAGTGACTAGTGTGAGGGGTCAGCAATTCGAGGTGGACACAAAGATAGTTTGCTCAACATTAGTCACTTTATCAACAAAGGAAGAGGTATGGATGAAGGCCTAACTTTCCCTATCCTAACTTGGAGGCCCCTTCCTATGAAATAAAAACTAAAGCAGGATGACCTTGGGTCCAAACTCAATCTGACCCTCACACTAACATATACAGGCAAACAGTGCAAGACACATGTTTCAAAGTTCAACTTAATATTAAAGTGCAAAAACTCAAACATATAACTTCAACAAAACACTTCATGTATCCAGCTTTGGATCCCCTCCCCTGGATTACTTAGGTAAACTATTTAAAATGTTCTTTTATCAAGACCAGTCTCTTAAAGGCATTACAAATGTCTCTTTCACCTAATTATTTCCTCAGGATGATCAAACAAATGTTCCTTTCACAACGCTGGTTAGGATCAGGCAAAGAAAAGTCTTTACTACTTTTCAGGATGGCAAAATAAATGTTCCTTTCATAACGCAGTTTAGGATAAAGCAAGGAAAAGTCTTTACTACTTTAAAGGATGGAAACACAAATGTCCTTTTCATAACAGTGATTCGGGTATGGCAAAAGGCATGTCTTGTCAAAGATTCTGGTTGACAAAACATACAATTGAAACAACAACTTAATATGACCAAGTCTCTTTTCCAGACACCAATTCAAAGTAAGTTTCCTGGTACGCTCTCCTGCCAGGAAACCACTCAACTTCAACTGAAAACTCTTGATATCCTGGTTTATTCTCCTGCAAGGAATATCCCCCTTTTGGTTCACTTAGGTCCCTTGTGTACTCCCCTGACAGGTATCCCCTTCCCAAAAAGGCTTCACTACCAGATATCCTCATCAGGCTTCTCTGCAACATTCACTCTCTTCTCAGGTATTATTACAATTGCACCTCTTCAGTGGCACAACCCCTTGTTGACTTCAGTTAGCACTTGCACCAATCTCCCTCATAATGGCATCCCTTATATGAAGGTTTGTTCAAGCTCCTTCTGTCAACCTCTTTTATAATGTCTCTTAGCTCTTGGCAATGCTTCTTCCAGGTTTCCCCCATCTCATATCATGTATCATATCCAAGGTAAGCCCTGAGGACAGAAGGGCTGGTGTTCTGCTGTTAGGCTGTGACGGCGTCTCACAAGAATTTACTCACATTTGCTGGATACGAAGGAGAAACGAAGTACCAACATTCTGCAAGCTGCAACCTCATAATCTCCCACTGCCTGCAGTCCGGCGAACGAACGGTGCCCGAAGCTATTTGGTGAAAAGGACGCCGATAGCTTCTAGCAGGGCTCATCTACATACAAAGACTCTGCAATACGTGAAATCACGTGACCCACAACTGAGTACAAAGACACACCCACACCGCCCTTGCAGCGTAAGCCCCAAGGACAGAAGGGCTGGTGTTCTGCTGTTAGGCGGCTTTGGCGCGAGCGCAAGGAATTGAAAGCTTGCGCAGAAACGGTACAGCTCCAAGTGAAAGAACTCAAACCAACAAGCAGAAAGTGGAGACTGCAGGCCATCGGCCTTTAATCCACCCTTGCGAACCCTGCAACCACCATACAACACCAGAATCCATCTGACTAATCCACAAACATACCCGACCGCACTCGAGCCCTCAAAAGACAAAGTGCACTCGCAATCCGGAAAACAAATCCCCTCAACGAAGCCACCCGACAGCTGCCGGAGGTCAACGACGCACACAAAGCCATCGCAAAACTTACCCAGATCGCAGGAAAGACCCAAGTAAGAGGCATAACATCAGCCTCATCAACCAGACAAAAACGAAGAAAAGAGTGGCAAATTAACCCCTCAATCACCTAGCAACCCTGCAAAAACCCCATGACACGCACAACAAAGAGGAGCAAGAACACAGAGATAACTCCCCCACGCATGACGTTGAGAAAGAAGACAATGGAAAATCCAGACGAACAACACGCGTCCAAGAAACCAAACGGGAAAAAACCAAATGAACCCCCCGGAGACTATACCGACAAAGGGGAGCGTGCAAGGATAGAAAAAAAAAGGAAACGAAAATGAAACAACAGATGCAAACTCCTCCAAAAAATAAGATAAAACAAAGTAAAAAGAGGATAATGAGATAAAAGATCCAATGCAGCAGACAAATGAGCCCAATTACATACCCACAGAAATAGTACACGAACCACAGACAAAAAGTTCCCCTAAACAACTAGAAAAAACAGGAATCATTGATGATCTAAACCCAGCGAAATCGGAAGCCCAAAATCAACAAAAATATGCACTAGAAGAAAACACACAAAAGAAAAAAAATGAAGGGAAAAAAGAAAAAGAAAAAGAGATTAATCATCCAACTCCACAAGAAGACATCGAAGAAAAGGAGACAAGGAGCCCAACACAGCGAGAAAAGGCTTCGAAAGCCCAAAAGAAATGGCAAGCCCTATATGATAGCCGGAGACACTCACAACAACTTGAGACAAGGAAAAACTACAAAACAAACCACAAAGCTGCCAGACTGTCACTCGACATAACTGAAATCGAAAACCTTATGAGGAACCACGAAAAAAGGAGAGAGATATTTGGGAATATATCCCCAACAGCAACAAAAAATGAAATAAGCACTAAGCCTGGAAACCCGAGAATAGGAACGGGACAAACAACGAACAAACAAAAAAACAAATATAACGGGAGAACCCCACAACAAGCAAACAAACGACAAACAGCACCCATAGAAAATCCACTCACACATCAAGATTTATCACACAAAAAATGCAATTGCAACATCCCAGAAGAATATGAGATAGCGTCTATACCAACGTCAATGCTAGATCTGCAGAACATGCTCATAACAACTACAACACAATCTCTGCTGCCATATATGAAGCTACAAGAAGCCCTAACAGATTCAATAAAAGACCAAACAACTCTTAGTGCATTAATTCACTCAAAACAAAGCTACCTAGAACATAGCATGAACAAGATATTTGAAAGGCTTGAAAGGGAAGCCCAAATCAGCCATACATGGCAAACAAGACTATCCGATATCGCACATAGCGATAGAGCCGAGAAAGCGGAGTTGACACACGCACTAATCACAATGATGACAACAATCAACAAAGAAAAATCATGGCAAACATCCATAACAAACAAAAAAAGACTTACCAAAGCTGTCCAACAGCAGGAAAAGACAGATAAGAATGAATTTTCAAAAATTGCAGAAAAACTAGACGAAACACACCGACAACCTGCAGCAAAACAAACTTGATTGATCTAAGCGAAGAAAAAATGAACTGCCCAATCGCGAGAGAGACAGAAGAAACCCCCGAGACAAAAGAAGATAGGAAAGCGAGACAAAAATAAAAAAATACACAAACTTATGAGATCTTCTCCAAAGGAAATAAGACTGCTGTGAATAAAGAGCCCGCCAAAAAACAAACAGCCCAAAGAAAAAAAAACAAAGAGGCTCCCGCGCCTTCCTATGAAATCTGACAAACCCTCCAAAGAATCCCAAGCTAAATGAGAACAACAAAAACCAGGGCAACAAAAAAAACCGCCACAGCGGAAAAACTCAGAAAAGAACATACCGAAAGAAAAAGCGTGATTAACTGATTGCAAAAGCGAAGATGCAGAAAAGAACTAATCAATTTATCAACATATACAGAAGAATTGATCGACCAATCAGAAGAAGCCCAAATTGAAATCACAGAGGACTCCATGATTATAATAGACGAATATGAAGAGGAGCAATCGGAAGGAAACAAAACCCAGGATAGCTCCACCTATGAAATCAGCTTAGATGAGATATCCAAAGTGGATTGGGAAGACGACGAAGAGTCAATCCCAGATTCGAATGATGAACCTCCACCTGCAGAGAATGACGAAAACTACAAAGACAAGATTGACACAAAGAAAAGGCACACGAAAAACGATATAAAATTACCAACTTTCATTAATCCACTCAGCAAACAAACAAAGAAAAAAAAAATGAAAATAAAACTAAAAAGAACAATGACTGAAAACGATAATCTCATAATGAAGCGTACTAATGTACTAAGACTAGTTCAAGCAATCCCAAGCATGAAGGAAATAACAACGAAAGATATACATACTGTAGAATTCTGCAACAAAATAACAACTGACCAAGTGAAGATAACGTTCACTGCAGAAAATGTAATGAACAAAATGATAGAGAACAAATCGATCTTCATGCAATTGGGATTTGAAGTATCTCTGATTGAAAAAACGTCAAATATGGAGGAAAAAAATAGTCTCGGGCACCGGATCGGAAGAGAATCTGACAACAACGAAAACATATACAACAGACAGACAGACTACCAGCGTAAAACACCTGACCAAGTGTACACAAGAGACCAGAACAAAGGAAAGGAAAATGACCATAAAGACTTTCAGAACCGGCATGAGCTGTACCGAAAATATGGAATATGGAGACAACAAGATAATACAACATGGGAAACTGAAGAAAGTTATAAGCAAAGAAAATAAAAATTTAAAGACGGTACCACGATCACCACCACGCTATGCTCATGGAATACCCGGGGACATAGTCATTTATTCCAAGCAAAAAATTCAACGCTAATATCGGCAGATATAATTCACCTCCAAGAAACTTGGATAACAGTGCAACCAATATGCGACAGATTTACAGTATTAATGAATGCAGCAATCCAGAAGAAAAAGAGCCGCCCATCATCCGCTCTCATAACACTAATTAAAAACGTAAGGAATCTCGATCTGATAGAATTTGAAAACATAAACCCATGGATTCAAATAACGATACTCAAATGCAAAACAGAAAAACAGGTGAAAGAATCATCAACTAGACACCACAGGGAAGAGAAAATATGGTGCCTAATGAACCTTTACTGGAACCCAGCAAGTATATCTGATGAGAAATTCATAGACGCGGTATTCACGGCGCTGGACAACGCCAAGGAGAAACACCAAACCACCCAATGTATAATATGTGGAGATTTAAACATACACATATTTGATAAAGAAGGGAAAGAAATAGATAAAAACCACCTGTCGACGAGAGCCAAGAACTGGAATAAAGAAACAACATGCAGGAATCTGAGCAGGTCGGATACCGTGGACAGTACAACAGGAAGAAGGATGGAAACCTGGGTAAGAGGCAACTCGACAATCATAATTTACTATATATACTTGACCAAAGGTATATATGATAACCTCAGAGAAACACAAAACATCCAAACAAAAACCAGTGACCACTTCATAATGAGAAGAACTTGGAAAATCGCAAAATCAATCAATGGTAGAATGGAACCAATAGAATTGGAGATAAACAACGGAAGAAATAGATTAAGAATTGGACAAAAAACAATAGAAGAACTTCCGAACATAATGAGTAAATCAACATTTCCAGACAATGAAAAGATCATCTATGAATGGTTACTCTTACCCTACAAGAGCCAGAACAGACCCTTTAATGAAGGCAAGGCGGTAGAACATCACGTCCATCTCTTCAATGAGAAAATAAAAACAAAAAAAAGGAACTGAGAACTAAAACAAAAGCGATACTGAAGCAAAACACAAATGAGAAAACAAAACAACGAAAAGCGGCAAAACAACAATACAGCAACTGGATAAAGAACAAAAGAGCCACAATAATGCAAGATGACGCTGAGAAGATGCTCCAAACCATCAACAAAAGCAATACAAGACAACTATGGGCGTTACTACATGGCCAAACCCAAATACAAAATGCAATGATCACTGATGTTCCCGAAGCGAGTCGGACAGCATACTTTACAGAGATATATGGAAACAAAAAAGACAGGAAAAGAAATACTTGCATCACGAAAAACACAACATGGCAATGGGAATGGGACTCCGAAGACATACAAAAGGCAATCAGATCCTTAAATATATCCAGAGCCCCAGGCCCGGATGGTCTATCGAATATGATCCTAAAACAAAATCCAGAAGCATGGGGACCAATATGCGAGAGCATTTTCGAAATGATCCAGAGCACAAAAGCAATCCCCAAAACTTGGAGGCAAGCAACGATAATACCCATATTCAAACACAGTTCCACAAAGGACCCACAAAACTACCGTCTGTTAGCATTGCTTGATCCACTGGGGAAAATCTTCGCCAAACTCCTACTAGAAAATTTGAACAGATGGGCAACAAAAGAAAAAAAAATGCTAATAGACAAACAGGGTTCGTGAAAACGATGGCACCAACATCAACCTTCTGATATTAAATATACTGAAACATGAAGCTAGAAGAACGAAATCACAAATCTATGCTGCTTTTGTAGACTTAAGACTGGCTTTTGACTCCATGAACAGAGCCGCCCTATGGGAGAAGCTAAATGCATGGAAGTGCCCAGACAACATCATTGAAACCATCAAACTCCTATATGAAAATACCAACATAAGAGTCATACTATCGAAAGACGGCACCCTGACAGAACAAATTAGAACCTGGAATGGCCTGAAACAGGGATGCCCATTGGCCGCCACACTTTTCCACCTGTACATGGCAGATCTAGAAGAAAACATCTACATACCACAAATGAACCTGCCAAAAATACATAACACAGCAATACCATGCATTCTATATGCTGACGACATAGTGCTGCTAGCAAAACACCCAGAGGACTGCAGATAGCTCTACGAAAACTAGAATAATACATGAGAAAGAACCAGCTGGAAATCAACAAACAAAAAACAAAAATCATGATATTAAAGAAAGAAACAAGAAAAAACGGAAAAACGCTTTCCTTCCACATAGGAAAAGACAGAGTGGAGCAAGTAAAGACAATAAAATATCTCGGTGTATGGATATCCTAATCTCCCACTGAAGAAGATTGGGTGCAGCTACTAAAAGACAAGACTGCCTCGCTAGCGCGCCAGGCTAAAATAATACACCGAAGATAAGGAAAATTCTCCTTAACTCCAATAGTCACGTTCTACAAGCAAAAAGTAACAGCAGTACTAACATACGGAGCAGAGGCGATGATAAACATCGACAAATCCACATGGACGCAATTGGAAGGAACATTTTGGAAGAAAGTCCTAAATATACCAATGTCCCTGCCTGCAATACGCATACGAGCAGAACTTGCCTTACAGTCACTTGAATCCATTGCATTAGGGAAACAACTCGATTTATACAGGAAAATCATGAGCCCAAGTTATGTGCCACCGCTTGAAATACTCAGATTTGACAAAAGCAACAATGCAGAACATACCCTTGCAATATGGAAAACAGCGATAGAAGCCAAAAGAAAAGAACAAGACATCTCCCTGGAAATGCTGTTAGAAAGACCTCAAAAAGCAAAAATCAAAATTAAGGAGAATGACTGGATGAAGACTATACAAGATAAATTCAAGTACCAACACCAAATGCATTGTGCTCTCGATTCCAGAAGAATTAATCAGCTACCGGCGTACCTGACAATCTTCCCCTCCTCAAAAATAAGAGACACGTTCATGAGACTGCGCCTAAACATCCCTCCAACACGAGAAATAATGGCAGCGAGGAAGCAAATCCCCAAAACAAAAATGTACTGTAGATTTTGCAAAGACAAAGACGACCAAGACCTTACACCACATAATCATGCTTTGCCCTGCTCTCGACGAAAAAAGACAGCTATCCAGAGAATTGTTCATGAAAACGATAAAGGTAATCATTCCAGAAGACCGTTGGGCAACAATGATAGCAGGAAACGAAAAACAACTGATCTTTGCGTTAATATCGTTCTTGAACAACATAATGAACTTAAAACAAACAGGCTAAAGAAACCCAAGCAAATGTCAAAGTGTAAAAGAAAGAAAACGCCATTGGACAAAAACATTTAGCACAGTTTATGAGATTATCAATTAGAGTAAAAGGCAACAAGATGAGAGGTTTGAATGCAAACCAAAGCATTTTAATAAAAACAAAAAAATATCAGGAGAATTGTACATATTTTGCCTCTATTTCTTTTGCAAACTCTTTTGGCTCTTGGCAATGTTGGTTCTAGGTTTCTCCCAACTGACCTCTTATGTCAGGAGAATAGCACCATATTTGCCCCGGTTGTTCTTTTGGCAATGTCTCTTGGTTTAAACAATGCTGGTCACAGGTTTCCCCCAACTGACATCTCATGCCAGGAGAATTACACCATATACGCTTTTTCCTTTCAATTATATTTGGTTGCTATTCAAAAGTACTTTGAAAATGCTTTTTAGCATATACGCATGTCCCGGGGCCCCCTTCAATGATAGGTTGACTCACCGTTTCACTGTGCAGCGGCTGAGATGTGCTTGTGTTGAGGTGGTCAGAGAGGGTACCCATCATTATTAGGGATTCATGTTGCACATACCATATTGATAACGGGGGTATGGCAGCGAACTGAGGGCAATGTGGCAAATCCATATGTGTATCGAGTGCAGTTAATTGTGGATGGGATATTTTACTTTTACTGTTACAGTTGTTCAGAATCTATACATATTAGATCTTCGTAGACGTAGAAGGATACAATATCAATGCCGCAAATGCAACATGAACACAATCTACAAAACAGGGTGCTTTGTAAAAACATGGTAGTTGGTAGACTCTTGCAAAAAGCATGTTAACTTTTAAACTAACTTTCTCAGGTTTTCAGATGATAGAAAAATTAGCAAATCTGTAATTTTAATCTCTGTGGTTAGCTGCTGGACATGAATTTTGAGTAGCAGGGACATTCTTGATGGAAAGAAGGAGTCATCTAGTAAGAAGGTCAGCGTACAAACAGGACAATGGAACAGATGTTATTGTGCTCATTGTATTGATGTTGCTAGAAGGGGTTGGTCCTTTGCTTGGGGGCAATAAAAATGAGGCCTGAGGACAGTGTTTCCAGCGGATATTTGTTTTTACAAGTCATCAGAGGCTGTATGTTCTGGAGTTGTGGTTGCATAAATTAGTAGGTCTTCACAAGCATCAGTAGTCTGGGATAGTTGAGATCACAATCAGTAGTTCAAATGAGATCCTGTTTATTCAGGCCTTCCTCTATTTGGTAAAATATTTAAGCGGACCATGTGCAACCACACTTAAAGTTAAAGGCCTTAGGCCAGCTATTGCTAACAACAAAATAGGTTTTCAATACCAAAGTTTAACCATGTACTGACATCATGGCCTAGTACGGACGAATCCTAAGAAAAAGTGTGTTCTGTATATGATCTGAAGAGGACTATCAAGATAACACTGGCCAATGAAAATTGAAGAATTGGGAAAAGATGGGATTGCATTGAAGAGATTTTTGTCCAATCAAATCTGCGGGCGGATTGTAATAGAGTATCTGGGAGTGTTTTCATTGTTGCAAAAACAGTATATAATATGCCACTGCTTACTCACTTTTTAAGTGTTTGGGTTAAGGCGATTAAAGGCCCATCCGCACACTCGCGAGGGGTCAGTTTCCCCTTCCGGTCAGAGTCTCTTTGGGTCTCTGCGTAAGCTCTCCTGTCCTTCACTGCAAAGACCTACACAGCATGGCAGGACCACCTCTCCTCTTCTAGCCCCGCTGTGCACCGTCTGCTCTCTCTCTCTCCCAGAGTTCCTCTCCTCCGGTGCTGAGCGACGCCAACCTGCGGGCATCTCACCTTCTCAACACAGACCTCCATAGGTTTTCCTCTGTCACCGGTCAAGATTACCACACTCTGTAGCCTTCCTTCACTCTCTTCGTTCTTCTTGTTCCTAACATTCCCATCTCTGCCACAGCTGATTTGGGGATTTTAATGTCCTGCGTGATTGACTAGGTTGATAACAACTATACTAAGTTTCCTGGTGCACTTTCCTACCAGGAAACCTCTCAAATTCAACTGAAAACTCTTGATATCCTAGTTTACTCTTCGGCCAGGAATATCCCGCTTTTGGTTCACTTAGATCCACTGGTGTACTCTCCTTTCAAGTTATCTCCTTCCAAAAAGGTTTCACTACCTGATATCCTTATCTGGCTGCTCTGGAAGATTCACTCTCTTCTTAGGTATTCTTACAATTGCACCTCTTCAGTGGGCACAACCCTTGTTTACTTCCGTTAGCACTTGCAGCAATCTCCCTCATACTGGCATCCCTTATATGATGGCTTGTTCAAGCTCCTTCTGTTAACCTCTCTTATAATGTCTTTTAGCTCTTGGCAATGCTTGTTCCAGGTTTAACACAACTGGCTTCTCATGTCAGGAGATTTGTACACATGGTGGCTCTATTTCTTTTACAAACTCTTTTGACTCTTGGCAATGTTGGTTACAGGTTTCTCCCAACTGACCTCTTATGTCAGGAGAATTGCACCATATTCGTCTTTTCCTTTCAATTATATTTGGTTGGTATTCAAAAGAATTTTCCCAAT
This sequence comes from Ambystoma mexicanum, assembly GCF_040938575.1. Taxonomy (NCBI): domain Eukaryota; kingdom Metazoa; phylum Chordata; class Amphibia; order Caudata; family Ambystomatidae; genus Ambystoma; species Ambystoma mexicanum. The sequence continues at coordinate 891,914,198 of NC_090931.1, forward strand.
GTTTTTAAGCATATACGCACGTGCAGGGCCCTCAGTTTGCTAGGCTGACTCACCAGTTCACTGTGCATCGGCTGAGATGTGCTCACAAGGGTCCAGCTTCCCCTTGTGGTCAGAGTCTCTTTGGGTCTTGCGTCGGCTTTCCTGTCCTTCGCTGCCAAGACTCACACAGCTAGGGAGGACTGTCTCCTCATCCAGCCCAGCTGCACACCATCGGCTCCCTCTCTCCCGGAGTTCCTCTCCTCCGGTGCTGAGTGACGCAAACCTGCTTATGGGGGGCAATCCTCTATCTCCCCACAGCTCTCCGTAGATTTTCCTCTGCCACCGGTCACACTTCCTGCTCTGTGCAATCTGCAGCCTTCCTTCCCTCTCTTCCTTCGTTCTTCTCATTCCTGACGTTCCCCTCGTCATCCTCTCTGCCACAGCTGATCTAGGGATTTAAATGTCCCACGTAATTGACTAGGTTGATAACAAGTAGACTGCACATTGTTTTTAAAGTCACATTTCCTCCACATGAACTCCTTGTGCCTTCGCCATATCACAGTACTTAAAGCTTACTTGGGCTTGGAGTTACAATAACTTTCAAATGATTTTGGATCACATTGTTGAACAGTTGTGTTTGAAATACAATCACCAACAACATCAGACGTTTCATATGCTCTAGCTTCATCATGTATACATGGAGGTTGAATAAGGTCAGAGTTTCACAATAAGATGGTCATTTGTCATTTTATTTATTTGTAAAGCGCAGCCAGGCCCGGGGGCATAGGGTCTTGAGTAATTGTAGCAAGCCATCAAGGACTCCGGAATTAAGGGATTTTCTTTACAACAAAGAATCATACCGCTTCTCTCAGTGTGGAGTCATCACTCTCCCAAAACAGCTAGCTCCTCCTATGTGATCCACCCTCAGAATACCACCCCCAGGGTCAGGATCAGGTAGCGGCTGTCTTCCCTTGGCCACGTGTGTGGAGACTTTAGGCTGGGGATCAGTGATGACTCCGCCGTATTCATCACACTAGTCAGCCACTTAAAGTTTAATCTAAAGGAAAACAAAGTTGAATATGATTCAAATAAAAATGAAGAACAACATTCAGTAAACATTAAGGGTTCTTTATACATATTAAGTTAGGACCACAAACCACTTGTGTAGCACATCTACTATTATAAATCGTGTAAAGTCTGTTAAAAAGACTGCTTATTATGGTAAGATTTGAAATGATCAATCTTGAACAGGATCAAAAGGTGAATTCAGCAATGTTTCAATAGCAGATGTAAATTAACTCAGTTGGCACGTTGAAATACAGTGTTTATTTAATCAAAGTGGCAATGTCACCCACCATAAGGCATACATTATTTTGATGAATAAATATTCTTTCCATTGTTATGGATTCTGAAAATGGACTCGGGACCAAGAATTATACCAAGACTAAATTCTTACAGGATGTGCCACCCTAACAAGTCCACTGGGTTAACTGAAATGAAAACAGGATTCTTTCAACTCAAAATAGGTCAGGATGTCAAATGTACCACCCCCAAGTGACCTTACCGGCCTTCTGCAGTGTTTAAGAAACATTCCTTCCCAGTCCTTAAAGAGTCCAAGAGCTACATAACCCCTGGTCTGCTTCTGGGCATTGCTGGCTTTAGGGTCCTGGGTCTGCTAACTTGTTGCAGGTTTCCAAGGTCCCAAACTGAAAAACGTACTCCGCAGGTTAGTCCTTCTGACTAGTGGGTCCAGTTGTGTAAGACATCAGTAAGTGAGGCCAGGAAAGATGGAGGGGCAGGGACGGCCTTAGCTCTGGAAGCCACCTGGGCGAAACATAATTTGGCACCCCACTGCAATAAAAAATAAAAAAAGTTTACAAAAAAAAATATATATATACATATGATACATTACTCACCATAATCGTATTTCTGATGCTTGTATCTGCTTAGATTCACATGCTGTGCATAGGCGGACATCTATTGGAACCTGCAGAGTATTATAGTAGTAGTTTTAAAAATTCAAAAAGGGACGTCGACAGGGCATGCCAGTAATACTATCCCTAGTGTGACGTCCACTGTACCCATGGTCTTTCAAGCGTCGAGGTCCCTCAGATTGTTTTGTTTCTGACATGAGGTAGCATGAAGTGGAGCGAGAGTACAGGTGTATCCAACCAGATATGTATCAGACAAGCTCATAATCATCCATGCACCTTCTCTCCAAGGGGATGAAGGCTGGGCGCATGTGAATCTAAGCAGATACAAGCAACAGAAATATGATTACGGTGAGTATTGTATCCCTTCTAAGGCTTGTTGAATCTGCTTAGATCACATGCTGTGCATAGATTAGCGAGCAGTGTTAGGAGAAGGCAGGGATGTAATTTCACCAAAATGCTGGGGGTAGCGGAAGTGACATCACATGACCCTTGACCCCCTGATGACATCACAGCAAATTATGTCATTTGACCCCACCCCAAACTGATATTGTGGGAAGCGATGGAACACAACCTTTCATCAGTTGACAAAACAGGAAGTGGCATCACATAGCATTGTACACTACGAAAGATATGGTTACGATATCACTATAATGTGATGTACATTTCATACAAGAATGGATCACTATATGTATCGTTAAGATCAGTGTGTACAGGCCCATATTACCAAATTACTGTGAATGCAAGCAGACGTCCCTGACCAAATGATAATGATGTGTTATTATATAGCACTTACGCTCAAGCGCTTTATATAGAAAAAATATACATACAATATCACCCAACCTGTGTTGGTACTCATTTATCGACCTCAGAAGGATGAAAGGCTGAGTTGAGGCGTTTAAGAACAGACTAAATCAAAAACTCATCCGCTGATGTGTGCCTGAAATAAACATTTAATGAGCTAGCAATTATTGTATAGAATTTCAGAAAGACACATTATTTGGTATTCCTATTCTTTCTTATTTAGGGTCAGTGCTGAAAGTGTTAGACTTGTGGCACTCCTGTTCTTATTTTTCTTCATTTTTTTAAGGGGCCTGAACGAGAAAGCCAGCCACTCCAGAAGTAAAGAGCCACATGGTGCTGGCCACAGTCCAGGAACTTTAAGAGGTCTCAAGGGAGAATTCAGAGGTCGCACTTGCAACCTCTGGCAACCGCCTAAATGACGTCCCTGTGGTGGTTTGCGCGAAGGTTCATGGGCAAACAGATGTTTTAGAACCGGTTGTCCCACCTGTGTATCTGTCTTGGAATCAGTGTCAACACAGTAGTGCTGAGTGAAAGTGTGTACTGAGCTCCAAGTAGCTGCTTTGCAAATGCTGTCTAAGGGGACATTTGCAACAAATGCTAGAGTAGCTCCTGTGCTCCTTGTGGAGTGAGCTCTTGGCATGAAAGGCAGTGTCTTGTCTGACAGAGAATAGCACCGTTGTATGCATCCAACTATCCATCTGGAGATGGTATTCTTGGAAATGCAGTCCCCTTCTCTGCCTGGGGCTACGTAGACAAACAGTTGGTCTGTTTTTCTTAGTGGTATGGTCTTGTTTACATAGTGAAGGACCGCCCTCCTTACATCTAGTGTGTGGAGCTTTACCTCAGCTGAGTTTTTTGGGTTCTGGAAGAAAGCCGGAAGCTCAATGGACTGGTTCACATTAAATTTAGAGATGAATTTAGGAGAGAACCTAGGATGAGTATGTAAAACCAGTTTGTCCTTGTGTATGACAAAGAAAGGATCCTGCACTGACAATGCTTGCAATTCACTAATTATTCTTATGGAAGGAATAGCCACTAAGACAGCAGTTTTGTAAGTCAGGTGTTTAAGAAGTGACTTTTGCATCGGCTCGAAAGGGTGCCCCATGAGTTTAGCGAGTACTACACTGAGATCCCATCCTGGTGGTGGGTTTGAAATTGGAGGGTGTAGTCTTTTGACTCCCTCCATGAATGATGACCGCCACCTTCCACTATGATACTTTGCTGTGGGGAGGTGGTGCAAGCCGACAAGGCCGCCAGGTGGACCTTTATAGAGTTGAATACTAACCCCGAGTCTAGCAAGTAGAGCATATCATTTAGAATGTGGCATGGGATACATTCTATTGGGTTAATTTGTTTAGACTGGCACCAAATTACAAATATCCTCCACTTGTCGAAATAACAGTGTCTAGTGTTTGGCTTTCGTACCTCCTTAAGTATATCCATACACCTCTGTGGGAGGTTAAGATGTCTGAACTCTATGACTTCAGGAGCCACGCTGCCAATTTAATCGAGTGAGATTGCGGGTGCACTGTTAATCCCCCGTGCTGAGTGAGTAAATTGGTCTGGCACGGGAGCTTGATGGGATTGCATATCACCACTTTGCACAGATGTGGATACCATGGCTGTCTTGCCCAAATGGGAACAACTAGGATGAGCGTCACTTGTTCCTTGTGGATCTTGTTCACTACCTTGTTCATGAGAGGAGTCGGCGGGTGGGGGTGGGGGAGAAAGCATAAGCAAATCTCCCTGACCAGTTCATCCATAGGGTGTTCCCACTAGAGCCTGGATGGGGGAACCGGGACGTGAAGTCTGGGCATTGTTTGTTTTTGCTTGTAGCAAACAAGTCTAGCGTTGGGAAACCACATTGAGATGAGACGTTGTTTACGACCCCTGTGTCTAGTTGCCGATCATGTTCCTCTCGTAGGGGATCTCTGCTCAGTGAGTCCGCTAGAGAGTTGAGTTCTCCTGGCAAGTGCTGTGAGGATAGGACTATCTTCCGTTTGAGTGCCCATTTCCAAATTTGTTGTGCTAGTTTAGACAGATTTGGAGAGCGTGTGCCCCCCTGTTTGTTGATGAAAAACATTGCCGTAGTGCTGTCGGTGAGGACTTGCACAGACTGGTTTGCTAGGTGTATCTCAAATGCCTGTAGCTCGAGCAGATTGATGTGGCTCTGCACTGTGGCATGAGTCCACAGAGCCTGTGCTGTGTGATGAAGGTGATGAGCTCCCCACCCGGCGAGAGACGCGTCTGTCGTAACTATCGCCTGCACTTCTGGATCATGGAAGGGTTTCACCCTTCAACAGATTTTCTCTTGTCCACCAGCGAAGGCTTTGTACCGGTGTTGACGAAATGAGCACTAGATCGTCCCACTGGCCACTTGTCTGAGACCACTGTTTCGCCAACCATTCCTGCATGGGTCGCAGGCGTGGGTGAGGGACCAGATAAATGCAAGATGCCATCATGTCTAGCAAACGCATAGCTTTGCGTACGCTTATCTGGCGGCCGGCCTGATAATGAGGTATTTGCAGTAGCATATTTTGGACTCTTTCCACTGACGGGTAGACTAGCCCCTCTCTTGAGTCTTTTACAGCTCCTAGGAACTGTACACTGGGATTGCTTCCCTGCGCAGGTACGCTGCCACCACTGCCAGTACCTTTGTGAATACCCTTGGTGCGGATGCAACTCCGAAGGGTAGCACTTTGAATTGGTAGTGCTGGTTTGCTATCTTGAGCCGCAAGAATCTTCTGTGCGCGGGGAACATTGAAATATGAAAATAAGCATCTTTCATATCAAATGTTGCCATGTAGTCTACCCACTTTAGCAGTGAGATTACTTCTTGTAGCGTTGTCATGCAGACCGTTTGTGGCTTGACATAGGTGTTTGCAGGGTGTAGGTCTAACACGGGGTTCATTGTTAGATCTTTTTTTTGGCACAAGGAAGTAGGTTGAATAAATACCCTTGTTTACCTGGTTCCCCGAGACGACTTCTATGGCGTCCTTTTGGAGCAGCGTTGCGATTTCCTAGAGAAGGATGTGTTCTTCGTTCGAGTGAGTCTTTTGACGTGGGGGATGGTTCTGGGATCGCTGAATCAGTTCCACACAATAACCGCCCGCCACAGTGGATAGCACCCATTTGTCTGAGGTTATTCCCTCACATGCTTGGGTGAAGTTTGAAATGCGCCCTCCTACTGGAGAGGCATGGGAGGGCAACTGAAGTGGGTAGTCACTGTTTTGGAGGTGTGGCTCCACCTCTAGAAGAGGAGGACATCCCCCGGTCGTGAGATCTGCGCTGCCCCGTTTGGTAATCCTGAGAGGCCTGGCCTTGGTTGTTACCCCAGGACGAACCTTGATTCTGATTGTAGTTTGAACCCCTCTGTGAATTTTGTCAGCGAAAACGACGAAAATTACTATTTATTACCTCTCTGACCTGTGGGTTTATTGGTAAATTGCCCCAAAGACTTTAAGGTGTCATATTCCTCTTTAGCCCATTTTAGGGCGTCTTCAACGGCCTTTCCGAAGAGGGCGTTGGCGTCAGTAGGCATATTAAGCAGCGTAGCTTGAGTCTCCTGCTTGAAGCTGGACTGGCGTAGCCTTGCATGTCTCTTAATAATGGTCTCTTCTGCAATAATTCTGCCTGCATTGTCAGCAGCGTATAAATTGCTCTTCAGAATGCATCAAGAAACTGCTCTGCCTTCTGCCGCTACCAGGGCCAATTGAGTCTTAAAGGGTTCAGGAGCTGAAGACAATAATGCGGACACCTCATCCCATTTTAACTCGCCAGAAGTGTGGTATTGTTAGAGATACGAGCATGAAAGGCAGCCGAAGAGGCTACTCCCCACCCATAATATAAAGCTTCTTACTTAGGCTGTCATGGCCACAGGCCCCAGACCACAAATACCACACCATCTAGTGATGGGGCAATGGGTCACTTGACTCACTTATGTCCCTTTGGGACCCATAAACACAGGGGCCCTGGCTAGACTCAGTCCTTGCGCCTTTGGCGCCAGGCTCATATATACATGTGAGCAGGAACACTTTATTTCAGTGCAGGATTGCTTTTACTTTATTTCAGTGCAGCAGTGCTTTTATTTTACAAGAACTTTCCAGGAGCTGAAAACCTTTATTCCAGAGAACATCCTCATGTGCTGACTCATCGGGTATGGCTCCCTAGGCCTGGTCTTCATGTGCTGACTCATCGGGTGTGGCATGCAGGCTGAACCTGGTGGGCGTAGCTTCAGAAGCTCAGCTATATAAGCTGCTCGATCCTTAAGGCCGGTGCTTAGCGTTACTGTGCACTCGCGTGCAACGTGACGCTCACCGCCGCTTGGACCAGTTTACTTACCTTTGAAACCAGGCGTTCTCCTGCATACTCACCTCCAGGAAACTGGTGCTTCATCACTTCATCTGCAAACTCATCTCCTGACATCCAGTGATCTTGATCCCGACGCTGCAGCACCACGCTCTGCATCCACGAACTCGGACCCTGTGAAGAAGAAGATAGACAAGGGTAGAACATCCGTTCTAGAGTCGCGCCGCATTTGAACACTGCGCGCCCCCTAGTTAACAACTTACCAGCTACTGTACCGCTGCAGCTTCGTTTCTCGTTCCCTCCGGCTGTCGCCTCGAGCTCCGCAGCTTCTGCCAGGCCGGCCACATCACCTGCAAGGGAAGAATGCAAAAGAGAAAACATCAAAAGCGGAACGGACAGCAATACAAGGCAAAAAACTTTACAATACAACAAAAACAGACGAAGAAAGAAAGGCAAACAGGAACACTTACCTGAAGTATAGTGGCTTAGTTGCAGCAGGACTGGATTACCACGTGCAATGGACCAATGAAGGAACTCGGTCCAGATCATACAAGCGCCCCTGCCATAAGCAGCAGGACGGAGTGCTCGCCAAAACTATTCAACAGGAGCAGTTCCAAGCAGCATCACCTATTACCACCAGTCACCACATAAGCGCAGAGGACGAAGTCCGACCCGAGCGAACTCACCCCCGTGAGGGCTGCAACCGTGCCCCAACGCCTCCGCAGAGACCAGGTGAGCGTAACAGAGGCTAAGGGTGTCCCTTATCTCTTTCTCATTGTTGCAACTACCAGAGAGTCTGGCTTGAGCTGTCCCCTGATATAGAGAGGATCTGTGGGAGCAGGTCGGAAGAGCTTCTCTATGCGTGGATTAACTGCCCGTGTTTGGTTGTGTTTCCAGGGATGGCTGGATTCTATGCTGGATAGACTGCAGGATGGGAATGAACTGCGTGACTGCCCTTTTATCCACCAGAAAGTCCTCAACAAAGTCCTTGTCTTGTTGAGTTTCCTGCGTATTAATCTGAAAATGTTCAGCTGCCTTGATGAGCATGTCATTCTGTAGTGGCTGGTTGTCTATAGGCGAATCTGCTACTGGGGGGTCTATAGTGATGGGAGAGGCTATGTTGTACATATCTTCCTTTTCGTCGTCATCACCATCTTGTTCTGTGCCCTGAGCTGTTTAGGTATCTACAGTATCATAGTCTGGGTCATTGAGATCAATGAAGGGAGGGTCCACCTGGTGTGGGATAGCCAGGGTATCAGGACGAGTCCTCTTAGAGGGGGCATCTGCCGTGGCTTAAGAACCAGAGGCAGCTGTAGTGGGAGGTGTGTTTTGGAAGTTTTGGAAAGCCTCTGAGTTTTAATTTAAAACAAAAATCCCAATAAAGGTCATCCTTCTCATGACCCTATCAATGTCCGACATGTCCATTGGGCCGAGCTCTGAATGGACATAGGGCCAAGTGTCAAAGCCTGACAAGATACTGGGCCTGGTAAGGAATGTTTTTCCTGATTAAAGTGAATCTCTCTCCTTGTGAGGATGGGGATCCCTATCCTCGGGTGTAGAATGGGACTTTTCCTCATGAGGTGTCTTGGAAGAGTGCTTCTTGGACTCCTTCCCTTTCAGTAGGCTTTTTGGGATGTGTTTCTTTACCAGGTGGGATAATCTCGACTGTATGGAGTCTTTAGCGGTCTTTGACGAGGCACGTCCAACTTCGGCTGTGGGGTGACCCGCTGTCTCGTCTGTCGACGTGTGACGGTCGGTACCGGATTTAGACACGATGTCCATGCTGTCTTCCGACAGTCTGGGCCTGGCATGCGGCAATCAGGACCTGAAGTACCCAGAGGACAGGGAATCTACGGACCTCTCCCTAGACGTCGTGTGTGAGCCCTTGGTCGACGAACGCATCGAGTCACGGCCCTTGGGTGTGTGCTTAGTGGAAGGGGCTGTGTGAGCGCTGATGCCGCCAGGGGTCATCCCCATAACAAGGGGGCCGGCCTGTCTGTTGGGCTCGGGGGCTTGCACTTGGGAAAATAAAAATGAAACTGAAGTATCCCCTCAATGTCCATGGTGGCCTCGGCCTGCATGGCGTGGTGGTCCCAGTGCTTAGTTAAACTGTCCTTTAACGTCTTAGGTTTAAATAGCTTACAGGCGAGACAGTTCCCTTCGACGTGATCCCGAGGGAGACAAAGGTTGCACACCAGGTGCTTGTCGACCCAGGGGAATTTTTTGTTGCACTTTGGGCAGAACTTGAAAGGGGTTCTATCCATAATTAAATAAAACGGCAGCCAGTCGAGAATAATGTATGAAAAGGGGTAAATATATTCTCAAATGTCCTCCCCCCCCCCCTCTCTCCCTACTGTGTGGGCCGAAGCTCGAAGCAACCCTCCAAGGCCGGAAGGATCCGTCGATGGGAGTCTTCGACGGTCGCTTCTCTTCACCGCTGTCGGAGATGTTATCAATAGTCGGTGAACAGAGATATAAAGGATAGGAAGAGTAACTAACTAACTTGATAAATCAAATGCGTTAAGCCGGAAAGAGAACCCTGCGAAATAGCGTCCATCTACGATGGCGGAAAAAAACAATCTGAGGTACCTCGATGCGTGATGGACCATAGGTACAGTGGACGTCACACTAGAGATAGTATTACTGCCACGCCCTGTCTACATCCCTTTTCAAATTTCAAAAACAACAACTGTAATACTTTGCAGCTTCTACTAGATGTCGGCCTATGCACAGGATGTGATCTAAGCAGATTCCACAAGCCTCAGAAACATATATATATAATAGGGTGGCGATAGCCGCCCGCCCTATAGTTAAGGTGAGTCGGAGACACATAGGAATCCCTAAAAATCCTATTGTTAATAACTTTTGATTTTCAAAAGTGATTAAAAGTCTGTTGCCCCCCAATCTGCAAATGTTTATAAAGATCTGTTAAAAAAAAAAAAGAGTTATTAAGCGTCAAAACATTTTTCTCCAAAAGTGCGGCCTACTTCGCATTCATTTTCCCATAGACAATAAAGGTCAATTGTTTTCGAAGCGCACAGCCTAAACCGCTGGACAGATTTGGACCGGGTCCGAAACAACTTGGGCACGAAGCATTGACTCATGATCCATGCCTGGTGTGGGGTTATTCTGTGCCGTAGTTATTTTAAAATTTGATGGAGAATGGGGTGCCCCCTTCTCCAAATATGATATCTCCCATGGTGCATTGCAGGATCATGGTTTTCAGAAATGAAACCACCGCCATCTTGTTTTTTTCTCGATGCAAGAGATATTTGCGGCTATAGCCGAGGTTATGGGCAAATGAAACGCAGTAAAAAGCTATTTGCAGATAAAAAAAACACAAATGCCATCAGGGTAGAGGTGGGGGATGGCTAGAAAGCACTGAGTGAAATTTAGGAGTTGGAGGGTGTTGAGGGAACGAGTTTGCAACACAAAGCTTTCTGTAGCCGTGAATAGCCGACATCTGAAAGCAAACTGCGTCACAGAAGCAGTGTGTGCTCTGGGATGAAAGGGAGAGGGCAGGGGAGGTGAGGAGGCCGTCTGGGGAGTGAGGGGAGAACTTGTTGATGGCCTGGGGGGGCAGAGAAGCATTTTTTCTTTTCAGCGGTTTTCACGGCTATATCAGAGGTAACAAATGACTACAGATAACATAACCACGGGTATGCGTAGTTCAGTACCTGCGGTTAGATTTTGTAATTTTCTTTTTAAAGATATTATTAGAACTATAGTGATGTCGGGGGTGAAAAATCACTGGCCAGTGACTCAATTGCCTTCTAGGTCTCCCATTCATGCAGTAACTCTGCTTAGCTTCAAAGTGAGGAAGAGGCCAGCCTCCTCAGGCCATGTTGCCTGATAAAGGAGTCAGACATACAAGACTACTTAGAGGAATGGGCCGGCCATTTTCTTGCTTTGAAGCTAAGCAGGGTCAGTCCCGCTTTGTTTATTTGTTTGTTTTGTTTATTCATTTATTTGGTAATGCGCACTGAACCCTTAGGTAACTGGGCGCAGCAGAGACAAGTATACTTAAGGCTTAGTTACAACAGATATAAAGAGTACAACATGGACATTGACCTAAGTTACCACATGCGGGTTACAGTGATGCAGTGATGCTCTGAAGCTAAGCAGGGTCAGTCTCGGTTACTGCATGAATGGGTGACCAAATGGGGATTTGAATTATTTACTTTTTTAAAACCGTGATAGTGTCAGTCCTTGAAGGTTTTGCACTGTCAGACAATTTTGTTGCCTTTTGCTGAATTGCATTCTGGTATTTGTAGTCTCCCAGTCAATATTTAAAAAAAAACAGGTATTTTTACAGCAACAGTGGGTTTCCCATCCCGGCAGTAACTGGGAAGAATCCTTCTTAGCTTCAAAGTGAGGAAGGGGGTCAGCCAACTAAGGCAATGTTGCCTGATATAGGCCACCCCCCATAGAAGAACACTTGGAGAATAAATTGCCTACGGAGGCTGGATCCTTCCTCGCTTTGAAACTAAGAAGGGTCGGTCCCGGTTACTGCATGGATGGCAGACAGTCCAGAGTCCTGAATGCCATGTTTTAGTTTTAAACATCTCATAACACATGTCGTCCGCATTTTTATAAAACAGAAGAAATTACATTTTTAAAAATCACACTTATGCTGAACACTGCCATCAGAGAACGCTGGCCTTAAAGAGTTTGAGACGCAGCAATTAACCATTATGCTACAATGATGTAATTGTTTGGATTTTCACTAGTTTCATAACTAGCTTTTTATCATTGAACATATTAAATTATAGGCTAAAGGGGGGCGTGGCCTGAGCCCATGGTGTAAGTTGTCCCTAGTTGCAGCTCCCGTCATGATCCTGTGGACGATCCTGGTACCCGGTGACAGACTGTGAATCCCTAGACATTGCCATACCCAAGCATGTGGGAAACAATTTCCTGTCCTTCCTGACCAACGGCAACACAAATCGGAGTGTTATTGCTGAGAATTCAGCCTGCAAACAGAGGCCGGGGGCAGGCAAGATGGCTGATGCTGCCTCGGCTCTGCTCTGAAGAGGAGGAGGAGGGGCTGCGGCCGACGTGGAGGCTGGCCAAGCTCGTGGCTGCAGCGGTGGGGTGAGCCGTCCCTGAGCTGACGCAAAGGGGGCTGAGTGCGAGTGACACTGAGTGCTGACCCACTGTCTACGCGGGACGGCCTGAGAAGCCCTGTTACCTAAGACACCGACTGGGAGACCTGCAGCGAGGAGAATCCTGCAGTGGGCCTGGTGCGGCAGAGGCAGTGCTCTGGAGGTGCCGAACGAAGTAGGACTCATTCCACCCACCCCCCCCGTTTGTGTGTGAGCAGGGGGCGGGGGGGAATAAGGCACCCTGCTGCGACCGCAGTGGTGCACAGGACAGGAGCAGGACACCCAGAGGAGCGGGGTGGTGTCCCTAAGCTGGGAACACGCGGGCTGAGATCTCCAATGGTAAAAGAAGCCTCTCCAGAAGCCTGGTGGCATCTCATCTGGACTAACAATATATACGGCTGCAGTCCCAGACGGTGTTGCCACAAGCGACTGGCAGAAGTGTTAGGTCCGGGACACACTGGCTTGAATATACGGCCGGGTGCGGCAGATTGCGCACTGCTGGAGATCACGGTGCGCCACCAGCCGGAGACTGGGTGTAGTACATCACACCAGAACCTGCAAAGAAAGGCGCTGGATGATTGGCATCACTGCCCCCCATAACTGTGAACAAAGGTGAGCGCTGGGCGCTGAGGCTAGGGACAGTCAAGCAAAGTGGCCTGCCATCTACAAATTGGTGGCATAGACACTGACACACATGAACAGCAAGACCGGAGGGCACATACTTGAATGAGGCCCAAATCCTAGCAAGTAAGAGACGCGTGCATGCGGCAAAAGGGGCGGTGGAAGGCAACAGTGGAACCGCAACTACGAATGTTAGAGCCCATCTACCTCTAAAAAGACACGTCACTACAAAGTGGTGCACGGTGTTGGGTGTGCTAAGCGGTAGGAGTGGGTAGAGGCACGAGAGGCCAAAGTGGGGCAACATAAAGTTGGAAGGTGCTGCACGGGGATAGCCCCAATAAAAGGTGGAGAAGGTGTGGTGTGGGCAATTTAAAAGTGCAGAATCATCCAAGTGTGGGAGGTTGACAATCCGGCACGCAACACTGGTAGCTACGCACTGAATGGTGGAGCAACAGCAGGGTTGCTGAGTAGCCGCAGCCTTAGAATCACTACAAGGGCTACACTAAAGTTGGCAAAAGCAGACGCAGCGGGATCCAGCAGTACCCACGAACATCAAGCTTCACCGCAATCAGGCCAATAAGCAGCGTAAGGAGTAGCAAGCCTGAGTGGCGTAGGTTCAAGACAGCAATCAGATGTCCCCATTCAAGGGGAAGAGAAAAGGTACAATCATGGACTTCTTCAATAATGCAACCAAAGCTTGTGAATCTTCGCAAGGAGGTGCCGAACCACAAAGTGCAGCACAGGCATCGGACACAGGAGGCAGGGACAAGCACGTGCTGACTATGATTGAGGCGCTGAGGTCATTTATTGAAACAAAAATAGACAAGGTCAAAGTCGATATGCAACTGATGCGGCAGGACATGCGCAATCTAGCAGAGAGAGTAAAGACGACAGAGACAGGCCTAAAGGAGACCAGTGCGACCACAAAAGAGCTGGAGACAAAACTGAAGGAGTTGGAGCGGAGAAACGCTGTCCTGGAATCACGCTCGGAAGAATCAGAGGGCAGGGCCCGGCGAAATAACATTCGGCTACTGGGAATTGCTGAGGGGCTAGAGGGCCGAACCCCACAGAATGTGTGAAAACCTTGTTACTGAAAGTAATGGGCACTGGCAAACTCACACAGGTGTTTGCGGTAGAGAGGGACCACAGGTCCTTACAGAAACAACCTCTGCCGGGATCGCACCCTCGCCCAATCATTGCAAAGATTTTAAACATTTGGGATAGGGATGTCATACTAAAGTATTCATGAGAAGGTGGAGAGATACGGCGTGATACCGCTACAATAGCTATATATACGGATTACACACAAGCTGTCCAGAGGGCTAGGAACTCATTTGTGCCAATCAAAGATAGACTCCGGCAGCTAAACATGAAATATATGCTTAGGTACCCTTCGCGGCTTAAAGTGATCTACAAAGGCCACCCGGTCTTCCTGGAGCACAACTTGGACGAGGGAGAAGAGGCTGTCACGTGAGCGTTCACCTGAAGGAAGTGGGTTGGGGAGGCAGGGAAGCTGGGGTGCTTACTACGATGGTTATCGGGATATGCTGAAACGTATAGAACATTGTGGGTGCCCACTTTAAAGTAATACAATAGACGTGCAGTGTTCACCCACCTGCCTTGGGTTCATGGGTCTAACCCACGCAGAAGCAAGTGTCAGCCAGTTGCCCACGCAGTTTATCCCACATACAATGACTTGGATAGGTCAGGGTGATGGGGGGCGCCTGAGCGCTGCACTTGTGTGGAAGCTTCTGGGTACAAATGTTTGGTTTTGGTTGTTGTTGGGCTGTTATGTGTACTTCACGTAGTAAGGATAACTGAATGGAAAGGGTCACCCTGGATGTTGGCCACGAAGCAGGGGTTAGGTGCGCACTGGCAGATAAATGGCATAGACACAGAGGGGTTACCTTGAAAGGGTGGGGAAAAAGGGGAACGGAAGAAGCAGCCACAGATGATCATGGCGGCTGACATCAAGCTACTGACATGGAATAAACGCAGAATGGGCCCATATTTGCGCAAGCACCGAGTTAAGTCCTACCTTAGCAGGAAAAAGGTGTCCATTGCACTGTTACAGGAGACCCACCTCTCGGAGGGAGAATTGACCAAGTATGCTTGTGGAGTATTCAAGTGGATAAATCCTGCTACGCCCTTCCGGTTGCTGGGGATTGAGGTTGGAAGAGATGGGAGGTATTTGATAATATGTGGTCACATCGAACAAGTAGAAGTATGCATAGTTAACGCCTACTTCCCCAACCATGGTATTCAGTCACACCATAAAATGTTATGCGATAAGTTAACCTCACATCAGGACTGTTTCTTTAACTGGGTGTGCGGGGGGGACTTCAATTGTGTTAGGGATCCTGATTTGGACAGATCTCCCCCGCCTGTGAGCAGTACTGGGTCAGCCTCAGAGGCGCTGAATGTACTGCTGCGGAACCTGGATCTAGTAGATGTGTGGAGCGAGTTACATCCTAGTGATAGGTGCTATTCCTATTTCTCTACGCTCAACTCCCTATACACTAGGATAGACTACATATTTGTGGGTAGGACCAACCTGGTGGAAATGGAATCAGCAAAATACTTGGGCAGATCAATCTCAGACCACTCACCGCTCCTGATGGAATGGGGGAAGCTAGGAGCGAGGCCCCCAATACCAATGTGGCATATGCCCACAGACACCTTGACTGACCAGATTTTCAGGGACGGGCTAAAAAAAGGCTGGAAGAATATCGAGAGCAGAACGTGGGTAGTGTGAAACACTGGAGCACGGTGTCGGAGGCAATGAAAGTAGTGGTGAGAGGGGAGGTCATTGCTAGCGTGGGTGGTATCCGGAAGACGCTGAGGGTGGAAATGGAAAGGAGAGGGGAAGAGATTGGGAGGTTGGAAGTTAGAATACTGGGTAGTTGGGAGGAGTTGAGCCTAGCCAAAGCTAGAAATGACTGCCAAGAGGCCTGGGTGAGGTTGTCGAAGTTTGATTATGCGGTTAAAACCACCAGAGCACATGCAGAGGGAGATAAGCCGAGTAGGATGCTATCATGGCTATGTAAAAGGGAACACCCGAGGCATTTAACCACTGAACTCATAGATGAAGGGGCAAAGTGCACAACACACAGCAGGGTATTAATTACACTTTTGCTGAATTCTACACCAATTTGTATAAACATGAAGAAATGGTACCCCAGGAGGACATACTAGGCACCCTGGATGAGATAGGTATGCCCAGGTTAGGTGAGGCACAACGAGATGAGTTGGAACAGATCATATCGGCTGAAGAGATAGGCGAGGCGATTAAATCACTAGCTACTAGCAAGACCCCTGGGAGCGACAGGCTCCCCCAAGAGTTTTCTAAAGCGTACGCACTGGTCCTGACCCCAGTGCTACACAAAGTTTTTAAGGAACATTACGAGACAGGAGTACTCCCGGCAAGCATGAGGGAAACCTTAGTGATCCTAATTCCCAAACCGGGGAAGGCCACTGACAAATGTGACCCATATCGGCCGTTGGCAATGCTAAACTATGACGTTAAGATATTGACGACTATTTTAGCCAAACGGCTCTCCAAAGTGACTGGAGAATTAATACACGGAGACCAGAACGGCTTCATACCAGGCCGAAGCACAGGCATGAACTTGCGCCGGCTACAACATGTCATGGCGCAAACGGCTGATTCACGAGCACAGTATGCAATAGTATCGTTAGATGCAATAAAAGTGTTTAATTCAATATACTGGGAATGGCTTCTAGCAGCTTTGAGAGAATTCGGGCTAGGAGAACAATTCATCAAGTGGATTAAGATATTGTATACGGCCCATGTGGCGAGGATTAAAACTGGGAGGCAGGTGTCATCAGTCTGGGACATACAGCGGGACACCAGACAGGGATGTCCACTGTCCCCTATGCTATATGTGCTGGGGCTGGAGCCAATAGCGATTTACTTGAGGAAGCAATTTCCGGAGGCAGGCATATGGGTGGGGGGAGTCAATCACATAGTGTCGCTTTAAGCGGACGATGTATTATTATACCTGAGAGATCTGCACCGTTATGTACCGCTAATACTGGAGATACTAGATAATTACGCAAAAGTAACTGGAATCTGCTTTAGCAGATCAAAGTCTTACATATTCCTGTTGGCTGGTTTGAGAGTGAAAAGTGTAGATGAACTGCTGAAAGTAGGACTCCAGTGGCAACTGGAATCATTCCGATATTTGGGGGTGAACATTGCGCACACACCAGAGAAAATGCACGAAAGTAACACGGCAGCTGTGGTGAAAGGGTTAAGAAAGTCCATTGTGTTCTGGTCCAAACTACCATTGTCCCTACTGGAAAGGGTTCCATAGCAAAAATGATAATATTGCCAAGATTTTTATATTATTTCACTAACGTATGTTACTATATTAAAGTCTCCTTCTTCCAACTACTAGGAAGTCTTTTTACAGGAATTCCTGTGGGGTGCAACCCGGCATAAACTATCACTTACAACATTGTGCTCGTCATGCAGGGAGGGGGGTGCGCAATTACCGGATTTGGAGAAATACTATCTGGCAGCTCAACTCATTTTTGTAACTAAATGGCTTTCAGATAAGGCTAACTCGGAAACAGGGCTGCTACGACAATTGGTGGCGCCAGCGCACTTAAAAGAAGCACTATGGCTGCCACTGCAGTGCTTGGGCAGCACGCCTATGATTGTGACATTGGGGAGGAAAGTCTGGCACAGGGCCTTGACACTGCTGAAACTTAAACGTCTCTACTCCCCTGAGATTCCAATTGCGGCAGACGTTTGCAGGAATAAAGCAGATTTAACAACAGTGAGATACAGGGAAAGATGGGGTATCTATGCCTGGAACGACTTAGACGCGGAGGGCGTTTTCAGGGACTTTGCCACGCTACCTGAGAAGGAAGGGCTGCCCAAGGGGCAATTTTTGTGGTAACAAAGAGGGTGGCGAGAGAGAGGAGGACAGAGTGGCCGGATGAACCGGCAAGCAACCCCCTCATGACCCTAATGTACAGTCTGTGTGGTGGGTGCAAACCAGTGTCTAGACTACATGGCTTATTGATAGGCAGACCTAACCCCAGGAGCACAGCGCTGAAAGAATGCTGGGAGGCAGATCTGGGAGTGGCCTTTACGGAGAGAGAATGGGAACGAGTGTTGCAGTATCCCCATGAGGTGTCCCCGAACTCCTGCTTTCGACTAATTCAGCTTAATATACTGTATCGCACCGATATGACACCTCTCAGGATAGCCAGATTTAACCCCAATGTGCAATCGCTGTGTCCCTGGTGTGCTGCTGAGGGAACTGGGCTGACATGTTTTGGGGGTGCGTGCATGTGCAGAGGATTTGGTCTCGAGTAGAACAGGCCTGCAGAAGGGCTGGGATTCAACGATATGACTGGACACCGAAGAAATGCCTGTTGGGTGCGTATCCCATGGACAGCAAGTTTAAACAGGTGGTAAAGTTTATGGACATGGCATGCATATTGGTCAAGAGAGCCATAGCGATGGCCTGGAAATCAACCAGGGGCCCACAATACACAAGCTGGCTAAAAGAATTTTAACGTTGGCCAGAAGCAGAAACCAGAGTGTGGGTCGGGGTGGCTACTAGATATGAAACTAATGCGAATGACACCTATGCAGCTTGGAAATCACTGGGGTGGGATATGTTCCATCCCTCAGATGATAAACCCCGCTGAATGCTCGAATGTCACAGTGCAGTTATTCATAATTGATGTAAATAAAGATTAAATGCCAGTGGTACTAATTCAGGCGAAAACTCAAACGCTGTCGCTGAATAGGGCGCAGGACACCCATGCCACTCGCACAAATTGCTAAGATGTGAGTTTCCAGGCGTTGCCCGATATGTGAAGTCGGTTTAAGTTTGTTGTTGTGTTATTAGGTTGTTAAACCTATGCGGAAGCTCACACATGTGGAATTGACAGCGAATAAGGAAGAGGTTGATACATGTGTAAATGTTCATTAACAAATTCCAATAAAAATATTTTAAAATAAAATTAAAAAAAAAGAAATTAATTATAGGCCAAGTATGAAATGTATGCCCCATGAAGCAGCAAGCCATTGTGGCCTAGTGGTTAGATGCAGGGGCTCGAACTCTGGCAGACCAGGGTTCAAGGCTGTATGTTTTTATTTGATTTAATTAATTTAATTAAAAGAAAAGCAATGCAAGTGGGAGGTGGCAAAGTTTGTTGCAGTGCAGTCCTGTGATCCTATTTAGCCTCAGGGCATTTAGACGGGGCTGCAATGTCAGCAATGTCCAAACATCCCTCCTGCCAAAATAACGGCGCCAGAATGTTTTTTGCACCAAAAAAGGGCACGCCGAAATGGGCGCTGCGGCAGAATGGGTGTGCCAAATAAGGCGGCGCATAAATGATGGCACTGAAAAGGAGTGTGCCGCCTGGAGAACGCTGATTAACCAAAGTGTGTGCTCCATGGCAAATAATTTAATCTCACAGCGCATTGCCTAAAAACATTGTGAGTTCTCAAAGCTTGCAATCTGAAGGCCATGGCTAGTGGTCTGGTAGCGTTTTAAAATGGACAGTGGGCACGACCTAAGGCCATGCCCGCTGACCATGCTAGTGGCCTGGAAGCATTCTAAAATCTATGGAATAACAAAACCCTTGAAATTCAAGGAAATATTTGCAGGAACGTTAAGGTGAGAAATTAATGCAACAAAACACTAGAAATTCAGCTAAAGCCACTGTAACTTCTAGCCCCCTGTTGCGCAGATTATGACCACAATGAAGACATCACTGATGACATCACTAATTACATGTTGAATGAGAACACTGAAGACATTACAAATCACATCTCTGATGCCATCACTGGTGAGAACACTAATTGCATTGTACATAACTGATTACATCAATAATGGAATTAGACATAACATCATTTATAAGTTAGCTCATGAAAACTTTGATTACCTTAATAACAATTTAGGCTGTGGACTTGGCCATGAAAAAGGCTGGGGTCTCTGGCCAGCACCAAAGGCCATAGCTAGTGGTCGGTTAGTGTTCAAAAATACCAATGTGCATGGTTAAAAGCCATGCCTAGTAGCCTGTAACTGTAAGGTGGCTTTAGCTGAATTTCCAGAGTCTTGTTGCATTAAGCTCTCACCTTAATGTCCCTGCAACTAAAGTTTTTTCCTTGAATATATATTACATGGCCACGGTATTGGCCATGTAGTTATGGTTAAGTTGCTGTTTCCATAGGAAGAGAACTTTTTGGGCGGGTTATAACTTGGCTCCCCCTGGACGAATCCTCACCAAACTTTGCAAAAAAAGTATATGGCCCACTCTGGATTTTGTTTGCAAAGTTTGGTGAGGTTTGGTCTGGGGGGGCCAAGTTATAGGGGGGGTCCCAAAGCATTGTTTTTTCCCATAGACATAATGGGAAATAACTTTGCTCACGCCTACAGCCCAAACAGCTGGACGGATTTTCACCAAATTTGCAGCAGGAGCAGCGGCTTGGTCCCGAAAGCGTGCTTTTGTAAATTTGGTGAAAATCCGTCCAGTACTTTTTAAAAAAATGACCAAAACGTAAGGCACATAAATTAGTGATATGTATGTCCGCTCCGCGGACACACTTCCCTGTTGGCTCCACAGACAGGACAGAGATTGGGCAAGCGGTTTGCATGACGTTTGATGACATGTGACGCGCTCTCCGATTGGCTGCGGTGAAGCGTGCAGTGCGTCGTATTTTCAGAGACGCCCGCCATCTTTGTTTATCGTTCGGATCGAGAGGGGCTTTCTCAACAGAGACCCTAGGTGTTTCCGGAGAGGGTCTGCCAGGGTTGTCTGAGAGAGAAGGTAAGCGGGAGATAGCGGCACCGTGTACCCCATGTCCCAGATATCGGTCTGTGTTTTTGGCTCATGCCCCGTGTCTCCCTCCTGTTCCCCCCACCCCCGCTCATGGCCCGTGTCATCCTCTTGTCCCCCCCTCCTATGATGCCCCTTGTTGACCTCTTGTTCCGCCTGCCCCCGCTGATGCCCGTGTCTCCCTCCTGTTCCCCCCACCCCCCGCTCATGGCCCGTGTCATCCTCTTGTCCCCCCTCCTATGATGCCCCTTGTTGACCTCTTGTTCCGCCTGCCGCTGATGCCCCGTGTCTCCCTCCTGTTCCCCCCAGCC
Source organism: Ambystoma mexicanum (assembly GCF_040938575.1). NCBI lineage: Eukaryota > Metazoa > Chordata > Amphibia > Caudata > Ambystomatidae > Ambystoma > Ambystoma mexicanum. The sequence continues at coordinate 891,935,084 of NC_090931.1, forward strand.
CCCGCTCATGCCCCGTGTCTCCCTCGTGTTCCCCCCCCACTCATGCCCCGTGTCTCCCTCCTGTTCCCCCCCATCCCCGCTCATGCCCCGTGTCTCCCTCCTGTTCCCCCCACCCCCCACTCATGCCCCGTGTCTCCCTCCTGTTCCCCCCACCCCCCGCTCATGCCTTCCTCCTGTTCCCCCCACCCCCTGCTCATGCCCAGTGTCTTCCTCCTGTTCCTCCCACCCCCCGCTCATGCCCCGTGTCTTCCTCTTATCCCCACCTCCTTTAATGCTCCTTGTTATCCTCTTGTTCCCCCCACCCCCTGCTGATGCTCCATGTCTTCCTCCCCACCCCCCGCTCATGCCCCGTGTCGTCCTCCTGTTCCCCTCACCCCCAGCTCATGCCCCGTGTCATCCTCTTGTCCCCCCTCCTATGATGCCCCTTGTTGACCTCTTGTTCCCCCCACCCCCGCTGATGCCCCGTGTCTTCCTCCCGTTTCCCCTAGCCCACGCTTATGCCCCGTGTCTTCCTCCTGTTTCCCCCAGCCCACGCTAATGCCCCGTGTGTCCCTCCTGTTCCCCCCACCCCCCCGCTCATGCCCTGTGTCTTCCTCTTGTCCCCACCTCCTATAATGCTCCTTGTTGTCCTCTTGTTCCCCCCACCCCCTGCTGATACCCCGTTTCTTCCTCCTGTTCCCCCCACCCCCCGCTCATGCCCCGTGTCTTCCTCCTGTTCCCCCCACCCCTGCTCATGCCCCGTGTCTACCTCCTGTTCCCCCACCCCTCGTTCATGCCCCGTGTCGTCGTCCTGTTCCCCCCACCCCCCGCTCATGCCCAGTGTCTTCCTCCTGTTCCCCCACCCCCGCTCATCCCCCGTGTCTTCCTCTTGTCCCCCGCCTCCTATAATGCCCCTTGTTGACCTCTTATTCCCCCACCCCCACTGATGCCTCGTGTCTTCCTCCTGTTCCCCCCACCCATGCCCCGTGTCTTCCTCCTGTTCCCCCCGCGCCCCGCGTCGTCCTCCTGTTCCCCACACCCCCCGCTCATGCCCCGTGTCGTCCTCCTGTTCCCCTCACCCCCAGCTCATGCCCCGTGTCATCCTCTTGTCCCCCCTCCTATGATGCCCCTTGTTGACCTCTTGTTCCCCCCACCCCTGCTGATACCCCGTTTCTTCCTCCTGTTCCCCCCACCCCCCGCTCATGCCCCGTGTCTTCCTCCTGTTCCCCACACCCCCTGCTCATGCCCCGTGTCTACCTCCTGTTCCCCCACCCCTCGTTCATGCCCCGTGTCGTCGTCCTGTTCCCCCCACCCCCCGCTCATGCCCAGTGTCTTCCTCCTGTTCCCCCACCCCCGCTCATCCCCCGTGTCTTCCTCTTGTCCCCCGCCTCCTATAATGCCCCTTGTTGACCTCTTATTCCCCCACCCCCACTGATGCCTCGTGTCTTCCTCCTGTTCCCCCCACCCATGCCCCGTGTCTTCCTCCTGTTCCCCCCGCGCCCCGCGTCGTCCTCCTGTTCCCCACACCCCCCGCTCATGCCCCGTGTCTTCCTCCTGTTCCTCCCCACCCCCCGCTCATGCCCCGTGTCGCCGTCCTGTTCCCCCCCACCCGCCACTCATGCCCAGTGTCTTCCTCATGTTCCCCCCACCCCCGCTAATGCCCCGTGTCTTCCTCTTGTCCCCCGCCTCCTATAATGCTCCTTGTTGACCTCTTGTTCCCTCCCACCCCCGCTGATGCCCCGTGTCTTCCTCCAGTTCCCCCCACCCACCCGCTCATGTCCCGTGTCTTCCTCTTGTCCCCCGCCTCCTATAATGCTCCTTGTTGACCTCTTGTTCCCCCCACCCCTGCTGATACCCTGTGTCTTCCTCCTGTTCCGCTCATGCCCCGTGTCTTCCTCCTGTTCCCCCCTACCTCCCGCTCATGCCCCGTGTCTTCCCCCTGTTCCGCTCATGCCCCGTGTCTTCCTCCTGTTCCCCCCACCCCCGCTCATGCCCCGTGTCTTCCTCCTGTTCCCCCCACCCCCCGCTCATGCCCCGTGTCTTCCTCCTGTTCCCCCCCACTCATGCCCCGTGTCTTCCTCCTGTTCCCCCACCCCCCGCTCATGCCCCGTGTCTTCCTCCTGTTCCCCCCACCCCCTGCTCATGCCCCGTGTCTTCCTCCTGTTCCCCCCCACCCCCGCTCATGCCCCGTGTCTTCCTCCTGTTCCCCCCACCCCCCGCTCATGCCCCGTGTCATCCTCCTGTTCCCCCCCACCCCCCGCTCATGCCCCGTGTCATCCTCTTGTCCCCCCTCCTATGATCTATGATGCCCCGTGTCTTCCTCCTGTTCACCCACCCCACACTCATGCCACCTGTCGTCCTCTTGTCCCCCCTCCTATGATGCCCCCTGTTGACCTCTTGTTCCCCCCACCCCCCGCTGATGGCCCGTGTCATCCTCCTGTTCCCCCCCACCCCCGCTCAGGCCCGTGTCTTCCTCCTGTCTCCCCTCCCACCCACCGCTCATGCCCCGTGTCGCCCTTCTATTCCCCCACCCCCGCTCATGCCCCGTGTCGCCCTCCTGTTCCCCCACCCCCTGCTCATGCCCCATGTCTTCCTCTTGTGTCCCCCCTCCTATGATGCCCCTTGTTGACCTCTTGTTCCCCCCATTCCCGCTCATGCCCCATGTCTCCCTCCTGTTCCCCCACCCCGCTCATGCCCCATGTCTTCCTCTTGTCCCCCCTCCTATGATGCCCCTTGTTGACCTCGTTCCCCCCACTCATGCCCTGTGTCTCCCTCCTGTTTCCCCCACCCCCCGCTCATGCCCCGTGTCTCCCTCCTGTTTCCCCCACCCCCCGCTCATGTCCCGTGTCTCCCTCCTGTTTCCCCCACCCCCCGCTCATGCCCCGTGTCTCCCTCCTGTTTCCCCCACCCCCCGCTCATGCCCCGTGTCTTCCTCCTCTTCCCCCCACCCCCCGCTCATGCCCCGTGTCTTCCTCTTGTCCCTATGATGCTCCTTGTTGACCTCTTGTTCCCCCCACCCCCCGCTCATGCTGTGTCTTCCTCCTGTTCCCTCTCACCCCCCGCTCATTGCTCCGTGTCGTCGTCCTGTTCCCCCCACGCCCCGCTCATGCTGTGTCTTCCTCCTGTTCCCCCTCACCCCCCGCTCATTGCTCCGTGTCGTCGTCCTGTTCCCCCCACGCCCCGCTCATGCCTCGTGTCTTTCTCCTGTTCCCCCCACCCCCGCTCATGCCCCGTTTCTTCCTCCTGTTCCCACCACTCCCGCTCATGCCCCGTGTCTTCCTCTTGACACCCCTCCTATGATGCCCCTTGTTGACCTCTTGTTCCCCCGCTGATGCCCCGTGTCTTCCTCCTGTTCCCCCCACCCCCTGCTCATGCCCGTGTCTTCCTCCTGTTCCCCCACGCCCCGCTCATGCCCCGTGTCTTCCTCCTGTTCCCCTCACCCCCCGTGTCTTCCTCTTGTCCCCCTCCTATGATGCCCCTTGTTGACTTCTTGTTCCCCCCAACCCCCGCTCATTCCCCGTGTCTCCCTCCTGTTCCCCCCTCCTATGATGCTCCTTGTTGACCTCTTGTTCCCCCCAGCCCTCACTGATGCCCCGGGTCTTCCTCCTGTTCCCCCACCCCCCGCTCATGCCCCGTGTCTTCCTCCTGTTCCCCCCCACTAATGCCCCGTGACTTCCTCTTGTCCCCCCCTCCTATGATGCCCCTTGTTGACCTCTTGTTCCCCCCACTCTCCGCTGATGCCCTGTTGTGTTCTTTTTATACACCCCGGCTTCCCTTTCCATGGTGACTATATTGGTAAAAGATTTTCCTTCCTACACCGGGACGCCGCAGGCGTACCGGTTTGGGAAGAAAAATCTTTTTCTTACCACCCCACGTTCCCACTTTGCGAACCTAGGATGCTAGTGGTCTTCATCCATTGAAAAGGACGTTATGGTTACGTTGCACTAATAAAAACCTATGAAATTCAGTAAAAAAAACTTTGTTAAAGGGAAGTTATGGTTAAGTTGCCCTACTAAAAACCTGTACATCAGTGATGTCATCAATGATATTTGTGATCTCATCTTTGATGTCCTGGGTGTTAGTCTTAGCAATGCACGTAGATGGTGCGTGTTATGGTTGCTTAGCTTACTATAATGGGGGAATGTGCAGTGGTGTTTGGTTGCAATGTGAAGTATAACATTCCTTTAGTGACATTTTTTTACTGAATGTACATATATATGTATGGGTGGGAAGGAAAAGAAAGGGGCTAAACAAGTGATGTCGTCATTGATGTCATCATTGACATTTGAGAAGACATCTTCATTGTTTGGGTGTTAGTGTTAGCAGTGTACAGGGGTGGTGGCAAGGTTGGGGGCTTAAGGTACCATAACTGTCGAATTTCAGGGGTTTTTCAGTTTTAATATGAAGCATAAGGGGGATGGGGAACTTTTTTTTTAGTGAAGTGTGCAGGTTTTTATTGGGGCAACTTAACCATAACGTCCCTTTAACAAAGTTTTTTTTACTGAATATATATATATATATATATATATATATATATATATATATATATATATATATATATACACATATATATATATATATACACACACACACACACACACACACACACACACACACACTAATCAGTGCAACATTATAATTTATGGAAACGTGACACCTTGCAATGGATCTGGCCGTGCCTCTCTGTACTGCATGGTCTATGCAGCAAAAACTCTAATCTTGGCATAATTTAAGATCTCGGGAAAAATGTAGTAAAATAACCCCTAGGAAACAGGCAAATATGCTCCCAAAATAGTTTAACAATTTAGAGTCAAACAGACGTATTGGGATGAATGTTCTATCCTGCTCCAAAGAGAGAGACCTATGTGGATACCAGCTCATCGCCACTGCCAGTGTCCTCTGACCCATCGCGACTGCCGAAATGCTCTGGACACCCATCTATTTGAAAACGGCTTACTTTGTGCTGTAAGCCACAGAGGCACCCACATCTTCATTGGGTTTTAACCTCTTCCCTTCCACCTTGACCTCACACATGCTGACTCTGCCACCTGCCTTTGTCTTCCCAAAAGGGCTTGAGCGCCAGAGTTTGGACCAGAGGAAGAGAGGACTGTAAGTGCATGGAAAGGTAGTATTACAAAAGAAAAGAAAACTGTGTTCATTGTCAATGATGGTGTGCATGTTTGGCAGTGGATGCACCCACAGCATAGCTGTATTTTACAGTGGCATCCTAGCGTACGTGGCCACAGGCAGCAAAAATATTGTTCATGGAGTAGGGCTGCCATAAATTGTTCAGTGTGAGACAAGCATGATATCAAGAGATGAGACACACAACAGAATGTGAATTGAACAATATGACTTTCTTTATTTTTATTTTTTTATTTGGTTTAATTGAATCAATCAATTTTTACAAAAAGAAAACATCACATTAATTTTGAGGTTCTTTATGGCCATTCCATTTTGATGATACTGAACCACAGTAGTATTAGAAAGTTACGGGATTCCTCCTCCGTTCTGATCTATTCATTTTCTAGTTTCTGTCTAGTTCAGTCAAGGTTCCTGCTCCAGCGATGGAATGATTAAGTTCATCATGGAAACTACTGCAATCACAGTTTTTGTTTTTTCTCCGCAGATGAGGGTCTTCCAGAAGGATTCTCTACTCATAGATGGAAAGTTCATTGCTAAGGGTGACAAGTATTTTGTTCTTTCAGTGTTCCATTTTGGGCAAGTTAGCAAAAGATGTTTGATCGACTCAGTTTCTTCAGTCTGTGTGCAGAATCGACAGACTCCTGAGGTTAATATTCCTCAAATGCAATTCACTTAATTTGTTTTGAGCAAATTCAGTCTCATTCGAAGGAAGGTGTCTCGAAAGGATCTGTCAGGAAATCTCTTCAGGTACCCTCTACGGTGGTTCAGTTTTATGTCAATCGAGGGTAGATCTTTTGCCCGGATACTTTTGGAGGCCTCTTCAGATGTTTGGATCCAATCCAGCTTGAGTAATTTTCTTTTTGCTCTCAAGGGATTTACTACTAGTTCTTCCTCAGAGCTGCCGATTTCTGTCAGGGTTGCCTTTCTGTTTAACACCAAGATATTCAGTACATCATTTTTGCTTGTTTGGATTTCATCATAGAAGATTTTGAAAATTGATGCGCTGAATGGTGGAATTGTTTTCCTATAAAGACTCAAAGCATTCCATTCCATGATTGAGGCAAGGGACGATAAGCTCAGCTCATTTCTGATCCTTTTAGTGCCTGCAGCGTTTGGAAGGTTTAGTATTTTTCTCCAAAATGAACCTTCCAGAGTAGGCCATAGTTTGGTATGCATGTGAAACGTGCCTTCTGCACCATAGGTCAATATGGGGATGACCTTGTTTCTATAGAAGTTCACTATGGCAACCTTAGAGAACCGACCAAACTTGTTGTCCATCAAGCATCCTGGAGCTGCTAGGATCTTGACTTTAGATATCAGTAGCTCGAGCTTGAGCTTGGGCTTCTACTGAACTGTTGTTAAACTGGACACCCAGGTATTTGATGGAATCCACTTCTTCAATTTTTGGGGGCATTTTTCTACTCCTTCCACCCAAATTATTGGAAATATTGTGATGTTTGGGACCAAAAGCGTCCATAGTAGAGAACCGTTTTCTCTGCAGGTCTGAAAAGGGATGTCCACTGTGGTAAAAAGAATGGCTGTTCAGCAAAAACAGACAGTGTGGTGGAAAGAGGAAGACAAGTAAATAAAGACTGAAAAGGGAGGAATGTCATGGGAGAATAAAGGACTAGCAAAAGAGAGAAACTGCAGACAATAACGAAAGACTGCAGCTGTGTCATAAACTGCAGGGAAGACACACTCCGTTGCCACGTTGCATGGTAGTCAAACTGAGAGACTATTAGGGTAGAGAGAAAACTGCAAGGGAGAAGGCATGGAAGATGATCCGACGAGGCATAAACTCTGTGGCGGAGAGACATTGTAAATGAAAAAGTGGACGCATTATGTGATCCTGAGGGAATCCCTATCTCGTTCTACCATAATTTCCTTGGATAAGTGCTAAAGTCTCACTCACTGGTTTAACTGTACATTTGTTACAATCTAAAGCGAGTATGTTGGATTCCACAGACATATTCTCATGTTTTGTGGATTTCATGTCCGCTTTTGACTCATTCAACAGAGAGAAGTTGAGACTGAAACATTTAAACTGGGGAATCCCGGCCAGTCTTCTTAATATCTTGGTTCATTTGTACTCAAACACCCCAATACAAGTATGATTGGATCAAAGGGGGGCCTCATCCAAGGACCTCAATACCCGAAGGGGCTTGCAGCAGGGATGCATCCTAGCACCATGCCTTTTTAATATATATATTTTGGATATTGGTGATAGTCTAGAAACTTGTGGATTAGCATCGCCTAAAATTGTGTCTCAGCATGTAAAGTGGTTAGCCTCTGCTGATGACGTCCTGCTAATCGATTTCAAGAACTACGCGTCTAGTAATGACAATTATTAATAAAAGCAAGACCAAGGTCCTAAGACTAGTTTGCTCAGCAAAACCCATTACATTTGTCTGGACTCTTGAGCCTACAACCCTTGAAGTGGGAGATTGTTTTATTTTTTGGGGTTTTCCAATTTTCAGATCTCCTAATGAAACAACATTGAGAGCATACTTGCACGCTAAAGCGGAAATATTAAAGCCCACAATTAAAAGATTTTAGCTAAATAAGGGCGTTACTTGCTAGATCCTGTGGTGAAATTCTACACTGCAAAAGCAGTACCTAAAATCAATTACAGTCTAGAATCTATTCTTTGGTTAGATTGGCCAGGGGTTGAAGGAATTGAGGCTGGTCTGGGGATTAGTGTTCTCTGTCTACCAAATTGCCTGCCTAGGGTCTTGATTAGATATGTGTTGGACTTAATTTAATCGAAAGAGAGACTCATCCGAGTGCATTGTCACGCCTGGGTAAGATCTTAAGCCTGCACACAAATTCTTTGTACCATGATATATGGGATGTTCTATCAATACAAGGTAACGCTCTTTTGATGCAGTGGTGCGCAAAATGTCATGAAATGCTGTTTTCAAACCCACTTAAAGTGAAAATGAAGCTCTGGGCTCGGGACTGAATCTCTACGTGAGAGAAGGTGGGGAAATTGAAATTATATCATAATCTCCTGTTATATCAATCTCCTGTTAGAACAAACATTGGGGTTGTCTACCTAATCTTGTTATTTAACAAGATTTCCCAACTCGATATGGAGACTCCAGTTCCGTCGCCTGAGGTTGAATTTTATTCTCACATGGGAAAATTCACCGATACGGAACACAGCAGATTGCCCTGATGGTTCCTGTAGATTCAGTAAAAGCTCTGCATCAGTACAAACATCAAAACATGTTCTATGCTGCTGCCCTGACCTACAGAATAAGCGTCAAATGGTTCTTGAAAGAGCGGAAGAGGTTTTAGAACGATTTATAATTGAGTTAGATGCGCCCAGTAGAATCCTAGCCCAAGGAGTTTCATCATCATAGGAGCATGGAAATTGTTAAAGGATTGTAGCTAAATCAACTTCTAGTACCTATTAGGGAAATGTGCAAGGGTGTTTAACTTAGGGAAGTTGATTAATTAATCACTCTGGGAATTTGTAATAGGATAGGCTGTGTTCTTAAATGATTTAATTTGAAGAAATGTTGAATTGATCTGCTAATTAAATGTTTTAATTTTTTATGACTTTTAGATATACCAATGTTTTTATACATATATAGGGTTAATGAACTGGATAATGTGTGTCTAATGTTTTGAAAGGTTGTTTTAACTAAATCGCAATAAAAAGTTCTATGTCTGCAAGAAACAAAACAAAGGGTTAGCATTTAAGGCCAGTGACGCCACAAAGCCCCAATATATAGAACCTCTGACAAGGAAGTGCTAAACCTGTATGGTTTTGGAAAGGAGGAAGATAGGGGATTAAACAATTTAGGAAACAGGCCGAAATGGGGCAACAAGTAGTAATACAATAAATTAGTAGGGTATGGGCCTAAAGAGGACCCAGATCATGCAACTAAATTATTAGAAAACAGAAAAACACAATTTTTCACAAAGAGATTATTTGCAGAGTAAAAGAGTGATGCAGTGATTTATTACACTACAGGGAAGCATATCAATCCCTATTAATTGTTCAAGAAGCTCAAGAAAACCAACGGGGGCCCAGGGAAAAAGGTAAACCGCCTACTCCGCCCCATGTTACTACATAACCAGCAATGATATGAATCACAAAGGTAAAACAGGACCTGCCTGACGGGTATACCTCCTTCACCTTTTTTGGAAACATGGGCAGAGGGCAGGCTATGCTAGTGTTCACAGTTGCAACCCAAACATCAATAGTACAATGAATCCAAAATAAAAGAATGTCCAATCGTCCAATGTCCAATACCGGCCACCTGGCCCGCTATCCACCTTCGCTGAGGACCTCTCTAACATCGTCACGCACAACACCAAAACTAATTCCCAAGTCACGATATTGAGGGATTTCAACCTAGGTCTTTCTGACCCCAAGGACACTGCTGCCACGACTATTGATAATATCCTTACGAATGCAGGATTCACACAGTTCATAAACCAACCTACCCATGAAAAGGGCAGAACCCTTGACTGGCTAGCCGCCCACAATTGTCCCATCAACATCACCACCTACCAACAGTGTTCATGGACTGACCACAACTTAATTACGTTCAATATCCAGTCCAAACCAGTCAGCCCTTCTCCAAGCATTGCACCTGCTACGGCCACTCGCAATAAACGTGAAATCACATGCGACAGACTCCTCCCTCTCCTCCTCCCTGTTCTCAATGACCAGGCTCTCTCATGCTCCGACCCCACGGCCTTAGTTGACGCTTTTAATCGGGATATGCTTAAAGCCTTAGACACCATTGCACCTTCTAAACTGAGAAAATCCAAACCTCGAGCCCACCTGAATTCCTGGTTTACACCCCAGCTTAGAACTTTGCGCAAAGAAAAACGAATTGCAGAATCTCACTGGAAAAGTAACCACTCTCCAGCCAACAAATCGTGTCTACTCTTGGCTACCCTCAATTACAAGGAAGCCATACTCCAGGCAAAAAAAGACACATACAATAAAGCTATCGAACAAGCTAAATCCAACACCAAAGAATTGTTCAAAATCCTAAAAGAACTTGAAACTCCTGTTACTGCACCTGACACCTGCACCAAAGATAGCACCTGGTGCTCCAAAATCCAAGAGGCTCTTCTAGGCAAGATTGGCACTCTCCAAATTAAAATCAACAACAAACTAGCCTTCAATCCAACCCTCAACTGAACCTTATACCTACCATAAACCACTCCATCCCAGATTCTCTGACTCCTTTTAGCTTCTCTCCACTCTCCATTTCTTTAGTGGAAAACATCATCGCTAGTATTAAACCTTCCAACTGTCATGGTGACCTTTGTCCTGCGCCCATTATTAAGGAAGCAGCTCACGACCTAGCACCATTCATCACTACGCTCATCAACTCCTCCTTTAGCTCTGGGATTGTACCTGACAACCTAAAGGATGCGTGGGTCATCCCTCTCCTGAAAAAACCTACCTTGGATCCCAGCATACCTACAAACTACAGGCCAATCACTATATCCCATTTCTACTAAAAATCCTCGACCGAGCTGCGTATTTACAAATTCAAGAATACCTTGAATCAAACAAACTCCTGGGACTTAGGCAATCGGGGTTTCGGCCGCGCCATGGCACTGAAACTGCCCTTATCGATTTAAAAACGCAGATCGAAGATCTAAAAGACAAAGGCAAACTTGCGCTATTACTTCTCCTGGACCTCTCGGCGGCCTTTGATCTTGTCAATCACAAAATTCTCTGTCACCACCTCAAATCAGCTGCACACTTCTCAGACAAAGCTTCAACCTGGATCAGTTCCTTCCTAGATAATAGATCAATGCGTGTGTTCTCTCCACTAGCAGCCGCCCCACCTGCTCCTGTCTCTTGTGGCGTGCCTCAAGGGTCCTGTGTCTCGCCCACGTTGTATAACGTGTTTACTAAACCCCTTTTTGATATTTTGGACCATCTTGGTGTCACGTATACCAATTACGCTGACGACACTCAGATACTAATCCCTATCACAGGTGACTACACTACTGACTCCCTCGCCATCAATGCCATCTACCAGGTCATCCAAACCGCACTCTGCCTAAATGATGAAAAGACAGAGCTCCTCATTCTTGGTTCACCACAAAAACTCACTAAACTTGACCCTGCTTTTAAGTCCTTCACCATTGATGGGAATACTATTCCTACTGCTAAGGACACAAAAACCCTAGGGATTTAGACTGACTAGACTTTATCCCTGACTAGACAAACCAACTCGGTTTCATCAGCATCGGCTTATACTTGTAAGCTTATTACTGCCTGTCACCCGTTCCTCTCTACAGCTAATTGTGTGACCTAGGCTAGGACCCTCGTACTCTCTAAGGTCGATTACTGCAATGCCCTCTACCTAGGCACTAATCGCTGCAACTTAAACAAGTTACAAATTGTCCAAAACAATGCGATCAGAGTGGCCCTCAACATTCCCAGGCGCCAACACATAGCTGACACTAGACGTAACCTTCACTGGCTCTCAATCCCTCACCGAATTTCCTTGAAGTCTCTGGCTCTTACCCATAAATGCCTTCACAACCAAGCTCCTTGTTATCTGGGGAAAAGATTTACCCTCCATAGTTCCACTAGACCTCGCAGATTGGCCCAAGCCAACTGCCTCGTCATCCCACGATTCAATCTCCAAAGATCAGGTGGAACCAGCTTCCCCATCTTGGCAGCTAAATTATGGAACTCACTCCCTAATGAGCTGAGAGCAGAACCCTCCTTTCTGAGATTCAAACACCTTACCAAAGTCTGGCTGTCCTCCCAAGACATCTAACACTGGCTCACTGCCTAACTTGTACTTATGACGTACCTTTGTATATACATTCTGCTTGTCTTCTTATTGTTATTTTTCTGATTGTAAACTATGCAACTCATCTGTAAACATTGTAAATAATGCCATGTTCTGCTTTCATCATGTTGTATCTAAGTGATGCGCCCGGTTGCCCCTGGGCCTGGTGCGCTTTAGAAATAAATAAATATTAAAATACTAAAATACCAATCAAAGTTCCATACAAATATATGACCACAAAATGTCAATAACTAGAAAACAATGAACAAACCCACTCCTGTGGTAAAATCAAGCAGAACCTTTAGAGGATAGCACTTTCTGTACTTCAGCAGATGTGTTCAGGCAAGCAATTACCGCAATCCCACTTTAAAAAATATGTCTTTTCAAGAAAAGGTGCAAAACGGGTCTTAAAAGTCACTATGGACCCAGAAAGTGGACCGGGGACATCGCCTCTTAAAAAGACCTTGTTCTTGAGCTTGGATGGTTCAACAGTGTCAAACTAGCCTTCTCCGTGCTGTCCTTGCAGACAATCTGGGTTCAAGATGCGCTGACTTGCGTTGCTCCAGGTGTCAAGTTGAGTTTGAGGCATCATTCGAAGCCGCATGGTTCAAGGAATCCAATCGGTTTGGATCGAGAGTTGAGTCGGATCACGACGATGTTACAGCTGGGTTGAGTCAGTACATGACACAATGGCTTCTATCGGTCCGAGATGGGTTGAGGCAAGGTCCTGTTGATTCAATGCCTAAAGGTGCAGCGAGTCGAATGAATACACAGAGGTGAGTTAGTGTTCAAGCCGAGGCAGCGAGAAGCATTGCTGGTGCGATGCAGCCAGTTTAAAGTTGCAGAAGAGTGCCTAAAGCATCACAATGAAGCCTGCATTAGTTTCGAAAACATTGAGCACGGTCAAATCAGTTTGAAGGCACTCAAAGCAATGAAAGAGGAGAGCAGGCTGCTTTGGACATGAGGGTTCTGAGTCTCAGCCCCAGAGGCTCTAGAGTAAGGCAAGTACTTCTTGCACTACCTTTCAAGTCCAGGGAGTTTGGCTGGCACCTACACAGGTTCCATTGCAGCTTGCAAAGTGGAAGGTCTTGACTGACAGCAGTTCACCCCCAATGTTCAATGTAGATGGTTAGGAGAAAGAGCTCTCTTCTGCCTTGGATGCACCAGTCTTCACCTCTATGGCAGAGGACTTCAGAATGGACAACATTTGCAACAAGGACACAGTGATGCCTTCTTCCTGGTGTCCAGGAAAGAATCAAAGAAGACGTGGGAGAGCCCTTCCTTATAAAGGTAAATGGTCACAGGGGATTGGACAGAAGCAAGCCTGCTATAAGACGTCCAATCTCTGTTCCTGAAGCAAGTGACCCTTGCCTTCTTGCATCATACTGAGTGCCTTGTTCCGCAGGAAAAGGAGGGAACAAAAATAAAGAGACCCCAACAGAAAAGCAAGATGGTGGACCCCTTTTTTTAGATTCACTTCTCACTCTCTGGCTACCCTAACTCTGCCCCCTTCCCTAGCCTGCACTTCAAAGGCTCTTTGGTGTGCAGCACCCTGGTGTGAGGCTGGACCCTTGTTGGGAGAGTGCACCTTTGAAGAAAGGTTCTTGGTGAGAGCGGCTGTAGACTGAGGGGAGGTGTAACTCTTCCTCCCGGGGAATCCAGGAAGATAGCATCCCAGCTTTTGTCTCACTGGCAACAGGGTAGCCAGGCTAGCCATTACGACACACTGCCCTCACATAGCTGGTCTGGGCACACAGGGTTCACACTGGTAAGATATCAAATTGATGTGGCTTTAATAATTGTATGCTCTTATCAGTCTCCATACCATAACCAGGTACAGCTTATTCATAGAGTTTACCCTACCACCAGATGGATAAGGAAACAATTATTTCAATTTGGATCAGAGGTGCAGATATTAAGTCGCAGCCTATGCCTGCAATGATTTTGGGCTACAACAGTTGTCGGGAATACACACAAGACCTCTGAACCGGTCCTCTGCCACAGAAGAGCTGGTGCTGCAGGTGTCAGGAGACTGCAGCGGCAAGGCACATGTTGCCATGGAGCTTTATGAATGGGGGTTATCATTAGCAGACTGCCCTTGCAGAAACAGAAATACCCAAAAGATTATATATTCATAAAAAATGTCACAGCCTCACCAGATGGCAATCCGTCAAAACCCCCAAAAGAGTTCCAGCCTACGGTTCAAAAACAAGCCAGACCAGGGAGCTAGCTGCAGTGTGAGCCCTAGGCACACACTTTCCTATGGTGGCAGCGTTAGAGGGGGGCTGCAAAACCCCACTTCTCACTAACACTGGAGAGCAGGGCTAACTATGTGATCAGGCTCTAAGGGCCTGGGAACAGGTACTGTGAGCTGGCTGCTGCAAAAATAGGCCATGTTCAGCCAGTGCACAGGTAAGTTTTCCTGTTGGGATTACGTCTGGATTCCGACCCAGCCCATACCTAGGCTAGGCCATCTCAATGAAGAAGGTACCAAGACAGACTATGTGCGAGGCGGAGAACACAGCAGAAACAGATGGCCACTTTGAAGGACCCAGTAAGGGTCACAGGTGAGCACAAGGGAGCCATAGGGTCTAACCAGCCAACAAGAAAACAGTTCAGCAAGGAAGGCAACAGCTGGTGGAAACTCAAGAGGTTCCATTATGGAGCGGAGACAGAGCCGCTAGCAGCAACTCGGATTTCAGGCCTAGCCAAAAAGCAACCCCCTACATTTAGGCACTTGTGCCAGAAGGATACTACCGAGGGTGCAGCAACAGCAGACGACGAGTCCAGCAAAGACAACCAGTCAAAACCAGCAAGGAAGACCAGAATAAGTAAAGAAAGCCCAGCAAAAGATTCTGCGAGCTCTGGAAATTAGGGTGAAGAACAGAGAACCAGGGGCACAGGCAGAATTGGCCACAGCAGGAGCCCCAGTATCAACCCATCTCTGCAGCAACAGTCTTTAGGTAAGTTCAATCACATTCCAAGCAGCGCACAATGTTTTGGAAAGACAGCTATTCAGGGCTGCCCAGAAAAATCGCTAAACTACAAACTCCTAAAAGGGATGTAGATTGGGATGTCTGGGTGACTTTAAGCTAGTTTGCGATGGTCTAAACATAATATAGGGTGCCTTTGTGGGCCCTGGATGAGTCTACATCAGTAAAACCCCATTATGGCTGTGCCTTGTGGTCCACAAAGGCTTAGGAAAGCCACAAGAAAAAATGGGAAAGGGCAAAAATTACACAAATTCAGGGTGGTAAAAATCAACCTGGATCAAAATAGGGTGCTTACAAATCACCCTTGCCTCTAGAGCCATATGGGATGTTAAGGGCAGCACATCAGAAAAAGGGTTGCAGTGATAGAGAGAGTTGAGTAGAAGGCCCTCTTCTCACAATTTGTTTTTTTTAAAACAAAAAAACAATGCAAGCTATAAATAGTTTAGGGGGACGCATCAACTTCAGCATAAGGACACGAAAAATTGAATTTACTCCAACAATTACGAGTGATGTACATTGGGAAATTAAGTCCACTTAAAACAGAGTAATCCTTGAAAGAGTGACTCACCATAGTGACAACTGTACTCCTAGTCCATAGTCTCAAGTCAAAAAGCACCATCGGCCACCTCAACCAGCCAACACCGGAACCACCTACTAGACAACAAAACAACAGCCTGCTGAGAAACCAACAGACGTCTCTTTAACAGGACCCTGCCCACCAGAAATGTACAAGACTATACTCACCCAGAAAACACAAAAAAGGTAGCAGGCGCTCCTCTCTAGAAAGAACATGCCATGATAACCTGTTTTGTGGTTTTTTCCCACATTGAGAGTCCGCAGCCATCGCTTTTTGCTCACTGTATTTTTCACAAAGGAGGAATATCCATTTGCATATCAGTCTTTATCCCGCTCACAAAGGCAGTCCTGCACCGAAATGCCAGGCAAACCTCCTTTGAACAAGAGTACCAAAAGTAACCCCAGACATGTGTTTCAGCCTTGTTGGGCCTCATCAGTGAGGTGGAGCTGTGCCTCTCTGAGCACAGTGAGCAAAGGGTCCATATCTGGGTTCCCCCAGGCAACTTAGGGTGGCCAAACATAAATTCCTTGCAAAAATACAAAAAAGGTAGCAGGCGCCCCTCTCTAGAAAGAACATGGCATGATAATCTGTTCTGTGGTTTTTTTCCCAATTTGAGAGTCCGCAGCCATCGCATTTTGCTTGTTGTACTTCACAAAGGAGCAATAACCATTTGCATATCAGTCTTTGTCCCGCCCACAAGGGCAGTCCAGCACCCAGAAAACACATGCACAATATTTCCTCAAATTCTTTAATAACTGGAACCATGCAACAAGCCTTCAGTCGGCTTACATCAAGCCTCTCCATAAAGATCCATCGGGAAACACGGAAGACCTAACTACCGACATATGTCAAACATCCCATACCCGGCGAAACGACTAGAAAGCTACATATACGAACGTATCCTGGAACACGTAGAAAACAAGTGGCTACTAGACCAGGTAAAGTAGGCCTCAGACCCATGAGAGGAATGGAAACTGCATTACTATCTATATGGGATGATCTAAAAACCAACACAGACTCCAACATCAAATCAGCACTAATACTATTCGACTTGTCAGCAGTCTTTGACACAGTCCACCACAAAACACTCATCAAAGGACTCCAAGGTACTGGAATCGGCAACACAGCACCACTCTGGCTAAAATCCTTCTTGACAGAAAGAACGGAAACAACTTGGATAGCAACATACAAATCAGCATCTCACAAAACAACCTGTGGAGTCCAACAGGGCTCATAGCTATGACCAATGCTCTTCAATATCTAAATGACCTCCCCGATTTACCTCCTCAAAAGACATGGCCTCACCTGCTACAACCACACAGATGACACTCAAATCATCTAAAAAATCAATGCCAGCGAAAATAAAGATCCAACACTCACTAACTGCTTCACTGAACTAAACCAGTGGATGAGCACCAACAACCTTAAAATCAATCAGGACAAAACAGAAATCATGATTGCACACAACGACCGATTGCATAACCACCACATCACAGGACCTTCCAAACTGGGAAACGCACCAGTACCATCCAAAGTGGTAAAAATCTCGTAATACTAATGGACAACAAACTAACTCTAGAGCTACTAGTCAGTGTAGTAGTTAAGAAAGCTTCTTCCACTTACACGCCATCAAGAGGATACTTCCCTTCTTCACCTTCCCACACAGAACACTCGCCGCCATCTCTCTCATCTTGTCAAGAATGTACTAAGCCAACAGCATCTACCTTGGAATGACAGAATACCTTATGAGAAAACTACAATGAATACAGAATGCAGCAGCAAGACTACTCCTCAGACTCACTAAGAGAGAATACATCACACCAGCACGGAGAACACTACATTGGTTACCAGTCAATAAACTAATCTCTTTCAAAAGACTCTGCATAAGACCCAGAGCAATCCACGGCCAAGGAGCGGAATCATTACAAGTTACTCACTGTAGTGACTAACTTACTCCTAGTCCATAGTCCCCTTTCCTCCATAGTGCATAGGCATCCCCTGCTAGGGACGGAACCCTTTTCACCTAAAAAAGCATTCCCCCTTTAAATGTAGCTGCGCGCGGAGGCGTGGCCCCAGGAGCACACGCTCCCTTGACTCCGCCCTCCGACGCACCACCCCAGTCCCCTTTTATGCGTCGGCTACATTAAACTTCCTAACTACGTTCTTTTTTAGGGGGAAGATGGAGGAACAAATGGAGGATAGGGGACTAGGAGTATGTTAGTCACTACAGTGAGTAACTTGTAATTACTCCTACGTCCAGTCCCCTTTCCTCCATAATGCATGAGCGATTACCACCGATTATAGCCCTTAGGAAGGTGAGATTTTGATAACTAAGAAAACAGGTTCTTCAGATCTGCTTGGCCGGAGACCGCTTCTGAGCATACACTGCTGTCTATGAAATGTTTGCAGAATGCTGAGGGAGTAGCCCACGTTGCTGCCCTGCTGATGGTCTGCCACGGTATGTGCCGCTGGAACGCGACAGCTGTGGCCTTGGCCCTGACAGCATAAGCATGAAGATTTGCTGGTAAATCCTTCTGTTGCCCCTTGTAGGCCTCCTGGATGGCAGCCACCATCCACCTGGCTATGACAGCCTTTAAAGCCTGACATCCTGGTTTCGAACCATCAAAGGTGATGAATAATGCATATGATTCACGGAAACCTTTCGTCATGTCCAGATACAACTTAAGGGTTCTCCTGACGCCCAAGCAATGCAAGACCTTTTCTGCATCTGACTTTGGATCAGGAAAAAACGTTGGCAGGACTATTTCCTCGTTGAGATGAAACAAAGACACCACCTTCAGCAACAATGAAGGGGTGAGTGTGTAGCACTATCTTGTCCCGATGGAACGTGTTGTAGGGTTCCGAGGCCACGAAGGCCTGAATCTCGCTGACCCGGCGTGCCGATGTAAGGTCCACTCGAAGAGCCATTTTAATGGTGACCAACTTGATGTCGGCCGACGCCATGGGCTCAAATGGTTTATGCGCCAGGGCACACAGCACCACATTGAGGTCCCAGACTGGGTAAGGACGCTTGGCAGGGGGTACAACCTCGTCAATCCTGTAAAATTATTCTTGACCACCGGGTTGGAAGTGGAGAACGAAACGTTGTCAGAGTTTCTGTATGCTCCTATTGCCGGCAGGTAGGTACGGCACATGTCTACCTGTACTACTGACTCTGCGAGATGAGCAGAGAACGAAAGCACCTGATCGAGCGTCCAAGCCAATGGATCTATGTCACTTTCCTTGGACCAGCAGCAGAACCAGAGCCATTAGCTCCTGTATGGACTCCTGGTAGAGTCGCGTCTTGCTTTCTGTATGATCCTAAGGTTTTCCTGAGACAGCTGCAGGTGCTGCAGGGTCACATTCTCAGGCACCAGGCTGCTAGGGCTAATCCCTACGGAGCCGGGTGAACACCCCTCCCCCTGCTGGTTGAGGAGTGGGGCTACCTTGACTAGAAGTGGCCCGAGGCACTGTGTCGTCAGCCTTACCAGGTTTGAAAACCAAGGTCTGGCAGACCACTGCAGCGTTACCACAATTAACCGCAGCCCACAAGCTTCCCTGAACTTGCAGATTACCTTAGGGGTTTGGGGGGGTGGGGAGTAAGCCCACATACCCTCCCATTGCAGGTGTAGTGCATCCCCCAGCAAACCTCTGCCCCTGCCCATCCAGGAAGCAAACTGATGGCAGCACCTGTTCTGTTCCATGGGAATAGGTCTACCTCTGGCTGGCCCCACATCCTGAAAATCTACAGCAGGACCTCTGTGTTAAACTCCCACTCGTAGTTGTCCACGCTCAGCCTGCAAGCCAGTCTGACTCTAGATTGGACTCCACCCCCAGAAGATGGATGGCAGACAGCCGTATGGTGTGCGAGATGGCCCATTCCCAGATGCTGATCGTAAGCCTGCACAGGGGAGGGGACCTGGTGCCCCCTTGCTTGTTGATGTAGTACATGCAAGTGGAGTTGTCTGTCTGAATGCAAACTAAACTGTCCCTGACCACTGGTAAAAAGACCCTGAGCACCAACTGAATGGCCATCAGATTAAGCAAGTTGATGCGATGCTCCCCGTCTTCCGCTGAACAAAGACCATGTACATGGTGGTCACCCAGAGTTGCCCCCCCACCCCTCAAGGGAGGATTCTGTCATGATAGTCCAAGTTGGAAAGGGCTGCCTGAACAGCATGCCAACCATACGATTGTTCTCCTGCTTCCACCACAGCAAATCCTGGTTGAGCTCCTCCGGAACTGAGATTTACGCCAGCTGGGGGTCAGTTTCCTGGTTCGAGGAGGCCGCTAAGTGTAGCTGGATCCTCCTCATCTTGAGCTGTATGCTGAAAGGCCAACAGGCACGCTGCCATAATGCCCAACAGATGCTGGAACCACCAGGCCGGAGTTGTCAATCTCCTGAGAAAATGTCCATTAGCCGCCTTCAAAACCCCCACCCTCTCTTCCGTGGGGAAAATCTTCTAAGCTGAAACGTCCCTGAGATCCCCCCCCCGGACCAACCAGTCGCCCAGGTACGGGTAAACACTGTGGCCCTCCCACCCAAGTACTGCCACCACCACGATCATTAGCCTTGTGAATACTTATGGGGCCGAGTTCAGGCCAAATGGAAGGACCTTGTACTGGAAATGGCAGCCCATCACCCCGAACCGCAGGTAGGCTCAGTGGGATTGCTGAATTGGGACATGAAGATGAGAATCTTTGAGGTCCAGGGAGCACGTCCAGTCTCCCCCGCACAGACTCTGCAATCAACGCTGGAGTAACCATCTTGTACTTCTGGAGAGGTAGGGGAAGATTTAAGAAGGATAGATCAAGATCCACTCGCAGACCTGCCTTGTTCTTCTGTATTGCAAAGAATCACAAATAAAATCCTGAGCCTCTCTGGGAGATGGGGACTTCCTCCACTGCCCCACTTAGCACAAGTGTACAGATTTCTGCAAGGAGAGTTGGTGTCCGATTCTGTGAGGCGGGGAGGTGAGGCAGTGGGGGTTGGAGGGAGAGGGAGGTGGAACCCATGGGAGACCACTGATAAGATCCAAGCATCCGTGAAGTACGTCCGCCAGGATTGAATGTGGAGAGCAAGCCTGTCCCAGAGAATAGTGGGCCTTGGTGCCACCTTCATTGCTTCTTTCCATCTGAGGCTGGTGCCTGGGAGGGGGACTAGAAGAAAGCTTTGTGTGAGGTTCTTTGCTGTTTGCGCCAGTGTAGGCTGGGGGACCTGTCTGGCTGTCGAGCTCTCTGCTCCTGGAATCCCCTCAAGCCTCCAAACGTTCTTCCCCAGTCTGTCTGGGCCTGCCCATGTCTGTAAGGCTTAGAGGCCGGCTTTGCCAGGATGGCCTATGACTTGGCGGTTTGGGAGCTGGTGGTCGTCTTGTTTAATTCATCTCCTGTGGTTGAACAGAACAAGTCCCCTCCCTTGAAATGGAGATCCAGGCTGCATTCTTGTACATCAGGGGGTTTATAGTGATATTACCAAATGAAAAAATCTCGAAAAAAAAATCTCAAAAAAAAGGCCGAAAAAAAAAAATATCGATTTTTTTTTTAATGACTTTTTTTTTCAAAATGGGGGGGTTCCCCCCCTAACCCCCCCTTTTTTATTTTAACCCTTTTTTATACTTACCTGACCCCAAAAACACATATAAATAAATAAATAAATAAATAAATAAATAATTTGATATTTTTTTTTTCCGAGATTTTTGTTTCGAGATTTTTGTCATTCGGTATTATGTTTTCGGCCTTTTGACTGACCACCACATCAGGGTTGAACCTGGAAGCCTTAAGCCATGCTGCTGTCCTCATATCTGTGGCAACGCAACCCTGCCGGCTGTGTCAATATGGGCCACTGAGGACTCCATTATGTCCTGTGCCACCAGCTTGGCCTCTGCAAATTCTGCGTTATAAATGAAATAAAATTAAATGAACAATTAAAATAAAAAAAAATCATGAGATGTTGCATCTTTCCATGTTCATGAAGGGATGCAACAGTGGTTATTTTTTAAATCAGGGGATCGGCTGAATCCTTCCAACTATCGGCTGATATCGCTCTTGGATGCGTCCTATAAAATCTTCTCTACGTTCCTCTTACGAGCCCTTTACATCTCATCGAGGCAATTGAAATGTTTGAACCATAAACAATCAGGGTTCAAAAAAGGATCCAGCATTTCCTTAAATTGCTTTGTGTTGCGCTTATTGATCAAACAGGCCAGGGAAGCAAAGCAACATTTATAGTTTGCCTTCTTGGATACAATAAGGCCTTCGACTGCGTTATTAGATCCAAACTTTGGGGATTTATGCGATTACAGGGTTGCCCTTCTCTTTTGTTGGCCATGCGCCATGGACTTCATTCAGACACAAGGCTCTATATCAAAGGAGATCAGCAGGGAAATGTATCCAACTGGGTCTTTAGTAAGCGGGGTCTTCGCCAGGGATACACGCTGGCCCTTTTTCTTTTTAATGTGTATATCTCTGATATTGATATTGGGGATAGCCTTAAGAGCGTGGTTGCGAATCCTCCGAGATTGGGAACATACAATATTATCTCTTCTATGTGGATGATTTGGTGTGAATTGATTTTACACCAATCTTACTCCAATGTTTGCTAGACACTTATTCATTTTTTAAAGTTATGGATCTTGAAGTTAACATCCGCAAGTCCAAAGTGCTGGTAATTAACCCCTTGAAAAAGAATTAAAGGAGAAAATCGTATAACTGGTTAGTTGAAAATCAGAAACTGTGTTGTGAAACATTTCAAATACCTGGATGCCCAATTTTGTATTAAGGAGTCTCAACAAGCACCTGATGCCCATAACAAAGCTAGAACAGTAAGTGCTGCAGCACAGCTGCGATTACTTCATAAGCGATATGGGCGTTTCTCATTGGCTCCAGTGTTTACTATGTATAACCAAAAGATTATACCAAGGTTGATTCATGGTGCAGAGACATCTGGGGAAGGTTGGGATTGGGTAAAGACAGAATCAAGAATCTGGAAGACTGTTTTGGGCCTCCCCTTGAGTAGAACATTGGTGGCGATTCTCCATGAACTGGGGTTAATTTCTATACAGGCACGTATTGACTTTAGACATTTACAATTAGTAAGATCGTTATTAGTACCGCCAGAGAATACTTTGTTATGCTTAAAGATTTATGGAGTAATAGCTCATGTAAAGTATTGAGCAAATGGGTGGGTTTGTGTTTAGTATACTTACCAATATTGACTCCAATGAGACTGAGCTCTTAAGTAATCCTTATAGGGTAAAGAAACATCTCCTAGAACAGGATTGGATCGATAAAATAAATCTTTTAATGTTTGTGAGAAACCTGAAGGCACTCTCACAACTACTCCCTGGGGATCTTCTGCTCAGGTGGCCAGGGAAGGGCCATCGCTTTTGGATACCGACCCTGGGAGCATACAAGCGAGGGAGGATCCTTGTGAAGGGTCATTGGGGATTGGGGAGAGGATGCTGGAGGGGGAGAAATGGTATCCCCCCCTTTCCTAACACTGACCTACCCTACTCTCCCTCAGCCTTTATAGGAAATTACAGTTCATGTCCTATTCTACCCCTCACACAAAGTACTGAGAAGAGGAAGAAGCTTCAAAGAGTAATGCATAATATAGTACTTGGACGAAGAAGAGGGATCTTGAAGAATACAAAGCTGAAGCACTTGTGTATAGGCACGTTATAAATGCGTTATAAATTCCATGTCATATTATATTAAAGTCAGGCATGTCCCAGAAATTGGTCTAAATGGAGTCAGGCAAACCAGGCCAAGGAATCACACCTGAAACCCCTTGATAGGGCTCAGGTGTATAAAAGGTGGAGCACAAGTAAGCTAAAGGACAGAGTAGCAAGTAGGCCAGTCCAACCCGTGATGAGCCAATGGAGAATGAAACGCTGAGATGCTGAAAGAGCATAAGGTGAAGCAGAGTCCAGAAGTGTGGCATGGGAGCTGTGTCTCCAGGGAGCCAGTGAAGTCGGGAGAAGGGAGCTGTGGAGCGTGCTGGTCCTTTCGTTGTAGCAGTACAGTGCTCGTTCCCCTGAGTAGAGAAACAACCCAGGAGTTTCTTAGGGGCAGGTAGTGAGACCCTGACCTCAAGTATAAGAAGTGGTGAGAGTGAAGAAATTGAAGGAAACAGCAACGCGACCGGTGAGTTTCAGGGATCTATGTCACTTTTCAGTTTTTTGAAGGCTGCGTATAAAAAAGACAGATTTATTTCGGTCGATTCTGTGCAGCCCTCGAAAAGTCAAAAAAGCACATGGCAGAGTTTTTTTAAAGCCCTCCTTTGCCCCTTGCGATCCCACTCCCCCACTCCACAACACATACACAAACACATCATGACAGGCCCTGCACGCAATCGTGTGATGTCATCCTGAGCTCAGAGTGTGCCTGTGAGGCCCCGCCCATGTCCGCATGACAGAATCCAGCAAAGTCAAAATGGGATAAAACAACAAGACGAAAAGGTAGGTGACTGGGGGATGTGGTGGGTGGCTGAATGATGCATTCACATTGTATTTAAAAACTTTGAAGCACCATCCGGCACGTTCTCGAAAGTCTCTGAATAAAACATAATGAAGAAACAAACTAATGCATCATGGATTATCCAGAAACTATGTATCAGAGAGGTCACATATGAGAAATGTATGTGTTTTCAAAGGTCTCAGAACAATTAAGGACAATTGGAAAGTAACAGTCAGTGCTAAGAAAAAGACATTATGAAAGCTGTTAGTGAGCAGCAGAGGAGGAGCAGTGACGTGTGAGCAAAAAGTCAAACTGGCAAAGCTAAAATTGAACAAATAGAAGAAAAGGCCATCAGTGAAAGCCGACAAAGTAGAAATTGGGCAAGACAGTAAAAGAGATATCAAAGAAGATACATGACCAACCCATGAACGTTTGAGTTTTTCAACTAATCACGAACAGCCAAAACAAACCCAAGTAAAGATGACAGAAAGCTTGGGCAAGGGCAGCTGCTTGCGCGACCTGTAGTGGGTGGACTGTGCAGTCTGTCAACTGCATCTAGACCAGGGAGCCCCAACAAATCCAGGAGAATTGTTAAAGTAACCTTAAAGCACTAAAGAGTTGATCGTCGTGGAACTGTTTTATGCATCAGTGTATTAAGCTTGGGGAAGGGAACCTTAAGCTCCTGTTGAACATTGTGAGACTGTCTTTGTGAACCAGTACTTCGAGCTTGGGGACGGGAACCAAGAGCTCCTATTGGAATAGTGTGAACCCAGGTGAACATGGTTTATTGAAACCAAGGTGCTTTGAACTTGGGGAAGAGAAACCCAAGTCCTTGTGGAATATTTGGAACAAGCAATTGTGAGAACTCTATCCTGAACTTGGAAAAGGGAGCTAGAAGCTTCTCCATATTTTATTTTGAACACTGTTTAATTAATTCAGAATATCCCTACACTATATTTCATATTAGACGTGAGGGCAAGCGTAGGGTTTGACACAGGCAGACTTTTGATTTGGACATAGGGACAGACTAGTTAGTTTCCTTAGGTAGGGAAAATCCCACCATAGTTATAGGGCAAGTTAGGCCTTACACCAGCTTGATACTTAATAAAGATTGTACTGTTGAATTTTGAATTTGAAATCCGTTGTCTGTCATCTCTTGAGAACATGCCTCCCACAGATTCTGCAACCATATCTGCAAAAAACACATCTCAATATCATGCAAAAACGTTCTGCTAAGAGTTAAATTCAACCTTTATCCTACTAATGATGTTATGGGGGTAAGAGCGAACATTCACAGAAAGGAGAGAATATGCCGTTTCTGCCACTTTGAAATTGAGAGGTTGAAACATCTGATGGTCTAATGTAGTGTTTTGATGAAAATGTGTGTATAAGTATTTGGCAGATATATGACAAAATCTGGAACTCAGACCTGGGAGTGTGTGTGGCATTGTTTGCGGACTAATCCAGGAGATAAGTTGTCTATAGCCGTAATTATATATGTTCATTTAGTCTTCAAGGCTGACTAATTGGTATGCTATAGTCTCTTTAATTTGGTTATAAACCTTGCTTTATACACTAAATGAAATAGCTGCTAAAAGGCACGTAGCACGCTCTCTAGTCTCTCAAGTAGTAGTACTTCAAGATGGAATCTAATTTAGTTACTCTTTGTACTTGCTATTTTGCACTTGTTGATCATGTTGATCTGTTCGTAAAGATGAAATGAAATACCTGCAAATAGGCACTTGGCACTTATCTCGCATGGCAAGACAGCCTTTTTGATTGAGCAGGCTACTGTATAAGTTTGTTATAAATCATGCTTTAAAGACGAGATGAAACAGTTGCTAAAAGGTACCTAGCAAATTTAAAATGTTTAGTTTTTTGTATATTTTGTTTTCCAGCTTGTAAAGAAAGACCTTAAATGATATATGTTTTGCACTTGCCAATATGCACTCTTGACCATGTTGTTGCACTTGTGAAAGACCTTAAATTATATATTTTATGCACTTGCCAATTTGCACTCATTGACCATGTTGTTGCACTTGTTTATAATATGAAATGTTGTCATTTGTTTCTATGGATGAAATGAAATAGCTGCCAATTTGGGAACTTAGCACTTTATGTCCCTCAGGTAACGCATAGAGAGCTTATACTTCGCTACTTCTTTTATTTCGCACTGCAAAGACAATGCTGTTGTACTTTTTTTTACATGAAATTTAGCGACTTGTCATATTAAGAAGAATTTTAGTATGAATTTTGTCTAAGTGGTTTTAACATGTGTCGATTTTAAATAGTTTTTTCTACATGTATGTTTTTCTTTTAAAAAGGTATTATGTGAATTTTCTTTAATGATTTTAATGTAAATTGCTCTGTGTCTGTAATACATTGTGAAAAGTTTGTTGATAAACCACTACAAAATAAAAAAAAAAAGTTTTAAAATAATTTTAATCGATAGACAAGCAAAAATACCCTAAGGTCAGCTACTCACAAACCAAGCTGCTAAACTGAGCAATCGAGGGACTGGAAACCTTGTTCTGTTGTTGCATAGCGAGACATGGAATCCTACTGAATAAGTATCGCATTGCCCAAGGAATGCAGCCTGGAGGCAAACTGAGGGCACTTGTGGTTGCTCGAGGTAGAGAATAAGTCCGCCTCAGGGTGACCTCAGTAAGAGCAGATGGGCTCGAAAATGGATTGTTTGATCTGTCATTCATGGGCCAGGGAATTTAGTCTGCTCAGGAGATCAGTTTCAGTGTTGGGTACTTCTGGAGGATTAAATGCTTTGAGGGACATGTGTTCATTGACTCATTCCCATATTGACACTGCCAGGTAACACAAGGGAGGGGAATCATGTTCCCCTGTTTGTTTAGATAAAACATAAAAAGTAGAAGTTTCTGTCTGAATGAGTACTGATTTAATTGCGAGGGTTGGCAGAAAAGCGTTTAGAGCATTGAAGATGGCCTCTAACTTCAGCAGATTGATGTAAAGGAGTGTCTGCAGTGGCGACCACAGTCTGTGCACCTCAAGTTCCCTATGATAGGGATGTGGTAATGTGAACTTTGTTTGACTGTTTCTCAGTGGACTGGTTCCAGTGCACCTGTACAAGTCCTATCTTCAAGCAAGCTAGTGGAACACATAGCACACATGCTGCCATAAGACCGAGGAGTCTCTAGAACCACCAGGCCGAGGTGGCCCGGTCTGGACTGAAAATATGTCGCATCCAGTGATCCAGATTGGGGCCAGGGTGGAATTCTCTAGATTGATGGAAAATCAGAGGTTTAACGTGTCCACCAGAAGCTGGGTCAAGGCCATAGCTTGAAAGGCTGATGGAGACCTCACCAGTCAATTATCCAGGGAAGGCCATATGACGTGCATCCCCCTGAGACAAAGGGAAGTGGCTTCAGCTTTCATTAAGTTGAAGACACTCAGCACCGCATTGAGCCCAAAGTGGCGAGCTATGTATTGGAAGAGCCCGTCCGCTAAATGAAAAACCTGAGAAAGTTCTGATGGGGTTCACAAATCGGGGCATGCAGGTATATATCCTTGAGGTCCACTGCGCAGGACCAAGTGCCCTTCTGTATGGCTCTCAAAATCAGCACCAACATGATCATCTTGAATTTTCAGTTGGGGAGAAAGAGACAAAGAAGAAAGATCTAGAATTGCCATCAGGCCAGCCTGGGTCTTCCTGGGCAGAGAAGAGCCTTGTATAGAAGCCTTGGCCCTTCTGCGCTTGGGAACTGGCTCTATTGACCTCATTGCTAACAGCCTGTTAACCTATCTGGATGAGAGGTGCAACAGGAGGAGGATAAGGTAGAAAAGAGTGGCTATGGCCCTTGGAGACGGCAGAGGATCCTTGGGAGCGGAGATGACATGCCAATGATTTAAATGAAGAGGGAGTCTACAGCCAACTGGTGTTGGGGTGACCCGCTCATCCAGTCATTGCTTCTTTGAGTCTGGGGCAACTACAAAGGAAGATGCTGCAAAAGCCTTTAGAGGATGTATGGGTGCTGAAGCATTAATCTGGATTCCTGACCTTCCCATCCAGATGGCCATGACATCCACCAAGTGATCTTTGTCTCAAATCCTTGGAGTAGGAAGACTGCTGAAAGGGTTTAGGCCCCAGCTTATTAAACACTCAGTGGTCTGGAGCGGTTAGGAGAGGTGCTCCTCTACTTGAAACTGTTACGGAGTGGTTTCATTTTAAAATTAAAGTGTAGAAGGAAGTTGAAACTTGCACTTTCAGTGCACTGCACTGAACATTCCCTTAAACATCAGGTGGATGTATTTGGGGGTTTGTATTGTGCATGGCAATGGGGTTTGTGGGGATCTGGAGCAGGTCAGTAGGGAACATAGTAACACTACTACTTTTCATACACTTCGACCACTGACAACACTACATGTGATTTGGCAGTCTGAGTGGAGGTGGTCTTTTTGTTGAGCTGGGTACATTTGGTTGTGTGCATCCAGCTGACCCTATGCATTTCCGCACCCAGGGCCCTGGCTTTTATTTGCAGTGTTGATGTAGTGGACCAAAGCTTCTAACAGGTAATCTGTAATTGCCTTGGCCTAAGCACGTCCTAACCTGAAGGCTTGTTGCTTTTCTAATGGAAGAAAAGCTTGGAAGTCACACAGCTCTCTCCACATCTTGTGGTTGGCACCGGCTAAGACTGCGTCTGTGTTGGCTTGTCTGAAGTCTAGTGAAGCGTCCTAGTAGGCCTTACGACCATTAGAGCCTGAGCAGCTTATCATCCTTGTTGAGCAATGATGCCGTAGAGGAGGGCAGGCTAAAAGCCGATGTTTAGGCATAAAAAGAGGCTGAAGCTATCATCGCTGAATGTGTTTGCAGGTGTGATGTGCAAGGCACAGCTTTTCCATGAGGAAGAGGGCTGCAATGGCGTCAAGTCTCCTATTAGTAGGTTGAGCAGAGTGGTGTTTTTGCCATATTTTGTTTTCTTTGGCCAAAACCTCCTTATTTATTCACATTTGTCGAGCGCACAGC
The DNA here is from genome assembly GCF_040938575.1 of Ambystoma mexicanum. Classification (NCBI taxonomy): domain Eukaryota; kingdom Metazoa; phylum Chordata; class Amphibia; order Caudata; family Ambystomatidae; genus Ambystoma; species Ambystoma mexicanum. Next base: position 891,964,019 of record NC_090931.1, read on the forward strand.
AGCCCATGGGCATCGTGGCGCTAGTTACATAGGCGATGTACAGTCTTAGTTACATAGTATGTAATACATAGAGAAGAAGTAGAACAGTACATTCTTAGTTACATGGAAGAAATGGAGACAGAAGTACTCGTAGCATCTGGCGGGGTTGAGCCTATCTGTCATGGTGAGGTTAGTTGAAGAGGGTGGTTTGTAAGGCTTTCCTGAATGCTGGGAGCGAGGGTTCAACTCTAAGTGAGTTCGGGAGGGCATTCCATAGTTTAGGAGCAATGTGCGGGAAGCCAATGCCTCCTGCTGTGCTCCTTTTTATGATGGGGATGCAAAGTTGGTTGGCGTGACAGAGTCCTTTTGGGCGTGTGGAGGTCTCTCACGCAATGGTATCAGAGAGCTAAGGTGGGGCATTGAATGAGAGGCATTTGTGAGTAAGTGTGAGGGTCTTGAAAGTGATTTGTTCTTTTACAGGAAGCCAGTGTGCTTCACGTCTTGCTTGGGTGATGTTTGGTGTCATAGGAGCCTGTAAGCAGGAGGAGGACTTAAGTGTCATCGACATAGTTCGTGTAAGCTATGCCGAGGGAGTCAAGTTTGTCAAAGCGTGGTTTAGTGGAGAGGTTGTAAAGAGTGGGGGCCGTGCAGGAACCCTGAGGAACTCCTCAGTGTATGGTAGTGGGTGTGGCGTTGGCATGATTGGAACATACTTTCATGGCTCTGCCGTTTAGGAAAGAGGTGATCCATGTGGCTGCTTTATTCGTGAAATGGGCTGAGTTTACAAGGTGTGAGGCGAGGGTCTTGTGATCTACAAGATCCAAAGCGGCTGAGATTCTAGGACAAGTAGGAGAGCCGGTTTGCCTTTGTCCATGATGGATGTGACATCCTTGTTAATGGGTTATCGATAATGATTGGATGCTTGCAAAGCTAAAAGCTCTAAGAGAACCTTGGACTCCTGTTGAGGTTCCTCCGGAATTGAAACTCCCAAGAACTATACACGACAAAACATTCCATCATGACAAGCCTTTGCAGAGTGTGGGATGTCATCCTCTGATTCGCTGGAAGAGTCTATATCCAGCGGGTCAGAAGGCTCTCATGGACGAAAAACATCTGGACCCTTGATGGGAGCTGCTGGGGCAGAAGGAGCAGACGGAGGAAACACTGTACCCCATTCCGCTTTGCATGGTGGGGTGGGGCTTGTTTAGGTGCCAAAAGAAGGCTGGGGCCTGCAACTGTAGAAGAAGGTGCTATTGTAGCCGTCACCATGGGTGGTGCTGTAGTGTAAGGCAGAACTGCCAAAAAAGAAGCCTGTGGCATCGACTCATGGATAAAGCTGTTGAGGCAATCCGCCATGGACTTGGATTCAATCAGTGTCTGGAATATGTTAAAACAATCTGTCTTCTTGGGCTGCTTGTGACTTCCTAGAGGAAGTAGCGGCTGTAGGAGGAGACGTGGCTGTGGCTGGTGTAGCAGATCAGGAGAGGTCCATGATGCATGGGATGGCATCCAGGACGGCTGTTTGTGTTGCAGAGTCCATGATGCAGAAGTCGATGAGCAGGTTGGGTAGATTGTGAGCCTGTCGTTACATTGCCAGCCTGAGCATCAAAGGAAGGCCCAGCGAGGCACTGTTCGAGGCAGGGGCACTGGAGTTTTGTGACCTCTTGTTGCCAACTCACCTGGAGACTAACTGGATCGGGATCCCAAGTCCTCACCATAGGCATCTCGACTAGCGCAGGCTTCATTAGGGGAATGTTGCGCGAGGGCTCACTGTACTTGCCTGAGCACTCATTGTGCCCATCTTCTTAACGTTGCCCATTTCGTGCAGTCTGGTACTTGTAGTGACAGGGACATGATGGCCTATTGTATGGTATTGAACACCTTGAAGTAGGTCTCGAAGACTCTTGGGACAAATACTGTTAACAGAAGCAATGGGAGTCTCTGTCAGGGACCCTTGGCAACCGAGTCACCAGTAACTCCAGCCCCCTCAGAACTTGATGCAGTGCTAGGCCCAATGGAGCACTTGGATTGCAGGCCGATGAAAGCCTTGATGACCTGGAGGTCGGTGAAACCTTCATAGTCTCCGGGACACCCCTGGTCGGTCCCGAAGGATCTGGAGAACCGTACGTATTTCTACATCCAGGACCATGGCTCTATTTGCAATGTTGATGTGGTGAACATGCCACGAGCACAGTATCCCTCCTAAACATCGAAGGATTCGCCACACCAGAGTGCCTGAGAAAAAAGAGCAACGATTGCTTGCGAGAAGTCTGAACAAACTTCTTTACACAAACAGGAGGAGAGACAATTGAACTGATTCTTCCACAGACTTAGCCTATGTAGATGCTTGTAGGCACTTCAGTCGTGCTCAGGCCCCAATCACCTCAGACAATGACTATGCATGTAGGAAGCAGGGAAGCACATGTTGTGGGAGGTGCCAGAACTAATACCAGTAATCACTACCATACGCTGACTGTATGGAGGTGATGGGTAAGGCAATCTGCTGTGATAAGCCAGACTCAGGAGACGGACAAAGGGTCATGTTAGAACTCGAAGTTTATTAAGCCAAAGAGAGTAAGGCTCATCCTATTTCTATCTCTAAGGAGTTCTTTGCCCTATTTAAAGAAAATAATAAATAGCCAATCGTCAGGAAGTTTCACAACATAATTGTCCTCTGTCCAAACCTGATCTAACCCAATTCTGCCCCTACCACTAACAAAAGGATTAACAAGCTCAATCAGAAAGGTCTGGAAAGGGATTCCTTTTTAACCTTTGAAATGGTGGCTGGCTTCTGACCCACACCTAAATGTTTCTCTGGTTTTTCCCAGGCCACTTCCCTGGTTGAACAGTTGAAATTTCAGTTTTGAAAAATGTGTCTCCTATTCTTCATCTTTTCTCAGTGTAATAGTCTCTGATTCTTACAGTCAGGCCGTGGTCACTTAGCCCTGAAATATGGTTTCTCTCACTCTGCCACGTTGGGTGTCTTTCTCCCTGCTTTGAGACATCTCGTTTCTCACCCCACCTTGGGGCCTCTGGTCTTGTCCTGTATCCCACCTTGGGGCCTGCACAAGCTTCTCCACTCTCCTCCCTATTCCCTGTAAGCACTGCATACCTTGTTTGTCGTAGCAGCATTCATCAGGAGAGGCGGTCTCCTCGGCTGGCACGGCACCACGGCTTGAGTTCGCTCTCAGTTCTACACGTCTCGCTGGCTTCTTCTTGCCAGTGCTCGATAGTACGTCAACACTGTGAACTGCAAGTGCCAATCAACCACTTCTAGCATGGTCGGGAATTCTCCTCTCCTTTGGTCAAGTCTCGCTGACTTTGGACCATCTCTGAGAAAGTAGCGTTCTGCAGACTTCTCGGTTCCTCTACATAGTACGCCCTCTACGTCGGGCTGCTTCCAATCCCTGCCTTCCAGGGGGACGTCTCCTCTTGCAGTTGGTTGCGGGGGATCTCCTCTTATGCTGCTCGTAGATCCCTTTCGTGTTTCAGGCTGTAATGAGATTGGACAATCCATTGAATCTGCGGTTCAAATAAGGATGATATTATTAAAGGATCAGAAACCACAGCAGCCATTTCTAAAGTGCCACGAGCACAATTGTCCTGGTCAATCCCCATATATCCAACAAAAAAATCTTACTCTTGAGATGAGGGAGGGTGAATAAAATCCCCCTCTGGGGATTCCTTGACCTCTAAGGGTGCGAGTCACCCCTAGTGGGATCCTGGCCTCTGTGAGATGTTAAGATTAGCAGACTCACCCCACTGGTCCAAAGAGGGTGGCTGCCAAATTCTCTGGTTGCATCACACTGTGTTAAACACAATTAAAGCCCCACATTTTCAGCAGGGAAGCTAAGCGTGACTAAAAGATTATGCTGCGATGCTGCAAGGTGTCCAGTTTTATCAAGCGGTAAAACGATTGACGACGGAGGCCAGTGGGAGAAGTTATTGTGGGCAGACACATCCCTGCATGCTTGATATTAAAAAGGGAAGTTAGTTTTGCGGTGTAAAAACGCTCCAGTCAGACTCCTAGGGACAGACCCATCAGTATGAAGGAAAGAGGATGGGATGCAAGATTAAAGTGAAACAAAGGTTGAAGAATCAATGAGAAACCAAAGTATTATTCATGCCATGAAACAAAGTTCATTCTAATTCTATCAGTCAATAAGAGCTCAACATTGTCTGATGTGGAGAAAAAGGACAGGGTCATAAGACCTTGCTAACAGATAATGAACTAGGAGAGGAGGCCAAATACAGAGTCCAACGTTCATCCCAAGTCAGTGAGGAGACTGAAGCAGGGACTGAATAGTGGGGTGCAAATCTAGAATAGGTTTAGGGAGAACCATTTATCAAAATCAATGAAAGTTCAAAAGGGAAGTATTTGTATTTATTTTTATTTATATAGCGTCTTATTCCAAGGCGCTTTACAGTTTAACAATAAGAATACACAAAACTTAGAACAGTAGAAGCAATCAATATACATGAATTAGACCAAAAAACAGTATGTAGAACAATTTGCATGTGAGAAGGAGGAGGGGGATGGGGAAGGAAGGGTGAGGGAGAGAGATTAGGGAGTAAATTACATAGTAGGAAGAGAGATCATAGGGAGGCAGGGGGACAGTGGATAGAGTTGAGATGGGGTAATAGAGGGAGAGAGAGATAGAAAGAAAAAGGGAGAGAGAGAATAGGGTGTCAGGGGGGGAATGAAGAAGGAGTGATTTCAAGGAGGAATGGAATGAAGAATAGGTGGGGATGGAGCGGATGGAAAGAAGCAGGGAGTTCCAGTGTAAAGGGGCAAGGAACGGAAACGAGAAGAGGCACAAGGGGGAGGGGTAACAGAAAGAAAGAAGAGACAGGAAGTGACAATTAAGTTGGGAGTGGAAAGGAAGCCAGCCTAGGTTAGAAAGTGAGTAAGAGATGGAGTCAAGGGGAGAGAGAAGGCAAAGAGTGCGGATAGCAGAATGGTAGATTGATTTGAGGGAGGCAAGGTGGGAGGCAGGGAGACCAAGGAACAGGGAAGAACAATAGAAGAGGCGAGAGAAGATGAGGGAGGAGATTAAAAGTTTGGTAGCATGAAAGGTGAGAGGAACTGACTTTACGGATGTTAAAGAGGTGGTAGCGACATGCACGAGTAGTAAGGGATATATGATGGGAAAAAGAGAGGGAAGGATCAAGGTAAATGCCTAGGTTGCGAGCATGGGTGGAAATGGGAAGGTTAAAAGGGGGAAAATGAATGGAAGGAGGGGGAGCAGAGGGAGGAAGTGTGTTAGAGGGAAAGAATAGTACTTCGGTTTTATCAGTGTTAAGTGAAAGATAGTGAGATGACATCCAGTTTTTAATGGCGGTAAAACAGGAAGAGAGCTTTAGATGTAGATTAGGGGTAAAGGAAGAGAAGGAGAGATATAGCTGGGTGTCATCAGCATAGAAACGGTGAGAGATCCCGAAGGAAGAGATGATAGGGGCAAGGAGTGAAGTGTAAAGAGAGAATAGGAAGGGACCCAGGACAGAGCCTTGGGGAACACCATGGTCCAAAGGGAAGGTAGGGGAGGATCGACCACCCCAAGAGACAGCAAAGGAACGTTGGCAGAGGTAAGAGGAAAGCCAGTTAATGACAGAACCTTTGAAGCCAAAGGAGGAAAGAGTATTGATAAGTAAAGGGTGATCGACAGTATCAAAGGCAGCAGAGAGGTCAAGAAGAATGAGAATTGAGGATTGCTTAGAGTAGCGAGCGGTGAGGAGGGAGATAAGGACATAGGTGATAGCGGTCTCAGTGGAGTGTTTAGGGTGGAAGCCAGATTGAGAAGGGGGAAGGAGAGAGAGGTTAGTGACAAAGGTCGAGAGCTGAGAGTAGGCTAAGCATTGAGTATTTTAGCGAGGAAAGGTAGAAGTGAGATTGGACGAAAGTTGGAAGCAAGAAGGGGATTAGCAGAAGGTTTCTTCAGAATAGGGATAATAGTGGCGTGCTTAAAGGCAGTGGGGAAGGAGGCCACGGAGAGACAGATATTGAAGAAGGAAGTAAGATAGATAAGGGATAAGAGAGGGGTAGATCTTAGGAATAAGGAGGGTAGTGATGGGATCAGAAGGAGCAGCAGTGGGGTGGGATTTAGCAAGAAGGAGGGGACGTCAGAGGGAGTGATGGGAGCGAATTCAAGGAGGGACCACAAAGATAACAAGAGTGGGCGGGAATTGACTCATTGGTGGACAGTTGACCAAATATTACAGAGACACAATGGTAACAATTGTTATAGGTCCCTGAGAAAGCAGGGAAGACGATGGATCCTGTTTTGTAAGAGCCCGAAAGACTGACATGTGAATGAAGATGGCGCTATCAATTGAAAAAAAGCAGGCTTCTGAAAGACTAGTTCACACAGTCATCCACTACTGTGGAAGGTAAGCTAGATGCCCTAGTAAAGACAGAAGCAGAAATACTAAAGCAGACGTGGATCAATTCCCTTTGAAACCCACGGGGAGACTGACTGTGATCAAAGGAACCTCTGCTATCCAAAGAAAAGAGATTTAAGAAGACATCTGGCATATTGCATATTCAAAAAAGTCTACTATTTTTATTTAACAACGGAGTTGCGACATTTATATTGGCTGGGAGAGCGTCACACAATTGAGAATCCTAAATTGTGAGCCACCTCGCAATCTCAAAATTGAGGTTACTGGGAAAGGTCAAGTGCTATGTTCCATATCAGAACATATCTCAGGACATAGCCTCTGTCTTCATGCATCAGGACATGAACATATCTGGACATATCATGTCATGTTATGCTGTGACATATCACATGTTATGAATGCTTAAACCAAGGATATAAATCATTGCCAGTTTACATTATGCCTAGTATACATCATGCCCTTCTGCCAGCATACCTACAAAGCAAATCATAACAGTTCATATTACACTATGTCACAAAGGCGAGTGGAACACCAAAAAAGCACAACACCCAGGTGCATGTAAATATAAGGTACACTTGGAAAGGCAACGTTGTTGTTCACAAGTATTTGTTTTCAAGATGCACAGCAATTAGATCAAAGGAACACATACGATTGCATAAGTTCCCAAGCAATATGCCACCTAGAAACTAAGGTTATGTTTTATTCCTTTTTTTAATGAATAGGTCTGGCTACTAAATGTTGTATACAAGTATTTGTGAAATCAATAACAAACGGGTGCTCACCTTTTGGAAAGCCAAAAACAACTTTGTTATGCATTAGGTTGATACTAAACACTTTATCGTGTACACTCGTTGGTAGAGATGAATGCTACTTTAGTTAGGTAATGCCCATTACGACAACATAGTTCTCATTCAAATACTGTTCACAGCACGTTCTACCTGTGGCTTTCTATTCTAAACCCATTGTTTCAATGTTAATAATGTAAGAACAAAAATGAATTTTCACTCAATCACTTGCTGCAGTAATTATTAAGGGACATTACTCTGTAAAAACAGTGATGTTGCAATATGCTGTGTTTAAAGAAATCATACTGTGATAGTTTCTATATTTGTGTGAAATTCCTATAAATATTTATATATACAATTGAACAAAACAAATGAGATAAAACTGACATCATTATAGTGTAAAATCAAAAAGAGTATAATAACATCCCCCACCCAACTATTAGGTATCTAAATCATACCACATAGTGGGCATTTGATGTTATCGTTCTCCGGACCAATCGCTGTGCAGGCATAAACATTGAGGGAGAGCAATGTTTGACACTAGGTTTACACACCTAAAATGACGGTCTAGTTCCAAGACATTAGCGCCCAACTAACATCCCAGTGTGGAGAGTGTTTCCATTCTCCCACAAGACGAGATCTTACAACCCATAAAAGCAGAACAGAAGGCTAGTTTGGTTAGGCTACTTGCCGTCACCCTACTCTACATGCCTTCTGGAGCAAGTACACTTTAGCAAGAAGCCGATCATTCAAATGCACGGAGGAGGTTGCTATCCCCCTGGAAGATGTTCATATTGTGAATGTGCATATATATCCTCTCTTTTTTCCAGCCCCTTTGAAAAAGGATTGAGCCATTTTAAGGAACTCTGGAATCAGGCCGAAACTACTGGGCACATGGCTTGGTTTGCAAATAGAAAGGTGTGGTCAAGAAACCCCAGAACCCGTAAAGCATCTAGTAGATCTTTTTCCATCATTATGTCGATTGTGGGACATCCCTTCTCCCACCTTATAGCTTAATAAATATAAGGATTCCTGGTGACCGGAAACAAAGGCACCACAGGTGAACAGCGCATACAAAGTTCCCTTAAATGACTGGTGATTTAGTAGACGATAATGTATGCTGAGGCAGGTCCAGGAGGCAGGCCTGGTAGACAGATCGAAAGGAGGAGCAAAAAACTAGGGCCAGAACAAGAAGTAACACACAAGACAAAAGGCAAGAAAAAATGGATTTGCATCCAAACGGGTGTAGCTTTGTGATGGTAGTAAGTACGCAAAGTTTCAAAGCACATTGTGAAGTTCCTGTATCTATGTGGGCTGACAGGAAATAACAAGGGAAACTAGTTGATCTACCAGAAAATGCTTTGCTGCCATCGTAGCCTGGGATAATGCTTCATTGCATCAGAACAAAGCTAAGAATCTTTTTCCAGACAAACCCCATCTGTGGGTTTCGTTCTGCAACACTACCTTGTTAACCAATGCCTTTTTCTGAATTAGAATTGTCAAAGTAGAAGCACTGACACTTTTGGCACTAACAATAGCCATAGACAGTGATCTTAAGTTCAAACTTATCAGACTCCAATAGCCCATTTATACCTTATTTGAAAAGGCTGCCTGGCGTCTCTTGGAATGTTGGTGAACAGAAAGGGGTGCTATATAATAACACTTTTACTAATTTTCAATCATCTGTTGATTAGTTTTTCTCGCTACAATAACTAACGGTCACTATATTGGCAGATAAATGTGCTAAATTCCATTGTATGCTGGGAGATGTTTTCAGACCTCTATCAGATTGTAACAAGTTTGTCTATTGGCTCTTGTGCTGGTTCATCTATTCATGTTTGACTACTTAGTTTTGAGCATAATGTTTCTTTGTACAAGTATTTGCATTAATTTAGTGAACAAATTAAGATGAGAACAAGACCATTTCATCTCTGAAGAACGATGCAGATACATGGACATTACATCGCCAGTGTGGTCCTCATTTTATCATTCCCCAAAATTCTAACAAACTACAGAATTCCATGAAGAACTGTAGCAAGGGGAATATGATCTCACAAAGAACATCAGTGAATACTTGTAGACTTTCTTAGTATCTGTGTACAAAGAATTACCAGGATACTTCAGACTCAACTATAGTAAACAAACACTTGAAACAGAATTGGCAGAACAGTGTTTTCCGAGTTACGATGGATGGAATCTTAAACTCTTCAATGCAACACTCAAAAGGAATAACATTCACTGCAAACTATTTGGAGAATGGATTAGTTGCGCCTCACAGAAAGAAGTACAATTAGCCAATTCATCTTTAATAACATCTACAGACATAAACAAGGTACTGCGCAACAGGGTTAAACTGTGCCCCGTTATGTGTCCATTTTGTGATGGGACATTTCAAACAATATCATCTCGGGTCAGTAGGCCTCCATCCGATAAACATCACACATTATGGCAGCTACTTTGAGATTGCATTGACAGGGGCAGGATTTTTAAAGAGTTGGAAGACTCCCCACCACCACTTATAACTTCAAATTAACAACAGATGAAGGTAACACAGATATTTCTTTTGGACCTATAAAGTTAGACAACAGAACAATACAGACACAACTTTTCAGAAAACCAACAGCAACTAAAGTACACACTCTACCAGACATTGCTGTATTGGTTTTGTCTGTAGTCTACGAGTAGGATATGATTTACTTAGTGTGAGAAACCAGAGGGTGTCTCACCCGCTAGTCTCCAGGGATCTCTCGCTCAGGTGGCCAGGGCACGGCCATCGCCTTTGAATCCAGACCCGGGGGGTGGACCAGTGCGGGAGGATCACCTGGTTGAGGGGATTTCGGGGAGTGGGACACCTGATGGCGAGACGCAGTACACCCGTCCCCTATAACACCTTTACTCCATCCTCCCAGGTAGGATACCTGGGAAATGTAACTCCTCACCCCCTTGCCTACACGAACACTTTCACACAGACAGCCCGCTCTGGGAGAAAAGACTCATACCCGAAAATTGTTCCGCACATGTCCCACTACTATCGTCAGGCAAAGTCGGGCAATTCCTGATAACAACTCGCACCCGACTTCCATTAAGCTTCCCCACACGGATAAAAGGAGAAGCATGAGAGCAGACGCTGAGCGAGGCAAAGCAAACGAAGGAACAGTGTTTTCCAGATGGCAGCTGAATGAGGGAGAAAGGCAGCAAACCAAGAAAGGAGGGAGATACCGTTGACCTTTGAAGCGAGAAACCGTTACTTTCCAGAAATGGTTCAGATTAAAAGGCAAAAGGCTGGGAAACCAGACTGAAGAATCCTGCATTGTGCGTTGAGATACCCGTGCCCTCCTGCATGACTGGCTGAGTCAGGGAGGAGCTGCAAATGCTGTGATATTGTCCTTGGCTCCAGGATCAGGGCAGTGCCACAGAAATCAACAGAGCCTGTGAGTTGGGGAGACCGATGCAAGACCGGTCTGTTTTGAAGTCAAGGTTGCAAGTAGCAACATTGTATGAAGAGCACAAGAGCGAAGAATATTAACACGTGCAATGAGAGACGCAAGTAAAGCTCAATTGCCGATGAATGTTTGAACTTTGATATTAATCAGAGAAGTTACAAGACAAAGTAACAGAGTGGTTTGGCACCGTGGGTGTGCTCAAACGAAGGTCTCTGTGTGATGTACCCAGCCAAGAAGTGGCAGAAACAAAAGCAATAAAGTGAAATTTATGGATTAAGTGAATTGAAGTGGTCCTGCAATGGTTTAAGAACAATTCCTTGAACAGTCGAAAGTCTTCGAATGTTGATAACAAAAAGAAAGTGAGATTATAAGGTCCGAACCCGATCGAGAGAGACCAATTGTGAACTTGTTTTTAAGGGGGGTCTGAGCCCGACTGAGAGAGACCCATGGTGAACAATAAACCTGACAACTTGTGAATGTGAAAAACCTGATGAGAAAGGAACTTCAGTACTTTTTTGTTACGACAGGCACTCTGCAATAAGCAAATTTTATTGGGAAAGACTTTGGTACAGAAGGCCCAGATACCTATGTTTTGAACTGCATCTTCGTGGCAGAGAAGCCAGAGTGTGTGCAAAGCTTGAATGTGCCACCTTGTCCCGAGTTGAAAACGCGGGGAAGGGAAGGCAACTGCTCAACTATCCTGACATATTGTTTCTTGAACACTTTTCTTTTGCATACATCGTTTTCCCGCACCATTTGTATTTAGAAATAAGGACTGGCAATAGGTTTATTAGTATAGGCCCTTTTATTTTGACAGTGACTCCAGTAGGACTGAGTTATTATTATTTGATAGTCGTAGCTTGCTAACTTAGATTTAGGGTTAGATAGGCGTTCAATCAACCCACTGAAGTACAATAAACACCCTTGAGCTGTGATCAGTTGTGTCTGTCTTCACTGTTTGATACCATGCCTTCCTTACATTAGCAATCCAAGCAATTCACTAAATGTTGCAATCCAACAGAGTTTGGTGACAGAGCACAATGTTTATTATTGTTAATTGTTGTCAGGATGTTGTGTCCCTCAGACATGTTAGTGGTCAGGTTGATGGTCCAGATATAGATAAACCCTGTTGCTTTGTATTTTCTATAGAACCCCAAAATAAGGGCAGAGTCCACATCCAGAGAAATAGACAGTAGGGGTTAACATTCAGTAGCACTAACCAGTGGTTACAGACACCTGGGTTAGAGAGAAAACCCCACAGGAAACGAGAGAAAGAGGGGTGGTGCTAGGGTCCACAAAATGTTATTACAATCCATGAACCATTCTTGAGAGTCAGAGATTTGTCTGCAATCTGTAACACAGACCTGCGGCAAGCCACTAGCGCACGTACTAGCAACAGGTAAAACGACAGCAAGTAAGTATGACATTCACAGAGCGAGTCACAAACATGCTTGCCAATGTCGGAGAGTGAAACAACGAGTAGTAGTAAAGAGGGAGTGAGACATCCCTACATAGCAGAGAGCTGAAAGACATAATTGCCAGCAGGAGACCAGCAATAAGAAGAGGTGCACCCTAATCCTGACCACTGAGCCCATGCAAGGTATGGAGAGCTCAATCTTGATTGGGGAGTGGTGAGAAAAAGGCAAAGAGGGGCTGGTGACCGCGACGATGAGAGACAAAGATATTTTCTGCATGCAGAAGGCCAGCTCATCTGAGCAGTGGTAGTAAGGAACTGGCACCAGTGATCTAGTGCACAGAAGTGGGTAGAGTGGAGGAGAAATTAGTGCAAATGCAGATGCGGAGGAGTGACGACCCTGAGAACCAAAGGAGGGGATCTGAACGCCAATCCATTTAACTGATTTGGATACTTCAGAGGGAAAAGTTGTCTGCAAAGCTAAAGGAACTGGAAAAGTGATGTACTGTGGGATTTGAACTACGTATTGCCAATACCTCTAAGGGAGAGATGGAATATACCAAGTCAAAGAAAAATGACTAGAGCAGTATTGTAGCAATTGATGTACATCCTCATAAAAGAGGCAACCAGTCTACCCCTCCCTTAGGCACGGTGAAGGTGGGGAAACCTATTCTGGACACTGTCCACAGTGTAAATGTGCTGCATATTGAATACTGCACATCAACCAATTCTTTTGATGCAATAATTTTTTTGTTACTGTTAAGACTCATGTCTAATTGCTTTTCATGTTTTTAACATGCTGTTTCTATTACATTTTGTTTTAGCGGTTTAACTCCTAGTGTGATTCTGTATAACTAGCCTGATTTAACCACTAGTTTTCCAGAATAGGTTTCCCCACCTTCACCACGCCTAAGGGAGGGATAGCCTGGTTGCTTCCTTTTTTACTTCTTAGTGTACTTTGCCTTTCAGTACCAGGCCCCCCTTAAACAAAAAAGAAGGCTTTTTGCCCTTATTTTTCTCTCATCCTCACAAAAGACATTTGAGAAAAATGGAACTGTGGGAATCAAAGTCCATATGCCCAATACCTCCTAGGAAGAAGTTGTCCACTGAGTCAAAGATAACCCATCAGTTTTGCATTGCTGAAATAGAAGTGTACACTCTCAATACTTAAGAGAAAGATACTGTGGAGAAGCATTTAAGAGCATTCCTTTAGCGGTGCCTTGAGATCTTTAGTCCTAGCCAGGCTAAAAAAAATATATATAAATGTATCAAGTTGACATACATGGAATTGAAGAAAACTTTACCAGAACTCTCTGAGAAAGGCGATTCAGAAAGACAACACCCAATCGAAGGCCAAGATCCCAGACTGAGATCTCCGAGGATTGAAATTCCTGTCTATATTAAAGCCTGAAAATAAGGTAAGAGATCTGGACACACACCAGTATCAGCTGGCAGAAAGTAAAAGTTAACAAAAAAAGTGTAAGTAACTGAACAAGATCACCATCTCTTGTGCAATATTTGGACATATCGCTGTATCCTCTGCACCGAAACTCCAGTTTTGTTAAGTGTCCACTATTTTCGCACCAGAATATCAATGAGATTATCCTCTCTACTTCTCTGAAGGCTTTCATCACCTCTGCCTCTATGCTGGGAAGTATGAGGACCATAACTTATCTTGGACAGAGCACTTGGGCTATTAGCACACCACACATTGCACTCTTTGCACTCTTTTAGGTCTGTAGCCAACCTCACACACTGGTTGGGGAATGACGGAACAACAAATCAATTCAGGCAATATTCCTTTTTTTCCTGCCCGAGCACTACACGCTGCACTCCTGGCTCTCTTTTCGGATCTTCAGCGTGACAGAATCAGAACTGCCATGTTAGGAGATTTTTCACAACTACTAATGGGGTATGGTTTTGAGAAGTTAACCTTAGTGTACCTGAAACATTTGCACAAAGTGTATCTAATTTCACACTCTGTAGAGTGGCTGATCAGTATAACTTATATGAAAAATATCTGTGTAAAGTACAGTTAACATAGACATAAGGGGTTGTCGAGCAAAAGACACAGTAATCATCAAAGAAATAGTCCTCGATCAACATCAAGGAAGAATTAAGCAGAGAATACTGCAAGTAAATCCATACATGTACACATCACAACATAGGTGAACAATTGGGACACAACCAAAACTGTAAATAAAAAAAATACAGTTATTGAGCAACACAGTGTTGCTGGGATAAAGTGGGGAGGAACATGTTAGTGCATTTGATAAGGCACGCCAAAACTATAAGCAGTCCAGCCCTATCATAGGAACAAATGTTCAACAAGGGTTACGTAACAAGTTGTGCACACTTAGGGGGTTTAGAACAGTTACCAATGTTGTCTCACAGAATGGGGCTCAATACAAGAGTCAGGTGTCATTGTATAGTGATCATTTTTAAGACAGCATTTATAGGTTTCCCGTGGAGAAAAAGCCAGCTACCAATCTGAGGGTTGGTGTGTTATGGGGTCTATAGGGACAACATGGACCGGATTATATACCCAGGTTCCACCACCAAAGGTAAGGCACAGGTAAATGTAGGGAAGGGCTTTACATGCCATTGAATTCTACGAGGAGCAGAGGGCCTGGCTCCTTGAATGCCAACCAAGTTAACAAATAATTCCAGGAAAGTCAGGGCAGCTGCTGGCAGCTGGCTCCGTCTAGTTGACAGCCCCAGTCACCTTCGGGTTAGAATTTCCCCATGCGTGATCTCAGGTATTCAGTGAAGATGAGCCACTGCTTTGGCAACCACAAAAGAAATAGATCCCAGGGATGCAGCCGATGAGGGAAGCAGTCTTGCGACCCAGCACAGGTCAGCAGGAAACTGTGAAGATGAACAAAGGACTTCTGCTCCAGCAATGCCCCTCTTCTTTGTGGAACAAAAGAACAGTTTCAGAGTTCATGTTTCCTCAATAGGTCATATGGCGAGTGGCACAGCAGTGGAGGCTGCAGAGTCACCCCAGTACAATAGCATCTCCTCACTTTGAATGGCACAGGCCAGCAACAGAAAAATGGATGCCACAAGCTTGGAGAGGAACTTTGTGCAACATGCAGGAAAGAGAACGAGTTGTCCCCACTGGTTCAAGGGAGGGGGACACCACTCCTTGTGAACAGAGAACAGAGCTTTGCTATCCAGTGGCAGCATATGTTACAACAGCTTTCAGGTGTTTCTCTTTGGACACTCGTACTTTGGCTCTTCCGTTTGGGTTGCGACTGGCTCCATATCCCACCCTGATCTACAGACTACCTAATCAGAGGTCCACCAACATTCAAACTGAATGGCTACCCAATCAATCAGATGCATTTAGAATTCCTTATACTAGAGGAGAAGGAAATATTACGTTTGATATCAGCTCAGACTGCTTGCCATCTATTAAATTAGGCTCCAACGTTAGCTTTGTGGCAAGCGGGCATCTTATTGTTTTCTCTAATAAATATTTACAAGTGCCACCCCTTATTTAAAACATATATATGTTGCATATATATTTATCTTTTTTAGTGAATGTACATGCATCTCTATAGCATATGAATTAAAACACATCGTGGCACTTTGATGAAGAATAATGTGTAGATACTATTAGCAAGGTCAGTGGCAATGTCTTTTTAATAACATCAATTTGGAACATTGTCGGAGATTTCAAAATTACTTGAGTTTTTATTTACTTTCGCAGATTGTCACAGGAAGACCGGAAATGTGTCAGCTGAAGATGGGTCTTTATGATCCGCAATGCATGTATTGCTCTGTCAACAAGACAAGAATCTTCTCAAGAATAACCACTCTGAACATGCCACATCAGACATTTTGTAACATATTTGGTAAGAAGGATATTAAAAAACACAAGTTTTTATATTTGTAACATTCAGTAAAGGTCAATCAAACTAATTTGATAGAATAAACATATTGGATGGTTATCCATAGTGGGTGTCGTGAGTCATACACAGTAGTGAGCCTAATGACTACTGTCAGTGAGTACATAAAAGAGAGAAAGTAGTAAGACGTCTATGTTTCTTCCACCCGAGCGGGGAGGAAGGGTGGGCGCATGTGAATCTAAGCAGATACAATCATCTGTGAGTAATGCATGTGTTCTGATGCTTGTTAATCTGCTTAGAATCACATGCTGTGCATAGACTAGCAAGCAGTACCCAGAGTTGGAGGTGGGTTGTGAGAAGAAACAATAGTGAAAAGATGTCTTAGTACTGCTCGTCCCACTTGAGAATCAGACCTAGATTGAGTGTCTAGGCAATAGTATTTTGTAAAGGTGTGTACAGAAATCCAGGTTGCCGCTTTGCAAATGGACTCTAGGGGAACATTTGCAATGAAAGCTATGGAAGCCCCAGTGCCTCGAGTAGAATGTGCTCTAGGCTTGAAGGGCAGTTCTCTCTTAGCAAGAGAGTGTAACAGAGTGTGATGCATTTGACAATCCACCTTGAGATGGCCGATTTAGAGACAGGATCCCCTTCTGTACCAGCTGCCACTGAAACGAAAAACTGGTTAGTCTTTCTCAGTGGTTTAGTCTTTTCCAAGTAAAACATGACTGCTCTGCGCACATCCAATGTGTGTAGGCTTCTTTCGGCCACATTACAGGGGTTCTGGAAGAAGGTAGGCAGTTCTATCAATTGGTTCACATGGAACTTGGAAATAAATGTAGGCGCAAATCGAGGGTGAGTGCGCAGAACCACCTTATCTCTGTGAACTGTAACGAAAGGGTCTCGAAAGGGCCTGTAGTTCACTAACCCTTCTAATGGAAGCAATAGCCACTAGGAAGGCTGTCTTATAGGTAAGATCCTTGAGGCTTGCCTTATGCATAGGCTCAAAGGGGGACCCCATGAGCCTAGTCAATACCACATTCAGGTCCCATCCGGGAGCCGGGTTAGTAATGGGGGGATGAATCCTCTTCATCCCTTCCATGAGAGCCTTAACAACTGGTATTTTCCACCACGACAACTTCTGTTGTGATGTAGTGTAGGCTGAAAGAGCAGCCAAGTGAACCTTCAGGGAATTAAAAACCAGACCTGAGTCTAGTAAGTGAGTCGGGTACAATACAATGTGAGCAGGAGAGCAGTCAATGGGATTGACGCCTTGGCATTGCACCAGATAAGATAAGCATAAACAAATTTCCCTGAAAATGCTATCCAGAGTTCGTTCCCCTTGGAGCGGTTCTGGGGGTACCAGGAGGCGTAATCTAGGCATGGGGCGTTCTCCAAAGTTGCGAACAAGTCGATCTCTGGGAAGCTCCATTGCGCGAAAACGTTGGAGATGATGTCTTTGTCTAGCCGCCATTCGAATTCTACAGGCAGTGGGAAGTCTCTGATGAGCACGTCCGCCAGAAGATTGAGTTCCCCTGTAAGGTGTTGGGACACCAGGAACATCTTGTGTATGAGAGCCCATTTCCAAATGTCCTGGGACAGCTTGTATAGCCCTGGAGAGTGAGTGCCCCCTTGTTTGTTCAGGTAATGCATGGCTGTGGTGCTGTCTGTTAGAACCAGGATGGACTTCCGCTGTAACTGCGTCTCAAAGACTTTTAGTGCTTTAAATACTGCTAATAGCTCCAACAGATTTATGTGGTTGGAGGATACATACGGGGGCCACACTCTGTGCGCTGTCTGCTGAAGCAGGTGACCCCCCCCCCCTCTGTGAGAGATGCGTCTGTCGTGAGAGTGGCTTCTACTGCGGGGGGTGGCGAAGGTCTTCCTCTTCAAGAGGTTGTCCCTCGACCATCACTGCAGAGAGATAATGGGGGCTGGCGAGACTACTACCAGATCTTCCCATTGTCCGCTGGCCTGGCACTACTGGCTGTTGAGCCACTCTTGCATGGGACGCATGCGCAGACACATGTCAGGAACTAATTAAATACAGGACGCCATCATCCCTAGCAGCCGCATGGCCTTGCGTACCATCACTTCCTGACTGGCTACATACTGAGGGATATGAAACAGCATGTTTTGGACCGTCTCGTTGGAGGGGAAGACGAGGCCGTCCCTTGTTCGAATCAGTGCCCCTAGAAACTGTTTGACTTGACTGGGGTCTAAGCTGGATTTTTTCTCGTTGATGGAGAAACCCAGAATGAATAAGAGGTCTATTGTCTTCTGAGTGTTCAATAGGCATGTTTCATAGGATTACCTTGTTATGAGCCAGTTGTCGAGGTAAGAGTAAACCGGGATGGATTGTCTGCGCAGCTGAGCTGCTGCAAATGCCAGTACCAGTACCTTTGTAAACACCCTTGGTGCCGAGGCAATGCCGAAGGGGAGTACTTTGAACTGATAGTGCTTGTCCTCAATCATGAATCTTAGGTATTTTCTGTGCAATGGCAACATTGAAATATGAAAGTATGCATCTTTCATATCCAGTGTTGCCATGTAATCTCCCCGTTTCAGCAGCAGGATTACTTCTTGTAAAGTGACCATACGAAACATTTGAGTTTGATAAATGTGTTCACTAGGTGCACGTCCAGTATAGGGCGCATGGTGAGATCCTTCTTGTGTACAAGGAAGTACATTGAATAAATGCCCTTGTTTACCTGTAGAATCGGGATGACTTCTATGGCGCCCTTTTCTTGAAGGATCTCTACCTCTTGCAGAAGGATGCACAAGTGTTCCGGAGTCAGGCGCCGTGATTTTGGAGGTCTGAACTGAGGTGGTCGGCAAAATTCTATACAGTACCCGTGGGCCACGGTCTTGAGAACCCACTGATCTGTCGTTATCCCCTCTCATGCTTGAAGGAAAGATGTTAGGTGCCCCGACTGGGGTGGCATGGGACGGGACTCGGATCCGATGGTCATTTCTGACTTGAGGCCGTGGAGCCTCTGGGGGTGGAGCCACGCCCTCTACCCTTTCCACTCCGTTGTCCTCTAGGTTGATAGGTGGTGGTGGTGGTATTGGATCCTTGTGCCGAGTTCCAGTTATTTCCAGAACTGTACTGGTTCTGAGGGGAGTGGGATTGCCCATGAAAGGACTGGCGGGAGCCACCACCTCTCTGTTGAGAAGGTTTCTGGGTAATCTGCTGAAGGGACTTGTGTGTCTCATGTTCTTTCTTGGCTGTTTCCAGGGCGTCGTCCACTGCTTTACCAAACAAGTTGGTTTCTTCAACAGGTTTGTTTATCAGGGCAGCATGGGTCTCTGGTTTAAACCCAGAGTTCCTCAGCCAGGCATGTCTCTTGAGCAAGGTAGCCTGCGCCAAGGTTCTTCCCGCTTTTTCAGCAGCGTCTAAAGAGGCCTGGCGGGATGGGGTGGAGGGGGGTGAATCCATGCACAGGGCATCGGGTTCCGGGGTAGTAACAGGGGACGGCCAAGGTTGAGCCTAAACCTGGCGGCTATCATCCCAATTGTCCATAGGATCTGCAGGTTCATCCATACTGTAATGATACCCAAAGGGGGCATCATCTTGCACATATGTGTCCACCTGGACCTGTCATCAGTGAGGTCAATGATCCCATCAAAGGTCAGTGGAAACGTGGCCATGGGTGTAAAGGGAAGGTCCTCCCTTGGCCTCTTGGGAGCAAGCTTCTCAGAATAAGTGACACATTTCTCTAGTTTGTCCATGCACCCCTCAAATTTCTCCCTAGTCCATGGGGATGAACCAGAGGAGTCTGGGTGAGGAAAGGATTAATTTTCCTCTCTGGAATGCCGAGATTTATCCCTAGGTTCTGTGGCGCGTTTTTCGGCGCATCCTTAGGTCATTCCGTGTGTCTTGGTGTGTCCTTTGGTTGTTCTGCGTGTTTTACCGCGTCTTTTGACCTTTCTTTCTGACTAACTGCCGAAGCGAGCCTAGCGATGCTATCGCTGATGCTCTGGGTGGAGGGGAGATGTGCTGGGTGAGCCGGAGGCTCCGCGGTGGATTTTGGCGCCACCGGGGCCTTAAGCGAGGTCTGCGCATCATCCTGGAGTGTCTTGACTAGTTTTAGTGCTAGCGCCTTTTGTCTTCGAATGCCCAGTCGCAGGCCGCAGCTGCAGTTGCGGGGAAGGCTACCGATCATCAAGATCAGCGGATCCCGTCAAAGTTTTTGACGGGTCCATTAGCGCTTTGGTGCGCTTTGGTACGCTTCGACTGTGATGCCGAAGCAGAACCTTGGGTTGTGTCTTTGGTGTATACAACGTGTGTCCTGGTGTTTTACCCGTAGCATGACTTGCATCCTGCCTGGTTTGGTCGGGGATGGACGCTGCGAATCAAGAGCTCTCCGCCGTTAGGTCAATGGCTTCCGATATGGAGGACTGGTCATCGCTAGTCCCCCCCATCACTTGCGACTTGCCGTAGGCCACCCACCGCTTTAAGTGGCACTCCTTGATTGTCTTTGGACGCAGGAGCTTACAAGCTTACAAACTGCGCAAGCCGCTTCGTTGTGGTTGAGAGGAAGACAATTGTTGCACCGACGGTGCTCGTCTTTCCACGGGTATTTGACCCTACACGAGGGGAAAAAACTAAATGGAGTCTTGTCCATAGCGCAAGACAGGTACAGCGATGACAAAACCCAGGGAACAAAGAGGGTGATAGAGGAAAGGCACACTTGAAAGAATATGGCCACCGCAAACCCCTCTCCCTACTGTAAGGGCCGGCCAGAAGGCCCAGCCACATGGAAGGCAGCGCTGCCGGATCAACAGGCCGTTGAAATTCTGCAGCAGTCTTCGGCGATGCACAGGATTCAATCGTCAAAGTGACTTAAGGTAATAAACGACCAAAGTCGATAATTATAAGAATAACGCAAACTCTTTTTCAGGAGCTCCGCATTAGGGCGACCAGTAATCTGGGTGGAAAAAACCCATCTGAGGGACCGCAACGCGTGAGGGATTTTGGGTACACTACACGTCCCATTAGGGATAGTGTTAGAGGCACGCCCATGTCGACGTCCCCTTTCGATCCTCGAAAGACAAGATGCAATACTCTGCGGTTACCACTGGATCTCGGACTATATGCACAGATTGTGATTCTAAGCAGCTTAACAAGCATCAGAAAGGTCAGTATCACACACATATTCAGCAGATATGCTGAAGTTCCCATTGAAAGAGATGGGAAAACTGCACAAATTAAAATCGGTCAGTTCCTTCTTGTCTCTGCCACATGTTAGTATGAAGACCACAGTTGGTTTCTTCTTCGCTGGGGCCCGAGCTTTGTATACCTGTCAGACATGGCCTCAGGCTCTTAACTCTTCTCTTGTCATGGGTACCACCGATGGACTACGCCACTCTCACTTGCCATTAAGTCAGAAGTTTCTCACTGCCTCAGTTTCTCTGCCCTCCGCTTCCAGTGATTCAATTTAGCGGCGTCCCACAGGCACGGTTTTCCGCTTTCCCCGACACCAAAATTTCCCACAGCCTATTTCTACTTCTCGCTGCCTCATTTATCAACTTTTTCTCTGGGTGGGAAATCACTACCATTGCTGCAGAGCTCTACCTCCACCAATGGCACTGTGAAAAGATAGAAAATACTTAGAAGATGCCCATTTTGGCAGTACTGAAGATGCTTCTTCACGCAGTATAATGCACCCACAGTAACAGTGTCCATGACATTAACATGGTGTATGTTTGTTTTCTTTAGCTCCAATACTTCAGCTACCCCCGTTGGACCTTGCTTCAGAAAATGTCTTTGATGAGGCTTGCAGGCCAAGCAACCGCCAACACTATTTAGAAGAAGAATATGCAGGAGCTAGTACGATGTGCAGATAAACTTGATGCAAAGGTGCAGGAAGTGTTGGAGCCCTTACGAATCAAGTCGGAGTGTGCTACCAATGCAGAGCTGGAACAATCATTAGGAGTGTGCAATCCATTTTCAGCCACCTCCGCACATTACACATGACAACGCCTCTAACACCACCCCACCATTTTTGTCTAGCACAAAACATCTGAATAAACGCTCCAATGATTGAAAATATTGTACACTACCAAAATGTAATTAATTCATGTGTGTATCATTTTATTGCAAAATTCATAGTGTCATTAAATGTCAATAAACATTTTGAACTGCTGTGGGTTCTTCCTCTGTAAACACAAAATCAGAAGGTGTCAGCCTGGAGAACATTTTTTAAACAAGGACCTGTCATTTGACCATCAAAATGACTGAATATCTAAAGGTACAGTGGGATGGAGTGGTCCTAGCCAGAGCCCCACCCCCCTGCATCATTCATGGTATATACTGCAGAGTAAAATTTCAGGACGTCCCATTATAAGTATAGGGAGTTTCTAGTAGATGGCCTTTGTGGGGTGCGGGAGGACACGCTTGCGTACTCAGCGCCCCTGTATGGCATAGCGGGAAGATCAGTGCTGGTGAAGAGGGCAAACTTGTATTTCAACAGGTGTTCTATGAGTAATACTGAGTGATGCACACAGTCAGCAGACGTGATACTGGTGCAGCCTGGTCAGAATGGCAGCATATATATGGACAAGGCAAATGGTGTCAGTCTTCAGTGCAAGGGCTTTCAATAAACGTCACAAAGGGAATTTTGCGATATCTTACTCAGTCTACAATGGTTCTATTGCTGGGTGTGCGTATGTCAGTTACAACTGGGACAGAATCAAGGGAAAAATGTGAAAATAATAGACTGTACAGTAAATGTGGACCACTGTATAGTTAAGACCTTACAGAAGACCCCGTGTGGATCAACTGCTGCTGCCAATTCAAATTTAGCCTGTTTCCAACTGCTGCTGCAAACTTTATTTTTTGGTTGTTGTGCCCTTTTGGCTGCACTGTTTGCTTTTCTCGTGAACTTGGTCGGCCCAGTGAATGAATTGTGCTATTCTGCCCTGCTGCTCCTATCCTGATCCTCCTCTAAGGTCATCATTGATGTTTACCTGAATGGCACCATTGTGGTCCAAGGTCCTCAGGCCGACCTCCTCCTCTTTGATAGACGCTTCCCACACCTCATCAATCTCCTTTAATCTCCTGCTGTCCCTTCTTTCCCGTCCTTGCCTCCCCCCTCTGCCTCTCCTTGGCTACCTCATCCTCTCGTCCTTCCTCTCCCACCCCCCTGCGGGCTCCTTCTACATCTCAGCAGGGCGCACCTCTGATCTTTACCCCTCCATGGAAGTCCTTCGAGGTTGGCAACCTTCTCCATATTGCCACTCTCAACTCTTGCTCAGCCGTCAAACACTGCTGTGACATCTGCCGCCTCCTGGGATAATTTGACCTCAATGTCCTTGGTCTCACAGAGACATGGTTCATGGGCAGCCCTGCCACAAGCTTTGACACTCTCCTCCCTGATGCCTAGAAGATCCTCTCCGCACCCAGATCCATCCGCTCCGGAGGGGGTGTAGCCCTAATCTTCCCGGAGTGGATTCCTGCCTGCCATTCCTACGCAGACCTACTCCTCTTTCGAATGTCTTGTCTGCAGGCATTCTCTCTCTCTCTCCTGGCCACTCCCTTACCGTGGCTACTATCTATCGGCCACCTGGTCAGATCACCTCCTTCCTCTCTGAGTGGGCGGACCTCTCCTCCTCCCTCCTTGCCTCAACCACTCAACTCCTCCTTCTTGGTGACCTCAATATTCATCTGGATGCTCCCTGTTCCTCCTCTGGACTCTTTCGTGACCTCTGCGAGTCTCTCTCTTTCTAGTCTCACATCTGGCCCGACTTACTCTGCAGGGCACACGCTGGAGGTTCTGGTCTCCTATGCCATCCCCCTATCCATCCCTCGGACCACTGCTCTCTCCTGGAGTGATCATTCCCTCCTTTGCTCCCAGATCTCCCTCTCTACCCCTCAGGCCAAACCAACTCCAACACTGCCACCAAACTTCTCGGTCATCCAACCCATGACAAGTGTGTCAGTTGAGGCTTTCGCTGCCACTTTCTCTCCCCCTCCTCCTCCTATGGCTGACACACCCAGACATAGCCCTCTCCATGCTTTTGAACCCAAATGCCCTTTAAGACGAGGTAACACTCTACAGGGTGGATGGGGGAGCCAAAATTACTCAAGCATCAATGATAAAACCGACTCAGGAAGTTGGCAAAAGACTTGGTCTGTTTTAATAACAATTATCTAAAACAGGGAGTACAACAGACATTATCAGATGTCTGGCAGCAAGATTTCAGCGTATCACATAAAAAACATCTTTATATACTAAATATTCGTCATCATTGAGGTCATACTACGTGGCAAACTAGGAAACCTATTTAAAACTGTGATTGGGTAAAAGGAATCTTACTTTCTATGGGGTTCAGTGTTGTGATTGGGTCTCTACTGTCAGGTGGACAACTCTGCCCACCCCTAGTGCAAGTCATTGTGAATGTCATAAAATACATGACGTTTCATTGGTCTCTAAACTATAGGGCTCTTTGATACATGGGCCTCTATAATTGGTTGGCACACTTGTACCCTTCTGGAATATTCCTTTCGTTAGCAGCATGCAAGCTGGTACCCCGAGGTGCTCTTGACCATGCCGCACCACCCAATTAGCCCATTGTTTATCATCCATGAGAATAGTCCTTTGAATGTGGCCTTGCAAATGTCTCTACCTCTTGGAATAAAAGGGAGTATGAACATAACTTTATCTTCTGGTCTCTGTATAATTTGCCCAAAGTCTATTTTCATCTGACCATGTGACTGAAGACCGTGTTTTGAGCTCCTTCGTTTCATTTTATTATATTAAGTGAATAAAACTTGGCACTCATTATTCTTTCGCTGCACCTTAATAGGAGCTCAGCTCTCGTCTCACGTTCATTTTATCTTTTAATGATAGATGACTAGTTTCTTGGCTGCCTTAATCCATCAGGCCAAGCAGGCCTCTTGATTCTTCCTCCATCTTCAGCTGGGTTTTATTCTACTGCACCATACTTTTCAGCCCTTCTATTCACGGGGTCCAGTTTGCTAAAATACGATGTGGAACGTTCAGATTCTATGCATATATATATATATATACCTTGGCGGCACCGCCTGCACTATTCACTATGTAAAGCCAGCCTTATGATTACTTTGTCTACTTGCGTTGCTGCATCTTTACAATTATAAAATGGTTTTCATTTTCTTCCATGCTTTTTCACACATGTGATCTTTATTCTGCATGTAAAGGGTCGCTCGATTCTTTACTTCCTCATCAGGTTCTATATGGTTTGTCTTCTACCTTGTCATTTCTTCTGAGGTGTGTCACTTTCTTCATTGTGACGTAACCAGTCTCTTCTTTCATCCGTCTTCACGTGCTCTTCAGGATCCTTCCCAAGAGATTTTCAGCTCTTTGAAGATAAAGAATGTTCTTCTCAATGGATACTTTGCTTTGAAGGCTGCTTGCGTTATAGGCATCATTACAGGTGTCGCCTTTGTCGCTATTTCCGGTTCCCAACATAAAGGCAATTCAAGGGCGGGTCTTCCGGTAGAGGCTTTTAGCTCCTCCTCTACACTTTACTCTTCTATCTCAGACACTCTGGATGTTCTTGCCCCTGTCATGAGGATCTGCTTAAAGCCCAAAGCCAAGTGCAACTCTTGGTACGACTCCGACCTAGCTACCCTTAAACGCAAGTGTAGAGTGGCTGAGAGGAAATGGCGTACTTCTTGTACATCCTTTGACAAACTGGCCTGCTGCCTGCGCCAAAGGTAATACCGGCTCCTTGTCCGAACTAAGAAGAGAGCCCAAGTCCAAGCCTGCATCTCTGCTGGTTTATAGTGATAATGTCGAAAAACAATGTCGAAAGTCAAAATGTCGAAAACATAGTCGAAAAAAAACAATTCAAATGTCTTTTTTTCTTTGTTTTTTGTTCAAAATGGGGGGGTTCCCCCCCCCCCAAACTCCCTTCTTAAAACATTTTTCTGTTTTAACCTTTTTTTTTACTTGCGGAACCCAAAAAAAACATGTAAATAAAAATTTCGCCATTTTGTAATTCAACATTATGTTTTCGACATTATAACTGCACACCGTCTCTGCTGTATCTAACAACTTGGCCAAACTCTTTAAAATCTGAGAGGAGCTGGCCAACCCTGCTGCAGTCTGTACCTCTCCTGCTGCCTCCCAGGCCCTTTGCACGGCCTTTGCCTCTCATTTCATCACAAAACCCCAGGACATCCTGACCACCCTCTCGTCCTCTCCTCCTCTTCCTCATTCTCTATCTGCTAACTCTAACCCTCCTGCAGCCGCGTCCCCCTCCCTCTTTCTCTTCCTTTCCTCTGTTTGCCCCTGATGTGGTTTCTAGGCAAGTCCGATCTATGAGAGCCTGGTCGAAACAGGTTTTTCCCCATTCATCTAAAACCATTAAGGACCACATTGACACCCTGGCTCCTACTCTGGCCGACTTCTGCAACCTCTACTTCGCTTCTGGAACCTTCTTCCCTTATCCTCTGAAGCACTCTCTTGTGCACCCTCTTCTCCAGCAACCCACAGCTGACCTCTCATGCCCAGCTAACCATCGCCCAATCTCCATCACTCCTTTCCTGGGCAAACTCCTGGGAAAGCTGGCCATTTCCCAGCTTCATCTTCACACCGATTCTGTTGGTTGTCTCCATGACCATCAGTCCGGCTTTAGAGCTGCCAGAAGCATGGAAACTGCTCTCCTGAACATTTGTGAAGGCCTGCTCTCCAACCTTGACTTTAACATCCCTTATGTCCTCATCCTACTCTATCTCTCTTCTGTCTTTGACACGGTCAACCATGCCACCCTGCTCAACTGTCTCTGCGATAATCTGGGTATCTCCGATCAGGCCCTGGCCTGGCTGACCTCTTTGCTCTCTGATCGCCCCTGCCAGGTCCAATTTGGGTCCTTACTTTCGTCTATCTCACTCTTTACCTTTGGTGTTCCCAGGGGTCTAACCTCTCTCACTGGCTGTTCAACCAATACCGGGAACCCCTTGCCCACTGCATTGCCGCTCTCTGCTCCAACTTTCAGTGTTATGCGGACAACACTCAGCTCGTTTTCAGGCTTCCCTCTGCCACCTCTTCTCCTTCTCTCATCTCTGACTGTCTGTCTGTTATCCAGGAGTGGTATGCCGCCAATGATCTCTGCCTTAATGCCAGTAAGACTGAGATTCTCCTCGTCGGCACACATGCACCGTCCTTTCCTGTCAATGTCTGGCCGGCCTCCCTTGGCCCTCTTCCTGCTCCCACATGTGAAGCTAAGAACCTCTGGGTCCATTTCTCCTCACATCTCTGATGTCTCTAAGAAATCAAACTACCAACTGCACCTCCCTCAGAGGTATTCTTCCTTTCCTCTTCTTCCCCCAGAAGCTTACTGTCTCTAGAGCTCTGGTTCTCTCTAGGCTGGACTATTGCAACAGCCTCTTTCTAAATCTGCCTTCTTCTACTCTCCACCCTCTGCAACTCATCCAGAACAGGACTGCGAGACTTGTCCTTGGCCCCAAGCCCTGGGATCGTATCTCTCGAGCCCTGAAATCTCTTCACTGGCTCCCAGTGGTTGCAAGGATTAAATTCAAGACCCTTTTGCATTGTTCACAAGGCTTTCTGGTGCCTGGGTCTAAAATACCTTCAACTCTCCCTCCGTAAATACCTTCCCACTAGAGCTCTTCAATCCTCCACCTCCAACTCCCTCAGGGTCAGTCGCTTCTTCAAGCAATGAGTTGGGGGTAGATTTCTTTCCTCGGCTGGGGACTCCCTCTCAAATGGCCTCCCTGCCACTCTGAAACTTGAGGAAAACCATACCATCTCCGGTTCTGGAGGCACCTCAAGACCTTCCTCTTTGCTTCTGCCTTCGCTCTTCCTCTCCCCTGCTGATCTGCCTGCTTCGGCATTGTGCACCTGGCCACCCTCTGATTTCGGGCCCAGGTCCCTGCCCACCCAGCCACACACCTGCACTGCCTCCGGGCAACCCTTGCACTTGGGTCTCTATCTGTAACCCTACAGTCCCCTTACTTGCACTTATCAGACACCCCTTGTCTGCGCTTGAAACCTTGCACTTGCCACCTTGCTGGATGAACTACCATTTGTTGTTTTTATCCATTGCTCAGCACTTTCCACTTCTCCCCTCTCCCTTACACTTTCCCCCCTTCCCTCTCCCCTGCACTTGCACATTCTTAATGTCACTGGGCCTAGTACGATCGTTGTTTTGTCCTCCCTTGTTCCCCTCCCTTGCCTTGTCGCGCTCTGAAACACTTGTGTATGAGCGCAATACAAATCAAATATCATATCATATATCTAAATATCATGTCACCCACAGTATGTTCCCAAGTAATCTGGTACATAGTACATACCTGAACACAAAAGAACAGGCACAGCACAACACTCTCCATGACAATCAGAAGCTCTGATGCAAGTGAGGGTCCACACAACTCTTTCTAAATAAATCAACGACATTTTTTTTCTGTATCAGCACCTGCAGCCAATGTAATCACTGTGCTATACAGTGGCCTTGGAGCCACAGCACTGACACGGTTATCAAGTGCTGTATGTGGGAAATGAGTAAATAGCAGCCCTACAGCTGCATACCTCCTACCAAGGTCGCAATATTGCATGTAAACTGAATACAGTAGTACTGTCACTAATATCATACAGAATTACTTTGTATTCATTATTTTGTTATTGGGGGCAGCCTTGTGCAGTGGACCAAGTGACTATCCACTGCTCATGTGTCCTCTCCGCCATTGCAGATGACACTCTTTTGTAAGAACTCAATCTTTGAAATCCTTGAATTTAGTTTGACAAATAAACTCATTTTTGGGAGTTCTAACCTTTCTTAACTTGAGCAAACAGGTATTAGAGTTAAAGTTACATGGGCAGTGGGCAAGAGTGTATCAGACCACGCTTTAAGCAGCAGGGGTCTACTCAATACAGAGCCAAAGCAGCAATCTGGAAAGCCCGGGTCACAGGGGATCCTTGCTGTAGAGTAAATGAGAGCATCACTTTGCCCTTAACTATTTCTTTGCCTGAAACAGGAGGTTCATCAAGTTATGTCACCACAATTTTCATGTGGAAGGTGTGAAAAACACGCACAGAATCGATGGACACATTGTGAGGGTGAGTGGGGGTAAGAAGCTAATATAGCCTGAACTTTAAATCAGTTGTAGGTCAGTTTTACTGGATCCAGATGGTGCCTTGTGATCTCTTGTTCTGTGCGTGAGGAGGGAAAGAGAGGATGCTTAATTACCACTGTATGCATTTTCTGACTAAAGACTCTCAGGTTATTTATTAACTCTTCTTTATTGGCCAAAACTCATGAGAATGATTAATATTTTCTCTCCCAAAGGTCAAAGCCAGAGAGATATGAAGGGACAGTTATAGTAATGAGTATTCAGGCTCACATGTTCACCTCAGCCCCATTCCATAGACTACTCAAAGCCCCTTTTTTCACTTGGCCAATTGTACTGCGGCAAATGTTCTTGGAAAGTATAGTACATCTGATCAAAACTGTTTAATGCCATCTAACAGCTGTGGCGGGTCAGAAAAAAAGGCAATTACACTGATGGTTTATTAAATGATAAGAATAATTCCTATCTTTCTCTATTGCTATGAGGATATTCCCTGCCGAGGATAACTAACTAAGGAGATTGTCAGTTGTCAGAAAGTCTGCAAAAGAAAATTGTACGCTGTCCAAAAATGAGTTTTTCCTGACCCTACCACTATTCTAACCAACTAAACAAAGTCAGGAGAATGATTCCCTTCTCCTGACTATCTTCTAAGAGAGCCTCTTCTTTACTTCAAAGCTCTTTTAGTTGGCTATTTTTAAATGGTCTCTCGTCACCTCCTGTATCCGTTTTTGTAACTCCTTTTTGGGCGTAGTCTCTTTTCTGTGAACAATGTTCAATTGATCAATTGATCCTCTACCGCTATTCTAACCAACTAAACGAAGTCAGGAGAATAGCTCCCTTCTCCTGACTATCTTCTCAGGGAGCTGCCTCTTCACCTCAAAGCTCTTTTAGTAGGCTATTTTTAAATGGTCTCTCGTCACCTCCTGTATCAGTTCTTGTAACTCCTTTTTGGGCCTAGTCTTTTTTCTGTGAACAATGTTCAATTGATCCTCTTTTGACCTCTGTCTTATCCTTTGATTCAGCCTGTTCTGCCTTTTGGATTCCTCTGGCATATATTTACTTAGTTGGGATAGGTTTTTCTGCTGATTAATATTCTCTCTCCTGGGGTGGCTTACATAGCATTTCTCCTTTATGGCATCTACTGGCCTTTACTTCATACTCCTAGGATTCTCTTTCTGATATTCTCCACTTTGCACTTGTTACGCTATGGGTATTTTTCCCTTTTACCAGGGTATTTGTATCCATTGCTTAAGGGTCTCCCTTCTAGATTTAATCAGGACTCTCTTTCTCACATTGTTCCAATTCCAGTTTATCGTCTTTCTATTCCATATTTCACTGGGACTGGTTTTTCCAGATGCGTGACAATTCCTTGGGGGGCGCCCGTTTCTCCCGTTCTCTCTGGGTTGTTAGGGAAAAGTCCTGGGACTGGCACTCGCTCGGGCTCTCGTTTTTGGGTCCAGTCGTTCTCTCTTGGGCTCTGCTGGCATACAGCTCTTGGTCTTCTCCTTTTCTGCAACCAGGTATGGCTGCGGGTAACCGGACCCCTCGCTGATCATTCAAGCGTGGTGGTTTCAGCATCATTGGACGGGACACTGCCCACCACAAAGCTGTTGTGGTCACGCCACCTCTAGGACTTGGTTTCCCATCTCCTCTAGTCTCCAGTCCGTGTAAACTCTGGGTCTCCAGCTTTTCACTCTCGCATTCAGACCATTTCTGAAAGTCGTGGACTCCGCAGCTCTCCTTGGCTCCACCTCTGTCAGCTGTCAGGGGGCTTTCCCTTACTTACAAAGACACTCTCTGCTTCGCCGCTCCTCAGCGTGTCCTCCTCTTCTAGTATACTCCTCTCTGTTAGATGGAGGTTTCTCCTTAAAGAGACAGAGTCTCGTTCTTGTTCATGATGATATATTGTGGCTTTGTCTTTAGGTAAATCTCTGGATTTCATACTGTTCTTTTTTTCTGATAGTCCCATATATGCCGTTAAGGGGAATGGCTTATGGAGTTCCTCGCAGCAACAGGAGTCCATGTGCCTAAAGGGGGAGCTTCTCTAGGTGAGGTCCCACTTGCCTCAACCCCTAGGGAAGGTGTTGCGGAACAGGCTCACCTCCTTAGCCTCAAAGGGTGGGGTTAGGGGGATCCCCCTTGGGTAGAAGGGATGGATTTGTCACATAGCTCATCCTTATATATGGGTTTCTGAACACACTAAAAATCTTTGAGCTGCACCCAGACCATTTTTATCAGATTTTGGTCCAGGGACTCGGGTGGAATCCTGACCCAACAAAATCCAGTGCTCTCTATGACCCCACCTATGTTGTAAGTCACTGTACTTAAATATCTAGAGTTTTTGGCAATCGCAGGCATAAATTCTTTTCAAATGCAGCACTAGCATTCTGCCAACACTGTTCCTTTTGAAGAAGACTGTGTGCATTCCAGGTGGCCATAGGTCCTAAGAAATGCTTGCAAATTCCACCAGACAATGATTTTGACCAGATATTTTGGCTGTGCTTTATTAGACTAGTGTCTTCTCTAGACAAGTGATGAAACGTTCAAATGAAATGGATGTTTCATCAGTGAAAAGCATGTCAGAAGTCCTTGCATGTCTCTATCCAGAGATGTGTGCAACACCTGTTTTACTTGTTCACATCATGGATGATGGGTGAAAATCTAGGACACCCAAAAACGCACCAGTAACTTACTGTATATAAACCATGCATAAAAGGTAACGTTCCTTCCAAGCTCTGATTTTACTTCATTTTTCTATTGTTCAGATGGTTCACACAGTATTTCAGGATTCAACCCGTATCAGAATCTCTTTGGAGCCGATATCTTCTCTCCTACTTTAGTGTTGGTGAATGATCCTGTAGAATAATAGGTTTCTGAAATGTGTGATGCTCAAAACTTTGATCATTTGTAGAATTTGATTTATAGAATGGGTTAACCTGTTAGATATAGATCTTAATAGCCCGCACCATTTTTCCATTCTCCCCAGATGTTTTGTAGTTTTAACAACAGTCTCACAATACTCCCTGAATTCTGGTGCAAGGGGGTGGAGGAGGAAATGTTGTATCTGTATTTCCAAGGTGTTCGGGACCAGCATGACATCCTGGTGCGTAAAACCGGTTTTGCCTGGAAGGGTGATGAGGTGACAATCACATAGGCAGGTTACATGATAAAAAACACAAGAATTTGAAATAATATTTGACATCTTTTATTTTGGTGCCGCTAAGAGGTGGCATTATTCCCTAACTCTATGGTACTCAAAGTATTAACATCAAAAGGTTGAAGGGTTGAGTAAGCCCAGCTAGGATTCAAATGTGTGACTGCACGTTAGTAACAGATGTGGCAGGCAAACACTTAACTCACTGAACTACCTTACCATCAGGCTGCCTGGAACAATTGGAACCTACATAGGACACTGGACCAAAGAAGAAAGAATACCTATGCATGGCAAATGCAGACCTATGTCATATTAAGCTCTAACAGGCACAATACCTTGTGTTACAAGACGTCTGTTGATGTTCTGCATCTGTACCAAACATCGCAATTCCCTGTTCCAGCACAGCTGTGATGTTCGGCACAACCTTTCTCATGTCACTGGCCAGGCGCTTGCTATTTCATCGTCTGGTGATAGGATAGGGGGGGCACACATGGGTTGCTCCCCCCAACCCCTTGTGATGCTTATCGGTGCAGATGGACTTAGATTTGTTCACATCAAACTCTTGTCAGACGCAAAATCTTTTAAAGATTTTCTTTCTCCCATTTAGACTCCTTGATCATAGAACGTGCAGTCTACCTTTTCTGATTCACGTTGAGCTGGCAGGGTGGCTTCAGGCCCATCCCTTTCTTTAGGTTTTGAGGAAAGATGTGCAACTGGAGCCCTCACCAGTCACTTGCCTCTGGAAATGCATGCCGATCATTACCACCATGTTTCTTTGCGACATGAACATCTGATCCAGAGAATGCGCAAGCACTTACAATAGAAATATTTCAATAAGTTATGAGCCCGAGAGGTTAAAACAGTATGGTTTTCTGAATATGTACATAATAGGAGTGCAGTGCTCTTAACTTTCTCCGTGCCATACGTGACATCATCTGGTCTGGTTTTCCTTAGAATACTGAGACTTGTAATTTTTCCTATAGTTCAAATTAGAAAGAAAAAGTACTAGTCTCAGTATTCACAGTAAAAAAACAGGACTGGTTGACACTTTCATGCATGGCAAGCAAAAACTTGAGCGCTGTTGGGGTGCCAGTGGGAGTGCATGCTATTCACAATGCCTGTGATTGAACGAGGTCCTACCAAGGATGCAAACATCAGTATTAAGAACTTTGATCATTTAGAGAGCGCATACCATGAATGGACTTCTTGTTTGAAGATAAATTTAAAAAAGGCATGTGCACCCTGTAACGAATATTGAAGCATGTCTAGCAAATCAGAAGGATAATGACGCAACACCAACTACTTGTTCCATGCATTCTAAGCTTGTCCACTTTAGAAGAATGTGCAGACAGGCATGTGACTGGGATAGTGAGTCATGCTTCCAGATGTGTCGTTAAGGTTTTGGTGGGTGCTAATTGCATTTTGCCCACATGATGCTTAGCATTAACTCTGATAATTGAACCTGCCAACTGGGGTCTCTCATTCTTGGACAGGCAATTGAAGCTGCTATCAAAGACTCGCCAATAACATCACCTGTGACCACTCCCTGCAATAATATACTTAATCATTTCATGCCCACCCAGTCTCTGTGACAAAGTGCCCAGCCTTTCTCTGTAAGTTAGGTATGGGGTGACCAAGGGAGTTTAGTATCACCACACACTACATGATGCAGAGCCATGGGGTAACCAGGGTAGCATCCTGTGGGCCACCCAGCCTCTAATATGAGCTGGGGTATGATCTATTGAAGAAACCAAGTTCAGTATTTGTAGCTGCCGCAAATGTGCAAGCAATGCCAGCAAAAAGACTAGCCATGCAGGGAAGAGAGTCTACCCACCAAAGTTTGCCAGATCTGTACTTGAACAAGGTTGACCGCAAACTTCAAATGCTGCGAACGACGAAGCTGCCTTATGTTGTACAGATCAGGTACATATTGAGGTCTATATTGTATTTTCACAGCATTCTTTTGGATGACAAAGATACTGCTTGCTTTTTAGTCCAGAAGAACAGATGTGCCCTGATGAAGGATACATTCCGAAATACAGTGGCCAAATTTAGAAGTCTGCTTCTGTGTCACAGTGCACATAATTCATAAACTATTAAAGACTTTTGGACTTCAAACTTCTGAATCGTTTGGCTTAATTTTCCGGATGACTTATGATCTGGATTGGTCATCCATGACCTAATAAGTGAGCACACAGCCCTAAAGTTTTTTACTTTGGTCATGTTCTGGATTTACAATGAACCAAACTCTGCCTTTTGTGGTCCCTGTAGTGCTCCTCCTTGAATGTACATATTTCCACATGAATACCCTGTTTCTGTAGTTGGTAGTGCTCACACCCCCCTCTTGCATCCTAAGTCCACAAAGCATGCCACTGAGACCTCACCTCGCTCCACGAAAACCAGGTATGGAGGGGAGGAGTTAGGGAGCAGGACAAGTATCCCCAACTAATTCAAACTTACCTATCACATACAGTCACAATTTATCCAACACATGAGGGCAACAGAGAGCAAGAAAGCTCAGGTCCCTAAAAAAATGAGGGTAGGTTTGGTGAGTGGTGCAGGAGTTGGAGATACCAGAGGTGAAAAGAAGGAATGTGTGGAACGTGAAAAGAAGTTTGCAGTGTCTGGAGGAGAGGACAGGAGATGTCTAGGCAAGAAGAGTACAGGAGGAGATTGGCAAGAGGATAATCCAGGAGGGTAGGAGGTGAGCACCCCCAAAAGGCTGGAGAGAGAGATCCTCAGGAGGTGGGAATGAGAAAGGAAGCAGAGAGAAGATTCCCAGAAGGCTGGGAAAAAGAGTATAAGGTGTTTGGATAGAAACAGACAGAGGAGGCTGTGAGACGAGAACCCGAGTCATGGATGGGTCTAGCATTAGTGACCCATAAGGTGGGAGGTTTATTTATTTATTATTTTTTTTTTATTGTTTGATCAAAAAAAAAATAAGATTTTACAATACAGACTGTAGGTTCTATCATCATCGTTGTCGTCAGAAGCTTTGTCAGGGTTTTTCTCTCTTTTGTTGTTAAGTTTGCACAGTTAGTCTCTATTACAGCGTTCGTTTCATCTGATTCGGTTGTCTGTTACTTTTCATTTTTATTTAATAAATTGTTTTCGATGTGTCGGACCATTTGTGCCATTGCAATTTGCCATGTTGTTCTTTCTCCTCCTATTAGTCGCGCCCACCATGTCGCTTCTTCTGCCAAAATGTCAAACCCTGCCATAGGTGCAAGATATTGTGATCTGATACTAGCTGTGGCTGAGCAGCTCATGATTAAGTGTCTTAGTGTTTCTTTTGGAGGGTCAGAATTGGTTTTACAGAAGCGGCATCCATTTGTTGTAACTTGTCCGCGAATGTGTAGGATCTCCCTTGTTTTGTACAAGTTTAGCCGTGCACGCAGGATTGCATTTCGTATATGTTTACTTGGGCATTGAATGACATATCTTTGTAACTCATTCCTTTTTAGAGTGTTACCAGGGAGATGCGAAGTGAGTTTCAGTTTGGATGCGTTATCTATTGTCATAGCCCAATCATTGTCTTTTAGTTTTTTTAGTATTCTGCACGGATTGCTTATGAGCTCCTGATCTTCACATGCGATGATCTTCAGAATTAGTTGATTTTTGTCTTGCCAGTCGTTTAGCATTTTGCATTTTCTGCTGTTCATTTCGCATTTTAGTAGCTTAAAGACTTCGTTATTGTGTGCAATTAGACATTTTCTGTACAACATGAGGGAGTTGCAGAGGACTGTACATTCTAACGATAGTAGACTCAGTTCACGCCCGATTGCTGACCCTGAAACTGACGGTGGAAGATGTAGTACTGTGCGCCAAAACAGCGCTTCCAACTTAGACCACAAACCTGTTGGCAAGGTGGGCATTGCTTCTGCACCATACGTGATTGTCGGTACCACTTTCATTTTATAGAAATTGATGGTTGGTACTAGGGAGAATTTTCCAAATTTGCCGTCCACAAATTTGGCTTGGGCAGCTAGTTTTTTGGTCTTTGCATAAAGTTCTGTCTGCATGGCTGTTTCTTTTTGAGAGCTGTCCATTAGTACTCCTAAGTATTTGCATTGGGCAACGGTCTCGAGATTAATTTCACCCAAATGCCATTTGAACTTATTTCTTTGTTGATTTCTTTGTTTGTTACCATTGTTTTGGAGAATCATGATTTTGGTTTTACTCGTATTTATTTCCAAATGGTTTTTTGTGGCGTAGATTTGGAGCGCATCGAGTTTTCGCTGCAGACCTATTTCCGTCTGATCGAATATGGTTAAGTCATCGGCGTACAGAAGGTGCCCGATCTGCGTTTGCCCCAGCTTTGGCGGAAATGCTCTAGTTGTTTCATTTATGCAGTTAATGTCGCCAATGTAAGTCAAGAAGAGTGCAGAGGCTAGCGGGCATCCTTGTTTTACACCTCGATTGCTGTGAATTTCGTCTGATAGCAATCCATTGTGATTCAAACGCACTTTCATTGAGGTGTCGCGATGTAATGCTTGGATTGGAGCAAGTAGCTCTTCGGGACATTGCCACGCTTTTAGTTTGTCCCATAATATTAATCTTTCCACTCGGTCAAAGGCTTGAGTGAAATCAATGTATACAACATATAGATGTAGCTTGTTTTGCAATGCGTTTGCTTTTAGCATGCTGCATAGTAGGATGTTACAAGTTGTACCTGCGCTTTTCTTGAATCCTGATTGAAAGGGGTCATTGCACTTG
Source organism: Ambystoma mexicanum (assembly GCF_040938575.1). Taxonomy (NCBI): domain Eukaryota; kingdom Metazoa; phylum Chordata; class Amphibia; order Caudata; family Ambystomatidae; genus Ambystoma; species Ambystoma mexicanum. The sequence goes on from NC_090931.1 coordinate 892,000,835, forward strand.
GCTCCTAATGCCCATTTTTGGAATTTGGACATTAGGAGTGAAGCATACACCTTACCTATTACATCCAGTAGAGCAATCGGGCGAAAGTTCTCGGGATTACTCATATTGCCTTTCTTGTAGATTGGGATAATTATCGCTTTGGTCCAAGAGTGAGGTATGGACTGAGTTTCTGTGCAGCGCCGAAATATGACACTCATTAGACTTGCCCATTCTTTTGGGTGACTTTTTAACTCTGCGTTTGAGATCCCGTCTGGGCCTGGTGCCCTGGAGTTTTTTAGTTTAGTGATGATGTTCACGATGTCATCTTCTTGTTCTAATTCAACCCAAGGGACTGTAGATACTTGTTGTTCTTTATCAGGTGTGCGTAAGGCTGATTGAAAAACTTTGGTGAAATGCGTTATCCAAGTTGCTTGATTGATGTTATTTAGGATCTGATTATTCAATGTATTATCTGCGTCCTTTATTAGAGACCAGAATTCTCGGCTGTTGTTAGTGACGAGAGCTTTAGTTATTTTCTCAGCATCCGCTTGATATAGTTTGTGTCGATGAAATTTCACCCAATTCTTGTACCTTTTCTTTATGGCATTTATGGCATGTATGATGTCTGTATTCGGGGACTTGCGTGTTTCTCTTATCGCTCTTCTGTAGTTACGCCTTGTCTCCACTAATTCCATGTTGAAGACGTGTTTGGAACTTTGGTCAGAGGCTAATCCGTTTCCTCGTTTTTGATGCATGTATGGAATCAGTAATGGTTGATAATTTATTCCATCAGCAACCACTAAAGTTTTGTTTCCAATATATTTCTTTGTTACTTCGCAGATCTCTGCAGGCTTTATGCTTAGTCTTAGGCCTTGCGGATTGGCTTCGATTTGAATGTTATGATACATGTTTGTTTTGCTGGGTAAGGACCAAACTGTTTCAAGTAGGTTATGGTCACTCATGGACGTGCGATGTATCGTGAATGCTTCAGTAATTGGTAATAGTGACTGCGATACAAATATGAAGTCAATAGTGGCTGTTGCGGGTGGACGCTCCCACGTAGGTGGCCTGTCTAATGCTGGAAGTGCAGCGTCTAGGTTATAAAGACCATGTAGCTCACAGAACTTTAGCCATTCTTTCCCTCTGTGTGCTGAAGCCTGTTGTGCTGCTGTTGTTGATTTTTTTGTCTCATTACAAGTGGCGTTTAGATCACCGCACATGATGATATCTGCTGCGGGATAGTCAGTCAATGCAGCTACAAATAGGTTCTCACACAGATCGATGAATGTTTTTGTTGTTATTGCCGCTGGGTTCCAGTAGCCATTAACTATGACTACGTTTCTGGTTTGTGCATTTTGGTTGTTCTGAACCTGCACCGAGATTACAATTGCTAGCAGAAATTGATTTGTCAGTAAGATTTTTTCAATTTGCATTCTAGTTCCTATGCGACATGCTATCAGCAATCCTGAGGTTGGGCGCCCCTAACTTCCTCTGATGGCCGGGACTAGAATGATTTGATATCCTTCCAATCTTGGGGTTGCTTGAAGCCACGTTTCCTGTAGGCAAATGATGTCGTATTCCCCTAAATTTGGGCCACCTGGCATCGTTAGGTGGGAGTGACCTCTGGTATTCCAGGAGCATAGGGTGAGTCGTGTCGGCTTTTCATTTGACGTGTCGCATGTAGATGGATCTCCTTTCATGGGTGGCTATTGAGTCCGATGATTTGCGAGCATTTTGGGCAACCAAGCCCATAGCCCTGTTTTGATGTTTCGAGATGTGTCTAACTTTGTTTGTGCGCACTTCTGCGGCTCTGGTGTTTTTGGGACCGTTGTGTTTGTTAGTTTCTGGCTATTGACTGGTCTCTGTTCTTTTCTATCTCGACTTCCCTCCCTTGGATTGTTCGATCTTTGATTGTGTTCCTTTTCGTTATTTAGCTTATGACTATTGTCTGAACTTTGTTCTTTTCTATTCCGACTTCTCTCTTTTGGTTAGTGGGTTTTCGGATTACGTTCTGAGTTTTGTTGCTCATCCCTGCGTATGGTATTTTGATCCTTATCTGAATATGATTCTCGGTTGACTAGTTTTTTTTGATTTTTGACTTTTTCTGATTTTCTCTTTTCCCCTTTAGGTTTAGGGGAGACTTTTGCCTGGGGTTCTCATGTCTATCTTTTGAGGTACTTTGTTGTCTAGGGGATAGAGCTTCAGGACTTCCATGTGGGAGCTGGGCTGAGACATCCTCGGTGTGGAATCCCTGTCTATAGATGTCAATTTTTTGGTTTAAAATTTTTGTGTATATTGTGTTCGAATTTACATGGAGTAAAGTGATTGCTCCCGACCTGTCGTGCCATGGCTCCACAATTTTTATGTCTGCCGTGTGAATTTCGCGTAACTCGCCAATTTTGCTGAATATGGTCATGACAGTTCTTCTATTCAAAATAAGGTCCTCGGTATTTGAACGTCTTTGTGACATCTTTATTATCCATCTGTAGTTTGTGCGTTTATTAGGATTATAATGCGTCTCTCCAGAGGCTTGTTTTTTAGTCCTGTGCTTTGCCTGAGTGCAGGGACTTGGTGTATTTTTTTCTTTTCCGTCATTTCTAATGTCTGCATCCCTCGTTTGGTGTTTTATCGTTGTGTTTCTATTGTTTGCCTTGTTTTGAGCACCACAGGAGATCGAACGTGCAACTTGATATGACGGTTCCGATTTTTTTTTTGTTTTTTAATGAGATTTTATTGTTTTGCCTAGATCTTTCTGCTTGCTCTTTTCTGCATTCCCTGCCCCTCTCTTGTCTATAGCTGTCAATTTTTGATTTCTTCTGGGTTATTTCTTTGTCTGCCGTTTTCGGTGTCTTATTTGTTGTTTTCGTGCGTTTTTCTGCCTCATTAGATTTGAAGTGATATTCTAGGCGATTACGTCCGTCTTCTAGGGTTTCGAAGTCACGCTCCTTGTCAGATATATTGCTTGCTCCCGGGGGTGCGGAAGTATGCTGATTTTTATGGTGAGATCTTGCCTTATTTTTGAGTTGGTCAGGTGTTGTACTTGAGCAAGAGTCGTCAGCAGAGTAGACGCTAAGATCTAATAGTGCGTCTGTTGGGTCGGAGTCAGACAAATAGTTTCTTGCCGCTGAGCTACTTCTGACATTGTGTTTTTCAATTGTTTCATTCGACTTAGAATATTTGATGTTGTTACTGGTTGTAGCCTTCTGGCTTGTTTTTTTGTCGGTGGCCGATGTTTTTGCCTGTACTTGTCTTCTATGCGCACTGTCGTTATTTGATGTATTTTTTTGTGATGCATTGATGTTTGTTTTCGGGATGGGGTTGTGGTTCGAATTTGCCATCGGGTTTTCAAGACTCAGTTTGTATTTGCCGTTGGTCATGTCGAAAATAGAGTAGATAAGCTCATTTTTATCTTTTCCAACCTGATTACTTGCAGGCGTCTTGTTTAGAACGAACAGTGTATTGGAGGCCTGGCGTGTTAAATATAACGGCGACTTTCCTTTAAGAATGAGTTCGTCAGTTTGGTTTTGCACTGAACCTTGCATTGCCCTCAAGTCACTGGCGCGCTTTTCTTCTGTGAGGTCAATAACTATGTTGGTTTGTGTTCCAGTTTCATATACGGTATGTTCTTTCCTTGTTTGTGTTTGTGCATGAAGATGTGAGGCTGCGCCTTTGTTTTTTAGTGGACCTTGCGTATCCAACTCGTCTTTTGGCTCTAGAACGTTTTCTTTTGTTGTTATATAGGTCTCCAAGTACAATACTTTTGTGAGGATCATAGCTAACATCACCTGCTGGTCTTTCACTGTTTCTTGCATTGTTTCGTAAAGTTTGCAGAAAGGGTTCAGGGCAATAGTTATCACTGACATTATGCCTTGAAGATCCGTTTTCTTTGTGTTCATCCCTTGTGATGTGTGTATTGTTTGCTGACTCATGTTTTCATGATGTGTTAACCCGGAGGCAGAGTACCGCTTGCTTGGTGTTTGTGTTGAATGACTAGCATTCTCTGTGTTTATGGGTGCTATGGTGTTTATCAGTGGTCGATATATGTTTAATTCTTGTGTATTGGATGTGATTTCTTTCGCTAACGATGCCCTCCTATCTTTAGGAGTGCTGTTGGTTTTCGCGAAGGCGATTGATTTCGTGAGTGAATAATCTTGTGTTGCATGTCCGTCTGTAGCTGTCTTTACTTCTGTGGTCAATTTTCTGAGCTCAAGCACTTGTGCATCTGTTAGGCTGTTAGACTGTGCTTCTGTTAAATCCTTGGGGATTGCAAGATGTTGTCGATCGCCTTCTGTAGGCTTCTCGCCGTTATCAATTCCTGGGAAGTGGGATAAATTTGTTTTTCTTGGTGCACCATCCATTTGTCCTAACGGTTTGATCATTGGTGTTGATTCTTGTGCCAAAGGAGCCCTAGTGTGGGTGTCTTTGGTGAGTAAGAGATCATTGCTCAGTGCGGTGTTTTCATCCCCAATCTGACTTTGTATTGTTTGCTGCTCATCTGTGATTTGTTTTTCCGTGTCTTGTTGATCCTGAATATTGCTCAGAGGTTGAGTTCCACTATGAGCAGACGTTTCCGAGGCTGTTTCTCTGTTGTTAAGTTCATCTGGCTTCTCCGTAGTTCGCGGCTCCATTGCTTCTACATGGTGAGAGTCAGGCGTTGTTGGTAAGTTGGGGAAGTCTTTACATGTATGCTCGCGTTTTCTTTGTTTTGCCGGGGGTGGCAAATCAGTCTCAACTGCGAGCATTTCCGCGTCAGAGATTTCGGCACACATATTGATTTTTGTGTGTGGCTGAAATTCGAAAAAGTCAGTCAAAATTCGTAGAGAATGATTTTTCCGCAGTCTTGTGTATGTTAGGTTTTGAGTCGTGCTGCCTCTGATAGCTTGTTGTTTTTTATATAGTGGTGGCTTTTTCTTAGTGCTTTTTATGCATTTGTCTCTTGATCTCTTTTTGCAATTCTGATCTGTTAGAGGTTTGCTGGCTTCACCGATAGATGTTAATGATTCTGGTGGTGTCCCTATCTGATCTGACAAGACTTGTGCCGTGTCTTCGTCAGTGGGAACATGACCTTGTGCCTTCGCATTGCTTGTTAAAACTGAAATGTATTTGTTTCCTGTGTTTTGCTGCTGCTGTATGCACTCAGCATTGTCTTTGTGACCATCGGTGCTTGTTGATGAGGACACTGTGCTCAGTTTGGACTTCGTGAGCGCATTACTGCTGGAGGCCAGTGCAATGCTTGGGTCTTTGTCACACTTCCTAGCTTGTACAGGGTCGGGGTAAGGCTTTGTCCAGTCTCCCCTCCGGAAGACTGCGACTCGGCCAGTTTCACTGCGCCGTGTGTTGCTTCGGATGGTGTTATGACTTGTATTGTCTCATTAAAAGCCTGTTTCTCCTTCTCCCCAAGTGTGTCCATAGCCGCCATTGGGCATATTGAATTCGTGGTGAGGTCTCTTGGTAGACAGGTTTTTTGTATGGTGATTGCGGTGGTGAGACTACCCTCCGCTCTCGTCGCTTGTGGACTGGTTCCACATGGTGTGTGAGGATGTGGGATATGTTTCATTAAAGATCTTAGGTCTTCTTTGAGTGGACACTCTTCCCCTTGCTTAGAGCTTCGCAAGCGCATATCCTCATCCATACACGGCGAGGAAAGTACAGTAAGAGGAACAATTATTGCGCCGTGTCTACTTACCCTGTGTTTTTGGCTAAGTAAGGTGTCTCGATGGCTGTCCGCCGCAGACTCCTGATCACGGGTCGCGCCGTCGAACAGCCGTAGAACAGTCGGTGCCCTTTGCTCCTGACGGGCTTAGCGCCGCTGTGCTGGTGGCCTTGATGTTTTCTAGGCACAAAAAGTCACGTGCCAGGACACGTGAGCAAACCCAGCTCCGCCTCCTCCAGGAAGCACGTTAGCCAACTGGTGTGAGCCCTTCGATATAAACGTTCGTTTTCCACACTCGTCAGGGAGAAATGCGCCGCTGTGCTGGTGGCCTTGATGTTTTCTAGGCACAAAAAGTCACGTGCCAGGTCACGTGAGCAAACCCAGCTCCGCCTCCTCCAGGAAGCGTGTTAGCCAACTGGTGTGAGCCCTTCGATATAAACGTTCGTTTTCCACACTCGTCAGGGAGAAATGCGCCGCTGTGCTGGTGGCCTTGATGTTTTCTAGGCACAAAAAGTCACGTGCCAGGTCACGTGAGCAAACCCAGCTCCGCCTCCTCCAGGAAGCGCGTTAGCCAACTGGTGTGAGCCCTTCGATATAAACGTTTGTTTTCCACACTCGTCAGGGAGGTTTATTTACATCCAAATGATTAGTGAGGCTATACTAGAAGGGATATTATAGGGGGCGGGGGTTTGCTTTAAATGTATGAGTGGGACTAGAGTGCATTTTGTCTTTTTCCTTAATCAACCCCATATCCCCCATATGATGTGTATATCCATTTCCAAGATGAGGAGTGCATTACGAAGACATTGGACAATATAGAACCTGTGGGAATGTTCGATAACTGCTTTTCATCAGAGAGCTTGAAAACAACAGGACATGCTTGTTCTGAGCATTTGCCTTTGGTTTGCAGTTGGCCTTTCAGTTTGGGAACTTGTGGAACCCTCCAGAGAATCGGCATGGGACAGGTTGCAGACGTACTTGTGGGAGATAATAGAGTTTTGGGGCTGCTTGCCCCTGACGTTAAAGTGCAGAGTTGCACAGTTGTTGTTGAAGTACAGAGAAAATGCCTACGTGCATGCACTACTCAGTGTTTGTAATTACGGACAAGACTTAAATGGATTAAGAAAAGAAGACAAGTGGCAAGTGTTTTCATTATGGATTCACACAGTGCACACAAGTGTCCCGGAGTAGACTTCAGAGCAACTTGAGGAAGAAGGCAATTGACAGAGTGGTACAATGATCGAGGGAGGAGTCAACTCTTTCCATATACAGTCTCATCCTGCGGCTGCACAAAGCGAACTAGGGAAATTCATGGCTTTTCATCAGCAGACATTCAGCGGAGCTGCTGGGAGTTTGAAGAAATAGCGAGCCTGCCGACAGGAGCAAGAGGGCTGTGGTGAGCAAGCAGTCCTATTTTCTTCACCATCTGTGCATACTCTAAATCCTGAGACCTACGCTTGCTCAAAGCAGAGGAAATGTACTTTCTTTGTAAAGCAGACTCCCTCATACTCATCTCAGTCGCATTTAGTTATCAGCCTCTTGACAGTTTACAAGTCTGGCAGGAATGAGTTACGCAAGAGGCACAGAGAAAGGAGATTCAGGATGTTGGAAAGGGAGAACACAGGAGGCTGGGGACAGAGGTGAGGGTGGAGAACAACACGATGAGGAGGAAAAAGACAAGGAGGAAAAAGACGAGGAGAAAAAGTAGTGTAAGATCTAGTGGATATTAAAAGAGAAGTACAGGAGGATGTGATGTGAGAACAAATACATGAATTCCAGGAGGAAGTGGCAGCAAGAGAGCAGAGATTTCCTGGTAAAGGTGCAGTACGATGGAGAGACAGAGAAGCAAGCTTAGCAAGCGGGAGAAATACAGAAGCGATAGTAGAGATTGGGGAAGGAGCCTCAAGCCGTTCAAGGTGTACAATGGTGGCTTGGGGGGAGAACCAAGTCGGTAGGCATGTCGTTTTCATCGTTGACTTGCGTGAATCATGATTTTATGAGCTTATGAAAAAAGTTTGGACTTTTCCTTGACAAAATTGTATTTCAAAAGACAAGCTTCCACTATATATGGCAAGGGAGGCTGTCAACGCTGATTGGTAGAGCTCTGGCAATAAGGTTGTTTGAAACACTGCTAATGGTACTAATCTGTCTCGCTTCAATTGAAGTTCCAGAACCAAGTCTCCAACATCTGATCTCTGCAAGTTTGGGTCTAATCTGTCGAAGATAATTTCCTGAAGAACTACGAACTGACCTTCAATGAATGACAATGACAGGAATCACCCAGTGGAGTGCAGCACTCATTGTATTGGACTACTAGTCTGCACATTAATAGAATTGAGGCTTAATTTAAAGCAAAGAATAATGCCTGGTTACCAGGGTGCCCAGCTTCAATCCATTATTTCCTTTTATGTGTGAAACTAAAAGGTGCCACGAGGTTGGAGGGTACACCTACATTTCCTCAACGAGCGCAAAGGCCTGCATCAGCTTACGCTTACATACCGATGTGCTGGAGCAAGAGATCAGCATTTCAATATACTGCACAGTCTCTGCATGTGTCAGCAGAGCATAAAGAGCAGCAATTGAGAAGGGCTCATCAAAACTAGGGGAAGATGTAGAGGAGATCCAGTGCCCCATCAGTGAGGCCCCCCCTCCCTCTTCCTTCCTCCTTCTCCCCGTCACACCTGAAGAAGTTACCAGAGTTCTCTTCTAAACAGGTCTCATCTAAACAGGTCTCCCCTTGCTCATCCAGGACCATCAAGGATAACATCGGCTCTACTGCCCCTGCTCTCGCTGATTGCTGCAATCACCCTTTTGCCACTGGATCTTTCCCCTCCCCTCTCAAGCACTCCCTTGTGCGCCCACTCCTGAAAATACCATCCTCGACCCTACTTGCCCTGCCAGCTACTGCCCCATTTCCATCGCCCCTTTCCTTGGGAACCTGCTTCAGAAGCTGGCCTTGACCCAACTCAACACACAAACTGAACTTGTTGGTGGTCGCCACACCCATTAATCTGGATTCCGGGCATCCAGAGGCACAGAAACTGGTTTTCTGAACACCGTGAAGAACTTCTCGCATCTCTGTACTCCAACTCCCCAGCTGTCCTTATCCTTCTCGATCTCTCCTCTGCCTTTGACACAGTCAACCATTCCATCCTCATACAAAGGCTCCACAATACCCTTGGTATCTCGGAACAGCACTGGACTGGCTGACCTCTCTCCTCACTAACCACTCTTCCCAAGTCATCCTGGGCACCTTCTCTCATCCCCTCCTTCCCTTTCCGCCTGTGGTGTACCTCAGGGCTCTATACTCTCCCCTGGCTCATTAACATCTACCTTGCTCTCATTATCTCCTTCTCATCCAACTTCCAGTGTTACGCAGATGACACACAGCTCTTTCTCAAACTCCCTGCTGACCCCCTTGCATCCTCCATCATCCCTGACTGCCTATCTGCCATCTAGTCCTGGTGCGGCTCCACTGATCTCTGCCTCAACGCCTGTAAAACTGAGATCCTTCCCATTGGGACCCCTGCTCCCTCTTTCTTCCCCTCACTCTGGCCTTCCTCCTTGGGCTCTCCCCCTGCACCTTCAACTGAAGCCAGAAACATTGGAGTCATCCTCGACTCCTCTCTCTCCTCCCTTCCTCACACTCAGAAAATTGCCCAGGAGTCCCATTTTCAGCTTTTCCTTCTCAAAGGAATTTTACCTTTTCTCACTTTGCCTCAGAGGCTCAATGTGACCCAAGCCCTAGTTATCTCTAGGCTTGACTACTGCAATAACCTCCTCCTGAATATACCATCCTCCACTCTGCGACCCCTCCAGCTAATCAAGAATAGGGCAGCAAGACTTCTCCTTGGCCTTAAGCCCAGGGACCGCATCTCTCCAGAACTAAAAAGTCTTCACTGGCTCACTGGCTTCTGGTTGCTGCACGTGTTAAATTCAAATCCCTGTGCATCATCCACAAGGGGACCACACTATCTTCAACTTTATCTCACTAAACACTCTCCCTCTAGACCACTACGTTCCTCTGGCACCAACACTCTGTGTGTAAAGCGTTTTGCTAAACAGGTGGTCATTCACTTTCCTCAGCGGGATACCTCATATGGAATAGCCTACCCCCACGCCTTCATGCCTTGAGCAGGATCTTCTCAAATTACAGAAGCTCCTTAAGACTTTCCTCTTTTCCTCCTCCTTCCCTTCTTCTCTCCTCTGATAATCCCACAGTTGCTGTGATCACTGTCCTGGGCCCTTATGTATCCTTGGGGCCCTGACCTCCCACACCAATCCTGCCCAGCTCCTGTCTATGCACAGCACTTGCCTCCGACATTCATAGCACTTCATCTGTGGCTCACCCCTGAGTTCAGACTCCCCAGCACTTACCCCCTCTTCCCTCTTCCTTGCTGCACTTGCACATTCTGAATACTCACAAGGCAAAATAGGTTCGTCCCTTCTACCTTTTCCCCCCTCTGCTCTTAAATTTTGTGTTCTTAATGGGTTTTTCCCCCATCCTTGCTCCCTCTCCTGTGGGCGCTTTGAAACAGTATTTTCTTGTTGTATAAGTGCCTAACAAGCAAACAATAAATAAATAGTGTCTCGCTGAGAAAGAACAAGTAAAAGGCTTGAAGGCACAGGAAATAAAAGAAAACTATTTCTAAATCTGAGTTGTTGTTCAAAGTTTAAGCACGAAGTTGATTGCAGACTTCAACAAGACTTTCAAAGAGGGAGTAGAATGTTTGCGGTTGAAGACATTTTTCCTTCAATAAGGAAAATGAACAAATAAACAAGTGGTAATAAGACAGGACTGAAACAAAACTATGCTGAACATATTGTTAAATAATTAAGTTGTAAATAGTTGTTTAGGGTCATTTTAGGGATAGTAGAAGGTGCAAAATATTAGTCTTGGTTAAACATTTTGACCTTTGGCCGTTCTTCACAACAAATTCAGGAAATTAGGCAATGATCAATCTCATAGCAGGTAACAGGTCTTCAATTCAATAGCCTCCAAGCAATCAGCAGAGTTTCACAGTTATTGCAGAGAGTTGGTTTGGAGGGCACACAGAGGTGTTTTGCAGGAGTGATATAAAAATGGTAAACTGTAAAGCTGTCTTTCTTTCCCTTTTTGCCGATCACTGGGGAAAGGGGCGGGGAAGAAAATAACACAACAGACACTCCCAGTTTATCAAAGGGTGTGTAGAGAGCAAAAATACTAGGCTGTTGCACACTAGATGCTCACGGGGGGCTTTTTGAGTCAGGGAAGCTGCAGTAGAATGACACCTGCTAGGATCCGAGAGGCCGGTACAGGCAGAAACAGGGAGAGAAGGTGTTGCTGATAGGCCCTATATAAAAAGGACCAGTATGGCAGGAGGAAGTAAGTACACGTTGCAGAGCATCAAGGAGCTGTTCAGAATAAGGGGTGGGGAAAGTAGTGAAGACTAAGAGAAAAGACAAGGAACCCAATGAATGAGACCATTACAGAGGCAAAAGGATAACCACCAGAGGTGGGAGGAATGGGGAGTAGTCAGCGATCACTTGTGCTAGAGCCAGAAGTCTCTTCCATACCTCTGATAACTTGCCAAAGACCAGGAAGAAACATTGAGGACTGCCCTTTTAGACCCTGGCCTTCCTACCTGTGGTTACCCAGATGTGGAGTGCATCAGTGTCCAACCCCATGCAAAAAAACATACAGAGCTAGTAAAAGAAAAGAGGATAACTATACGACTGGTGGAGTTGAGGACCCTTCGAACACCTCTGACTGAGAGCGGCTATTATACATATGTGGATTATCGAGCACACTGACTCCGACAATGTTGATTACAGAATGTGACTTTTGGTGCATTTGTTCCGACCCGAGGAGAAGCCATTGTGTTATTCGTTTGCCAGTTGGTTTTGTCTTTTAAACCAAGAAGAAGCAATCCGATTTGTTGAATTAAACCCCCTATAATTCTTTGCATATAAAAACCCTTGTGGCTTGGTCTACCTGTCGTACTAATCCATGCTAGGCTTCTCTCACAAACAATATTACCGACACCCTAATCTTGACTGCCACGCATGAACCGAATCACCCAACAACTGCCAGTGCCACACTTCTTTGCGTTTTCTTGGTTTCCCCATTTGATGATCGCATATTTCATTGGTACCTCATTTCCCAGCAATGCAGAAACACATGCTTCAGAGGCATCACATATTGCAGTGAGGTCATGACCCCCTTCCAGTGCAAGAACGATACGACCACCAGCCAGTGCCATTAGCTGCTTTGTCAGGTACCCAAAACCTGCAAAAGAAAAAAATGAAAATTAGAAAACAAAGGGTATATGTGCCTTTGAAAGATCAAAGTAACATTGCGAGTTTCTGAAAATGATTAGTAACATGTCAGACAGCAGCACTGGTATTCTTCTGGCTGATGTCTGCTGGTTCATTTGTCAATCATCATGTTCTAGTCATAGACAATACTTTGCAAGTATCATGGCAGCCAAATCGTATGTCCCAGAAAGAAGATAGTTGGCGGCCTGAAGTGACTTGATATGCATAGTGATGCTATATAATACACCAACAACAATTGCAGCAAAATGAAGGAAGAAAAGGAAATCAATGTTGTCAAACAAAACATTTTCCTCATAGCCTTGCCCTTGCAAAATTAAATCTAGAAAACCTGTTTAGAAATGTCTCAACACATGCAAATCAACCACCATAATTAGATTCTAATGAAGGTAATGTTCCATTTAGAAGAGTACACTCCTTTAAGTTTCTTATTGGACAATGCCTTATTTGGAAAATCTTCACACCAGTATGTCACCTGGATGAAGACAAGCAGTGCAAGAGTCTGAAAAGTGCATACATTGTACTTGGTCCTCAGTTCCCGCTTCAAACCATTCAAGTCTTCAGGATTGTAGCCCTCCCAGAGGTATTCTGGGAAATTCAGACACCAAAAGGCATTTTGGATGGTGGCCTGCTCACGAGAAGCGAGACTAAGACAGAGGCGAAAGGAGGCATGCACACAATATGTCCATAGGGCTAAAATAAAGTATGTAAGAAACTAAGTCAGAAAAGGAGGTCCTGGCATCCATGAAGGGGCAGGCCACACTCCAAGAGCAAACCCTACAAAGTAAATATGATTTAGCTAAACAATGAATAACATCCCCAAAGGACAGAAGAAAGAGTAGTCTCCCATTCCTTGTCATGGGGTAGGACCATCTCGCAGAAAGAGCCAGTGAGCTACAGATCATCCAAGGTATAGTAGTGGTGATGTCTTATATTTATCCTGAGACATTGGACGCAGACCCCGGATCCGGCTTCAGAGATCAGCTCCAGGATGGCCATCATGGCAAGGAGAGAATTGCATCAGGGGCATCATTTGGGGGTCGCCAGCGGTCGAGGTCTCCCTTGCTACACCCCGCCCCCAAAAAACATGTTTTAATATATATTTTTAAATTGAACTTCCTGGGCTGTGGCCAGCGCCACGTGGCTCTTTGCTTCTGGAGTGGCTGGCTTTCTTGTTCATGCCTCTTAAAAAAAACAAAGGGTTCCACAAGTGTAACACTTTCAGCATTGACCGGAAATAAGAAAGAATAGGAATAACAAATAATTTGTCTTTCTGGAATTCTATACAATAATTGGTAGACTCATTAAAGGTTTATTTCAGGCACACTTCAGTGGGCGAGTCACTGATTTAGTCTGTTCTTTGACACCTCAAATTCATAATGCAGACACAAACTTCCAAAAAGCATTTAGAGTAGAATAAGCATCCATTTCGGACTCTGAATTTTGCTTTTCGCATTTTGCAGTTAAAGCTTTGGGGTGGGGTCAAATTACATAACCTCCTGTGATGTCGTCAGAGGTTAAGGGTTGTGTGATGTCACTTCCGCTACCCCTGGCATTTTGGTGAAGTGACGTCTGTGATTTGCATAAAACACCATGCCAAAAACCAACAAATAAAAAGTCCAATAAACTCGATTCTCTGTCAATAAGGTTTGAAAAAACATACAATTGTGTCTCTTTTTCTCAGCCAAACTAATAGTGCCAGAAAGGAGAGAAAGAAACACAAGTCAGAGTCTGTCGTTCTGTAATCTACCCTAGCAGTAGAAACCTTGCTTAATCATGCACTCAAAAAGAGTAATTAAGCGGTGAGACAACACTAAACATTTCTCCATTTTCAGCATAGGGTCATATGTTTATAAATGCAAGTTGTGATCTCAGAAATGGGTAGGTGATGAGCATATAACAATCCATCAAAGGCATAACAGACAACTGTTTTTAGAACCTAGGGATTGGTATCAACAGATATAACCTTATTTAAGGGCTCACAAACAGCTAATCATAAGCTTCACATAATTAATTATCTTGCTTGCATTCAACTCCCTAGCATCACCTTCGATTCTCCTCACAACATCCCAGAGAGGCTGTACTCATCATTTAGTTTCCTCTTTATATGAACCAGTACCCTTTTTAGCTGAAAGGTTGTGCATTATTTTGTCAGTGCGTGTTTATCTTTACCCTACAATAACACTTTAAATCCCAGAATAAAAAATTCAAATTATTCCTGATTTGTAATCCTAGTCCATAGTCACTTTTAATTAATTCTTGAGGCAGAGTTGTCGCAACACAGTACACCCAGTGGCAGCCTGTCCATAATGGGCAAGGGGGCACTGACCCACCACCCATTATATAGCAGCCATCAAAGAAATCCAGCCCAGTGAAAACACCGAACTCCCTTGAATACAGCAAGCAGCTGAGAACATGCTCCCGGGCTTGGTTTCTACTGTAGGGAAACATGATCTCCCCTTGACAGTACAATACCCAGCTGTGCATACCCAAAACGTGTGGCTGTGGCAAACTTAGACCTGGGTGTTTTCACCAGGTCAATCAAGCTTTTCTGAGCAGCAAGATGGTAGCATTCCAGATCCACATTGCATGCCAGGAACTGGGTAGCTCTACCTGCTCCCTGTTGGCATAATGCATGGGATCAAGATGGCCATCTCAGCAGCATGTATGGCAGCGTTTGGAGTTCGTAGCTAGAGCATGTGGGGGTCTGTGTAAGTCTGTCTGTGTGTGTGCGCGAATGAGAGTGCAGTCTGTGTGTGTTGTAGTATATGGGTTAGTGTGTGAATGAGATAGTGTGTATTGTGATGAATCCAATAGAGTCATCACGGATTTCCCGACGGGATCCTCCTCTCATGTGGCCAGGGAACGGCAGTTACTACCTGATCCTGCTGACTCTGGCGGCGACTATATGAGGGAGGAACACATGGGAGGAGACAATTACCGGGGAGATGTCATGACTTCATTGGATGAGAGACAGTATTCCCGATGAGGAAGACCCTCACTCAAGACCTTAATGGCTTATTGTCAGCTAACGGTTCCCCCTTGTAGAGGAAGTCAAGAAACCTTGTCTCTACACTACTCTGGTCAGGCCCCCACCTAAACACCCCCAACTCACACGTAACCCCTTTTGTTTTTGATGTGCCTTTATGTGAAATCTCTGAGAAAACCCATGCAAGAGTTAAAAGTCCAATGACATCCATGGACTCCAACGTCCATAACCACTCAGGTACTGAGACGAGGAGAAGGATGAGGGAGTTTTTTTCAAAGTGACACGAGCTCGAAGTACAACATGCAGTCTAGTTGTTTTTCCAAGTCTTCAGTGTGCGGGACATTTAAAGATGGCAACCGCACTATTGAATCCAGCAGTGGAGGAGAAGGCTCGCAAATGCGAGTCGCATGGACCGGTGTGGTGGAACGGAGAAGGCCACCAGGACAGGACGAGAAACGCTGCGTGCGATCAAGAAGGGCCGTGGAGATGCTGGGAGCTGCGCAGGAACTCTTGAATGTTGGGTCACACGAAGAGACTGCATCCTCCAGTCCGGGCCGAAAAGGAAAGCCGGTGTGTACCTGCGGAGCCATGCAGGACACTGGAAAAACATCTGCACACTCAAAGTGGAAAGCGGGTGAAGGAACCACACTGCAGAGGCGCAAGCGAAATCAAAGAACCGGAAGGAACCGGTGAGTCTGCACAATAGCAGCTGTGGACCCCGGGGCTTCTCGACAAGCGCACCAACACATGTTTGAATGGTATGAAATTACTGATGCCGAAAATACCCAAAGTTTGTTTGAATGCAGTCAAGACAAAGTACAAAGGTAACATCCATTAAGAAGAATGTTGGAATGCAGACAAGGCAAAGTACAAAGGCAAGCCCCAATCGAATAGAGATGCATGAGATGCCAGTGTGGGGGAAAAGTTTGAGCAAATGTTACCATAGACAGATATACCAAGCACCTTATGCTATATGCTTTTGTGGTATAGCCAAAGAACTGTGAAATGCAGGCGAGTACACCAGACAGCAGAAATTGTATAAAGAATCCTGGCAGGGAATGATACCAGGCAATCTGCAAAGGTACAAGAAATACTACAGAAGAAAAAGTGAACTACCCATGGTAACTTTCTTTCGACTGGATGTTCCTCCCACATATTCCTCATCTTATAATATCTCCATATCCAGCTTTAGCTGCTCTGGATTTATTTTTCCAGCAGAGGGTGCTGCGCGTCGATGCCCGTCGACTCGATGTCCCTCGTGGGGCTCTGTCTTAGTGTGATGATATATAGCGCGCGCAGCAATCGTTTGCTTCAGTTCAGTTTTTACATTTATTGGTTTATCCTACGCCCGACAGATACTCACCCTGAAAGACCGTAAGGTGCAATGACATGGACATTCTACTGCAGGGTAGGCTGAGAGGGGCGATGAGGAATACGTTGGAGGAAAATCCAGTCGAAACAATGTTACCAAGAATAAGTAACTTGTTCTTCAAATGGATTATGTTCTCCCACGTATTCCTCATCTTAGGATAGACTCCCAAATCAGTATTTACAGTTTCCAGTTAGAATTTAGGAGTTACTTATTGGTCTATGCATACAGAATGTAACACTGCCTTCCCAAAAACACCTTCCCGGCCTGAGATAGAGTCCAGACTATAATGCTTCTTAAAGTGTGGACTGAGGACCATGTTGCAGCTGCACAAATATCCTTAAAGGAATAGTGTGCTAAAAAACGTTACTGTCCCGATCGTTCTGGCAAGTCGTTATAAGCATACTGTGATCTATCGTAAAAAAATGTCCTATGCATCTTACCTTAGTTTTCCTCACTTTTACACATGCGAAAACAACGTGTTGGGCATGGCAATCTTGTGCTAATCTTATCCGTGGCTCGATCGCCCTAAGTTCAAGTGCGCTTGCGGCAATAAATCAAAACACCCACCCCTGAAGCTGACATCACTTGTCCCAACGATATGCTCCACCTATTTTCATCACGTTCGTGGCGAGCGTAGCCCAACGTGCCACGTCATCACCCACGCCCACGGAAACAGGAAGATAAACACAAGATAAACACAGACATCCTCACACAGAGCGTACCTTCTCTGCCTTGCCCTAAATAGCATTTGCATGTAGAATATTTCAATAATACATCAACAATAGTCTGCAATGTTGCAAGTGCTTTTATTTTTCAAAGAATGTTCACAAGAAATTATAAGATCCTGGAAACTAATGATTTTTTAAATTTGCAGGTAAGTTCGAGCTGATGACCTCGCATGACTCTCGAGCTACTCAGATTACGATGAACACTCAATGTTCTTTGTCCTTTTGTGTCCTTGTCTTGCCATATGGCACAACAGCAAAACAATTCAATGACCCCCTTGGTGCTCTGTGTGGGAGAAGACATTTCTTTTTTTCATTTACAAATCCCAACGCTCTTGCTTGTCCACGTTGCTACATGATGAATGCTGACATGTTGCTCCTTATTGCCGGAAACGCCAATGGACATATATGGCCATATCGATCGTCCTACATAACGCTGATCGAAAAAACACTGCTCATGGTAACCCTCCAGTGTTGCTTGAAGAAGCCATCGGCTGGCACATGGAAGCTATGGTACGAGCGGTACGGTACAAAGTATCTGCAAACAAAACACAATAAAAATGCATTTCAGTAGCCGTTCTTTATTTTAATATATCAAGTTACTGTATAACTCATAACTGGTTAAATTTTAAAACACGAATGAAAACAATGTGTACTACTTGAGACAACGAGTTGCGTAAAATTTGAGTGCAGTTAAGTAGGTATAGCTCCCAATGGGAGGAGAACCACATGGAGAAAACGAAGAACAAACATAGCAGCCATTCAGCTTGAACCCCGGACATATGTCATAACAAAGCTTGCAAGATTACTGTTCGAAAAGCGATCACAGTGCACACGGACAGCACCCTACACGTTTTTAATACCAAAAACTATTTTATGTAAACTTGAACTTACATCATTTCTGGAAATTCCATGGTTAATTTCTGTCGATGAGCAACCGCTCTGTACGATTTATCACACACTTTCACACTAACTTGGCGGTACATGTCTGCTCTCAATATATTGAAAGTTATCTTTTTGTTCTGTTCCCCACAACTTATGTCCTTTGAGCAATTGCTGCCTAGCGTTCAAGGCCAAATTACAATAAGGCACTTATCCTATTCAAAGGCAGAGACGTTTAGCTTTTGATTTCAGCAAAGAATGTGGGAAAAAATAAATAAAAAGGCACTGATGCGGTACAGTGTTTCTGAACAGGAAGGACAATTTGAAACATCCATACATGTCAACATTAACGAATTGTGTGTGTTGATGAAACACACAAGTGTTTATCAGCCCTCAAAGGAAATTCCAAATAAAGTCAACCTCACCCTCCTTCAGAACTGTTTCATTCAACCAAGTGTATTAAGTGTTGATGGAGTAGCCGGCTCTAGCATATTATTGTGTCTTTCACAATGTAACTTGTGAGAGTTAGATACACCTTAGCATTAGCTACATGGAGAGATGATCCCAGCTTACAAACGCTGCAATCTATAGATGGATGAGCAAAAAAACAATTGTAGCCTTCCGCCCCCTATGTAATACTGTTATGTACCCTGTTTTACCAATGAATTGTGCATGTTCAGACACTGTGTGTGATGTAATTACTGGTGCTGTGGCCTTCCAAAAGGCGCCTGAGTCAGCCCTCTCTGTAACCATCATACAAGACAGGTGTCATAGCACATCCCTGAGCAGTGTGTCAACATGTTTTTAAAATGGCAGTAGCTGGTGAAAGTGCATGATCGTGCCACTGAATGAAAAAATGGTTCTTCTTGAGATGTCTGTGTCAAGTCAGGAAGGGCCATGAGGCGTTGAAAAAATGGTTCCCACTATTCCAGTAAGGTGTGCCCTTGGCATCAGATCAGTTTTCAGAAGGCTGAGCCTACCTGAGTGGCACAGGATAACAAAGCCAACATTGAATGTCTCCAACTGTGTCTGCTATCCCGGAGCGGTGTGCCTCCAAGGATCTCACCTTCATCCAGATGCTCACTGTGTCTAGAGCACTGGTTCTGTCTAGGCCTTTCCAAAGGCACCAACATTCACTCTTTACTGAGAGAACTTTCGTGATTTGTTTAATTTTTTTCTGTAAGAAATCACATACTAGAATGAATTGGACAATATATTTGTATGATCTAGTGAAACTCAGATAGTAGGCACAGTATAAACCAATAACTCTGATGCAGGATATCACATTTAATATAGGGTTAGTTTGACCAAAGGGTATGATATTCAATTAGTTTCTTTTTAATTCAAATTTTATTTTTTTGGCATTTATGATTTGGCATTTATAACACCTCCAGATGTGAATGTGAACGCATTTTACAGCGAGCTACAAATCATTTGAATCTAGAACTACTCATTACAACAATTTCGGATTTTGGAGGACAAGGCTCGTTTGTAATGTTTTGTGTCATTGAATGGTTCCTGGGAACAAAATCAGCTTCCAGTCAATGAGTATGCATGGCCAACATAGTCAATGTCAGATCTTTGACAAATTCAAAATCCAATTCCTCGTATATTGGCTTGGCCACCCATTGTTTGCTTCGTTTTGTAAAGGCCTTGTAGTAACGTGGCACCCCCAATTTTCCTGAAGTTCTCGCTTGATCCCTACCTACGTATCCAAGTTCAAACATGGACTTGATTTGAGGTCACCCTGTAAAACATAGTGATTACAATGTTGCACTGCAAAGTATTTAGCTATGTAATGTGTCCTTGGTAATTGTTCTGCATTAGGGGAAGAAGTGCAACGTTACTATCAAAATCAGAAAAGTTTTAAACAGTGCACGGTAACATACCATTTATGTCTCAAAGTATAGTCAATTTTGGATGTACTGTGATTCTTGAAAGTGAAATGTGAATAGAAATACCTCAAGCTGTGGACCTGTTCCAAAGGAGGACGAGATAGTAGAAGTTCCACCATCCACCTATAATACAGCACTTGTTTTAATATGGATTAAAAAGCGAAATGAAACAGGAAAAATGCAATGCAGAAGAAGGTACATATTGAACTGAAATGCAGACAATGGTACAAACATACACAAACCCATACCTGCCACTTTGTACAAATAGCCAGTACTGTACATAATACATTTTGATATGTTTACATTAAAAGCATACCACATGCAAGTAGTTCAATCGCATACAAAGAGTAGTGTAATATGATTACTTGGTATGTGTATGAGGTTGATGTTGACTCCGGAAAAAAAAATGATGCAGAATCTTGCTCCTTCATTTTCAGCACAATGTCTGAAAATAGTACAATGGAAAAGGAAAATGAGTACTTCAAAAGTGGACTTATGCGATGCGATAAAATTTCACTTTGTGCAGGTCTGTAGAGCTCACCATTGGGATAGAAGGCATGTCAGTGGTTTTGTCGCTTGCAAGGGTCTGTTCTTCCATCAATGTGCTCTAAGTGAACAAGGATATGTCAACCAACACATTTCACAAACATAATTTCTAAAAGGCACTGTGGAAGTTTTCATCAAGGATCACATTTACTGGTTAGAGGCTCCAGAAAGCAGGGAAAGATGAAGTATACTAAGATGAAATATTTGACACTTGTGTTGAATCCGATGACTATGGAAAATGGAGTAATAGAACAGTGATGTAGATAAACAGATGGAAGATAATACTTACTAATGCAGACCATCGTCCTACATACCAGCAAACAAACTCAACATTCACTACTCACCTCACCAGCCGCATGCGGAAATTGATTTGGGATGGCATTTGGAAACAATTTAGGAAGAACTCGCAATAGACTTTTATTGTGTACCTGGTCGTAATATGCTGGGTGAAGGGCAGGCTGCAGATGCGGAATCGATTGGCCCTCACGTCGGCCAAGATTTCCTGGGCCCTAATTTTAATCTTGTCCACTTTACAACCGCAATTTCTAAGCCATCTTCTTATTAAATCAATATCTTTTGGGAATACATGCAGGATAGTACCCGTATCTTTGGTGTGGCTTGCAGAAGTGCAACCGACAACCACACATGATGGCATTCTTGAAAAGTGCGTGAGATCTGTATAAAGAAATATGAGCTATAAGCACAAATAGTACTGGATGAATGTGAATAAAGCAATTTGCACCAGAGATTTGTATTTAAAGTTTCATTAGAATAAAGACAGAAAAGCTGTGGCACCTAGTCCAGTGAACTCTGCGACAACTTTATTATACAATTGTTATACTGCACATTCTACTACAACGCACAGTGATGAATTGTGGTAGTTATCGAGAAGAAAATACCTGAACTAATCGCTAATGCATACGTCTTTGAGATACATGAACATTAAAATCCTGGATACATTTGGTGGAAATCGACAAACGTTCCTAGTAACTTTCGATGAACATAGGGAAGTAATTAGTTGACTTACCCTTACTTTGGCGAACAGATGAGCAGATTCAGCAAGCAGAGGAACAAGTATCCGGTGAACAGGTAGCTCGATGACGTTATACCTAGAAGATCTCCCAGATGTTCTCAAGGTAAATCTTAAGGTGTTTATAAAGGCTTACACAAGTGGGTGTCTATGTGAATGGATATAGACACCCACTCTGCCTCCATCCCAATGGTTCCCATCTGCCATATGAACCCACCCAGCCGCCTTTCCAGCGCACAGGCATAGGCCTACTCATACAGCATATAGGGCATGAAAACCTGGTTGTCATCAATGTTTGACAACTTGACAGGTCACACCCACCCAGCCCCCTTGGGAGCGCACGGTCATAGGTGGGAAATGCCATTGATACTGGAAGGGTGGGTGGATGGGCATGTGGCGAGCGCGAAAAGGCCGGAACAATGCTGAAGGGACAGAACTTTTGTTGACTGCAGGAGCTGGGCTTTGAAGGGGGCAGTCTGGAGACAGAGGGTCTGTGGAGGCCATGTGGACAATGGTGAACGTGTGGAAGATGCCTTTGAAGTGTACATGTTGTACATGGGAGCGCACGGTCATAGGTGCGAAATGCCATTGATACTGGAAGGCGGATGGATGGATGAGGACAAGGGGAGCGCAAAAGTGCACCAACCAGGGCTGGACTGGGCTACCGGGTACTGTGGAGATTACCCTGTGTGCCTCTGCACTCTGTGCCTATTTTGTATTTTATTTTCACATTATATCATAGGAAAAGGGCGGAGCTAGATCAAAATGCGTAATATGGGACCACTTTGCAAATTATTTCCATTCGTTCACAGTCCACCCGGGCAACAACCATTCTAACATGACACTCAGACGATTGCGCGTGTTCTTGACTTAATGAAAAACTCAAAAAATATCCATATTAGTTGTATTTTATTTCATTGGGTGATGATGATGGCACCATTTGATAGTTAATTCAGCAAATTGTATACTTGAGGTTGAAGTACAGTATGAGAAAATTCACTGTACTGTCCGCTGTCACTGGGGATTTTGTCACTCAAACGACACAGGCGAGTATTACTCCTCGATTGCGGTATCCATGCCTCCCATAAAGCCACCATGTAAACTAACGAGAGGCCACCAGCCTGTACCACCTGAGAAAGAGAAACATACATATTTTAATTGAATGAACCTGATAAGTGTAGCACCCAGCTTCAAAAAGTGCATCCAAAATTCGATGGAATAGTTGCCCTTAGAAAAATGAAGGCGGGAACCCTTTCAGCACAAGTCCCCACTATATGCTAAAAGAAAGAATTATAACACACCACAGAGGTTTGATCTACCATCTGCCTTGCTTGGATCCTAGTGATATAGGTGGACGTGTGTTGCTTTTGGGAGACTATACTGATGCACGGCATTAGGGCTGTGGTGGATGTTCTGGAATGGTCAGTGCAAGTGGGTCAGATGAGTATCAGCATGAAAGCAACTGGGAGTTTGGGGCTGCTGGGACCCTGGACTGGAAGGTTTGGGGTTGAGAGGGCAGAGGCAGTTTAGTGAAGATGAATGTACACTTGGGATATGGCTTGTCACTGTCTCACGCTCTCCACAGAGCACATTCTTTTGGTAATGATACTACAGAATTGTAACAACGGCATGGCAGGACTTTCGTAAGAACAGTGCTCGCACGGAGCTGACAGGGAGGCGTGTGTGTGTGTCACTGGGGAAGGTAGAGCTGCATTTCTACAGAGAGATGGATCACAATTCGGAGAAAGTAGGAGAAAAACATGAAATTCTAATGGTCTCAGTAGTAAAAATTACATTACATCTAGAGTATACTTACTCGTTACTTGGATTGCGCGGCCGAACTGTTCCGCAAAGTTCATGCATAAGCACAATCATAATCCTCAACACGGACTTTGTGAGGCAGGCTGCCCTGAAGTCAAGCAGCTTGGTAACGCAAAGTGGTGGTGTGTCTTCTTCGGCTATGTAGGCCGAGCATCCAGAGTTTTCTCAGCAGCAGCAGCAGCAGTTCTCCACCTCGTTTGGCTTGACCTTGCAACAATTGCATGTACACCACATTGCAACGTCTCCCACGCGACATGGCTGCGGATCATGCTCGGGTGATTGATCTTGCAAACTATTGTCTGATGCCCCATCGTTTCAGCAGCCTTCTCTTTCCATTAGTTCCTCCTCTGAATACTCAGGCTCGTACTGGTAGGGCTGTATTATTGACATTGTACGACAAATATTTTACCAAAAAAGTTTTTGAGCGCACAATTCCTTTAATTGGGACTCCCTCTGTAAAGCAGAGGAAGTAGCCATGCCCTTCTTCGAATGTGCTCTGAGACACTCGGGAGGATCTTTTCCAGCAAATCTGTGGCATTCCGAGATTCCTAGGATGATCCACCTATATAAAGTTTGTTTTAAGACCGCTATAGCCAACCTTTGGCCTGTGTAACCAACAAAATGTTGATCGTCTTGTCTTTATTTAGACATTCTGGAAATGTAGAAACTAAGTGCACGTTTTGGGTCAAGACTGTGTAGCCTCTCCTCTTCCTTTCCAGGATGAGGTGGGGGATAGGAAAGAAGGTAGAATGATTTTTTTAGTTAAATGAAAATCAGACACAATTTTTGGTAGTAAGGTAGGTTTGACCTTAAGGGCCACGCTAACCCCTAAAGAAGACTGTGTAAGCAGGCATGCAGGACAAGACTTGAAGTTCACTCACCCTATGGGCTGATGTAAGGTTAACAATCTTAAAGGACAGGAGTGGATAGGCTCGATTAGAGCACACATTAGAATTAGACTGAGATCCCAAACCGGGACTTGAAAATGGACCGGAGGAAAAATATTTATCAATCCTTTCAAAAACTGTATAACCAGTGGAATCTTGAAGAAAGATATCTCTTCAGAGGAGCGCTTGAAAATAGATAGCGTTGCAAGATACCCTTTAATTGTACCAACCTAGATCCCCAGATTGGTGAGGTGTAACAAAAATGATAACACCATAGGTGTACAGCATGTAAAATGGTTCACATTTCTATCCCCGCACCAGCTGCAGAACTAGTTTCAACAACAGCGGTATAAAGATTTTGTTGCTGGCCTTCTGGCCGAAAGCAAAATCTCCAATACGTCATCCAGGAGGTTCCAATCCTTATATCTCAACCTATATCTCAACCTCTCAGAAACCATGCGTGAAGGTTGAGTGTTTTCACTTCTGGATGGAGAACCCGACCCTCCTCTCGCAAGAGAAGGTCCTCTCTTTGTGGAAGACGTATTGGAGGACAGATGGACATGTCCAGAAGGTACGGGTACCATGTCCTCCTGGCCCAATCCGGGGCAATTAGGATCATGGATTTCCGGAACGTTCTCAACCTCCTGATCACGTGAGGAATGACGGGGACCGGAGGAAACGCGTACAGGGGTGGAAACTTCCAGTCCACTACGAACGCATGTCCTAGAGCTCCTCTTGGGGGAAATTCCCTGGAGCAGTACAGTTCGCACTTTCAGTTGACACTGGTTGCCAACAGATCCACTTGAGGGTTTCCCCAAAGGGTGAAGATCTCTTGAAGGACTTCCTGAGCTAGTTCCCACTCATGGGAGACTGTGCTCTGCCTGCTCAGCTTGTCCGCTGCAGTGTTCTCTTCGGCTAGGTGAACTGCCGATAGAGAGATTCCTTCGTGAATCGCCAAGAACCAGAGCTGCATTTCTTCTCTGCACAGTGGTAGTGACCCTACGCCTCCTTTCTTGTTGTGGTAGTACATAGCCACTGTTTTGTCCGTCATTATCAGGACATTCTTGCCCCATACAGAGAGCAGAAAGGCCTTCAGCGCTAGTCTGGTTGCCCTCAGCTCCAACAGGTTAATGTGTAGTTTGGACTCCGATGGAGACCAACGACCTCTGATAGTCAGATCGTTGGAGTGGACTCCCCACCCTGTGAGTGAGACGTCCGTCACTACTGTTATCTCCGGCCATGGTTGCCAAAAGAGTTCTCCTTTCAAAATGTTGTTCTCGCAGGCCCACCACAGAAGGTCCTGTGTGACTTCTCTCGGAATCTGAAGGAGGTCTGACATCCTGCCTGAGAATTGGGACCATCGAGTCCTGAAGGCCCATTGAAGGGATCTCATTCTCAGGTGGGCCTCTGGCACCAAGAAAATGCAGGATGCCATGAGGCCGAGCAACCACAAAGAAATCGAAGGCTGGAAGATTCTGGGCACTCTGGAATTTGGTGACCATCTGCAGAATGTCTTGAGCCCTCGCCTCGGGTGGCAAGGCTTTTTCCAAGAAAGCATCTAGAACAGCTCCAATGACTTGGAGCCTTTCCACTGTTATACCCCTGTTATAAAGCAAGCTTGTACATAAATTTAACTGGTCTGCAACAGAGCCCTGTGCCCTAGGGTTTAGCCGCTTTTCAAACGAATAAATAAATAAAGAAGGTGGTGTGTGTCATTTTAGTGCATCTCTATTACCTATCTTCCAAATAAATGCAAATATATTTCCTATACACCGGCCTTGTTCTTGGCTCACTGTGGGCTGTGGGGGGGGGGGGGGGGGGGGGGGGGGGGGGGGGGGGGGGGGGGGGGTGGGAGATGTGTGTGACTCTATATGATTCTTCATTAAGGCCAGCGCTAAAAAACTTCTGCGAGTATTGCAGTGCTCCTTGATTGGTGGTGGGAAGGGACTACCCAGGCTAAGGGTGGTCTCAATATAGCGAGACAGTACTCGGGGTGCTGCAGCTGCTATTCATCTGGGACTAGCAATTGCTGAATTAACTATCAAATGGTAGAAGGGATTATATTACCTTTATTAATGAGAGAGCCAGCCAGGTTCTAGTAGATTCCAGTTATAGGTAATGATTGGGATAACCAGCGTGTTTATGTACCTGGCCTACCTGGTTATATTATTAATTTATTCAAATATGGAATGGCTGCATGTTCCCTTATAAAGATTGGCACTATCCCTTATTCAATCATCTTGAAATATAATAAAACATGTCAGATGGCCTTAATGCATAATTGTTCCAAAAAATCATACATCGTTTATTGGATTACGTAATTTATTGGATTCCAAGTCGGACATTTCCATATTTGAGACAAGTCATACAGCATATTTAGAACATTCACAGGCTCTTAAACACGTTGACACTGCCACTTGTCAGGTCTTACAAAATAATGAGATATATTTTGAGACAATTAATCTACAGGGAGAAAAAACAAAATAAATAGAGGTGTTGATCTAACCAGTGATAAATCTCTGAGGGAACCTCAGACTATGGTCTGGAGTTTTTTTCCTGTTGGGATTGGAAAGGGCTTACCCCACCACTCGTGGGTAGGGGATGTGATGCATTTTTCAAACATCTCCTGTGTAAGGTGCCTGTGTACATAAAGGTTCACTTAGATAAAGTCTTATTTCAACAAAGTCACAATTTTTTAACATGGTTCGTCTGAATAAACTCCTCACAGTGCACAATCCTCCTAAATTATCTGTGTGAAAGGAAGTCAGATAAGTACAAAAGTGCAATGTGTATGAGGCCCCAAGACAAACTAAACAAAGGACATCTGGGTCCGTGGTTGGAAAAACATAGTTGGCAACCCGAACAACATATAAAGTTACTGGGCATATGCACAGAGGATCTCTAAACAATTTAGAAGCAAGCGGCACAAGCAGTCAGCACAAGTGCATTCCCACCCGGAAGCAGATGGGACTTGGGAGGGGCCCAAGTGGGGCATAACCCATGAGATGGAAGTTCTTTTAAATAAAATTCACTGCTGCTTTGCCAGAGGCTCCGGTCCAGTCCCTGTTCCTTGGGACATCCTGTAAGTATGGAGGAAAGAGGATAGGATGTATGTGCTCACATTCTACGAACGACAGAATTTTGGAATAGTAGTTTCAAGTGACTGGTTCATTAAAAGCCATATGTTTGTTGGCATACAGTGAGTTGTAGATAGTTTGTTTCCAATTGTAAAAAAGGCAAAACATATATAGCAAGGCTTAGCTTACACTTTGCTGACAGCTTGTATCCTCCAAGGGGAGCTGGGTGCCCATCCACTGCATCATACCCAGCCGAAACCAGCACCATTTCCGGGGCAAACTCACTTGCAATCGGCATTACAACCGTCCTGACGAGGAAAAAAACAAAGGCACTGAGGATAGCGATGACAAATGGTTGAAGTGGAGGCATTTCTCAGTAGGTTATTATTGATAGCACTGCTTAATTGGAGAAGAAAAACTATGGCAAAAAGAGAAGAGTTAGAAGGGGGTTGAAAATGCCAGATGGAAGAAAACATATGAAGTGAACAAGGGTTCAATAATTAAAAAAAGCATTTTCAATGAGATCACACAAAGCAAAAGAGGTAAAGGGTATGGCTGTGTGGTGAGATGAGTGACTGGACAGCACTGCTCAACTGGGGGCAGAGTAGGCTAGCAGGATAAAGTAAGAAAGGGGCTGACATTTCGGATTGCAAAAATAAAGTGGGGGTTCACAGATTAAGAGCTGGGCACTGCTCAATGTGGGATGAGAAAAGGAGTAGAGGATTGTGCAAGTACGCATTTAACTACCAATGAGGAGGCGAGTGTCATTAGCTAAAAGGATTAATTGAAGGCAGCTCTGGAACTGCTGAATGGTGCACAAGGGAAGGCCGGAAGCATACAATGAAGGGGGTCAGCACTGCTAAACAAAAAGGAGAGGCAGTAGATAAGGCATACACGAAAGAATGTAGCCTTTACCTGAAAGCTGTTAAGTAATCTGCATCTTCCATGGGAGGATCCAGACCACCAGTAAATGCCATGTTAACATTGAAGCCCACCCCGGCACCTGCACCAACCTGCAAAGAAGAAAAAAAAGGATGGTTTCAGAGCAGTAACCTCGTACAGTAACAATATATAGTAATCTCTACATGATGCACTATTCCGCAGAGGCCGCAGTCCTCACTCCCACCTGACCCCAAAGCAGAGGGTTTCATAGGATCACGATGGTAAATGTCTCTCACATAACACATTTCTATAGAAGCAGAAAAAGTAACGAGACACGTCTTTGAACATAGAAAATCTCCCTTTAGCAAAGTGTCAGACACCTACTCTGAAATCTTTCTAACCAGAGAATTGGATTGCATTTTTAGTTCTCAATCTATGTCTGGGAGCTTGAAAAACATATGACCAGAGAGAAGACTCTCTTATTAAAATAGACAAATGGACACCTATCTGACTTTGTATGATTTTTTCAAACAAATAATCTGAGACATCTTTGCTTCCATGCTGCTCAGGTATCAGATACGTGGCCATTTTCTTTTCTCCTTCAGTTGGTTGTCAACGTTTTTACTGCTTACTACTTCTGTTTTAAAATGATAGATTACTGTGATTAATGTGATGGGGCGTCCACCACAAATAACGGGGACACTATCTGACAGTCCAAGGGTGTTTTTATTGTAGCTTTTCCAACTACAAAGTGACTGCTGGCTTTTAAAAGTGTCTTTAGGGTTCACTGGCTGCCTGAGGAAGTTTGGTGATAGCGCTGTCCCTATCTACTTCCCTGGACTTACCCTCGTCCCTAGCCCCGGTCTCCCTAACAGGGAAGTTAGCTGCTACCGCCAGGTGACACCGTTCTGTCTGATCTTCTGATTTAGGCTAATAGTCTTTGCCCTAATACAATGGCTACCTGACTCCCAAGGAGCCTTCTAGCTTTCCCTATCCTAACCCGCTTAATGTTCAAAGGGAGTCTTTAGGGATGGTGCCTTCTTCCATACATTGTCCCTCACTCTACTTGCACATGGTCTCACCTGACTTTTCTCCACTGGGCTGCAAGATGTTCACCTCCCGCTGTATCACTGTCCCCTCCGATTTTCCACTCCACCTTCCTGCCTCCACCCTTTGATATTATTCTGCTCCTGCTTCTCAGTTCCTCCAATGGCTGTCACTCCCGCCTACTACCTCCAATTGTATCTTCTCCCCTCTTCTACACTACCCCTCTTTGCCTCTACTATTCCTCCATTATAACTTCCCCATTTGCTCACACCAATACCTTTACTCCTACCACTCCATTATTACCACTACTCCTCCTCCCCTCCTCCCACTTTTCTACTACAATCTCACTACTGCTGCTCCCCTTCTACTGTCACTTTAATACCACTACTACTTTATACCTGTTCTCCATCTAGTCTTACTCTTCGTGGCCACTACTGCTACTTACTACCTCTCCCTCTAACTGCTACTCTACTACTCTCACTACCACTACTCCCAATTACTACCTCCTCTCTACTCCTCTACTGCTAGTTCACTCACTCCTTCCTCTCATGCACAAACACTCCACAAACCTCTATCTCCAATAACGACCATACTTAATTCACATTCACCTACTGAGGTCTCTTGGAGGTCCGGCACCACCTCCACTCCTGAACCAGCTAACAAACCATTCACACACACCTTATTAAATACCCTACCCCCTCTCAG
The DNA here is from genome assembly GCF_040938575.1 of Ambystoma mexicanum. Classification (NCBI taxonomy): domain Eukaryota; kingdom Metazoa; phylum Chordata; class Amphibia; order Caudata; family Ambystomatidae; genus Ambystoma; species Ambystoma mexicanum. The sequence goes on from NC_090931.1 coordinate 892,030,640, forward strand.
AACAGGTCCAATTACCTTATCCAATAGCTAACCTTACTACAAAGGGCGTGTCCTTGGAAGGGCTTGAGGAAGCTTAAAAGGGCTTGGAAGCACTGCTCCTTCTACATGTGGGCATGCCACATTCCTAACATGGCCAGGTATCCAGGGAGGAATTGTTTCTCCCCATCCCCTCAGCCCTTTGGAAAGCCTTCCTTAATTAAGGATGTGCTGGTGGACTAGCGGGCTCTCTGTTTAATGCAGAGTCCTCTGTGGTTCAGCGGGTCTATGTAATGGCCTTTCTGGATGCCCTTATTTAATGAAAGTAATTCCTGGTATTGTAGTGGCTTGGTGGTCAGTCAAAATGTCGAAAATAAAATGTCGAATGACAAAAATGTTGAAAAAAAAAAGTCGAATCTATAATTATTTTATTTATATGTATTTTTTGGGTTTGGTAAGTATAAAAAATGGGTAAAATACCAAAAAATAACCCCCCCATTTTGAAAAAAAAAACGTATTGAAAAAAAAATGCGACTTTTTTTCGACATTTTTTTTTCTACATTATGACTGACATTTTTGTTTTCGACATTATGACTATAAACCTAGTGGCGTATGGTAATCCCTGGTATTGTAGTGCCTATGGTTAAAAAGGGCTTCGAGGATGCCTTTAATTATAAAATATTTTCCTCAGTGGCCTCCAGCTGTCACGTCCTTCAGTATCCGGTTTACCATGGGCCGCTGCAACCTGCTCCTTCAGCGACTACCCTCTGTTACCCCAGATGCTTCGATGCCCTCCTGGTGGCACGCTGCTGCTGGGCTGGCAGCGCCAGCTCTGCCATCTGCGGTTTTCCGCACCCCTCCAGGTGAGGAGCTCGAATGGGCGAGGTGCACCGAAAAGGAGAGCACATCGTCCAGGGTGCACGACAGAAGGTCGATTCCCAGTGGCAGAATCTGGGCCATTTGCTTTTGTACTGGGCCCTGGTAGCTTTGCTCCTGGTGCCCTGTATGATCTGAAGATTGGCCTGTGATAAGCTAAAGTGCCGAAGCATTACCTGCTCAGGTACCACGCTGTGAGGGCTAGTTTCTCTGGCGCAGGGTGGATGACCCTTTCCCCCTGCTGTGCCAGCAGATGTGCTGGGCCCATCAGGCGGTGAATCGGGGGCACTTCTGAGAGGCTGAGGAGCTCCGAAAACCATGGGCTGGCTGGCCCCCATGGAGCTGTTAGAATGATGAGGAGTTGGCGAGACTCCTTGATTTTGCAAATTACCCGGTGAATTAGGGGAGTGGGTGGAAAGGTGTAGGCTTTCATGCCAGTCCACAGGAGGTGAAATGCATCGCCCAGAGACCCGGGGCCCTGACCTTGTCAGGATGCGAACTGGAGAAACTTTTGCGCCAGGTGGCAAAGAGATCCACCTGGGGGTGACCCCACCTGTTGAAATATCTCCTGAATAACGAAGCCGGTTAACTGCCACTCGTAATTGTCTGCTCCCAGTCTGCTGAGCCTGTCCGTTTCCAGGTTGGATTCCGCGGCGAGGTGGACTGCTGTGAGGTAAATGTTGTTTACCTGGGCCCATTCCCACATGCTGATCGCCGGTCTGCACAGAGGAGGGGGATCTGGTGCCTCCCTGCTTGTTGACGTAGTACATGCTGGTCGAGTTGTCCATCTGAATGAAGACAACCTGGACCCTGAGAAGGGGTAGGAAAGCCCTGAGCGCCAGCAAGATGGCATTCAGCTCTAGCCAATTGATATGGTATTCCTGCTTCTGTCGAGTCCAGGTGCCGTGGACCGAGAGATTGTCCACGGTGGCCCCCCAGCCCTTGAGCAAGGAATCCGTGGTGATGGTGGCCTGCGGTGTGGGTGGCCGGAAGGGCTTGCCTGTCCGTAGGTTGCAGTCTCTGGACCACCAAGTCAGGTCCGGGTGGAGAGATGGAGGAACATTGATCATCTCGATTGAGAGCCCCGCTCCTGGTTCCATGAGGCCGCAAAGTGCAGCTGAATCCTTCTCGGCTAAAAGGACCACTGCCAGTAGACCCAGGAGATGTTGGTACCACCATGCCGAGGTCACCTCTCTGCTGAGGAAGTAGGTGGTGGCCCTCTTAATGGCTGAGATTTTGTCCTCCGACAGGAAGACCTTCTCGGAGCATGTGTCCCAGAGAAGGCCCAAGAATGTCAGTCTGCGTAGGCTGCAGCTGCGACGTCTTGAGATTGAATGAGAAGCCCAGATCGTGCAGTGTGTTCATAAGGGCATCGGAAGAGTGGTGAACCGCTTCCGGAGATGTAGCCCTGATGAGCCAGTCGTCGAGGTATGGGTAGATGTGGAGGCCCTGCGCTCTGAGGAGGGCCGCCACTGCATTCATGAGCCTAGTAAAGACCCTGGGGGCCGGGTGAGGCCAAAAGGAAGGATCTTGTATTGAAAATGGTAGCCCATGATCCTGAACCGTAGGAAAAAACGATGGGGCTGCCAAATCGGAACGTGTAGATACGCGTCATTTAGATCCAGGGAGCACATCCAGTCTCCCTTGTCCAATGTATCTGCTATAAAAGCTGGCATAACCATCTTGAATTTTTGCAGGGGTAAGGAGAGGTTGAGGGTGGAAAGGTCCAGCACAACTCTCAGGCCCGCCTGGTGGTTCTTCTGAATGGTGAAAATCCTAGGGTAAAAGCCAAAGCCTCGCTGGGAGGCTGGGACTTCCTCCACTGCTTGGCTCTCTATGAGCAACCGGATCTCCGCCAAAAGAGTTGCTGTCCCAACCTGTGGGAGTGGAGGGGAGGAGGGAGGAGAGACTGGGATAGGAAGGTGGTACCCCGTGGATACTAAGGAGAGAATCCAGGGGTCCGCAAAATTCTGGCGCCAGAAATGTGCATGGAGAGCAAGCACCAGAAACACGTGGACCCGAAGTGGCGTGTCATGCCTTCTTTACCTCGGAGGCTGTAACTGAGGAGGGGGACTGGAAAAAGCACTTACCCCTCTCCACCTTTTGTTGCTTGTGCCGGTTCTGAGACGGCGAGCGGTCCAGCTGCCTGGATCTGCGTTCATGGAAGCCGCAGAACCCTCCGTGCGTATGACCCCTTTCTGATCGCTGCTGAGATTGAGTGTACGATTTGGCCGTGGTCTTTGTAAGGATGGATAAAGACTTAGCTATTTGTGAGCTGTTTTTCTTCATGTCCAGCTCTTCGTCCGTAGAGGAATGGAAGACCCCTGCCCCCTCCCCTGAACGGTAGATCTAGTATGTGTTCCTGGACATCCGGGTTGAATTTAGTTGCCCGGAGCCAGGCTGTCCTTCCCATGTCCGTGGCAATACAGATTCATGGCCAGGTGTGTCAATATGGGCCACTGTCGATTCCATGAGGTCATGTGTCACCAGATTGGCCTCGGCTAGCCCTGCCTTGAAACGTGATTGGCTATGGGTGGGGAGTTCCGGGAGCGAAGTCTGCAATTTCCCACCATAATCTTTGGTTGGCGGCTGCCAGCATGGCATCAGCGTTGGCCTGACGCAGATGTAACGAAGCGTTGGAATAGAGTTTCTTGCCATACGCCTCCAAGATCTTCTCCTCCTTGCCTAGCAGCATCGCAGAGAAAGAGGCTGAGACCGACTGAGGCTTGGAGTATAGTGATGCCGCAGCAATCACCGAGGAGTGTGGCTGAGGTTGGGCCGAAAGCAAGAGTGTATCCCCCTCCATCTGCCTGTACTTGGCATCCAGGTGTAGACTGACCGGCTGGGCCGAGTGGGGTTTGAGCCAACCCTTCTTGGCCAGAGAGACTACATCGGTCTGCATAGGAATCCCCGATTTGGCACAGGGTCGTTGTGTGAGGACTTCAGCCAGAACCACCTCTGCCGGCGGCTCGACCTTGGGTTGGGTTAGGCCCAGATACTCCGCCAGACCAGCAAAACATTTGTGGAAGGCCCTGGCTGAGGATGGCATGTCTGGATCCTCCTCCTCATCCGTATCCTGCGGATATGGGGGATCCTGTGGAAGAGGAGGAGTAGTTGGCGTCTGAGGCTGGGGTACATGGACCGCGGGCGGAGGCTGAGGAGGCGGCAGAGTTTGATGAGTCGGCTGGGGAGCCGGAGGATGAGGCGGCTTTGCCGCGGCCTGGGGCGCCAACAGAGGCGTCTGTGGTGCCGCTAGCCGGGCGAGAATGACTTCCCTGATGGTGTCCTTAAGGATAACGCCCATCCGAGGTGACTTCATGAGGCCGAGGAAACTCTCGAAGAAAACCTCAGTGACTGAAATCGGTGGCAGGGGGTGCTGACGGGGTAGAGGGAGGCTGCTGTGGCCACTGCATACCCTGTCCATACGGACGCAAAGGAAGGCTGCCCTGCGCATAAGAGGGGTAGGCTGTAGGCCACATACCTGGTTGAAGCCAGTCCCACCTTGACACTTGTTATTTGCCGAATTCCTGGAATGGTGTTGGACGGGTGCCTCTTTCTGGTGCAGCGGCCATTTTGTCAGGCTGCCTGCCACGTGCCTGCGACGTGTTGCTTGGCCCGCTGGGCCCAGCCTCATCCAAGACTCTTGCGTGTGGATCATGAGGCATAGCATGCTCCTCGGGCCTAGGCCCGGTAGGTGTGACATCCTCGACCCAGGGGTCAGTAGAGCTGCGTTTAGGCGCCCCCTTGGACATATTGCCGGTATTAGGACATAGCCCCTCGGCCATGGTGCTGCAGTAAGGGCGGAGCCCGTCGGGTGAAGACCCGGTAAAATAACCTTTCGGTCCCTCAACACTGGCACCGGGAGGATCCACAGATCTCTCTGCCCAGGGGCCAGTAGCTGCAGCGGCCTCGGTGCACGTGCTGGTAGAAGGGCCTGAGCGGTCCCTCCCACACAGGAGAGTCCCTGGCAAGGAGTCTCCCTTGCGTGGTGCGATGGAGATTATCGACCGTACCTTGGGCCTGTTTCGATGTTTCACGAAGTTCTTGAAGTCCTCTGGAGGTGACCTCTTGAAAAGCTCCCTCCACTTGGCTAGTCTGTTGTTCAGCGCTTTTGAGGACAGCGAGTCACACGCTGAACAAGATTGCCAACCGTGGTCTGGGCCAAGGCAACGTAGGCAGAGGGTGTGGGGGCCTGAAGTAGGGAAGAGTCTGTTGCAGGATGGACACCTGCTAAACCCTGTAGAAGTCGGCATGTGCCGGGGAGGAGCGTGACGCCTGAGGACCGAGTACCTGAATGATAGAAAGACGAAAAAGAAGACAAAGAGAAGAAGTATCCACACGTGGAATTACATGGCCGAAACCAAACCCAGCAGCACAGGTGAATTCGGCCTGTTCCCGTCGACACAGAAAAGGAGACTGAGGTATGGCGCCGGAGGGCAGAGTCAGGGCAGCGCATGCTCCCTGGGCCGCACCCCACGCGCCTCTAAATTTAAAGGGAAAGAAGGTTTTTTGTGGTGACAAAGGTTCGGACTCCTGTCTCTTGGAAGGGACGCCCATACAGTATAGAGGAAAGGGGACGGGACAGAAGAGTAAGACATACATAGCTCAACACCAAAGTGGGATTGCAGAAGGTCCAATGCACTCTCAAACCAGATACTGTGACAGGACTCGCATGTGGTACCTCTCCTCTGGCCCGTGAGGAATAGCGCAGGTGATGAAACAGGCTTGATTTACAACAATGGACTAGAATCTCAACAGTTGGTTTTAAGGTTCAACCCATTTATAGTTGGGCATGTCATTGGAGTGGCACCTAACATAATTCGGGGACTTGCACTCCCATCCCCTCTGGCCTTTTCCCTCCAGCTGCCATTTGCTCCCCTTGCATCTCCCGACCCTCCAGCCTTTTTCTCTCCATCCAACCCAACTCCCACCCTCTCCCAGCTTCCACTCTCATTCCCGTGCAATACCAGCCACTCTTCTGACCTTCCACCGTTCCATTAAACCACGCCCCAGCACTCTTTGCCAGCATAACCAGCTAATCTGGACTGGTTTCCCCTCCACTCAAACTCACCCCCAATGGATTCCCAGCATGTCCTTTGTTTACCTTGCACACGCACCCCCCACCCCCGAGGTCTATTTCCTCGAGCGTCTGCTCTGCTTTACTTGCATCTCCCGCCCCTCATCTAGCCTTTCTTCCTCCACTCAACCCAGTCCCAACACTCCCAAGCATTTCAGCTGCTCCTTTTGCATCTCCAGCCCCTACGGCCTTCTTCATTCTGCTTAACCAAACCCTAACCCTATCCATGCATTGCCTTTGCATCCCGAGCCCCACCAGCATTTCCCCTTACCCTCAATGCATACAAAGCTGAGCTGTCCCTCTTAAAGGCACACAATCTTACAAGGCCAGGCTTCAGACAGCACAAACTATACCCCTAAATGTCCTATACTATACCTTACAGGGAAAAGCTTTGGAAAACAGCTACCCCATTCAATCACACATACTGGAGACCCTGTGTCACAAGAAGGCAGAAAAGGACCAGGCAACAAAAGTGAGTCTATATAGCAAAAACATGTGTCTTCTTACAGCTTTAAAATATACTAAGCAAACAATTTTCTTACACTCATCCCAGGCATCCTACCAAATTATGTAATGCGGAAATGTTAAGCCACAAATCAGTTTTACTCCACAAAGGCAGCCCTCTGCCCCTTCCTGTCCCTTTCGTAGTGTAAATAGCTTTTAAAAGGCGACCTTCCTGGCTCCAGGAGACAGACACATTCTATATAAGGTAATCCCGGACAGTTCCTCCATAACCCTGGAAGAACGGTCCCCTTAAAATTAGAAAGCTTTTCAAGGTGCTTCGGCCAAGATCAATACCTAGCAAAGTGCCAGAGATTCTGCACATTTGATATTACAGTATTGTTGGATTAATTAGTCTATCTCACTTACCCTGTTGCTCTTCTAGCCATTTTCCTGCTTCTTTCTCTCCCCACCTTCTACTGTTCCAATCAGTCATTCGCCCACAATCTTGATGTTTTCTTTGACTCTTCACTCTCTTTTCATGACCATATCTCTCATGTGTCACTCTGGTTGATATTCTCTATATAGCATTCGTGTAAGCTTATCCATTTCTATCGATCTACTACAATTTTAATCATGCCTTTGGTCCTCTAATATATATTTTCAATTATGCTGTTCGCACTCCTTTTGTCGCTCTATCTTCCCCTCACTTAAATATATTTCCTGTTACCTTTGAGCCATAATTGCTTTATCATTGCTTATGTATCCATTTCTAACCTACTTGTGACCTACCCCCCCTTCCCTACTACGATGTATGTTCCAGGCTGTGTTCTTCGTTCTTAATCTCTTCATCTTCTCCCTATCCCCAAAGCTCCCTGTACCGCTTCTCACTTTTGTGCCTTTTCTTTATTGGCACCCAAGCATTGTAATTCTTTACCCCCGTATATTTGTTTTTTAACCACTCTGAGTTCCTTTTGTTTCCCTCTTAAAAATGATCTTTCTTTGAAGTATTAATCATTGTTTCCGATTTGTAATTTTGTACCATTATTCTCATGTAAAGCCCTATATATATATATATATATATATATATATATATATATATATATATATATATATATATATATATATATATATATATATATATATATATATATATATATATATATATATATGATACATTACTCACCTTAATCGTATTTCTGATGCTTGTATCTGCTTAGATTCACATGCTGTAGGCCGACATCTAGTGGAAGCTGCAGAGTATTACAGTTTGTTTTTCGAAACTCGAAAATGGGCGTCGACACAGGGCGTGCCAGTAATACTATCCCTAGTATGACGTCCACTGTACCCATGATCCCTCACGCGTCTAGGACCCTCAGATTGTATTTTTTCTAACATGAGGTAGCATGAGGAATAGCATGAGTACAGGTTATCCAAGCAGATAGATAGAAAGATAAGACTACAAGCATCCATGCGCCTTCTCTCAGAGGGGAGGAAGGGTGGGTTGCATGGGAATCTAAGCATATACAAGCATCAGAAATACGATTACGGTGAGTAATGTATCCCTTCTGAGGCTTGTGGAATCTGCTTAGATCACATGCTGTGCATAGATTAGCGAGCAGTGTTAGAAGAAGGAGGTGGGATGTTAGAAGGGTCATGAGCAAATAAATGTCTTAGAACTGCTTGTCCCACTTGAGTATCTGTCTTGAAATGAGTGTCAATGCAGTAGTGCTGAGTAAAAGTGTGAATAGAGCTCCAAGTAGCTGGTTTACAAATGGTGTCAAGGGGTACATTTACAATGAAAGCCAGAGTGGCCCCAATGCCTCTTGTAGAGTGGGCTCTTAGCGCGAAAGGCAGCGTTTTATCAGAAAGGGAGTAACACAGCTGGATACAATTTATAATCCACTTAGAGACGGCGCCTTTAGAGACGCAATCTCCCTCTCTGCCTGTAGCTACGGAGACAAACAGTTGGTCTGTTTTCCTTAGCGGTCTGGACTTGTCTACATTATATAGGACCGTCCTATGTACATCTAGTGTGTGTAGTTCCACCTCAGCAGAGCTTTGGGGTTCTTGGAACAAAGCCGGAAGCTCAATGGACTGGTTAACATGGAATTTAGAAATAAACTTAGGTGAAAACCTAGAGTGTGTTTGTAAAACCAGTTTATCTTTATGGACAGTTAAGAAAGGATCCTGCACTGACAGAGCCTGAATTTCAGTGACCCTTCTTATCGATGTAATGGCTACTAAGAAGGCAGTTTTATATGTCATGTGTTTGAGACTGCTTTTATGCATGGGCTCTAAAGGGGGGCCCATGAGTTTAGCAAGCACCACATTAAGGTCCCATCCTGGTGGTGGGTTTGAAATTGGAAGGTAGAGTCTCTTTATCCCTTCCGTGAAGGCTTTAAGCACTGGTACTTTCCACCACGACACCTTGTTATGGGAGGTGGTGTATGCTGACAGAGCCTCTAGGCGTACTTTCAGTGAGTTAAATACCAACCCTGCATCCAGCAGGTGGAGCATGTATGTGACAATAGTGGAAGGAGTGCAATCAACAGGGTTGATTTGTTTATTCTGGCACCAGATAACAAATCTTTTCCATTTGTCAAAGTAGCAGTGCCTCATGTTTGGCTTCCTAGATTCTTTTAGGATGTCCATACATCTATGAGGTAAATTAAGATGTCCAAACTCATGACCTCAGGAGCCATGCTGCCAGGTTCATTGAGTTGGGCTGAGGATGCACTGTTTGACCTTGGTGCTGGGACAGTAGGTTGTACCAGCACAGGAGTTTGATGGGTTCACACACCGCTAGTCTGCGTAAGTGTGGGAACCACGGTTGCCTCACCCACATGGGAGCAACTAGGATGAGCGTCATCGATTCCCTGTGCATCTTGTTGACCACCTTCCTGATGAGAGGGGTTGGTGGAAAAGCGTACGCAAACATCCCTGAACAGGGCGTTCCTCTTGGAATCTGGCTGCGGGAACCTGGATGGGAATCCTGGGCATTGTCTGTTTTCGCTTGTGGCGAATAGGTCTGTAGTGGGGAAACCCCACTGTGAGAAGATGACTTCTACGACTTCTCTGTGTAGACACCATTCATGTTCTCCTGGGAGGGGATCTCTGCTCAAAGCGTGCTGAGATGACAGGTAGATGTTCCGTCTGAGTGCCCATATCCAAATTTTCTAGGCAAGCTTGGACAGATTTGGCGAACGAGTCCCTCCCTGCTTGTTTAGGTAAAACATTGCTGTTGTGCTGTCTGTCAAGATCTGCACTGACAGGTTCAACAGGTGGGGCTCGAAGCGCTCTGAATACTTCCAGAAGCTCTAGGAGATTGATACGATTCTTGGCCACTGTGTGAGACCAGAGACCCTGAGCTGTGTGGTGAAGAAGGTGTGCTCCCCACCCTGACAGGGATGCGTCTGTTGTGACTACAGCCTGTACCTTGGGATCGTAAAAAGTGTTTCCCCTTTGACAGGTTCTCTCTTGTCCACCAGTGAAGACCTTGTACAAGTGGTGATGAAACGACCACTAGATCGTCCCACTGACCACTTGCCTGAGACCACTGTTTCGCCAACCATTCTTGCATGGAACGCACGCGCAGGCGTGCGTGGAGCCAGGTAAATACATGCCGCCATCATGCCTAGCAAACGCATCGCTTTGCACACCGTTATCTGGGGACTGGCCTGATATAGAGGAATTTGCAGCAATAGATTCCGAATTCTTTCCTCTGATGGAAAGGCCAACCCTTCTTGCGTATTTAGGACAGCTCCTAGGAACTGTTTGGAGGTGCTTTGCACAAGACTTGATTTTTTCTCGTTTATGGAGAAACCCAATTCGAAGAGGAGGTCGATAGTTCTCTGAATGTTTGATCTGCAAATTAGGGGGGACTCCCCTGTAATGAGCCAGTCGTCCAGGTAAGGGTACACTGGGATTGCCTCCCTGCGCAGGTGTGCCGCCGCCACCGCCAGTACCTTGGTGAATACCCTTGGAGCCGAGGCTATACCGAAGGGCAGCACCCTGAACTGGTAGTGCTGACTGTCCACCTTGAAGCGTAAGAACCTTCTGTACGCTGGGAACATGGAAATATGAAAATAGGCATCTTTCATGCCCAATGTTGCCATGTAATCCCCCTTTTTTGAGGAGGGGGATTACCTCTTGGAGAGTAATCATGCAACATTTTTGGGGCTTGACATACTTGTTTGCAGGGCGCAAGTCCAATACTGGGCGCATTGTCAAATCTTTTTTTGCCACAAGGAAGTCAGTTGAATAAATACCCTTGTTTACCTGGTGTCCCGGGACGAGTTCTATTGCGTTCCTTGCTAGAAGATTGACGATTTCCTCGAGGAGGATCTTTTGGTGGTCTAAGGAATGTACCTTTTGTCGTGGAGGGTGGTTTTGGGGACGCTCCAGCAGTTCTATGCAGTATCCTGCGGATACTGTGGGCAGCACCCATCTGTCTGATGTGATCCCTTCCCAAGCTTGGGTGAAGTTGGTAATGCATCCCCCTATTGCAGATGCGTGGGAAGGGACCCTGATCTCGGCGTCACTGTTTTGCGGGAGGCGTGCCGCCTCTGCTGGGGCTGCCTCTACCCTTACCACGACCCCTCTTCTTTCCCCTGTTGTAACTCTGGGTAGACTGCTGGTTGTTACCCCAAGGTGTACCCTGCCCCTGAGAATAGTTGGAGCCTCTTTGAGAATTTTGGCCACGTAGGCGACAAAAATTGCCATTCCCTCTTTGATTAGGGGGCTTGTTGGTCAACTGACCCAGGGATTTAAAAATCTCATAATCATCTTTGGCATTTTTTAATGCGTCCTCTACCGCCTTGCCAAACAGTAGTTCAGGCTCCACCGGCTTGTCTATTAAGGATGCTTGTGTCTCGGGTTTAAACCCTGACTGTCTTAACCAAGCATGCCTCTTAATAACAGTGCTCTCTGCCATCAGCCTGCCGGCGTTATCCGTGGCATCAAAGGTTGCCTTAAGGATGCAACCGGACACGGCTCTCACCTCCGACGCAACCTGTGCCAACTGGCTTTTTAAAGGTTCCGGTGCGGAGTCGATGAGTGCAGCAACTTGCTCCCACTGGTGGCAGTTGTAACTAGCCAGCAGAGTGGTGGAGTTGGCAATCCTTGCCTGGTAGGCGGCAGTGGAGGCTACCTTCCTTCCCAACCCGTAGATCTTTTTGCTCTCCTTGTCGGGGGGAGCCTCAGACGATGATAGGGGCGTTCCCGCCCTCTTTCGGGTACTAGTCACTACCAGGGAGTCAGGTTTCAGTTGCCCCCTTATGTACAGCGGATCTGACTGGGCTGCCCTGAACAACTTTTCGATCCTGGGGTTTACTGCACTGGTGAGGTTCGGATTGAGAAGGGAAGGATCAATTCTCCTTTGTATAAATTTGAGACTAGGGATGGCCTGGGCAATGAGTATTTTTTCTCCCACTGGTTCCTCTGCAAAGTCCCTCTCCTCCTGTGCGCCCTGAGTATCTATGCGGAAGTGTTCTGCCGCTCTAGACAAAACCTCATTTAGGAGAGGTTGGTTGTCGACTGGAGAGTCGGTAACCGGAGGTTCCTTGGCTACTGGGGAGTCTACTCTGTAGACTTCTGGGTCATCTTGGTCCTCCTCTTGGTCCTCTTCATCCCCATAGTAGTCCACCCCAGTTTGGTCGTCCAACGTTGCCAATTCTGGATCCTCATTTAGTAGTGGATCCTCATTATACTGAGAGTATGGCTGTATGTAGAAAGGGTCAGAAGACCGACTTTGCTTTCGTGGCTCAACTCGAGACTTCTTACCAGGGGGTTGCAGGTCCCTAGACCCTGAGGGAGTAGCTCCGTCAGGGGTATATGAGAGGAAGTGATCTGGATTCTTGGCATAGAAGTCTGCTAGGGATGACATTCTAGACATAACTCTGTCTATATCCTCACTGGACCATTCTTTAGAGCTGGGGATTACCCTTTCCTGGGAGGGTTTCTCTGCTATATCCTGACTGGAACTATGGGCTTATGCAGGGGTCTTGGTTAGTTTAACAGAAGACTGTGAACTGTCTTTATGTATCTGTGGTGCAGATGAAGGCTGAGAATGTTTCTTCTGCTGTTTTCCCCCCTCACCGTGAGTGGCAGAGTGATTCCCCGGTGTTTTCACCTTCTCAGAGCTTTTCGACGTCTGGCGTCGAGATTCGGGGGTAGCGTCCCTTTCCTTAGAGTGAGGATGTCGGGACACGGGAGCAGCCATCGCGCGGTCTGCAGACGCCGACTCCTGGAGTGCGGCCTGGGGATGGCGGTCGGCTTCGTCTTCCGACGATCGTACCTCCATTACTTTAGTGAGCGGGGCACTCTTGGCAACAGTGGATGGTTGCCTAGTGTCATGCGGCCAAGAACGCCCAGAGGACACCGATTCGGTGGACCGTTCTCTGTGTGCCTCTTTCTGGGAACTCGACACGCGCGTCGAGTCTCGGTTGGACTTTGAGTGTTTAGTGGAAGTGGTGTGGGTAGCGCTCGTGTCGCCGGGTGTGTTCCCCATAGCTGCCCTGCCAGACAACCTTCCGAGGTCGGGGACTTGCTCTTTGCTGTCTTTCGATGCCATATTGCCCTCGCCGTCCGATAGTACGGCGTCGCTGCCATCACTGAAGGCGCCCTCCGCTTCCATGGCCTCTCGTTGCCTGGCGTGGTGGGCCCAACGTTTGGTCAAACGGTCCTTTAGAGTCTTAGCCTTGAAACGGCTACACGCTTTGCAGTTCCCCTCGGGGTGGTCCCTCGGCAAGCAGAGGTTACAGGTGGCATGTCTGTCAACCCAAGGGTATTTGCGGTTGCACTTGGGGCAAAATTGGAAAGGTGTACCGTCCATATGCACCCTGTGGCAGCGGGCTAGTGTGTGTAGGAATATATAAATATATAGAGAGTATGTACCACCCCCCACTCTCCCTACTTGCAGGGCCTAGGCCAGAGGGCTTCCAAGGCCCGGGCCGAGGCCAGTGGCCTTCCGAGGCCCAAAGTCTGTCGTTCAGCTCTCGACGGTTGTTTTCTTCTCCGGGCCGACGTCGAGTTTCGAACTTCGGTGACTCGACGTTGGGATGGAAGAAACGGGGAAATATGTTATTTTGCAAAATTATAGCTAAAGCCAGGGAACTCCGCGGGATGCTTCCGACCAGTATGGCGGAAAAAAACAATCCGAGGGTCCTAGACGCGTGAGGGATCATGGGTACAGTGGTCGTCACACTAGGGATAATATTACTGGCACGCCCTGTGTCGACACCCATTTTCGAGTTTTGAAAAACAAACTGTAATACTATGCAGCTTCCACTAGATGTCGGCCTATGCACAGCATGTGATCTAAGCAGATTCCACAAGCCTCAGAAATATATATATATATATATATATATATATATATATATATATATATATATATATATATATATATTTCAAATACGAACGGCTTCAACCAGAAACTATTCAGGCGAGCAGCACTCCACGAACAAAAGTGTTCCAATAATCCAAAGAATCACGGAAATCCAACAGCAAACACTGCAGCATTGGTTGCATATAATATAACAGCCTTTATTTTGCGTGTGCAACAGATAAAAAGTAATCTCCCAGTGCAAATTATGCTTGGCCAGACGGCACCCTGACGCGTTTCACCACTAACCAGTGGCTTGTTCACAGTCACTCATCAACCATAGAGTGTTTGTTTTTATACCAAACACTCCCACCAAAGTGAAAGACATAAAAAAGGTGACTTAAAATCTCAAAAATAGTGGCAATTAGCCATCTTGGCTTGGGCTGCTGGTTCACATTGCAGAAGGATATAAGCATATGTTTAAATATTAAACATGACTTTTCAGCCATAGCAAGACAAATACGAATAAAATTGGCATTTTAAATGTTGGTGCTATTTCAGAAAATCAGCTCATAATATATGGCACAAACTACAATTGTAAGTGCATTACGAGAAACATCAAAACTATCATATTGTAAACATAGTGTTGTCTTTCCCATTTAATACATGGAGGCAGGGGTAACAAAATAGACCTGTCTAAAATGTACGCAGAGCAAAGAGGTGACTACTAATGCATCTTGCCATGTTTATGGAGTGCCTAAAAGCGAGATTAATATGTTCGCTGTATATGTAACATTGAGTCAATATAAAGTGCATAGTGCATTTGTGTAAACAATGCATTCCTATGATATAGTAAGTTCATATGGAACAATAAAGCACATTCATGTTATATTATAAAGTGCTTAGTGCAAACTATAGACATCTCTCTAAAATATTCCAATATAATAAAGGAATTTTTTTCTTATGTAATGCGACACAGTAAAAACAAATATATCCCGACATCTGCTTCTAGTAGTGGCTTCAAATAACTCCCTTGCCATATGAGGTTTCCATGTTTTTTTTGACTAGATAATATAGTGTTACCTTTCACATTGGGTACATGAAGGTAAGGGTGCAAGGGTAACAGAAAAAATCTGCCAAAAATATTATTAGCGAAGCAAAGAAGTAACTACTTGTGCATCTCACCATAATTATGGAGTGCCTGGAAGCGAGATTAATATCTTCGCTAAATGAGTAGCGTTGAGACAATATAAAGTGCGTGGTGCTTCTGTGCAAACAATGCATTCCTATGATACAGTAAGTATATATAGAAGGATATAGAGAACATTCATATCATATTGTAAAGTGCATAGTGCCAGCTATAAACATCTCTCTAAAAATACTTCAATACAAAACAAAGGAATTCATTTTCTTGTATAATACAACACAATAAAAGCAAATATATCCCAACATTTACTTGTAGTAGTGACTTCAAATAACTCCCTTGCCATATGGTGTTCCCGTATTTTTATAACTTGATAATATCAAAAAATAGATATAAAAGGGAAAGGATACTTTCAAATGTCAAATATGCATACCAGGTAAAAAATGCCCAGATGTCAACTCTGAACTAAAAATATAATCACACCATCTTAAACACATCTAATATCTTAGAATTGTATTCAGATTGCCACTACTTGCTTGCCAGGCTGAAATCAATAAATCAAAAACAGGCCTCCCTATGGGCATACCTGAGCCAAGTCTATTAAACAAATTGTTTTTGAGTCAAATTGAAAGTCACCATAAAAAGTGAAAGAAAGAAGTGATAAGTAAAAAGGAATAAAAAATGAAACAATGCACAATCCATTAAGCATATACAATTATGAAAAAGGTTCTTTGAATAAATGAGCTGCCGGGGGTATTATCGTATTCAATATGATCTTTATGTCCCCAAAAATGTGTGAAGCTCCTCATCGATGTTAGTCTCTTCTTGGCTGAGTGTTCTTTCATTATCACCTCCCCTGAGGCCTGGGATGACCTTATGAATGCCAAAAAACGTAAGATAAGCTGGATCGGCATTATGCATTTCCGAAAAATGTTTAGCCATAGGGTAAGAGCAGTCCTTATTAATAATGGCTCTCACATGTTGCAAGATACGTACTTTCAGCTTGCATTTTGTGCTTTCGATGTACCATTTTGAGCAAGGACATATCAAAGCATATACCACCAATTCAGATTCACATGTAATTTTGCTGTTGATGTAGACCAGATGTTTCAGTATAGGATGCTCATAACTTTTACAGTTCTTTGCGTATTTACAGATCTTACATCTGGTACATTTGAAGAAACCTGTTCCTGTTAAAGAAAGCCAATTGGTGTTCGTGTCGTTCCTTTCTGTGGCCATATAACTTTTCACCAATAAATCTTTGATGGAGGCACTTTTACGAAAGGTGATATCAGGATGGTCATGAAACATGCCACCTATATCCTTATCGGCTTTCAACACTTTCCAGTACTTGTTGACTATTCGTCTAATAATACTCGAATGGCTTCCAAATGTCAGAATAACCTGGTAGTATTTTGCTCCTCCTCTTTCGCTCGGTCCGTTTTAGATGTTGTTAACATTACATGTCTATTCTTTTCCCGGACCTTCAAATACGCCCTTTCAATAATCCTTTTGGGGTACTGCTGTTGTAGGAAATTAAAAGCCGTTACTTTGCTGGCTGAGTCAAAATCCACAATTTTACTGCAGTTGCGTCTAATGCGGATAAACTCTCCATATGGAATACTCCATAGGAGACTCTTTGGATTGGCACTATTCGAGTGTAGCGGAATGTTAGCACCTGTGATTTTTCTATGGAGACATGACTCAATTTTTTGTTCTTCTATCTTGACTTCTACGTCCAAGAATACAATAGATGTACGGCTGTGGTGTTCCGTAAATTTAAGATTTACATTATTAATGTTGAGAGATTTGACGAATTCACACCACAGCTCGGCTGAGCCGTCCCAGATTATGAACAAATCGTCAATGTAACGGAGCCACAACACAATTTTTTCGCTATATTTTGCATTCACTTCTGCCCATACTGTTGTTTTCTCCCAGTATCCCATCATTAAGTTCGCATATGATGGTACGAAAGTTGTACCCATCGCCGTTCCTTGAATTTGGCGGAAAATTTCATTGTTGAATAGGAAAACATTATTTGTCAAACATATGTTGATCATCTCTAAGATCATATGTGAATGTTGTAGGTAATTCAATGATCTTGTGTTGAGGAAGTATTTGCAAGCGGAGATCCCATCGTGATGTTTAATAGACATGTACAGGGACACTACGTCCATGGTTGCTAGTAAATATGTAGATTCCCAAGGAAGTTCATCGATTTTCAATAGGAAATCCGTAGTGTCCCTAACATATGATGGTAATGTAGTGACAAAGGTGCGAAGAACCTCATCAATAAATCGAGACATATTTTCCAAAAGTGACCCACACAATGTCACGATGGGTCTCCCAGGAGGCTTGTGAGGGTTCTTGTGAATCTTTGGGAGAAAATAGATAGTGGGAGTTATAGAATTCTTTGTAAATAAGAATTTAACCATTTCCTCCTCAAGAATATCTGCCTTTTGCCATTTAGTTATAAAAGTCCATACTTCATTCTCCAATTGCTTGATGGGATTCATCTTTAGTCGTTCATAACAGTTCACATCATTTAATTGTTTATAAGCTTCTTTAATATAGTCTTGTTTGTTCATGATGAGTATATTGCAGCCCTTGTCAGCTGGTTTGATTATGTATTTATCAAGCTTCGCAATCTCTGTTAATACTTTCTTTTGTTTTTTCGACAGGTTGCTCTTGGGTTGTCTGTTAGTCTTTCTTCTCTCTTCTTTCAAGTCATCAATGACTACATTAGCGAAGGCTTCGATGTGACTGTTTTGGGCACATATATATGAAAAAGAAGGAATAACAAACCGCACTTTAGGCGAGAAGAAATCTCCACGTTATTGAGTCAGGAAAGAAAAAACCTCTGACTCAAATCGTAATATATTATTAATTTTATTGTTAAAAGAAAATTTTCAAGCTGTTGGACAGCAACACACACACACACAACAGAGGCAGGACGCCCTTGGGCAAAACCTGCTCAGCACGACGCATTTCGCGCTCCACTCAGCGCTTGTTCACGTGTGTATATATATATATATATCTCAGAAAAACGAATTGCTAATAACTTTTGACTCGCATGACGAATTTGTCCCAGACTAGAAACTTTGTGAAAGATTAGTTAACAAATGAAAAGGTTATTAAGAAAGTAAAAAAGCATTTATTTCAGCCTACTCCCATTAATTTCCCCGTATAGAAAAGGTAAACATTTCTGCACAGCAAAAACCGCTGGACGGAATTGGACCAGGTAAGAAACTACTTGGGCAGAAGCATTCACTCTATTTGCAGGAGGAGCCTTTGGTTATTCAGTCCAGTAGTTAAAATATTTGACGGAAACGGGGGTGCCCCCTTCTTCCAAAAGTACAGCTATATCTACCATGGTGCTTTGCAGGAGAGAGGATTTTCAGAAATGAAATCTGCTTTTTTCTTTTGTTCGATGTGAGAGATAACCTTGGTTATATATAATGGGAATAACCACGGGTAGTCGAAAGCGAAAAGTGGAACAAATGTCATTTGGAGGCAAAAGGATGCAATGGCATCAGGCTAGAGGTGGGGAGGGGGAAAGAGGACACCATGTGAAATTGGGGTTTGCGGGTCCTAGGGATCAAGTTCAGAGCAAGAACATTTTTGCATAACCGTGGTTTTCAGCGGGATAGCCACAGTTATAATAGAAAAACTGATCGGGAATGAAAGTGTGTCCCACGAAACGACAAGTGGGGGGGTGGGGGGTAGGATGGGAGAGGGCTAGGTAGGGAAAAAGGACTTTAGGGTAGTAGGGGGAGCATGGCAGGAGGGGAGGGCACTTGAGTGCCTGAGAGGGCAGGGAAGAGTTTGGGATTTTGTGTGCTTTTTATAGATAACCAGTTATCTGCGGGTGCCTAAGGATAACCACAGTTATTTGTAGTAGTACATTGCTAATATAATCGCGGTTATGGGAAAAAAGATTTTAAAAAAAGTTTACAAAATTAGGTTGATACAAAAAAATGTGGAATTTTACAGCTACGCTGAGGTGGGGTTAATGGGTGTGGTCAGAGGATACAGCTACAGGGTTACTTTATGGAACTGAATGGTACAAAATGGTGGCCCAGTACTGTTTTAAAATATACAGTCGGCAAGGCCGAAGGCTCTGCTCACTGGCCAGGGCCCGAAAGACACGTATAAGTGGCCACATCCGTGGCCACCTAGTGGGTCCAAAAGAAACATATTGGGGGAATATGTACAGTGGACATAGCCGAAAGCCATGGCTAGTGCCCGTAAAAAAAACTATGACAAAACCCTTAAAATTCACTGAAAAAACCTTAGTTAAGGTGCAGTTGAGATGAACAGATATACCGCAACAAAACCCTTGAAATTCAGCTGATGTGGAAAGTAATGAACAGCTTAACTCGGCATGTTCACATTGCAAAGCCCATAAGCACATACATATTATAAGAGAAGGGATTCACAGTGACATATAAAATGTTATTATGGGGGATAGCAACGTGAGAATGATGACTTAAGCTCATCATGACTTCCCACATCTGCTGAATTTCAAGGGTTTTGTTGCGTTAAATCTGCTCAACTTACTGGCACCTTAACTTAGATTTTTTTCATTGAATGTATATATACACACTATCATTATACCTGCAGTCATTATATCAGTGCATCATGCATTTGCATTTTAATTATAATTTTTCTTTATCTTTCCTTCCATACACGAGTCAGGTCTTATTTTGAGCGCATGACATACGGAAGATATATGCACTTGAAGTTCCATGCTGCTCCCCGCATTAGCACTTTTGCCTGCAATTTTGGCATTAATTTGCTGCTTGCACTTGCACTTTATCTAGCTGGACATTGTACCCGTCATTGCATTTGTCATTTACTTTTACTATGCTGCTTCCATGCATTAATTAATTAGTGATTCAATTGACTGAACTGCTCCCAGATGCTTTTGTCTGCATTTGAATTCAATCTGTTTGAATGCATTTCAATGTTTAATCTATGACTTTACTTTGCTCCAACATGTCTGCCTGCTTTACACACTTTTTCTGTTGTACTTGCATTGGTTGGCAACATGGAAAACTGACGTGTCACGCAATAACGTTGCCATTTGCACTGTGAAACTTATGTGTGATCAAGCGCTCTGCGAGCGCGAAACGCGTTGCCCAGGATCTTGTCCCCTGTATCCTGTTTTTGCTGTGTTTTGATACATTAAAACATTTCCAGCATTGTCCCTGGATTTGTGCTTACTTCACAGGCTTCCCTCGACCCTGGAGTGCGGTCCACTTGCCTCCGGCAGTGTCTGTTTCTTTTCTGCATTTATTTCACATGGTGCGTTCCGTGTAGGACCAGCACCGGGATTTCCACTTTGTTCATTGGCGTGGTTTGACCCATTAACGCATTATGGGCACGCTTGCTGCCTCTGGTGGTAAATTACCCGTTCACAGGAGTCTGCCCTAAGCACCCGCAAGAGCCGGGAATCTGCAGTGCTTACCGTTGTGTGGAGTATGGTGTGTGTGAGCGGATGCACGTCATTACAACACTGGTAAGTATGTTGCTGTTTTCTTTGGAATCTCGTTGCATACTATTGCGGTATTGTTGCCAGGCAGTTCTCCTCACCAGCAAACTCACAGTGGCTTCATGCTGATAAAACATTCGGCTTGCCAGTCGGGTCATTTTGAGAGCCATATTTTTGTATTTATTTGTTAACACAGCATGCAGGATACTAGGGAAGCAGCTAGTCTACTACAGGCACAGAGCCTTTTTAATGAGCAGCAAGACATCTCTACAGGACATAATCCTAATACTAATAAACAGCCTGATCCTGCTATCAGCAGGGAGCTGACTAAGATTAGAGAAATTGAAAAGTATCACAGGAGAGAGATTTCAAAGTGGTGGGGGCAATGTTTCCGTACAAAATTATCTGGATGTTGGGTGTCTTCCCAGGGGTCTACGCATAATGACAATGCCTTCTTTTGAGAGCTAAGATGCCTGACATGCTTGAGGAATGGGGTCTTGCCAGTAAAGAGTGTTCAGAGCATTTTCTGACAAGTTTGGTACAATATGCCAAATTAGATCGCGCTGTAACCCTTAAACATATTGAGGCTGCTGAAACAGAATTTAAGTCCATACAATTAACTGAAGATGGCAATAAACTCTGCTCCAAGATAGATGGCAACCTGATTACCTATGTAGATGAGATTAAACAACGCAAACATAGGAAATGTATCTGTGATAAAACAGATTATGAAACTGGGAGAGTTTATACATTTGCCAAGCGCTTTGACACTCTTCGAAACAAGTCCAAGTCGGTGCCATTACAGTCTAAGGAAGTTGGCATTGTATCTTCTGAATCGGATGTTTCGAATTCTGAAAATGATGAGCCTATTGTGAAGCTTAATTTTTTAGAGTAAATGCGGCTTCTGTGTCAAGTTGGCAAATTCCAAAACGGAGGCAGGGGTCGTGGAAAATGACACAAAGCGGCAGCTGGAAGAATACCTGTCAGGGTCGACGTGGGAAACTGTCTAAATCAAGACTCCCAGGGCAGGTTGACACGTTTTGGGGGGCGGGCCAAGAAGTAAATCCCATGGATAATACAAAGGTCATCAACGTATCTTCCCATGTCCTTACCAACCCACAATTGGATCTTCTCAGACTGGGCCTTAACTTTTGTCCTACCAACGCTTTTGATTATGTGCAGACACTTGGATTTTGACCAGTTCTTCCGCAAAATCAAACTGAAAATGTTTTTTGCCATCAATCCGGCCAAAGTCACTAAATCCATTCCTCGTTCAGGCAGAACTAATCTGCTTATTTCTGACATTGAATCTTTGACCAATTTAGCAACTTTGGGGGATGCTTCATGTGATTCTACTAATATTTGTCTTAGTGACTTCGATATTGATTCAGAGTCGTCTGTCTCTTCCCAATATAAAATACAAATAAGAAAAACAACAAAAGAAATTGAGAACAGAGAAAACACATGGACTTAGATCAAACAATTTTTAGTGCTCCTATACAGTAGGCTTGTTACTACTTTGAAAAAGACTAGGATACCTGTTAGTATACTCCAGATTGGTTGTTTTTGTTTTTCAGTACTTTAAAGGCATGATCAATAAATTATCATGTTTGTGATCTGCCAATGTTGAAATTGCGCTGTTCAACAGTGTCATATGTATGCCGTAATCTCACGCAGCTGCAATCTAAATCACTTTGTGAATTACAGAATTGGTCTGAGATGGTCATCAAATCATCAGACAATGGCTCTAACATAGTCCTGCAAAATCGTTGTGACTATATGGCAGAAGCCCTCAGACAACCCGAGGACAAAACGGGTTATCTATCATCTTTGTCCACTAATCCTTTTCAAGAGATACAATGTGAATTCAGGGCTTTGGTCATCAAACGGAGTGAGAATGGCATTTTGGATGATATTTCTACATTTTTGGTTCCCACTTTCTTTACCATTCCCACCATTTATTTTCTGCCCAAAATTCACAAGTCTTTGGTAAATCCACCTGGGAGGCCCATTGTCACCTTGACAGGATCATTATTGGAAAAAATGTCATGATTTATAGATGACACTTTGATGTCTTTTGTTTCAGTTTTACCCTCTTATTTACAGGACATCAAGGATTTCCTCCAACACATCAATGAGGTCCCATGGGAAGAGGGTTTGATCCTAGCCACTTTAGACTTTGTATCATTGTACACTTCTATAGATCACCCTGTGGGCATTAATGCTTGTAAACACTTTTGGGAAACACGAGCGCTTAATTTTCTGGCCCATAGCACTATGTTTTTGGAGTTGCTTAAGTTTTGTCTAGAAAATAATGTGTTTCTGTTTGAGAGTGTCTTTTTTTCACCAAGTACGTGGCACCGCCATGGGCAGTACTTTTGCTTTCTCGTATGCCAATCGGACGATGGGATGGTGGGAGGACACTTTTCTATCTGTGATCATTTCTGAAGTTTTCCTTACACAAATTGTGGCCTGCTGGAGATACATCGATGATGTGTTTGTCATATGGAAATGGACTGAGGTTGCATGGTTTAGCTTTGTGAAAAGCATCAATACTAACACGGTCAATTTAACATTCAAAGAGAATCATAGCACCACTGAAATTGTTTACCTTGATGTCACCGTTACTTTTGACACTCTCAGGATGCACACTTCAGTATATAAAAAACAACCAGTTCCGGTCTCCTCCTCCATGCCACCAGTAGCCATCCGGTGAGCTGCAAGGAGAGCATTCCTTATGGTGAATTTGTTCGCTACTGGAGGAACTGCTCCGATATAATCCAATTTGATCAATGTTGTGCTCTAGCCTCCCACAATTTCTCTTTACAGAGGTATTCCAAGGGGGTGATTGAGAACACCTATGTGAAGGCTCGATCCCTTGATAGAGATTCCCTACTTAATTCCAACACAATGGCAAGGCAGACTGATTATGATGATCTGCGGCTGATTGATACTTTTGGCAATTCCTCACACAATGTGAGGAAAATCATTCAGGTCATTGGCATGTTCTTAAAATGGACAAGGATTTATTGTCTTCACTTTCATCACGCCTGGTTGCAACTTATTGGCGAGCACCTTCATTGAAGGACACGTTGGTGTCAAGCTTTTTAAAACCCCTTTTCAAAATGTCCAGTAAGTCTGCTTGGTTGTCTGCATCCCCTGCAGGCTTTGTCAAATGTCACAAATGTAAGGTGTGCTCTCATGCCACAGTACTGAAATCCTACATCCATCCTATCACGGTGGTCCAATGTGTCATCAAACAAATGATCACACGTGATGCCACTCATTTTGACTACGTCCGTTGCTGCCCTTGCAACAAGTGGTACGTGGGCAGCACCACATGTAAATTAAAAAATCAGGATTTTACAGCATCTGAGGGCCATAGAAAATGTCTGATCCCACATATCCTATGGCCAAGCACTTCAAGGAACATCATGATAACTTCCAGTGGCTTACTTTCTTTGGGGTGGCACACATAGCCTTACATTCCAGAGGGAGTGATCGGGTTTTACATCTACGTCAGCTTGAGACCAAATTAATTTTAGACTTTAAAGGTGTCACTTGGCACAATGTTGATGAAGAAATTTACACTTTTATATGGGTTTAATTCATGTCCTTTTAACAATTTTCTATTGTTAATGTTATCAGTCTGACCTCATTCTTGTTACTCCCTTTGTGGCATTCCTCCCTATTTTCTTTTTTTACTTTATTTATTGAGCTTGACTTAACAACCGAGAAAACAAGCAGAATACATGTAGGGTAATGTATCCATTTCATGCACACATGCCGGATGGAGGTTACATATAGCAGTAAAACAGTAATATGTGATACAATAGACCGAGAGAGCTGCATCATATTGACATTCAAAGCATATGGATTATGAGGGGCCAGGCGCTGGAGAGATCCGGTCGTCAGCGTCTTCTTCGGTATCAGCGGATAAGCAAGATATATAAGAGCGGAATGGAGTCCAGATATTCCTGGGTCTGGCCACTGTTGGCTGCAGTAGTGACCAGCGCTCTTCGGTATCAGAGGCCCATGTCACAGTCCAGAGCCACTGGTTGTGTGTGGGGGCCCCAGGGCGGAGCCAGAGCAGCAGGATACAGCGGGTGGCCATTAGCAAGATATGCCAGCCAGTTTCCTGGATTCTCACCCGAGTTGGGGAAGCTCATGAAAAAAACATGCAAATGGGGAAGGAGTAATAGCACAACCCAACATTTCGGATATGGTAATACAAACTACCTCCCAAAATAGAGAGAGGCGTGGATAGAACCATATCATGTGTATGTAATTTGCATCGTCTGCTCCACATCTAGGGCATGTGGGTGGGTGGTCTTTCGACATGCGATGTAGTCTAATCGGGGTGTAGTGGAATTTTTGGAGTACCTTAAAATGAATTTGTTTAAATCGTCAATTAAGTGAGATCTCTTGAGTGCGGGCACACATGCGGTTCCAACGTTGGTCAGTGATTTCAACGCCCAGATCCCTACCCCAGGATTCCCTGCGCCGAGCGAATGGGCTAGCTATTTTACCCTGGACGATGGTGTACAATCAAGAGACTTTTCACTTAAAAGTTGTGGTATTTAATACTTCCGGGTCATCTGAAGGGATTGAGGAGAAGTCAGGTAGCCTCTTCTTGAAAGAGCAGCATAGGCCTGCATATTGTAGCCAGCACGAGGGTCTACCCCGCAGGGATTCAGGTAAGTCGGGCCATTCAATCAAGATTCCCTGGTCGAAGAAATCTCGGATAGAGTCAAGGCCTGTATCTGACCAAAGACCTGTAGTAGTGGTGTTTACACTGGGACATTCCAGAAAAAAGTTCCAAAGGGGGCGGTCACCATGAAACGGGCGCGGGGTGCTGGACTGCTTCCACATCTTATTCACAGCCAGTACCTTGGACCCCAGAGGGTCAATGGGTTCAAATCTGGCAGACTGGGCGGGGAGAGCAAAAGAGCGGATATCTCTACCATCCGTAACAAGACGTTTGAGTTTAACGTGTAGAGGGGGATCAGTAGGTGTGAACCAGTGTGATGCAAAGTGAGCTTGAGCAGCCATCCCGTACCGCTCGAAGTTAGGGGTGCTGGAACTGCCCCTCGACATTGGGACGGGTAATGTGCCTAGTTTCAGTCGGACCGCGCCAGAGTACGATAAAGTATTAATGGTTCCAGTCAAGATTGTAAAGAATGTACGACTTGGCCACAAAGGGACATTTAGAAATGTGTATAAGAGCTGGGGGAGCACCACCATCTTGAGGATAGCGATTCCACCTGCCAGCGAGATCGGCAACCTGGCCCATCCTGTGCATTTCTAGCTGAGGGTGGTGAGGTATTTCCTAAAGTTGGCTTTGTATAGGGACTTCTGATGACGTGTAACCACCACCCCAAGAAAGGTAATCTCGGCCTGTGCCCACTCGAATCCCAGAGGGTTCACGGGAGGTGTGCTGGCCTCGGTCAGCGGGAACAGTATTGATTTTGAGCAATTTACTTGGAGCCCGAGATCTCCCCAAAGCAAACAATGTCCTCTAATATTGGGGCCAGATTGCATGCGGGTGAGCAGATGAAAAGGATAGCATTGTTTGTGTAGAGGGAGATGATCTCTGGGGGACCCGGCGATCTTATGCCTCTGTGTACATGTTGTTGGCGCATCCTATCGGCCAACGGTTCAATTGCTGAAGCAAAGATTAGTGGCGGGAAGGTGCACCCCTGTCTTGTACCTCTGGCTATCGGAAATTGAGGCGAGCAGCGGTCTTCGGTGTCGACCCTTGCAACGGGAGAGGAATACAAGAGTTTAACCCAGGAAATTAAGTGAGGACCAAAGTTGCATTTCCCCAAGAACCTGCCACAGATATCTCCAGGAGACAGAGTGAAAGGCTTTCTGCATGTCAAGGGTAGCCGCAACTGCTTGTATAACTGGGTCGACTCGGGCAAGTATGTTGAACAGGCGGCGTAAATTAAGAGAAGTGGAATGCCCCGGAATAAAACCGGACTGGTCAGGGTGAATAATGTATGTCATGTAGGGAGCCAGTCTCAGGGCCAATACCTTTGAATACATTTTGACATCACAGTTGATGAGAGAGGGGGCGGTACGAACTACACTGTGTGGGGGGGTTTGCCCAATTTAAGTAGCACCAAGATTATTGCCTCTGGAAGAGAGGGGGGAGGATGCCAGTTCCGCAGGCCTCCTCCCAGAGGATTGAAAATTGGGGGAGCAATTGAGCCTTATATTGTTTATAGAACTCAACAGGAAGGCCGTCAGCTCCAGGGGTTTTCCTGAAGGCCAGCGAGTCTATAGCCTTGGATATTTCTTCGGGTGTGATAGGGGTGTCTAAGGCATCTCTAGTCTCTGACGAGAGGCTGGAGAGTGGGAGACTAAGAATTATTCTATATCGGCAGTAGAGGCACTATCAACATTGGAGTACAGGGTTTCGGAGGAGGAGTGAAATTTAGCATTGATATCATGCAATGACAGGGCCAGTGTGCCGTCTGCCCTCTCGATAGCCAGGATGTGTGTCGTTCCGTTCTCATGCCGGATCAATCTGGCGAGGACGCGGCTTGGGTGCTCACCCTCTCCATACCTGCGAGCTGACTGGGGGTATTCAAGGAACTTACGTTTTTGCTCTGCATAGGTGTGGACTGCATCTAGTGACATGCCTATATCGGTAAGAGTAACGAGTGACAGAGGAAGAGTACTGGGTTTCTAGGAAAGCAAGACGAGATTCACTCTCAGTGATCTCTTTCCAAATCGCTCCGAGCACCCCTGCTTCCTTGGAGATTGCGATGCCTCTAATATAGACCTTGAAAGCGTCCCAAAGGGTGGCTTGTCATTTGACAGAGCCAGTGTTTAGTGTAGAAAAATCATCAATGCTGGTTCCCATTTCGGTTTCGAAAGCATTGTCTAATAGGGAATGTGGTTTTAGTCTCCATGAGCGGACCCCCAGATTGTTGGAAGTCTACCTCAGGGAGACCTTCACCGAGGAGTGATCCGAAAATGTTCTGGGAAGGATAGTCATTTGCGTGATGGTACCGACAAGTGTATCCGAGATAAGCCATCTGTTGATCCGTGAGTGGGAGTCGTGTACCGAGAAATAAAAGGAGAATTTTCGGGAGTTAAAGTGAATCAACCGCAATGCATCAAATATTTGTAGCTGGGCCTGTATTTCTATGACAGTTTTGGCTGCCCTGGAAAGTTAGCGAGGTCTGGAGCACGATCTATCAAAGTTAATATCTCAAATAATATTGAAATCTCCGCCCCATAGGATAGGGACAAGAGGGGAAACCAGATAGCAGGGAGGAGAGATGTATATAGAAGTCGGGCTGTTGATGTTGGGACAGTATATATTCAGTAACACAACCTTTTTACACAACAGAGTCCCAAATTGCAGTACATAATGTCCCAGGGGGTCTGCATGAGTCACTTTATGCTGAAATTTGAGACTTTTATGGATCAGGATCATGACTTCACAGTTCTGGGTAGAGTAGACAGTGTAATAGCGTTGGGAGCCCCATGTCCTTGCAAACCCATCACATCCGCCAGCAAGAGTGTATGTTTCTTGCAAGAAAAGCAATTTGACCTTGTGTCGTTCAACATATAACTGCATTTTCGCGTGGCTAACCAGCCCCCTGACATTCCAGCTCATACAAGTTATACTGTCGTCAGCCATTAAGATGGCAACTCAGGATCCATGAGCCAGTGCCCTAGCCAAGGTGCAATCTGCGGGGACCAGGTATGGGGCCCCAAGGCTTCGATCTGATATGGCCAGCGCAGAAGGATTTAAGGACTCGGATTCCCAGCTGTATGTCAAGCATTTTAACAACTTCAAACCATTCCCACCCCACCCCACCATCACTCCCACCCCTCCCACAACCAGAGAGGTGATAACCCGCAAAACTATTAATCGAACCACAAACATCAGCATCATCGCCTGCGGGGTCATGCGCTGGCCATGAGCGGTAGAACATCCGATTTGGGGCGGTGACTAGGTATCCTGTGGTGCACAATATAAAATCAATACAGAGGTAGCAAAAAAGGGCAAACTTTGGGGATCAAAACTGGGAGTCAGCTGATCTTCGTAAAGCAAAGGTTGTAACTAAATCAGCCATCTAGGTCTCAATCAGCAATAGGTGCATTCAACACCTTTCAAGGGACAGATCCAAGGTGTCAGCAAGGACAGTGTTCAGTTACAATTAACCAGGGAAGCGTTCATCAATGAATTTAGAAGCCTCTTCGGGAATGGTAAAGAAGAAGACTTGGTTCGAGTGTTCAATCCTGAGTTTAGCCGGGTATAACGGAGTATTTAACCCCCACATCTCGCAGCTTTTTCTTGGTGGCCAGGAAGTTTTTCCGTTCTTGTTTTATGGCTATGGAGAAGTCGGGGTAAAGGTGGATTCTGGAGGAGACAGGAAAAGGTTGCATTTGGTCCTTGCCGCACGAAGAAGAGCGTCACTGTCCCGGTAGTTAAGTACTCTAGCGATGATAGGGTGGGGAGGAGCACCAGGTCTGGGTTTCACTGTTAAGGAGCGGTGGGCTCGCTCAATCGCAAACTGTGAGGAAACTTTCAGGGAGTCCACTAGGGACAGCAGGGTGCGCTCGACGTAATCTTCCATGGGGCCTTCGAAGTTGTCCTCCGGAACACCAATGATGCACAGATTATTGCGCCTGGAGCGCGATTCCAGGTCCTCATTTTTCTTGCTAACGTCCTGCACTCATCTGGACAGAGCGGACACTTCAGCCTATAGTGGCACAATGTCGTCTTCGGCTGTCCCAACATGGTTTTTTCCATGTGGGCTTTGATCGAGCAGATAGTTCCGCTCATGTCGTCCAGCTTGGAATGGAGGGCAGTGAACCCCTCCCGCATGTATTCCATCATTTTCTGCACCTCAGTAGCTTCAGGGGACCCCGACATGTGTGCTTTGGGCTCCGGTAGGTGTTTGTTCGGTTTTGGCGCAGCTTTCGCATACATATTGATGGAGCTTTGCTTTTTGTTGGCAACCTTGGTCATTATCACGTCAGTCACGTGGAAATAGAAATGTGCAGTTCTTTCAGCGTTAGGAAGAGGGGCACCAGACCAGGAGGAACAATGCAGTAGACAGTAGCAAAATATAAGGATATCCAAAGTGTTCCTTAGCGGAGTATTGTGGTGCAAGGTAACTTATCCTAGAGTGTCGCTGGGTTGGACAATTCTGACATGAAGGCACGCCGGCGGTAGGTCAGGGCAGCCTAGGGATTAAGCAGGCAGGTGTCCGACAGCTCCGGGGAAAGATGTGAGTTTCCTATATAGTGACCCAGGAGACAGTCTCACTGAGGGGGTAGACTGTATTTTGCCCCTCTCCCGGGGAACAGCGGTGGGTGGACTGGATCACCTAGTAACGTTGGTTGCCAATAATGGGTTTCCCAGTTTACAGCCGTGTGGATTGTGGCCTCCCTCGTGGAGTGATATGTAATGGTGGAGGAGAGTGGGATAAGCAACCAGCAGTTGGCGTGGGGAGCAGCCCCCAGATGAATGTCAATCAGTGTTTCCGCTGCTAGCGAGAACCATGCTCACTGATGATGCATCGCCGGGCCCAGGAGGGGGGAGGTTGCGTGAGGTGAGCTCCCTCTTTAATGACTGTATTCAGAGATTCCTAATATCAGTGGGCTCCTTGGCTCAGGGTTCTTGTCGCAGAGTGCTGGTCCAGGCAGGCCCTGGGTGGTAGCCGCTGAGCCCGGTGCAGGGGCCCCCCGTGAGTTATGGAGTGCCCTGGGGATCAATACGCACAAGTTCAAATCAATGAGAACAGCTCAGCACGTAGAGATAAACAGTAAGAGGGCCCAACTTACTTCTCGGCCAAGCAGGAGGGCGCTGGTTCCGTTTACCCAGAATTCTGTAAGGCGAGGCAGGTCTGCTGTCAGGGTGCAGCAACAGCAGTCCGCTGAAATTGGAGGATAGTGTAAATGCAACGCAATGACCCAGGATGAGGGGGCACGGACCCCTGTGCCATGCTCCAGAAGAAAGTCTCTTAGGAGCGAGATTTAGGCACCCGGGTAGGGCAGGGGCACCAGGATAAGCAGTATGAGTAGTTATGTCCAGTAGGGTCTGCCCTGACTGCAGCCGATTGGGCTGTGATCTCCCACGTATTGTGGGGTAATTGATAGTAAGGATAATAGGCATGTGACTCTCTAAGTGGTTGTATGCAGGTTAAACACACCTAGCCCCCGCCCATCGCAGTTCCACCTCTGGTGTGCACCTGCACCTAGGACACCGTAAGGGCTGTGTGTAATTGAAGGAGTTCGTATGACACGTGCTTCCCGGACAATAACGGCATCAAAGGTTCCAGTCGCAGCAGTAGGCCAAACAGTGTAGTGGCCCTCACTGTCGGACAGAGCAGAGGTGTCCAAGGGGTTAGCTGAAGTTCCCGGCTCGTTAGAGGAGTCGCGGGCTAGGAGTTGGCTGCTGCAATATTCGACTGACTGTCACTTGCAGCAATGTCCGGGCCATGCAAGAGAGGTGCGGTGCAGCGGGGGCCATCCCATGATGTACACCAAGAGGCAGGCCGCGGCCTCAATGCCTCCCTAGCAGAGATTTCGCAGCAGAAGGGGTAGGGTGTCTGGTGCGCGGCAAGCCTGCGATGTCGTATGTAATGAAGCCTCCGTACCTTATGTCCCGTACCGGGATAGTGCAGCAATGTGTAGCGTTGTCCTGTTGCGTCGCAGCTGGATGCTTCGCATGACGACTGCCGGGGTCCTCCAAGACCTCCCCTCGGGCTGTGGGCCCCCCCCCCAAGTTACCGGTGGAGAGCCGGCAGGGCTCAGGAGGCGAGAGGCGTGTCTCGAGTGGGCCCCAGGGATTCAATCCAAAAGCGGCGGTTTACCACCTGAGGTCCCACAGAAGTTGAAGTCGGGCAGACAGGGCCTCTCACTGCTTTAGTGCACCAGTATATGATGCAGGGGGGTCGGGGAGACCACCAGTCGAGCCATCCCAGTGCGGGCTGGTTTCAGGCAAGATCACCCAGCAACGTGAGGTGGCCGCCCCTCCCCCAACTGGGCCTGGAATCCTCAGCACTCGCTGTTCTGGGATCAGCTCGCTGTGGAGACGTGTAGTGTCGCATGGAGGCAAGGCGGTGAGCAGCAAGGCAGGATTTTCTCTGCAACTGTCTCCTCCAGAGGCACACCAGTCGAGCAGCACCCCCAGTATGTTGACAGGAATCGATCTGTGAATCTTAGGAGTGGAACCGTGACACCAACACAGAAAGATCAGCAATAAGGATCTCGCCCTGGACGGAGCTACACACTCAGGCGGCCATTCTGTAAAAGCGCAACAGCGACCCCCACAAACCCCCCCCCCTATTTTCTGGTTATATTGGATTTCTTCTCAACTTCTTTGATTTCTGCTGTATTTTTTCAATAGAGATGTTCCTGTGTTTTTTGCTGCTTCTTGTTAGCTGCTCAGTACATTTAGCTATATTTTTGTTCCATTGTATATGTTTGTTACATGGTTTCATTTTGAGTGTGCAGTGTGTTCGTTCTTCTTTGTCCTTTTTTCTACCAACCATGGGTTATCATTTGCGTGCTACATGTGCCCTGCCTCTTCCATGTTCCATTGTTCAATTGCCAATGTGACACCATCACACAGTATTATTGCTTCACTCTTAGGGAGTTGTCAATTACACAAACATATTTTTAACCATGCATTAACTTTAGCGCGTTAGTATTTGTACTTTGTATTGCACTTTCACTTTATATTCTGGTAGCTAGATGTATTTGTGTGTAATAATATGTGCTTTTAATCATCTGTGCACTTGCACTCCATTATTTTGTATGCAGATATGAACTTTTAGGCATTTCAGTGTTATCGTGACATGGTCTTTCAACAATGTGTGCACTTGCACTTTATCATTATGCCTGCCGTCATTTCATTAGTGCATCATGTATTTGCATTTTAATAATTTGTCTTCATCTTTCCTTCCATACACGAGTCATGTCTTGCTTATTTTGAGTGCATGACATACAGAAGATATATGCACTTGCACTTCCATTTTGCTTCCTGCATTAGCACTTTTTCCTGCCATTTTGGCATTAATTTACATTGTACCTGTCATTGCATTTGTCATTTACTTTTACTACACTGCTTCCATACATTCATTAATTATTTATTCAGTTGACTGAACTGTTCCCACATGCTTTTGACTACATTTGAATTCGATCTTTTTGCATGCATTTCAATGTTTAACCCATGGCTTTACTTTGTTCCAACATGTGCGTCTGCTTTACACACTTTGCGGTTACTTGCACTGGTTGGCAACATGGAAAAGGGGCTTGTCGTACATTGAAATTCGTGTCTGATCAAGCGCTCTGCAAGCGCAAAACTCATTACCCAGAATCTTGTCCCCTGTACACTGTTTTTGTTGTTTTTGTATACATTAAAGCTTTTTCAGTATTGTCCCTGGATTTGTGCTTACTTTACCTGCTTCCCTCGACCCTGGAGTGCAGTCCTCCCGTTTCTGTTCTGCATATATATGGGATACATTACTCACCGTAATCGTATTTCTGATGCTTGTATCTGCTTAGATTCACATGCTGTGCATAGGCCGACATCTAGTGGAAGCTGCAGAGTATTACAGTTTGTTTTTCGAAACTCGAAAATGGGCGTCGACACAGGCCGTGCCAGTAATACTATCCCTAGTGTGACGTCCACTGTACCCAAGATCCCTCACGCGTCTAGGATCCTCAGATTGTATTTTTTCTGACATGAGGTAGCATGAGGAGTAGCGTGAGTACAGATAATCCAAGCAGATAGACAGAAAGGTAAGACTACAAGCAATTATGCGCCTTCTCTCGGAGGGGAGGAAGGGTGGGTCGCATGTGAATCTAAGCAGATACAAGCATCAGAAATACGATTACGGTGAGTAATGTATCCCTTCTGACGCTTGTGGAATCTGCTTAGGTCACATGCTGTGCATAGATTAGCGAGCAGTACCAGAAGAAGGAGGTGGGATGTGAGAAGGGTCATGAGCAAATAAGTGTCTTAGAACCGCTTGTCCCACTTGTGTATCTGCCTTGGAATGGGTGTCAATGCAGTAATGCTGAGTAAAAGTGTGAATAGAGCTCCAAGTAGCTGCTTTGCAAATGGTGTCAAGGGGAACATTTGCAATGAAAGCCAGAGTGGCCCCAATGCCTCTAGTAGAGTGGGCTCTTGGCATAAAAGGCAGAGTCTTTTCAGAGAGTGAGTAACACAGCTGGATACAGTTAATAATCCACTTCGAGATGGCACCTTTAGAGTTGATCTGTTTTCCTTAGCGGTCTTGTTTTGTTTACATAGTAGAGGACCGCCCTACGCACATCTAGGGTGTGTAGTTTCACCTCAGCAGAGCTTTGCGGGTTCTGGAAGAAAGCCGGAAGCTCTATGGACTGGTTTACATGGAATTTTGATATAAATTTAGGTGAGAACCTAGGGTGTGTGCGTAAAACCAGTTTGTCTTTATGTATAGTAAAGAAGGGATCCTGCACTGACAGAGCCTGAATTTCACTGACCCTTCTTATAGAAGTAATAGCTACTAAGAAGGCCGTTTTATAAGTCAGGTGTTTGAGACTGCTTTTATGCATGGGTTCGAAAGGTGGGCCCATGAGCTTGGCTAGCACCACATTAAGGTCCCACCCTGGAGGTGGGTTTGAAATAGGAGGGTGAAGTCTCTTTACTCCTTCCATGAAGGCTTTAACTACCTGTACTTTCCACCACGACACCATGCTATGGGAAGTGGTGTAAGCCGAGAGGGCTGCCAGGTGTACTTTCAGTGAGTTAAAAACCAATCCTGCATCTAGCAGGTGAAGCATGTATGTAACAATGTGGGAAGGAATGCAATCAAACGGGTTGATTTGTCTACTCTGGCACCAGATAACGAACCTCTTCCACTTGTCAAACTAACAGTGCCTTGTGTTTGGTTTCCTAGATTCCTTTAGGATGTCCATACACCTCTGTGGCAAATTGAGATGTCCAAACTCTATGACCTCAGGAGCCATGCTGCCAGGTTCATTGAGTTGGGTTGCTGGTGCACTGTTTGACCTTGGTGCTGGGACAGTAGGTTGTACCAGGCTGGAAGTTTGATGGGCTCGCACACCGCCATCCTGCGTAGGTGTGGGAACCACGGTTGTCTTGCCCACATGGGAGCAACTAGGACGAGCGTCATCGATTCCTTGTTCATCTTGTTCACCACTTTCCTGATGAGAGGAGTTGGTGGAAAAGCGTACGCAAACATCCCTGACCAGTTCATCCACAGGGCGTTCCCCTGGGAGTCTGGTTGGGGGAACCTGGATGCAAATTCTGGGCATTGTTTGTTTTCGCTTGTGGCGAATAAGTCTATAGTGGGGAAACCCCACTGAGAGAAGAGATCTTCTACGACCTCTCTGTGAAGAACCCATTCGTGTTCCTCTGGGAGGGAGTCTCTGCTCAGAGCATCCGCTAGGGAATTGAGCTCCCCTGGAACATGTTGCGATGACAGGAAGATGTTCCGTCTGAGTGCCCATATCCAGATTTTCTGGGCAAGCTTGGACAGATTTGGCGAGCGAGTGCCTCCTTGCTTGTTCAGGTAGAACATGGCTGTAGTGCTGTCCGTCCGGATTTGCACTGACCGGTTTAGTAGATGGGGCTCGAACGCCTGAAGCGCTCTGAATACTGCCAGAAGCTCTAGCAGGTTGATGTGGTTCTTGGCCACTGAGTGAGACCAGAGACCCTGTGCTGTGTGGTGGAGATGGTGAGCTCCCCACCCCGTCAGACATGCATCTGTAGTGACTACTGCCTGTACTTCGGGATCGTAAAAGGGTTTCCCCTTTGCGAGATTCTCTCTTGTCCACCAGTGGAGGCTTTGTACCAGTGTTGGCGAAACGACCACTAGATCGTCCCACTGACCACTTGCCTGAGACCACTGTTTCGCCAACCATTCCTGCATGGGACGCATGCGCAGGCGCGCGTGGGGGACCAGGTAAATGCATGACGCCATCATGCCCAGTAACCGCATTGCTTTGCGTACCGTTATTTGTTGACCGGACTGATAATGCGGAATTTGCAGTAGTATATTCCGAATTCTTTCTTCTGAAGGAAAGGTCAACCCCTCCTGGGTATCCAGGATTGCTCCTAGGAATTGTTTTGAGGTGCTTGGCACTAGGCTTGACTTTTTCTCGCTGATTGAGAAGCCTAATTCGTGGAGGAGGTCGATAGTCCTTTGAATGTTTGTCCTGCAAATTCCTGGGGTTTCCCCTATTATGAGCCAGTCGTCCAGATAAGGGTACACTGGGATTGCCTCCCTGCGTAGGTGTGCAGCTGCCACCGCCAGTAACTTGGTGAATACCTTTGGTGCTGAAGCTATCCCGAAGGGCAGTACCTTGAATTGGTAGTGGCGACTGTCCACCTTGAAGCGCAAGTACTTTCTGTGCGCTGGGAACATGGAAATATGAAAATAAGCATCTTTCATATCCAAGGTTGCCATGTAATCCCTTTTTTAGGAGGGGGATTACCTCTTGTAGCGTGGTCATACGAAATTTTTGGGGCTTGACATACTTGTTGGCAGGCCGTAAGTCCAATACTGGGCTCATTGTCAAGTCTTTCTTTGGCACAAGGAAGTAAGTTGAATAAATACCCTTGTTTACCTGGTGTCCCGGGACGAGTTCTATCGCGTCCTTTTGTAGAAGAATGGCGATCTCCTCGAGGAGAATCTTTTGATGTTCTAAGGAGTGTACTTTTTGTCGTGGAGGATGGTTCCGGGGACGCTGCAGTAGTTCTATACAGTACCCTATGGATACTGTTGACAGCACCCATCTGTCTG
Source organism: Ambystoma mexicanum (assembly GCF_040938575.1). Taxonomy (NCBI): domain Eukaryota; kingdom Metazoa; phylum Chordata; class Amphibia; order Caudata; family Ambystomatidae; genus Ambystoma; species Ambystoma mexicanum. The sequence continues at coordinate 892,066,763 of NC_090931.1, forward strand.
ATGTGATCCCTTCCCAAGCCTGGGTGAAGTTTGAAATGCGTCCCCCTACTGGGGTTGCGTGGGAAGGGACCCTGAACTGAGCGTCACTGCTTTGGTGGAGGCGTGCCGCCTCCCTTGCTGGGGCTGCCTCTGCCTTTACCACGACCTCTCCTATTACCTCTGCCGTAACCCTGGGTAGACTGTTGGTTGTTGTTCCACTGTGTACCCTGCCCCTGGGAATAGTTAGATCCTCTCTGGGAATTTTGGCCGCGTGGGCGACGAAAATTACTATTCCCTCTTTGGTTAGGGGGTTTATTGGTTAACTGGCCAAGGGATTTGAGTGTCTCGTATTCGTCCTTGGCATTTTTCAGTGCGTCTTTGACCGCCTTCCCAAACAACAGATCGGCTTCCACCGGTTTGTCTAACAATGATGCCTGAGTTTCTGTCTTAAACCCAGACTGCCGTAACCATGCATGTCTCTTGATAACAGTACCTTCTGCTATCAATCTGCCTGCGTTGTCCGCGGCGTCGAAGGTTGCTTTCAAAATGCAACCAGACACGGCTCTACCCTCTGCGGAAATCCGAGCTAATTGGCCCTTTAACGGTTCAGGAGCAGAGGCTATGAGAGCCGCGACTTCTTCCCACTGATGGCAGTTGTAGCTGGCCAACAGGGTGGTGGAGTTAGCAATCCTTGCTTGATAGGCAGACATTGAGGCTACCTTCCTGCCGAAACCGTATAGTTTTTTGCTCTCCTTGTCGGGAGGAGCTTCTGACGAAGACAAGGGTGTTCCAGCCCTCTTACGAGTGTTGGTAACAACTAGGGAGTCTGGCTTCAGATGTCCTCTTATATAGAGAGGGTCAGACTGAGCTGCCCTAAAAAAGTTTTCAACCCTGGGATTGACTGCTCTGGTGAGGTTTGGGTTCACCAGGGACGGATTTATTCTCCGCTGAATGGACTTAAGGATAGGGATGGTCTGGGCAACCGGCCTCCTTTCTCCCACTAACTCTTCTGCAAAGTCCCTTTCCTCCTGTACACCGTGGGTGTCAATGTGAAAATGTTCTGCTGCGCGAGCGAGAACCTCGTTTAGGAGGGGCTGGGTATCGACCGGGGAGTCGGTAACCGGGGCTTCGTTTTGTACCGGGGAATCTACTCTGTATGTTTCCGGGTCATCCTCTTCTTCTTCCTGGTCCTCATCATCCCCATAGTATCCCGTCCCGGTTTGCTCTTCTATCATATCAAACTCTTGGTCTCCACCAAAGGAAGCCTCTCCTTGATACCGAGAGTATGGTGTTGCGTAAGGTTGTACCTCGAAGGGTTCAGACCTCATCGGGGTTTCAAACCGGGCCTTCTTACTCGGGGGGATAGGATCAGTAGAGCCTGAGGGTGTGGCCGCTTGTGGATCATACGAGAGGAAATGTTCAGGATTTTTATCATAAAAGTCAGCCAAGGAAGACATTCTTGACATGACCCTATCTATGTCTTCACTGGACCATTTTTTGGAACTGGGAATGACTCTCTCAGCAAGTCTATGGGATTTATCCTGAGTAGCTTTGCTGGTTGTGGACCTATCAGCAGACCTGGACTTGTCTGTCTGTTTAGGGGGGTTGGAGTGTCTCACAGGTGTGGAAGCATGTACAGGTAGTTTCTTCTGCTGTTTTCCCCCCTCCCCGTGCGTAGAAAAATGATTTCCCTGTCCCTTAGTGGCTCCGGAGTTCTTCGACGCCTGGCGTCGAGGAACGGGAGAGGTGTCCCTGTCCTTCGAGCGTGGGGCCTCGCTGGTTTTAATTGCGGGTTCCACCTTCTGGAACGCGGCCTGGGGGTGGAAGTCGTCTTCCGACGATCGAACTTTTGTTAGCCTAGGGAGCGAGGCACTCTTGGCAAGAGTGGATGATTGCCTGGCGTCATGCGGCGATCTTGATCGAGAGCGCCCAGAGGACACCGAATCGGACCGTTCTGTCTGTGCCTCTTTCCGAGAACTCGACATCGTCGAGTCTCGGTTGGACTTAGTGTGTTTAGTGTGCGTAGTAAGAGAAGCGCTTGCGTCGCCGGGGGTCTTCCCCATAGCCGCCCTGCCGGACGACCTTCCGAGGTCGGGGACCTGCGCTCGGCTGTCTTTCGACGCCGTAATGCCCTCGCCGTCCGAAAGTACGGCGTCGCTGCCATCGCTGAAGGCGCCCTCCGCCGCCATGGCCGCATGCCTGGCGTGGTGGGCCCAACGCTTCGTCGAACGGTCCGTAAGTGTCTTAGGTTTAAAACCTACTACACGCTCTGCAGTTCGCTTCGGGGTGGTCCCTCGGCAAGCAGAGATTGCACGTGGCGTGCCTGTCGACCCAAGGGTATTTGCGGTTGCACTTGGGGCAGAATTGAAAAGGGGTACCCTCCATACGCACCTTGAGGCAGCGGGCTGTTAAGTGTAGGAAATATATAAGGTGTACCTATATACCAAGAATGTAGAGTATGTACCACACCCCACTCATGCAGCAGCCGACGGTCGATTTCTTCTCCAGCCGGCGTCAAGTGTCGAAGTTCGACGTTGGGGTGGGGAAGGATGCCAATAGATTATTATTTTATAATTTTAGCAAAAGTATGGCTAAGGCCAGGGGAATCCGCAAGATGCTTCCGACCAGTATGGCGGAAAAAAACAATCTGAGTATCCTAGACGCGTGAGGGATCTTGGGTACAGTGGACGTCACACTAGGGATAGTATTACTGGCACGCCCTGTGTCGACGCCCATTTTCGAGTTTCGAAAAACAAACTGTAATACTCCGCAGCTTCCACTAGATGTCGGCCTATGCACAGCATGTGATCTAAGCAGATTCCACAAGCCTCAGAAATGTATATATTATAGAGCCGCAGTTGCCGCCCTATAGTTAAAGTGAGTCAGACTCCCATAGGAACCTCGAAAAAGTCTATTGTTAATAACACTTGATTTGAGTAACCGATTTGGCCAGATTTGGCAGAAATCTTGAAGTTGGTTAGTGATGCGCGGCCCCAAACACTGCACTGCAGAGTATCGTAAAGATTCACTAAAAAATAAAAAAGTTATTAAGAAGACAAAAAAATAACAAATCCAAAGTTGTGGCATACTTCCATTTCATTTTACCATAGACAAACAAGGTCAATATGTGTTTGGAATGCACAACTCAAACCGCTGGATGGATTTGGACAAGGTCTGAAACAACTTGGGCACAAAGCGTTTAAAAGAGGCCTTTTTGTGGTTTGGGGATATTCCATGCAGTAGTTTTGTAAATATTTGACGGTGAAGGTGGTGCCCCCTTCTCAAAAACAGATTGCTATATCTCGGATAAATTTCCCTAACTGGGGTTTTTAGAAATGAAACAGCGGCCATCTTAGTTTTTGCTCAATGCGAGGGATAGCCGAGGTTATCGGAAAATTAAACACAGGAAAAAAGATATTTGCAGGTCTAGAGATGGGGGTGGGGGGACTAGAGGACACCAAGTGAAATCTGGGAGTTGGAGGGGGTCTAGGAACTGAGTTTTCAACACAAAGCTTCTCTGTAACGTTGGCTATATCCGTGAATACCCGCCATCTCAAAGCAAACTGCGTCACAGAAACAGTGTGTGTTGTGGGGGGAAAGGGAGAGGGTGGGGGGCTGAGGAGGCCATCTGCACGCAGCTGGCACAGATGATCGGGATACTTGGTAAGGACCTGCCTGGGCAAGACATATTTTTTTCTTTTTGCGTGTTTTTCTGATATTCGTGGCTACAAAAACTACAGATAACTACGGTCTGCAGTTCATACATAAAATGACTACAGCTAGCCAATGTTATATGTAGTTCTGTACTTGTGGCTGTAGAAAAGAAACTGTAAAAACCAAAAATAAATATTCTGACTGGTAACATTGACGTCACGGTTGAAAAATCACTGGCTGGGCATCTGGGACTCCCATTCAGGCAGTAACCGGGAGTCACTCTGCTTAGCTTGCAAGCAAGGAAGCAGCTGGCACCCTCAGGCCATGTTGCCTAATAAATGAGAACAAGTTAAAAGACCACTTAGAGCAACGTGGCCTGAGGCGGCAGGCACCTTCCGTTGTTTTGAAGCTAAGCAGGTTCGGTCCCGGTTACTGCATGGATGGGAGAGTCCACAGTTCCGGATGCCGTGTGTTTTCTTAGTTTTAAATATCTCATAAAACATTAAGAAAATGCATGTCATCTGCATTATTATTTTTAAAAAACGTGCTAATGTCAGTCATTGAAAGTATTGCATTTAGAAACCATTCTTTTACCTTTTGCTGAATTGCAGTCTGGTATTTGTAGCTTCCCAGTCAAGATGAGGTATGGGGGGAGTAAAGCTGCAATTGTACACTTATTAACTAACATATTTCGATAATATATATGTGGATGACAACATGGTATGTGTGCTTTTCAAGTTATCTTTATAAATTATAAGTTACTCAATGTAGTAACTAATGTACTCTTAGTCCATAGTCCCCTTTCCTCCATAGTGCATGGGCGTCCCTGGCTAGGGACGGGAGGCGGAAACCTTTTTCACCAGAAAAAACCTTCTTCCCCTTTAAATTTCGAGGCACGTGCGGGTGCAGCCCTGGGAGCATGCGCTCCCCTGACTCCGCCCACTGGCGCCACTCCTTAGTCCCCATTGACGCGTCAACAATATGAACATCGCTTAATGACACCAGTATTAAAGGGGGGAGGATGGTGGGACCTATGGAGGAAAGGGGACTATGTACGTTAGTCACTACAGTGAGTAACTTCTAATTACTCTTACGTCCTGTCCCCTTTCCTCCATACTGCATGGCTGATTACAACTGAACGTAGCCCCAGGGTGGAGAGGAGACCCTCCTTAAGAAAACAGATTCCTTAGAACCGCCTGTCCGAAAGCCGCATCTGATCTAGAGCCAGCGTCCAAACAGTAGTGCTTACAGAAAGCCGAAGGGGTGGCCCAGGTGGCCATCCTGCTGATGACCTGCCACAGGACCTGCCACTGCAAGGCGATAGCCCTGGCCTTGGCTCTTACAGTGTGGGTGTGCATGTTAGCTGGAAGTGGTCTGTGCTGCAACTTGTAGGCTGCCTTGATGGCTGCGACCATCCACCTTGCTATAGAGGCCTTGGATGCCTGATAACCGGGCCTTGACCCCCTGAAGGTGACAAACAGGGTGTCCGACTTACGGAAGCACTTGGTCCTGTCCAGATAGAATTTCAGAGCGCATCTGACATCCAGACAGTGCAAGACCCTGTGAGCCTCCTCTTTAGGGTCAGTGAAAAACATGGGTAAGACTATCTTCTCATTTAGATGGAACGCAGAGGCAACCTTAGGTAGGCATGCTGGGTGCGTTCTCAGGACCAGCTTGTCCTTGTGAAAAGTGGTACAGGGTTCAGATGCCACCAGAGCCTGGATCTTGCTGACTGAGAGCAGAGGTGAGACCCACCAACAGAGCTGTTTTAATGGTGACCAGCTTGATGTCCGCAGACGCCATTTGCTCGAACGGTTTGTGCACCAAGGTCCCCAACTCTGCATAGAGGTCCCACATGGGGTGTGGTTTCTTGATGGGCGGGTAAAGCCTTGTGAGGCCCGCCAAATGCCACTTGACTACCGGGTTGGAAGAGGAGAAGACCTCCTCCTCCGAGTCTTTGTAGGCCCCTATGGCAGCCAAATAGGTGCAGCATGTATCCACCTGTACACCCGAGTGCACGAGGTGTGCAGAGAAGGAGAGCACATTGTCCAATGTGCACGCCCGGGGGTCGATCTCCTTATATTCCGCCCAGTGACAGAACCTAGTACATTTACTCTAGTACTGGCTCCTAGTAGCCTTGCTCCTTGCGCCCTGAATGATGTCTAGGTTAGCCTGTGAGAGGCTCAGGTGCCTCAACACGACCTGCTCAGGAACAACACTGCGAGTGCTATTTTCTGTGGAGTGGATGACCCTGCCCCCTGCTGTGCAAGAAGATGAGCTGGACCCATCGGCAGGTGAATGGGTGGCCTGTCCGAGAGGCTGAGACGCTCAAAGAACCACGGTCTCGCTGGCCACCACAGAGCTATCAGAATGATGCTGAGGTGCCATGATTCCTTTATCTTGCAGATCACCCTGTGTACCCGGGGTGTGGGGGGATACGCTGTCATGCCATTACACTGTATCTGAAATGCATTGCCCAGGGAGCCGGGGCCTTGCCCGTGCTAGTACGCAAACTGTTGGCACTTCTTTTTGCCCCAGGAGGCAAAGAGATCGCACCTGGGGATACCCCCCATCTGCTGAAGATTTCCAGCAGCACTTGACCGTTCAATTGCCACTTGTAATTGTCCGCTCCCAATCTGCTGAGCCTGGCCGCTTCCAGGTTGGACTGCCCTGGAAGGTGGATGGCCGTCAGGTAGATGTTGTTCTCCAGGGCCCATTCCCACATGCTGATCGTTAATCTGCACAGTGGATGGGACATGGTCCCTCCGCCCCCGCTTGTTGACATAGTACATGCTGGTGGAGTTGACCGTCTGGATGAGGACAATCTTGCCTCCAATGAGCAGTAGGAAAGCTTTGAGAGCGAGCCAGATGGCTTTCAGCTCCAGCCAGTTGATATGAGACTCCTGCTCCTGCAGTGTCCAGACTCCATGGACACTGTGGTTGTCCAAAGTGGCCCCCAGCCTTCCAGGGAGGGGTCCATGGTGATGGTGACCTGAGGGGCGGGCTGTCGGAAGTCCCCGGACCACCATGTGAGGTCTGGGAGGAGAGAAGGAGGGATGTTGACAAGCTCCGCTTGGGAGCCCCTCTCCCGATTCCATGAGGCTGCGAAGTGAAGCTATAAATTCCTCATCTCGAGTCTCGTGTGGGGTACGGCCAGTAGGACCGCTGCCATGATACACAATAAGTGTTGGCACCACCAGGCAGAGGTCATTTCTCGGGTAAGGAATTGAGTGGTGGCCCTCTTGATGGCCATGATCTTGTCCTCCGAAGGGAAAACTCTCTCACATGAGGCCCAGGAAGGTCAGGTTCTGCATAGGTTGCAGCAGAGACTTCCTGAGATTGATCGAAAATCCCAGCTCGTGGAGTGTGGCCATAAGGGTGAAGGAAGTGTGAAGCACCGCCTCCGGAGATCTCACCCTGATGAGCCAGTTATCTAGGTACGGGCAGACGTGGTGGCCCTGGGCCCTGAGGAGGGCTGGCACTGCATTCTTGAGTCTGGTAAATACCCTGGGGGCTGAGTTGAGCTGAAGGGTAGCACTTTGTATTGGAAATGGCAGCCCATGATCCTGAATCGCAGAAAGGAGCAATACGGTTGCCAAATTGGGATGTGTAGATAAGCGTCCTTCAGATCCAGGGAGCATATCCAGTCTCCCCTGCACAATGACTCTGCAATGAGTGCTGGCGTAACCATCTTGAATTTTTGCAGAGGGAGGTTGAGGGTGGAGAGGTCCAACACAACTCTGAGGCCAGCCTGGTTCTTCTTTTGTATGGCGAAAATCCTGGAATAGAATCCCAATCCTCACTGGGAGCTTGGGACTTCTTCCACTGCCTGGCTCTCGATGAGCGACCGAATTTCCGCCAACATAGTTGCTGTCCCAATCTGTGGGGGAGGAGAGAGAAGAGGAAGGGATCGGTAGGCGGTAACCCAGGATTTTTTCCACCAGGATGGATTGGGCCCCTATGACTATCCTGTGGTGCACCTTCTATCCATCGATGTCCAGCTGACTCCAGTATTCGGAAACATGGTTAAGGGGAAAGCGTGCCCCTTGTGTACTGGTTCCGACCACTTGATACCTGTCACCGTCGCCCCTCTGCCAACAGCCCAGCTTTGGCCACTTCCAAGGAGAGATTCTTTGACCACTTCAAGGGGTCTGATGAAGTCTCCTCAAATATCAAACATCCTAGGTGGATTGATCAGGGAGGTCCTGAAACAGGGACTACAGGCCCATACAAGGCTCCAGTGTCCCTTATGCTGAACCGCCACAGGCACTAATACCTCCAGCCCCTGCCCCACCCATTAACGGACCAACACCTTCTTCACAGGCACCAATATATCTTCTGGATGCACAACTTTCAGTGGACGTGAATGCAGCCCTGGCAAAAGGCATTTTGCCACCACAGGCTGTTTCTGCAGGACTTGGTAAGACACTGGACAACCAGGAGCAAGTCACCAACTATGACAGAGATGTGGGTGAGTTTCCATCATCTGATAAGGCTTTCCTTGATAGGATGGAGGACATGGCATAATTTATGGACAATGCAGCCCCTCTGTAGGTTCAAGGGAGGGGGTGGTGGGTGTGGGGGGTGCTGGCTGAGATACTGGCCTTAACAGTCTATGGGTCGCAAAGGGAAAATATGGCAGGAGCCTGTTATTGCCAGCCAACAAGCAACCAAGATTGAGGCATTTTACTGACAAGCTGGCTCTGAAGGGCCACTGACATCTTCACATCCTCAGCCTCATTCCTCGGTAGTGATGGCTGCCTCTTTGAATACTAAGCTCTCTACCAGTGCCTCCTCTTCCTTCTTAACGTCAGTGCTCAGCAAGGAGGACAGGATTTGTCGTCGTGTGGCTGTAAGATTTACTCAAGTGCAAGACTGCACTGACACCAAGCAAACACAGGTGCTTTTTTCGTCACAGCAAACCAAAGATTATGACATGAGGTTGCAGATACCAGCTAATTGTCAGGCGGCCTTCATGTGGCGCAAGACTAGTTGCAATCTTTGCAATCTTACAGTCAGCAATATAGGCACTGCTACTCATAGTATTTCTGTGGGAGCAGATATGCAGAGGTCTGCATGGATGATGCGACCAAATGTATGGCCGACATGCAGGAAAGGGGCATGGCTGGACCCAGGCCATTCTGGGATTCCAAGGATCCCAGAAAGGAGAGGCAGGCAACCTACAGTCACTTCAAGCTCTATCTGGTGGTGTTTGGAATCAGGAGCAAGGATCCCAGAGGGACAAGGTATCAATTACTATCTCGCTAAAGAAGGACCCACTCTGGTGTCAAGGCAAGCACAAAATGAAGGAGAGGGGTTCTTCTTTCTTCAGCTCCCCACTCAGTGACAGTGACAATAAATTATTGTCTAAAGGGATGGGGGCAACGCTTGGATCACACTTGGCGCACAGCTTTTGGTCAGGATCAGAGAGAGAAAAATATTTTCTGGAACTTTTAGCCATATTCATGGCCTTTAAGACTTTTCTACTACACCACGGCTGCATTGTGATTATGCAGATGCATAGCACGACTGCCATATTTTATGTCAATAACAGAAGGGACACAGAATACAATCAGGGCGACTCATGTCTCCAGAGAATGGAAAACGGTTATGGACTTCGAAAGGCTCACAGTAGACAACTACGAATGGGAGCTTCACATGGAGAAAATTCAAGTTGGGATCAATCTTTAGGATCACCCAGTAGGTGTATTTGTTCACCACAGAGTGCAATACCAAGTGTCACCAATTCCCCGCTAGGGGAGGCCACGGTGAGGGTTCCCAAGGAGATGCATTGCAGATAGGGTGGAGCAAACTGAAATATGTGTTTCCCACAGTCTCTATCATTCAGAGGGTTCAGCAGATTTCAAACATCCTGGGAATTCACAATGATCTTGGTGGGATCATCCCGGCCGCCCAGGGTGTGGCTCTTGGACCTGTTTAAGCTGTGGAACGAGGGGCCAATCTCATTGGGTCTAACGTGAAACATGCTCTCCCAGCAGGGCAGTTCTCCATTCAGCTCTGCAGTCTCGCGCTAGCAGCATGGTTCCTGTAGAAGTGATGCCGGGTCACCTTAGGTTTTCGCAGAAAAACCTACAGATAATTTAGCAGGCCAGGAAGTACGCTACCCGCTATTAGAAGAGCGAATGGTTGCGCTTCTTCCATTGGGCAGCACAAATGAAAGTGATCCTTCGGAGCTTCTCTCAGGATGATGCCTTGCCTTTTCTGCGGCATTCAGGCATGCAAGTGGAACTTATTTACTAGCTATCGGGGTAAATAGGAACTTAGACTATGATCTTTGCCTCTGCCAATCTGGTGGGGAAACAGCAACCGGAGGGGCTTTGCAAGATATTTTTGCACATTAGTCAGCTGCACCCAGTGTGGGTTTTTACATGTGGTTCTGGCAGCTCTGGCACACTAGTCATGTGTAAGCATGGCATCGGTGTGCTGCATTTACCCATACAGTATGGAGGAAAGGGGCTGGGAAGTAGGAGTAGGGGAAAGTTACTCACCATAGTGACTACTGCACACCTAGTCCAGCGCCCCCCCCCCCTTCCCTGCCATTTTCCAAAAATGAGTGCAGTTAGGGCAGTCGATTCCGACATGCAAAAAAGGGGGACACTGGGGTGGCACTGGGGAGGAGCGGATGTGGGAGGGGCTTGCCTGAGCATGGTTATGTCTGTGGCCATATCCATATGCACATGCAAATTTAAAATGGAAATGGTCATTTTTTCTGGTGCAAATGGTTGCAGTCCTGTTCTCAGACAGAGTTGCCAATACAGTAAAGAAGAAAGGAGGCTCTGGACTACGAGTACAATAGTCAATATAGTGAGTAACCTTTTATCTTCCCACAAGTGCTTCAAGATCTCTTTATGTGTCATGAAATAGTGGGTCCAAGATATTTTGGGTCCATTTTTATGCTAGTCAAGAGGACCACTGCATGCACACTGTGTAAAAGTATTGGTTGTCTGATAAGACTGCAACATCTATTACCACACTCATTGCCTACTTGGAGACTAGGTAGCCTTCCTGAGCAATCCCCAAGATGTCCCGTCTTAGACAGCAGTTAGTCAGGTGTTGCACAGACACCCCAAGGGATCTATCAAATCTGCCTGGAAGGAGCCGGGGCACAAGGCATTGAACATTGTTGCTGATGTAGAGCACACCTTCAACACTGAATCAGCCTGTTCTTGTCCGGAGAACTAATGAAGTTGACGAAGATGAATACAGGCACCTCTTTCATCATAATCACGAGCATCAAGAAATCTTGAGGAATGTTTATTTTGACTGACAACGTATCTTTGTACAGGAACCTGTATATTTTGTTTCACCTTTCACTGTTTCCAGTTGATGTTGGGAGCCAGAAATGTTCTCTTTGTTATTCACTGAACACCTGGAAAAATAAAGCTAGAAGTCACCCCACAGATTCACTGGATGTGGTTCTAAAGTTGCCATTCTCAGTTTTGTTGCTGCTCTGCATGTCACATCTGTGAATATATAACCTCTGCTCTAAGCTGAATCTTTCACGAAGAAGAATCAGGCTGATGCTTGGCTGTGCTTACACCAGAGGTTCCTGGTTAAGAGGGGTGTTTTTATTTCACCCGCAACAAAGGGAACACGTCCCGGCCAGTGCAACAGAGGAAAGGCAGTGTATCAGTCTCATTGGAGTGGCTCGGGAAGCTCACCTGGGCATCTTGCAGAGAGGGGTGTTGTTTTTTGCCCACATTGACCGGTGTGAAGAAGAGGTCCCAGGCTTTGCCACAGCAAGGAGTGGCATTGACTAAAAGCATAGTGGGTCGTTTTCAGGGAGCAGAGTCCCTGCGAAATGGGAGCAAAAAGTGCCACTGCAGTGATCAAGCAGGAAACATCAGTGGAACACATTTTATTAATGCAGCAACTATTTCTGCACCAGGAGTTGTGTAAAGTTCCTCATGTTGGAGACGGCTGCTCAGTTTCACTCAGTGATGCAGCTGGACATGTGTGAGGTGCTTCTCTCTAGTGAGTTCTTCCAGGAGAAGCATTGAGATAGCAATGCATGGCGCAAAAGTCTGATGTGCACTTGATTACCCAAGCAGTTTGAGAAGAGCCAGAGGGGAGCTCTCCTAAATGCTCAGTAGCTGCATTCGGCGGTGAGTGCATTTGGCACCCTACTGAGTAGTGCCTTTGAAGTCCCACCTGCGCCTGGACTCCATACAACACAGATATTACCTGGAGGAGCTGTCGTTCATTGCTTTTTGTTTTGCTGCTTGTTGCCCCCTCACTCCTATCCTACTCTATCCGTGGTGGCAGACTGATCATTTGGGGGTAGAGCGCACAACCGGGGTAAGAGTGCTCGTTTGCCACATTCTTTATGTTTTGAGAAGTGGGTCTTCTATGGCTCAAACAAAAATCCCCTCAGAAATCTACTTGTCTAATAAACTGCCTGGCATAGTGGAACACAGTGAGAATCTTGCAGGAGTCTCTACAATCTCTTGTTCTGTGGGGCTGTCAATAATACTCAGGCAATGGGTGGCTTGGACAGAGGGGCCACAGTCTCAAAGTCTGCTCGTATGGGGAATGTAACAGGTTGGAATGAGCCCACGGAGGTAGATGGTACCAGGGCGTCACATTCACGGCTACATTCTTTAGATCAGCCAATGATATGCGAATCAATGGATATCCAAAATAAAGACTTGTGTGAGGTTGGCATCATGTAAGGAGACTCAGACAACAGATTCCAAGTTGAACAATCTTATTAAAGAAAATGTCAGGATGGATTAAGGCCTAACTTGCCCTATACTAAGGTGGGATCTCCTTATTTAAAGAAACTAAGAAACATCAATATCAGTAAGTTCAACATAAAAATCTGTCAGTGTCCAAATCGTATACTTGCCCTCACAACTAACACCAAACAATGTATAGGGACATCAACTACTTCTCAAAATAGTGTTCCAAACAAAGTTCTGTGTTACTTCCAGCTCTGGCTTATTCATCAGCTTTCGCGCCCAAATGTCAATACGTTCACCACAAAGTTCAATTTTCCCTCCTGTTAGCATCAGATATAATACAGTTTATATAGGTTAAGGTGCCCTTCCCCAAATTCAACACATTTCCAGGGGGACTACGTTCCAAGACACCAAAACCTAGGGTTCCCTTCCCAAGCTCAATGTCCATATCAAAAGCAAGTATCCTGGAGGCTTTTGTCTTCTGGCTGATCCTATATAACCCAGGGTCCCTTCCCCAGAGTCTGATGTTTATCACCATTGGCTTTCTTAGTTTCACAACAGCAGGCTTCTTTGCTAATATAAAGATGTTCCCTTGTCAAGGCGCAGTTTCAGACTACACGTTCTCCTATCAAAGGTCACGCAACCAGGAACTGAGCATTCGCTTTTTCATCAACCTTTGGTTCACAGTAAGTGTCTCTCTGGTCTTGGAGCAGTTTTAGACCACACGGTCCACCCATTACAGGTCATGCAACCAGTCATGCAACCAGGAGCTTCCAGGCTTCTTTCAGAGTTCAAGATGAGATTCACCAAACAGTTTCTTAAAGTGCAGCTTCACAACTTTGTCACCCTGGTTTCTTAAAGCCTTCAGGTTAGTTTCTTTGCTAACTTTCAATGGTGTTCATCTTATATCCTTGTATTCAAAGAAATAGTTCATCTGCTTATCAGATTTACTTTTATGTTATTCAATATGACTTTTCTCTTGAAAAAGGTGGCTTTTACTCCATTCATTCAATCTGATATTCAACTTAAGTTTTCATTCAATGTAATGTTCAATTGAAGCAACTTGGTTAATTTCCTACAGTACGCTATGTCACTTTCACTTGTTTCATTCAGCTCTGTGATTCAATAGCAAATGCTGTTTGCTTCATATAAGTAACATTATCCGTTTCATTCAATGCGTGAAGTTACTTCAATTAGTTTTACTTAGTTTGGTATTCGATTTGAGTAACGTGTTTCACTTTGTTCCATATGTCACGTTACTAGTATTCACTTCGTTCTATTCGGGATTCAATGCCAAATGTTACTTTCGTTAGTTTCATTTAGTTTGGTATTCAATATAATTAATGAGCTTAGTTTCATTCACTTGACCGGTATTGTAGTTTCAGTCTTCTTAGAGCGCCCCGGGTATTGTCTCAGACACTACGCCCATCTTGGCAGCTCTGTCTTTCTGCTTTCCACGGGACAGTCCAATAGCCGTGCGCTTCACGCTGCACTCGCCGGCTGTTCTGCGTAGCTTCGTCTTTGCCTTTATGCAGCGCCTGCTGCTCGCCTGCCCAGCTGAGAAACCTCTGATCCGCATACACCTTCCAACGGGATTCCCAGGGCTTCTGATGGCGTATTGGCTCCTCAGCTTTTCTTCCCGCACAGCTTTCACTCTGGTCCTCTTGCTTTGGCTTCTCTCCATTCTAACGCTTGCTTGTACCTGTGCTTTACTAATAGGCTGCAGGTGTGAGTTAAGTGTTTGCCTTGCCTGGCTACAATTAAACCAATGAAGGGGAGATGCCTGACCTACAGGCCTCTTCTTTGTTTCAGTATCTGAATGAGAGGTAATCTTCATGGCTCCTAGTTGTCTCCTCCTCGGAGAAGTAGAACACATTTATAATGACCCATGAAGGTTGGAGGAGGGTTAGGTTGGCTAACCTGAGGATAAGGGGCTCATTTTTACTCTTCCTCTGTTTAACCTGTCTGATGTAAAGCTGGTTCCTACCCTTCTCAGAGTTTATGGGACTGGATGAACAACATCCTATAATCTTCTCTGGTATAGGTGTTCAGTTTGGAAAGGAAGATTGAGAATATCGTGTCTCACCCATGGGGTTTATCTTGTATTTTTTGTCAACTCCCACCCCGTTTTCTGAGATGGTCTGCATCTAGGGTGTGCAGTCTCTGTGGTATAGTCCTTTGTATATGGCTTTCTTATTGTCCCCACACTCCCCCATGGAATTGGCTGAAACAATCAGATGCTTCTCTGTCCGTCTGAATCGTGTTAGTCCGTGCCACACATGTGACTGGAACAGCTGTATTTCAAAGGCCCTTCCAGGGCAGTCTTGCCCGGGTAGCCCTCGGCTAAGGGCCCCAAGGCAAAGATCAGCTCTTACAGAAGCAGCTCAAGATTGTGTCCGCAGGGGGAAGCAAGAAGCCTGCAGCCGTCAACCTGCTTCTACTGACAAAGTAAGGGTGGCGTCAACAGGGGCGCAGCAATCACTGTACCCCACTGAACTGACCCACCTCACTTAGTACTCCCATCTCTCTTAACTCACCACCCATAAGCCTACAATTGAATGCATGCACCCACAAACATATGACAACCGCACCTTTCAGACAGACCATATGCGTTAGCATCTCACACCTAGGCGATTTGTACTGTTTATCATTTTCTCACACCATAGTTAAGTCTGTTGCTTGGGGGCGTGGCCAAGCAGCCATGGAGTAGGCTGTGATTCCTTGGAGCTCCGTTATCAGACTTATTGATCCGAAGCAAAGCGCATGTGTTGACGGCTGATTCCAGCGGAAAAAGATACTGTATCTGCGTGAATACCTCAGGCAGCAGATGAACGTATCGGCGGGAGAAGGAGGACACAGTAGCGGGAGTTAGGCTACTTTGTGTCCTGATCTGGGAGCAGCGTAATTGATACCAAGATGGCGGCGCGCCAACACAAAGAGACCCTCGGCGGCACTTGAAATCGGGTGCCAGGCGGGTAGTGAACGGGCTGCAGGCATGCAGCAGCTGATGGAACGGTGAGCCGCCGACTACCCGAGAGGAGCTCACGAATAGCCCGGGCTGACGAGGGGACGTATGCAGTGTCGGGCTAACTGGCCATGAGATCGGCGGCACGTCCTCAGTGCTCCCACTGAACCGGGACGATGTACACACTGAACGGACAAGAGGAATGACAACGTACCCACAATAGGTTGGAGGCAAAGGGCATGCTGGGATTACATCCCGAAGCCGCACCAAGGAGTGGAAGAGCAACTACGGACAAAACAAGCGACGTTGAGACCCGCACCGTCCGAAACAAAATGGCGACTGATCCTGAACAAAGGATTACACTGATGGACCGTGAAGCGGCCTCGTAAGGATTGGGACGCACATGCTGCTTAGATCAACCATTGCGGCCTGCAGACGCAGTAAGTGGGCATACGCACCTTGTATGTACCACCAGCCTTTGATAGGCACAGAGACCAGAAAGAAGCATTAGGGATGCAGAAGTCAGCACCCTGCTGACAATAGGCACGGACACTGAGAGGAAATTGTGATATGGGAAGTTACAATCCACCCGAATAACAATTTCATGTGCCGCAATAGGTGTAGGTTGGTATACAGAGACCCCAATGGCTCGAACAACAACTAAACAGCACCGAGCAGGAGCCAGACATGTGACAAGGTTGTATCATGTCGGTAAAAAGTCTGAGAACCAAGACCAAACAACCCACGATGGAGTTCTTCGCGAAAACACAGAGGACCCCTACAACATCGGGGCAGAGCGCGGCTGCAAATACTGCGGAAGAAGCCCCAGAAGGAGATAAGCACCAGATCCTGGAGGCTATAACGGAGCTGAGCACTAAATGGGGCGCGGCAATGGCGGACTTACAGACAGCCCTGGAGAACAAAATTGATGCGGTAGGAACTGAACTTGCCCTGTTACGGCAAGATGTCAGGGGGCTGGCGGAGAGAACAAGTGGTCTGGAAAGTGCTGTAAAGACCAATACTGATGTCAGCACAAATAATGCTAAGGAAGTTCACGTGCTCAAACAGCAGGTTGCCAACCTTGAAAATCGGATGGAAGAAGCGGAAGGAAGAGCGAGAAGAAATAATATTCGGGTGGTCGGCCTGCCGGAGGGGGAGGAGGGCCAAGTTCCCACAAACTACATGGAAAACATGATCCTACAGGAAATAGGAGCAGACAAGCTTTCGCAGGGATTCACGGTGGAGCGGGCGCATCGCGCCTTAATGAGGAAACCACGACCTGGGGCTCCGCCGAGACCCATCATTGTGAGGATCTTGAACTATAGAGACAGGGAGAAGATCCTGGAATATTTTCGTAAAGGCGGAACAATACAGAAAGCATCCGCCAACATTATAGCATACCCGGATTACACGATGCTGGTGCAGAGACAGAGATACAGCTACGTGGCTGTCAAGAGGAGGCTGCGAGCAGCAGGCATCAAGTACATGCTTCTGTACCCGGCAAAGCTGAAGGTGCTACATAAGAGCAGAGCACTTTTATTTGACACTCCTCAGGTGGTGGTAACGTGGCTGGATCTGCAAGGCTGCCCGGAAGAAGAAGTGGACAGTGACCAGCAGGAACAGGACGAATGAAGAACTGGTGCCACGGACATTGAGGGGGTAAGTGGGAGGGGGTACCGGATTATGCCGAGAAGCGGTACCGGTTGAACATTGGGTAGCATTCGGGCCATGTGCTCGGCATGGACTGGAATATAGTGGGCAAAATGTAATTGGAAGCTGCAAAGGGTTAACACAATGCATAATAAATTTGGAAATAGGAGCAACAGGATGGAAGCAACCCACCCCCGAAATACTAATAGTTAAGTGGCCATTAGGGCGACTTCACGCTAGTGAGCACTGAGCATAAGCTTGTGCTGGACAGGGGGGGCGTGGCTACAGAGCCATGTGAGAGGACGTGTCTGTGGAGGAGCTCCTGATGATCCTGTATGCCGCGGACGAAAACGGGCAAGAAATGCGGCGCACGGCACTAGAAAAGTAGGAGCAGTCGTGTGAAGTTCCACCGCATACACGTGGAACGAATCGCGACGAATGCAGCCGGCACGCAGAAGATAAAAGCAAAAACATCAGCCCGCTTCTCGCCGGATTGGGATTTAAAATGGCGGCCCATCGGAACAAAGAAACGGATAGGCGCCGCGGAGGCTTGGCGTCCGAGTGGCGCTGATGTGGATGCCGACACCGTGGGCTGTGCGAGGCCAGTCGTACATAAGATAGAGGCGCAGACGGGCGGAGATACTGCTGACCGGCATCTGTTGGGTGGATGCGAGATTGAATATAGCAATCGGCAACCGTGAAGTGCCCCCCATGCGAAGACGGCTTGAGGCGAGTGCGGGACGCGGACATGCTGATCCGCCGGCGCTGCGGATGAAGAGTGCGAAGATGATCGCACACGCTGGCAAAGATACATTGTTGCAGGCGCCGGCGGGATTCGGCAGTAACACGCGTTCCGCGCTTAGACCCACGCGAGGTTGCAACGTTGTTGCCTCGCACTAACTAGCTTGAGCGGAGAGAAGTTAAGCTCCAGGAGTCCTGGAAAACATCGCGGAGGCACGCGCGACTTTCGTGCGCACCCGCACTACGCTGGGAATTACTTTATGGTAAAGGCAGGGGAGATGCCCTTTGCGCCATCTGTTTGACTCCATCGGAGTGGGAGCCCCATAACGGAGCCCACCTACAACACGTCGGGCGGTGGTCTGTTGGCCTGCTGATAATAAGGAAGAGCAGAGGAGCCCGCAGGACAGGCCACGTAAATGCTGCAGCATAGGGGGCCGCACCACCCCCCGAGATTCACCGCCTGAGGGGGTTGCGGCAAGGTAATACCGCATAACATTGGCTCCAACCACGAGAAATGACCTGCACTGCAGACACTGAAAGTCACTCGCCCCGAGAAGGGTGAGAGAAGGTAGCGAAAGCTGGGACCTGCGAAGTCTATAACGAGGGGCAGAAGAGAGCCGAGCTCCGTGCAGGCAATAGGCCACAGGCGGAGACACGCTTAGGCACATCACCAAGAAACAGTGTCGGCGGGGGAGTGGCGCACTATCCGCTTGGGTCACACAGAGCGGATCGCCCCCGGAATTTCAAGCTTGAACGATAGACTGTTGCTAACGGAAGAAATGGCCAGCAAGCCCCCGAGAGCGAAAGCTAAGCAGCCTACGCTAGATGAATACACCAGAACGCCGACTGGCCCAGAAGGAGCCAAGAGCAAGGATAAGACCCCAGTAGGTGGAATGACCGCCGTGAGCACAAATCAGGAGGTCCTGGAAGCAATTGCGGACTTGAAGGCGGCCTGGGAGTCCAAGCTTCAACTGGCTGTGTCGGAATTGAAAACAGCGATGGAGCGGCAAGTTGGGGCAGTACAGGAAGATGTGAACCTCCTCAGGCAAGATGTCAGGACTTTGGCGGAGCGCACGGAGACCCTGGAAAAGGAAATGGGCCCGACCGCTGCAGACTGTGCTGCACACAAAAGGGAGCTACATGCCGTGGTGCAACGATTGGGCAATCTGGGGAGCAGAGCTGATGAGGCAGAAGGGCGCGCTCGGAGAAATAACATTCGTATTGTCGGACTGCCGGAAGGAGCCGAGGGCCACAATCCGACGGAGTATGTGGAAAATATGCTGCTGCAGGAAATCACCGGGGGGAACCTATCACAGGGATTCGCTGTGGAAAGGGCGCACAGGGCTTGACCAGGAAGCCACCTCCGGGTAGCCCGCCCAGGCCATTGATTGCCAAGATTCTGAATTATCGAGATCGCGAACGAATCCTTGAACACTTCCGTAAGGGGGGAACAATACAACGGGGTGCGGCGAATATAACTGCTTATCCGGATTACACCCTGCGGGTGCAGCAAAGTCGCATGAACTTCGGATCGGTTAAGAGGAGATTGCGGGAGGCGGGCTACAAATATATGCTGCTCTACCCGGCTAAATTAAAGGTGTTCCACGGAAGCGGGATGCTGTTCTTTGAAACTCCAGAAGACGCCATGGGGTGGCTAGACATGCAGAGCTGCCCCCAGGAGCCAGATATTCAAAAGCAAGATGCAGTTTGACGGAACGAGCAGAGGGATGGAGCTAGCTGGATTGAGATCTGTGGGACTTGATTATAGTCATTGATGTGGCTAGGCGGCTGGCACACTTCGGCTGGTAGGAAGCATGAGTCGTGCGCATGGAGAGTGCTATGTAAGGTAGGAGTCTCCCGAGACCGATCTCTCTACCCCCATTTAGAGGTTAGTTAGGTCACTGTTAGTGAGGTGACGCCCTGCTGGGTTCTCAATTGGGTAGTCAAGGGAGAGCCAAACGCGGGAATGCCTGAGATCCAGGGATGGAGCTGGGCAGTTAGTTGGGTTGGGGTGTTGGGGTGTTTAAAATATATATATGAGCCTGGTGGACGTTCTATTACAGGGAATCTGTTTGGTGTGAGGGGGAGGGCCGGGGGGGAGGGGATGGGGAGCAATCGACAGACCATGGGTGATCTCAAAATATTAACTTGGAACATTAGAGGGCTCAACAGTTACCTGAAGCGCAATAAGGTTATGTTGTACTTGAGGCGACAGAAAATAGACATCGCCTTGTTGCAGGAGACACATCTGACGAAGGAGAGGTTGGAAGTGGTGAAGACGAAATGGAAAGGAATAGCGGTGGGCTCATCGTATTCTGCCTATGCAAGGGGAGTGCTTGTCTGGATAGCGCCGCATGTCCCATTTAAGATGATTGAAGAAACTGTAGATGCAGAAGGGAGATTAGTCATAATCAAAGGGCTGTTAGAAAACAGAGAAGTATGTATAGTGAATACTTATGCCCCAAACCAAAATACGGCAGCATACTTTAAGACGTTGTGTACTAAGCTGAGTGCGGGGGCGGGGGCTGCGGTGGTGTGGGGAGGGGACTTCAATTGTGTCTTGAATCCAAAAAAAAAAAAAAAAAAGCTTGTGCTGGACAGGGCTAGATGTGGGGGTGCCTGAGATCCAGGGATGGAGCTGGGCAACAGTTGGGGAGGGCATTGTTGGGGAAGGGATGGGGAGGGAAGGGAAGGGAGGTGGGAAGTTTGGGGTGTACATAGTTATGGGGAGTTTAAGTTCAAACATGAGCCTACATGGAAGAGCTGAAGGGTTGTAGCTGCATAGCATAACTGGGAGGGTTCGGTTGGAAATGTGGGAGGGTTCGGTTGGAAATGTGGAAGGAAGACACCAACGCGCTATGGGAGATCTTAAGATACTAACGTGGAATGTCAGGGGACTTAACAGCTATATGAAGAGGAATACGATCATGCTGTATTTGAAAAGGCAAAAGATAGACCTTGCACTGCTACAGGAGACGCATCTGACGCGGGAGAAACTGGAGCTAGTGGGGAAAAAATGGAAAGGGATTGTGGTGGGTTCATCGTACTCTGCTTACGCTAGGGGAGTGCTCGTCTGGGTGGCGCCGGACATCCCTTGTCAGCTACTACAGGAAGTGGCGGAAACCGATGGGAGGACGGTTATATTGAGAGGGCTGGTGGAGAACAAAGAGGTATGCATCGTAAATATGTACGCCCCCAATCAAAACACGGCGGCATATTTCAGAACTCTGTGCAGCAACCTTAGTATGTGTGTGGGAAACGCGGTTATTTGGGGCGGGGACTTCAATTGTGTAATGAACCCCAAGGTGGACAGATCTGATAGCAGGATTGACAGGCCCACCCCAGCGGCCAAAGCATTACAGGTGTTACTAGATGATTTTGGCTTGGTGGATGAGTGGAGAACAAACATCCTAATGGTAGGCAATATTCGCATCTACTCAGCCACGCAGCAGCTGCACACGAGATTGGATTATGTCTTTGCCACGCCGGATGTAATGACAGAGAGCACACAAATAGAATATAAGGTGAGGGTCCTCTCAGATCACTCGCCCCTGGTCCTTGGGTGACAATACTGCCCCCCGAGGGCGCGGATCCCGACATGGCGCCTCCGAGCGGAGGCACTCAAAGATCCGGTCTTTCGAGAGGACATAAGAGATGAAATCATTTACTACTTTGATAGGAATATTGGTAGTGTTGACTCGGCGGGTACACTATGGGAAGCTTTTAAGGTGGTGATTCGGGGAGTAGCCATAGCTAAGTCAAAGGGCCTGCAAGGTGGGGTTCTGGCTGACCTACAAAGAGTAGAAGATGAACTAGAAAGAACATTAAAAAATGGCAGTGTGGACACGGAGCTAGTACTTAAACTACAGCAGCAGTGTGCAGAACACTGGAAAAGGCTCTGCAACCTCAATTATAAAAAGTATGTAGAAAGACAGCGCGCGGGAGGGGATAAAACGGGTAGGCTTTTAGCGTGGTTGTACAAGAGCGAAACCCCTAGATCCCCGATTAGGACAATAACTAGAGAAGATGGCGAGGTAGTAGACACCCAGGAAGGAGTCAACAAGGAATTTGCTGATTATTATAGGGTGCTATACGGAGACAAGGAGGGGGGCAGTCGAGAGGAGATAGCCGAAACGCTAGAAGATATAGTCTACTGAGTGAGGAACTTCTTGAGTGGGGATCTCATAAGGTGTACTCTCGCGACCCGTATGTTAGTGCTATTAAGGTTGGCAATGGTTTTCTTATTTTATTATTTTATTTTATTCTTGTGTCGCAAGGATGTAGGTTAACACGAAGACATAGAGTCCCTCAGCTCCGTTTGTAAAGTAAGCAGTAGTTTATTTGTGCCTACACCTCTTTGTGCCAAATTTCTGATGTAAATGAATAAAAGTACGTAGTCAAGTTTCTTCAAGTATATTTTCTTAATTTATTTGATATATGTTCTGCCCATATGGATGACACGTGTTTCGGCGTTTCATTGGCGCCTTTTTCAAATCCGGGCTAACTATGTATATTAGTATTTTTTTCCTTCCCCCCCCCCCCGCAATCTCTTTATATTATGTATACCTAAGACAATTTCCTGTTGGGAATGGTGCATTATGGTAACTTTAGTTTTCTTCATTGACCATTATTTTCTCACTATATTTTATTAGCATTCTTTTCACAATTTCAGAATGGTGCATTGTGGTACCTGTGGTTTGATGTAAATTTCACCTCTCTCATCTGTTTAACTTTCATCTGATTAGTGGTTTCGCCCATATAGGATCTCCCCATGTGTATATCTAAAACATATGATTTAACAGTGCACATTCTTTTCACAATTTCAGAATAGTGCATTGTGGTACCTGTGGTTTGATGTTAATTTCGCCTCTCTCATCTGTTTAACTTTCATCTGATTAGCGGTTTCGCCCATATATAGGATCTCCCCATGTGTATATCTGAAGCATATGTTTTAACATTGCAGTATTCAATAATATTTTTCTATGCAACAAATTATAATTGAACAAAATAGAAAACAGGAAAAAAACATTTTTGTAATTAATGAAAACATTTGCAATATTCATAACAAGAGTCCTATATATTATCATTTTTTTGGTTTTGTTTCTGCTATTTCTCTGCTACTTCTCCAGCATCACAAAAAGTGAATCATTTCATTGTCTGAATTTAATCCATGTTCCAATGTTTGAAAATGACAGATTAATCTGGCTTCTTCTTGCCTTAAGCAAAGTTCTTGATTTCCTCCTCGTTTGCCCATTTTGATTCTTTTCAGTCCAATAAATCTAATGTCTTTTTTATTTTGCATGTGGTGTTGGTTTTGCCAATGAACAGATAACGGGAGGTTTTTGTCTTGACTTCCTATGGCTGAAATATGTTCTCTAATTCTAGTTCTTAACTCCCGAATGGTGCTCCCAATGTAGAGCAGATTACAGACACATATCACTGCGTAGACCACATGTTTGGATCTACAATTAATTTGTTCCCTAATCTTTGTTTTGACACCTTCTTGGTTCGTAAAAGTAACTGTTTCTTGTAGTGCATAGTGGCACATCGAACAGAAGCCACATTTCCTGAAACCTGACTGTGGTTGTCGTAACCATGTTTGTGATCTTGTTTCTTCTTCCTCCTCTTCGGACATCATAGAAGGACTCAACATGTTTTTCAGAGTTCTAGCTTTCCTATAAATTATTGTTGGATAATCTTATATGTGTTTCTCGATATGTGGGTCTAGTTTTAATAGATACCAGTTCTTTTTTAGGACTTTTTTTATTTCTTTGTTGTTTGCACAATATGCCGTAATAAAATGAATAGTGTCATCTGGTTGTGTACTTTTGCTGCTTTGAGATAATGTTGATTGTCTGGTCATGTTTTTGGCTTTCATTTTTGCAGTTTTAATTGATTTTTGTGAGTATCCTCTGGCCTTAAATCTGTCTGATAACAGTTGACATTCACTCTCAAAATCTGATAATTCTGTGCAATTACGTCGTGCTCTAATGAACTCTCCTTTCGGAATGTTGTAGATAACCGGTTTATGGTGGCAGCTAGTCGCATACAATGTTGAATTGACTTCCGTCTCTTTTCTGAATGTTTTTGTGTGTAATTGTCCTGTGGATACAAAGATGGTTAGATCCAAAAAGTTAATTTCCGTTTTGCTGCTTTGCCCAATAAATTCTAGGCCAAATTCATTGTTATTTGCTTGGTTTAGTAAAGACTCCAGTTCTTCCGGTGTACCGTTCCAAATAATTAGTACATCATCGATGTACCTTAGCCATTTGATTATTTTGTTCTTGAACTCAGGTATTTGGTATATGTGTAGGTCTTCAAACGTTCCCATTACAATGTTGGCAAGGGCTGGGGCATATTTAACGCCCATTGCGACTCCACGTATTTGTCGAAAAAAACTGATTATTGAAAATGAAAACATTATTCTCTAAAGTTGTCATGAGCATTTCTTTAAGCATGCATGCAGAGTTGAAAAATGACGCAGATCTATTTTTGAAAGTATAGTCCATTGCCTCCAGGGTCAATTCGTATTTAATAGATGTATATAGAGCACCACCCAGACCAAACGGGCTATGTCCCGAATAGGAATATTACCCACAACCATAGGCGACTCCACCGGGTGATCGAATGGGTGGATAGGAATGAAGGTGAAATGGTGATTGTATCCCTAGATGCAGTAAAAGCTTTTGACTCCATTAAGTGGACATGGCTGCTGGCGGCCCTGGAAGGATACGGAGTAGGGCCGAGTTATATCAGGTGGGCGAAGATGCTATACAGCGAGCCGCTAGCCAGAGTTCGAACGGGATCAGTGATATCCGAGAGATGGCAGTTTAGTAGAGTAGAGTTTAGTAGAGGCACCAGGCAGGGGTGCCCCTGGTCCCCGATTCTTTACATTCTAGCCCTGGAGCCCCTAGCAATATACCTCAGGCAACAATGTGATATGATAGGTATTGAGGTTGGGGGAGAGCGGCACCTAATATCTTTATATGCGGATGATTTGCTACTTTACTTGCAATACCCGGAAGAAAATCTTCAATATATCCTGGAAGTGATGGAGAGGTATGCAGGGTTGTCCGGCATAGCAGTGAATCCTCAAAAATCTAGTATATTCCCGCTAGGTAGCTATAAGGGGATGTGGAGTCATGCCTCGGGTGGTGCCGCGGCGTGCACTCAACCCGCACAAGCCCGAAGACGCTGGACACCCTGGCGGCATGCCCGCCCTTCCCGGTGTAGCAAGGAAGGGGGAAACCGCCGCGTTGCTGGCGGCCGCAGCGACGCTGCGGAAAGAGCCGCTATAGACAGCCGCGGCGAAGCCGCGAGAGAAGCCTCTGCGGACAGCAGCGGCGGGCCCGCGGAACACTCACCTGGGTTCCACTCCGGTCCGGGGAACGGGGAGCCGTGCTCGCGGTGGTGCCGGGACGCAGGAGAGCAGCGACCGGATCGCCGCCTCTGTGCTCCTTCTGATGGAGCCAGGACTTCATGTGGCTGGAGAAGGACGCCCATCGTCCGGATGCGTCCTTACACCACGCGGCCACGGCTGCATGGCCAGCGTGAACCCTCACCACCTCAAGGGAAACGGGAAGGGCGACAGCCCGGGGCGGCAACCTTTAAGGGAGGCGGGACAACGTCCCAGGAACCAATGAGAAGGGGGTTAGCCCAGGCTCCCAGTGATTGGAGGGGGTTTGAAACCTCCTGTTATGATAAAAGGGCGCCAAACCAAACTAATGGGTTGCTCTCATTCCACAGGACACGGAGAAAGGAGAGAGGGGAGAACCAGAGTGGTGGGCCTATCCGGACACCTCAAGATAAGACCAGACCAGGACTAACGTCGTTATATTTTGGAAGACCAAGACACCGGTGAAGTTAACCGGAAGGACTTGATAGTAATTCCCTTAAACATAACGCTATCCTTCAACCAGTGATTAAATTATTGTTTCAGCATCCACCTGTCTCCGAGCTTAACTCCACACTGGCGACGAAGGTGGGATTCTGACAGCGCTATGGAGGCATTGATAAAGACCCTGACCGAGGGTCAACAGCAATTGCAACAGATGGTGCAGCTACAGTCACAACAAGCAGCTGCGGATCGGCAAGCCTTTCAAGAGGCCATCCAGCTGCAGGGTACTATACAGACCACTGCGCAGGACAAACAGCATGAGACCATAACCTGTCTCACGGATGCAGTAGCCAATACGAGAAACCAACCACTGGTGCCCTCGGCCCTCCTGCAGAAGTATAGGGACGGGGAGGACCCTGCCTTTTTCTTTACCAGTTTCGAACGCATAGCCAGGAACGCGCAATGGCCTCCAGACCGGTGGGGTCAGTATGTCGCCCCCCTTCTATCTGGGGTGATGCAGGGCGCCTACCAGGCGGTAAACCCCAACGGCAATACGCCGTACGGAGAGATCAAGGCCGCAGTGCTAGACCGTTTAGGACTGGACGATGAAGCATACCGGATCCAGCTAAGGGAAGCCAGACTCAGGGCTGGGGAAAGCCCACGCCAGCTGTATTATAGGATAAAAGACCTAGCCGAGAAGTGGTTGCTGGCTCCAAACCCCGCTAACCAACCCCTGCTCGATAAAATCATACTGGAACAGTTCATAGAAGCCCTGCCCGGGCAAATGCAGAAATGGGTCAGGCAGCACCATCGGCCCACCCTAACCGAAGCAGTGGACATAGCGTCGGCGTATCAGAAGGCAGGTCACTTCCGGCTACCACCCACAGGAGTATCAGCCCGCATTGCCATCCCGGTTTCCGACCCCCATGTGATTAGGGGTAGCCGAGTCCTACCCTTCAGGTGGAAACCCTCAGAGGACAAGAGACCAGGAAGCGAAGAGAAGGCCCCAATGCCGACACCTGGTTACAAGCAACCGCAGTGTTATGAGTGCAACGAGTGGGGCCACATAGCCCGGTTTTGTCCCAGGAGAAGACCGGTTGAACCCATGGACATCGGTTACCTGAACCCAATAGACGAGGAGGGCGTCCTGGGACCCTATGTGGTGGACATTCGTGTCGACGGCCGACCATCACGTGCACTCTTGGACAGCGGCAGCAGACAGACGGCCATATCACCAACCGTGAGTAACTCTCCCTGCTTGTCTAACGTAACGGTACCTATCCGATGCATTCACGGGGACACCAAGTGTTACCCAATGAAGGATGTAGTGATTGACTTAAAAGAAACCTCCACTCCCTTGAGGGTTGCCGTCCTACCTAGTCTTCCCACCCCAGTGGTAATTGGGACTGACCTTCCCCACTTCAACCAGACCTTAAGGGACCTAAGGGAAGAGAAGTACCCGCCCGAATCCAATGTTGCGGGAACGGACCCTGTTTCCCGGGAACCCCTACCAGGGCGGAAAAGGCGGACCCGGATGGCATGGTGTCAGGCCAGTTATATGACCCGACCCATCGATTGGAAGCTTGAAGATAACGAGGACACCATAAGGGGAGATACCCTAACCGACCCAACCCTACGTGTGGCCAGGGAAAGGGCAGCCCGGGAAGGGGAACCCAACCTAGCCAGTGGCCCAGGGTTCCTTCTACGCAATGGTCTCCTATACCGGAGGTATAAGGGTGACGATGACGCCGTAAAAGAACAATTAGTGTTACCGAAGAGTCACCGTCTTATAGTACTACAACTGGCCCACAATCATCCCTGTGGGGGTCACATGGCCTCCCTTAAGACCCAACAAAATCTTCTAAAGAGGTTTTTCTGGCCTGGCATCTACGGGGAGGTAGCCCGACATTGCAAGAATTGTTCCACCTGCCAGCTTACCAGCGGGGTACTACCCGCCAAGGCAACACTACAGAAAATGCCCCTCATTTCGATCCCATTCCAGAGGATCGGCATGGACATAGTGGGACCCCTGGAACCAGCCAGCCGCGGTTATAAATACTTATTGGTCGTAGTCGACTACGCCACCCGCTACCCAGAGGCCTTTCCCCTAAAGGGAACATCGGCCCGGGTATTATGCGACCAACTAATCCCGTTCTTTGCCCGAGTGGGGATACCCTCCGAGATAATCACCGACCAGGGCACTAATTTCATGTCAACCCTCCTAAAACAAATATGTGGACAGCTACAGATCAAACAATTGAGAACCTCAGTATACCATCCCCAAACTGATGGGCTGGTAGAACGATATAACCAGACGATCAAAAAAATGCTAAGAAGGGTGACGGGACCAACCGGGAAAAACTGGGATCGGGCGATCCCACTGGTGTTAATGGTGTTAAGAGACACCCCACAGTCTTCCACCGGTTTTTCTCCCTTTGAGCTCTTGTTTGGGAGACAACCTCGGACGATACTGGACCTGGTTAAGGAGGAGTGGGAATCCACGGAAGAGGTGTCCTTAACCGAGTATACAGAGGAATTAAAGGAACACCTAACCGCATTACGTACACTGGCCCAGAACAACCTTGGTCATGCCCAAACAACTCAAGAAAGAAATTACAACAAGGGGAGCCGGATGAGAACCTTCAGCCCAGGGGACCAGGTATTGGTACTCCTACCTACCAGCACCAACAAGCTCTTAGCCAGATGGAGAGGGCCCTACAAGATCATTGATGTGCTAAGCCCAGTGACCTACCGGGTACAACAACCCGATCGAACTACCCCAGAAAAGGTCTATCACATCAACCTTCTAAAAAAATGGAACGAGCCTCTTCTGGGCGCCTTTGTGAGCATCGAGGAACCCGAATCGGAAGAAATCCTGAACACCGTTCCCCATACCCTGGATGCAGTCAACTGGGGTGACGCCCTTTCCGCCGAAATGAAGACAGACATTAGGAACAGGCTGTTCCCCTATGCTGACGCCTTTTCCTCCTTACCTGGACGAACCAACGTGCTTGAACATGTAATCAAAACGGACCCCGGACCACCCGTGAGGCTTAGACCGTACCGGATACCCGAAGCCAGGCGGAACACCATTAAATCCGAGGTCGATGAAATGTTACGGATGGATATCATCGAGCCATCTGTCAGCGTTTGGTCATCCCCCATAGTGCTCGTTCCTAAACCGGACGGTTCGGTCCGTTTCTGTATGGACTACAGACAGTTAAATGCGGTGTCCCGATACGAAGCCTATCCAATGCCTCGGATGGACGAACTACTGGAGGGCCTTGGAGCAGCCCAATTCTTAAGTACTCTGGATTTAACCAAGGGCTATTGGCAGATACCCCTACGCACCAAGGATAGGGAGAAAACTGCCTTTTCCACCCCACAAGGCTTATACCAATATAAGGTTCTACCCTTTGGACTCCATGGGGCCCCCGCCACGTTACAGAGGCTGATGGACATCATACTAAGACCGCATGCTGGATACGCTGCTGCTTACCTGGACGACATTGTCGTGTACAGCCAATCCTGGGGGTCACATCTGGACCATCTGGAACTAGTAGTAGCTGATTTACAGAGGGCAGGGTTACATATCAACCCCAAGAAGACTACGATGGGAACCCACGAAACCAAATATCTGGGCCACATAGTGGGTGGGGGAGTGCTTAAACCTCAGTTGTCCAAAACCCAGGCTATACGCGATATACCGACTCCCACCAACAGGAAACAAATACGAGCATTCCTGGGGTTGATCGGATATTACAGGAGATTCATCCCTGACTTCTCCTCGGTGGCCGCACCTTTGACAGACGCGTTAAGGCTCAAGGGAAATCCCAATCTGACCAACAACCCAAGTGCCTTGAACGCCATAGCGGACCTGAAGCGACGGATCACGTCAAACCCGGTCCTCTGCTGTCCGGACTTCCAGAAACATTTCTTTTTACAGACAGACGCCTCCAACCAGGGACTAGGAGCTGTACTGTCGCAGGAGACCAGAGGGGATCTACAACCAGTGTGCTTCATCATTCGGAAGCTGTTGCCCCACGAGGCGGCTTACTCGACCATTGAGAAGGAGTGCTTGGCCATCAAGTGGGCCGTTGACTCACTCCGGTATTATCTGCTGGGTCGCCGGTTCACCCTGTATACCGACCATGCCCCCCTCCAGTGGCTGGCTCAGCATAAGGACACTAACCAGAGGGTTCTCCGCTGGTTTCTCTCCCTTCAGCCTTTCGACTTCATCACGTTGCACAGACCTGCCAGGTTCCAGCTAGTGGCGGACTATCTGTCTAGATGCTCCCCCTGGCCCGAACGGCCTGGGATCGGGGTGGGGATGTGTGGAGTCATGCCTCGGGTGGTGCCGCGGCGTGCACTCAACCCGCACAAGCCCGAAGACGCTGGACACCCTGGCGGCATGCCCGCCCTTCCCGGTGTAGCAAGGAAGGGGGAAACCGCCGTGGACAGCCGCATTGCTGGCGGCCGCGGCGACGCTGCGGAAAGAGCCGCTATAGACAGCCGCGGCGAAGCCGCGAGAGAAGCCTCTGCGGACAGCCGCGGCGGGCCCGCGGAACACTCACCTGGGTTCCACTCCGGTCCGGGGAACGGGGAGCCGTGCTCGCGGTGGTGCCGGGACGCAGGAGAGCAGCGACCGGATCGCCGCCTCTGTGCTCCTTCTGATGGAGCCAGGACTTCATGTAGCTGGAAAAGGACGCCCATCGTCCGGATGCGTCCTTACACCACGCGGCCACGGCTGCATGGCCAACGTGAACCCTCACCACCTCAAGGGAAACGGGAAGGGCGACAGCCCGGGGCGGCAACCTTTAAGGGAGGTGGGACAATGTCCCAGGAACCAATGAGAAGGGGGTTAGCCCAGGCTCCCAGTGATTGGAGGGGGTTTGAAACCTCCTGTTATGATAAAAGGGCGCCAAACCAAACTAATGGGTTGCTCTCATTCCACAGGACACAGAGAAAGGAGAGAGGGGAGAACCAGAGTGGTGGGCCTATCCGGACACCTCAAGATAAGACCAGACCAGGACTAACGTCGTTATATTTTGGAAGACCAAGACACCGGTGAAGTTAACCGGAAGGACTTGATAGTAATTCCCTTAAACATAACGCTATCCTTCAACCAGTGATTAAATTATTGTTTCAGCATCCACCTGTCTCCGAGCTTAACTCCACAGGGGACCCCTGTGGAAAGGCTTCCGGTGTTACAGATACCATGGGTGACTAGTTCTTTCCGTTACCTTGGTATAGATATGTATCACACGGCAGAAGAGGAACACAAGCACAACACTGAGGTAGCTATTGAGAAAATCCGGAAATGTATGAAGTTTTGGGAGAACTTGCCCCTAGTATGATGGGACGGGGCAATGCTTAAGATGGTGGTCCTACCTAGGCTTTTACATTATTTTAGTAACATCCCATATATGATACCCAGGAAGTTTTTTGCTAAACTGAATAGTGTGTGTAGGGACTTCCTATGGCATGGTACCTGGAATAGAGTAGCGCTGTGGAAGTTGCATAACTTCTACGAAAGGGGGGGTATTAAACTGCCCAACTTTGAGGTCTACTATGTAGCGAGTCAACTACAATATGTGGCCAACTGGCTCTCTGACGAAGTGACCCCTGAACTTGGGTTGTTTGGGCAGGATTGTACCCCATTTTACTTAAGGGAAATGATATGGTTGTCTGAGTCAGATATGAAGAAGCGCCCTAGGATGATGATGCTGGGGTGGAAAATGTGGCGTTGAGCGTGTCGGATGATGGGGGACCCATTCCCATGCTCCCCGCAAGTATAGCACGAGGGGATAGGCAGCGGAGGGTGATTATCAGAACCTACTGGGAATCGGTGGGGCTGGTAACGTTAGGGGACATATGGCAAGAGGGGACCATTAGAGATTTTGAAGAACTTGGGGAGGAGGTGGGATTACATACTGGCCAATATGTTACATACCATAGGATGGTCCAGAAAATTCGGAAAACATGGCCTGAAACAGTATTGACAGAGTAACCAGATGCTACTGTGGGGGCAATATATGACAAATCGCAAGGGGGGCATGAGATTTCTAGATTGTATGAGATGGTGATGACCAAGGTTGGGAAGGAATTGACACATTTGAGATTGGATTGGGAAGAGGAGGTGGGGGCCCCAACGGGAGATGGGATGTGGGAACGCGCCCTGGGATATCACAAGAAAGTGTCAAGAAACGCCAGACTTAAACAAATACAGCAGTATATAACGCATAGAGCATACATGACCCCTCTGAGGATATCCAAGTTCGGAAACGCTGGGCGGCAGGCGTGTCCTAAGTGCGACATGGAAAACGCTGACATGACACACATTTTTTGGTCATGCCCAGTAATCGAATGTTTCTGGGGTGAAGTTGCACAAAAATTAGCGACAAAGGGTGTCACGCTCGTCATAGATACGGTCTGGGCTTGCTTGTTGGGAGGGTTCCCCAGACCACGGAAACTTAAACATGTTGAGCAACTGAAAGACTTGGCATACGTGCTAGCAAAACGGAGGATTGCCATGGGATGGAAGAAGTGCCACAAGCCACGGGTGGAGGTTTGGTGGAAGGAGTTACAGAAATGGGCAGAGGCCGAAACGACAGTATGGCAGGAGGCGAGCAACATGAGTGGGGAGGAAGAAGTGGGTACCCTGATGGCATGGAAATTATTAATAGCGGAACTGTTCGGATCTATATCGGACCCAACGGAATCCGAGGATAATGAGACCCGGTCACATGCAGCAGCTACTGAATGCGAAGTACAAATAGGCTCATAATGGAGGGTGGGACTATGGGAGCAGTGGCAAAAATGGAAATACAAATGGTGTTTAATGGAATTGTTGTAAACTGCACTGCGTGTTGGGTTTGTTTGTATTGTTGTTTGGTTTGAATAAAATAAAATAATTTTAAAAAAAAAGTTAAGTCTGTTGCTTAGTCTACTCTCACATGTAGGCGAATTGTATTGCTTAGCTTTTTCTAACATCTAGGCAAATTGTATTGCTTAGCCATTTCTCAAATCTAGGTGAACTGTGGTGCTTAGCCATTCCCCACACCTAGGTAAACTGTCCCGCTCAGCCTGCGCTCACAGCTAGGTGTAGTGTTTGTTCATCCGTTTCTCCCACCTCCACCCCAATCCACCTGAAAAACCAAGAAGACAGAACCAACATATAGTCTAGCAGACAACTTCTCCAGCAAAAGAATCAGGCCTCCCATTCAGTCTATCTCACCCCAAATAACGCCCCAGCGAACCATCTGGCCCAGCTCACCTAGACCCCAACAAACACAGACTACTGCCAACCAATGACCGGACTAAGACATGCCTGATACCCCACAACCCCCGACCACTAAAAGACAACACAAACGTAAACAACCACCCAAGGAACCTATCTCCAAGCCATAGAGGAGAACAATCACAGAGCAGACAAACACAAAACAACTCCTCTGCCAAAGAACCAGCAGACTCAAGAGAATGCAAGACGAAGAGACAACCACAAGGGAACCACGACAGACCTCCACGCCATCAAACTACAGAACCCCAACAGAACGCACACCCATGTCCCCAAATAAAAGACTAAAATCACTCTACCTTACACCCTACCTCACAACAGATAGTCCACCAGAACAAACGACCATACACACAAGCGGGATATCGGAACCTCAAAGAAAAAATGATGAAACAACTAGAAGATTGGGGAACCACACCCTCACCCTGAACATCATCAAATACCAATGGAACCTCTGCCAGTACCGTCCTGAATCTGAGGAAGAACCAGAGCAGGCTATAAACCCAATAAGAAACCTAACCGAACTGTTCAACGATGAAACTAGAACAATTGAGCTTTCTCAACAACTCACACACAACAGGGAGGACTACCGACAAAACCACGCAAAGACACAAGCCATAACAATACAAATGACCGGAGTCGGTGCAGAGTCTCGTGAGTCTGCCTTGCCTGCTGTATCCTGTTGGACTGCTACTGGAGTTTCATAGTCCTCTCTCTACTACCATCAATTGTGAGGGGTGTGCTCATAAGCCCCAGTACTCCGCGGAGCGGCGCAGAGTCGGTGCAGAGTCTCGTGAGTCTCTGGAGGCTCTCGAGGCTCAAAAGAGCACAAACCTCATGGATCGAAGAAAAACTTCCGAGGTGCCGTCAAGAATCATACATCACCCCCCTGCAGCTGAAACATGCGGAAGAAGGATCTGAAGTAACCTTACCTGTGTGTTGGAACCGCTTTGCCGCGACTACCACAACAGCCGAGAACAATCAAGTAAGGAAAATCAAACTTCACTCCTCCCCAGCCGCACGCATAATATCATTGTCGCGCGTGTCAATGGAAGATTTGCGCGCTAGCGACACGCGAAGCGCGCATGCTGCCTTTTCCGGTGTTTCCTGTGTAAATCGTTCTCACATTGAGCCAGACTGTATCCCCTCTCCCGATAGCATTTCTTGTTTTTTTCGAGTTCAAAAGGGTATCATTAGCTCCAGCTTCAGGGAAAATGAAGGGGGGCTTGGTGATAGCGAGGCAGGGAGTGAGGGCAATGGAGCACCGTTAAGTATTATGAACAAGAGTGCAAGTTATTCCCCCGGGAGTGGTGCACAAGTTGTGGACGTGTCGTCCTCTGCAGGCGATTATGTTCGTTATGAGGGAAACCAACCCTCATGCGCACAGCCGGCTGACATGGCAGTGCCTGTGTGTATTCCGGGAGCAGCATTGTTAGCTGCTGATATGCGGGTCCCAACCAACCGCAAATCTCAAAGGTTAACTTCGGAAGCTACTGGCTCCTGGCTTGAATGCACTTTTGACTCTACTTCGCTGCTGCCTATGTCCCCGCGCTTGGGAAGTCCTTCACTGTCCCCCCAGTCTAAAGTTTCCCACCCTTTGCATTCTGCCCCCACCTCCACGCCATCCCATAAAACTTCCTCCAATGCGGATGAAAGAGCCCTTGCCAACGAAGTTTTGAAGAGTAACTTGTCTGTAGTTACGACAGAAGAAGAGGAACGAGGCGTGAGAGAAGCTAAAGGCAGTCATCCTCCTGTCAATCACACAGACCTTAAACATCCGAAAACACCTTATGATGATAAACGCAATTCCTTGGCCATAGTGAATAAACTCCTATTGGACTTAACAAAAATGAACAGCTCAATGAATGCCAAACCAACATCAAACGACATTGATCCTAATAGCGAACCCACTACCATTGAGACTTGTTTTATAGCAAAAGAGCTTGAGGCTGACGTACTTCCAAGAAGCGCATGGCCGAGTGGTCTTAGAAAAAGAAGACGAATTGCCTCCAGTGAATCTTCTCCTATACCATGCTCCCAAAACAGGAAACACCGGAGCAGAACTTCTTTCACTCAAACCTCGCCAGCATCATCTAGATGTCACAGGAAAATCAACACAAGAGTTTCCATATCTTCAAGCAATGAGGAGTTGTCTGACTGCTCATCTTTGGACGAATCGAGGAATGTCTCCCCTATTAGACATCAGCCTCCCAAAGGGAAACCTTCCAATTACAGAAAATCTGCCTCGCAAACATTTAAAGACCTCAAGCTGCAGAATATTGTGAAAGAAGCTTTAAATGATCTTAGACCGTTTGTTTTGTCGTCGCTGACCATAGCCATGGCTCCAATGCTCAAACTTTACGAGCAATTAAATGACAACGTCAAAGATCTAACTACACTTGCAGCATTGTCAAATTCTAAGCTTGTAGCAGCAGAATTGTTGCACAATGGAGGAAATACCAAAATGCTGGATTATATCCAAAGATTTGAAGCCTTAACCAAGGATTTAGCGGATCAAAAACGCTCAAACATTGACGACAAACGTCTAATGTCTGAAATAACATTAGAATCGTTAAGTCTGCTGAAACAAGCACAAACATCAGAGAGACAGTATTATGAGTCCCATCCAGCTTCTTGGGGCTCTGAGCCCACATCACAAATGGCGGGTATTTTACCAACTGTACAGGATGGCTGTGTTCCTCGTAATGATGATCCTGGAAAGTCGTCAAGGTCAATCGACCCACTTTCGACAATGAATGGACAAGAGGGGGTAAATACTCCCAGGCCTCAACCAAAGCAGTCGAATGTGAGTGTTCCCTATACGGCTCCCTTGACGAATGAAAGGCCTATGTGTGAGGGAGTTAATCCCTCGGCTGTGACTCAACCAAAATCGTCATTGAAACTACCACCGATTGTCATGGTAGCCGATGTTGCTACTAGTTTGTCAGATGTAAACATCACATCACCCTCCATTGAGTAATCAGAAACCTCAATGAAACCTCCCTCAGACAATCCATCGATCCCCCCTGAAAACAATTTGTCGGATGCAAGTACCTCAGTACCATCCACATCTGCAAATGCTGAAGGAATTACTGGACCTTTACAACAAAAAGAAAGCTGCTGTTCAGATATAAAAGATAAAACCTATGAAATATTCCAGAAAGCACATACTGCCGACGTAAACAAATTGCAGGAAAAAAAATAAAAGAATCAAAAATGCAAACGAAAAGGCAACAACATGGGATCAAGGAAGTTTCTGAGGAATCTAAAATCAGTTAATGTATTTGTTAATACAGAAAAAGTAAACGAACCACCCAAAAAGACCAACATGGACGCCATGCAAAAGTGCCCTGTTGCCTCTGAACCGACAATTGTGCTTGACGAAAGTGCTGAAATTGATGAGCAAGAGCTCCTAAATTTATCAGTCTATGAAGATGTGACAAATGCTGAAATAGACGAAGAGGAGTCGGCTCACAAAAATACAAGTTCTGAGGCTTTGGCAAAATCTGTTCCGCCAATCTCTGCAAATGGAGCTCCCTTTGTTATTAGCGGGCGAGTTTGCGAATTAATACT
The DNA here is from genome assembly GCF_040938575.1 of Ambystoma mexicanum. Taxonomy (NCBI): domain Eukaryota; kingdom Metazoa; phylum Chordata; class Amphibia; order Caudata; family Ambystomatidae; genus Ambystoma; species Ambystoma mexicanum. The sequence goes on from NC_090931.1 coordinate 892,103,158, forward strand.
CCCGCCAACAGAAGAGATTCCTTTGGCCCCCGCTGAAAACTCCAACAAATTTGAAACCATGGCAGAAAAAAGAAGTCGTCTGGGTGCGCGGAATGAAGCTCAAAAAATTGCATCTGAAATCCGCTCAGTTTGCTGGAAAGAGCACAGCAAATCGCAGACTGAAGAAACTTGTAAATTAAAACTTAACATGACTGATAAGGCTAGTAGAAACCAGCCTATCCTGAATGATCCCAAAACATCTGTGACATCAAATTTGGCCAATAAAAAAATCGAGGAAGTTCACAACACAACCTCTTCGTAAATAAAGACAAACTGAGAAAATCAGCGAAGTACATGCTAATCTTGGAAAGAATACTGGACACAAAAGATGGTCTAACCTTGAACCGAAACAATGTCCTTAGGCTTCTACATCATGTCCCTGGACTGCGGTCAATAGAGTCCAATGATATTCAGACAGTGGACTTCATTAATGATCATCAGAACGACAAAGTCCGACTGCATATAAATTCCAGACTTGTCTGTGATTTACTCCTAAATGCAGTTCCCTTTCTGCTATCCTTGGGATTTGATATCCATGAGGTCTCTCAAAATAATGTTGCGGACCCGTCCCACAAAGGCAATGGAAACAAGGGATAACAACTCGCCCTTAACCTATAAGGTTACCTTTGGAAACAATGTTAGCTCAAAACCTCCTAATAAAGCTATTATCGCGACACCTACCAACAATCCGGAAACCAATAAGGAACTAAATAGTCCCCCACAAGAAAAACTTAATTTGGTGGAAAATATCAAAATTACAATCTCGGGATCAGCCTCCTCAGCTGCAAGTAAGCAAAACATCAACTCACAATCCTTGGATGACAATAATACCACGAAAAACTGGAATTGGCTTGCTGGCGTTCTGGGAGGGCAATCCAGCTAATGCCATCAGGGAAGTTCTAGTCCCTATATGAATGTCCTCTCATGGAACACCCAAGGATTCACACACTTGGTTCAATGAATCTAAAACGAGTCCCTTGAATCAAACAGTGATTTGTCTCCAGGAAACTTGGCTGACTCTGTGCCCACTGTCGGATGATTATGAAATAGTCATGAACCCGGCCACAGCTAGAAAAAAAGGCCGACCATCCGCTGGTCTAATAACAATGGTGGAAAAAAACTCGGGATGGAAAGTGAAAAGTGCCTTTAATTATACTCTGTATATTCAACACACAATTGCAGAAGCTACTTCGACGAATCCCGGGGAAAAAACCCAGCTCAACATAATCAACATATATTGGCATCATAAAGAAGCTGGCACATACAAATTTATGAAGATAGTACTGGATCTAATTGATGCGATCAACAGCGAGCAACAAGTATCTAACATAATTTGCTGTGGTGATTTGAATCTGTCGTGCATAAGGGATGTGCAAGATTCTGTAGCATCGATTATAACGCAAAAATTGGCAGCAAAATGGTGTTCGGCCATGCAAGAAAGAAACATAACAATGATGAATGGGAACACCAGTGGAGATATTCCTGCACAAAAAACTTGGAAAAGCGGAAAGTCAACTTCCATTATAGACTATTTCTTTATCTCTGGAAACCTGAGCCAACGAGCTGTGGAACTAACGGTATTAGAAGATCCAAACAGTGACCATAGTAAATTGATACTTACTCTGCTTTCTCCAACCATAGTGAAACCAAATACCTGGAGGAACCAGGTTGAAGTAGAGTCCAACAGAATTCGCCTGAAAATAAGGCCATATGAGGTAAAGCGGATCACAGATTCATACTACAACCTCATAACCAACTCAACAGACTCCAGCCTTGAATACACTGCTGTTTTAAAACAGTTCTTGACCATCCAAAATGGTTCAAAAAGACCGGACTTTGCACCCAAACACTGTTACAATCACGAAATTGCAGTAAGAAAGAGACAATTAAGGAAAGAACTAAGACAACACACAACTTGCACAACTTGAATTCGATCAGCGACAGCATGCAAAAAAAGCCTCAAAGCAGCAATATAAAAATTGGCTAATCTCACATAAATCCATCCAACTCCAACAGGACAGCGAAGCCATGTTAGCGGTGCTAAGTAATAAGAACTCGGCCGACTTTTGGAATCTGATTAACAACATGAACTGTCAACAAAGTGCAATTCAAACAAACATGGTCCCACAAGCAGATTGGCTTACCCACTTTGATTCGGTTTACAGAAAAAGCAGCTCAACAATTGAACCTAAATTACCGAAGCTCACTGAATGGGATTTCAAGTTTGACAAGGAGAGCATAGTACGAGCATCTACTTCAAGAGCATCGGGTCCCGATGGACTTACCATCAAATAAAACAAATTCCAGAGGATTGGTCTGAGTTCCTCATGCTATTGTTCACAAAGATCGCAGAAGAAGCCAGCATACCATCTAGCTGGAAATCAGCAATCGTAATTCCCATTTTCAAGAATGGAAATGGAGCGGATCCCAAAAACTATAGGCCCATAGCATTACTAGATGTCCCTGGGAAAATCTTTGCAATTCAGTTACAAAATCAACTGATTGAATCTACAAAACATCTGGACCTCCGACAAACTGGCTTTGTCCGAGGCGTTGGGTGTGGCCTAAATCTGTTACTGTTGAATATTTGAAAATGGATGCCATAAGAGTAAATAAGAAAATCTTCCTAGCATTTGTTGACTTATCCCAGGCATTTGATAGCATTGATAGGGAACTATTATGGAAGAAAATGGCGTCCTGGAATTGCCCCCTCAGTCTACTTTTGGCCATCAAAGCACTTCACACTGATACAGAGATAAGGGTGAGACTGAATCAACAGGGTCTCCTCTCTGAGCCAATAAAAACCTATAGAGGAGTTAAACAGGGTTGCCCACTTGCTGCCATAATATTTAAATTGTTCATCTCAGACTTGGGGGAAGCATTTGAGAACAACAATGCCTTCGCTCCTAAAATAAACGGAAATGAAGTGAATTGGCTCTTGTATGCAGACGATCTAGTCCTACTAGATTTAACACCTATAGGACTGCAACGGAAATTGCATATCCTTGATCAATATGTCATGCAAAATGGACTAATTGTGAATTCCAAAAAATCCCTAATCTTAACTCTGCAAGACCTTCAAAAAAACAAAAAGAGCGGACTCGAAAAAGTTTGAATGGAGAATTGGGAAGGAGTCTTTAAAAAGCGTTGACCAAACCATGTACCTCGGCATGTGCATTAGCTCAAGTATCAACGAGTTTCCTTGGGTTGCGAAAACAAAGGAGAAGGAACAAGTTACTTACCTGTAACTGTTGTTCTCCAGCATGGGTCTGGCATGGATTCACATGCTCATGAATATTCCCCGTCGTCAGGCTGGGAATCCTCGGTAAAGAAAAAACCAGTATCAGTTTCGTTTCTGATCTGTCTTTCGTAGTAATAACCAATCACTGGTCTCTGCGTCATACTGACCACAGCCAATGACTGCCCTCTACCTAAGCACCGCCTCTGGCAGCCATCTTCAGATTTGGAAGCACGTGAAGTGGCAGTATGACCAAGTGAAGAGCCGCAGAGGGGTAGGCGGGAGGGTTCGCATGTGAATCCATGCCAGACCCATGCTGGAGAACAACAGTTACAGGTAAGTAACTTGTTCCTTATCCAGCATGGGGTCTGGCATGGATTCACATGCTCATGAATAAAGAATACATAGCAGTACACACATGCACAACCACGGGAGGTGGCAACGGCTCAACATTAAGCAGTACATCAAACTCAACATTAAGCATCTTACCTCCTCACCAGGCTCACCTCAGGCGAACAGGTTGCGCAGCACTGCTTGGCCGACCCTGGACTCCTCCCTGGAATCCCGATCGACGCAGTAGAATTTCGTGAAGGTGTGCATCGACCTCCACGTAGCAGCCCTGCATATGTCCAGCAGGGGCACACCAGAAAGGAACGCCGTGGTAGCTGCGATCGCTCTGGTGGAATGGGCTCTCGGACGGCCAGGCAGCGGTCGGTTTGCCAACCGATGACAGTACATGATACAGCCGGAGAGCCATCTGGAAATGGAAGCCTTCGAGAGAGCCTTCCCCTGATTGACAGGTCCAAAGTTCACAAAGAGTTGTGACGTCTTCCGAAAACACTTCGTGCGGTCCACGTAGAACTTCAGCGCTCTAGCCACATCCAGCGAGTGCAAAGCCCTCTCAGCCGGCGACGAAGGCGACGGGAAGAACACAGGCAACACCAAGGGTTCGTTGAGATGGAAGTCCGACGGGACCTTGGGCATGAAGGAAGGGTGCGTCCTGAGCACTACCCTCGTGTCGTGAAAAGTCAAGTACGGGACCTTGCATGAAAGGGCCTGGATCTCTCCCACCCGTCGTGCGGAGGTGATGGCCACAAGAAACGCTGTTTTCCACGACAGAAACTTCAACGGGGCCGAGTGCAGAGGCTCGAACGGAGGTCCCATGAGCTTGGTCAGCACCACGTTGAGCTCCCACGCCGGGGACGGAGCCTTCACCGGCGGGAACGATCTGAACAGTCCCTTCATGAACTCTTTCACCAGACGATGAGACCACAAGGACGTCCGGCCCGTGGTTCTGGTGTATCGGGAGATCGCAGCAAGATGAATCTTGATGGATGCGTGTGCCAGTCCAGCTTTGGCCAGCTTCAGCAGGTACGGCAGTACCTGGGGAGCCGTAATCCGTAGAGGGTTAATCTTCTGTGCGTGGCACCAGACAGAGAACCTCTTCCATTTGTGTCCGTAGCATTTAAGAGTCGAGGACGCCCTGGCCTTTGCAAGAACCTCTCTGCAGTCGGCCGGTATGTCGTATCCTCCAAACTCTAGCGCTGCAGGAGCCAGGCCTGCAAGTTCAGCGATTTCGGGTCGTGGTGGAGGATGGCGCCTCCTTCCCTGGAGAGTAGATCCGCGTCCACCGGCAGCTTGATTGGCAGGGACGCTGACAAGTCCAGAAGGTCCGGGAACCATATCTGCCTCGGCCACACAGGTGCGACGAGGATCATCCTGCACCGTGACCTCTTGAGCTGGTTGACGAGCCGGATTAGCAGTGGCAAAGGAGGGAACGCATAGAGGAACAGGCCCTCCCAGGGGAACGAGAAGGCATCGCCCATGCTCCTCGCCTGGGGAAACCTGCTGGCGAACCTCCGGCACTTGGAGTTCGTCGCCGTCGCGAACAGGTCGATCTGGGGTGTGCCCCACCGTCAGAAGAGGCGATCCACTAGATCCTGCCGTAGTTCCCACTCGTGGCACGAGCGCAGCTCCCTGCTGAGTGAGTCGGCGATGGTGTTTTTTATCCCTGCCAGATGAAACGGCACCAGAAACATCCTTTGGGCGACGGCCCAATGCCACAGGTCCTGCGCCTCCTTGGACAGCGCTGGGGACCTGGTTCCGCCCTGTTTCCTGATGTAAAACATGGTGGTGGTGTTGTCGGTGAAGATCCTCACCACCTTGCCCTTGAGGGACGGGAGGAAGGACCTGAGGGCCCAGAACACTGCACGGAGCTCCAGGACGTTGATATGGAGGGACGTCTCCGTCGGGAGCCAAAGGCCTCTCGCGTGCAGATTTTCGGTGTGCGCTCCCCACCCTTCCAGGGAGGCATCGGTGGTCACCGTCTCCTGGTGGTCTGGGGTCTGGAAGTCCATGCCCGCCGTCAGATGCGTGCGGTTGCCCCACCACCGGACCGCTCGGCGGAAACTCTCGTCGAGTGTGATCCTCTCCTCGAAACTGCCCGTCGTTTGGATCCAGCGCGCGTCCAGGAACTCCTGCAACGGGCGCATCCGGAGCCTGCACATGGGAATGAGGTAGATGCAGGAAGACATCATTCCGAGGAGGGACTTGATGGACCTCACCTTGGTCGCGTCGGAAACCAACATCCGCTGTACCTTGCCCAGGATGGACCTGGTCCTTTCCTCCGACGGGGAGGCCAGAAGAGACACTGTGTCGAGCTTCGCTCCCAGAACAGTGCGTTTTGCGCGGGTACCAGGTGAGACTTGGCGTAGTTCAAGGAGAATCCCAGGTCCGTGAGAAGTCGGACGGTCCTTGCCGTGTGATCCACGGCGAGCTCCCTCGTCTTGGCTCTGATGAGCCAGTCGTCCAGGTAGGGGTAGACGTGGATCCCCTCGCGGCGCAGCTGCGCCGCCACCGGTGCAAGGCACTTGGTGAGTACCCTGGGTGCCGACCGTAGTCCGAAGGGGAGGGCTTTGAACTGGTAGTGACGCCCTTGGACCACAAACCTGAGGAATTTTCGGTGCCCCTTTAGGATGGGAATATGGAAGTAGGCATCCTCCAAATCCAACGACGACAGGAAGTCTCCTTCCTCCAGCTGACCCAGGACGTGCTGGAGGGTGACCATCCGGAACTTTTGCGCCTTGATGAACTTGTTCAGACGTCGCAGGTCCAGGATGGGGCGCCATCCCCCTGTCTTCTTCTTCACGAGGAAGTATCTCAAGTAAACTCCGGAGCCCCGAAGCCTCTTTGGGACGAGTTCGATGGCGCCCTTCCTGAGCATCGCCTTTACCTCCAGGAGAAGTTGAGGGACGTGAAGTTCTTTCCTGGCCACGGGGGACACGCGCGGACACCTTCTTTGAAACTCGAGCGCGTGGCCCCGGGCCAAGGCGTCCAGCACCCAACGGTCGTGGAGATGGACTCCCACACGCTGACTAAGCTCGCCAGCCGGCCTCCCACCGGGTTGCTTCGGTGGGGGCCCGACCCCACGGTCGGTTCAATCCTGCTTCGACGAGGCTTTGCCGCCTTGACCTCCTTGGCGACAACGGCGGGGTCCGCCAGACTTGCCTCGTCCTCTGTAGGCCTCCTGAGCCGACGAGCGGGCCGCTTGACGGTAGGTGGAGAAACCGCCGCCGGAACTTTTGGAGGCGCCCTTGCCTCCGCTGCTCCGAAAGGGCGTCCGTCGTTGTTGCAGAACTCCAAGGGCCCGGGCCGTCTCGGTGTCCGCTTTAATGGCCTGAAGGGAATCGTCCACTGTTTTCCCAAATAGGTTGTTCCCATCGAAGGGCATGTGCAGGTCTGGTCTGAACGTCTTGACGGAAGTCCGTAGCCTTGAGCCATCCACGCCGCCTAAGGCAAACGCCGTTGCCCAACTGGCGGAACCCAGTGTTGGCGATGTCCGTCGCAACGGTAATGGCGTGGCCCGAAGCCACCTCACCTTCCTGCAGGATCTCCAGGGCCTCTGCCCTCTTGTCGTCCGGCAAGAAGTCCAGTAGGGGAGCCAGTTTGTACCAGAGCTCCCTGTCGTAGCGGGCCACGATAGCCAAGGCGTTGGCCGCTTTAATCGTCTTCGCCGCAGACGAGATGACTCTGCGTCCCATAGCGTCCAATTTCTTTCCCTCGCCGTCCGGTGGGGAAGTCGATGTGGAGGCCGCACCCCCCCCCCCCCGCTTTTTTCCTGGCCGCCGCGGAGACCACGGAGTCCGGGGTAGGCTGCGCCCGGAGGCACAGGGGGGCCGTGTCCGGGACCCGGTACTTCTTCTCGTACCGGTCTCTTCTAGCTGGCGTCGTGGAAGGGTTCTTGAGGAGGGTGAGGCCCTCATCCCAAATGTCGTCCAATAGAGGCACTGAGAGGACCGTCTTCCTCTTGGCCTCGCGCCGCTGATAAAGGAAACCTTCCTTCTTCTTCTCCTCAGGGCAGAGTTGGAAAAGCTCGGATGCCCTGGTGATCATGGAGTGGAACGATCCAATCTCGTCGGGGCGGAGAAGCCCTGGTGGGAGGCGACGACGGTACATCCTCGTCGTCCGTACCCGTCGCTGCCGTGTCAGTCCCCGTATCATCCCCTCGGGTGGACGGGGAGGAAGGCTGGAGGGGCGCGACGGCTGAAAAGGAGGCGGAGGGTGGATCCTTCTTTTCTTGGTAGGGGGAACACCAGAAGGTCCCGGTTCTGGGTCCCCCGACGGGAGAGGTTCCGTCGGCAACGGTAGTCTTGTCCTTATCTCTGAGCATAAGGACTGTATAGCCGACAAAATGGCCGCCGAGTTGTCTCGCGGCGCTGGCAGAGGGGAATCCGACGGGCGATCAGGGGCCCCGTCGGTACCCTCGACGATGTCGTCGTCACCTGCGTCGGGATCCATCCCGTCGGGCCGGTCTTCTTCCACGCCGAGGCCGTGGCTTAAGACTTCGACCAGCTCCTCCTCCGAGGTTGAGGCCGAATCTACGACGACGCCCTGCCCCCCCTTTTTCTTCCCCACGGGGGATTTCACGGGGGTCCTATCGATGGGCACAAAAGAGGACTCCCTCCGAGGTGGCAGGGAGACTCTGAGCCCCGAGGTCGCCACCACTGGTGTAGCCTCCACAGGCTGAGCCAGGGCCGCCGCGACAGTTTCGATAGAGGGCTTGGCCGGATGGATTAAGGCCTTCACCACCCTAGGTGCACTCACCGCCTTATCCTTGAGGGGGGGACACTGCCTCGCTCCCCCTCCGCCTTCGAGCTCGACCGGGGCCTCTCCAGGAGCTTCGCCGGGTGCTCGGCCTTCCTCTTACCCGACCCAGAGCGTTGGCTCGTGGTTGATGGTGCCGGGGAGGGTGCGCCCTGCCTGGCGCCCGTAGAGCCCGACCGTTCGGCGCTCCCGGTGCCAGCGGACTCGCGGTGCTTGGCCTTATGTTGGACCCCCGTCGCCGGGGCGTCCTCAAAGGTCTTAGAAGACCGCTCGGCTTTCTTCCTCTTCTTCTCGCCGGACGGGCTCTTCCCTTCCAGCCAGTTGGCGAGACGTTGATGGCGGTCCTTCATGGTCCGCTCCGACATGTTGCCGCAACACGCACAGTCCTTCTCCACGTGCGTCTTGTCCTCATGTAGGCAGTAAAGACAAAAAGAGTGTTCGTCCTCCTTGAAGACGTTCTGCAGCTGACATCCAGGGCAGACCCTGAACAGCTTTCCGGGCGTCGAGCTCCCCTTCTCCTGGGCCATGACCGGGCCTGAGAAACTTCTGGAGTCCTCCAAAAGCGTAGCTCGACGAAATCTTCACCCTTGAGGGGCGCAGGCGAATCCGACACGGGTCCCCGTTGATCGGATGGAGAATCGGTGGAGCTTGAGGCTCTTCTGACCGAAAAAACGAAGTTTTTGAGAAAAAACGTGAAAAAATAGCACTAACGCTCGAGAGCAATAGCACGAGGATCCCAACACATGAACGTGCGGTAAAAATCTGAAGATGGCTGCCAGAGGCGGTGCTTAGGTAGAGGGCAGTCATTGGCTGTGGTCAGTATGACGCAGAGACCAGTGATTGGTTATTACTACGAAAGACAGATCAGAAACGAAACTGATACTGGTTTTTTCTTTACCGAGGATTCCCAGCTTGACGACGGGGAATATTCATGAGCATGTGAATCTATGCCAGACCCCATGCTGGAGAAATGTAAACAACTAACAGCACAGGCCTGTATACTCAACAGGAAGTTTGGCAGACATTCGTTAAAACCTGTCATAGATTTCTACAAAATGAAATTCATTCCGGCAATCACACATGGAGCCAATAGTGCCCTGGGATGTCCAGACACCTTATGGTCATCGCTTGAACATCACTTTTGGTCCAAAGTCTTACGTCTTCCAATGGGTGTACCAACTGCCTGTATAAGATACGAGCTAAGTCTGCTGTCCATCAACGCAATAGTAATGTGGTCCACTCTGAATGCGTTTAGAAAGATAACCATTGATCCAACAGCTCCACAATACCACATCTTAACCAATGCAGACACATGCCCGACAGACTGCATTCTGTCTCAATGGATAAGACGCTGTGATGACATTGCAAGCGACCTATGCACCAATAGAGAGTTACTCCATATGAATCCTGTCAAAGTAAAATCACTACTATAGCAACAAGACTGGATTGATACAGTTGACATACGAGGGACTCACAGAATTATGAGAACATGTCCAGCTGAAGCAAGAAAAATAAATGATCCTCAACCCTACTTGCTTAAGTTCCCAGATACTGCGCGTAGACTCCTTTTCATGAAATTTCGCTTAAATCTTTTTCCAACAAGAGAAACGCTGGCAATTCGACAAAAAGATGGAGCTCCATTGCTGACCTGTCGCCTATGTGGGGAGGGAAAGGAAACACTGAAACATCTCACATTGTTCTGCCCACAATTGCGACAGGAACGCTCTATTCACTTGGGAAAATACATTGTGGCAAGACCAAGTTTGTCCGCTGAGGATTGGTGGGACATGATGCATCAAGACGTGGAACGCAGCCTAACAGTCGAATTGACTTTCCTTCTAGAGAAGATGACCGAAAAACTGGAAAAACATGAACATGACACCAAAGTCGTCTTAAGCATAGCTTGAACTTTGGAAATTCAAGAGTGATTGGGCCGCTAAGGCTTTAAACTTCGTCTTATGTCCCTCTTTCTCGCTTTCCTTTTGTCTTGCTGCCTACATTTCTTTTTATTTTTCCATTGGAGCTTCTTCTGTGGATTTTCTAACGCTGTTTTGAGATTATTTTTCAGAACTTTATGTACATAATTTTCTTTTCTTTTTTTAAAGGTTTGTAACAAACCAATAAAAATAATAATAAAAAAAAAACAAATTACCTTAAAGAGGAAGCTACACTGCAACCTAATCAACACAAGATCGATGTCCAAACATGCAACCGAGATCTGCGACCTACTCTGCCACAGGGAACGGACATCCTTTTAAATCACAGAAACCAGGTTAGCCGAAAACTACGAAGTGATCCTTCACAGCTGCTTACCCAACAACTTCAAATGCAAACAAGTGAACAGGAAAGGCAAAAGAGGAGGAGGATTCGCACTAGCCTACAAAGAACACCTAACAATAAAAACAGCCAACCCCTTCAAAATCCCTAACTGCGAGTTCCTCATCCTTCAACTTACCACAGACCTACAATCAAACCTCACATTCATTCTAATCTATAGGCCACCAACCTACGACGCAACCTAGAAGACACCTTCATAGAAGCAGTCACAAATCTAGCTAAACAGCATGAACATCTGATCATTCTCAGAGATTTCAACATATGGTTCGAAGTTGAGAAATAAAACTCGCAGAAAACATTAATCAAGCAACTTGAGACCATCAACCTCCAACAGGTGGTAAAAGAAGCGACACAGATAGCAGAGCACTGCTCCGATGTACTGGAGCCGCTGCGTTGGTGTCAAATAGGACTTCTTTAAATTGAGGGAGAAGCCCAGCTTGTGAAGGGAGTGGCAGGTGAGGGACAGATGATCCAGGACTTGCTCGGGAGAGCTCCCCCTGATCAACCAATCGTCCAGGTAGGGGTAGACGTGAATCCCTGGAAGCAATCTTTGCCAATAAAAAACCTGGTCACAACGTCACCACACATCCAAATACTATGGATCAACCACCTAATTTTCCCTTTCGTGATCCAAACACCATCAAAGCCCCCTAAAATACCAACCTATTTGGAAAAAACTGGAGAACCATCAAAAACAGCAACTTAGAGGAGCGACTAGAAATCTCAAAGCCAGTGACCACATAACTGGATGCAACAGACGAAAACACAAACCTAATCCAGAAATGGATTGCAGAAACAATAAATGCCATCTGCCGGGAAAAACACATTGTCCCATCAAGAAAGGAAGCAAAATAGTACACATCCCACCCCACCTAAAAGTGATGAAAAGAATGAACAAAAAACTAGAACAAGAATTGAGGAACAAGCGCGACCAAGAAAATCTACTACAAATCTGAGCATACAAATCTGAAATTCTAAAAGCAAAAAAGAAATACTAAAAAATGACCAACCCTCAAAAAGAATTAAACTACAACATAAATGAGATGAGAAACCCACTGGGATGCAACACCGCACCAACACCCTCCCAAAAACTATGCAGTGTTCTTGCAGACCATTTTAAGAACAAAACCGTCAGCATACACAGAATCATACAAAGCAGACCAATCGACCAGACAACCCACCAGCTACCACCAACCCCGGGACAAGCTAACAAAATGTACTGCTTCCAACAGATGTCGAGAGAAAAAGTTCAACAGGGTAGGTTCTACGAGGAACCCCTGCCCTCCAGACATCTGGATACATCACAGGAATACTACCTACACCTCTTGAATCAATCCCTTTCAACAGGGAAAGTACCAAGAGCTTTCAAAAACAACCTACATCAAACCTCTACTCAAGGACACAATGGGCGATGTGGAATGCCTCTCAAACTACAGACCAATCTCTAACATTCCTTACCCGTCAAAAATACCAGAGACCTATGTCTATGAACAACTATTGGAGCACGTTGAAAAGAACAACTACTGGAACAGGCGCAAGTAGGGTTCAGACCCCTGAGAGGAACTGAAACAGCACCAGTCTCAATATGGGATGACCTAAAGATTAACGCAGACTTCAACACCAAATCAGCACTGATATTTCTCGATCGCTCAGCTGCCTTCGACACAGTCAACCACAATATCCATTCTTTTTATTAGGAAGAAATAGGGCTCACTGACACAGCACTGCTGTGGATCAAATCATTCCTTGTGGAAAGAAACAATCTGGTTAAAGACTTTCAAATCCACGCCACAGGATTCCTCCTGTGGAGTGCCAGAAGGCTCCTAACTATCCGTGCTTCTTTTCAACATCAACATGACACTACTAATCAACCTCATCAAAAGGCACAGACTAACATGCTACAACTACGCAGAAGATGCACAAATCGTCTTCAAATTCAGAGACATCCAAAGAGAACGCACCCCTAGAAGAGTGTCTCAAGGAGCTCTACAAATGGATGAACATTAACAAACTCAAAATCAATCCTGATAAAACTGAAATCGTGATTACACTGAAAGACACAGGGAACGACCAGCACATAACATGGCCAATAGAGCTGGGACACCAACCAACCCCATCCAAAGATGTAAAAAACTTTGGAATCCTCATGGACGATGTTAATATTTGAACCCCAAGTGAAAGCAATAATCCGGAAATGCTTCCTTCTCCTACAAACAAAAAAGATCCTACCATTCCTCTCCTTCACGCACAAAACACTGGCCAGCATATCCCGAATTGGTTTATAGTGATTATTTCGAATGCCATTATGTCGAAAACATTTAGCCTAAAAAAAATATTTTGAATGTCTGTTTTTTATTTTATTTTTTAAATGGGGGGTTCCCCCCACCAACCCTCTGTTTTTTTTACTTACGAAATAGACAAAAAAACTATAAACTAAAAAAAAATAAAGACATTCGGAAAAAAACATTTTGGCAAAATGTTTGACATAATTGTATTTTGTAAAAATGTTTTCGAAAAAATGACTGGATACCTCCCACATTATGTCCAGGAGTGATTATGTGATTATGCTAACAGCATATACCTCGGAATGCCAGAATACCTAATGAGGAAACTACAATAAATACAAAACGCGACTCCTCCTCACACTCAGCAGAAGAGATCACATCACACCAGCGCTCAGGATGCTACATTGGCACACGGTCAAAAAGAGAATCTCCTTCAAAGCCCTGTGCATAACGCAGAGAGCAATAGACGGCCAGGGATCAGATTTTATCCAAAAGAAATTCTCCATCTACAAACCAGCTAGAACCCTGAGATCCTGGAACGACATGAGTCTTGAACACAAATGGTACCGGAAGAAAGAACTGGGCGGCTCAGCATTCTACTGCTTAACCGCAAATCTATGGAACTGCATTCCGAGGGAAATTCTAACCGTGGAGGACCATACAAAATTCTGGAAACTGTTGAAAACCTGGATCTTCAACTCCGAACACACTGAAGCTGACTGAACGACATCAGCACACCTCCCGATCAACCAAGCAGGGGAAAAAAGATAAGTAACCCGGAAAAACAAGATTGAAGAATAGGACCGGAAAGAGAAGCACTTTAACCTCCCACCCACCTCCCCGGCCAACACAGAGCCCCGGAAAAGAGAGGGTGATAAGCCAGAAAAGCTAGAGCCAGGAAGTAGGCCAAGGAAAACCCAGAAATGGTAATGGGAAAGGGAGGGTCACCCATAGGCATGCCGCGAGGGAAACAGTAGCAAAGTAGCGCAAGAACACTTCACCCAGAGGCGACTTTACCAATACAACTAGAAAGGGAACACGGAAGAAGGGAAGATACAACTAATAAGCTGGAAAAGCTGAAGATGATCAGCCATGGCGTTAGGCAGAAACCTGTGCAGTTCCCTTAGGGACCACTGCAAAAGATTTAGGACTACAGGTGGTTGGAGTACACCCAATTGGTAGCAGTCTGTACCACCCAGGTTTACCAGGTAGCTTTGGCTGAGCAGTCAGACTTCTCTCAAGATGAGTTAGGCAGTATATAGAGTATACACAATAGGTACAGAGATACAGTAGCACAAGCAAACACTGACCAGAGCTTTGGTGTAAAAGCATATAATTATTTATTTAAAGACACACTTGTAAATTACACTAGCACAAAAAGAGGTAAGTAAATTCAACACACAGTCACTATTATATATATATACAACCCTGATTACTTATTAGACAAGTCTTAATGAGAAACACCACTTATTTTCAGACAGAGGTGAGCGCTTAACATAAGATGGCACTCTAATAAGTTATATAAAAAGGGAGGGAAAAGGCAAAGTTATGAAAGCACACACATTTCAATACTTTTTAAAGAACCACAGGGAGGCAGGTTAGGCAAAGTCTACTGGAGAGCAAGCAAGTTCAAATGCCAGGCCCACTCTTAGAGAGAGCAAGCACAATGTGTCCAGGATCACACAGTGGGGTTATACCCAAAGTGTCTTTGTAAATAGTTCACAAAAGATTGAGATCAAGTTAGAAAAAGTCAGTTAACAGGCCCCAGGCTAACCCAGGTTAGAAAGTCGACGATTTACTGTCACCCCGAACGATCTGTCGCAAGGGAAGCCAGGCGGGACACAGTACCTGAAATGGGAAGAACGCTCCAGCGGGGGCAGTTGTTCCTGGCAGCGGGTGCAAGTCGGTGTGTCGTCCAGAGGAAGAGGCGGTCTCGACGTTCTTTCGATGGGATGGTCCGACGATGTATTCCATATCTATGACAGGTAATGTCCACAGCTGTGCTGCTTCGGAAAATCTTCGGCGTCTGCGTCCTGCGTCAATGACGTCGATGCGCCGTCCCCGAGGACCTCCTCCGACGGCCGGCGTCACCCGATGTGATAAGTAGGATGCACGACGCCCATAGCCTCAGTTGTAGTTTTTTCCCCCAGAACGTGTGCCACCAGTTTTCTGCCAGTCAGACACACAAGGCCTTGCGGAACGCAAGCTGCAATCGCAAAAGAAATTCTGCAGTGGGGAAGGTAGGGAGGGAGCGATATGGAATACGTCGTCGGACCATCCCATCGAAAGAACGTTACTAGGTAAGAAAGTAACTTGTTCTTCGAGGGGATTGGGTCCTCCGACGTATTCCATATCTATGACAGACTCCCAAAGCAGTACCAAGCAAGGAGGTGGGAAAAGAATTTAGAACACAAATTTAGCATGCCCAATCAAATTGCGGAATAAAGGACTGCCTTGCCAAAGGCCAGATCCTGCCCTCGGATGGAATCGAGGGAGTAGTGCCGTACAAAAGTATGTACTGAAGCCCAGGTGGCTGCATCACAGATGTGACGAATAGGAACACCCTTCTGCAGGGCAGTAGACGCAGCCACTCCTCTGGTAGAATGGGCCCGCGAGCCAGCCGGAGGGTCCTTACCCGCCAACGATAACACTCAGAGATAGCTAAAATAATCCAACGAGACAAAGTCTGTTTCGTCACAGCTTGTCCCAAACGCTTTCCAGCGTAACCAATGAAAAGTTGATTGTCCACTCTGACCCGGGACATGCGCGAAATATAAAAGCTCAACGCTCTCCTAGGATCAAGCCTATGGAGCCTCTCCTCTTCCTTACCAGGATGTGGAGGAGGATAGAACGCCGGAAGAACAACCTTCTGACTCAAATGAAATTCCGAAACCACCTTCGGAAGAAAAGAAGTATGAACTCTAAGGACAACCCTGTCCTTATGAAACACAGTGAAGGGTGGCTTAACTGAAAGTGCCTGTAACTCACTCACTCTGCGAGCGGAAGTAACCGCAACCAAAAACACAGTTTTCAGAGTTAACATTCTCAAAGGGCAAGAATGTAGAGGCTCAAACGGAGCACCCATAAGAAACTTAAGAACAAGGTTCAAATCCCAACCGGGCACCAGAAAAGGTGACAGAGGGAACACATTAGTGAGCCCTTTCAAAAACTGAGAAATTAAAGGAATCTTAAAATAGGAACATTCTTCAGACGAGCGCTTAAATATGGACAGCGCCGCCAGGTAACCTTTAATGGTCCCCACTTGCAAGCCCCTGTGGCCCAAGGAAAGCAAAAAAGACAGAACTTTGGGAATGTCACATTCCAAAGGATCCACATTCTTAACTCTGCACCAGTCGCAGAACTTTCTCCAACGGCAACGGTACAGAGACTTTGTTGCCGGCCGCCTTGCCGAGAGCAACACCTCCATCACGTCTTCAGGGAGGTCCCAATCCTTATACCTCAACCTTTCAGAAACCAAGTGTGAAGGTTGAGGGATCTGACCTCTGGATGGAGAACCTGACCCCCCTCCCGTGAGAGCAGATCGTCTCGGTAGGGAAGACGATGTGGAGGGCAGATGGACAAGTCGAGAAGGTCCGGGTACCACGTCCTCCGGGCCCACGCCGGAGCAATGAGGATCATCCGGGAACTGAACCTCTGTAACCTCCACAGTACTTGCGGGATGACGGGGACTGGAGGAAACGCGTACAGCAGTGGAATGACCACTCCACCACGAACGCATCTCCTAAGGCTCCTTTTGGAGGAAATTCCTGCGAGCAGAACCTTTCGCACTTCCGGTTGACACTGGAGGCGAAGAGATCCACTTGAGGGGTCCCCCAAAGGGCAAAGATCTCCAGGAGAATCTCCTGAGCAAGCTCCCACTCGTGAGATATCGTGCTCTGCCTGCTCAGAGCGTCCGCAGTCTCGTTGTCGTCTCTGGCCAGATGAACAGCCGAGATCGAAACTTCCTGCTGGATGGCCCAGAACTCGAGCTGCATCGCCTCCCTGCACAGAGGAAGTGACCCTGCCCCCCCCCCTTTTTGTTGAGGTAGTGCATGGCCACCGTGTTGTCCGTTAGAATCAGGACACTCTTTCCTCGCACAGTCGGCAGAAAAGCCTTCAGGGCAAGCCTGACGGCCTTAAGCTCCAACAGATTGATATGGAGTCTGGATTCCGACGGAGACCAACGACCGCTGACTGTCAACTCATTGGCATGAGGCTCCCCATCCCGTGAGGGATGCGTCCTTCAAGATCGTCACCTCCGGCCAGGGCAGCCAAAATGGCGCCCCCTTCATCAGATTGCCTTCGACAGCCCACCACAGAAGGTCCTGGGCGACCGAGGGCGGCACCTGAACCGGGTCCGACAGCCTGCCGGAGGACTGAGACCACTGGAGCTTGAGTGCCCACTGCAAAGATCTCATCCGCAGACGAGCCTCTGGCACCAGAAGAATGCAGGATGCCATGAGGCTGAGCAGTCTCAAGAACTCGGACGCTGGGAGATTCTGGGCAAGTTGAAACCTGTGCACCATCTGCTGAATGTGAAGAGCCCTCACCTGGGGAGGAAAACACTGCCCCAGGATGTGTCGAGCACTGCTCCGATGTACTGGAGCCGCTGCGTTGGTGTCAAATGGGACTTCTTTAAATTGAGGGAGAAGCCCAGCTTGTGAAGGGAGTGGCAGGTGAGGGACAGATGATCCAGGACTTGTTTGGGAGAGCTCCCCCTGATCAACCAATCGTCCAGGTAGGGGTAGACATGAATCCCCCCTTTCCTGAGATGCGCTGCCACCACCACCATGAGCTTGGTGAAAACCCTCGGGGCAGAGGTCAATCCGAACGGTAGGACCCGAAACTGAAAGTGTGCGACGACAACTTCTTGTGCTTGTGATGGATCGGCACATGGAAGTAAGCGTCCTTGAGGTCGAGAGACACCAACCAGTCCTGAAGTTGAAGGGCCTGGAGGACTTGAGAGAGAGTAACCATCTTGAACTTGTCCTTCCTGAGGAGTTTGTTCAAACCGCAGGGCTTGAATTTCCTGCGCAAGGAGCGGATCCGGAGTCTTCAAAGAGAGGTTGCCAGGTGGATTGTCGTGAGGCCTCTGCCGAAAGGGAAGACAGTAGCCGTGGGTTATGATCTCCAGAACCCACACATCTGAAGTAATGGCTCGCCACTCTACAAGATGCTGCGCCAGCCTTCCCCCAACCGGCGAACCATGGGACCTGGCCTCATGACTGAGTGGTAGCGGCTGCGGCGTTGCCTGAGGGCAAAGAGGCAACTGCCCGAGCGGCCTTGGCACCTCGAGTACCCTTGTTTCCACCTCTGGCACTCTTACGGTGGCCTCTTTGACTGCTAGCTCCTCTCGCTTTACTGAAGGACGAGTAATAGCGAAAGGAACCTCCCCTCCATTGCTGTCCCCTAGGACGAAAAGGCGGAGGTTGTCGAACTGCAGCGCCCAACGACTTTGCTGCAGCTTTGGGGGTCTGCAACCTCTCAAGACTCTCATCAGCCTTGCTGCCAAAAAGATGTTCACCGTCAAAGGGCATGTTGAGGAGCCGGGACTGCACATCAGGAGCGAACCAAGACTTCCCCAACCACGCAAACCTGCGTATTACGGTGCTCGCCGCCATGGACCGGCTGACACAATCTGCCATGTCCAAACCTGACTCAACGGCCTCACACATGGCATCCTTGCCATCCTGAACCATAGCAAGGAAAACCATCCCGTTCGTCCCCTTCGGGAATATGTTCAGCCGCTAATGCAACACAGTTCCACAGAGTGTGTGAGAAACGAGACAAGGCACATATGGAGTTGGCCGCCTGAAGCGCCATACCCCCTGAAGAAAACACTTTATTCGCCCAGCCGTCAAAACGTTTGTCGTCCCTATCCGGAGGGATGGTAGGATACGACGCCTGCTTTGCCGGGGCCTTAGCCGCCTGCACCACCAAACTCTCTGGAGTGGGGTGCCTGGACAAGTAGCAGGGGTCGCTACTGGCTGGACAGTATTTTCGCGACAAAGACTTGCCCACTGCCGGGAGACTCTCCGGAGCAGTCCAAGCTGCCGCCACCCTTCTCTGCAGAGCCATATGAAACGGCAATACCGGGTCGGTGGGGGGACCAAGATCAAGGATGTCCGTGAGATCATCCTTAACAAACTCCCCTGGGGGAGCCCACCAACCCAAGTACTCGGTGACCCGAGACATAAGGCACCGATATGAAGAATCGGCATGAGCGCCAGGCTCCAGCCTACAAAACTCCACCTCCGGAGAGGTGTCCAGTCCACTGGCATCATGCAGTGACTGCCTCAGGTCATCAAACTGGCTATGGCCCGAGATGAGCTCATCTGGTACCGTAACCGGAACCAAGCCTTCATCGGAGCCTTCATCACCCTCTGAAATGTACTCCAGGCTGTGAGAGGAAGACATCTGGGGACCAAAGCTGTGCCTGACCTTAGCCAGAGCCTTTCTAGGGGCTAACCCCGTGCCACGGGGCCCCTCCGACACCACCGCCTCGAAAGGCGTTGAGGGCGCCGAACGAGTCTGCGCCGGCGTTGACAGAAACGGCGTCTACGTCGAGCGAATCAGCGTCGACGCCAGCTGCAGCGCCACCAGCATCGACAGGGTCGACACAGGCCTCGAAAGCCGGAGCTCTGAGCGTGTCTCTCGACGACCTAGGCGCTGAAAGCGTCGACGACCCCCTCGGATGCGGAGCCTCAAGAGAAATCGTCGACGACCTTGGCGCCACAGGCGTCAACGTCTTCTTCGAAGACGGCACATGATCACGCGGTCTCGAGCGCGTCAAGGACCGGGACCTTGAACGGGCATGGCGAGAACGGCTACCCTTGTCCGAGCGGGACCTCTCCCGCGAGCCGTGCCGACCACCCGAGCCCGAAGGCGTACGAGCGGTGTCTCTCGACCGGTGCCGACCGACCCCACTCGGAGGCGCGGACGGACCGGTGCCCTGCGATTCAAGAATCGCTACCATCTGCTTCCCGAAGGAAGCCCATTCCTCCGGTGTCGCTTGCATGGAGGGATAAGCGAACCGCCGACGGGCGGAGTCCTCAGAAGAGGACGGGGAAGGCGACCGATGCCCGCGCTTCCGGGAATGCCTCAAAGAGGCGGAGGAGTGGCGAGACCGACTCCTGGAATGAGACCCACTGGACTTCCGATGATGACGCAGAGAGTCGCCTCTCGAGTCATCCCTCGAAAGCCCCGTAGACCTCGACTTCCGGGGCTTAGACACCCGACCTATCGACAGGTTCTTCTTGCATTCCCACAAGGCCTTTGCTGTGAGCGACTGGCAATCGACACTGTCGTCCGTATCGTGGGCCTCCCTGAGGCACCAGAGGCAGGCGTCGTGCGAGTCCGTGACCGACATCTTGGACCCACAGTCCCCGCATTTCTTGAAGCCCGGACGCGGGGTTGAAGACGAAGTAGACATCGCCACAAACAGGTCTTCACAAAAAAACCAAACAGGTTCAACGAACCGAGAAGAAAACAGCAAACTCCAAAGAGGCGAGGCGTACCGAGATTCACGAAGCGAACACGTTCGCGGAAAAAAAGGAACTGAGGCTATGGGCGTCGTGCGTCCTACTTATCACATCGGGTGACGTCGGCCGTCGGAGGAGGTCGTCGGGGACGGCGCATCAACGTCATTGACGCAGGACGCAGACGCCGAAGATTTTCCGAAGCAGCACAGCTGTGGACATTACCTGTCATAGATATGGAATATGTCGGAGGACCCAATCCCCTCGAAAGAAGGAACAGGAGACTATCTGGTAAATAAAAGAGGATTACTTAAATCATTTAAGAAATGGATGAAAGGGCAGCAGCATGGTTATACCAGCTAAGGGGGGAAACAATGCTAGCATGTATGAAGGCAAAAGACACTGGGGGCCCTCTGGTCGGTCCTAAACGATAAGGACGACCACCAAGTATCCCTCCAGACTAATCCCCATGGAGAAAGTGAGTGGAGAGGGTATATCTCAAATTTGTATGATAGAGAGGAAATCGTAGAGAGTTCTTAATTGTAAGTGCGGAGTTCTTCAAAGGAAGTGCAGAGTTTTCTATCCAGTTAAGGCATATAATCAATAAATAAGGTACATTTTCATTAACACAAGCAATTACATATTACAGGGTTAAGATTCAATCTGCACCTGTTGTATGATCTAAATCTATACAATCTGTTTTCAAATCCAAACTGGAATATTGGAGGGTCTTATCTGGCATAATGCCTTGGGTCTTCCCAGGGAAGTCCCAGCTGGCGTAATTAGGCTTGAACTCAGCCTGATTTCTATGAAGTCAGTAGTTGATTGGAAAGTCTGGAGATTCTTGCGAAAAAGTTCCACAGGCAAATTCATTGTTCAGTAAATTAAGTGCATTGGACCAGAGCAGTGCAAGATCGGGTTTTGCGGTCTGGGTTGCTGAATCCACAGACAAACTGGTAAACCTGAATCGCCACCTTGAATTATTGATTGCTTATCCTGGGAGAGTTAAGCGTGCACTGGAAGAGAGCGACTAGATCTACACAATTGAATGAGTTTCAAGGACCTAGTTGTTCAATGACATAGCAACAATTTCTAAACTGCCTTAATCCTTTTTTTTTTTACAAAGGTTCCCTGCAGCCATGTGGAGAAGAAGTTCTTAGGATTTTGTTTAAATCTTCTTACCACTTTTGAAGTTGTAGGCGCTATACACTGTTAAAAAAAACCTGCAGATTGTGCAGGTAAGAGGGAACGGTAGAATCCTTGTTTCATCTAATCTTGCTATATCCAAGCACTAGATCTTTGAGAATAAAGCATCTCTTTACCTTTGTTGTTGATAGGACGATCTTCAATTTAACATATTTTTGGCTGCAGATACTTGTCCTCATCACGAGTTGGGCGGTAGCCCTTAAATGCAGCGGTAACACTATCACCGCCGCATTTAAGGGTTGGTCCAATCATGAGTCAAGCGGAAAGTCAGAGTTTTACCTCCAGCTTTTTGATCGAAGTAAAATTCCCAACTTTCCGCCTGTTTTCGGCGCTATTAGTGCAGTGCTGATTCTGTCGAAAAACCTCATGGGAATGGGGACTTACCGCCCTACCGCTACTCGTGATCCAGCGCTAATAGCACCGGACCGAGTAGCAGTATCGCGGTTTGCATTGGCAGTATTGGCCCACTGTCAGGAACTTGAGGTTCATTATGTTTAGCAGTTCTACATTGTATAGATTTTATTTTTTACTGTGTTTTTTAATTCTTTTTAGAAGGCGTAAAATCATATTGAAAGTTTAATGTATTGATCTGTCTGGAATGTTTTTACATTTTGATGTGATTTTAAGTTTTGATGTGTCTTATAAGGTTGTGTCAAGAGCTACGCGCAGAATAAATAAAAAAAAATTAATCAAGTCATTTAGTGGAACACTCTGGATGGAATAAATGCTGGAGATCTCAGGGAGTAATCACTGCAGTCAGAGTTTGTCTGAATTGGCGAACTTGGTGAAATCTGTTCACTTAGAAGAATAACCTGCCACACTGGTGTTCCAGCGCTTAAACCCTTTGTCTGATCTTATTTGCACCAACATTGAAAAAAATTATCTCAAAGGCATGAACGATCTCTATGTGGAATTGTCTTTTGATGGCGAACATTTTGCCAACAAATGATTCAATATGAAGTGGTGCTCCTCGTGAAGGGAAGGAGGTTGATGGTATTGTGAGTAATGCCGCCCAGGATACTTCCAAAGAACTGCTAACAGGGAATCATCCAACTTACCCTTGTTTGAGATGTGTTAGTCATTGAAGAGTCAGTCAAGTCAGATCATTTTTACCATAACCATCTCACATTTTTCAAAATCTGATGGCATTGTGAAAAAATATATATCACCAAAGGTGCGTCTGTCAGTCCATAGCAAACATTTAGCAGCATTACAAGTGCTCTTTCCAGACCCCAGGCTTTAACAGTGTGGAGAGAAGGATGCAAATACTTAGTACAATAAATAACTTGCGTGTTCACCTGGAACTAAATATGAGAACAACATTAATACCTATAGCTTTTGTTGAAAGGGGTAAGGTAAATCAGTGAATAACGTATTTCTTGATGGAATGTATGTTAAGATATTGTCATGAAATGACTTGATACCGGACTGTGATGAGGACAATTTCATCCAGAATCTAACTAGCCCTTCTTGCCTTTGCCATTTAGGTTCATGGCATATGAACAAAGAAGATATATTTATTGGCTTGATACCATCAGGTGTGCTTGTCAAAGCATGTCACTAGATAAGAACTCTGACATCTACCAAAATATCTTGGTCTCTCTCTTGTGGAGACCACTCTGGCAAAAAATTAAGTTGTGCATGCAAACACTTCCAATTTTAAGTCTAAGATTAATACTTTTTTCTGTAAATCACAGTTGTATTGTTCTTGCTTTCCACTAACCTGCTATAAGGCTAATTAAACCCAACGGGGGAGAAGGTTTGATGTGTCAGATGCTAGACCAGCTTTGTTTTTTGTTGAAAAAGAAAGAAAACTTTAGAAGCCTCTGGACTATGTGGTCATGGTTAACATTCTTGAAAATTATTTCATAGAATATCCTGCATGTTCACATTGCATCAAATACTGTTTTGAGGTGACTGACGCATTTTACCCTGCTACTTAGAAGAAATTGCTAAGTATATTCTAAACAAGCAATTTTGATAAAGCTTGGAAAAAGCCTGATTCTCATCCATCCAGAATCAAGAAGTGTCCAGGTTGCAGGTCGGCAAATGCAAAAAATGGTCATATTAAAAATTGACAGTGAAACATTGAATCCAGCATGAATGCATGTCCAGAAGCTCAACCTCTATATGCACCTGCCAGATCATCAGCTCAGTGCTTTTCATACCCTGCCCACTGCTTGGCATTCTTTGCAAGGCTTGTGGCTACTCTGCCTTTTTTTACTTATTATTTCTTTCTCTCAGTGACTGAACCTGATGGCAGAATAAATTATCTGACAGCAGCACCTACTTAAAGGGTTATTGTGGTAGACTGATCAGTGGCACAGAGGGTCCTCAATACACCTATGCACATGGCAATTCATATTTTATGAAGTCAATCAGAAAAAAACAAGTTAAATAAATGGATCCAAACAATAGAGGGAGAGATAAGGATAGCAGGCAAATCAAAATCAGTTTCACACTGCAAAACTAGCCTACGGTCATTTGGAGATTTCTAAAGGGGTCCTTGACATCCTTCAAGCTTCCAGGAAGAGCTCCACGTAAAATTACCTAGCTTGGGAGTAAGTGCATAAGGTTGCCTAACTGAGCTCTTTCTAAGGAAATCAACCCACTTAAGTAATCATGTCAAACATGAGCTTTTAGTACCCTCATCCAATGCCGGCAGGCAGGTGGAATAACCCTGCATTACCAGCTGGAAAGGCCCTAAAGTTCTATCCAATTATCAGATCAGCTTTCGCCACCCACGGTGGTCAGTTACTCAAAGCCTCCATTGTACAGAGGTGAAGTAATGCACATTAGAATACTAAATCAGAGGCTACTGCATCCTTGCCCACTCTAGAGACCATGGTTGTGCATATAGCTTTCCAGCACCATGTGCTTTGGATGTCATTATTGGGGCCATCAACTAGACAACGACATCTGAATTGTTTAAGCACTACTCCATGGATGTTCAGACAAGAAATTCAGTTTGGTCAAGCATTACTTAAAATATGTATGGTTAAAAGAGTCCTATAATTAGGCTAACTGCTCCCTGTCATAATTCTCATTCTTTAAAACGTTCTCAAGAGTGTGGAGAAAAGGGCCCTGGTTGTGACAGTAAATACAAATTACTCCAGATTGTGACCCTTGCACCGATGGTCCCTGGTCAGGGCACCCACTTATATGAAGACCAACAATGATGGAGGACACAAAACATTTGCATATGGTTAAATATACAAAGACAACAATATGATAAGACTATGCAAGGTCTCGGCCCATACCCACATACCTCATCTGGAGCTCCACTGCCAGGGAAGAAGTTGCCATCGTCGTAGCGATGTATTGAAATGTACAGCACATTGGCGTCACTGTAAAAGGCCTGCTGAGTGCCATTGCCATGATGTACATCCTGAGGCAGAGAAAGGGGGTAGAGGGGCAGGAGGAAACATGTCAGTCACCCAATAGCTCCTAAAGGGTAGTGTTACATCGAGAGGCATACATACATCTTACGTTTAAAGCATTTCATGAATTCACATTAAAAGGTGTCAAACTGAATGCAACCTAATTAAAAAAATAAACTATTTAGCCGCTGACAAACTAATGATGACTTTAACAGCAATGTGTAATCAAACAAAAGTGCCTTGGTTGTGTGGTATGGCACCCATGTTGACATGATTCCTACCGTCCCTACCTTCAGAGACTTCCCTCCATCCTCAAGGGAGTGTCCAAGACAACCCCCAGCAGGGGCTGTGGTAGGAGTAAAAGTAGGGAAAAGCATTTACCTGTCACTGTGCATCAGTAAAGAGAGAAGACAGCTATCCCTGACAGTGGGCAGCTAATGTCTTTCATCAGCACAAGAGAGGCTTACTAATGTCACATTATATTTCATTGATAGTCCACGGCTCATACCTACGCGTAACCCTAACTGTGTATTAAAAGACATGCCCGATATGTAACATAACAATATATAGTACATTTAAATAAATGCCCCACACATCATGCTCATATTCAAAATGCTTCAAACAAATTTCTCAGTAATGAACACTCAAAGATTGCTCTTACACTCTCCTGTATGGTATACATATTTCAATTATGAAAAATAAATAATATAGGAACATTGCTACTAATATCATCACTAAACATATTTCATATTCAAACAGTTATTAATGAGTAAGCAGCTATCATTGTCAGTGCCTCCAAGTCTACCCAAGACTAATCAACCTTCCCAGAGACGACATATCCACCTTAAAAGTAACTGCCTGCCTCATCAGGTCTCACTAGGCAACCTTCCCTGCACAGTGGTAGTGACCCTACACCACCTCTCTTGTTGAGGTAGTACATGGCTACAGTGTTGTCAGTCATTATCAGGACATTCTTTCCCCGTACAGAGGCCAGAAAGACCTTCAGCGCCAGTCTGATTGCCCTCAGCTCCAACAGGTTGATTTGTAGTTTCGACTCAGATGGATACCAATGACCGCCGATTGTCAGATCGTTGGCGCGGGCTCCCCATCCCGTGAGTGAGGCGTCCGTCACTACTGTTATCTCTGACCATGGTTGCCAAAAAGGTTCTCCTTTCAAAATGTTGTCCTTGCAGGCCCAGCACAGAAGGTACTGTGCGACTCTGCTCAGAACCAAAGGACGTCTGACATCCTGCCTGAAAATTGGGACTATTGAGTCCTGAGGGCCCATTGAAGGGATCTCATTCTCAGGCAGACCTCTGGCACCAGGAAAATGCAAGATGCCATGAGGCTGATCAACCTCAAAAGCAATTGAAGGCCAGAAGACGCTGGGCACTCTGGAATTTGGTGACCATCTGCAGAATGTCTTGAGCTCTCACCTCGGGTGGCGAGGCTTTTCCCAAGAAAGGGTCTCAGACTGCCCCGATGAATTGGAGCCTTTGAGATGATATCATGTGAGACTTCTTGAAATTGAGGGAGAAGCCCAGTCTGTGAAGGGAGTGACAGGTGGAGGTGAGATTTTCCAGGGCCTTGTGAACGTCCCCTGATCAGTCAATCCTCCATGTAGGGGTAGACGTGAATCCCCACCTATCCTGAGACTCGCTGCCACCACCGCCATCAACTTGGTGAAAACTTTCAGTGCGTAGGTCAGCCCAAATGGCAGAACTCAAAACTGATAATGAGAACCACCAACGGTGAACCTCAGGTACTTTCTGTGCTTGTGACGGATTGGCACATGAAAGTAAGCATCCTGAAGGACCAATGATACCATCCAGTCCTGAAGCTGGAGTGTCTGAAGAATCTGAGAAAGGGTAACCATCTTGAACTTGTCCTGCCTGAGTAACTTGTTCAAGTCTCTTACGTCCAAGATGGATCTCAAGCCTCTGTCCTTCTTGGGTATTAGAAAGTAAGGTGAGTACCAACCCTTGTTCCTCTCCGCTACAGGTACCGGTTCTATAGCAACTTTCTCTAGAAGGGTCCAAAATTCCTGCATAAGGAGCGGATCTGGAATTTGAAATAGCTGCTCCCCGGTGCATCATCCAGAGGCCTTTTTAGAAAGGGAAGGCAGTAACCCTGGGCAGCGGTTTCTAATGCCCATGCATCTGAAGTAATAACTCCCCCCCCCCCCCCCTTTCTTTCAGATGCTGTAAGAGTGTGCCTCCCATAGGGGTCTTCTGGACTAGGCCTCAGAGAGGTTTTGAGGTGGCTGATGATGCGTGTGAGGGTAACGCAGCCATTGCCTGGGTGGTCTTAGCACCTCTTCCCCGTCCACCACAGGGCAATCTTCTCTGACCTCTGATTCAACAGTCCTCTCCCTCTTCCAACTGAGTAATAGTGACAGGACCCGCCCCTCCAAGCTGTACCATTGGGGCGAGATGGTTGTGCCTGTCTGATTGCAGTGCCAAGGAATTGGCTGCTGCTTTGGAGGTCTGCAAGTTCTCCAGGCTCTCGTCACCCTTGCTGCCAAATAAATGTGTGCCATCAAAGGGCATGTTAAGAAGTCTAGCCTGCACATGTGGAGCAAAACCAGACTTTCTCAACCAAGCAGATCTGTGCATTACAGTGCTAGCCGCCATAGCCCTGCTGATACTGTTAGCAGAGTCAAGACCAGTCTGGAGGGATTTGTATATTGCATCTTTCCCATCCTTGACAATGTTTAAGAAGACGTCTCGTTCGTCCCCTTCGAGAATATGTTCAGCCGTCATCGTTATGCAATCCCAAAAGATGAAAGTGAACTTGGCCAGTGCACACCTGGTATTTGCCGATTTAAAGGCCATACTCCCTACAGAGAAAACATTTCTAGCCAAAGCGACATTAACGTTTGTAATCTCTGTCTGGGTGGGTATTTGGGTATGCATTTTGTTTGGATGAAGAAGTGGCAGCCTGAACTACCAAACCTTCAGGAGTTGGTTTCTTAGTTACATAGTAAGAGTCACTGCTTGACTCTCTGTACTTGCTTGTCAGCTTTTTGTTCACTACTGGAATTAATTCCAGCATCTCCCAATTGACATCAACTCTCCTTTGTAAAGCTACACTGAAATGAAGGATAAGGTTTCCTGGTGTGCCTTATCTAAAATATCAGTGAGCTTGTCCTGCTCAAAAAGTGGTACAGTCCTTTTCCATCCCAGATATTCTATGACCCTAGACATCAGCTGTCTGTAAGATCTATCAGCATGGTCTGAAGGATCTGGTCTACCAAACTATCTCTGGAAAAGTGTCCAACCAAATTTCAGATTGTAGGGTTTCATGAAGGTCTTTTATTCTCGAGTCCTCCGAGATTATGGCCTCTGGAACATTTGGTATCCCACACTGTAACCCAAAGGGACGTGATACATCCGTAGATAGCGCATCATCCTCATAAATTGAGGAAAGAGACTTAAAGTCTCGCTTAGGCATTGGGGTGAACGTTTTCTCGACTTCCTTCGAGGGTTTAGCCAATTGCGCCGACAATGGCGTTTAAGTCTTAGACAGTTGTGGCATCAAGGCTATTTTTGGCTCTGACTGGGTGTCTTTCAGCGGTGAACGTGTCAATGATTTTGTCTTCAAAAGAGTCTTTTCTCTACTCAAGGGAATCTTTGAGGGCTCCTGAGGATTTTTCTCCTGGACTCTCGGGCCCGAAGGTGCACATGTTTTGTCCTTTGACTTTTTGTCGTGTTTGTCGAAATGGGCATGGCTCTTATCTTTCTTTGAGGGGGTCAAGACCGCATTTTCGAATACTTTGAGCATCTTTAGTCTGAACTTCTCCCACTCAGGGAGGCCAATTTGGTCGGGCACAAGACCCGTTCCGGGGAGGAACTCAATGACAAATACAGCGATTTGTGATGCTTTTTCTTCGACCTCCTTGAGGATGACGAGAGTGGTGTGAGCCACTGTGTGATCGGGACCTTTTAGCTTTCTTCTGATGAGGAGAGTCATCTCTCGACTCGTCAGAGGATCGTTTTTTCGACAGGGTGTCGAAGGGGATTTATGAGACCTACCTGCAGTTAACTTCCCTCTACGCTCTTTCAGGGCTTTCACAGTCGTCGATAGGCAGGATCCACACTCCAATGTTAAATGAGTGGATCCCCAACACCACAGATACACCCGATTGGGGTTCTTAAGGGACATTTTCACCCCACAGTCGTGACATTTTTTAACCCCGATCGCATAGTCGAAGATGCCGATGACAAGGTCATCTTTTTCACTAAATACAAAAGGTTTCTTGACAAGGAACTGAAGGGCGCCGTTATTTCCGAAGCAATAGCATTTGTGGTAAAAACAGAACTGAAGCCAACTGTCGCTGCGCACGCTATATACCATCGATGACATCGACACCGAGACGGAGGCGCTCTAGGGACATCGAGTCTACAGGCATCGATACGTGTGCCCCGCTGGAAAAAAATTCAGGAGCAGTTAAAGCTGGATGTGGAGATATCATAAGATGAGGAATACGTGGGAGGACATCATCCATTTGAAATAGTCTTTTTATCATTTTCAGGATGACAAAGCAAAACGTTTGATTTCAATAGAAGACTTGATATAATAAAGTTTAATTTAAAAAAAAACATTAGATTTCCTGGTGTACTCCCCTGCCATGAACTTCTCTTTTCCAACCCAAATGGGATTTCCTGGTATACTCCTCTGCCAGGAATTCCTCTACTGAAATATCCAATTTCAACAAAGGTTGATAAAAACAAAATTCCTTTTCAACACAACATGTCTAGCTAAGAAGGCATTTCTGCCTGGTTCCAGTCTGATAGCAATGGTACAAGTAGGTGGTGTCCTTTTAGAGTGCTTACTCTCACCCAATTCCTTCCTTTGCGTCTTCCCCGGGGGAGGATGGGGGGAGTCTACCCAGGTGATCTCTGCCTAGGGACCTGTAAATAGCTGTCATAATGGGACAAAACTGGAGTTTCTTTTTCTGGTCACTGGGAAATACCACTAGGTGTCTGAAGACTTCTAGTCTCACTGGTTCAACTTTTATGAGCGCCATGAGTACTCCTTCTATCTTGGAATAATTGTCCCCAGCTACTGCCAGTCCTAAACTCTTTTCTGCTTCTGCTCCCTGGGAATTCAATCTCTCTCCCAGAATGGAGGTTAATGTTGTAATTGGAGTTCAAATTAAATGAAGGTATAACCAACTATACACTGAAACCCAACTATCATAGTGTTCCACAGGCAGATTATAACCGGTTGGCATTATAATTGCTGAGGAGTGACTCGAGGGTAGGTTGCCTCTAGCTGTCTCAACTTAGATGAATATCATACAAGGATCTCTTCCTGCCTTGTGGGGCCACTGCCCAATAAGGCTTTGAGGGTCTGGAATGAAAGTGTTACTTCCTCCCCTGCTATTACTGGTCTGGGTGCTGCTGGCACAGCTCCCAAAGCTATATATTCTACAGCTTGGGTGTGGACAGAGTCAAAATGTCTCCTCAGGAGTTCATAGTCTTCCCTGTTATATGGGTCATTTGCCTCCCTATTTGGGTGGAACCGAAGAATCTTTTCTAAGGTTAACCCTTCCATTGCAAATGTCTGGCCCTGGTGGTGGGATATGTCAAACCAGTTCTGGTGGTCTTGCTGCAAGGCGAACTAAGGATACCTATAGGGTGTGTACTGTATTTGGTCTAGATCAGTTCTAATGTGTAGGGTTTCAAATATGCCCCCTAGCTTGACAGCAGGTGTCTTCATATATGTAAAGAGGGTTTCCCCTGGCAATCCTCCAGGCACAGGAACTGCCACAGTAAAGTTGGTATTGACATCTCTAACACCTACTTCCTGTAACCACCTGGTTACTGCTCAGCTGCAGTTACCAATTTTTTGGACAACAGCCTGTGGGTTAGCCATTCTAGTATATTTTAGCTAGATAGCTGCTAAGAGTACCTGCTTGAAAATACACTCTGCTGTTAACTAGGGTGTGCTTTAAGATATTTTTTCCACACCCTGCTCTTCACTAGAATGTGTTGTAAAGAGCCTTATATTTATTATACATCCTGCTCTTCACTAGAGTGTTTATTATTCTTTGTATCGCCAGGCTTGTAGCAACCCCCTTAGCCCCTCTTCAGTAGCTAAGTAGGGAGAATATTTTAGGGCGCAGGAGAGAGTGTTCTGCTCCGGTAACCAAAGTGACATGATTCTCATCACCCCAACATTTAGACCCTTCCCTCCACCCCAAGGGGAGTATCCAAGACCCCTCCAGCAGAGGCTGTGGTAGCAGTAGAGGTAGGCAAAAGCATATACCCGTCACTGTGCATCAGTAAAGAGTAGATAATGACCCCCTGCAGTGGGCAGCTAATCTCTCATCAGCACAGGAGAGGCTTACTAATGTCACATTATGTTTTATTCATTGATAGTCCACTGCTCATACCTTTCCGTAACCCTTACGTGTTTTAAAGACATGCACCATATATAACATAAAATAGATGCCCCACACATCATCCTCATATTCAAAATGTTTGTCAAATTTCTCAGAAATGAAAACTTAATTAATGCTCTTACACTCTCCTGTATGGTATACATTTTTTAATTTTGAGAAATAAATAATATAGAAACATTGCTACTAATATCGTCACTAAACAGAACACACTTAATATGCAAAAAGTTATTGAGTGAGTTGCTATCATCGTCACTGCCTCGAAGTCTACCCAAGACTAATCAACCATCTCAGAGACATCTTAGCCACCTTTCTGCCTCACCAGGTCTCGCTAGGCAACCTCATCAAATCTTGCTTGATAGAAACACCTGCCATTTCAATGGTTCTATGTTCATTTATCGACAGTAATTTTTTTGATTTTTTTTCAGGATTTTTTTTTCTGTAATTTTTCTTTTTGGGGGGTTCCCCCTCTTAACTTCCCTGCCCTATTACTTTAACACTATTGCCAACCACCCCGCACCTTATATACCCTTCCCCACAAACCCCTATTTTTTTTCAATGGGTTTTCCCAGGAAAAGATTTTTGGCAAAAAACCTATCGATAAAATGACTGTTGATTAAATGAACGTCGTACCCTTTCGATACCTCCATACCTTTCTCAATGTGATATCAATGATGGGTAAAACCTCTCATATACTCACTATCTGTAGATGGTGGATTAATGAGAGCTGGAGAGGACTGGATGCCTGGAGCGGTCTGCACAATCCAAGAAAAATCTCCAAAATATCAACACCCACCTATAAACACCACCATGGTTCTTTTATCAAAACAGAATTTATAGGCCAACAATTCTTCAGTAAGAGTCAATGTAAATTGGGATCAACCAGGGTGCCAGCACCAGCCAACTAAGAATAAGATCTGTTCTGCATAGAAACGTAAAAAGACTCCCCATACAGCTCAGTCCAAATTAGTAGTTGATCTCCAAAGCACAGAGAAAAAGACCTCTTGCTTCACAAAAAGCCATAAAATCCAATATCAGAGGCTTTAAAGAGTCAGGCAGAAAAAGGAGGGATTTTGACGCCCCCTCTCCATAGGGTTTGCATGAAGACAGTGTTCCCAGTTTGCTTCTGTACTCCAGCTCCTGTCTGCCTCCTGCCCTCCTCTGCCAGCTCCCATCTGGTCTGCGCACAGCTGATCTCCGGCTCGGTCTTCCGAAGTCGTCTTTCTATACTATCCGAGCATAAGCTGTCAACTCCCCCTATTAGCATACTATCTAACAGAAGCAAAAAGCTGTTTAGATCGGCCCATTATGAGTGCTCAGCATGTTTCAAAGAAGCAAAACGCTTGTTTATGATAAAAGCAAGGCCAATGCAGATTGTCTAAACCCTTTCATCCAGTTTTACGAGCCGCTGTCTTATCATACTGTGGCTACAAGCCTCAGAAGAAGTGCTGTAGCAATAACTGCTATTTTAGTTATGTTCACTATAACCGTGGAACTTGGAACACTTCCCAGAAAGTCTGAAATGTGTCCTAGAAACATTTATACGATTCGCTATCAGTGTTCCATAACAAAATAAGGGCTGCCGTGAAGCCCTGAAATCGAAACTCGATGTTATTTTCAGCATTTAATTTTGAATCCTACTTATTCCCCAAATGTATCAAATGCATTACAAAAGGTGCCCATGTTAAAAACTACATGACTGGGAATTACTTCCCCCTTTCCCGCCCAAGCATGGTTAAAGCCAAAAATACTTAATCCTGTGCTCAGGACTGAGTTACAACTAGATTTCTTCCCTGTCTCTTGAGGGACTGGCTACTCTGGTTTCTAGTCACAGAGCAATTTTGTTGTGTGTCTTCTCGATCTGAATAGGTTAGGATCGCTGGCTACAAACACCAGCAAGCTATGCCATTCTTTATTCTTATTATTTATTTTGAGTGTTTTTTGACTGTGTACCCAGCTTCAAGAAGCAGTACAGTGCTTTACAACAATGTGTAATAAAAAAACAGGTAAGAGAGCACAAGTTATAGCGGGGCAGTAATACATAACAATTAAGCTAACAGCAGCAGTAATTAAAGGTAAGTGAGGTCTGATGGCTGGTGGGATCGGGGGAGCCCACAGTGCGTGGAAAAGTGTTAGGGAGAATTCTCTGTTTAGGCTGAATTTCCTAACCTAGTGAGTCCCCCAGCAGCTTTGCTGGATTTCTGGAGTTTGTTTTTTTTCTCCTGCCAAGAATGAGACTCTTTCTCTCACTCTTGGACATGATTTATGGTGTTCCTTTGAATGTTAATGTGTTTCATGGGCTATGGGGTCTTTTACTCCATAGGGTCTCATATGTTTTTCTTATGTGTGTTACACAGCACCCTCCGTGCAGTAACACAGGGGTGTCATAGTGACCCCCCAACATAGACTCCATACCCTGGGACTGACTACTGTCTCCCAGGGCATGTAAAGTCACCATTGGCTTTGCTAGTCCCAAATTATGAACAGAAACCAGTACAAACCATCATATTGTGGACGTACTGGTCGGGGCAATTCGATTGCCCCGGGGTCTGTTGTTCGAGGGGGCACGTCTCCGTCCCCCCCGATCGAGTTTTGGCTGGTGGCAGTGGATACTACTTTTTATATTCGACCGCGAATATATCTCTATGGGATTTTCCCATTGTTCGAGGCTACCAACTTTAATTATTTAATTCTTATAGCCTCGAACATACCGCCGGTTTATTTATTTAATATTAATTCACCGGTTGGTATTTTCTGCCAGAACTCGGTTTTAAAATGGTGTTTGTGTTCGCCTCTGTAACTCCAAACCAAAGGTCGAGCCCTTTGTTCCACTTTTGGCGGGCTTCTCCACAGAAGCCTCCAAAAGTGGTGGCACTCTGTCTGGGTACCACAGGGGGTGTGGGAGGGGGTTTAGGCACCCTGGACTGAGTTACCTTGGTAACTCAAGTCGCACTCTGGTGTGGTTGGCCCAAGTGGTGAGCCGGCCGGCTCACCACTTAGCACGCTTGATTGACAGCTAGGCTGATTGAATGGGGGTGTGCTGCATAAAAGCAGGGCTTTTGGGACTGGAACTTCAGAAGTCGCCACAGGACCTGAAAATCTGACGAGGGAGAAGCTGAGCCGACCTGCTATGACGACACCACCGGTGGTGCCCTGCTGAACCGACTCACTGCTTCCCAACGACAGAGAAGATCTACCGGCTGGGGAGTCTTCTTCCCCTGACTGGTGGGCACAACCAGTTTACCTTCTTTTTCTCGCATCCCAGGACGTCTTGTGGTCGAATTGCCCGTGCCAAGCACCCCGGCAACCGGATAGCCACTTACCACTGGACCGCTCCTTTTAATTGAGAACTCTGCGGCTGGTTTCTTCCCTGGCAGTGCAACCGACTCCTGCTTTCCTCCCCGACGAGATCCTCTCTTCCCCCGGACGAAGCACCGACTTGCACCCGCTGCCAGAAACAACTGCCCCCGATGGAGTATTCCATACCATTTTAAGGTACCGTGTCCGCCAGGCCTCCCTTTCTAAAGATTGCTACAAGGTAATAATAATCCCTTAACCTTCTGGACTGGGCTGGCCGCCTTGACCATCTAACTGGTCGCTTTCTTTTTGGTCCAACTCTTTCTGAACTTATTGCGAGTCTTTTGGGCACTTTGAACTGTGTGACCTTGGACACATTTCGACCGTAGCCTCTTAAAGTGGGTCCGGCCTTGTTAACTTTGACTTTACGGTTTTTAACCTGCCTTCTTCTCCTACTGTGTTCTTCCGAAAGTGTTGGGATCTGTTTCTATCTTTGCTCTGCCTTTCTCTCCCTTTTAAACCGATTGATTAGAGTGCCATCTTCGTTAAGCGCTCACCGCTGTCTGAAAATAAGTGTTGCTTGACTTAAGACTTGTCTAACTAATCGTTGAAGGGAGTGTATATCTTTTAGTGACCATGTTTTTGAACTGCTTGATATTAGTGCCAGTGTTTTTGATTAGATGTGTTTTTAAATAAATAATTATATCTCTTTTACACCAAGCTCTGGTCAGTGTTTGCTTGTTCTACTGTGTTCTTTTGACCTATTGTGAATACTCTGTATACTGCCTAACTCTTCTTGAGGGAAGTCTGACTGCTCAGCCACAGCTACCAAGTGAATCTGTGTGGTACAGACTGCTACCAAGTGGGTTTACTGCCAAACACCTGTAGTCTTAAATCTTTTGCAGTGGTCCCAGAGGGAACTGCACAGGTTTCTGCCTAACAAAAAGTTGCTCCTTAATGTGTCTTGAGCTTCTTTTTAATTGCCTGAGGATGGGAACAAGTACAATGTTGAATGGTATGGGGTTCCACAGCCTGGGAAACTTATATCGAAAATGCCTTTGTTCTTTGGCTTCCCTGTTGAAATAGTTGTCGGATTCCTTGTTCCAACCACAGTTTCCCTTTGCCTCCACTCTCTCAAAAAGACTGGAGTTCTGAACCCCAAATCTCATAAGGGAATGATGATCTTTGGCTTCACCTTCTCAAGTTTAATACCATGGTAACACAACAGTTGTATCTGTGCCACCTTCCTCTCCATTGGCCTTAGGTGTTTGGATTTTAATATCCAGCATGCAATTTTGTCCTTCGCCTTCATTTTCTCAATAGGTTTTAGGGGTTCTGACTCTCAGTTCCAACTTACAATGTTTTTGTTTGGCTCGCCTTCTTAATGTGCATTCCAATTTACAGCTTGGAGGGATTCTCTTCAATATTACTTTCTTGAAGTGATCGAAGAACATACAATCAAGTTTCAGCATGGTGCATTCCGCACTGTATTCCCCTTCTCAGTGTAGTAGTTTAGTGGCCTTTGGTCTCTGTCAGGTCTCCTCGCCCCATCCTTTTCCTCCTACGTCTGCCTACCGTCCCCAAGCCCTCACTCCAATCGCAGTTCTGGGCATCACTTTCTTCTCTCTGCTCTGCTAAGCTCAACGGATGGTGTCTATCCTATGTTCTCATCTTTTTGTGTTGTGCCAGTATCCTTTGATCTGGAGGTTGTTCTTGCATTGCGGCTACTCAGAGTTTTTGGCAGACATCTGCCCACTCTCTGCAATTTAGCCTCTTCTCACAGATTCTTAGTGGTGTTTCGGCTCACCTCTGCAGGAACGTGCTCCTCAGACTAATGCACTACTCACTGACACTACTTCTGGCTAAGACTTCTCTCCCTTCATTGTGTAGCTATGCTCACAGGACTGGGTCAATGGGCAGAGAAAACAGACTCCTAGGATTGTACTCAGTTGAACATTAGTGAGGGTATTTTGTCACATCACAGAGAGAGAGCGGCACAACACAAGTGCAGCAATGCAAGCTTCAGTTACACACACACACGCGCACACACACACAGATAATATACATCAGGGGGGTGCAACAGGGGAAGATTGCCGCTCAAACAAATAAGCTTTACAGTAGCAAGAATAGTGATGTAACTGTGCAATCATTAACACAAAGAAAAGCTGCAGCACAGGAAGAAATAGTGCTCAATTTTCATAAACAAAGAACAAATAGATCATGAAAAACAGTAGTAGTAGGTCAAGCATACCTATCAAATATACACAGGTACATAACAAGGAGCAGCAAGATAGGATTCCTTTGCACGTGCACAAGGATCAGAGCAGAACAATCTGCAGCACATTATACCATTGCACACAAAATTGATACAGCAAAGTCAACCACAGTGAAGTCTTGCCTCACACAATGGTTACAGTAATTACAGTAGCTGTTCAAGCTTTGCACACACATTTCAAACATGATTGGTAGAGCAGTCAGTAGTAGCACAATAGAATGGCAATAGCACAGACAGCAGCACGTGTTTCAAACACTAAGAACAGGTGCAGCACAGACGATAATACAGGCTTTCCGCACAAACCAGGACATAGTGAATTCATTCCCCCAGCCTTCTCACCAGGCAGTTCATCTGATCTGAAAATGAAGCACTTCTTAGGGTGGGAGCAAGATAGTCTTCTGTAATTAACATTAAAATCCTCTGCTAAAACTGCTAGTGAAGAGGTCCTTATCAAAGGAGCTATAGCAACACCATTAATTTCCTGCAGGCGCACAAAATGTACTTCTATTGAGTGTAACAATGCTTATTATTGAGAGGGCGCTAGAGCGCGACCAAGATGGCCGCACTGGTGTGAGCGCCGTCAGC
Source organism: Ambystoma mexicanum (assembly GCF_040938575.1). Classification (NCBI taxonomy): domain Eukaryota; kingdom Metazoa; phylum Chordata; class Amphibia; order Caudata; family Ambystomatidae; genus Ambystoma; species Ambystoma mexicanum. Next base: position 892,140,787 of record NC_090931.1, read on the forward strand.
GCACCTAATTAATCCTTCCCAATAACGTGGATCTGGTGGCCATCCCACCCCCCCCAGCGGAGGGGCAGCTGTCCCAAAGTATAGTGCACCAGCCGCCACTCCCTCAACCCCCCCCCGAAGACGAGGAGAACGACAGCGGCCACCTACCCAACACGGAGGCGAAGTGCGAGGAGGCCCTGACCAGCTGCGGCCTGCGGCGGCATCTAAAGCGCGGCGCCGCGGGAGAACGAGCCGTCACTACGCGCGATCTGGGCAGACGCGTTCGAGAGAGTGGCCGTAAGATCAACAGCCTTCCCGGCGAGAAGACAAGTCAGCAAGAGACTGCCTGGGCGAACCGCATTGGGAGAGCGGATCCGGCGGCCCCTGAAAGGCGCGATGTCTTGCAGGAGAAATCCACCCGAGCGGCCCCGCTGGTGGCAGGCAACGGGACAAGGAGGGGGAGCACCAGCCCCCTCGCTACATTTGGCCCGGGGGCCATCTAACCCCCCGAAGGTGAGGCAAATTCGAGGCCGGACACGGAGGCGGGTGGAGCCGGAAGCGCTGACTGGGGCCTGGTGGGTCAGGGGAGCGGGGAAAGGAGAGCCCGCTCCGTAGGCGTACTGCGCCCTCCCCACAGGTGGAAGACAACTCCCCAAACCAAGTGGTGGACCCGCCTTGCCCCCCCCTCCTCCTCGGCGGCCATCCAGACGCGTGGGCCCGGTAGCTACCGCCAAGCGCCGGGGGTCGGGATCCACGTAGACACCCCGGCACAACAGCAGGCCCGTGGCCGGCCGGACTGTGAGCCCGCCCCCGGCGATCACACAACGCTCAAAGGGCCCCCACCTCACCAGGAGAGACACGAACCGGCCAACGCCTCAGTGGCCCCCCTCTCCCACGCCCCAGCAGTTCAAGCGGCAGGCAATCCTACCTGCCCACGCAGAGCACGGAGCACAACGATGGGGCTGGAGCTGGGCACCTAAACCAAACCCCGCACTCGCCTTAGAGGGCTCCAGGTCGAGAGGAAACCCCCCCCCTGGGGCACCCAGTAACACTGATAAAGGCAGGACAGTAAAGGTCGGTTAACCGTAACCCAAGAAACATCTGAAACACTGCCACACGAGATAACCCCTGAGGAACCCTCGTGGCATCCGTGGGCACCACCAATCTCCCTCCCGGGAGGACAACAAAGGCTCAAAGTACACAGGCGAACGCCCCCACTCTATTAGCGCAAACACAGCAAACCATCACGATGGGGAAAGCAGACAAAGCTCAGCAGAAGCTGACATTCGAGGCTGGAGCCATAGTGAAAACCCCCAAAACGAATGCGGGACAAGAGAACTCGGAAGGAGACACACCCCGAGAAGTCGAGCCCATTCCAGACACAGACATCAGAGAAATCCTCCTCGATTTAAAAGCGGGGATCGGCAACATAGATAGTAAGCTAGACTCCCTGTCCACCAAAGTTGACCAGCTTCAACACCGTTTTGACAAACACAGGAACAGGCTGGACACGGCTGAACAACGAATTTCCGACGTGGAGGATAACGTGACCTCTATGTCCGCCAGGGTGACAACGCTAGAAACACAAATGAAAGCTGTTATGGCCAAGAACGAGGACCTAGAGGGGCGATCACGCCGGAACAACATTAGGATCCTCGGGGTAAGAGAGCAGCAAACCACAGAAAAAAATTGAGGACTTCATCGAAAACCTATGCAAGGAGATATTCGGAAACCCTGCATTGTCCAACATGTTCGTGGTGGAGCGGGCTCACAGGGTCCCAACTACCCGCGCCCTCCCCGGAGTGGCCCCCCGCCCAATAATAGCAAAGCTGCTCAACTTCAAAGAACGAGATACAATCCTCCGGCTTGCAAGAGAGAAAGGGCACCTGCAATACGATGGAGATAACATCCAATTTTTTCCCCCGACTTCTCCCCCTCGGTCCAGGCATTGCGCAGAACATTCACTGGCGTGAAACACCAGCTGCAAGACAACAAGCTGATGTATTCCATGCTCTACCCAGCCAAGCTGCATATCCAACACAACGGCAAGTCACAATTTTTCAATATGCCCGAGGAGGCGAATTTGTTTCTCGATAAGTTGGGGTGCAGACAAAACATAGACAACTCTAGACCCCGAAGAAGAGAACAAGCAAATGGGGACCCACCCTGAGATCCATCTGCACCCGTCAATAGGCTGCTCTGCAGCGCTTAAAAACGACCCGCGGATCCAGACTTCCATGTTAAACACTAAGATGCGCTGGTCCTTGGACGCTCCCTGGTGCCCCAAGCACAGCTCAGTTATGTTTCAGGACCTTGGGAGGGGAAAGCTGGTGGGCAAGTTGGGGGTTGCCCATGATTGGGAGGGAAATGGTTTATTGTTATGGAATTGTGCTCGTCAGGGGTTCGTGCTCCCCTTGCGCCACCCGGAAACACCCAACAGCTGTACCAAAGCCTGCCTACATCTAAAAGTGCGGAAACTCAGAAACAACACAGTAGGGACACCTCACGACAAAGTGGTGCATCACCCGGGCCAAAACTCGTCCCAAAATTCAATTACTCACAACATTTAAGCTAGTCACGTGGAATATCAAAGGAGGCAATAACCCAATTAAAACCAGGAGAATGACAATACCTCCGAAGGCACAAGGTGGACATCGCCCTGGTCCAGGAAACCCACCTCCTCCCGGGAACAGAGAATCGGTGGGCCCGAGACTGGGGGTGCCACAGGTACTTTGCGTCTTTTTCCACATACGCCAGAGGAGTGGCAATCCTAATAAACAGAACCTTGAAATTCAAACTACTCGCAACCAAAAGTGATGAGGACGGAAGGTCACTTCTACTACACGGAATTCTGGAAAACTCTGAACTCATAATAATAAACTCCTACGGTCCGAACACAGACGGTTGTAACAACTTTGACTGGGTCATGACGCACCCGGGAGAAACAAGATCAGCAACTATCATATGGGCAGGTGACTTGAACACCATTCTAGACCAGCAGAAGGATAAATCCCACCCGACCTCCACAACTACTCCCAAAGCCGCGCACCAGGTTCTAGAGATCTGTAGAGCATACGACCTAGTGGACATCTGGAGACGCCAGCACGGCGAGTCCCGAGAGTACTCGTTCCACACGGTACACCAAACCAGCTCCCGCCTGGATTACATCCTTGTATCTGCACACAGCCAAGCTCAATTGACGAATAGCCAAATACTGCCCAGAACCATGTCCGATCACTCGGCGGTAACAGTGGAATACACCCCGCCAGACCTATCAGAAGGAAGGAGACACTGGAGATTCAAACCTGGGTCACTGCAGGATCAGGTGTTCGCTGCCGAACTCCGCACAGAAATCACAACGTTTCTCGAAATCAATCAAGGACGTCCGCCGGGACCCTGTGGGAATCCTTAAAATGCTACATCAGAGGAGTCTGTCTATCTAAAGAGCAAGGAATTCTGAAGCTCATTAGACGAGAGTTGTCACAGAGCGAGATCCACCTGAAAGAGCTTGAACAATTACAATCAACCACACCTGACCCACAGGTGCTGGCGTCACTGAAGACAGAGCTAGATAAGTTCAGAGCAGCTGCAGACCGAGAACTGAAATTCCTCTCTCACTGCCACTGCATTCGCCAATACGGAGAGGGGCAGAAACCGGGCGCCCTTCTTGCGAGACTGATAGCAGCGGACCGAAAACCCACATAAATTGAACAAATCCGAAAGCTCCAAGGAACCCTGGTGTACAACGACAAGGAAATAGCAGAAACTTTTCTCATCTTTTATCAAACCCTATACACAACTAACTTTAACGCCACCCAAAGGGAACTTTCCCAATACCTAGCAGACATAGAATTATACTGGGTAGACGCCATGCTAAGGGAACCCCTAAACACACTCATCACTATTGAAGAAATCGTTCAGGCCATTAAAGACCTACCAGGCACCAAAGCCCCAGGCCCGGACGGGCTGATAGGCGAGTTCTATAAAACATTTGCACCCATTCTTGCCCCATTATTATTACAGGTCTATGAGGAGGCAATAGAAACCGAATCGCTCCCCCCAACACTCTGAGAGGCGAACATACTACTCCACAAAACCGACAAACCCCCAGAGGAATGCAGATCATACAGGCCAATATCACTGATCAATTTAGATAACAAGATATTGGCCAAGATCCTGGCCTCCAGACTCATTCCCCTGATGCCTGCGCTGGTTCTAGCGGACCAGGCCGGATTAGTACCAGGCCGCAATACCACGTTTGGCATTAGACGCATGTTTGGGGTCTTGGAGGCGATAGACCCTGCACACCAGGCCCTGGCAGTCCCCCTTGATGCCGAAAAGGCTTTCGATTCTATTGAATGGCCGTTTCTTTTTGAAATCCTTCAGAGAATGGGCCTCGGTAAGAGATTCCTATAACCAACAGCCCTACTGTATAACCAACCCCGATCCCACATCATTCTAGGGAAAACCAGATCGACAGCGATCAACCTCCAAAGAGGAACAAGGCAGGGATGCCTGTTGTCCGCCCTGCTCTTTGCGTTGGTGATGGAGCCCCTCGCCTCGGACCTTCGAGCTAAACACATACAAAGAGGCCTATCCTTCGGTCCCCATAAATGAATAGTCTCCCTATACACGGATGATATTGCCCTTTATATACGCGACCCGATAACAAACCTAAACCCAGTAATCCGTGACATAATAAGATTCGGCAACTTCTCCGGCTTAAAGATCAACTACAGTAAGTCAGTCATATTCTCACTCACCCCCGAGACCCATGGCTTCCAAGACGATTATGGCTTTAAATTGGAGCACACAAATGTACGCTACCTAGGCATTCAAATGGCCAGAGACCACCAAACACTGTTCCAAGACAACTACGGTAAAGTAATCCAAACGCTACAGGGGAAAGTTGACAGATGGAAATCACTTCCCCTCACCCTATGGGGCCGAGTGTCATTAGTAAAAATGGTGATACTCCCCAAACTTCTCTACCTGTTCGGAAATCTCCCCCTGCTAGTGCCCCAAAAACAGCTTCAACATTTAAAGAGCATAATCCTGGAACTTCTTTGGGCGGGTAAGCCAGCCAGAATAGCCTACCAATCACTAATCCAACCTGTAAGAAAAGGTGAATGGCTCTCCCCGACGTAGAACGCTACTATTGGGCATCACAAGCCCAATTCCTTGGGCATTGGTATGCTACGCAATTCATTCGCCCTCATGTCCAACTAGAACGCGCCTTGGCATCCCCCAACCTGCTCAGAGCAACTATTCTTGGCCTGACTCACACCCCGCATAAAACCCTAAATACGGTTCTTTCCACCATAGCAATATGGAAGAAAATAGCGGTGAAGTGCAAGATCCAGACCAGGTTCACCCCTTTACCCCCGGTAAAATTCATTCCCAGCGCCCCACTAAACACAGAAAAAGTCTTCCTAAACTGGGTTGACAAGCTAAAACTTAAAACCATGGGTGACCTCTTTATCGATGGACACTTCCTCACGTCCGAACAGGCCAGATCCCGCAGAGCCTCTACTGCCCTAGACACGTTTATCTACTTCCGCCTCAGAGGCACCCTACATACCATACTGCCCTCGTTCCCGCAACAGCCCGAGACATGGCAATTGCTTCACGGGGTTATCCAGTTGCAAGATGAGGGTAAGCTGGTCTCGATGCTTTACAGATCCTTACTAGCAGACACAGCTTCAAGCCCGATAACACCTAAAGTGAGATGGGAAAAAACCCTCCAGACCACATTTCTGGATGAAGATTTGGAATACATTCTGGCACAAACCCAGAAGGTATCCCTAAACACTAGATACAAACTAATCCACCTAAAATTTGTACACCAAGCATACCTCACCCCAGCCAGAATTCACTGCTACAACCCCTCAACCCCCCCACAGTGCGGCCGTTGTGGCGCCCCAACGGCAGACTTCCTCCACCTCGCTTGGGCCTGCCCAATGTTACAACACTACTGGGAATCGATTCTGGAAAAGACAGCCGCAATAGTGGACGTACCAATAGAATCCAACCCCAAAATCACTCTTTTGGGACTCATCAAACACTCCCCCCCCCCCCACAACACGCAAACTAGGAGGGTTGCTGTTACTGTTAGCGCGCAGAAGAATTGCGATGTCCTGGGGGAAGGGTCCCACGCCGACCACACAGCAATGGCTGAATGATATATCATACTGCCAAGACACAGAAACAAACTTCACCAAACTGTTACCCTTACACGCCCGGCCGCCTGACATCTGGGGCCCATACATAGCTTATGTAATGACCACTGGAGACAGTGAAGCCTCCCGAGATACATCACCAGAACCTCATAGGAATTCCACGGACACAAGTCCCGCCATGAACAATACAATTAACCACGGACCACTACTGACCCAGGCTTGGTTATAATGCAGAGGGGGGCGGAGGACAATGAAAGGGAAACGGGCATGAGAAGCACAAGTAATTCCATGTATGTTATAATTTGGTTTTTGAAAATACAAAAATAAAGTTTAAAAAAAAAAACAATGCTTATTATTTAAGTCAGTATGCGATAATGATTGCCAGAGCCCATATTAGGGCCTAGTGGTCATGCACATCCCATCTCGAACTTAATTCCTGACTTCGGTCTTCAGCTCATCACTCCATCTCCACTCTCTCCTAAGGTATAATAGCAGCCAAGGAATGAGGACGAATAAATTAAGCTTCAAGCCTCACTTCATCCCTAAACTCTTTCCTCTACTGCTCACATAATACAGAGCCGGTGATTGAGGACGTTAGCCCAGAGCCCTCCCCACTATGTGTCACCTCTCCAAAGCTGCTTGTAGTGGAAGGTGTCCCAACATCCTTGCTCAACATTCATCATAAGACTTTACCTCAATCTTGAGCTTTAATTAAAACCAGTGAATCCTCATCTTTCCTCCAAAATGAGCTTTCATCACTGAAACTCATCTAACTTAAAAACTTTAAGAGGGTTAAAATATTGGCTTGCAACAGTGAATAAGTTTCACTTGCTCCCAAGCCCGAAATGTGAAAGTTTCTTGGTTATCCTACTGTCAATTGATCTTTGGGTTGGGAATCGTTGGCTGCCATTGCACAATGCTCAAGGGTTTGAGAGAGATCATTAGAAACCTGCAAATTAACGAAACCATGGAAAAGAAAAACAAACATGCTATTGGCTAAAGGCCCAGAATTCCCCGGAGTAAGTGGAATTGCTAGAGAGAATCCCCACCCACTTCCAGTATCCCTGTCACTTTGTGGTGCTCTCAAAGCTCCCTGGAGTTAGTATGGATGAAGTGATGCACTTTGGGTTATCTGCCACTGCGGTTGTAATAGCCCCCTCCCCTAGCCAATTTTCAAACCACAAAGACACTGTTGAGCAAGCCCATTTATCTCAGGTTATTATAGATTTAAGTACTGCTCTCTAGCCACACTCACCCAATCAACGATGAGGATCTTGGTGACATTCAATCTCTGCTGAAGAAGCTTTGCTGCAATGGCTACTGAATTAAAGTAGCAGAAGCCCCTGGGAGATAGAACAGAGCAGGGTAAAAAAGAAAATTAGATTAGTGTGATGCATGCCCAGACAGTAGATCAAAGAAGGAAAATTGCAAGAAGATTGTCATGTTGGCACACTCTGCCCCACACTGTCTCTGGTACCTTCCTATTGATACTATCTTGATGCCAGCTAAATTGGTATCCAGTGATACTGGATGTATGGTGTGAGACAAATGGGTACTGCATAACAGGATGCTGGCACAAGGGGGGTTGATCGGAACTGGGGTCCCGTCAACTAGAACCGCCCTCCTCAGGGGACGGACTGGCTCTGAATTGCTCCCAATTAGGTTGCTCATCGCCAGCTGTGAGGGGTTCCCATCCGCTCTTAACAAGGCCAGTTTACTGGCCTTGTCACATTGTGCTATTTTGGTTATCCAAATAAACATGTCTATTTCTAACATAGAATCTCTAACATTGCAAAATGGCTGATAATGAAGTTACATTGACCCAGTAATCTTTAAAAAAAAGTCACAATTTATACGGCTTCCATCTTTCCAATTCCCATATATGGCAAACTCTGGTGCGGAGAAGGTTTTGGTGAATTTCACTGCAGATCTTAGAGGGCATAGGGGGGCGAATTAACCTTGAATTCTGTGACCTACATGTTGGTATTAGATAACCATATTAGTAATTTAGAAGTGGATCTACAATGCTTTTAGTTTATTGCAGCTTGACGCTGAAAATAATTTTCCTTAAACACATAAGCCTGGACCAAAAAAAATGTTCAATCAAGCACAACCTCAACATTCATGTCGGGTATGTGTTAGGTTTATATACTACTGACCACAACGTTATTCATAGGCAGCAAGATATACAAGAATCTATAGTTGACACAAACTACTATGCATTTCAAGATATTTGTTCATCAGTACAAGATCTTACATGTTTTAAAATATTTATCTGTAGGAATGAATTAACTACAAAATACAGGTCGGAGTTTTCATGATACACTATTTTAGTGTATTAATATCCGCAATACTATTTTTTGGTAAGCGTGCCCTGAAATATATATTTGTAAAGTGATCCCTATCATTATTTATATCAACAAGTTTCCCAACTTTTTGGAAGCACCCAATGCGTAGAAGGGGATATGCATTTCTTTTCTGGAATACAGTGAAGTTACATTTATTCTGTTGTAAATGATTCTTAAATATATCTCTGGCAATTTAAATAGGTTTTACACTTTAGGAAATTGGAGAAACTTCTCCTGAAGAAAGGTTTCCTAACGACCCGAAACACAGAGGTCAATATTTGGAGTGTAATTATGAAAGAGTACTTAGACATACTAGAAACTCGTTCTTGAACGTAAATTTGAACATACATAATGTAAGCCTTGAACGATTGTCTATGTTGTTAAATGTTGTGTTCATGAAGTAGACCTAACATTTGATTTATTAATTATTACAGAAGAATCGAGGTAGAAGAGTTAATTAAATACTTTCTATTGTACACCAGTGTTAATCCACGCCTGTATGTAATACATTCCATACAGTAAATGTTACTCTGTCTAATTGCCACAGGGAAAACGAGCAGCCTGAGCTTGTCTGCTACCATAATATCAATGACTGAAAACAAAAATGTACTGAAAAAGGGGAGGGGCTTAGAGGGTTTTATAAAAAAATTTCTCTGTATAACTCTGCCCGTGAGATAAAGACAGCCATAGATCGCCCACGGTGTTAAATGAGCGCTTGAAACCAATGAGGGGAAGGTAGGTAGCTTAGAAGCAGGAGGCGCACAGCACAAAAGGGAAGCAAATGAAAGGCACAGTGTGGGCTGCAGGGATGCATGCGGTCAGGAAGATTGGAAGAAGAGCCAGAGAAACCAGTCGTAGGACGGATGGAGGAGTGGAGTGTTGATGGGTTGATGGAAGAACTGAAGCAGAGTGCAAGTGAGATATTTATCAGAGAGTAGTATCAGTTGTGGGTGCAGTGTAGTGTTGAGGAAGTAAAAGGGGTGAGATGAATAAAGACAGAGGGGAGAAGTGCAGAGGGATTAGAGAGAGAGCATATGAGAGAGAAAGGGCATAGTAGGAGGGTGCGCCGATAGTGCAAATCAGTAGTCAGAGTAGTGCTAATGGGAGGAATAGAACAGTAGGGGGTAAATGTAGTTGCAAGAGACAGGCAGAAAATGTGAAGTAATATTAGGGCACAGAGGTGTAAATAGGGGATTGCATGTATGATAGAGTGAGGGCAACAGAGAAAGATAAGCAGTGTACTATATCCCTGTTAGAGGGAGCATGGAGTTATATCCCTGTAAAGGTGAGCAGGCCATCATAACACTGAGTATGGAATTCAGAGGAAGAGTTTAGGGACGAGGGAGTAAAAGAGGGGGTAATGAGCGGTGGGGAAAAGGGTGTAGTGAGAGGTGAGGAGTGGAGCTGTCGCGGGTGGGGTGTAGTGAGAGGTGAGGAAATAGGTTTAGTTAGAGGTGTGTGATGACCAGAAAGGAAAGGGGATGGAGAAAGGAGAGAGAGAGTGTGTGTGTGAAGATCACAGGGACAGAGTAGAAAGAAAGGGGGGGATAAAGGAGAAGGAAGTAGAAGGAGGGGCGATTGAAGGGGAGAGTATAAGGAGCAGGGTATCTGAATCTTAAAATCATTTGATATCTGGGGTAAGGTTTGGGTACTCTTACGAAGCCTGGAGGGAGAAAGATGGACAAGACTCTGATCTCCAGGCCTCCACCCATAGGCAGCAAGTTTTTATGAAGTAGGGGTTATCGATTTGGAAATTTGGCAAGTCTGGCCTGGGGTGGAGGGAGCGCATGCAGGGAGGAGAGACAGAGAAGAAAAGAGAAGATACCTTTTCTTTTGCAACGCACTCTGGTTATGACCTCTTGCATACAGGAGATTGTTGGTGGGGACCCAGGATTGGTTCATTAAGGTAGGCTTAGCCTACACCATCCCTGTGGTCAATTTGGCTTTAAAAGAGGGCCAATCCCCTCTTTTGGCAGATCATCTGAAGACTTTCCTAGGAGTAAAAGAAGAACTCTGCCTTGGAACCTGGCTAAAGGTACAGTCTGCCTTACATCTTCCACCAGTGACCGCCATGAGCGAAGAAAGATTCCCTCCTCTAAACATCTTCCAGGGAACAGAGTGAGATATCAATTCCAGAGGACCCTCCAGCATCTCCAGAACCAGTACCCAGCCAGCACACAGCATGCCCTGCTAGGCTCTGCAGCAAGCTTCCTAGGTGTGAAGTGCCAGTCTCTCTGAACCCAAAACAAAAAAAAGGATGACACAAGCACAGTGAAGAAGCTAGGAGAAATGCCTTGACAAGCATCTACCGATGTTAGCCTTGAAGGACATTCTCGAGCCCCTCAAGCTGCAACCGACTGCACTGCAGACTGTTATGCCGCAGTCGCTAAAGCTGTCCGAGACGCCTCGAACCAGTGCTTCAGAACTGCCGACCAGCACTGAGACAACGATTCCTGACCCCGAGCCGCTGTGTAGGCCAGCCTGCAGCCGTCCATCCAGCTTTGCTCACCTGATACCCGCAGTCGTATCCCGTCTTGAACTTTGTCGCAGAACCAGCAAAGTGCCCTGAAAGCAACCAGACCTTGTCGCACCAAGAACTCCTACAGCACAAGGTATATTGTGGTTCTGTCCCCCTGGTCCTTCTCCGAAGGTCCCCAGTGACATTTGTGAAGGCATCATGAAGTAAGACACAGACAACAGATTCAACTTTCTAAATAACAGCTTTATTTTACTTAAATATCAAAATAGAGTAAGGCCTAACTTATGCCAAGGTGGGAGTATAAGGTTTGACGGAGCCAGAAAGTCTGCTCTCGCTGCAGTGTCAAGGGAGAGCTGCCGCTTTAATTAGGAACCACAGATAGCTTCATTAACCATAGAGACCCTTTGATCTACAACAGACAGAAAGATGGGTGGAACTTAGTAGTACAGGTTTTCACCCCTTTACCTTTTCTGTTGCAGAGCACTCTGGTTATAATCTCCAAGAGCGAAGAAAAATACACAAAGAAAACTAAGGATAGTCTGTGTCAGTAAGTTCAAATCAAAAGTCTGTCTGTGTCCAAAACCTATACTTGCCATCACAACTAAATATATACAATGTTTAGGGAGGTCAGGAACAAAAGAAATTGTGTTCAAAAGTAAAGTTCCGAGCTTATACTCAGCTTCCCCTTCCCCAAGTTCATAAAAGTTACAAAAAGTCTCGGGGTTCCCTTCCCCAAGAGTTCATCACAGTTCACAAAATCTCAGTTTCTTCCAACTTCTAAAAGTAAAAATCAGTTCACCTCTTCTGGCTTTCAAAACCGTATCAGTTCAACTCCTTGGTCAATCAGGCTCTTCAATGGTTCACCATAGGTTGCTCTGTTTCTGCTCACTTTAGCAACTTTTGCAACATACAAGCTTCTTTACATTCGCTTTCCTTGGCTCTTTCCAAGTAGGGGTCACTCGGTCCTGGCGCAGTTGTCGGACCACACGGTCCACCCATTACAGGTCAAGGTACTGATAACCCTAGACACTTTGTTATGCTTCTGTATTCTTTATGCTTTTGCCAACACAGGTTGCCTCTCTTAACCTGTAGTTCCTTGGACACTTGCACCTTTGGCCAATGCTTGTTTCACATTCTTCTTGGCAATCTTTTGGCTTTGCTACAACTTATTTCTCACACAACTCACTCCTTGGTGTTTACCTCTTTTCACCACCTTGCTTCACTTCATTCATAAATGTTCACCATTTGTTTTTCTCTTGTGCTGTATTCGAATATGTTCATCATATCTTTTAGTTAGTTTGGTATTCAATAATGCTTGTTGCAACTTTGAAAAATATTTCAAATACCTTGCAGCTTGTTCAGTATTCATAATTACTTGGTTTGGTCTCCCACCGCCCTTGTAATAGATTTCAGTTAATTCAGCATTCTGACATGCTTGTTTGCAGCCCCCTGAACGGGCCGGTACGAGTGTTCCCTTCTCCACACTCACCAGTATGTGGCCGCTCCGTCAGGCTTTTCGTTCCTATTTCTCGGCTTCTATTTGCTCTGCCTTTTCCACACGGGAGCCACAGCTTGCCTTCCTCTGCCACACGTCGCTTCGCTCTTGCACTACCGAAGCTACAGAGAGCACCTCTCTCTCTGGCAGCAATCCGCAGCGCTCATGAGGATTCAGTGTCCCACAGCTCCTGATGTGGACACCTGGCAGAGAGGACAGCAGGTTTTCAGACCCTCTCACAGCCCGTTCTGGCCCCAGCGTCTCTCGCACTTCTGCTCAGCCCGCCTTCCCTCCAGCCGGTTCCTCTTCAGCCCGCTCTCCTTCTATGAGCTGCGTCCCTCTTTCCAGGCTTTCACTCTCCCTCTGCTGGGCGGTGGCCCTTCTTATACACCTGGGGGTCGAAATTGAGATGTGTGTACCAGGAGCTGAAAGTAGCCCCTGGTGATCTGGTAATATCTAACCAGGAGCTATTTGACAGACCCAGGAGCTATTAAATGGGACCATGCTATTCTGGTGTGTGCTCCTATGCTTACCAGCTGACATTGGGTGGAGAGATACAAGGACTGCAGCCCAGAGAAGGTGACACTGAGGTGTATACTCTGCACAGAAGCTTTTCCTATTTAAAAAAAAAAAAAGGAAGATCCATTGCTAGTGGCGCAGCATAGGGTGCAACTGGCATCAGATGTTGCAGTGTCAGGTTCACCTTGTCTAGCAGATTGCAGTGAGTACTGTTGGGCAATGGTATCTTTGAAAAGTGCTAGTGCCCATGAAAACTGTAGTGGCTGCCAGAGGACATTTGTTTTGTAAGACTTCCACATGTCCAGTATATTGCACAGACTGTGAAATGTATGTCTGGTTACCATGTGCCTCAAGCACACTGCAGTGATGCAAAGAGCCCCTACTAAACATATGTTTCTAGCAACCGAGGCACATTGCATTGATGTAAAACTTCACTGGGGCACATGGAGCAACTTGCTTTCTTATTTCCCCACCCAAAATCATTCTTTATGAAGAAAGTCATTTAACTAGTAGGGTTTATTTTGAGCAAGTTCCACTACCACCAGTAATCAACAATAAAGTAGGAATACATCTTTACAGCACGTTTCCGCTGTGGTTTCTGGCATGCTTACCATAAATGTAGAAACGAGATTGGGCCCTAGAGTTGGAACCGTCCTGCGCTAAACTCTGGCTATTTGTTGCTGTTCTAAATGGTGATACAAGGTCACAGGTATGGTTCAGGTGAAGCCCACACCTCTTTGTATGATTGGATAGGGGGGGATTTCCTGGCTATCTCGCAGTTTGAGATATTGAGAAAGTAGATTCCTCACGCTCTGTGCGTTTTGGCAAGTGCAGGTTTATTACCATAAATGTAGGCTATGTTCAAAGGGTTAAAATCTCAGCACTCCTTTCACTTTCCCACCCACACTAGGTACTCCCGTTTGCTCTGCTTTTTTTTAAAGTTTTCATCAAGCAAAAATGAACTTGTTTAAAACAACAATACAGTGGTCATCGTGTTTACAAAGGCAACCATGTCCGTGGCCTCGGATTTTCAGGCACTGGTGACCTTTATCTGTCTCCTTCAATCGCTTGAAGGGATGCCTAAATGTGAATATTTAGGGACAGTGCGTGTGTAAAATGGTCTACCAGGTTAAAAGGCCCTAAAACGTTCCGTGCTAAACAGTAGACTTTTAAAAGCTCATTCGGGTAGCAGCACAAACCCACAAAAAATCTTCACACTGCCAGGGGTCTTAAAAGGAAGAGGGTCGCAACACCAAAATGAACGTTTCCCAAGCTATATAAGGATGCAGATTCCAAAGTTACTCACCAGCCACTGACACGGAAGTCTGCCACAGAGCATACAACAGAGCTGTAGTGCAGACCTACTCACACATGCTGCTAGCATCAATATTAAATTAGGGTAGATCGATTGTGGCGTGAGATTAATGTTAAAGGCTCTTATACCGGGCCCTGTTGCCACCTGCGGGGTGTCCTGGCGCTCAGGTGGATGTGTCATGCAAGGAGGGAGGGTGCGGAGGTTAGTAGGGTTGAGTGGGAAAAGTGCAACAGAGCTGTGATGTGCTGTTGGCAGCTTCAGTTCGGAGACAGTTCGCTAAGCATAGGCGTAATATTCGGAGGGTAACCATTGTGTGGGGTTGTGCGAGATTGCGTGCGATTTGTTTTATGGTTTCGAGGTTGTGAAGTGCGTGCGGTTTACGCTGCTGTAGAGGTTGTGTTTAGTACAGAGTTTGAGAGGTGAAAGTAGAAGGGTGAGTGTTTAGTGCAGTTCGCTAGTGGTATTCGTATTGCCACTTCCACTGCTCCACCGATTGTGCAACATCAGAAGCAGGCACACGGCCAACCGACACAATTTGCCTAAATGTGAGATATGGCAAACCAACACAATTTGCCTAAATGCAAGACATGGCTAACTAACCTAGTGTAGTGCTGCAGTTTTAATGACGGCAATTTTTTTTAAATTAAATTAATTTTATTGGTTTACATACAAACCTTTAAAATAAGACCATTCATTAATCCTCATTACATTACATCACTTTACGTCACTTATAGTCCATCCCATTATTCCAGTAAACGCTTTTTGATTATCGCCAAAAGGTTTGTCAGCGGCAGTATCAGTTTCATGTCCGTTCCTCTGAACATGTGTTGCCACCACTCATCAGCGTTGAGGGATAGGTGACGCTCACTCAAATTACCCAGGAATCGGGTTCTCTCTGTGCGTAAGTTTGTGCAGAATAACACCAAATGTTTTAGAGTTTCCGGTTATTGGGCACAGCATCGGCACATGGGGTTCAAGTTCGCATTAGCTGACCACGCTCTCAAGCATTCTTTAGTTGTAAACATGTTAAGCCGAAGGCACATGAACAGTCTCCTTGCATTGGGATCTGGGAATAGTTCAATATATTTTTGCGGGTTGTTGAAAGCCCGAGCCTCCAATGGCACTTCGCTCTGTAGCTTCGAGGCTCCTCTTTCCGCGCATGTCAACTCCCAGTCTGTGCGCCATAGTTTTAGTTTTGCTGCGTCCGGATTTCCTTGTAGCAGTTCTGGTTTGATGTCGTACTCTGACATTAGACTTTCACAACGTTCCAACCACATTGCCAAAACGCCCGAGGCTGACGAACCAGCATTGTGAAAAATGGCAAATTGCGGGATGTGTTTGCATGCCATTGTTTTTCGGTATAAGGATAACAGACTCCAACATACACGTGCGTGGATAGAGATTAACAATAATTCGTACCTGATTTAGGCCGTCGAGGTGCCTTTCGCAATGCCCAGAACTTTTGTCCAAAAGATGTTCTCGAGCGTTGACCACATCTTCCATGAACAGCCCAATGCGTTTTCTGCCCCGTACGTTAGAGATGGTATTACTTTTTGTTGGTAAAATCGTAGTACTGCTTTAAGGGAAAACCTACCAAATCTTTTCTTTAGCACTAAGGCTTGATTTGCCAGTTGTTTGCATTTGCGTTTTGTCGCTGTTGTCCATGGATCATCGTTAAGACTAGAGCTAATGATCATTCCAAGATACTTCATGCTGGATGATATTGGGAGTTTTTCAGGTCCCATAAACCAAGATTGGCTCGTAGTCGTTCTTCTACGACCGCTTTTGAGATTCTTCAACAAAAGAATTTCACATTTCTTTGTGTTAATAAGTAGATGGTTTTCGACCACATACTGCTGTACTGCGTTGATTTTTCTTTGCAGGCCGATTGGTGTTAAGTCTAGAAGTATGAGGTTGTCTGCGTACAAGAGCCAATTCAGATTCAACCCGTGAATCTTTGATGGAAATAATCTTACGGCCTCAATAGAATTGCCGATACCAGATATAAACAAGCTGAATATGGCGGCTGCCAAAGGACAGCCCTGTTTGACTCCCTTAAATGTTTCGATTGGAGATGACAATGTGCCGGTTTGGTCTAATCTTACTCTAACAGAGGTGCCGGTGTGTAGATCTTTTATTGCAGCCAAGAGGTCGTCAGGACAACCCCATGTATTCAGTTTTTTCCATAGCAGTTCTCGACCTACCATGTCGAAAGCGTAAGAAAAGTCAATGAAGGCAAGATATACAACTGATTGAGATCGGATGGCCTCCATCTTCAGTAAGTTCAGCAGCAGTAAATTCAGCGAACATCCGACATGTTTTACAAATCCGGTCTGTCGAATGTCGACATGGTTTGATCGTGTAGCCCACTTGACCAACTTGACTTGTAGCATAGTAGCGTAGATCTTTCCTAAGACGTCAAGTAGCGCGATTGGTCGGTAGTTTTTAGGGCAGGTTCTATCGCCCTTTTTATAGACGGGCACTATCACGGCCGATTTCCACGATTTAGGCGTTTGTCCTTGATCGCTTACTCTCTGGAAAAGGGTCACGCAAAAGTTAGCCCATAGCTCCGGATGTTGCTTAATTGTAAAGTTCGTCAGGCCGTCAGGCCGAGGTGCACGCAAATTGTTTGCTTTGGTAATTATGTTTACAATGTTGTCTTTATGGAAAGTCAAGGTCCATTTCGTTTTAATTGGAACATACAAATCAGTTGTTTTTGAGTTCTTTTTGTATAGGTCGGTAAAGTGAGCGATCCACACTGGTTCTGGAACCATGGAAGCTTGCAGACCGGCCTGAGAGGCTTCTGTGTCATTGATGATGTTCCAAAAGTCTCTGGTGTTCTTGTTTTGGAGACTTTCTAACATACGCTGCGAGTCTCTTTGCATCATTATGCATTTGTGAGATTTGATCCAATTTTTGTAATGCTGTTTGGCGGCTCTCGTCAAGACTTCGTAGGAGGCTTTCCCAGCTGTCTGGGCTAATCGAATGGTGCGCCTCATCAGCCGCTTCTGTTGCAGTATGTCTAGGTCAAACAATGGAGGCGTTTTATGTTCAAGTGTTTTAGGCCACCGTCGTTTGTTTTAAAGTTAACCAGTAGTCCTGCGTAGTCAAGCATGGTTCCACCTATGCGGTATTGATCAGATATCTGGGTGACATCTTCCTCAGCTAACCGTAGCCTCACTCCGTTTGATTCAACTTTGATCTTTTGCAGCCATATAGGCCCAACATTACGCATAGGATTTGTGAATTCCATGATTAACATATTATGGTCGCTCTTTTCCTTCGGAGTCACTTTTAATGTTGTTACTCGTTTGTGAAAGTCTGCTGAGACAAATATGTAATCAACTGTGGAGCCGTAGCTCCCACTGTTCCATGTCAGAGCCGGCTGTATGTCACCTTGAGTGTGGCCATTTAGCATTTGCATATTTCTTACACTCAATTCTTTCTTCAGTTTCGACGCAAAGTTTTGTGTCGAAGGTGTCCTAGCATGAAAGTAGTCGATGTTCAATTCTCCGCAGAGTATTACATTAGAGCTCTGTTGATCCACAAGTAGATGGTCTATGATGGTAGAGATTGCGTCGATAAACTCATCCATCCCAGCTCGTGTATGATTCCAATAAAAATTAATGATCGTCATTTGGTCGATTACTTGTGACGCACGGTCAGTTCTGGTAATGGTTGATTCTTGGATGAACGGAGAGTGATTTACAGAGTTGGAGATTTGAACCCAGATGCACTTCTTACCAGTGTTATAAATCCAGCCATAGGGCACCCCTCTCCAGGTTGTATGGCAGGGTTTACAGCGATCTGAAAACCTGTTATGGTAGGAATGTCACTTAGCCACGTCTCCTGTAAACAGGCAATGGACAAGTCGCCCAACCACTCACTATTAAACAAGTGACTGAATCCTTGCGTGTTCCAGGAGCCTAAAGAACATCGCAGAGGGGCAAATTCCATCTGGCATTATTGTGGTTGATTGCTATTCAGTGTTGATGCTAGCCAGTGCCAGTTTTGTTCTACCTCCTGTGGAAGGTTACTTAAGTGAGGGTTGACTGTTAGGTCATCAGAATTTGCGTAACCTTGTATGGTTATGCTGAGCTGCTTGTTAGCGTTGCATTCTTCTAGACAGTGACCTTTGGCAAACGAGACGTGTTTCTTTCTGATAAGCAGGGGATTTTTGTTTGTGGCTTTTATGTTGGAGCAGTCGTTATTTAAAGTCTTACACGGTGACATTAAGTGTCCGATAGGATGATTCAGGGCTGCATCCGACAATCCCATTGATGAGTTTTGAGTGGTCAAAATACTTTCTGGAGAGTGTGATTGAGCGCCTTGATCGTTTATTGCTACAGCTGGTATCCCATCTTGCAGCTTGTAGACATCATATCCCAAGGAGAAAAGGGACACATTTGCATCCAAGATAGAAGAGGCGATTAGGGGAGAGGTTATATGAAGCACCACTCTATCATTTCGGCACTCTTCTGGAAATTCAACGATATGCAGGTCGTCGGAACTGATCGCACGTAGTCCCGGTACATGATGTAATAGGGTTATGATGTTCCTGCGATTTAAGATCAGGTTGTCAGAAGACTGTAGGCGCTCGACCAATATTCTGACCAAGGGCTGATTGAGTGATCCCCTGGTTAAGGAATTCCTTTTCGGAGTGTGGTTTTCTTTGTTAAATCTTGTTGAGTAGGCCTTGTTTTGGCTCACTGTCTGCGTTGAGTGCTTGGGCACACCCCAGTCTTCTCGACCTTGGGCTTGACAATCACTCCGGTCGGGGACTCGATGAGCCAGGTCAGTGCACTGTTGCCTTTGATAAATTCTGTTAAACTCTAGACGATTTGCCTGCATTGTCAAGAAAGTTGGACTCTTCGTCTGTGCCATCGCGGTCGACAGAGCTCCCCCCCTTTCCACTACCGTGTCTAAGCTGTGCAGGGGAGGACTCTAGAGCCGCGTTGGGAGGTGCGACAGGTTCTCGTGTTTGCGCGTCATTCCCAATGAGAACAACTCTTCCTACCATTGGGGTTCCTTCGGGATGAGTGTCCGTTTGCATCTCAGTGCCGATTTGTGGTTTTTCACAAAGCACAGCGGTGGACCCAATGTCATCGTATTCAGTGTCATCATAGGTTGACATATTTAGCAGTGCGATTGAAATTTCCTGCTCTGTATTCATTTTGTCAACTAAGCTGGCTCCACACACGTTGACGGGCGGACTGTTGGAGGCTTGATTTTGAATTGGCTTGGGCAGTTTTTTATTTTCCTTGGCTAGCACATGAACCACCTTGATGTTACGAAGAAATTTTCGGGCTCCATTCTGTTTACTGCCTTTCTTAGCAGGTAAGTTTTTAGATTTTTTTCGTTGTTGTGCGGTAGGTTGTTTACCAACACCTATGCATGATGATATCTCAGCCTCCTTGTTGAAAATAGAAAATAGAGTTGGAGCTGTGTTAGGTATAGAGCCGAGCCCAACCGAATTTGAGCCCTCAGTCTGGGGTTGCATTGTGGATGTCCATTCAACTTGAGAGTCCCTTAGTGCTAAGTTAGCAGAGCTTTTAGCTTGTTCAAATGCAGTGTGAAATGAAACATCAGCAATTTCAATGATTGGAATTACATGTAAGCTTGAGGCTACCGTACTTGGTGGTGTACTTGGTCTCGTCAATGACAGGCTATTTATTTTGTGGTTACTGGCTAAAGACGTTGAAGGGGCCATGGTAGGTGTCTGGACGAGTGTCTTCTCAACAGGGGGTTTAGGGCTCGACTGTGGTGAATTAAACTTTGTTGTTAACAAGCAGCCAAATGGATTTGAGGTGTCACCACAGTCGTCCATTCCATGAGTTGTCTCCTCTGACACCGATTGAGTGTGAGTGTTGAGTCCATTACGGTTTGCTGTTGATTGTGGTCTTTTTCCTTCCCATTTAAATAATGCAAGGGCTTCCTTTGCAACTTCT
The DNA here is from genome assembly GCF_040938575.1 of Ambystoma mexicanum. Classification (NCBI taxonomy): domain Eukaryota; kingdom Metazoa; phylum Chordata; class Amphibia; order Caudata; family Ambystomatidae; genus Ambystoma; species Ambystoma mexicanum. The sequence continues at coordinate 892,161,049 of NC_090931.1, forward strand.
GCAAATAATTTTTTGTCAACCGCGTCATTGCTCCTTTGTTTGGTCATAAGCTTGTATAGGTTGTCTAATTTTGCTGAGCCCTCAAGCTGCTTCTTATTAGTGAGGCCACATATTTGTTCTAGGTTCACTACTTTAGAGTTGAGTAATGCCACAACAGTAGTCAAATCGCGGGTGGCCTCATGCAGATGTTCATACAGCTTTATGAATGGGGCAAGAGAAATGGTTAGTGTGGATAGTAACAATTCTTGCAAGCCCGTAGGCGACATTGCAATATTTGCAGAGGAGCTGTGAGCGGATACTTTGAGGCGATGGTGCCCTCTGTCAATACTGGCTCTGTTCCTTCTGATTTACGGGAAAGTGCGTTCAATGAAGGAAGAGTCAGTAGTCTCTTCACAATCCGAGTCAGTATCAGAATTAGCACTACACAACAACAGTGGTGTTTTTGTGTTCAAGGAACTGTTGATTGGTAGGCACTTCGTTTTGGTGCTCAACCGTTTCTGGGACAAAGGTGGTAAGCCAGTTAAGTCAGGGGGGAACGCAGATTGTTCTCCTATTTCTCCTATTTTAGACATTTCGGACATTTTTGCACGTTTACATGGAATTTTCAGTGTTGACTCGTCACAAGAGTCAGCTAGTATTCTGTTGTCGCGTTTCAGCGAAAATGTTTCCCCTTCATTGTTAGTTACTGATGATATGTCAGAGTCATTGATTTTCTATACTTTGTTCAAAATGATTAACTTTTGAAGCATGTTATTTACGAGATCCAAGGAATCTCGACGTACACTTTGGTTGGTAGTTAAGGCCAACGTTGCAGAACCGACTTGCGTGTCTCTATAGGGATCACTAGGCGTGTCAGCAACCCGGTTGTCGAAATTTGCTTCGGCTGAAAGGGTGCCTAGATTTGGTGTATTGTGGCCTCGAGCGATCCCAGCGTCTGCTTCTCGAATTCGAGAGGGGGCTGGGGGCAAGCCATCAAAAGGCGAACAGGCTCTGAGAGTCGGCGAGGTGCTAGAGTAGGCATTGATTGATCGACGCTCGGCTAAGCTATACTCGTACGCTCTATGCGGCGGCTCCTCACCCCGGGTGGAACGCACGGGCAAGACCTCCAAAGTTCTCGTCGCCTCATCTGAGTCGAGTCGCGAACACTCGCGTCCATCCACCGCAGAGGCACAGCATGCTAACGGTAACTTGATGTGGTTTCCTGTGCCGTTAGAAATCATACCAGTGTCTGTTACCTCCAGAGCGCTGTGTGCTGCGTGAACTTTCAATACTCTAGGTATTTCAGATTCAGAGTTATGTTGCTCTGATTGCGGTGGTGTGTTATCTGGATGTAAAGTTTCTAATGAGCCATGCTGCGTCCCTGGGCGGGAAGTATGCTTCTTGCAAAAAACGTCATTGTCAAGGCTGGCAGGTGTAACTGGTACAGCAAGGGTGACAGGCATTATTGTGTGAGTGCGTGTGCGTGTCAGTGTCTTCGCTCGTAGATGCACATGAGTAATAATTACTTACTTTGGCCTGGCTACACCGTTGAGGCACGGCTCTGCGAGTTGAAGTAGAATCTTCACGTTTCCTCTGGGCACGAGTTTTTGGTGAAGACATCACTGGCAATGTCCTAAGTTGAGTGCTGTTCAATATTAAGACTGCACCTCGCAACTCGCCAAACAGCTAAACAGCAGAAAGTCCTCAGCCCTTTGGTCCTCAGGGCTTGGCGCCGCAAGGGTGAGGGAGGCGGCCTTTTGTACCCAGTAACCTAGTTGGTTGTTGGTAATTAAAGGTACAGGCACACGCACCTCTTTCTCACAGCAGAGTTCCAGGTAGTTCACTCGCCACAGCTAAACAGCAGAAAGTCTTCAGCCCTTTGGTCCTCAGGGCTTAGCGCCGCAAGGGCGAGGGAGGCGGCCTTTTGTACCCAGTAACCTAGTTGGTTGTTGGTAATTAAAGGTACAGGCACACGCACCTCTTTCTCACAGCAGAGTTCCAGGTAGCTCACTCGCCACAGCTAAACAGCAGAAAGTCCTCAGCCCTTTGGTCCTCAGGGCAATTACTAAAAAGCCAGAACGATAACTCAGTGGGTTGAGCACCTGCTGCAGACATCTGTATGCGACCAGGTAGGTCATGGTTTCCAATAGTAGAAATGACTGGTTGCCCGTTATCTACCTAATATTAACACACATCGGCTGTGTAAAATGACATGGTCATACGGAGCTGGAAAGCCAGGGGACTCTACTTGGAATCGTTGCAGTCACCTGCAGGTGAAAGGATACAATCCCAATGAGGCACGGTTAGCTTGTAAAGTCCATGAGATGAGCATCAGCGAGGTGGGCAGTAACATACTAAGACAACTCCGTTTGTATTCTGGGCTAAATAGGCAGCCTTATCAATTATACTGGACGTTCAGGAGGTACGAGAACCACGATATACGTAATAACTAAAAATAATACATGGAATTTGGCTAGAAAATGCTGCAAATGTCATAAAACAAGAACTCGCTGTGCCAAAAGGCAGCCAGCATGACCGAATTCGGGCTGCACAGGACCACATTACAGTGAGAGCAGGAGGCTTAGGGCGGTTTGGGAAGGTGCCACGGGTATTTAGGTCCTCTATAGGACTTTGCAGTTATAATTCAACATTCAAAAGGCACAAAAATTAAAGGATAGTTCCGGGACTTTTTTTTTATTGTCCCTACGGTTCGGCCATGTGTTTTTAAGCATAAATCGGTAGATCGTAGAAAACTTTCCTATGGACCTTACCCGACTTTTCGTCCATTAACGCACTCGAAATCAGCCGCCATTTTCTGATAATCCTATCATTTCCCCCCATCGACCTGGCTCACCTGCTTTTGCAGCACTAAATCAAATCCCCCGCCCCTGAAACAGACTTTATCAAAACATTCATATTCCCCGCCTCTATCCGTGACGTGACTGTGCTGCGTAGGCAAACGCGCCCAGGCGTCTTCTACGCGACTCCACACAGAACCCGGAAACCAACACAGATCAGCTCACAACACAGCGCGCCACAATTCGGAATATGAAACTGTACTTTTAAATCAAACCGCAAGATTGTAAATTTGGTAAAGTACATTTATTGGACATCAAATGTTTAGAGAATATTCAGCGATTTGCATTTTTCTTTGCTCTCGATCCAAAATAGTTTGTCTTGAGGCAAGCGATGTTCGTGTGCAGTACACAGGGTGTTGGTTTACGATAAAATAAGCTCTTCGGTCGCACTGATAATCGCATGGCTGTTCCAACAACGAGGCACTAGGCCACCACAACGGTCTGTATGTTGCATCTAGCCGTTAGTACCGCGTAAGGGCATACTTGTACTTGGCGATCGTCCCATAAAATGGTCAGGGTGGTAACGTTGTTCACGCGGAGAAGCAACTGGCGGTTGAAAAAGCCATCCGCCGGTGTCTGGTACTCGTGACACATACAATAATGAAGGATGTACCTGTTTTAAAAACATAAAAAATGAAATTAGTCTCACCATCAGATCTTTATAAAAATTATTCATTTTATATATTAGGTTGGGAAATTATTTCATAGCTAGGACAGTGCAACTGGGTATTATACGTCAAGGGGGGGCTGTAGGATACTGAGACAGTCCCCCAGTGCAGGGGTTGACAGGGAGGCAGTGCAGGTGGAGAGTGGAAGGGCCCAGGACCGAGGTCGCAGACAGTGGACCAGTTGTAGCAGGGGAGAGGGAGAGAGAAAGCAGAAGCAAAGAGGAAGGTTTTGAGGTGCTTCCGTAAAAGGAGATGGTTCTCCTCAAGATAGTGCGCGGTACAAAACAATATGCCACATAGAACGAACAAGTACAACTTAACCCGTCTTTAAAGCTACTGTATAGTAATTAAATTGCGGTATAAACTCATCTAAAGAGTTACTTACATTATATTTGCATTTTCCATTGTGTCTGTGCGTAGGGCAGCCCCGAAATACCACTCCTTCTATGCCGACGTTATTTCTTCTAATGAAAGAACATTAAATGGCTTTCGTTTCTGAAATTATATTCATTATCGTTTCTTACGTTATTGCCCCACCCCCCCAAAAAGAAGTCTTTCGGGATGGTCCCGGCCTGTCAAGGTCAAATAACAATAGAACCTTATACTGAGTCGTGGGCCATTCCGGCACCCGAGCAAAAAATCAAAGCAGCTGACCTTCACTTTGAACGAGCACACATTCCTAGTTAGCTACATTCAGTGTAAGGCCATCTCACAGGACTTGAAATTTACACTCCATCTTTGCATTTTGTCTGCGTGCATTTGCAGCCCCAGCGAACCATAAATACGGAGACATTCTATATTTTTTGAAAAATTATTTATATTACTGTTTGGTTTAATTTAATGCGCAAATGAACAAGGGTGGAGAGACACATTGCATGTACACTGAGCAATCACTTTTATTTACACATTACATAGATACACATATTCAATGGGCCTGCAAAATGAGGAGACTCGAGAGAACAGACAATCAAATTATAATCATTTAAACCGTGATGTGTATTTCTCAATGAGCTCTGCTTTAGGTGGACATGGAACAGAGGCAATGTTGGGTGGCAATGCAGTTGTCCCCTGCACAGGTTCTTTCACAACTCCATGTATGTGCCTATCTAGGACATCAACAATAAGTCTCTCAATAAACTCATATTGCATATCCTCAAACACTGGTTTGATCACCCATTGTTTACTTCTTTTAGTGAAGACCTTATTGTAGCGAAGCGTCCCTAAAGTTCCGGTTGTCCTACTTTGTTGACGGACAACATTATGGTTATGTGCCAAGACCGCTAGAAGAGTCCGATTTATCATGCCCTCCATGCCAAAATGCAATCGTTTTGGCCTGTACTTTAGGCACATATTGTGGAACACCTCCAAATCTCCTGTGTGGCAGAATTCCGTGAGTCCCCTCAAATCTCTTGTTATAGTTTTATCAAATACAATCTTTTCAATGGCTTTGTGAGTGGGTGATGAAGGAATCAACCACTTCTTCTTCCGTGCCTCCTCTGTGGACAAATGGCCATGTTCACAATTGTGGAAATGTTGGTTTGTGGTCCAGCAGTGAACGTTGCTATAGTGTAGCATTACTGACCGCCATTTTTCCAGTAGAATTTCCAACGACCCTCCACATGTTTTTGAGCTCCACCAAAGATGGTTGCTGATTGACTTGGACCACTGTGAAATACCTTGCATATCTTTTTTTTTACCTGCAGCCGATATTTTTTTATTGATTGTTTTTGCAAGATGCCAAACGTCAAATTGGTGATTTATATTTTTGTACTCTTCTCTCATTGTCTTGGCAATTGAAACGTGTCTGTCCGTGGCTATCAGGTCGATCACCATTCCCCGCGATTGTAGTTCTTGCAATGATGCTACAAAGCCAACTTTCTCCATGGCCACTGAGGATGTACTTTGTGACACCTGCACGACCACCGAACTCACAATTTTCTTACTTTCCATGTCCTGAAAGTGGTAGGTGCAGTACTTGGCTGAAAATCCTGGGCTGTCGCACTGTCCATCACCGGCTAGCCTGAACCGTTTGCCCGCGAATGTACTATCAGTAGACATTTTTTCCATTCTCCAAGCTTCGCTAATGGCTGGAAATAGATAATCGGTTTGGTATTTGTAGAACTGAGTTTTCGCAATGAAATGGATTCCCACAAACTGAAAGAAAGACTCTAACTTTTTAAAACTTGAACCACTAAAAAGTGCAGCCGCTGCACAAAGTAGATTGCCTGCTGGCAGTTGCCCCAGCATGGGTTGTGCAGACCATGAGAAAGGATGATACTTTGTACAGGTGGCATGTATTTTAAGGTTAGTGCCTCGAATTGCACGAGTCACATTAATCAATGGCTCCCCACATACTTCCCCACCAACCGAATGCCCACATTTCATCCGAATAATAATATCAATCAAGCAACTATCGAATACAATGAATTTGGCCTCTTTCCTTATACTGTCACTCTGCATCCCAGCTGGTTCGGCCTGTAACGTTGAGGACATGTCACTCACATGAAAGGTAGAATCTCTGATATCGTCTTCCGCTATGTTCAGTGATATTGATGGTGTTTCATTGTCGTCCACTTCATTCTCTTCCATTGCAACATCTGTTCCTTCTCCGGCGATGGGTGAATAAAACAATTTCTTCAACTTTCTCGCGGTCTTAGTTTTTGCGGGTGTGGATTCTGTGAATTGATCTCTGACTGCATCCGAACTACCAGGAGGACATTCACTATCAATGGCTGGTGGTGGTATAGCTCCGTTGTCAATCACTTCATATTCTTCCCATTGGCACGATGCATCTCCAGTCTCAAGTCCCTGCCAAAAGGTTTGACAAGCAACATCTCTCGTTCGCTTCACTGTCTGTGTAGATCTAGTTTGTACACCCACTCGCAACTAGAGGACAGATTGGAAAAGGGATGTTCAGTTTAAACACAACTTACAGTATTGAACTATTAACAGTGAAAAACAACATAATATAGTGACCAGGACACTAACCTTCTTTTGCTTTCTTTTCTTTGAAACTTTCTTGCCTCGAACTTCAACATCAGGACGCTGTTGCTCCGACTCGTGTGTGCATGTCTCCACTTCCTCTTGCGCTGCAACGACTATATTTTCATGATAAGCACATCCATCACGCACTGACGCTCCATCGACTCCCTGAAACATAGAACTTTCATTAGTATGTATAATAATATTGAAAACACAAAATGTACTTGGGGACCAATACCCACGTACATCTCAATAGCAAAACACGAATGAACGCTTTGTGTAGAACATTCAAACGACAATTATTCACGCATTGTTGATCTAGTTAGATGGAACTGTCAAGATCCATACCTCGGGCTCCTCATAGACTTCCATTGATGATATTATTGAAGATGATGCTTCAGTAACTCCCTGAAACACAGTAATTGCATTAGTATGGTTTTCTATTTTGTTAAAAAGAACATAAACTTTGTGCAGGCATCAACGGCTCATCTAAATAGACCTGCACAAATGATCAGTTGTCTAAAATAAATAATGGATATGTAAATATGATTCCATTTGCTCGATTGTTGGAAGTGTCACCACCCAGAGATCTGCATCAACTACTAGGGGTGATGTTCTTGTAGAAGAAGCTCTGTCATCTCCCTGAAACATAGTACTTGCGTTAATAAAGAAGGAAGTATAGCGGATGTAATCACGTCATATGATTTCGCTTGATCGAACTGTCAGTATCCATACCTCGAAATGCATAAGAACATCAAGGGACGATGTAACTGCGGTGCACACTTCTGCAAGCTGTTGCGCCGACCCGTAACTGCATGCTCCCCCTTCTTCTTGGACTAATGCTCCATCGACTCCCTGAAACATAGGACTTTCATTAGTAATGAACACAATATTGAAAAAAGAAGACACATAGGAGGGCGACGACAGAAGGACATATCAATGGCTAAAAACGAAAGAAACATTGTGTGTAACAATCACGCTACAAGAATGCAAGATCTGATGATCTCCATCGATGGAACTGTCCGGAAACGTACCTCGAGCATCTGAGTGACATCAACGGTTGTCGTCAATAAGTTGGACTCCTCAGCATCTCCCTGAAAGACAGTACTTGCATTATTTTGGATAACTATAATTATAACTGAAAACAAAGACTAGAGGACGAGTACAAGGGTGTACCATTAGGTAAAATAATTACACGATAAATTAAAACTATTGATTTACATGCCTAAAACAAGTCAGTGGCAGAATAGCCAAGTAAGATTACCCGATAGGCGCTTGAAGTGGCTGATGACTGCAATAACGACACGGATGGAGAATCTTCCGCCTTCATATTGAGTGGATACATAAATGGGGAAATTATTGTTAGCTAATGCTACACACTACCGCAAGGCCGAGAGATAAATACGTAAACTTGACTCACCAGTGGAGGGATGTGGACGAATAGAGTGGGAATAGCGGTTGAGAGCAATTTTCGCCTCGCTCGCGGTGTGTTCTTCTTTATTAGCAATGATGTGGAGTACATGTCTGAGCTAAAGTGCCTGCTGCAGATGCGGTATCGATCACCCCTCTTGTCCGCAAAGACTTCTAGGACTCTACTTTCAAGCTCAGACGGTGGATATCCGCAATATCGGACCCATTCTCTTATCTGATCTATTGTCTTAGGGAAAACATGCATTATAGTACCTTCAGATTTATTATGGGTCTTCGAAGGGCAACCGCCAATGGAACAGGCAGGCAATGTGGAAAGTTCTGAAAAGTAAAGATCAACAATTCTCTATGAATACCAATGTTAAAAATTAAATGACACATAAAAGGTTCAATGCAAGGTTCGTTTTGGTTCTTGGAACTATACACGTTATTCACATGTGGATAAGTATTTGAATAACTTTAAAAAAATAGAAAAATAATTTGACTAAACTCAGAACATGTGACTAGTTCCTTGCATGTACTGTCTTGAACGAAAAGAAATTGGACGCAAAATGATTATGGTACATGGCCTTACCTTGACGAACAAACAGTTAGATGCAGGGATCAGAGTAGTTTCTTGTCGTAGAACAGGGAGCAGTTCACAGGTTGCAAACTGACGAGTTTCCTCGAAGTGGTCACGGAAGTTCACAGAGACGAAGAGCAGATAACCAGCACCTTCACGGGTTGACTAGCAAAGCGCAAAGAAGTTCTCATTAGAAATATGAAGTGGGTTATAAAGAATTCGAAACAGGGGTGTGTTTGTGAATGAATGACATGTATATGTCGTGGCATTATGCGGTTTGCAGGGGGGCGTCCAGCGTGAGGGGGGATGCTTGGCAGGAGACACGGGGTCTGGAGGTAGACATGGGAACAACAACCCATGCTCTATAGACCACTTTGAAGTGTACATGGTCTTTGGCACCTCTTGGCCTTTATTGCTCCCCGACAGCTCCACTTGCCAGCACAAGTACCCCGGTGCGAACTGCCTTTGATAGGGCGGGGGGTGGATTGGGGCGGTGGTCGTGCAGACAAGACACAGGAAGACTCGTGAATGGAGACACACTTATGTGGATTGCAGGGGGGCGTCCAGCGTGAGGGGGGATGCTTGGCAGGAGACACGGGGTCTGGAGGTAGACATGGGAACAACAACCCATGCTCTATAGACCACTTTGAAGTGTACATGGTCTTTGGCACCTCTTGGCCTTTATCGCTCCCTGACAGCTCCACTTGCCAGCACAAGTACCCCGGTGCGAACTGCCTTTGATAGGGCGGGGGGTGGATTGGGGCGGTGGTCGTGCAGACAAGACTCGTTTGCCGCAGGGCCTCACCAAGGAGAGGCCATCTAACTGCATGTAAGAGGCAGGCTGCAGGATCTAGTACATGGAAGGCAGGGGGGTGAGTTTATAAATACCTCACCCTCCCAGGAGAATATATGGGTGCAGTTCACCCTGGAGACCCTGGATGCCTAGGCAGTTAGTCAGCAGCAGGCTGTCCTGTGGTGGCAAGGCGGCACGGGCCAGAGGGGGTCATCTCTGTACCCGGTGCCCAAAAGGATGATTTATTATGATCAACTATATTGATTATTTACCTATAACCATGTTTTGTATCAATAAAATCCAACGGCCTTTTATTGCCAACGCTTGAACAAAGTGGTGTGGTAAGTATTTTTGGGGGAGGAGGCAAGGCCGGGAGGCTTGATGCCAACCCGCAAAATAACATATGTATGTCTGCTGCATATGGGTTCAACGGTTATGTGGATTGAAGGTGGGCGGCCAGCGTGAGGGAGGATGCTGGCCGGAGACATGTGGTGTGACAAGACAAGGTACAGGAAGACTATTCAATGGAGACACACTAGATTCATTTAAAAAATCAAAACAACCATTGTTAAAATATATGTTGGGTTTTATTTTAGATCTTAATTTCAATTGAACATAAATAATAAACATTACACATTGTAAAGTTGCGGTTGCAGCACATCCAGGGAAAATCCGCGGTATTGTCCACTGTCGCTGGGGAAATGTTGTCTAATGGCAAGTACCGCACAGGCAGGTATTACTCTCCGAACGCGGTGTCCGAGCCTCCCGTGAAGCCACCAAGTGAAGCAACGATAGGCCACCAGCCTGTACCACCTGTGAAAATGAAAGATGCAAACTGTATTAAAATGACAAAACTTTCTTATCACTGTCGATTCAGGTAAAAAATGTCATTCTGCTTTGAAAAAAATTCGATCTAGAAAATGCACAATATGGAACCAATTTACATGCATTCGAATGATATGTAGATGTAATTTTATATGTGGGAGACGACCATGAAATAGTAGTGGCATCACTGACATCACAACCAGAGTATACTTACTCGTTACTCGGATTACGCGGACGAACAGTGCCGCGAAGTTCGTGCATAAGCACCATCATCATCCTCAACACGGTCCGTGAGAGGCAGGCTTCCCTGAACTCTGGCAGCTCGGTGATGCATTGCGGACTTGGCTCGCCTTCCGAAATGTAGGCCAAGCACCCGGAATTTTCACGGCAGCAGCAGTTCTCCTCCTCAGTTGGCATTAGCTCGCACCGATTGCACGTGCACCAGGTGGAGACACCGTCCATGCGACATGGTCCAGGCTCTTCATCCGTTGACTGGTCCTCCCAACTGCCGTCCGAATCCCCATCGTTTTCGCGTGCTTGCCTTTCCAGTAGTTCTTCCTCGGTGTACTCAGGCTCGTACATATACGGCATTATTGTAGCCATTGTGTGGTAAAGAAAGTAAAATAATTTACAGAGATGGTACAGGTGTTCACAAGGCCTAGAAGCGGCGAAGGTAGCTGACCAGAGCACAGAAACGAGTCACAGAATACTCAAAGTAACACAGAGAGAGTAATGGAATCGAAAATCTGCTGCTGTGTGTTGTGAAACGGTGTGTTTATACTTATTGAGGAAAGAGGCGTCCTGCCATTTCCATGGCGATACTTCATTAGCTGAGGCGCAGCGATTGTTGACACGAAACGTGCTTTGGCGTTGGGAAATGGCCGGTACGCGTCTGCTGATGTCAGGCTCAGGGGCGGGGGATTTGATTTAGTGCCGCAAACGCAGGTGAGCCAGGTCGATGGGGGGAAATGATAGGATTATCAGAAAATGGCGGCTCATTTCGAGTGCGTTAATGGACGAAAAGTCGGGTAAGGTCCATAGGAAAGTTTTCTACGATCTACCGATTTATGCTTAAAAACACATGGCCGAAACGTAGGGACAATAAAAAAAAAGTCCCGGAACTATCCTTTAACTACAAAAAAAAGTAGACGAACCATACAGCTGCCAGATACCGGAGGCGGGCGTGGGGGAGGGAAAGGGACCTTTATAGTGCAAAGCAGACATTCCATGTCATCAGTTTTAGTGAGATTGCATGTGCAACAAATAAAGTTTATTTATTTCCGAACGTTCTGCCAAATTATCCAGAAAAAGGTACAAAATGTTATATTTTATCAATCTGCTCCACATTTAAAGCTTGTAGGATAAAACCATGGCAACTCCTGATCAGGGATCTCTTCTCGCGCTGTGATTTTTAACACTAATAGTAACCTACTATGAGGGGTGTAAATCTCTGCACAACATGCACGCAGGCTGCGGAGCACCCTAGATCAGTGCCAGCACTCACCTCGCTCAACGGCTTCTCCAAGGTACTCTCGGGCATCCTCACAGCTTGATTCGGCCATTTTTCATTAAGGCTTCATCAGAAGGTGGAAGCTCTTCTGTCGTAACTGGGGGAAAGAGCCACAGCAGGGGGCTCCAGCTTCCCATACCTCGCTGCCTTACACTGGAACACCCTTCCTACCTCCCTGCGCTCTGAACCCTCACTGACTGCTTTTCGTAAAGCCATGAAAACTACCCTATTCACCTAACCAACACCATATGTCCAAGCCCTCATGAATATCATGTATGATGTATTAGGTTGTATGATACCACCGATAGCTGATCACAGGTCACCGCCTCACTGTAAGCCAAGGTCCAACCTGTACCCATTGTAACTAAGTCTCCTTACAAGTAACAGTGCCACAATGCCTGTGCGCTATATAAATGTAATAAATAAATAAAGATGCCCATAAAACTCTTACAGTATATGCCTATTTGTTCACTGGTTTGCAGAATTAAAGGAATAGAAGAGGTGTGAAACCCCGTGCAGCTGTTGCAGAAGACTGTCAGTTGCAGAGGACTGTCAGTCTGGGAACAAAATTAGAAGCATGGCAACCGAAAGACAGGGTGCACCAGAGAGTGGGTGCCCTTTGAATGCCTTTTGAACAAGTGCTCGGCAAGGCCCTTCGTTACTGCAGGCGGCTCTCCTTAGAATAGCGCTCTGCCGCCACCTAGTGGTCATAATGAGAAACGATACCACACATTGAATATACAGCAAGCGCAGATGTCAGCAAACGGAAACAATTAAAAGGGAATGTAATAGGCGCTCTGTCACTCAACCAGACCTAATTAACGCCCAGCGCTTGTCAATTTCTGTCACTGCACCTGGGACTTGTTAAAGGTTTGCAGGTGTGAGTCCTTCACTTCAATTACATGACATTGGGGAAATCTATAAACTGGACATGCCTGGCTAGTTCAATAGAACTCATCCAAGCCCTCTTCCTCGTCTCAGTACCAAAGTGGTGTGAATGAATGGAAGTGCACATAACTCCCAGTTGTTTCCTACTTGTCCCAGTCTTAAGATGAAATAGCTGTGGGACATTTTGGGTGGAAGAAAGGGACAAAGACTGATAATAGCCTACAAAGCTAGGGGGAATATCAGATTCATTTTGAGAAGGGAAAGGGGGCTACCTAACCCAAAGACGTCCTCTCCTCATTGCCCAAGTTCCCTCCACCCAGGGGATCCTCCCTCGCATATCCACCCCCAGGGTCGAGATCCAAAAGTGATGGCTTTCCCTAGCCACCTCAGCAGAGGATCCCGGGGAGAGAAGTGAGGACGCCCTCAGGTTCCTCACACATTTTACGACCCATTGCTCCCTTTGTGTTAAAAGTAGGTATCCTTGAACTATTGCGATGAATTACTATACTGACCACACCACCCGTCTCTGTCAGTATCCAGAGTGCACCCCTTTTCCTTCTTAGAAATGGTCTGTCCTCTGCATTCCTTTACAGGGTGGGTTGTATTTTGTAGTGTGCTAGAACTGTCTGTTGTGATAATAATAAATTAGATATTTTTATACAACCTTGACTGGACAGTCCCTTTTATTATTGGGTAATTGTATTTTCACTGTTTTTCAACTAACCGACAATCCACAAGCTTTCGGATCAGAGATAAGCCTGCCGTTCTGTCCACGTTACCAAAATGGGACAAGGAGGTTTAGAATTTGCTTTTGTTTCCAATCTGTTCGAATCCCTTCTGGTGTACTAGAGTTGTGGGGCTGATTGATGGTTTAGAAACCAATATTCATCCCTGGACCACCAGTGCCCCGGAAGTTGATTTGTCACAGAGAGAGGGAGAGACAGCCATTAGTTGGATGCTCTTAAAAATATGAATAAAACCCCTTGAACAGTCTTTGAGACTTTCTGTGTTATTGAGGCCATCTGTGATGTCTTCATGTCGTTGTCTCCAGAACCCTTGCAAGCACTGAAGATAGTCCAACCAAAAAATAAGAACCTCAATACCTATACAGAAAAATAAATGGTTTGCTCAGTTTTCTACAAAAAGAATGCAGGCATTTACAAAGTTCTTGAATACGATTAGGAAGCTGCCAGGTTGTCGTTGTGAGAAGGTTGAACAAGGCCCTTCTTCGCATCGTGTAATATCGTCTTTTCTGGAGATTGGATGTCAACATGCAGGTCCTCATGTGTGGACATTGTGAGAAACCTGAAGGTACTCTCACATCTACTCCCCAGGGAACTTCTGTTCAGGTGGCCAGGGAATGGCCATTGCTTTTGGATCCCGACCCTGGGGGTGGACTAGCGAAGGAGGATCACCTGGGTGGAGGGTCCTTTGGGATTGGAGAGAGGGTACCTGAAGGCGAGACATGGTATCCCCCGCTTCACTAACACTGACTTATTAGATCCTCCCTCAGTCGTTATGGGATATTGTCAGTCCTTTCCAGCTTTTCCCTGTAATCTCACATCAAGCACTGAGACGAGGAAGAGGCAACTAAGAGTAATGCACACTTCCTATTGGAAATACCGGTTTATAGTGATTCCCTCGAAAATAAAGGGTCGACTTGCAAAAGCATTGACTACAAACAGTCGAATGCCAAAGCATTGAAAACCTATATTTTACATGTAAACGTGCAATTCCATCTAAACCAGTCCATCGATAATATTCATGGACTGGTTTCAATGGAAATGCACTTTTAAATGTAAAAAGTAGCATTTCCATGCATTTTTCCTAACTTTAAAAGGATACATGGCACTGTCCAGCGCTGAAATTTCAGCACTGGCCAGCCCCTTGTAATGTTTTATTTATTTTTTTATATTAGGGGGGTTCCTCCCAGCCCCCCCAACCACCACGCCCCCAACCCTAAATGTAGCTCCACCCCTAACCCTAATTTAACCCTTAATGAAACCCAAGCCCTAACCCTAACCGTAGCCCTGGCCCCAGCCCCAACCCTAACGCTAACCCTGGCCCCTAACCCTAGCCCAAGCCCCATCCCTAACCCTAATTTAACCCTTAAACTAACCCAAGCCCTAACCCTAATTTAACCCTTAAACTAACCCTTAAACTAACCCTAGCCCCAACCCCAACCCAATACTTACCCATAACATGTCGATGGAACCATCACATTATTTTCAAGGGAATGGCCATTCAGGGGAATGAATTTTCGATGTTAAGTATTCAAAGGATTTGTTTTCGATGCTTTGTATTTCGAAATAATGACTGGATACCGGAAATACCACTATAGTACTGGGATGAAAAAAAGGGAGTCTTAATACTACAGTGCTGAAGGTCAGGCATGTTCCAGTAATTGGTCTAATTGGAATCAGGCAAAACCGACAAGAGAAGCACACGAGAACACTGGTAAGTTGCAGAGCAGGGCCCTATGCGGAAGTGTGGCGAGGGAGCCGTGTCTCCAGGGACCTGGTAAGGTCAGAAGAAGAATGCTGTATGCAGTATCTGTAATGCTCACCTGATTCTCGCAGAGGCGCCGGTCTTGACTGGGCGACTACCGTATCTTCAAAGGTGATGTGTAGCACCCGGTTGGCTCTTTGGGCTGGACCTCTGTGCACTGTATGCCTGACGTGTAGAGTAAGATGTCTGCAGATAGAAAATATGGGGTTAATGAACTGGGGTTATTGGGGTGTCCCTATCTCTTTCCTCTTCTCCTCTCCTGTAGACCCCCAAAGGTTAACGCTCTCACCTTAGGTAAGTGAATGCCGAGCTCTCCATCTGCCTCAGGGCAGGGTGCTGTAACCAGTTTCTTCACTGGATAGGTAGCGCAGGCCTCTTGACTTCAGAGGACTGCTGTCCGTCGTTTACTGCACGAACGGTAAGTTTCGAGTCATTCAAATGTCTTTAAAGTCTTTAGTAATGATGTCTCTTGTTTTGCAGGGTTCCGGTGATGGCGGATGACGGGCTGAAGTGAGTTGAAGATGGAGCCCGTGTGATGAATAGAAGCGCCTGGAAGCACGTAAGTAAGCGCTTGTTGCCTGCTTCACTATGCGCTCTAACTGTCTTTTTATTTTGCAGGTACGAGTTCGGAGCGGCTGCAGGGTGCCGGAATACCCACTGGATTAGATGTGGAAAGGAGTAATGGCACGTGAGTATTAAAGTTCCCCAATGTCTTTAAACGCACCTTGTTTTGTCTTTCAGATGCGGGATGCAGCGCCGAAGGCCTCCGGAGCGTGCGAAGAGTTGGTAAACTTTTGTCTTTCAGATGCCGGAATGCAGTGTGAAGACCTCCGGAGCGCACGAAGAGTAGATAAGCCTTTGCCTTTCAGATGCCGGAATGCTAACCTGTTCTTTCTTGTCTTTATAGGTGTTGCTGAAGACTGGATTCAGGATGGTAAGCCTTTGCCTTTCAGATGCCGGAATGCTAACCTGTTCTTTCTTTATAGGTGTTGCTGAAGACTGGATTCAGGATGGTAAGCCTTTTTCCTTAGGCCCAGGACCGGATGCAGAAGACACGATGAGCGTTCTGCTGCAGAGGTTGCAGAATAACGCAAAGCAAGATTCATCCACCGGGTGTGGTTTAAATAGCCTCCTGTAGTGCTTAGGTATCTCCTTCCACAGCCACGGCCAAGTAAGAAAAGAGTTCCTGGTAAGAAAAGAGTTCCTGCCTTCCAGAAGAGTTCCAGTGTTCTGAATCTAGGGAGTGGCTCCAGCCCCACCCAACAGGAAAAGTAGTTCCAAACAGAAGAGGATCAGAGGCTCAACTGGCAGGCAAGTAAGCAGCATGGTCTGCTGAAGGTAAGTCCACCCAAGCATTATGAGCCCGGCGCTTCCAGCGCTGGGACTGGGCATATTTATGAGCCTGGTGCCACTGGCGCCAGGACTGGGTCCAAAAGGTCCCAATTGGGACTGGTTGGCACTCGGAACCTGGGTTATGGATCTGCTTCCAAGGGAGTTGGGAAAACCCTGACCTTTTGGAAGCAGAGATCATGACAGTATCGGCCTTTCCCGTTTGGTTATGCAAGTACTTGTTCCCCTGGGCGGAGGAGCTGGCCCAGGATTGCCTGAGGGGCAGTGGTGAGACCCTGACCTCAGTTTGTGAGAAGCCGTAATAACGGAGGTGCTGCAACACCAAGTAACGCGACCAGTGAGTTTCTGTGTGTAAAGAAGCCCGATGCGCGATCGAGAGGAAAAGAAGATACATTGTGGCAGAGTGTGCAAGTGTCGGAGATAAACTTTTGAGTGCTTCTGAACAGTATGAACAATTGAATGCTATGCTAATGAAGCAGCACGAAGATACTGTGTATCAGAGTGATCGCGTATAGAAGATTTGCAAGGTTTTGAAAGCCTCTTGAATAACAGAGAAAAACTGACATGTTGGCAAGAGAATATCTTGAAGCAGGATATCAGAGTGGTCAGGTGCAGGCAATAGGCACGTTTTTGAAAGTCTATGGATATCTGAAGATGAATAATAAGTATTTAAAGCACTACGAATGAAGAGAAAGTGGTTAAAAGCTGTTGGGCGAACAACAGAAGGGGGAGCAATGAAGTGGGAGCAAAAGAGAACCTAACAGCTGCAAACCCTGGTACTTGAAGAGACAGACTGAATATAAAGTTAACAAATTAAAGTACAAGGGTCAAGTAATGTCAAGGACGACGCTTGGACAAGGTCTCAAGCCAAAACATAATGCCGACGGCCCCTGGTTGCGCGACATGTAATGGGTGGACCAAGCGGCCCGACAATTGCGCCCAGACAAGAGAGCCCTAACCAAGCGTAAGGAAGTTGCTGAAGAAAACTTAACAAATGTTTGTTGAACTTTTGCTGCATCTGTGCTTGGGGAAGCGAATCCTGGGCTATTTTGGAACATTGTTTTGGTGAACCAGTACTTGAAGCTTGGGGAAGGGAATCCTAAGCTCCTTCGGAACTTCATATATTGAAACCAAGTGTGCTTTGGGGGAAGACACACTCAAGTCCTGAAAAAACAGTTGAAGCCTATAATTGTTGGAACTGTATCCCAAACTTGGGGAAGGGAGCTAGAGACTGCTCCAGACATTATGCTGAACACTATTTGAGTTAGAATAACCCTACACTATTTTTTGTATTAGATGTGAAGGCAAGCATAGGTTTTGACACAGACAGGCTTTTGATTTGGACTTATGGACATAGACTTTCCTTAGTTTGTTTAGGTAGGGACATTCCCACCATACCTATAGGGCAAGCTAGGCATTCCATCCATTCTGATAATTAATAAAAGTCATATTGTTGAATTCACACTCTGTTGTCTGTCTCATCTCTTGATACCATACCTGTCTCAACATCCAGATTAGAGGAAATCCCCTATCCTCATAGTGTTTTCGGTATGATCTGTTTGGATGCACGCCTCATCCTCCTCTTTAGCTGTGTCAGCCCCGGCAGAGGCACCATCTCCCCAGGGATGAGTGTCTGTAGGTGTGATAAAATTGGTAAAGTCATCACCGATTTCCCAGCGATGACCTCCCATGTGGCCAAGGGATGGCAGCCAATACCTGATCCTGGGGGAGGTTATATGAGGGAGGATTACATGGGAGGGGGCGACTGCCAGAGGGAGGTGGTGACTCCATCGGGATTCGGGAGGGACGCACTATTCCCCAGTTTCTCCTGAAGAAATCCCTATGATACCCAAACCTCTAATGACGTACTGTCACTCAAGTCAAAATCCCATTTATACCTCAAACATGCACAACACACATATAACATCACCTGTTTCTGATGTTTTTCTGTCTAAACCCTTGGAACAACATCATTTCAGAAATCCAATAACATATGGACTTCATCTCCCATAATCCCTCTGATACTGAGACGAGGAGGAGGGCAAGGGAGTTTGTGCAAATCGACAAAAGCTCAAATAACAACACACAGAGTAGTTGTTTTTCAAACCCTGAAGTGCAAAGGACTTTTAAAATCAGAAGCTGCACTGTGGGAGGAGAGAGTGCAGCAGAGGACGTCAGGTCCCAGTTGGAGGCTCACCGACACAAAGCACACAGGATCCGAGAAGGATGCCAGTGCTGATGGAGGGACGGCGCTGACGAGCACGGAAGGTCCCGGAGGCATTGGGAGCAAAGCAGAAGCTCCCAGTTGGCGGGCTGCTCGAGCATACAGCAATTCCATACCCAGACCGAAGAGGCAAGCCGACCTGTAACCGTGGAGCCACACGGCCAGCTAGAGGGATGTTCACACACTCGAAGCTGGAGAAAGGACTAAGGAATTATCCCACCAAGACACAAACCACATCAGAAGTGCAAAGAAGACCCAGTGATTCCACCTGAAGTTGCTGGGGATCCCAGGGCGCTCCGAAAACAGTATCAGCATGTGAATGCAGAAAATATATATAGGAGTTATTTGAAGGCAGAAAAAGCAAATTACAAAAGCCAAGATTATTTAAATACAGACAAAAACCAATGTTAAAGCATTGTCCAAAAGGAAAAATATGTGTATACCTTTCAAGATAAAGTACAGCAGCAAAGCCTGAACAAATATCTAGGCATGAAATGTCAATGTGGGGGAAAGCTGGAGCAAGTGTTACCCTAAGAAGACATATCGAAGCACAACAAAGTTGATACGACTGTGGCTTAGTGAAAAAGGACAGTGAAACCAATAAGAAGCCCCGGTGAAAGGAAAACACCAGACAGTTGACATTTGAGGAAAGATAAATGGCAGGGAAGTATACCAGGGGATATACAGGACCCCAGAGAAGGATTCTTGGCAGGGGACTATACATGGCAATCTACCAAAGTTGCATAAAGTCTTTAACATTGTGGCAAGATACTTGGCAGGGGCGTATACCAGGGGATCTAAGAAGTCCATGAAAAGAAGTCCTGGCAACCAAATATACGAGGCATTTTTAAACTGTATAAGAACTGTAACACGGTGGCAAGATACCTGGCAGAGGAGATTACCAGGACATCTAGAGATGCTGACAAGAAGATACCTGGTAAAGGAGTACACCAGGCAATCTGCCAAAGTACAAGAGAAGTTAAAGAAAACTCATTGTGGAACTTATTTTATGAATAAGAACTTTGTGAATCTAGTAACTTTGTGAATCCAGTAAAAAGAAACCAAGGAAGTGTTGGATGTCATGGAATGTATTGTTTGAACAGGAACTTCCTGAATCTAGTATACAGCAGAGTTTGTTCGGAGTCTCCTCTTAGGTTGCTGTATCAGATTATTGCCTTTTCTACGATCAGATGTCCCGGCTGGGCTCTTCCGCTTCATGTGTTCAGGTTCCGGTAAGGCAATGGCTGCCTCCAAACACCTGCGACCACCAGCAAGCCTTTTGTTGGCTTCTGGCATTCCAGCAGCATGTTACTTTTTGTAGTCCCCTTCCCTGTTTTAGTTTCTTGAGCCGGTCTGCTCCATGGCTCCTTTTCCAGCCTCATGGTCTGTTGGTTCGTTCCGAGAGAGGCCGTTTTCTCTCTCTAGCAGCTCTCTTGTCAGCTGCTCCACTGGTTTAAATCTCTCAGGCACAGGTATTCGCTTGCAAAAAATAGAGCGCAGCCTGTGTTCCTTAACCTGCATTCCTCCGTTTATCTTCTTTGTTGCAGTCCATTGGTAGTTATGGGAATGGAAGTCCATTCTTGAATTCCTTACTTTTAGATGGTAAGTCGGGTCATGATGACTTATATACAGCTTCCATTAATAGGTCTTCAGCATCTTTCCTAAGTGGATGAGGGGAGGCGTTACAGTAAGTCATTAAGGAATTAAGCAGGTCCTCAAAAGAAGGAGGGATACATGTCTCATCTGATGGTGTCACGATATTCTCCCAGAGGTTGTCTCCCCCCATGTGATCCTCCATCATATAGCCGCCCCCAGGGTCAGGATTAGGTAGTGGCTGCCGTACCATGGCCACATGGGGAGAGGTCACCCCAAGGAAAGGAGTGATGAAAATGTATTAAAGGTGCTAATTCAGCACCAGACAGGGGGACGCACCTATCAACTGCGAGAGGTGGGGGCAGCTACTTGGAAATGATACAGGTACTTTAAGCCACAGACACACCGTACAAAGGGCTTCACCGGGAACGGTATGGGGTAATGATGCATTCGGTGTATACACAATCCAAGATACTGTCGTATGATTAGCTAAAGTAGGGGAAGGACAGAAATAGCACCATCCTAAACACGTAGTGCGAAATCCCTCAGGGCGGGTTGAACATGGGAAACCTCGATCTGAAACATGTGATCAATATGACAGGGATCTGCAAAGGGGTGTGGGGCTTAAATTACTCATCACGAGAAAAACAACTGAACGAAAACGAGGTGATGTAATTGCAGGGCGGTCAGACAAACTAGCCACCCTGCATGGCAGCAGGGAGGCTGGCTCTGTACCAGTGTGCCTGTCACATAACCGCTGATGCCCATCGGCAGGCGGCTGTGGGAAAGGAGCACTGGACGGAGTGGCGCTTGTATTTGTATTTATTTCTATTTATATAGCGCAGACAAGCCCTGGGGCATCTGGGTGCATATCTTGAATAGGCATAAGTTACAGCATTACAGTAAAAGCAGAAAAGCAATATACACAGTTATGTACATACAGACATATTTAATTACGAACAATTACAGTAAATGCAAAAGAACACTGTACCCTGTTATAGGCTACAGTCAAAGTTATATACAAATAGGAGCTACAGTAAGTTCTCTGGGGTCTGATACCCTGGTCGGTTAGCGAACTAGTTCTCCTGCTCGAAGAGCCATCATTTTGTGTTTTTTCTGAATATGGAATAGGATGGTTCAGCTCTTAGAGTTAGGGGTAAGGTGTTCCACAGTTTAGCTGCTAGGACGGGGAAGCTGCTCCCTCCTGACTTCTCGGATTCGAATCTAGGGGGTGTGAGGCAGTGTGTCTATGCAGCTCTCGTGGGACGGTTGGATGTGTGTCGCGTGAAGTTTTCAGAGAGGTATCTTGGCGCTTGGTTCGCGAGGCACTGGTGGGTGAGTGACAGTGTTTTGTATGCAATCCTTTGATTGACGAATAGCCAATTCAGGCTGCGTCTGGTGGTGGGATCTGGGGATGTTCATTGCTGATCTGATGGCGCTGTTTTTGAATTAATTGCATCTTTTTTAAATTCCTTTGATTAGTACCAAGGTAAAGGGTGTTGCAATAGTCCAGTTTGGATGGGACTAAGGCTCTGGCTATTGATATGCAATTTGAGGATGTTAAGAATGGTCTGCAGGCCATGATTAATTTGCAGGTGTAGGCCGTGGAGGATGCGGTCGCATTAATTTGTTTGGTTAGTGTTAGTGCAGCGTCTAAGCAGACACCCAGGGTTTTCACGTCCTTGGATGCTTTGATGGCATTGCCATCGATACAGAAGGAGTTAAATTTAGCATCAAGTTTGTTGAGTATTATTGGGGAGCCTAGGAGGAGTAACTCTGTCTTGTTGTCATTAAGACAGAGCCCGTGTTTGGTCATCCAAGCTTGAATGATAGAGTAGATGTTGTTTATTGCTTTGGAGTCTGTAGCGTAGTCACCAGGGATGGGGGGTCAGTATTTGGGTGTCATCGGCATAGTTAGTGTAGGTGACACCCAAATAGTCATGGTCGTCGAACAATGGTTTGGTAAACACATTGTCTAATGTTGGAGACATGAAAGATCCCTGGGGGACTGTGCAGGTGACAGGAGATGGCTCAGCCGAGGCTGCAGGAGCGAAGACTCTCATGGATCTGTTGTCTAAGAATGATTGGATCCATTTGTTGGCTTTGGCAGAAAAGTGAGCTGCTGAGGTTAGGTGGTTGCAAAGGACTTTGTGGTCTACCAAGTCGAAAGCAGCAGCTAGGGCTAATAGTAATAAGTATGGGCAGTTTATCTTTGTCCTTGAGTTCTTCGATTTGTGTTTTAAGGTCAATCAGTGCCGTTTCAGTAGCATGTCTGGGTCTGAAGCCTGACTGCCTGACACGGAGGAGGTTGGGATCTTCGAGGTGTTCTTGAATCTGCAAGTAGGCTGCTCGGTCTAAGATTTTCAGTAGAAATCAAACCGTGGCGATTGGTCGGTAATTGGTTGGGATACTTGGATCTAGCGTTGGTTTTTTTTTTAGAAGTGGAAGGACCCAAGCATCTTTTAGATTTTAAGGAGCGATGCTAGATTTGAAGGAAGTGATGATTAGGAGCGTGATGAAGGGAGCCAATTCCTTGGTTGCTTCTTTAATAATGGGAGCAGGGCAGATGTCTCCTTGACATTTAGAGGGTTTGAGATTGGTGATTATGTCCTCCACTTCTTTGCTTGAGAGAGGTGAGAGGTGAGAAGTTGAAAGGTTTGATGGTATTCGGCATGGTGGCTGGGTGGGTGGCTGGGTGGGTGAGCTGTAGTGTAATCGATGAGAGACTGAGTTTTTTTAGCTTAAATTATGTCTTGTAGCATGGTTATTTTGCCTAATAATGCTTTTTGAATATTGGTGCACCAAATGGCGTCTTTGCTACAGGTGCCTGGGGAGGCACAGGGGTTTCTAACTCTGAGGATATTGAAGAGTTCTTTGGTGCTTGACTTAGCCTGGCTTATGCGTTCGTTGTAGGTGTTTTTTCTTGGTCTGGAAAATGGCCTCTTTATAACTGAGTGCTGCTAATAGGAAGTTGTCTTTATTGGAGGCTGTGGGCAGACCCTTCCAAATTGCATTCTTTTGACTTTGTGTAGCGATCTAAGGTGTGGGGTGAACCATGAATTGAGATGTGAGCAGGGTTTTGCTTTGCGTAATTTGAATGGCGCTATGGTGTAGATGGCTTTAAGAATGGTGTGGTTGTAGAGGTCAACTAGGACAGTGGGGTCTGAGTGTGAGGTGGTGGAGTTGATAATCGGTTGAAGCAGGGGTATGAGTTTCTCCAAAGTGATATTGCGATTATTCCTTGTGTAAGTGGTGGTGAGAGGTTTTTGTGATTCAACTGCATGCTTTCTTTTATAGGTAAAGGATAATGTAATGGTCTGACCAGGCGCAAGGTATGTGATCTAGGATGGTTATGTCACAGTTAAGGTCGACCAGCCAATCTAGCGTCCTTCCTTTATTGTGGGTGGGTTCAGTGATCCGATGTTGAAAGCCTAGCTCAGCGATCGTGTTGGCAAGGGATAGTGGTTTCAGGTCTTTAGGGTCTTGGAATCCTAGGTCAGATCGCCCAGTAGGATGATTTGGGAACTAGGCTTTGTGTTGGTTGTGAGAAGAAGCAATATGTCTTCTTCGAAGGTGATTAGTGGCCCTGGGGGTCTGTAGAGAAGGTGGATAGTGATGGTTCTGGATGCTGAGATGCGCTGTTTAACTGCAACAATTCAGCTGAAGGAACAGCTTGATTGAGTAAGGGTCTAAGACCTAGAGTGTTTTTTGCAATAAAGACAACACCTCCTCCTTTGGCTCAGTTCGATTCTCTGTCGAGGCGGATGATGGAGTATTTATCTGGGACGACCGAAGACAGAGAGGGTCCTGCAGCAGCATGGAGCCAGGTCTCTCTAATTGCTAAGAAGTCCTGGGTGGTTATGAGATCGGCGATATACAGTGCATGTGCCGGTAAAGACCTAGCATTAATGAGGGCACACTTGAGATGGATTGGAGCATTCTTTTGCTTGCTTACCGATTGTGCAGTATTTGTTGAGTGTGGGGTAGTGTTGATTAGATTATAGTTGGTGCTGGATGCAGTTACTTTAGTGGTGGGTTTGGATGTGGGTAGGGGGTGGGCTGTCGTGCATCCGGAGCCTAGTCTTCGGTTTCTATTTATCAATGAGCACAGCTGGTTGGGGGTGGGTTTAGTGGCAAATTGTTGAGTCCATTGCGCTGGTGTGAGGGTGGAGAGCTTATAGGTAGTTGATGGTGAATCAAGCACTATTTTAGGTATTGCTTGGTGATAGGGGGTAGGAATGATGAGGTGGTATGCTGTCAGAGGAGAATAGATATTGGGCCATGGTTAGCGCGATGAGGTGTGTTTTGAGCCATGTATTACGGTCCTGGTTGAGAGGTGCTGAATTAATTTCAGGGAGAACGAGCTCTGGGGAGGTGCGGCCAGCCTCCAAAGTATCTACCACAAAGTCTGCAAGGTCATAGTCCAATGTGTCCAATGTCCTCTTTCCCACTAGATGTAGGGTGTTCTGTTATCAATGGTGCTGACTAATAGCAGTGCATTAAAGTTCCGGCGGGCAGCACAAACGTTACTTCAGGAATGTTCCGGGGTGGGCATGTGAATAAATGTGGTACCACATGGGGAGATATTGTAATGGGAAACGGTCAACCTGTTTGCTTCAATTAAGCTTCACTAATCAACGTAAATTCTGAGAAGGTGATGTCCACGGACCAAATAAATCTCTGGGAAACATAGAAAAAGTGAATTCGCCAAATTGCAAGTGTTTCAATGGATTTCCGACCATTGTATTTCTTGGTGTAAAACTACTGTTCGTATTTTATTCAGATGTCAGCCTCTCGATCAGAGCCTATCCACTGTTCTGTTTGATTTGTGCTCACCCAGCTGTAATAAACCTCCTTGGTAACAACCGCAGGGTGCATCCATGGGCAGAGACACAACCAACCTCAATTAAATGAGCCATAAGGAGTGGGAGAGCAAAATTACCTAGTGGCAATATCGTTTCCTGCATTTGCATTTGGCTAGCAAAGGGCTTGGCTGTTCACTGCCGTGTTTGGGAGTCTCCCAGCCTCACCTGCTGCCAACTATGCCTGCCACACCGTCAGATACATAAGGAAGAAATCTGCACCCTTGCCGGAAAAGCCCTCATCTGGCAAAGGGCTCGGCTGTTCACTGCCATGGCTGTTTGTGGAAAATGGCTCAGCGTGCGATTTTAATTTAGCTCCCATTTATTTTCAGTAGCCCAGTTTTCTTCTTTACCGTTCTGCTTACAGAAAACGAGAGGAGGGCTCACCTTTCATACTACACTTACACACCTGCTGTCGCTGCAAAATGGACCCACAAAGCAGCCAACAGCAAGGCGGGCTGCTCCTGCGGTTTCTGCGGATCCCGGCCCACAGAGAGATTAAGTGTGATTGAGGTGAGACTGTTGGATTATTGGCAGTTTTCCGACTTCCCTAACTGAGAAGCTTGTGCAGCTGCTTTGGGTGCTGTGTTGTGGGAGCCGGGGCCACAGTCTCCAACAGCACGAATCCCCTGAAGGTGAGGGCGAGGGATAAGCTAGGTCCCTCCAATTTAAGTTTCTTCCCTAGGTACCCCCCAAATCCCAACTTCCAGAATAATCTCCCTCTCCCTCCCTGATTTCAGGATTCTAGACCACCAAATCAGGGAGAAGAGAGACCAAGAATGGCGGGCTACCAGGGAAACCCTCAATACCCCAGCTACTTGGGAAGAAGGGACAGCTACCCTTCCCGAGAGCTGCAAAGATTTGATCCTAGACCCCCCCCCCCATATCAACCAGAGAGGGTGTTGCAACTGGAGCGCCAGGTCGAGAGCTTGACCCAAGACCTGAGTCGCATGTTGAGGGCTCAGCAGAGCGCTAAAATGAACATGGCTGCCCAGAACAGCTCAAATCCAGGGTCTGGAACCCCGGAGCAATGACGGGGAGAACACCCAGAGAACCAACAGATTCCAGAGGAGGAGGCCCAGGGGGAGGGGGGATGCAAAGCCCTAGAGGAAACTTCCTTTCTCACCCGTGAAAAGCCCCTAGAAACCTCTGAACCCAAATCTCCTACCCCTGAAAAACTGCAACCTAGGGAACAGAGGGTAAGTAGGAGAAGCCAAAGCTCAAACAATACCCATTTTGTGGAGGAAGTCCGCCTCCTCCAATTTGAAGGGGAAGAATCGCAGGAGGATTCTGGGAAGAAGGTCTTCCCTTTCAAGGATAGGGGAGTTCCTCCCAAAGAATAATGGGTCCCAAAAGACCCTAACTTAGACTGTAAGCATGGGTACTGATCCAGAACCACCTATCTCTGAACCCCAGAAATGTCACCCCAATGACTCAAATCAATTTGGGGTCCTCCCCCCAAACCAGTTTGAGTGACTGTCTCCTGGAAAATGGGGACAGCACAGAATCAGGGGAAAAAGGGGATTCCCAAATCTCAGGATGCCAAATTTTCTTCACAGGTTCCCAGACTCTGACACCGAAAACCGATCACACAGTGTTGGAGTTCAAAATAAAGAAATTAACTGGAAAGCTGGCTCAAAATGCACCTTTCCTTTGCCTACTGGAGGAGAAAGAAGGCAGGTTTTTTGCCCGTGTCCGGGTACAAGGCCATTGTGCATTTTCAGGTCTGGTGGACACAGGATCCCAAGCTACCCTTCTATCCAAAAAGGCATTTGATCAAATCAATTCAGGAAGGGGGTGGGGGGGGGAGTCTCACCAAATTCCCATCACACCACTTCCTGGACAACTCCAGAACTTCAATGGAAATTACATTCCCTTCAAGGAGACTGCGGATCTGGAGATCAAAATTGGGCAACATAGGGTGAAACACCTGGCTATAGTCTTCACTCCAGAGGGAACACCCTGTTTTCTTAGGGAATTAACTGCTTCGTGGGTTGTCACCCCTAATAGACTATGTGAACAAGGCCCTCTGGACACAGACTAACCGCCCAATAAAATTAAAATGGAGCACGACTGTGTAAGTCTAAATGGCACATGTCATATGGTTGAGCAGCGGTCTGGCAAAATTGAGTTCAACCAAGCCCCTGACATAACTAATTGCTGTAGGAGAACAAACTGGTGATGGGAACCCTTCTCCATTCTTGAAAATCAACCTTCCTCCCAGTTTTAAGTGGCATTCCACACTGGAAGGAAATACCCTGAAATGTTATACTGATCCACAATTTGAAGAAAGCCCAAATCCCATGATGAAAGATGATGAAAAACCAGATGAAAGCTTGGCTGATATTCAGAAAAGGGGTGAACAGCTGTTCCTCCCCATTCAGGTAAATTAGGGTGGGGGGCCTGTTCTCATCATAGTATGCCTGAATAATGGAAAAAGCTTCATCAGCAAGGCGTTATTCAGGAAACTCCCAAAAGATCAGACCATTCCCACATTTAAGCTGATTGATAAGTGGGAAGTGGGCCTGGAAACTCCAAATTCCAAAAATATCCTGCCTAGCAGGTGCATGCTAAAAATGTCCATTGGTGATAAAAGCATTGAGCATAATTGTTGGGTTGTGCGAGATGTCCCCTCTGCCTTCTACTTAGGCAGTGACGTTCTCAATCGATTCACAATGAATTTGGACTTAACTACAAAGTCTGGTCCCAACTGGGGGGTAACCCCATGGGCTTTGACAATACTGAAAAAACATTTCGGTCAGCTCAATTGCTGCTATATGCAGTTGAAGTTCAAACTGGAGATGAGGTCACCATCCCAGGACTGGTCCAACAATTCACCATCCGCCTAAAAATTAAGACAGAACCTCCAAAACTCGGACGCTTATGTAAATTTAAATCATCATCTCCAACAGCAGGGGTTGTATTTGAACCCGAACCCACTAGTTGACCTAGAACACAACACCATTCGAATATTGGTGGATAACAGCGACCCTAGGAGTATCACTCTGGGCGCAGACACAGTCATTGGAATGGCAGTTGATGCCCAACATTTCTCCATTGACTTAGGGAATGAAATCATTGGACCGTTCCCCAATGACTGCTACGACGGTGACGATGACTTACCTCCAGAAAAGATTTTCACCTGGCAAGGATGGAATTTCTTTGTGTACTCTTCCTGCCCTTACGGGGAGGGCACGGGGGAAAGGTAACCTGTGACATCAGGAAGGATGAGGTGGTATTTCAGGTAAACAGTGACTGCCCCTCCTACCTGAAACCTCCTTTCCAGGCCAACACCATAACCAGAGATCTCTCCACACAACTGGAGGATACCACAGAGATTGCAAAACCCGAGGTATTTCCAGGCTTCAGGCAGATGGTTGAGGAACGGATCAATCTCACTGATGCCTGTGAGACAGAGGGGCAAAAGCAGAAGCTGAAACAGGTGTATTTGGATTTTCAAGAAAACTTTGTCGTAGACTTGTACGACTGTGGTTGCACCGAAATACATTCAATATCCATACCCACGGACCCTGGGATGGCTCCCGTATTCGTGAAGCAATATCAGTTGTCTCTCGCGTCTATGGAGTCACCCACAGAGATCATAAAGAATCTACAGTCCCGTAGGATAATTCGTCCAGTCCACAGTACCTTTAATAATCCAGTACTGGGGCTACTAAAACCCAATGGAGACTATGCGCAGACCTTAGGGAGTTAAATAAACGGGTCAAAATATCCCGATGGCCTCTTCCCTACATTGATCAGGGACTGGGACTGGCCCAGATCCAAGGGTCAAAGGTGTATACCGCCATTGACCTGACCAATGGATACTGGACAGTACCCGTGAGTAGGGAGGACCAGTACACAAGCTGGCCTTTACCTTCCGGGGTCAGCAGTACAAATGGACCCGAACCCCCTTTGGATACATAAACTCTGGCTATTAATTTAACATTTTTCTGCACAAGGCCATGCCCGACTTGGGTGAAAGGGGAAACCTGGCCTATGTGGATGATTTTCGAATTGAAAGCTCAACCGTGGAGGAACATATTGCGGAAATCCGCTATGTTCTGAACCAGTTGAAAGATGCCGGAGCGAAACTGCCCTTGCAGAAGGCGCAGTGGTGTAAGACCCGCGTCATCTTCTAGGGCATGAAATCACCTGTTCCCAGGCGAATAAGGTGGAAGCCCTACTAAAATTGAAAGACCCCACAACTCTGCGTGAACTAAGAAGCCTTCTTGGACTTACGAATTATAGTAGAAAGTTCATAGAGAACTACGCAGAGGTCACAAGACCCTTGGTCCATTTACTAAAGGCCGGGGTCAAGTGGGAATGGGGTCCAGAGCAAGCCAAGGCAGTGAAACAACTGAAGAGAAGCCTTTCACAAGCGCCTTGTTTAGCTTACCCCGTCAAAAACAAGGAGTTCTTCTTGGAGACAGGGTTCTCAAATACTTGCTTAACAGCAGTATTATACCAGAAGCACGACAATGTCAACAAAGTCATCTCCTATGCGAGTAAGACTTTGTCCTCTGTGGGGGAAAAATTCAACGATTGTGAGAAGGCACTCCTGGCAAAGGTGTGTGCATTGAAAATGTCCACCCGTTCATCCAGGGGAAGAACATCGCCGAGACTCCTCACCAGCCTTTGCAATACCTCCAAAGTGACAGAATCCGGGCAGGGAATGTGAGTAATTCCAGGATTACTTCCTGGATTCTGTCCATGCAAGGGTTTCCTGTGAAAGTCAGATACGGCCACAACAAGAAGAGTCCCCTCGTGCAAGGTTTGGTTGATTTGCATGATTGTGCTTGAGAAAACAGTTTCGAGGATCAGAGTCTAAAAACATAAGACATGGAGGCGTACCTGACTTCTCCGCACAAAGTCTATGAGGAAGACACGTGCCAGGGGATGCCCACAGTTTATGTGGATGGGTGCTTCTACCATGTTGATAACAACAGGGAAAAAGGAACTGGTGGCGGGCATTGGGAATACCTGGGTGAATGATGCCCCGCAGCCCTCCGCTGGGTACAAGATCGGTCCACGAAGTAGACAGGTGGCAGAGTTGATGGCATTTCATCAGGCCATCCTCACTGCCGTGCAACACCAACTCCACGAGCTTGTCATAATCACTGATTCAAAGTATGTCAGGAATGGGTTTGTGGATCATCTGATAAATTGGAAAAACAGAGGCATGCTGTGTGCAAATAATAAACTACTCAAGCATGGCAAACTAATACAATCCATCAATGATCTTGTCACCTCTAATGAGACGACCACCTACTGGAAGAAGATCATGGGCCATTCCAGAATAGAGGGACCAGACAAAACCGGCAATGACCTCGCTGACCAGTTGGCCAAAACCAGAGCCATCCATGGGGATCTCCTAGAGATCGAGTCCCTGTTGGGGGAAATCCAGGTCACTGCTGTTACCAGGTCCCAAACACTCACCCAAAATGAACTCTCAACTGTCCAGTGGAGTAAGGAGACCCCAGATGCTGATCTGATTACAGCACAAAAAGGAGATTCGATTATTGGGAAATTGTATCAGCACATTGAAGACCCTGTGAATTTTCCACTGACCAAAACCTATTACATTGGGGAAAAAGGATCTCCGGGTGTTGATGAAGTTTCACAAAATGTTCCGATTCCAAGACGGTTTGTTGGTACAGAGATCCATCTTTGGATGTGACCAGTGGGTGGTACCTACCTCATTGCTAAGCCTGATGTTAAGTCACACCCATGACGCGGCCACAGCCGGTCATCATGGGTTTCATACTACTTTGGAAATCTTGCGAGAGGTCGCATGCTGGCCACACATCGGGCAGGACCTTGACCAATACTTCCAAGGGGTGTCTTGTGTGTGCACAATTTCAGCCAAGTTCTCTCACACACCGAGCTCCCCTACAGAAAAGGGGGATGACATTACCTTGGTCAGATTTACAAGTAGATTTCATCGGGCCCGTGATTCGCTTCTCTAGAGGAAACAAGTACATGTTAACGGTAACATGCTTGTTTACCAAATGGGTGGAATGTCTCCCAGCCCCAAATTGCAAGGCATAAACAGCAACTGCCCTGATGATCAACCACATCTTCTTACGTTTCAGCCTTCCCTAAAGGATTAAGTCAGACCGAGGAAGTCACTTTACCAGCGAGGTGATGACAAAGATGTGGGAGATACTTGGGGTAAAGGGATAACTCCATATTAACTATTGTCTAGTCTCTAGCGGGGGAATTGAGAGGTACAATAAAACAATTGTGGGCATCCTCAAGAAGTTTGTGGCGGACTCTGGGCCTAGTTAGGACTTCCGACTACCGCTTGTCCTGATGGCCAACAGGTCTACACCCTCTTCTGCAACCAAAATGTCTCTATTCGAGCTAATGACTGGCTGGAAAAAATTGTGCTACCCCAGGCTCTGCTCTACAGAATGCAAGAGCAGACCCTAATTAACATGTCCACGACACATGAGAATCTGAGAAAACACCTTCAGTATGCTTTTGCGTACGCTCAACAGAATCTGGAAAAATTGGCAGAGGGGATGAACACCCATTACGATTTAAAAACCACTAAAAAAGAATATCAAGTAGGAGACAGGGTCTATTTGTACAATTTTCAAAGGAACCAGACCAAGGAGCGGAAATTCCTTCCCTCCTGGCGCGGCCCCTTTGAAATTGTAGATACAAATCTCACCTGTCGCCTGTAGGATCTGCATCCCTAAAGGAGAACAAACGGAAGAGAAATGGGTGCACATCAATCAGTTGAAGTGCTGTCATCCCAGGTAGAACTTGCAGCTGATTGAAGCACCCAGTGAAGGTAGAGCCCAGGAATCCTCTGAAGAGTAACGTTAAGGAATTGGAACTTGAAGAAAATCATACCTTTACAGGGAGTATAACAATTATTCTTATTTTGAAATATGTATTTGCAAAAGGTATGTAAAACCAAAATGCGTATTTGTAAGGTCTATATAAAGAAAATGTATGCTTCCCATGTATATTTTGTGTGCGTCTCTCCTGCTGGTTTGTTGTCCATTTTCACGCCCCGACCCGGGAAAATGGTATTATATGAAGTACTTAATCTCTCCATTCTTCTTGGCAGATCGATTAACTCCTTGACTGTACAGGCTGTAGCAGAACCGCCGGAAGGGGAGAGGCTCAGGACCCAAAAACTAACAGAAAAAAAAATCTGATAAGAGTGGGGGAAACCCACTCAATCAGGACCAGGAATAGAGCAGACACGTTCCAAAGGAGAGTCCTGGAACGAATACAGGAGCAGGCACGCTGTAAAGGACATCCCTGCGATGAACCCAGGCCATCATTAAATGAACTCCCCACTCTCTCTCCTGGCTCTTCTCTTTGAATAAAATTCCCAAAGAGCTAGGAGGGGGGATTTGTGGGGTGAAAAGCCCTAAAACGCCTTATCTAAAGCCCGGAGTCAGTGTGGGTACATGCCCCTCAGTAAAAGGCCAGTTTTGGGACAACAAGGAAATAAGGCCCTGTAATGTAAAAACAAAAAGAAGCGAATTTAGCCATCAAAGCTAGGAGAGGCCTAAACATTTTCATTGCCGCAGATGAGGGAAAGACCTAAGAAAACTTTTGTAAAAGATCTGGAAAAGCTGAGACCATATTGGTAGAAACGGCGGCATCCAGCGAATAAATAAAAATGACCAGATTGTGTGCAAGCCTGCACAGCAGAATGGAGCCTTTTCACTATGAACGAAAGCATTGCCTTCAAAGTCAATTTGTTCCCTTTATATTAAAGACATGCTCTTCAAAATGCTCTGAGGGAACGGCTTCATAGAGAGAGTGGATATTAAAAGCAATAAGGGGAAGCCCTGCCTCGTCCTATGGAAGAGCCTGAAGGCTGTAACAGAATCTTTCATTCTCATATGTGCCTGAGGAGAAACTTACTTTGCTGCAATGAACCAGATAAATGTAGGTCCAATGCCAAATCTATGGAGAACCAAATAGAAATACTTCTAATCCACTCGCTTGAATGCCTTTTCCGTCGACTGAAAGGAAGGCACATGGAAACCCCATGGTTGCATCAAAGTGTCACCGTTCATATTGAGAAGGCAGCCCCCACATGAGAAATTTACCAGCCTGCCAAATCCCTAATTCCCAGACTAACATTAACTGTACCCAAACAGGCCAGAGCTAAGCTGTTTCAACGATTCTATGTTAGAACACCATATTTATTTTTACCGAAATTAAAAATGTTGATAGTTTTTTACAGATTTGTTGGAAACCCCCCCATTCCACCTAACCTACCGCCACCTCTCCTTAATATATACTTACCCCCAAAACCACCATCTACATATTTGTGAAAAAGAAATGCAGTAAAAAATGTGCGAAAAGAAATTTGGCGATATTCCTTTTGGTCAAAAAATGGGAGAACCGTGCCAACTGGGGGCAAGGGGGAAAACATAGGATAGGACTGGGAAAAACCAGTGCTGCAACCCTGCAGGATGAAGGAGAGAGTTTATTATCTTTAAGAATAGAGCTAACCCCAGCAGTCGAGGGAAAATATAGGTTGTGTCTTGCTGGATTCAGGAATCGTGCATTCCTCCCCTGGGTAGCATAGGGATACAATTTGTGGAATAAATGGAAGTGACAGAAAAGTAAATTACTAAGGAGAAATACAAGAAAACAATGTGTATCTCTTTCAGGTTGAAGCAATTGCAAGATTCCCACCTTAGAAGCAACAAGAAACACAGGAATAGGAACCTGAGGTTAAGGTCTCTTTCGGTTGAAGTTCACTAAGCTTATCCACTTAACCGTTTGTACAGAGCAGTTCCTAGCCTTCAGAGATTTAATCAAAGTAAGTGAACAGAGGGTCTTCAGTTGCAAGGATCTTACTGGCCTTATTGGAATAGGTATAGTAAAATAGTTTTGTTTTCAACAAAGAGAATGCTTTTGCCTCATCTTCCAAGATTTCAACTTTCCCCTTGCCTCACTTAATTTCCTATCATCATTTGTGACCCTGTAATGCTATTTTGACGTTCTAACTCTGATAACGTTTATTGCAAGGAGTCTCTCATCTTACTCTTAACCTTCGTACATGTCATCACAATGCTATTCAACAAGCCCCTCATGTTTAAAGGCATTCCCTAGTATGCAGAAAGGCAAATGCCATGCTTTCACGGCAACCACTTTACAGGTTTGCATTTTAAATGTGCAGTTTTCACTATGGTTGTTTTGTCAAATTGGTCAGGGTGAGGTGGTGGGCTTGGTTAGATGGGTGGTTTGGGTAAAAAAAAAAAAACGCCACAATGAAATCACATGGAATTGCAGAAATTGTGTCTAGAAGGTTTTGGTCATTAAAAAAAGAATCAGTTATTTCCCATTGCGTCTTGTCCCCACGCCATCCCTTCATCCAGCAAAACAGGAGAACATGGTTGACACTAGGGAGTGGTCAGACACTGATCTCTGGGTTATATCGGTGGAGGTAAAAGTCTACCAGCGAGTGGGATAACAGAAAATAATTGAGCCATGATTAACTCCTGTGAGCATATGAGTAATACACAAATTCATTGGCAGTGGGATTCATAGGATGCCAAATATCCAGTAACTATAGGTCTTGGCTCATATCTAACAGAGCGACTGTTCTAGGACTCGTGCAACTCACGTTTTATGGGACCGGTCCTATATGTCATTTAGATACAATAAAAGTCTCCACCTCAACATTAACACGCCCACTTGGAATGACGTCACCTGCTGATGTCTATATGTGTAAAATATTCCCTTAAAGGCATCTCTTTCCTCGAATATATCCCCTTCTACTCCCCATATCGATTCCAATCAAACATTATTAACAC
This sequence comes from Ambystoma mexicanum, assembly GCF_040938575.1. NCBI lineage: Eukaryota > Metazoa > Chordata > Amphibia > Caudata > Ambystomatidae > Ambystoma > Ambystoma mexicanum. Next base: position 892,195,882 of record NC_090931.1, read on the forward strand.
CCCAGTTCTCAAACTAACCATACTCCCATACTCCATGGCACCTCATTCCCCCCACTGGAACCCCTTGGAAGACGACCATGAAAATAAAGTTAGACAAACACCCCCAAGATATAAACACTGATCTCCTAGGGACCAAAAAATGACACCAAATGTGATTCCTGCCCTTGAATAAGAGGATATGGAACCGAAACCACTTCTGAAATGAGCTAATTAGTGTAAGGCGGCTGGACCAACCAATCAGTTACACTTGCTTAGAAATCAGAGAAACAGATAATTACATTTTCCCCTACACCTTCCTTCCCACCCCCCAGGAATCCTGAAACAAAACCACAAGGACACACCCGAAGGTAAAAACGCTAACCGTCAACTAATTGATTTTTACTTTAGAAAGTTTGCTTCAGTTTGGATAAGATGCTTATCAATTCACAAAGGCTTCAATAACCAATTGCTGATGAGTTACCAAATGTACTGTCATTCACACCCCCATTTTAGAAGCCTTTCCTTTGAGCAGAGTGCCTCCCTGAACTCCTGCATCTCAAGGGCACTAGAGCAGCCCCCTCATCCACTGCTCTTTTTAACCCAATCATCATAGTCAGCATCTGTTTCATCCGCCTTTGTAAACTGAGGATCTCTTATGCTTCTATTCTTGATGTTGACTGATGCTGTCTGCTCTTAAATGAGAAGATAGGTGAGAAAACCTTAATGAGCAGTCATCTTTTACACTCAGGTTGCCAAACCCAGCATTCCATATCCCAGCATTCCATAAACTTGGGTAATCTCACATAGATGGCATTGGATAGTTGTCAAATAGAGACATAGAATTAAGTTGTCTAAAAATCAATACAAAAACGCAACGACTGGTTTGGTTTTGCTACTAATACAACGGGGGACTCTACGATAGTACAATAATATCAGCTTGTAACATTGCTTCGATCTCCTTTTCTATTTTCTTTTTTCCTAGCATCTATTATGAAATAGGTTTTCAAATTGATAAGTTTTCCCCAGAGGGGTTCTGATATGTTGGAAAAAAACAATAACCCTACCTGGTTGTTCTACAAACACCGCAGGAAATTGATCTAATAAATCTTTGAGGCCCTCCTGTTGTGATGGGGACAGATTGGGAGAAACTAGGGTTTTTTCTTTGTTAGGGATGATAAGCAGGGAGCCCATATTAACGGTGGTGTCTTCACTGGGAACTACCCATCATTCTTTAAGCAAATAAAAATTATATATTTGGGTGTTTCCTATTAGGCTGAAATATAAGTTAGTTCAGGGGGGCTTTCCTTTCCACTATTTTGTATGGGCCAAACCATGTGGACACCATTTTATAATCTGGGGTGGGTAAGAGAACCAGCACCAATTTTTCTACCGAGAATGTACGGGCAATGGCCTTATTATCATAATAAGCCTGTTGATGTTCTTGTGTTTGTTTCAGGTGTTTCCGTACAAATTCTCCAACTGTTGCCCTATAGGATCGCAGTTTCTGGACGGTCTGAGAAATTTGTAGGCTGGCCTCTTCGCTTTCCTCGCAAGTATTTTGAAACATACGTAATTCATCTGAGGGTTCCCTTCCATATAGGCGTTTGAAAGGGGAGCAACCCAGAAAAGTTTGGGGAGTTTTTCTGGCCACAAATAAAGCACAGGGGATCATCGTATTAGTTTTTTACATCAGCCTCTAGCAGCTTACGTAAGATCCTTTTGAGCATTTGGTTAAAACGCTTCACAAAACTTTTGGTTTGCGGGTGATATCCCATGGTCCTAAGTGTCTTGATGTTAAGGATCTCCTTTACCTCCTGCATTATGTAGGTCATAAAGGTGGTTCCCTGGTTCATGAGGATCTCTTTGGGGAATCCTACTCTTGAAAGGAAAGGTATCAGATGCTTATATATATATATAGCTATATATATAGCTATATAGCTATTTTTAAAAACGGGATGTCAATGAAGGGCAATGGTTATAAAGGGGCCAGGAGAGTTGAAGTAGTTGTAGTCGTCTGACAGATATCACGTCAACACAAAGGTCTTATGTGTGCAAATACTCCTGGACAATAATGTGCAAGTGTTATCTGGCTTTGAGTTTTCCCAACTCCTTGATGGTCTGCTTTCAAATGGGAGTGTGCTAGCTCACCCTTCTATGACTTCACAGGACTACTAATTGGGCCTGAGGTCCCCCTTCCGATGCCGTGTCGCCCCTATATAGCAGGCCTTTTTTTTTTTTTAAGAAGAAGCAACCAGCCTGGTTTCGTCCTTCCTTGGTGATGACTTTTACAAAGGCCTCATTCAGGATCGGATCATTTCTTTGTGCAAACGCCAGATCGGGAAGAAAATCAACTTCCTCAGTTTCCTGGGGAGGTTTATCTTTCTTAGTGAGGTCTGCTTCGCCAAATTCCTGTGAACACCTATCAGCTTTTGATTGGGTATCAACGTCTAGTAGTTTTGGGAACAGACTTTTCTAGTATCCATTGGATTATCTGTTCTCCATCTTTTATGGTGTATGAATTTTCTCTGTGATTGTGCAGGAGGACTTCGACCCTATAGTCAGAGTCGATGATCCCTGCCATCACATCTAATCCATACCACCAAGCTAGCCCGGCTTTTGAAGCTTACTGTATATGTGTTGCTTTAGGGGGTGTTAACATTGGCCCAGTGGGTATTAAAGTTACGGAGTTAAACTACATGAGTTGTCAATCTCGTGATTCTGACTAACCACAAAGGATATATGGAGAATGTATGAACATGTCGCTGCAAGTAACGTTAGATGAGCATGTGGCTTTAAATATCTGCAAATGTCCCTTTGGTGTTTTTAGATTGAAAAAGCAAACTCCATGCCACAATTGACATTATAAATGACTAGTGTTTACATGTATATATTTAGTGGGTAGGATCAGCTATGCCGGAATAAATCAACAGCCATAAAACAAACCAATAGTGCAAGAAAAATTCTGTAAGAAATGCTTGCTCACACTCACTTACATGGGTGTGCTCTCCTCCGCATGGTGACCTGGAGGCCGTACCACTGCAAACCCATTCTAGAAAATAGAAAAAAATAGATAACTCAGCTTACTCTCATTATTAAGAAACTGCACCAATGCTGAAGGTGTTTTAGTGTAATAAAGAAAATAGAAACTTGCCTGTAAAAATTGTTCCTCATGTGTACTCACAAGTTCACAAATTCTTAGGAGTTTTTCAGAAATTAGGGTAGGAAGTGGAAATACGAATCTTGAGGTAGGTAAGCCATGATTATCAATGTAGACAAATCACTTCTATTGCAATATTTTACTCAGACACTTAACCTTTTGAAGAGGTAACCAAGGAGTCAGTTCCCACAAAGGAGCAACTTCGGTACCATAAGATATATAAGAAAAAAACAAACAAAACATATGTGTGTGATACCCTACCCAGTAATCAAAATAAGCATCAGAATATAAGCAGAGTTCGCAGAGCATTTGAAAGGACTTGTTTTCTAAAGGTGCCTTCTTTTGTCTTTTAGAAAGAGCCGCAGGGATAGCTTAATAAGAGCAATGTGCCTCCTAAAAAGCTTAACACAAGTCACAATCCATCTGTAGATTACCCTCTCTGGCAAAAGCAAGGCACTCATCTGTCTTGGCAACACCACATCTTCTAGTCTTTCCTAAATGTATAAAAGACATGCTCACCAGTCGATTGCGAGAAAACACAAGTTAATCTGAGCTGCGTTAAGGAAAAGCACCTGTGTGAATTCAAAGACAAAACATGCAAGCCAGTAAAAATCACAAACTGATTAAGCTTAAATAAAAACTAAGTAAATTTCACTCACATTGCTTGAAAAGATTATGTGGTGGATGGGGGGAAAGGCTGTATTTTGGAAAATATTCATCACATGTTTGAGTTAGAAGTTACCACAACTACGTCTAATAATCCATCTACTGGAGTGTCTCGCCATCATGAGGAAATTACTCCGTTCTTAGGTTGCATCTCTTAACTGCTCAGCGCCTTAAATCCTGCGACCAGGTGTTGGCCCGGCAGTCCATACCCTCCTGTCCTCTGCTTTCAATGAACTCCATTCGAGGCCCAAGTAATGACCACAGGACAGGATCGCAGAACATTAATGGCATTTCTTACAAAAACACTTATGCTGAGATTGGTGAGCCAACTTCAAATGGTCATGATCACGCACAACGAACAATCACAGCACCAGCTAAGGCGGATTTTGAACAAACCACATCCACTAAAAGAACCATTAAGATTAGTAGTTTATTTCACCCATCTAACACCTATTTTTTGAATCGCTGAGCATTCTTGGAGCTTTGCCACCTCATTCCACGATTACGTGTCATCATCTCCAGCGATATCAAGCTGTCAAGCTGGTAGAAATACCGGACCATTGTGATTTGATCACTTCCTTTGTTCACTTTCACCAGAACTCCACAATTCAGTTTATCTTGCAAAGTGATTTTGACTTCTACTGTATGGGTTATGAATGTTCAATGGCATCCTTACCGGATCACGTAACACCTGTAGATCACACGATTGGTCCCAAGAGTAATGGTCCTTTGCATTTCCACAGTGAGTCTAGACCTATGGTTGCCAGAGCTCAGTATCCGCCCCATAAAATCGCTTCCAACACAGATGGTTCACGTGTTGTCAAATTCATAGGGTCTCCCAACCAGCATGGGGCCCAAAATAATTAAGAATGGTCTTGGCTTGCAGGGTTCCTGCCGAACAATTTTCAGAAGAGACACTAATCATGGCTTGTATATTCCGAATTGGAAAACTCATGGTTCCTCCCACTTGTTTCATGAGGATGGTCTGTTTAAAAATGGATCTCTTTTTTCATAGTCACCCTACAAAAAGGTTGTCAGAGGAAGTCATAATTGATGGCAGAATCATCATCCAGAGGCCAGCGACCAAAGGACGTTTGAGACGCCCTAAAGGGGGGTTACTCCAGAGTTGTTCTTCAGCTTTTGACATGACCAACCTCAATATTGACTCAGATATATATTGGGTTGTATACTCAAAGGGAAAGGTATTGATGGGTCAGAGCTGAACCTATTCATTGACAACATATACAATCCTCCTGATCATCCCAATACTAAGGACTAAAATGACACTCAGGATTTATTAATGGGCGATTGTAATGCTAACATCCCGCCTAATGATTTTAGCTCTCCATTTGTTCCAGACTCAGGGCCTCATCACGAGTTTGGCAGTAACCCTTAAATGCAGTGGTAACTATTACTGCCACATTTAAGGGTCCGCCAAATCACGGGCTTGACGGATTTTCCCCCAGCTCTGAGCTATGGGCAAATCTGCCGCGATTTAGACGATTTTTGGCGCTATTACTGCTGGCGGTAATACCGCCGGCGGTAATAGCACCGAACATTCCCCATTGGGTGCAATGGGGAATGGGAAATTCCTGAATGGGACCAATGGGGAATGGGGACTTACTGTTCCGCCAAACCCGTGATCCGGCGCTAATAGCGCCAGGGGGGTTTGGTGGAAGGGCTAATAGCCCCGGCGGTAATACCGCCAGGGTTAGCACCCAACTCGTGATGAGGCCCTCAGTATAATTACAAACTAAAGTCAATCAAATTGGAACTAGTTGGGCTGCATCTTTAGGGATGGTGGACATGTGTATGCTTAATGGTAGATGCTTGCACGATTCGCCAGGCATTTTACTAGACTCACTCCTTCTGCTACCACGATTGACTATGTTTTTTGTTCTACCCCTCTCTTTAAGACTGGTCTGGACATGTTGGTTCTACCTAGGGAGGAAAGCGACCATTTCCCCTCATTGATTGGCTTGGTACTTGACATTTCTGCTCCCTCTACTGACCTTATTGGGACACTTGACATAAATCATAGCACAAATCGTCTTATGTGGAACACAGTAAACAGCCTTCAATTGTATCCGACACTTGGTTGGAGTTTGGGAGGTATCATGCCATTCTGGGCACTCACACTTCGGACACTAATTACAGAATGGATGAGTCTGCAGTAACAATCTTCCTATCTGCTGGGGCCACTACATTTGTGCTTGAATTGCGAGCATGAGAGTTTACATGACCACTCCTGCTATGTATGGGACTAGATCCACCTCTCTAAACAAAAGCACACATTTGAGAAAACTATTTGTGCTGCTAAAAGAATATTGCAAAGGGACCCTGAAAGCATATTCTCTACTAATCGTGAAGGGTCAGTAGTTGCTAAACTAGCTTCAATAAGAAAAAGGCAGCATTCTGTACGGCTTGAGCACTATCTGAATAATCTGAAAAAAGAAAAATGGCTTCCTTTATTGACGGCTGCTCAAATCAATAATCACAAACTCTTTTGGAAAATTGTTAGATCCAAAACAAGCTTTTCTCCGGTTATCTCTGATGTTACTTGCGAAAAGTGGTCGCAGTTTTTTGGGAACACTTTGGATAAACCACCCAATTATTTATACAATCTAAATTTAACAACCGACAGGTGGCACTCCCTCTTCTACAGCACGATTTGATTAAAATCATCAGGGGGCTAAACAGCTCTCGAGCCCCTGGCCCTAATGGCACTAGTAATGTTTTAATTTAACCCAGTATGGTGGAGTCGTTTTTAACACCTTTATTTAGATCTATCTGTATATCTGGTTGCATACCTCTTTTATGGCATAAAAGCATCGTAGTAACTATAAACAAAAAAGTGATTAGGCATGCTCCGGAAAAACTACCGACTGCTTGCAGTGCTCGATGCCACAGAAAAGATTTTAGCTAGAGTGCTATTATTTGAACTGAGTGCTTGGGCAGCATAGCAGAACCCAATTAATTCCCATCTTCCAAATTGGATTAATTAAGGGAGCTGGCACTTTAACAAACATACTTAAGCTGGTGGGTACTATTGCTTATTCTTGGCTGACTAGGCGATTGCATACGTATGCTTTGTTTATTGACTTTAGTGCTGCCTTTGACACCGTTTGTCGAGAAAAGATTATGGTGGAAGCTGCACACTTGGGGTACACCAATAGGACTTCTTAAAATGATTATTTACCTACATAGTGCAACAAAAGTCAAGATTAAGGTAGACAACACTGGTAGGACTACTCAATCATTCAACACCAGAGCTGGCCTAAAACAAGGATGCATATTGGCCCCGATTTTATTTAACTTGTTTTTAGCGGACTTCTCTGAGGCCCAGAGTAGTCCCTCCTCGATTAGGTGACTCTAAGATCTCATGGTTGGGCTATGCTGACGATTTGGTTTTGTTGGATAGTACTCCATCTGGCCTGCAACATTCCTTTGATTTGTTACAACAATATGTGGTCTTCAATGGCCTGTCCATCAACATCGTCAAAACTAAATCTATGGTTTTCTGCCCAAATACCACCCATATATTGAAGAATTGTCATCTAAAATTTGCAGATCAGAAAAAAGAACAGGTTGATAGATATAATTATCTGGGGCTCGCCCTCCAGCAAAGTGGGACAAGCATGTGACGGGGCTCCAGGTGAAGGTCTGCCAATTAACTGGGATCATTCGCCATTTTGCCAAAACAAATGCCGGTTACACCCTGTCTGCATTAATGCAGCTCTATAAATCAAAAGTTCGACTGGTTGTGCTTCATGGTATTGACATTTGGGGTAAAAAGCATGCAAGATGCATTAAGAAAATGGAATCTCAATCTTTAAAATCCATAATCAACTTACTACTTACTACTACTGTTGATTATATGTACGTTGAGTTCTCCTAGACCTCCTTGACCTCAATTTTTAATAACATCCAGATCAATAAGCTTAACCTTTTACTAAAGCTGTATCAAGCCCCATTTAATTCTCTGCTAGAGCAAAACACTCATCAGTCTGTGATGCCTGGATGCCGTTCAATGTTAATTGCTAAACGATTCAGAGATCTGCAGTTATGGTTTGTCCAGTTTTCCTGCCCTGCTGATGTATATACCTCCTGTAAGATATAATCCTGTCACAAAAAAGATGATAAAGAGAAGGAGCAACTAATAGTGAACCTTTAACTTCTCTTTTAGAGACATTGTTGGCAGTTATCTGTCTGCATTTCCTTTTACCTGGATCATTACCAGATACCTTTACATTACATTTAACTTAGTTCCCTCAAGAGAAGTGATAGGAGGTTGAATAGCATTACCTAAACATTCACAAGACTTTAGGCTCTGTTGTGATTTAGCCTTGGAACCTGTAAAACTCCTGCATTCCAAGTCTCCTTGCCATTGTTTGTTTTATCTAAGAAAGGAGCTCATGACATATTGGGTGCCTGCGTTCAAGGTGGTTGTATTTCTTACCTTGTTGATGTTAGGAAGGAGGGAGGATCGTCCCAGACCCCCCAAATGCATTCGGATGAGACAGAGGCCTGGAAGTGTGCAGTAGGGCTTCTGGAGGTTACAGGGAGAGGGGGTGTCGACAGGGGCTTTAGTGCGGCGAGGGTGGTGCATGCTTCAGCTTTAGAGGACATTGGGAATCAAAACCATCTTAGATTGCATAAGTCATATTGAAATTGAGGCCTAAGATTGTGCTGCAGACAGGGCCACAGGTCCGAGCCACAACCATGTACATAAGTGCATGCATGCATACGGGAATAGGTTGTAGCTTGGGCAATGGTGAGAAAGGCCAGAGCTGCAGAGATTCATAGCTTCTTCATTGTCTCATGTTGCCAGCATTGGTATCCCAGAAGGAATGCGCCCTGCAAGGCCACAAGGTGGATGAGAGCTCTCAACGAAAATTGATCCTACAAGAAGGAGGTCACGAGCCTCAGACCTTCCCAGTCCCAGCTCTAAGTAATAGCACCTAGATGCCCCTGTCCCAAGTCCTCCAGCTTTCCAAGGTACCAGTCAGTCCCAGATCACTGACCATAAAACTGTTAAACCCCCAATCGATCAGAAAAGATTAGAAAGCAGGGACCAGTTTCCTTCACCATAGGTCACGTAATTTGTGCTGTGAGATGCCAGGAGAGGCAAAACAACAAATCTAAAACGAGGGTGGGGAGCTTTGGACTGGCGGCGACGTGTCTGGTATCGAGATGTAGTCCGTTAGATACAATGGCCTCGAAGTATCCTCTTATCCTTTGTCTGCCGAACCAGGTGCACATTAGGTTAGAGATAGAGCATGTATTGTTTTTCTTCACAAAATGACCAATTCATTGTAGCTTCATGCCTGATGACGCGCAAGGAGGAACCAACGTGGAAGAAGATGGACAGAAAGGGGCTGGCACCAATTGCCTGGCAACCCTTATGGAGCAGGTAGCCTATGTATAGGGTCTCACCAACTAGCCATTTGTATGTAGTTTACGTCACTGATGACACTGTGTGCCTTCATAAAGTGTTGCTCATACTGGTTTTGCCACAACGTTCTGTGGTAGCACAGTGCTTTGCTGGAGCACCTCAATTTTTGTGGAAATAAACCTTGTTCTCCTTGCAAGAGGTGTGCTGGGCCTTTTTGCATAGTGGGTTGTATTTTTTCTGGTGCTAGAGTTGAGGGGTTTCTTTACACTTATGGTGACCCCACCGTGATATCAGTGGCCCCCCCGAAGACAGAGTCTTCTAGGCCTCATCTGTGGAGGGGCCGTGCCCACCTGTAGCGACCAGTCCTAAGAACGCAACCCGCAGTGGTGTAAAGGAGCCGTTTTAACCGAATTCCTGTCTGCTCTGTCCTGGAGCGGGGTGCAGCACATACAAGGGTGCAGGCCGTTTTTTGGACCCTGTGGTGGAGGGAGCTCGGGTGAACACGCAGATGTAAATACACCTCTTGCGAGCGACAACGGGGGTAAGAGTGAGTGGGGCGACGAAGTGTAAGTGTGTGTGGATGACGGGAGAGCGTGAAAGGCAACGTGGCGATTTGTGTATTTTTTTATTATTATTATTGAGGAGAAAACAAAGAGGAAAACATGAGTGTGGGATCCTTTCCAAGTAAGGGGAATAGTTGGTGCCATATTTTCATTCATCATCAAAATAAGTTTATTCAGATAAAATACATTAAACATTGTACAGATTCAAATAGCAGCCACATTCCAACAACATTTTCTTTGCAATTAAAACAGTTCCATCAAAGTTAAAATTATACAATAGCTAAAACATTCCTGTTCATAGCATTAGCACCAATTCCCTGCCCTACGCAGTGTTTCCTGGTGCCCCACATCCTTCTCAGATGCTGTAAAAGTGCCCAGGCAACAAAGATTGGCTCTGCCTGTGATAGAAAAGTTTGGGCAGGCCCACATTGAGTGAATTTCTCTATTCTGAATATCGGAAAAATCGCTTGCCTTCTCAATTCCCTGTAAAACGGGCAGAGCAATACAAATATATATTTTCAATGTGATAAAGAGATATAAAAGTAGGAGCTCCGTATAAGTATAGAGATTGGATTCATGTGCCCAATATATTTTGGGTGGGTGAAGAAGACAAGGTAGTGGCTATTTTGGCTTGTTGATTTGCTCTGATCAATTATTATTGTGTAGTAGGTGGGGGCCTGCGGGAGTAATGTGGATGATTGGGTGAGGAGCGAGGGAGTGCATGCAAGGGTGGGGGTATGGACAGGGGGCAACTGGGAGGTGGGAACGGAGGACTGGTAGTGACAGTCGTAATAATATTGTGTGTGATGTAGAACTAGAAGCTTCTTTTGGATATACAATTGCCAATATGGGGGTAATGATTCAGCTGGAGCATATGTATAATGCATTGCTATCGTACAAGGATAAGATAGAGAAGTACCACAAACAGTGGGTGGCAGAGACCCAAGGGGGGATGCCCCGCCCCATCAGAGTACTAATAACAGAGATATTAGAATACATGAGCACGTTCCTAACTGCTAAATATAAACGTAAACAACTGCAGAAACAAAAAGAGATTTTAGACTTGTGGAAGAGGATATAGAGAACACCACCAGGTTTACACCCCGGCGTGAAGGTAGTGCCACCTCAAGTATAGTGAACGCAACAGCACCAGAAGAAGGTGCCGCAGCCCGCGTCTAGAGAGGGGCCTTATCCACTTATCGCCTGCCCAGCCACAGGGTAGACCAACCCAAAATATGTGCCCTCGCCTGCCACCGCCCCACCCCCATATGGACCAACACTGAACAGCATTACGCCACGGGAGAATAAATCAGAGAACGAGTTAGAGGAGGCATTAGAGGCAACACAAGTGGAACTGGCCCTTCTGAGGGCCGTGAACGAAGGGGAGACCAACCAGTGGTGTGGTCTGGATGAGTGGAGGGCTGGAGATGTTTTGCTCATATTGGATAGCAACGAAATAAAGGATGCGCATGTTGAGAGAGGGAAGGGTGACCATCGCGGAGCGGAAAACGTAGGGAATGGGAGAGTGAGGTCAGACAGGGATGCGAACAGGGAACTGCAGGAAAAAGAATGGGAGACTATGGATACATTCTAAGATGAGGAGGGGGGACACCCAGGAGGTGCCAGAGCTCTCACCCAGAGTAGAGAGCTTATGGGTACTGCGATTGAGGAGCAGATTTTGGCGGGTAGCCATGCCATGGAAAAAAGGAAGTGATGGACGGAAAGCGAGGCGAGGAGTGGGCATGCTTTACACAAGAAACACTTATGTACAGGCTTGTTATAAATGTCATATCATGCAACTGCCGCCATTGCATAAAGGACATGGGAGGGCGCATTATGTGCCATGGGCTCAGATGGATAAGAATAATTTGATCAAAACGCTCCCGCGCCTTACTGCTGGGGCCGGGAAGTGGAGATATATCTTTGAACAGCAGACAGCAGGAATTCCCTTGGCAGTGGGACACATGAACAGTTTATTTGCTGCTATTGTGCAAGATCAGGCGGGGGACGTGTGGGTTGAGGCATGGTATCCAGAAGTGAAGCTAGAAGATGATGAGCACAATGGGGCCCCTTTCAACAATATTAGAGCGCAAGTGAGGGATGCACTGCGGTGGGCGTACCTGGACATACCAGACTTGCAATCCATAATGCAGTACACTATGGAGGACGATGAAGACCCAGCTCAGTATATTTTAAAAGTTCAGGAGATGTGGAGAGCAGAAACAGGTGACCAGTGGGACCGATCAGTTCCTCTTTTCTATTTTGTTATTAAGAGGGGATTACCCAAGGAAGTTCAGAAGGCGCTCAACAAGATAGTGGGTATAGAGGCAAAGTGGTGTGCCAAAATCCAGACCATCACTCTACATCACTGTAAAAGGATAAAGGAACGAGAAAAGGAAACAGCTCAGAGATTGCAGGCTGAGGAAGTTAAACTAATGCAGAAATAATTATCTAAAATAGCACTTGAAGGGCCGGTAATGGCAAATACTGAGACAGATTTGACAAAGCAGGCTGCTGCACGCACATATGTAAGGATGGCGAGGCAGAGGATAGGGGCAGTGGGGCCGGACCTCAGCATCAGTAGCCTGAATGGCACCAAGAAGGTCAGCAGCAGGGAAGAGGAGGGTTCCAAGGGGCTTGAGGGGGAAGAAGGGGTTTCGGTGGAATGGTTCCCAGAGGTTGTATGGGATTGTCTCTGTGTTAGAGTTGTGGGAAGTAGGGACAATTTGCTAGAGTGTAGAAGCAGGCAGGGAGTGGGGTAAAACCCATACAATCAACCTGCACTGCACCGCCAGGTTCCTTCCCACACCCGATGTTCACCTCCATACCCTATGAAATACACCAGGCCTACACCCAGTTGCCACCAAAACCCCCACACATGCTGCCACAAGCACCGCCTAATGCACAACCACAAACGGCCCAGCAGAACACCCTGTGCGGAGGCCAAATGCCTACATCCAATGCTGTGCCAAATGGAATGGGAGCATCTTACCGAAGGGTCAGCATCATGGGAGGAAACCCTTTCACAGTCCCATGTACAAATACATACCCTGATTAGGACATGCTCTTGCGTGGCCAGTCCTGTCCATGACTACCCACCCTGACGAGCCACCCTTGGTGGGCGCTAAGATAGGTAATAACCAATTCATCTTTATGGTCGACACAGTTGCCACTAAATCATGCATCAGTGAAGTAAACTTCCCACTATGAGGTGAAAATATCGACACACACAGATTCTCTGGGGCCGTTGCAACGGTTCCCTACAAAGAAGACAGAGCTATCGAAATAGGAGGAAAAGTGGTGCATGCCTTCCTGATAAATGTGTTGGGACAGGATTTGTTGAGCAAACTGAACATGACCACCTCCTTTACGGACCACAGGGTGGTATGCGCCACCCCAGGCATGTGCACCTTAAGGGCAATGATCATCATACAGGCCAGAGGAGGGGAAGTGGTGGTTTGCGGCATCCCTCTTGACCTGCACATGTTTGTGTATGGGATAACAGTACTGCTTGATGCAGTGCCCGAGATTGCCAAGGCGTGTTGGCGGGTACCATCAGATTTCATCTTCCGACCTGTGGTGACCCCAGAGATTGTGGCAGGAACGATACTCTCGCTAGATTTACAAGGCCTGGTTGTGTCAGCTAAAAGGAATGTTGTGGTGGGCACAGACTTAGACTGGTGCGAGTGGAGTACTGTACTGTGCATTCACCCAACGGTTGCCCTCAAATAAGTGACAGATGCAGAATTGTTTAAGGATCGGGTCAATGATGGAGAGATTGTGTTTGCAATTTGAATCCCCTGTGACATTATGGTGCAATATTGAAAGGTACAGTGTTCCTTAATGGCCCTTGTCACCTGGCCCCCCCTTCACTGAAAGAGACTTGGTGCAGGTCTCAGAGATTATGGAAAACCAATGTCCAGGATGTAGGAATCTTGCAGGGATAGGCACCAGTCCGAATAACGCTCAAGCCAAGCACGGTGTTGCCTGGAGCTAAACAGTATCGGTTGTCCAAAGAGGCAGAGGAGGGCATATGGGACACCATTGTGGCACTTCTGAATCAGTGAATGATGGTGCCCTCCACCTCCCCATGCAACACAGCTATCTATCTGATCAAAAAGGCAAAGGGGGTTGGAGGGTTGGAGGATGATACAGGACCTGCGCCCTCTAAATGACATTGTCCAGGCAGAATTTCCTGTAGTTCCGAACCTTGCAACGCTACTGTGCAGCACCCATAAAGAGGTGACCCACTTCACTGTGGTGAACCTTAAAAATGCCTTCTTCATACCCCTGCACCACGATTGGCAATACATCACAGCGTGTATGCATGGGGGGACGCGTTTCGAGCACACGAGATTGCCTCAAGGGTACTGCGAGTCCCCCAGCATCTTCAACAGGATATTGCATGCTGACTTAAGGAACATTCAAGTGCCCAGTACCATCATTCAGTATGTTGATGATTTGCTGGTGTGTAGAGCCAGTGAGCAGCAGCGCTGGAAGGACTATCATCCTCCTGCAGCGGTTGGCATACAACGGGTACAAGGTAGAGAAGGCAAAGATGCAATATTGCCTTCAAGAAGTGCTCTATTTGGGCCAGTTGACATCTGTCCACAGGAAGAAAATTATACCAGACCGTGCCACCTCAGTGCACAGCAATGCCCACCCTAAAACTGTCAAAGAGATGCAGAAATTTCAAGGGTTGTGCAACTACTGCTGAGCATGGATTTTAGATTACGCTGTATACACCAGGCCCTTATTGCAGGGCCTCAAGGAGGATCAGAAAAAAAGACCATAAGCTTGCATGGACAGAGGACATGCTCAACAGCTTCAATGATCTGAAGGATGTCATTTCCACGACCTCAGTGCTAGCTACCCCTGATTACACCCAAGAGTTTAGCCTGTTTTCCCATTCCAATGGCCAGCTAATGACTGCGGTACTTACGCAAAAGAGCCCAATGGGCCACAAGCCATTGGCCTATTACAGCAGAGTGCTAGATTCTGTGATGCCAGACCAGTTCCCATGCGAACAAGCACTTGCTGCAGCCGCGTTTCTAACACTGTACATGGAACACGCAGTGTTCGCCATCTTGGAGCAATTCAAATGAACTTAGACTACACAGCGGGCATCCGCGTAGGAGATCATCCTGTCCAGCCCAAACATTGACATAGTGAGGTCTAAAACAGATTATCTGCTACATTTCTGACAGAATTGTGCATGGAAGAGGACCTTGCAAGACATGACTAACAATTGAGGGGAAGGAAGACAACATCCTGAAAGCAAGAGACAGCACACTCGGGGGGGGGGGGGGGGGGGTGGGAGGGGATTTTTGTTGAAAGGTCAGCAACTATTGACCAGGGAACAGGTTTGAGGCTTACTGGAACGGCAGTGGTCCGCCTAGTAGATGGGGGTCTATGAAGTATTGGTGCAAAAAAGATTACCCATGCACTATTTGCCCCAAAAAGCAGAATTTATAGCACTTATTGAAGCGTTTCCAGCGTCTCAAGGGTGCTGTGTCACCATCTATTCTGATTCGGTTACATGTGATTTTATCAATGAGAAAACAAAAAATGAATTTTGAACGAATCAAAAACATCTAAAAAAAAATAATAAAAAAAGAACACATTTTTAACGTCCCTTTTAAAAAAAATCCTTTTCCCCCATGCCTAAAACTACTATGCTCATTCCCAACCACATATATGGGATACATTACTCAGTGTAATCATATTTCTGATGCTTGTATCTGCTTGGATTCACATGCTGTGCATAGGCCAACATCTAGTGGAAGCTGCAGAGTATTAAAGTTTGTTTTTCGAAACTCAAAAAGGGACGTCAAATACGGCATTGCCAGTAATACTATCCCTAGTGTGACGTCCCCTGTACCCATGATCCCTCACGCGTGAAGGACCCTCAGATTTTATTTTTTCTGACATGAGGTAGCATGAGGAGTAGCGCGAGTACAGAGTATACAAGCAGATAAGATAGTAGGACCACAAGCATCCATGCGCCTTCTTCTCAGAGGGGAGGAAGGGCGGGCACATGTGAATCTAAGCAGATACAAGCATCAGAAATAAGATTACGGTGAGTAATGTATCCCTTCTGATGTTTGTGAAATCTGCTTAGATCACATGCTGTGCATAGATTAGCGAGCAGTGTTAGAAGAAGGAGGTGGGATGTGAGAAGGGTCAGGAGCGAACAAATGTCTTAGAACTGCTTGTCCCACTTGTGTATCTGTCTTGGAATGAGTGTCACTGCAGTAGTGCTGAGTAAAGGTGTTAACAGAGCTCCATGTAGCTGCTTTGCAAATACTGTCTAGCGGAACATTTGCAAGGAATGCCAGAGTGGCTCCTGTGCCTCTTGTAGAGTGAGCCCTGGGAGTAAAAGGCAAAGTTTGATCTGATAGAGATTAGCACAGTTGGATACAACTGACTATCCACCTAGAGATAGTGATCTTGGAAATGCTGTCGCCTTCTTTGCCTGGTGCGATGGAGACAAATAACTGATAAGTTTTCCTTAGCGGTCTGGTCTTGTCTACACAGTAGAGGACCGCTCTCCTCACATCTAGTGTGTGGAGTTTTATCTCAGCCGAGCTTTTGGGTTCCTGGACGAAAGCCGGTAGCTCGATAGACTGGTTTACATGAAATTTAGAAATGAATTTAGGGGAGAACCTAAACTGGGTTCCCAAAACCAGTTTATCCTTATGAATAGAAAAGAAAGGATCCTGCACTGACAGAGCTTGAATTTCACCTACTCTTCTTATGGAAGTGATAGCCACTAAGAAGGCAGTTTTATAAGTCAGGTGTTTTAGACTAGATTTGTGCATTGGCTCAAGGGGGGGTCCCATGAGCTTAGCAATTACCACATCAAGATCCCAACCTGGCGGCAGATTAGAAATTGGGGGGTGAAGTCTCTTTACTCCCTCCATGAATGTTTTAATAACGGGTATCTTCCACCACAAGAGTTTACTCTGTGAGGTGGTGTAAACTGACAAGGTCGCCATATGGACCCTTAGGGAGGTAAATACCATCCCTGCGTCTAACAAATGGAGCATATAAGTTAGAATGTGAGATGGAGTACATTCTAAGGGGTTGATATTCCTTGACTGGCACCAGATAACAAAATGCTTCCATTTGTGAAAGTAAGTGTCTATTGTTGGGCTTTCTAGATTCTTTCAAGATGTCGATGCATCTTTGTGGAAGGTTGAGGTGGCCAATCTCTATGATTTCAGGAGCCATGCTGCCAAGTCCATCGAGTTGGGCTGAGGATGCACTGTTAGCCCCTCGTGCTGGGAGAGTAGGTTGTACCGGCACGGGAGTTTGATGGGGTTGCACACCGCCAGTTTGTGCAGGTGTGGATACCATGGTTCTCTCGCCCACATAGGAGCAACTAGGATGAGCGTCATCGGTTCCCTGTGGATCTTGTTCATCACTTTCCTCATCAGAGGGGTTGGTGGAAAAGCATAGGCAAATATCCCTGACCAATTCAACCATAGGGCGTTCCCCTTGAAGCCTGGCTGGGGGAACCTGGATGCGAAGTTTGGGCATTGCCTTTTTCGCTTGTAGCAAATAGGTCTCTAGTGGGGAAACCCCACCGAGAGGAGAGGTCTCCTACGACCTCTTCGTGTAGTCGCCACTCGTGTTCCACTGGGAGGGGATCTCTGCTCAGAGTGTCTGCAAGCGAGTTGAGTTCCCCCGGAACATGTTGGGATGACATATAAATCTTCTGTTTGAGTGAGCATTTCCAAATTTGCTGGCCAAGGTTGGACAGATTTTGAGAATGAATGCCCCCTTATTTGTTCAAGTAAAACATTGCAGTTGTGCTGTCTGTTAGGATCTGCACTGACTGGTTGGATAGGAGGGGTTTGAATGCCCAAACGCTTTGAAGACTGCCGAGAGTTCCAGCAGATTGATGTGTGTCATGCATGCTGGACGCTACGCTCGTAGAACAGCTAGACCGTTCTACTCCAAATGGAGGCTATTCGATACGTTACCGGGAAAACGACGTTTACACTTTTCACGTCGCTAACTTCACGTGACTTTTGCTTCGTCACGTGAACTACGGTATCACGTATTTAAGCAGCGTAGAAACTTCACTCGCTGCTTCTGATCGTCTCTATTGGCGTCGTGTAGCTGAACCTCTGATCTACATCCTGGTATATTCCTACAGCTACTTTTGGGTCTTCGATAGCGTGTGTTCCGCCACACGCTGATTCCTGGAGCTATCCCTTCGCGTGCTTTTCCACACGCGCTCTTCGTCTGCAAGTGCGGCCGGCCCAGGCTGCGTGAATCCTGCCCGCGTGTAAAATCCACACGCGCTCTTTGTCTTCATACGCGGCTGGCCAAGGCTGCGTAAAACCTGCCCGCGTGTAACATCCACACGCGCTCTTCGTCTTCAAGTGCGGCCGGCCCAGGCTGCGTGAATCCTGCCCGCGTGTAAAGTCCACACGCGCTCTTTGTCTTCATACGCGGCTGGCCAAGGCTGCGTAAAACCTGCCCGCGTGTAACAGCCACACGCGCTCTTCGTCTTCAAGTGCGGCCGGCCCAGGCTGCGTGAATCCTGCCCGCGTGTAAAGTCCACACGCGCTCTTTGTCTTCATACGCGGCTGGCCAAGGCTGCGTAAACCCTGCCCGCGTGTAACATCCACACGCGCTCTTCGTCTTCAAGTGCGGCCGGCCCAGGCTGCGTGAATCCTGCCCGCGTGTAAAATCCACACGCGCTCTTCGTCTTCAAGTGCGGCTGGCCAAGGCTGCGCGAACCCTGCCCGCGTGTAAATCCACACGCGCACGTTGTCTTCACACGCGGCTGGCCCAGGCTGCGCGATTCCTGCCCGCGTGTAAATCCACACGCTCACGTTGTCTTCAAACACTATTTTTCTTCTAACTCCTGCATCTGTGGAATTAACAGAAGGATTGATCCCTAAGTGGGAAGGAAGCCTTTCAAGGATTATTGGAAGTGACTTTGAACTGAACTTTGGACGCTATCCTGTGGTGAATTCAACCCGTATCTAGCGTGAGCCTCGTTCCGTCCGGGATAAGTCTCCCTTACTAATTTTCCCTTCCCTGTCGTTTTGTTCTTCATTTCAAATCCATCAAGAGACTTCTGGATTGTTCTACCCAGAGATACAGGTCAGTGTGATCATTCCTGTCATTATCTAACTCATCATACTCAGGTTGGAGCAGTTATTCATGATACTTTAATTTGTCCTAGGCTGGATTACTATACCTTACCCACGCCCTTTCCAGTGATCCATCGCTCTGCCTGTTTTATCAGTCAGAGGGTTGTATCATTTGGAAGGTCTTTGTTGACTTCACGACTATCAAGTCGGGTGAACAGGGATCCGGAAGACCCTACCTCCTGTATCCTTTTGAATATTGTATCCTTTTCGGTTGATACTTTGGTGCATTCTGACAATGTGGTTCTGAGCCACCGTTTGAGACCAGAGAACCTGAGCTGTGTGGTGAAGGTAGTGAGCTCCCCGCCCTGCCAGGGAGGCGTCTGTTGTGAGAACGGCCTGTATCTCTGGATCGTAGAAGGGTTTCCCCTTGGTAAGATTCTCTTGTCCACCAGTGAAGACTCTGTACTAGTGTTGGCGAAACGACCACTAGATCGTCCCACTGGCCTGATACCACTGTTTGGCCAACCATTCCTGCATGGGTCGCATGGGCAGGCGCGCATTGGGAACCAGGAAAATGCAAGACGCCATCATGCCTAGCAAATGCATAGCTTTGCGCACCCTTATTTGGCGACAGGCATGATATTGAGCAATTTGCAGCAACAAATTTCAAATTCTTTCCTCTGATGGAAAGGCCAGCCTCTCTTGGGTATTTAAGACAGCTCCTAGGAACTGCTTTGAAGTGCTTGGCAGCAGGCTTGACTCTTTCACGTTGATTGAGAAGCCCAATTGAAAGAGGTCGTCGATGGTTCTTTGGATGTTTAGTCTGCAAATTAGGGGGGACTCCCCTGTAATGAGCCAGTCGTCCACGTAAGGGTACACTGGGATTGCCTCCCTGTGTAGGTGCGCTGCCACCACGGCTTGAATTGGTAGTGCTGGTTGGCTATCTTGAAACGCAAAAATCTTTTGTGTGCTGGGAACATTGAAATATGAAAATAGGCATCTTTCATATCCAATGTTGCCATGTAATCCCCCTTTTTAGTGGAGGGATTACCTCTTGTAGTGTAGTCATGCAGAATTTTTGTGGCTTGACATACTTGTTTGCAGGGCGCAAATCTAATACTGGGCGCATTGTCAGATCTTTTTTTTGGCACAAGGAAGGAGGTTGAATAAATACCCGTTTACCTGGTTGACTGGGACGACTTCTATGGCGTCCTTTGCTAGCAGAACGGCAATCTCCTCGAGGAGGATCTTTTGATGTTCCAGCGAGTGTATTCTTAGTCGAGGATGATGGTCTTGGGAGTGCCCTAGCAACTCTATGCAGCATCCTCCGGACACTGTGGACAGCACCCATCTGTCCGAAGTGATCCCCTCCCATGCGTGGGTGAAGGTAGAAATGTGCCTCCCTACTGGGGATGCATGGGAGGGGACCTGAAGCGGAACGTCACTGCTTGTTGGGTGGCGTACCACCTCTTTTTTTTTATAGATCTTTTGGGTTTGTTTAAAAATGTATTCTTTGTTTTCTATTCGATAACATCACTGATTCTGCTTATGTCACCACCACGGTGCATGCAGGACTTGTCCACTGGAAGAGAAGGGGGTATAAGGAGGGCTGACGGGCCCCCGGTGCAGCATACAGCACTGTTGGATAAATTGATAGACGCACTGACCCAGCCCTCGTTAACGGCAGTGGTGAAATGCACCGCCCATGCTAACGACACAGACAAGGTCTCATTCTAACGCTGCCGCGGACGTGGAGGCCAAGCAAGCAGCATATTTACTGGTGCCAAGTGTCTCCAAATACACAGTAATAGCTCAGAGCAGAGGACGGCTGCCAGACTCCTACAATTCCTTACCGATTGAGTTGCAGGGCTGGGCCCCACAGGCAGAAAATGATCTATGGGTGAAGAGGGGATGGAAACAGTCCCCTACAGATTTAATGTGGCAACAATAGATGTCAGGCAATGCAGTAATGCTGCACGAATTGCTGCTGGTCGCATGGGACCAGCTGCATCATCCATCACGTGTCAAAATAGCATATCGCTGCAGATATATCGGAGGACTGGTTTGTCCCCAATTGGCAGGAGGCAATAACTAAAATGGTCATTAACTGTACTATTTGTCAGACTTACATCAATGGTCTCACCCTGCGGACAATCCGAGGTACACTGCTTGGCCCTACTGGGCCCTTCCGCGAGTTACATATTGACTACGTGAACATGGGCGAAAGGTGAAATGGGTCTTGCCACCCAATAGTAGTTTTGTGTCCTTTATCACAGTGGGTGGAGGCTGGTACTTGTGCACACCCCGGTGCAATATGTGCAGCCAAGTTATTGGTCAGAGAGGTGTTTCCTTGGTGGGGCATGTGCGAAGTACTAAGGTCTGACAACAGCACGCACTTTTTCAATGAGCTCTTCAAAGAGATCACAGCATTATTGGGCATAAAGCATCGGATGTGTACAATTTACCACCCCTAGGCCAACATGATAGGGGAGAGGAAAAATGGTCTTTTAAAAAGCAAATTATCCAAGCTTTGCACCACGTTAAAAAAAACTGGGTGCACTGCTTGCCCCTTGCTCCGTTGAGCATGCACACAGAACCCTGTAAAAATCACCACTTATCACCCCACGAGGTGGTAATGGGGCGGCGCATGCCCCTATCTACAGGAGAGCATCTGATGCTCACAGGGCTGCGTCCATTCTAGGGGACGAATTTGGAAGTTACTTGTGTGTCTTAAAATCAATACAATGTATCTCTCCACAGATAGCGCCACCAAGGACTGAAGAGACGACCAGCGCTGCATCTGATACTCCACCAACGTCACCTCCTCTTCAGCTCTTCCCTGGCGACATCATTTATGTGAAGAACTTTGTCCGCTGGTGCAGTGAGCCTAGATATAACGGCCCCTTTGAGGTTGTCTATGCTACTCCCCTTGTAGTGAAAGTTTGTGAGTTGCGGTATTGGGTGCATCTGTCTGATGTTCGCTATGCACCCCAGGCCATACCACAAGCCCAAGTTCAGTAAAATGTTAACAGTGCAAGCTGAGTGCTGCACTCTGACCCTCTCCTCCTAGGAGTATTACTAACGAAACGTGTGTAACTGCATACTGACTGCTGCTTTCATTCTGGGGTGATCTTGATTTTATTTGTTGAAGGTCCTACAACCCACCTACATTTGTGATACACACAAATAACTGCTATGCAATATTTGCACAAAAAACCTCTCTCTCTTTTGTCTACTTTGCAATGGATGTACACAGGTCTAACAATTCCATTCATAAAAAAGCAACATTCTCGTTTATAGGAATATTCTCTTAACAGTGTTGTCCTCCACATATAGATGTGTTATGCACTGTGTAGCTGGTCTGTTTGTTATTTCTATGTTTGGATTAGGAATATATAGAGTGTGGTTTTACATGGGGTAGACACATAAAAGGGGGAATAAGAAATGCAAACATTACTAATGGATCTTTTATTAATGGCTCTTTGGGTTCTTTACACATGAAAATGTTGCAAATGTAACTGAAAAGAATAATACTGTGGCCGCGGTCCATGGAACACAGCCTAATGCATTTGTTAATGATACACTTGTCACCCAGCCATGCATGGGGAAGCTTGCAAATTTACTCATGTTATCAATATTTCCCAATGTGTTTTCTAAAATAATTGCAAATTGTAGTTTCTCTCCTAATGTTCCACATTTTGTTGCTCCGAAACGTTTTAAAAGACAAGTTAGACGGGCCAAATATGATCAGTACCGTGGACTTGAGTTAGCCACAATAGAAGATGTGCACCATCCACAGTTAAGTAATAGTAGGTATGCAGACATGAACTCAGTAGGGAAAAAGAAGGTTAATGGAAGCTGTTCCGTTTGTTCCTTGATACAACACACATGGGGAGCACCCAAGGTATTAATGCCAGAGGAAGCTCCGATTTTGGAGACTCAATTGGCCTCATTACAGGTCGGGCGGTCCAGAATTAACAGTGGCGGTAAACCCGCCGCCACTGTTAATTCCGGACCGCCCGATCCCGAGTCCTGCAGGCGGGAGGTGATCTTCCCGCCAGGTCTGACCTGGCGGGTTGAACACCTCCCACCTGCAGGCGGACGTGGAAACACCAGCACCATCACAAGATGGTGCCAGTGTTTCCACTTCCCCATTCCCATTGAGTCCTGTAGGACTCAATGGGAATGGGGATTTACCGAATTCCGCCTCCGGAATTCCCGGGACACCAGGGCTGTAATGCCCTGGTAATTCCGGGAGTCAAGAAGGTTGAATGGTAATACGAGTCCGGCGGTAACCAGGCGGTTTAACCGCTGCGGTTACCGCCAGACTCGTAATGAGGCCCAATGTCTACTTCATCTGACCTTGTGCAGATATCTAAGCACGTTCGAGGCACAAACCGCGTGACTCGAAGTAATGCCTCCTGATCAACTGCAATGTGCTCGAAATCCCAAAAGTGCACAGTGCTTACAATGACTGCACCTAAAGGTGGAAGGCGTGAGGTTCGTGGCAAGCAGATGGCAAGAAATTACAATGAGCTGCATGGCAGTCGGACTCCAAAAAGTGAATGCCGTATGCAGCGTGTACTGGAATGCGCAAGTAGCAAAACTCACGTGGGTCGAGGCAATGGAGAAACCAGTGAAAGTGCAAAAGCAGGAAGAACACAAGCTGTGTTTTTACAATGAAGGGAGCGGAGCTTCTTTGTGAAGACCAATAGTAGGTGCAATAATAAAATTATACATCCCAGATGTCAAGAAAGGGACAGCAGCCGTGATGGATAACTATTGGGTGTGCGGCAAACAGGCATTTCTGCACCTCCCGCCATCATGGAGGTGCACCTCCTCGCTGGCCTCATTTCACTCAGCACTCCTGGTGATCCCTGAAGAACAATTGATAGTGGGACCAGGTGGCTTGTCGGCCCCAAAATGTACACCAGTGTCTGACATCCCCACCACAGTGCCACTGCAGAAGCCCATAATCCATATCTTGCCAGAGAAGGAGCAAAAGGAAAATGTGCGGATAAGGAGAAGGTCGAATTATCTATTGCAAGATTCCTCACAATTACTCAAAGAAATACCAGATCAATACAGACTCTACAGCAAAGAAGAAAAATGTTTTACATTGTTACTCTTACCAGGATTTCAGACCGCCGTGAATGCGAAATGGCTCCAAATTGTGCATTGGGAAGTGATCCAGCTGGCCAATGACACTGAACAAGGCCTGAACATTATCAAGATCGAAATGCACGCAATCCGGCTGATGACGTTGCAGAACTGCTACGTGCTGGACCTCCTCACAGCGATAGAAGAAGAGGTCTGCAAAAAGATTGCCGATTCCTGTTGCACCTACGTACTTCCTAATGACACAGAAAATGGGTCCCTCACCAACATAATAGGGGCCCTCCACGTCCTCAGCACCCACATGCAAACAGAAGCTGGCATACAGTAGAGTGATTGGTTTGACAACCTTTTTTCTTGGGCACAATCCTGGATGGGCGCTGTGATGAAGATGTTGGTTCCTGTGATCTTCTGCACCTACCAGCTGGGGCTTCGATGCCTTGCCAAAGCAGTGCCCAAGAGCACAATGATGATGGTCTCAATTGGGGTAGAGAAGCATCTTGTGGTACAATAAATAGCGCAGTTCAAACGGATGACCTAGACTAGACAAGCATGTTTGCAATAGAACAACGTCTTCATGCCCCATGTACCACTACAGTTCCCCCACATGACCCTGAGAATTACACACAACACTGGGTAGATTTAGAAGGGGATGCAGGGTGCGTGTATATATGACATGTACTCCAGAGTAATATGCACAAGCAGGGAAAACTTTACACTCCGTATGCAGAGCATGGGTACCAAAGGAAGGGTTACTGCCATACTTGGAAGCTGAAAGATTAGAAAGGGAAAGAATGTTAAAGGAGGATGAGAAGCTCACCTGGGAGTTTGTTAATGTAGTATTAACGAAAGGGGGGAACGTTGGGAAGGAGGGACAATCGTCCCGGACCCCCAAGCGCTTTCAGAATGAGGCAGAGGACTGCAAGTGTGCAGTAGAGGCTCGGGAAGGTTACATGGGGGACGGGTCGTCAGGGGCTATAGTGCCGGGAGGGTGGTGCATGCTTTGGCTTTAGAGTACCTTGGGAATCAAATACCATCTTAGATTAGCAATCATATTGAAATTAAGGCCTAACTTTGCGCTGCAGCCAGGGCCACAAACATGGAAATAAGTGCATGCATGTGGGAATAGGGGAATAGGTTGTAGCTTGGGCACCAGTGAGAAAGCCCAGAGCTGCAGAGAGTCATAGACCCTTCATTGTCTCATGTTGGCATTATTCGTATCAAAGAAGGAATACGCTCTGCAAGGCCACAAGGTGGATGAGAGCTCTCTGCGAAAAGCGATCCCACAAGAAGGTCACGAGCCTCCAACCTTCCCCGTCCCAGCTCTAAGTCATAGCGCCCGATGCCCCGTCCCAAGACTCCCAGCATTCTAAGGTACCAGTCAGTCCCAGACCACCAACGTAAAACTGTTAAGACCCCCCCAATCGATCAGAAAAGATCATAAAGCAGGGACCATTGGCTTATCCATAGGTCACGTGATTTGTGCTGTGAGATGCAGGGAGGGGCAAATCAATACACCTAAAACGAGGGTGGGGAGCTTTGGACAGGTGCCAACGTTTCTGGAATCAAGCTGTAGTCTGTTAGATACAATGACCTCGATGTATCCTCTTAGCCCTTGTATGCAGTACCAGAAGCACATCAGGTTAGAGATAGAGCATGTATTGTTTTTCTTCGCATAATGAGCTATTAATTGTATCTTCATGCCTCATGACGGGCAAAGAGTAACCCACATGGAAGAAGATGGACAGAAGGGGCTGGACCAATGGCCTGGCATCCCTTATGGAGCAGGTAGCCTATGTATAGGGTCTCACCAACCAGCCATTTGGAGGTATACATTATTTAATTTACGTCACTGATGATGCTGTGTGCCTTCATAAAGTGTTGCTCATAATGATTTTGCCAGAACGCTCTGTGGCAGCAGAGTGCTTTGCTGGAGCACCTCAATTTTTGCGGAAATAAATCTTGTTCTCCTTGCAAGAGAGGTGATGGGCCTTTTTCCCTAGTGGGTTGTATTTTTACTGGTGTGAGCGTTGAGGGGTTTCTCTACATTGATTGGAAGGGGTAAGGATCGGAGGATCGTACTTGGGGACCTGCCCCCAATGTACATGATCCATTTCGCGTGGCCGATTTTGTTTGGTGGATTAGTGCTCACAACCCTTGCTGTGGGTGGTATCAACAGTGCTCCTTTGCATCAGTGTAGTCTGTGGCATCAAGGACCCGACGGGTACTGTGGGGGCTGTGGGACTGGAGAAACTACATCTCACCCGTGCACCTTTTCCCTGCTTATCCTGCTACTACTTCATAAGTGCTTTTGCTCTGTTTGTCCCTAGCTTTCCACTCTGCACTGGATGACTTCTTCGTGTACCAGACCCTGGTTGGCTGTTTGACTTGCGTTGGATGTGTTTTGGCATTAGAGCCTCAGGACTTGTCAGCTCCCATGAAAGGACTGCTCACCTTTGTATTTGTATTTGGACTACCCTAAAGACATTCCTCCAGCACTCTCAGTTTCATTCCTGATGTGTTTGGGGGTCAACCTTTCCCCAGCAGTACTCATCGTGACTCTTGATGTTCTTGGCTTGTGTACTCATTGGTGTATCAGATTGGATCTTTGTAGTTGTGTCCTCGTGTTGTCGGGTTATGCCATGCGTGCTCCGGACTGTCACTCTGGGATCGGGTCTATGGATTGTGGACTATGGACATCTTCTTTAGCTGCATGGAATAACAAAGTTACTCACTGTAGTGACTACCTTACTCCTAGTCCATAGTACCCTTTCTTCCATACCTTTGGGGTCATTCGTCCTACAGGACCAGATCGGAGCACTTTTGAAGCATCAAAAAATATTTGTTTCATTTTATTTTTACGCGGGGCAATCGTGTAGCCCCACCTTCGTGAGGCCCACCCAGCGCATCGCCCATTAGTCCTTTTCTATCGCCAAAGTCAAAGGAGAAATTAGCAAATAGAGGAAACCTTTTAGTGGGGAGGGCTATGGACTAGGAGTAAGGTAGTCACTACGGTGAGTACCTTTGTTATACTCCTACGTCCCGTACCCTTTACTCCATACTTTTGGGAGAGTCCCAAGCATTGGCCTATGAAATGGGGGGAATGGGTATTGTTCATAGAAAAAGGCTCTTGAGCACTGCCTGACCAAACATGGCATCAGCCCGGGAACCGAGATCAAGGCAATAGTGCTTACAGAAAGCCAAAAGTGAAGACCATGTAGCTGCTTTGGCAATGGTCTCCCATGGCACATATTTTTGAAAAGCGACAGCTGCTGCTTTACCTCGCACTAGATGTGCATGGATGCCTTTAGGAGCTTGCAGGCCTTGTACTGTATAACCTTCTGAGATACAAGAAGCAACCCAACGCGAGATGGAAGCCTTGGAGGCAGGGGTTCCTTTTGGATTTCCAACGGTAACAAAGATTTGAGTAGAGCCTCCGAGATCGCATGTTCTCTGCAGGTAAAATGTCAGTGCCCTCCTAACGTCCAAGTTATGGAGGACTCTTTCTGCATCTCCTCTGTTCCGCACTTTCCCCCTTTTCCCTATTCCATGCACTTGCGCATTCTCAATGTCACTGGGCCTATTAAGATCGTTGTTTTTGTTCTTCCCTGTTCCCTTTCCTTGTCTAGTCACGCTCTGAAACACTTGTGTATGAGCGCAATATAAATAAACTATCATTTCATTTAACCTGAAGCCAGGTGTGGAAAGAAGACCAGCAAGGAAATTGTTTGGTTGATATGGAGCTCTGGAACTATTTTTGGAAGGAAGGATGTGTGCAGCGCACCACCTTGTCCTTATGAAAAACCAAGAAAGGATTCTCAGTAGATAGGGCTTGCAGTTCACTTACTCTTCTGGCCGATGTAACCGCTATCAAGGCGGCCACTTTTCCAGGTGAGAAACTTGATTTCTACAGTGGCTAGTGGCTTGAAGGGTTTGTGACAGAGCGGTGAGGACCACATTGAGATTAAGGTGGCTTGACCGGAGGAAAAAAGGCTAAGAAGCCCAGCACAATGTCTCGTTATTACCGGACTTGTCAGAGTGAAAGAGCAATTATCTGTGCTAAGGTATGCCCCAATGGCAGACAAATAGGTTCTGCATGACAAAATGTGAATGTTGTGGCCGCTAGATGCGAAATGAACGACAGGACACAGTCAATAGAAACCTGACGAGGGTCAAGCTGTTTTGCAAAGCACTAGTGACAGAATCAAAGCCATTTGATTCTGTACTGGGTTCTTGTTGAAGGTTTGCGTGCCTCCTGAATTATAAGCATATTGTCTTCTGAGAGACTAAACTGCGCTAAGGATTTGAACTCAGGAACCATGGTGCTAGGTTGAAGGATTGTGGGGAGGGATGCCACACTTGTTGAATGTTCTGGTGCAGAAGATTGGGTATCTGCGGCAACCTGATCGGATTGTGTATGGACGGGTGATGAAGTTTCGAGAACCAGAACCTTTCTGGCCACCAAGGAGCTATGAGCAGCAGAGTGCAATTGTTGGCACTCCTGAGTTTCCAAGGCTATCAGTGGATCAATGGCAGAGGAGGGAAGGCATATGCTAGCATGTTGTCCCACGGAATCTCAAGCACATCCCCCAAGGAAGATGCACTGAGTCCGTCCATGGAGGCATAGCACAGAAGCTTTTTGTTGGCTGACGTCGCGAACAGGTCCATTGTCAGAGTGCCTCACTGGAGAAAAGGTGGAAAATAACATTCTCATTGATCTCCCACTCATGGTTCGCCACAGAATGACGGCTGAGGGAATCCGCTGCAATATTGTTCTGCCCCGGAATGTGCACTGCCTGTAGCCAGACATTGTTCTGCACTGCCCATTCCCAAATCTGGGTGGGTAGATTAACAAGTGGAAGAGCTCTGGTGCCTCCCTGTTCGTTCAAATAGAACATAACCACCAAATTGTCTCTTTGCGTATTCTCACTACCTTGCTGACAATGGAAGGCCAAAAAGCTTTCAAAGCTAGAAACATTGCCAAGAGCTTGAGGTAATTGACATGAGACATCCTGTCCTGAGGTGTCCATAGGTCGAAAACCTCCAGAGGATTCAGCGTAGCTCCCCAGCCCAGAAGGGAGGAGTCTGTTATTGGGATTTACAGTGAAGGCTCCTGAAAGGAGGCTCCCACCGAAAGATTGACAGGAGTTGACCATCATTGAAGATCCGCCAGCACAGAAGAAGGGACTGCTATCATATATCATATCTGAAGCTTGAGACCACTTGCTCCGTAGTGTTAGTTGCGTGCGCCTCATCTTTAGACTTGCCAGAGCACATGAGGCCATGATGCCCAGAAGCCTTTAAAACCACCAGGCTGACCAGTGGGACGCGCTGAGAAACAGTTGGCAAGTGACTTACAAGTCCGTAATCTTGTCCTCTGTTAGAAAGATTTTGGCTTTGATGGTATCTCAGCGAATACCTAGGAAATTCAGGTTTTGAGATACCGCCATAGACGACTTCCGCCAGTTTATCGACAGTCCAAGTTGGAACAGTAGTTGGAGAAGGGATTGAAGATTGTTTGCTGCAGTCTGTTGACAGTGACTTTGAAGCAGCCAGTCATCTAAATATAGGTAGACATGGATCCCCTGGAGCCTGCGAAATGCTGCAATGCAGTCATCATATTCGTAAAGACCTGTGGTGCAGAAATGAGACCAAAGGGGAGGACTCAACATTGCAAATGTTCAATCCCTATCGAGAAGCGAAGGAATTAGCAGTGCTGAGGCCTTATTAGGATATGCATGTAAGCATCCTGTAGATCTACCACACTGAGCCCAACAACCCTTCCGAAGAGAGGACCTTATTTGGTTGGGCGTGATCATCTTGAATTTCTCTTGGAGAAGGGAACCGGGCGATGGACAAAACCCACTGGTCGTCTCATCTTTACCAAGATAGGAGGGCTACCCCACTGGGAATACCGTGAGGGTGCTGTCTTAAAAGCATTAAAGAACAGTGTAGAAAAATGGGATTGGTTGGCAAGTCATGAAAAAGTATCTGGTATGAGGTCACTAAGAACTTTCTCTAGGTTGTATTTTGCCTACAAAAAGCCCCAAGCTTAGCTTAGGCTTCTACCTTCTCTGGTAACACGGAGGATATTTATGAACTTACGATTAATTAGAATGGAGGTTCTGGAGGTCAGGGGAGCATGGCTCGGTCTATGTATGGAGAAGCGGACCCGTAGAATTTGCAATGATATACTATGTATTGAGTCAGCTAGGCATGTCCTCACTTCTCGTCCAATTATGAGGACATATTATGAACGCTATCTGAGTAAATATGTGGAAAGTCTTGATGATATTACTAGTGAAATATTTTGGCTCAGAAGTGTTTCAGGTTATAGCCGCGGGCTGACAATTGCAATAACAGGTGTGGAAATGTGCTAGAAAGTATCTATTGACTTTTGAAGATGATATGAAACTTGTGGCAAATCTTTAGTATAGGGCTGTGAAAGTAGATGTGATGATTTACTCATCTGTATCATTCCTTTTTGCTGTGTATCCCTCATCAATTGCTGTTTCCATTTGTTAATCTGAAGTTGGCGGTATCTTTGTTATGTACCATGTATTATGTGTTATAAGCAATCTTATTGAATCCCTATTTTGTTTGTACATTTTAAAAAGTTTATCTGACTTTTTGTTGCACTATGTGCAATAGTTTGATTGAACTATCTACACAATAAAGAAAACATTTTTAAAACACTGGTCGTCCGTTATGGTCCTCCATGCCTCCAGAGGAGACTAAATCCTTCCTCCAACTGGAGACTCATGGGACCGATGAGAAACATCATTTTGTAGATTTATCCGAGGCAAGGCCTCCTGTAGCCGAAGAGGGGGCTGAGGACCGGGAGAAAAACCATCCGCCTTGTCTCTGCTGTTTGCACCGAGGCCCACCGGAGGAACGATCTGCCTGGCACGCTATTTGGTCTTGAAGCCCGAAAAGGATCTTGTTCAAGATTCCGATTTCCGAGTATAGACAGAGCAGGTTTTTGCTAAAACTGACAAAGACTTGGCTGTTAGCGTACTTGCTTTGGTTTTGTTAAATTCCTCATAAGTGGAGGAATGGAAAAGCTCTTTTCCTTCAAACGGAAGGTCAAGCACTGTTTCTTGGACCTCCCTTGAAAACTTTGTAGCGTGTAGCCACGCCTGGCAGGAAATATCAACCCCAATCATAAGGCCCCAGGCTGAAGTGTCCATGTAATGGGCTGCAGCCTCAAGCAAATCCTGAGCCAACACCCTGGCATCAGACAGACCCTCTTTGAAGTCCTTCAGCTTGTCTTGAGGAATACAATGTTGGAATTCTGACAATTCATTACAAAGCTTGAGGTTGGCTGCCGCAAGTATGACCTCAGTA
Source organism: Ambystoma mexicanum (assembly GCF_040938575.1). Classification (NCBI taxonomy): domain Eukaryota; kingdom Metazoa; phylum Chordata; class Amphibia; order Caudata; family Ambystomatidae; genus Ambystoma; species Ambystoma mexicanum. Next base: position 892,227,217 of record NC_090931.1, read on the forward strand.
TTTGCCTGACGTAGCTGAAGCCCTGCCTTGGCAAACACTTTATTTCTGATACCGTTGAGGATCTTGAGGAAGGTTTAGATTGCAGCATAGCCGCAGCTACTACCGTAGAGGAAGGAAGCGGACAGGAAGCTAAAGTAATGTCTTGGGATGACTGTAGTTCATAGCGAGCGTCAATTATTTATGTGATGTCCGGTATGAGGTTTCTCCCAAATTTTGTGACTTTAAGATTAGGGCTCCCGAGAGAGCACCCTCCTGCAGGGCTGCAGTATCCGGAGTTGGAATGTCTAGCAACGCCATCAAATCCAACACCCTAAAATTAAACGCTCTGATGGAATCGAGCGGGTCCTCATTATCTTCGTCCATTTGTCCCTCGTCCTTTTTGGTGGCAACAGAAAACTGTTCCGAAAAGCGTGGTGTATCTGGCTCCTTTAGCTCAGGTGGGTGAATAACAGGAGTTGGCAGCACCAGAGAAAGTCGGGGCAATGGAGACAAGGGAGGCACTGGAGGAGGAGGCCCTGCTGGAAGTGGAGGAGGAAATTCCAGAGCCTGTTCAAGTAGTGGAGGAGCGGGCTGAGGCTGGAGAGGCTTAGGGCACATTTCCTTTAAGAGATCCCTAAAATATGCCTTTATCGGGTCCGAGTGCATGAGGGCCTGGAATTTGCCAAACATATTCTCTGGGGAAGGCCTAAACTGAGGAGTGGGTAATGGGCAATCTAAGGGCATGTATCCCCACAACTCCATTGAGGTAGGCTGCCACAATGGTCCACCCCTGGCTGGATCGACATGATGCAGAGAAGCGGACATTGAGGGAAGCACCACTGTTTGCGGCAGAGGAAATCTGGCGGGCCAGTCGATTGCTGGCTGAAAAGGTTTGGTTTTCTGCTATCCAGGCTGTACAATGAAAAAGGCAGCTCGACCCCCCATCCCATACCCTCCAAACACAGTTGTTGATTTGGCGGGACCCGACAAAATGGCCGCCTCTGACTGCGCCGGTTGGGCTGCCATTTTGTCACTCCCTGTGGGGATCTGCATCACAGGATTATGTGAGGCCATTGTTACCACAGGAATTATAAGAGCCTTTGAGTCAATTTGGGCTCTTTGTGAGGGAACCTCGGCAGAACCGGTACTGGAAGACTTAGGACTCGTGCCCACCTTTTTTGCCCCATCAGCAGGACCGGTGTGGAGTTTAGCCCTTTTGAGCAGAACCTCAGTCTGACGCACAGTGATAAAACCCCCAGAATGGGGGCCCTTAGTTCTGCTGGGTTTCTTATTAGCCCCTATTTGGGGATCCTCAGGAGCAAGCCCGTACATTTTAGCTCATCTCTGGGGCATCTCAAGAAGAATCTCTGTATGTTTAGCCCCGGATCGGGGGGATCCTTGGGATTTAACCCAGTAGAATGTGCATGGAATGGGAAACTTTGGGGTTACCCTTAGCCCCTTGTTGGGGAACCTAGGAGGCTCCTCCGGTATCCTGGTTAGATTCCTTTCAGGATACCTCAAGGTGAAACCTGGTAATGCTAGTTCCATTACGGTCCCTCGCAGCACCGGACGACCCCAGGAAGGGTGGGGGGGGGCAGCGGGCTGGGGTGCCCTGAAACGTAATGAACTATCCAGACGATTCCTCTTCTCATCGATGAACTGGTGAAGGTGAGCTGGAGGTAACCGCTGCAACACGTCCTCCGACCTGAGGAGCCTACGCTGAAGTGCCCGAACAGATAGCGAGTTGCAGTAGAGACAGAAATTCCACCCATGTTCCGGGCGGAAACACGCTAGACAAAGAGAACGAGGATCTGCCATCGCGAAACGATGCTAGATAGAAGAACAGGACACAAAGCCCTGATACTGCAGCATAGACGAAGATTTAAGATGACCGTGGATCCGGAGCAGGAAGATTCGAAGGACAAGATGAGAAAAACAAAAATCCCCATTATGCAATTCGACCCCAACCACGCGGAGAAAAGGACTGAAGGGCGATGCACTGGGCGGGGCTCAGGAAGGCAGGACTAGAGCCACACGCAGTGGACCCGCGTAAAAATAAAAGGAGACATACATGTTTTGATGCTTCAAAAGTGCTCCGGTCCCGTCCCGTAGGACGGAGTGTCGCCAAAAGTATGGAGGAAAGGGGAGAGGATGTAGGAGTATGAAGGTTTCAGTTTTTCTATTCGGACACTACGTTTTCGGTTTCGCGTGAATGTCCCAAACGAGGTGGGTCTAAAAGTATAGTTATTGCTTACATACAGCTATATTGTACCTTTCTTACTGAGGTAGTGCAGGTTAGAACTTAGTTGGTTATCTCCTTGACTCCTCTGCTTTACCACTCCTGCACTATAGTGTCTAGAATCCCTGAGACCATTGTCGGTCATTGGGAACCATTTCCTTGCAAACAGCATAGCCAGGTTCCTGACAATTAGTAGTGCAATGTATCTTTTTGATTCCCACTGGCAAATTTATTAGTATTATAAAGCCTGCACTTGTGTTTAAAATGGCAGTTGTACACAAATGGGCTCACTCTGAGCCAATCCTTGTACTCTCTATAGAGGCCTGGACTAGTTTAGACCATCCCATGCTCTACAATGGACATTATATATCCAGTGGGGATCGACCTGAACGTTTGGTGGTTTGGGATCAAACTCATTGCATGACCACCAAAACCTTTGTAGGTGTCCGATGTATTACTTGAGGGCTGGCTTACCAGAAAATTACTGTGTAGGTCTATTTAGGGCAGACACTGACATCAATTCTGCTGCATTTCTCTTAGGAGGTTGCAGGTTTACTTACCTGTTGGAAGATTTTGGAGCCAACAATCTGGTGCTACATTTTAGAGACCAGGTTTGGCTATACTGGCTGGCTTTGTATCTCTGTTCCCTAGCTCCAATATTGATTTTCACTTGAACGTCCTTCCTGAGCGGTCCTCTTCCTCCCACTGGTGCTCCTTGTGGGATGGCCCTTCGATGCTGGCACAATCTTAGACGTTTTAACATTGTCTTCCTCATTTTACCACCTTGGGTTAAGATATTTTACTGTTGTATAGGGGCCCCTTTTATTCCTCCTCCTTAGCCTATATGTATTCGGTCTATTCTCATATAGCGGACTTATATTTTTGGTCTTAACAGTGCGCTAGATCTTAACTGGCCATTACGATTTTATACATGCCCTATGTCTATTAGTTTTTGTTATGTTTCAGATATAGTACTTATTTTTCCTTGGGAAAGATTCTGCGTGTAATTGGAAAGTGTATAGTTCTCAGTGTCAGTGTTACTTTTCATTAACTTTGTGGCCTAAAAGTACTTGTCTATCAGATCTCCCTCCTTAAGTTAAGCCTGACTTCTCTTCCACAACTACTACCCTTAAAAGGGTCAGGTCTTTTCTACTGGTTGGAATATTAAAGCTTTTGGCTAGTCGGTTAAACAGCCCTCTCCAGTATTTGCAACAACTCCCTAACAATTGACAATAACAATGGCTAGCTGAAGGCAACCAACACCACGGAATAGAAGACCCCAGCAGGACAAAGTGACCCTCACTGCAGCGTAAATTCCAATGAAAGGGCCTGGCATGTTGTTTGGTCTGGCGGTGTAATAGTGGCAAAGAGGACACCTCTAGTAGAACTCTCACACAGTAGCAAAAACATATGTACCCTTTAGGCGTGAGCACTGCAGCGCATTAGGAACAGATTTAGATCCCCAGTGCTCGCCGACTGGGGAGTTTGAGGGGACCGCAGAGATCTGATTCAGTCTGGGAAGGTCACTAAATTGCGATTCGAAGCAAGAAGCTCCTCTTTGCATGTGGCATGCATCTTTTGCTGGTGAGAAGAGTTTGGAGTGCAACAGATAAATGTGTCTCCTTAGAGGGAAGAAACATCTGGGACTGGTGTGCTAATAAATACTTAACTAATGCTGGATAGGAAATCAATGAGTGATTGCTCCTCATACTCTGGTGTATTCTTCAACATAGGGTGTGTGTTTGGATTTTAGGACTCCAACTTAGAACAAGTAGAACATCACAACGCCACCCAGTTTCATTTCATCCCCGGGTGGCAGTCCTGCTTGCTTGATATGCAACTTCCATGAAATTATGCAGATGTTCAGCATGCAACTAGGTCATCAACACAGCTATCTTGTGATCATCTGTGACTCTTTATCCTCCAGTTTCCTCCAATAAACTTGAACAATGTCAATCCATTGATCCTAAAGTTGCCTTGGGAGCAATGGGTTGACATTGTTCAAGTTTATTGGAGGACAACTGGAGGATAAAGAGTCACAGATGATCACAAGGTAGCTGTGTTGAGGAACTATTTGGCTGCTGAACATCTGCAGTATTCATTTATACATGTAATGGAAGAAGTTGCCCATCGAGCAAGAGGGACTACTGAATGTAGGTTTGAGGAAGCTTTGTGGAACCTGATAAATCTTTTGGAAAGCAGACCAATGCTGTCTTGGAACGATACAACATTCACTAAGAGCTCAATTAAATAGCAAGGCAGCGGTCAACAAGATTGATGTACAGAGAGCACTACTAACAGCCTGTGAATTTTATGGAAGTAATTGATTGTCTGGGACACGTTAATGAGGATGACCAGCAATGTTAAGATTCACACGCGGTTGGGCATAGCTACGAATCGGACTTGGAAGAAAGCTACTGACCTGAAGCAGATGAGCAAGAGGTCTAGAAAAGACATGGATAGGTTTTTGGCAACCACCACTTTGTTCGGTCTGCATTTTGTTTTTTTGGTCTGGCCTATGTTTGTCAATACGTTTTCCATAGTCTACTGAAACTGCAACTCCTTTTCAACTCCTTGTGAGCCTAGATGCATATTAACATACGAGCACTTCAAAAGTGCCACATTTTGGCCTGCAGGGTGTTTTCTCTGAGAAAGGACAGGCTGGTGGCAGGATCTGTTACCTTTAAGGGGCTTCACCGCAGTGTAGCTCATTTTAATTGTTAGCAGATATTTGCTCCCTGAGCATGTGTAAAGTGGCTAGCCGCTTTTTTAAGTCCCATGACCTAGCTATTGTCATTGTGGTTCGTGTTTCATGGCGGGAACAACCATCTAGTGAGCTCTGAGTCAGAACACAGGTGGCCCTGAATTATTGGAATCCAGTTTCAGTTACACAGGGTTTTCCAGACATCTCAATACACAACACGGTATGTGCAAGTGAAACAAAGAGAAGCTTGCCTCCACTAAGTGGGAAGTCATCAAATGTTTGTAAGGAGCATGGCATGTGATTGGAAGGTGGGGTCACCACTAGGCAGGGGTGGGTGTGTGCGTGTCTAGTTGTAACGACCCCAAGCCATTCTGATTATTTACCTCTCGGTAATGTTCTTTCTGATGGACGTTCCTCCCACTGATATGACGTCAGGGCCAGTATATATAGAAAACGCTGCACCCGTAACCTCACTTACAACCTTTTACCCTAGAACTCTGAAGTTGAGGGACCGCAGAACCAATGGTGTACTAGCTTCTCGTAAGGAGGACACCTCTGTAAAGAAGGGAGGGCGATGAGGAATCAGTGGGAGGAACGCCCATTAGTAAGAACTTTACCCAGATGTAAGTAATTTGTTCTTCTAATGGACTCCTTCCTCACACTGATTCCTCTATGATAGATTCCCAAAGCAGTACGTAACCTGGAGGACAGAAGAAGCAAGGATACCACTTACACTAGAAAACTCTGGAGGACTGCCCTGCCAAACCAGGCATTCTGGCCTACAAGGGAAACCAAGTAATAATGCTAAGCAAATGTGTGCAAATACACCCACGTTGCTGCTGGGAAAAAATGTCCAGGACCGGGACTCGCCTCTGCAGGGCAGAGGGCAGCCACTGACCTGGTAGAATGAGCTCCGAAACCCTCAGGCACATCCTTCCCAGCCAGATCGTAGCATCGAGATGCAGAGAATGATCAACACGGGCAGGGTCTGTTTTTCCAGCATGAGCAGCAGCGTACCCAAAGAAAAGCTGGTTATCCTTCCTAGCTTTTCTAGTACGCGAGACGTAGAAGTAAAGGGCCCTAAAGGGTGAGGCACAGGAAAAACACAGAAAGATGGATCTTCTGAGAGATGGAAATCCGAGACCGCTCTTAGCAGAAAGGAGGGTCTCACTCTCAATGCCCCCTTATCTTTAGAAACAAACAAATAGGGAGGTAAAACAGACAATGCCTGGAGCTCACTCACCCGCCTCGCTAAAGTGATGCCAACCAGGAAAATAGAACCTAATGGAACAGGAATGGAGCATCTCAAATGGAGTGCCCAGAAGAAAGGTCAAAACCAAAGTTAAATCCCATGCCAGAACCACAAACTGGCGCTGTAGAAACTGGTTACACAAACCCCACAAAAACTGCATAACCATGGGGAGTGTGAAGAACAAGGCCTGTTCCGGGAACCTCTTCAAAACTGAAATAGCAGCGAGGTAACCCTTTATAGTGCCAATCTGCAGGCACGTCTGGGCCAAAGAAAGCAGAAAATCCAACACAGGGGATAGAGGACAGGATAAAGGATTTGGGTCCCCCTCCCGGCACCAGACCGAAACTTTACGCCAGCCGCAGGCATAAATGGATTTTAAAGTGGACCTCCGAGCAGAAAAGGAGTCCCGCTCCTTATATCTCAGCCTCTCAGTAGCCAAGCCTAAAGGTTCACGCTGCTGAGGTTCGGGTGGAGGACCGCCCCTACGAATGGGAGAGCAGCTGACACTCCTCGGAAAGTGACACAGAGGGCAGACTGACATGTCCAGCAACTCAGGATACTATGTTCTCTGGGGCCAGTCTGGGACGATCAGCGTCATCGGGGTTCCGAAAAGGTGCAATCTCCTAAGAACCAGAGGAATGACTGATCGGTAGAAATGCATAAAGGAGGCTCAAAGTCCACTCGATCGTCAGTGTTGTTTAAATCCCCACCCCAACCCCCAGAGCTCCTTGATGAGGACATTCCCTGGAGCAGAACAACTCACTCTTCCTGTTGACACTGAAATGAAAGAGGTCCACTTAAGGAGTTCCCCAAAAGGGGAAGATTTACTCCAGGACTTCCTGACAGAGCACCCACTCGTGGGAGGCCAAGGTCTGTCTGCTCAATTCATCCGCTGTGTCATTATCTCGTCCGGCCAGATGAGCCACTTTCAGAGAGAGACTGTTGTCCAGAGCCCAGAACCACAGTGACTTTGCTTCTCTGCATGTTTGTATAGGGAGTGCATGGCCACTGTATTATCCATCAGGATCACCACAGTCTTGCACTTCAGAGAAGAGGAAAGCGACCAGGGCCAGCAAGTTGACGTGTTCCAGAGACTCCAAAGGAGACCACAGTCTGCTCACCATGAGGTCTGACAAGTGAGCGCTCAAACCAGCCCGAGATGCGTCTGTGACCACCGTCACCTGGGGCCAATGTTGGCAAAACAACATACTCTTCAGCAAGTTGTCGCACACGACCTACCACGCAAAATCCTAAGCCACCCGATTTGAGACCCGTAATTGGTCCGACATGTGGCCCTGAAACTGCAACCATTGGCAACGGAGAAGCCACTGAAGTGCAGCCTTGCCTCTGGCACCACTAGAAGGCAGGACGCCATGAGGCCCAAAAGGCACAGGAAGGCAGAGGCCGGGACTTGTCGTTGGGATCAGACGACATTGACCATACTAGATGTTTGCCACTCGATCATCGGGACTGGAACAACGAAACCTGAGACTTTCTGAAGTTCAGTGAATAGCCCAGGCTGTGCAATAGAGTACAAGTAAGTAGTAGGTGCTCCGACACTAGATCTGGGAATCTCACTCAGACGAGCCAGTTGTAATGGTAGGGAAAGACACAAATGCCCTTCCTTCTGAGGTGAAACACCATCACAGCTATGTTTGGTGAAAACACTGGGAGCCGAAGAAATAGCAGCACCTTGAATTGGTAATGGGGTTGACCCACCATGAACCTCAGGAACGTCCTGTGCCTTCGATAAATCAGCACATGGAAGTATGGCTCCTCCTGAAGGTCTAGGGAAACCAACCAGTTCTGCAGATCGAGGGCTTGTAGAATCTGGGCTAGAGCAACCATCTTCAACTTGTCTTTGCATACGTACATGTTCACCAGCTGCAGAACCACAAAGGGGCACAAGCCGCCTCCCTTCTTTGGCACCAGAAAATAGGTGGAGTACCGCGCCTTTCCTCTAGTTCAATCGTGTTTTTCAACAGAAGCGGACGGACGTCTTACAGTAAAATGGCGTCCAGAGACAAAAGGTGTGGTCTGGGGACCGTGGTCCGGGAGGCAATCAAAGAAAGGAAGCAATACCCCTGCCGAATGAACTGGCCCAGGCGTGAGACGAGGTCTATGACCATTCTGGAGTGAACTGCCTGTTCCCCCCCACTGGTGACAGATGGCAAAGCCTGCCACTGAGGTTTTGTGCCCTGGGGTGCGGCGGGGACAGCGACTGTTGCAACGCCCACTCGCTGGGCACCCCTTCCTCTCTATATCGGGAAACGTCTGCCCTGTCTAATTTTTGAGGCAGATGAGCCACAGCCCCTCAGAGCGAAGGTGTGAAAGGGATGAAAACCTTTGCCCTGACACATCTGTGCCACAGGCTGTTGCACTGCTAGCCCCAAAGATTTAGCAGTCACCTTGGACGAATCAACCTTCTTGAGGGCATCATCAGTCTTAGCTCAAAAAGGTTATGGTCGTCAAACAGAATATCCAACAGTCTGGACACCGACCGCAAAGCCCGACGTCCTTAGCCACGAATGGAGCCTGACCACAGTGCTAGTGGTCATGACCCTTCCCACATAGACTGCTGTGTCCAGTCCTGACGTGCCACTTCCTTGCCGTCAGAGACCAAGGACTGAAACACTCCTCATCTCTTCCTCTGGGACCTACTCAGCCGCATTGGCCACCGCAGTCCAAAGGAGAACTTTGCCATGGCACAAGTGGCATTCATGGCCTGCAGTGCAAGACTGCTCAATGCAAAGGACTTCTTGCCCCATGCTTCAAACCTCATACTTTCTCTGTCTAGTGGAAGGGGCAGGAAGGTAGAGGTCCTCAGGCTAGCTGTTGCAGCCTGCACCACCAAGCTCTAAGGTGAAGCATGGCAAGAAAGAAAGGCTGGATCCAAGGGGTTGGGACACTGTTTTCTTGCTAGATCCCTGTCTACTGTCAGAACAGAGGCAGGTTTTTCCCACACCTCCAGTATAGGGGCCTCCACTGCCACATTAACGGGCAGGAGCGTCTCCGTATTTGGGGCATCGTCTGAAAGGTCACAATGTTTGTACTGAACCTTGGACCTGGGCTGAGCAGATGGGCCCAGAGTACTGGCCACGTTAGCCATCATGCGCTGTAAGGCAGCGTGAGGCTTTCCTGGGGTGGGAGCTAGCAAAAATTCGGGTAGGTGTCGAGGCCACTGGTTCATTGCAGGTCCTCTGTCTGGCCCAACACGTCCTCACCTTCCCCGTATAACTCTTCCAGCAAATCCCACATCTCCATAGAACCCATAGGTTCAAGCCCAAAAGCGACCTAGTCGCCCTCCTAATCGTAGATGTCATACAACATTTACATGAAGGTGTCACTAGTGAGTGGAAGATACTCCCCACTGACCCCCTCCTCACACAAGGAGCTGGCACCTTGGCAAAGATGTCCAACATCTTCAGGCGAAAAAGCCTCCCATTCCTTTGGCACAGAGCATTGTGTGAGAAAAGTAACCTGCGCCAGATGCTCAGGGGAGTCCCTGGAGTGGTGGCTCTTCTTCTTCGAAGACTAATGTCGGTGTAGGACTCACTCAGGGAGCAGGACCTCTTCCAATGCTTCCGCTTCTTCTAGTCCTTTTGCTTGTGCTGACCTGTCTGCCCCTCAGGACGTCGTTCCGCACCATGTGACCTGGACCGAGACCCCAGAGATCCTGGTCCTTGCACAAGCAATACAAACAAATCCAGTACTGATATGAGACCCGACATATGCCGACCGCGGTCCGTGCACGACTTGAAGCCCAAGGCCTTGGATGTAGCAGGCATGGCGTATTTCAAAAGCATGCAAATAAAAAGCTAGACGAGAAGGTTCCGATCAGCGAACAGAGTGTGCAGAAAAAAGGAACAGAGGTCACGCAGCGTGGAGTCACTATATATACTGGCCCAAACATCATGTAGGTTGTTGGGTCTCTGCCCTCCGTATCTTCCGGTACGCCAAGAACTCTGACGTTATTTCTACGGGAGCGGCCCTCCGCATCTTCAGCTCTCTGTTCCAGGAAACGGTTCTTGGACTCAAGGGTTTTCAATCGGGTGGCTAGATCGCTGGTGGTGGCAGCGGTATCTTTCAAAAGTGCCTCAATGTTTGTAACTCACTCTAAGGACCGCACATCTTGGTATAAGAGTTGCAAATCTATTTTGACCTCATCGATCTTGTGTTCTAAGGAGGATCTTAATGCTGCGATTGCTGCTAGTACCTTGTCCTCCTGTGGGACTGCATGGGCTTCACTATCTGTTGCACTCGCTCCACTCCTTGTCAAAGCCGGCGCTTGCACCTTCCTGAGACCCTCAAAGGAGTCCATGATGGTGGCCTTCTGTTTATTTTTTATTGAGGGCATACCGACTATTTCGGTGGTCTTAGCGTGCAATGCCGTCTGCGTGAACCCAAATCCTAGCTGCTGAGTCGTATTCTTGACTTAAGATTTACTCCAGCAGCACCCTACTAGGCCACTGTGAATCTGTCGTACTCTGAACTCGTCGTGCTGTCAGTCTGCTGGATTCAGCTGCACTTAAGTGTATTCTTACTCTGCAATGTCACTTCTCAGTTGATGCTGCGATAAGGTCTCCCACCAGTTCTTGTATGCACTGATTGAATGCAATGTGATACAGGGTGTGCAGGTTCAGTAGCCCTTGGGGCCAAGACAGGCCCCATGGAACCTGCTAGTGTTGGTCCAGGCAAAGACTTTGTTGTGCAACTCCGTAGTGTCATAAGGTCCACTAGGCATTGGTCCGTATGCCACCAGTTGCAGGGAAGTGCTCGTGACAAAAGGATTCTGCCGCTACTCAGCCCCAGGCAAATGCAGTACACGCGTTGTTGGTTCCACCCAGCCAGTCCAAACCAAGCCAGGTCAGCTTCAACACACCACACCAAACAGCTAAGAGCTTGACCAAAAACCGGGCAACAGTGTCCGAGGGACCCCCTCAGAAGGAAGGGCCTGGTGTGCAGATGTAGATCCACCAGGGGGGGCTGGTTCAGTTATTGTCTAGATTGTTTACAAGCTTGTTGCCTCTGTAATCCATGGGAATCTGCAGTTGCCACAAGGGGTATAGGGATATAGTGGGGGGTGGGGAGAGAAACCAGACTATGCGCATCCATGAAGGGTGCAGGCACCATGCGGGTGTAGGGGGAATCCTTTTGCGGGAATCCTGTTGCTGCAAGTATGACCGCCAGTCCATTCTTCCATGCATCTGCTGTAGGGCGTCTATGTCAGTCACCTCCCGCTCTTCCCACTCTCTTCTCATATCAGTGCCGAGCCCCCACCATACAAGCTACTGCAGCCACCAACAACAAGAGGGGCAGGCAAACTCCCGGATTGAAGCCTGGTTCTTCCACTTCAAGGGGGTGGCAGCACGCTTGCCGCTCCCTCGCTGGCAGTGGCAACCCAGTTACTGACCTTCCAACTGCCTGCTCCACAGCACTGCCACCAGTCCATGCAGGGCACCTCCAAGATATTGATTGTATCTAGCCTCCACACCTATGGGCACTCGCCTCCAGCTGACCTGTCGCAGTCTCCAGATCTGCAGGATTCGACTACTGGCTGCCCGCACAGGTTCCCAGCGATGCGTCTCACATGAAAGGCACCTCCTCTACTCCCGATTCTCTGGTGCAGGTGAATCAGCTGTCTCTCTCTCCTCCGTGTCTGTACGATGGAGTCGTTTGTGCCAGCAGTCGTCGCTCACACCAGCACTCCGGTGGCGTCCGGGCCCAAACGCCATCCTGGGTAAGTCGCTTGTGGGGGTCCAACAGCACCAGACCGCAAGCACCCATATGGTATGTGGAGGATCAGCGTTGCAGCCTTACAGCATGAGCTCCAGGCTGCACCCCGTGGCCCAAATGTCATATCCAGTATGGGCACGTAGAGGCATCCGACGAAGCCTGTAGACCTGAATCCTAGCCAGAGCCTCCACTAAACTGTGTGAAGGGTCAGTATTGGTCTTATTTGCTGCTGCTGGTCATCGGTCCACAGCAAGTAAGGTGGTCTCTTCTGGGTCCTCTGAGCTGTTTCTATCCATCTGTCTGCAGAATATATTTGCAGTCCTTCTAGCAGCAATGTCCCGAGCTTGGGGGTCTATCAACACCTATTCCATGGCTGGTTCCATTCGTTAGTGCCCAGGAGCTTTGCCTGCAACTATGTGGCCCTACTCCTAGGAACCGTATCTGCAACTATGTGTGCATCCAAATTCTTTAATCACCTCTGCAGTCTCTTTCCCTTAGCTTTTTAAGCAATACATCTTAGGCCAAATCTCCCCTGGTGAGGTGGGCAGGAACTCAGTAACACTTAACCTGTTTTTCCCTGTACCTGGGAACTTCCTATGAACGTTTTCCCATTATTTACAAACCAATGTAAAGTGTTGCAAAGTATCTCAAAGTTGTACTTCCCTGTAAAGAGATTGGATTTGTGTGCTGAGTCCCGTAGGGGCCACTTTATTTTTTTTTAACTCCAGCTCTAACTTTAATACTCAGTGGTTAATGTAGAGGTTCTTTTATGCAAAAATATATTTTTCATTAAACATACAGTGTGCATTTCTTTATTGTGTGCTTATGTATAAGTAGGATGTACTTTACTGCAACTCTTCTGCCCTCCCAAGAGGCGAGCCTTGACTGCAGTCACACCAACGTTGTAGGAGTCGAGAATAAAAAAAGGCAAATACTGCCTAATTCTACAGGTTTGTCTACAGAAGCCCTCAAAGAGGACTGTTGGAACATTTCTGCAACAGGATATTACTAGGAAAGACATCAAGCATGGAGGGGACAAGGTTCAAAAAGTAGTTGATGTCTGCAGGGCTGTGGGGAAAAAATGAGGTACAGATGCCTATCGTACTAGCAGGGCTTATATATTACATGGTCATAAACGGTGGTCAAAGTGGGCGGGAGCGGTTGGGAGCAGTTCTCTTCTACTTTAAAAAAAAAATGGTCTCTTCCTAAACTTTTATTTTAAAAAGAAACCTTTCCGGAATGCTTTAGTTTTAAAATAACAGTGTGGGAAGAAGTGGAAACTAGCACTTCAGTGCCCTGCACTGAGAATTCCCTTAAACAAAAGGTGTGTTTGTTTAGGTGTTTGCACGTGGCAGGGAGCCTGGCAATGGGGTTTGTGGCGAGCAGGGGCAGACCAGCAGGGAACATAGTTCCACTACTACTTTTCGTACACTTCGACCACTGGTCATAAAGGGTTAAGGGAAATCTTGTCTAAGCCAAATACATGAAATGCAAATTGTTTAGTCATTATTGCAGTGGCAGAGAAAGCCCCTAGATAAGACTAAAAAAATTGAAAATTTGATTTTAGGGCTCCCTTTGTCCAGGGAACAGAGCAGGGTGTAAAGGCCTGGGTAACGATGGTAGTGGGAGAGCATGACAAAGAAGAGATCATTTTACAAGTGAATGGAAAAGGAAGTGCAGCCCTTGGGATAAGGCGAGATTGAACTAGGTAGAAAGGGAAATGCTAGTGAACTTAGCATCTTCACATACCATTGTTTCCATTTTGGTATATGAACCAGTATGGAAGGGAAATACTAGACCTGTTAAGGATGTCCACATCTTAGTTGAAGGATGGGGCAGGTCACTACAGAGCATTTAGTACAGTGTTTTCCCACAATGTTCCTCAAGGGTTTGGGGGTGTTGTTTGCTTAACATTGTGTTCAAATGTAATGTGGTTCTCAAGGTTCTGTGACAAAGTCACATGTTGGGCTTGGGAAGGGTAGGACCAGAATGCTCTGGAGGGGGATGGTATTGGAAGCCACCAACTTCACAATGCAAATCATGGAGGATTCTATCCAGAGATTTACTCCTCTCCCTAATCTCTTGTGACTGAGTAAATTCATGGGCAAATATAAAGGGACAACATGCAGCGGTTCAGAGAAACTTAACAGTCAAAGGACTGTGAAAAACCACAATTGCTCAAAGCAAAATGGAGAGGAGCCAGAGGGAGGCTTGTAAACTGACTTGCACTAGTGACGATCGGCGTTGCAAGCAAGCAGGTTGTGAACACGCTCACATTCCTAGTTATAGGCTCACCAGAAGATGGGGATCGGTGTGAGATCTAGAGGCTTCTAACCTACGTGAGCAAGAGTAGACAGGGAGGCCATTCATCCAATGAGTGCAGGAAGCACCGGTGCAGAGTATTGGGCTGCCAGGACAGCTCTGCATAACTAAAAGTTTGAAGCTACAGCTTTCAAGCTCTCAGTCCACATGATCTGCTCCAAATATGTAATAAACAAACATGAAGATAGGCACCACATGAGAGTAACAAAAAAGAAGAAAGGCAACGGACGAGAGGACAGAACTAACAGTCTCGGAACAATTAGGTGACTGGGAATAACCAGGGACATGTTTAACTACTCACTGAGGTCTAGCATTGTATAAAACGAGGTGGAGAGTTGAAAAACTGATGCAGGAGATGAAGGAGCAAGGAGAGCAGACTACTGGGCAGAGGTGAGGGCAGTCCAGTTTGGGAGAGACTTTGCAGAGGTTATTGTGTGCTTCAACACTGGTTCTGATAACAGCCAAAAAACAGTGTAGGTGAAGGAACTGTTTCTATGCCTGCTGGGGTCTATAGCCCAGACCCTGTCAGGAGCCACGGACACCTGAGGAGGAGACCCATCACTAGAGCCCGGAGGGGGCTCTAACTTAGGAGCAAGGCAGTGCACCTGTGAAAGCAAGGCAGATAAGTCCTGCAGTGGGATCAAGCCCCGAACGGTTCCATCGTTGGGCGTTGGGTTATAATTTTTCAGTCAGAGAAGTATTCTGGTGAGGAATAATGGAAATCCATCCTGGTTATCCTTTTGGGTATTCGCTTGGGAAGGGGTGAATCGTATGTTTTTGCACAGTTTGGCATGTCCTGTGTATACATTTCGGGAGCCTAAAAGGACACATGCAGTCAGAGAGTTAGAATATCTGGGCTCAGGAGTCAAACAAAGAGGACATGTGAACCAAGGATTCGACCAAGGAGAATACA
The DNA here is from genome assembly GCF_040938575.1 of Ambystoma mexicanum. Taxonomy (NCBI): domain Eukaryota; kingdom Metazoa; phylum Chordata; class Amphibia; order Caudata; family Ambystomatidae; genus Ambystoma; species Ambystoma mexicanum. The sequence continues at coordinate 892,242,362 of NC_090931.1, forward strand.
AAAAAGTCTTCTGCGGTATTCTAAAAATATTGCCTTCTGCTTAACAGACTCAGGAAATCTGAAAATAAGCAGGAAGTCTCATCTGTGACACATGTCAGTCAAAAAACGATTTAAGATTAAGAAAAAGCAGGCATATTAAATCAAACGGAAAAGACTAGTTCAAAAAAGTGCCCAAATGTAGAGGAACAATCAAGCCATAGAAAAAAGTATTTCCATGGGGAAGGGGAATGGATGCTATCTAAATAAATGAGGCATGTGCCCTAATTCTTTGTGGAGCCTTTGCCTTTTAAAATGAAACAAAAACACATGGTTATTATTTAACAGCTGGGGGGCTCTGCCCCCTTGGTGCCCAAACCAGGGGGTCCCAACCCACCTTGCGCCTTTGGTACCCAGCCCCTCCGAGGAGCTTGTATAGTTCGCCCTCCCCTGGCGACTGCTGCACATTGGACTCGTCGGCTTGGGCGCTTGTAGGGATTCCCCACCAAGGGCTTGTTGCTTCGTTCGCACCCACCTCCCCTTTTGGGGAATCCAAAAGTTGGACAGTATACCAGCTAAGTTGGAGGAATGTGGGACGGAATGACAGCAGACCCATACCTTTAGGGCATACAATAACCCCAAGTCAAAGTGGCACGGTAACGTCACTAACACAAGTTCATCACACAACTTAATCAGTCAATATCAGTTAAGACACTTCAAACGCCTTAGGAATTGTAGATTTGGACCGGGATACCATCAAAGTTGGGTGCATGTCGGACAAAATGACACCAGAATCGGATGAAATGTTACACAAAATCTACACTTATAAACAACTTCATCAGTGAATGATCTCCAGTGAATGGACGTCAAACGCCTCAGGAATTGCACTTTGAACAGTATTCCATCAAAGATGTCGAAATGTGGAACGGGATGACACCAGACCTATGTCTGTAGGATGTACAATGACCCCAAGTGAAAGCGTTACAAAACAAGTTACACATAATTGTCACACATGCACAACTTTAGCAGTGAATACACTACAAGCCCCTTAGGAATTGCAGATTTGGACAGTATACCATTAAAAGTGGGATATATGTGGAACGGAATGACACCAGTCCCATGTCTGTAGGACATACGCTGATCCCAATTTCAAGCGTTACAGAAATGTTACAAAAAAACGTTACATGAAACCATCACTTATGATTTTATATTGTAGGGTAGATTATGGTTTTTAAAAGTGAACCAGGATGCTGCTTGACACTAGGGAATCCATATGGTTGTGAATATGATTACATTCTGATGGAGAAATGTTCCTCAACAGACTAGCATGCAAGCTTAATCAAACTTAAAACAGCAACTTTATTATGTTCCCAAATACAGCAATGCCCCACCTTCAGCTCGCCAGATGCCACCTTAAAGACTAATTCCACCACACAGCCAACAGCGAGCCGAGCAGCGCCAGATGAATGCACCTCATTCCAAATTGTGTCACTGTCCACCTAGGAAAGGGATGATCAAACATTACAGATATTATACTAGGAAGATAGCATGATCAGTTGCATTCAGCGTCCTGTGAATGAATTTAAAGAAAGTCAATGAAACAGATCCAAGTGCCGAATCGAGTGCTGAATTTACCAAACGTAAACCATTGGGTCTGCTGTTCAAGCACAGAAAAACAACAAACTAAGCACTAATCAAATCTTCACTTACAGAAACATAGCAAACATTGCAAAGCAATTAGCACCAAAAGCATAGTTCACTCTCAAATGAGAGAACAGTTGGCTTTACAAAATGTAGACTCTCAGAATGTGAAACAGCAAATAAAGCTTCCCTTGCATGAACATAAGGAGAGTACAAACAGTGTAACTCAAGACTCTCTCTCATGTAGGACAGTAATTGTGCAAGATAAATGCAAACCATAACCCCCGCCGCGAAGCACAGGCCTTATACAAAAAAGCTCTTTTCAATCACTACTTAAACTTGAAGAGAAAAGGAAAATTGAACAACCAGCTATTACATGCAGTGGAAGGAAAGACTTACCCCAACACCCCCACATGGTAGGCGAACGAACATGGAGGTTAACGAACCTGTAAAGTTAAGAAGTAGAAAGGAAAAGAATGAGGAAGTCTAAACGGCCCTCACAGAGTGATAATAGGTAACAATGCAGCACCCTTTCTAGTAATATTGCAAGGTGCCACCATAGCAAAAGAGCTCCATGCACACATTTACAGCAAAATGAACTTACAGATGTGGACATACATGCGCCATCAGATTAAACTCATGTGTAGTCCAGTGGGAGTACACACAATCGAAACTGCACCTAGGCCTATTCCATGCAGACTCTAGGCCACTTCAGAGTAGATGGTTACTAATGTAAGATAGAATACAGATTTAGTTTAGCAAGGCAGACAAGTATGTTGGATAAAAGTAGTGTTTGGAAAGGCAGGTGGTATAAGCAGGATCACAAATTCATAACCAATTGACTATGGGAAAGTTAAGTTTAGACAGTTAATGGAGTGAATTCCACTTTTGTAAACTATAACTGTGAACCCCTGAAACCTATTGAGAGTTTACATACAGTATCCAGTGATAATGGAGAATACAATTACAGAGAATGCTTTAACAGAGAAACAAAAACAGAGAAAAAAACATTGAACATTTAAAAAAATGGATATGGGGTGGGGTAAGGAGGTAAAACCGGTGGGATTGGGGTGAAAGTTGATGTATTTATTTGATTTGATTGTTTTTTTATAATGCGCTTAATACCTCAGTTGGATTTCTAAGCTCGGACCCAGGATTCGAACCTCTGTTGCTCTGCATGGTCTTGCTTCCAAGACCAGCACGTTGCCCCTGTGCTATCTTCCATTCACAATAGCACATACAGAAACAGAGGGTCCACCCCCCAAAATCTATATTTTCACCGTTTTTGTTTTTGCTGAAAAAGCATTCTCTGTTATGTATTCTCTGTAATCACATAGAACCTTTAATACATGCATCAACTACAGAGTTTTCCTAAAAAGTATGTGATTATGGTTGTGCTCTCACACCCGGATCGCGTGTGTCAGAGACAGGATACTTACCAAAAGGCATCCTTCTTAAACCTACAAATCATGCTTCAGGCAGCTGTGTGCACTGTACAGAAAATGTTTTAATTTAATTCTGTATTCCACAGGGCTTTAAAGGAAGGATAGGCATTCTCGTTCTCTCAAGGTAAGGAGAAGCAATGTTCTTGTATTAATTTGAGTGGCTTTCCGAAAGGGCGATGCAGCCATGCTTGGCATCAAAGTGTGGTACATCACAGTTCTATTCTAAACCCCCAAATGTATACTTCACCTCCAGCAAGGTAACCCCATTGAGTAGGCCGTTTAAGCCATGTTTCCTCTCAGTAGAGGAGCTCTCACATTTTTGGAAGACTTATTAATGATAAACCAGATGTAGACCCCTTGTTCTCTATGCCTGGAGAGAGGAAACGTCACCTCAGTGATGGCACCCCACAAAAGGCAGAAACATGTGCCTGCGGTTGCTGTTGATGTCCATCACAGGAGAAATGCCGAGCATTGGCGCGACACCTAATATGCCAATGGATATTTATCCTCTGGTAAGGCACAGTGGGCTAAAATATGATTGTAGACACTAATGAGTGGGCATCTTTTCATAGAGTGGCCAATTAAGCCATGCTGGTCTTCCATAAAGGTGCTCCGACATATTTGGCTAATTCCATAGAATCCTTTCAGCCACTCGCGCAGTGCTCGCTCACCCCCCACCCAAATACAAAATCATGCAACCAAATCATAAAACGAAAAACCCTGTGCATGAATAACAGGGAATCTTCAGAGAAACCCCCTACTTAATACACATAGACCTCCCAAACACTCCAACATTAAAAAAATTGAACACGCAACTCAACACATTTGCTAAAGACAGGGAATCTTCAGAAGATCCATCCCCCAGCATACATTCATCCCTCAGCCAAACACAACATTGAGAAACTAAATTGCTTGTTGATTACTCAACATATGTCAATTTTATTCTTAAAGAAATATAATCAAAATGCATCACTATCCCTACTTTGCTAAGGATTGCCCTGCCTAATCAGAGCTAAGGGGAAACACTAACACAGGGTGACTGGCCCTTACACTAAACAACAAATACACCAAGAAAATATATGGCTATACAGCATAACATGAACAACATTCACACTCTCTGAATAACCGTCTACTGCCCTGGGTGAGTTCCCTTCCCCCAGTATTCAAGGTCAATTGTGTTTTAGTTCAACCAAAGAAAGAAATGTCTCCAATCAGTTCTTGATAGTTCAAGGTCAATGTAAAGGTTTGTTAACCAAAGTTCCAAATTTAGAAAATCTTTTTTTTTCCCCTTTTCTCCTTGGTGAAATATCCACTTGCCACTTCCACCAAACAGCACCAATGATAATGCCAGCCACAACGCTTCGTCACCTCTTCTAGAAGACTTGCCACAGTTCAAAAGAAATGCAACATTCACAACTGCCAGCGATACACAGTACTTGGTTAACAGTTTAACATTCACAATGGTATATTTGTCAGGATGACTTCACAGTGCAACTGCTTTCACTTCAACAACTTCTACTTGGTTCACTATGAGAACAGTCACCTTTGTCTCACGGTACTCCACTTTATTTAGACTACTACAATATTGCATCTGCTGACAACCAGACATATCACCACAGCTTCAATACTTTGGACTACTACTACAGCTTCAGTGATTTGTACTTCTCGATAGACTTCGACAAGATACACTTCAAAGTACTTTAACAACTTCAAGTAGGCAAGTCACTCTTCCCTTGAATAACTCGTCAAAAAGGGCCGCCTCGGAGACCACCAAAGGGCGCGGACCAGCATGGTCGCGTCGTAGAGGAGCTCCTCTCACCACCATCCCCCATGGTGGCGAGAACCTGAACAAGACATTTTTTTAAGTGCTCTGTGGGTGAGCAATATACGGCAGAAGGCCCGGGTCTACGGAGGTAGAAGGCAATGCTGGCTGCACTGGAGAGCAGCACAGCACCGGCACGGTCAGGGCTAGCTGTGGAGCACGAGCATGGGCAGTGTAGTCTCAGGTGGAGTGTGACTTGGTGCAGCATCCCAGACCGCAGTGGGCTCACCAGGACGGGCAGCCGTTTTGGAGGGGCAGCTCGGATGGAGCAGAGGAGGAGGCTGCGAAGTGCTGGTGAGACCATTGTGCTGCAAGGAGGTAATTGCAGCCAGAACGGTTTTTCTTTTTTTGTTTTTTTTCCCTTTCTCTTTTGGCGGCTGGGTCCAGGCCAGGCCTCCAGTGCACAGGGCCCAGAAATAGCAGTGGCCCAGTGGATAGTGAAAACTGTGGAGGAGCCAGCCCAGGGCTGCTAAATAAAGTGCTGGAGGGACAAAGGTCATTTACTATCGCCCCCCAGAGGTGATGGGCTCAGTGTTGGGCGTCAGTGAGCATGTTGATACTGGCTTGGAGAGCTGGTAGGAGACCCGCAGTGGAGTGGAGATCAGAGTCCGGCCCTAGAAGTGGAGCCATGGAGGATAGGGGTCCCGCTTTATATTGAGCGGGGAGGCAGAGGTGGCCGGCAGCCACACTTGATAAGGCAGTGGAGGGTGGAGTTCTCTGCTCGATTTACCTGTAACCCAGATGTATTCCCATCCAGAGACTGCAAGGTTAAGGGCACAGGCCCTGCTGGAGGCCCACGGATAACTTGTGCACGGCCGGCCTGGGGAGCCTGAGGCGGCGGGGCGCCTGCCAGGACTGACGAAGTGGGTTGCTGTTCGGGCCCGCCTCTTCCCCCTGTGGTGAGCTACAGTGTGTTTGGAGTTTGGGGTCTAATGCCGGCTTTCAAAGGGAACAGAGAAGCAGCACCAGGCCTCTCACGGGGGACTGAAGCAGCACTGGTGCGTGGTCTGAGGGCTTGCTATGGGTGGTACACTCAAGGCTAGAGGCAGGCTTCGATACTTGTAGGGAGTCCTGACTGGGGCCCACGCTGGCGGCAAGCGCCAAAGGGGGCATAGACAGCCTGCAGCAGTTCAGGAGACTTTTGTGCAATGGAGGGAGGAGGCACTGACAGCATGTCGCCACCAGGGGTTGGCGAATAATATCCAGGCCCCCTTTATGAAGGAAGACAAAGGACATTCTGCAGGAGATCAGGGCACTGCGAGGAGAACTACAGGCCTCGGTTTCGATCTGCAGGCCAGGGTCAAGGTCCAGGAGAATATGTTTGAAGGTGTGGAGAAAAACCACCTTATCGCAGACCTCGTGGAAATGAAGTTCGAAGGGAGGTTGTTGGACCTTGAAACCAGAGACGAGTATTTTCATTTGAAAATGGACGACCTCGAAAATATAGAGAACGCAGGAACAACCTTCGCGTATTTGGTCTCCAAGAAAAGAAGGGTGAGTCGGACACTGATGCAGTGAAAGCAGTGAAAGCGCTGGTGAACGCCTTATTTGCGGAGAAAGGTGAAATGGAGGTCAAGATCGAACAGGCGCATAGTGGAGGGATGACCATGGGAAGAAGCCAGAGAATGGTGGTGGTGAAATTCCTTTGATATACGGAGAAGACAGTAGTCCTGCGAAACGCCTATGCATCCAATATGAATGAGGACACTACTCAAATATACCAAGATCTTTCAAGTTTCACATTAGCCAGGCACAGGGACTGCCGACCTCTTACTGCCTGCTTGGCGGACAGAGGTATACGTTACTGATGGACACTTCTGTTTGCCTTGGTATTCGAGATGAAGGAAGTGGATTTCCATTTTACGAAGGGTGCAGAGGCAGAACAGGTCCTCCGACAAATCTCTCTGAGAGCGAGAAGAGTGGAGAAGGGAATTTGAGCGAGGGAGGGGAGCTGCCGAGGATCCAAGATGCATTGAGGGGCCTGAGACAACGTAAAAGGGTCCCTCGGGCCAGAGGTTTCAAAGGCTCAACACACTCCCGCCTGTAAAGTGACATTAATGGATGTAGCCCGTTATGCTTGTACTTGGGGTGGGTAGGATTCTTGGAGCGGTTCTTTGTTGCTATGCCATTTGTTCTGGTTGTTTGTTATAATGTAGAGATAGGGACGGGGCAGAGGTTCTTTTTTTTGGTTGGTGGCCCAGCGGTTGATGGGCATCTCTGGGATTAGGATGGGAGGGGGTGTATAGGGTGAGGGAGGGTTGACTGTTGGAGGGTGGGTGACAGGGGGATTGGGCGGTATGGCAAAAGGTGCAAGATTGTTGAGATCTGCAGACGTAATGTGCAACAGATGGGTTGAAATGTGGTGGAATGGGAGATGGCAACGATGAGTGGAATTAAGGGGGGACAGGCTGACCATCTGGCAGTTGGGACGCTGAATGTGAAAGGTTTAAACTCTCCGACCAAGCGCAAGTTGGTAGCAAGAGGGTTTCAGAGAACGGGGTTAGATGTGTTCATGTTGCAGGAAACTAGGTTGGCGGAGGGCGAAGAGAGACACATCCCATTGGGGCTGCTTGGTGGGGAGTACTAGGCTTCCGGGCGGGTGATGGGTGGGGGGATCTTGCTGTATAAGCGGTTGAGGTTACCAGAGGTGAAGGTCTGGAGATGGCAAAGTGGGAGGGCTTTGTTGGTATCGGGCAGAAGGGGGGACGTATCGATATCTTTTGATACAATATATTGCCCAAAGGAGGGGCAGAAGGCCTTTTTGGCAAAGACTCTGGCTCAACTGATGGTGGAAGTTAAGGGTTTTCGCATAATGGGCGGGGACTTAAACATGTGGGCAGACCCCTAGTTAGGCAGGAAGATCCAGGGGGGTGATCCGCTGAAGGGGCAGGGACGGGGGAGCCTAACGGTATGTTTAGACGTGTATGGCCTTCAGTGGCTCCACCCATGTGATTTGGGATATACCTTTTATTCCCTGCCTCATGGTACATACACACGTATTGAATATCTCTGTATAGGGAGAGATTTGATGGGCTAAGTGGAAGCCTGTGATCACGTGTTGATTAGATGTACAGATCACACATGTCTACATGGGATTTTCTTTAGAGGGGATGGAAGGACGGATTAACGTTGGTGGTGTAATGACTCCCTCTGTTAGGATATCAGGTTCCGTGAGGAGTCAGGGATTAAGGAATATTTCGATATAAATGATACAGGGACGTGGAATATTGGGAGGTGGCCAAGACTACCTGGCGTGGTCTGCTGATCAGGGAAGGTGCCAAGAAGAAAAGGGACAGGATTTTCGTGGAGAATACACCGAGGAGAGATTTTGCCTACATAGAACGCAGGATACAGGCTGGAGAGGCAGGCAAGTTGGAGTTGATACAAGAGGCTAGGGTCAAAAAGGAGGAGTTGAAAACCCTCGAGCTGCATAAGGTGGTTCGACGGGGCGTGGCTAAGCGGCCATGCGTTAAGACTCATAACAGGGAAGCTCCTGTAAAATCCTGTGGATAATCCGCTCAAAACTGACCTAATTGAATTTAAATTTCACAGGCAGGCATCGGAAGATCCATTAACCACTCGATCCGAATCCGGCGCAGAATCGGACCGTGGATCGAGATAAAAAAAGAGTATCAACTCACGGAGCGTTGAAGGCAAGATGGCGGCCTGCTGAGAAAAGCCCAGCAGTGCGGCAACCCGAGACGGGAGACAGAGAAAAGCTGCTGAACGGAGCCGTGGGCCCGGAGAGGGGAGAAGAACACCAGCGGTGGCCGTGCAGAGGCGGGAGAGTGGCCGCGACCGTAAGAGCGGAGCGGCCACAGTGGAGGCGGCACAGAGAGCTGAATAAGCCCCGCTCACCGGCGCAGACCCAGCACGCAAGGAGTGGGCGCCAGGGATCCGCCTAGAGGACTGCACCCTCCCTGGCCCCCACCGAGCCCCACATACAAGGCAGGAAGACCCGGAAGGCAGCGGAGGGCCGGCAGACAGCGCGGATCCATAAAGGAATAGGAGGGCACGGAGAGGGCGACACAGCAGGAAGCTGCTGACTCGGAATCGCCCCAGAGAAATAAACACGGCCCAGCAATAAAGGAGGTGAGGAGAGAGCTGGGAGGCCCACAGGAGCACCTGGGAAGAAAAGGAAACCCCCAAGAGAGCACAATGGACTGGAGGGGAAGGGGGGAGCACATAGTGCATGAGAATTAAGGAAAACGTGGCAACCCAGGCCCCCTGGAGAAGAATAATAATAACCCACTGGTAAAGGAGGTGAAGAAGGGCTGGGAAGAGCCCATTCCATCCAAAGGCACATAGAAACGCTTAAGAACTGACAGAACCCCTAAGAGAGTGCTGAGGATCGGAGGAGTGGGGCGGATACAAAAAGCATTCACTACCTATTACAAATAAGCGGTAGGCTGGGCCGTAGCCCTCTGCCCCTGGGAAAAGATCATAGCCCTGTGGAACGGAGGGTGAAGAGACTGTTGGGAGGCGCCCACCCCGCTCTACATGCAGAGATACCAAGCAACAAAGGGGGCATTGTGGAACAGGGAAGGAGAGCGCACATAGAGAGAGAACCATTATAACAACACGGCTGATCAGGCCGAGACCCTTCGCGGATACTATAGAAGAGGCGGGCTCGTGGCACACAAACCCAAGGGGAGACACATAGCTTGAACCATAAACCGAGCAGAACCCATCGAGGAACTACGCTAGGCGGTGACAAAGGCTGAGATAACATATGCTGAGATCATAAGCTCGGGGAAGAGGGGCAGGAAGGGAACCAAGAGACTACAGCAAGTCAAACAAAGAGAAAACAGTTACCAGCAGCCCACACCCAAGAAAACCCGACCCCACACAGATCTTTTGTACAGGCCGCGGGCGAAGGGCAAGACAACAGTACTGTGCCCAGGGCCCACATAGTGACAATGTCCAACAAGAAAACAGAGGGGAAAACTAAACAAGTTAGTATGGACACCTTCGCCAAGACATCGGGCAACAAGCAGCCGAATCCACCGGATACAGTAATGACAGAGGCGAATACCCCACACCAACTAGACAAAGGAGAGGATGGACAGAGCCTAGAGGCGATTGCCTCCCTAAAGACGTCTCTGGAGAATAAGATGCACACAGCCATAGGGGCCCTGAAAGCGTCCCTAGAACAAAAACTGGACACAGTCATGGTGGACGTGGGCCTCCTTCGCCAGGATGCAAGAAACCTGAAGGACAGAGTAACAACAACGGAGCAGCAGGTACAACAGAATACAGCAGATTTTGTCGTCACACGGACACAAATGAAAGAGGTGCTCCAGAAAGTCAAGATCCTGGAACGAAGAGTAGAAGATGCAGAAGGAAGGGCGAGGAGAAATAACGTCCGCATAATCGGGGTTCCGGAGGGAGAGGAAGGAAACGACCCCACAGAATATATCAAGAACATGCTTCTACAGGAGGTCGGAGCTGGAACATTGTCCCAGGGCTTTGTGGTAGAACGGGCACACAGAGCACTAACGAGGAGACCTCAGCCGGGCGCCCCTCCGAGAGCCATGATTGCCAAGATTATGAATTTCAAAGATAGAGAAAGGATACTGGCATTCTCGAGGGGAAGGGGGTGATCACTAGGAATTCCTCCACAATCACCAAATATCTGGACTATACAGCCACGGTCCATTAACAAAGAGCACAGTTCAGCCCCACAAAAGAACGTCTCAGAAAAGTGGGGATATGATATATGCTTCTCTTCCCGGCCAAACTGAAGGTGATATACAAGGGGAAAAAACACTTCTTCGAATCTACGAAGGAGGCCTACGCGTGGATGGATGCTCAAGGAATCCCCCAACAAGAGCAGAGAAACGCTAACAATGGTAGGGGTCAGCCTGGGCAAGAGTTCCGCAGATAGCCAGAAACAAAGATGCCAAGTACTTAAACAAATGAAGTCAGGAAAAGGAAAGGAAATATGAAGGAGCAACCAGCCCCACCAAGCTGCATTAGCCGAGAGGAACACAGCCCCAGGAAAGAGTGTAAGCCAGTTCAGATGCCAGTTTTAAGGCATCACGCTGCGGCGAGTCTGCTTCGCCTAGAGGAGCACGGCGAGAGAAGCGGCGAGGCCCGAGCAGGGGGGAGGGTGGCTGGGCGTTAGTTCTTTAGTTGTAGTTTGGGTTATTGACTTGAATGAATGGTTAGAAGATGGCATTGGCAATAAAAGAAACAACAGAGACTATAATGGGGAAACACCAGCACACAGCGACTGGTACAGAACGCAGCAAAGATCCTGGAGACACGACCGTCGAGGTATAGGGAAAGTGAGCCCTACGGGGGCGACTTTGGGCAGCATCGGGGAGAATAACAGCAGGAAAGAGAGGAAGAGTATAAGGCCATGGGACGACGAGGCCGGAATAACAAACATCCATGAGCCGGGATGAGCTAACAATAGCAACATGGAACGTGAGGGGCCTCAACGCGTACGTTAAGAGACTGCAAGTCTATGCCTGGCTGAACAAGATGAAGGTCAAGATGCAATGCTCCAGGAGACGCACTTGACACGAGAGAAACAGTGCAAAGTCGATCAAAAATGGGGAGGGCAGGTATATAGTGCCACATACTCAAATTATGCACGAGGAGTACTGATATGGATCGCCCCAGGTGTGCCATTCCAACTCATTAAAAAGGAGATCGACCCAGAAGGGAGATTGGTGATGGTGCACGGCATGCTAGAAAACAAGGAGGTGTGCCTAATCAATACTTATTCTCCGAACCATGATACGACAGAATTCTTCAAAAAACTAACACCTAAATTGGCCCAATACAGAGAAGCAACGTTCATCTGGGCCAGAGATTTCAATTGCGCCCTGAACCCGCTCCTTGATCGGTCGGATGACAAGCACAAGAAGCCAGCCCCTCCTGCCAAGGAACTGCAGAGAGCCCTAGACCATCTGAAGCTGGTGGACGTCTGGAGACAGGTACACAGGGTGAGGAGAGGGTACACACACTATAGCGCACCTCACAGAATATTTACACGAATAGACTACATATTCACCGGCACCGAGTCATTGCACGATTTTCACAGGGATTAATATTAGAGCCCGAACACTTTTAGACCATGCCCCAATATTGGCAACATGGGCGCACACACACGGGGAAGCCCCAATACCAACGTGGCGACTCCGGGCAGAGGCTCTGGGAGAGGGAGAGTTTCAGGAACATCTTCAAGAAGCAATAGATGACTACTTTGAACAGGATTAAAGGGAGTGTTGAGATCCAAAACTGGGAGGAGTTCAAGGTCGTGATAAGGGGGGCAGCAATCGGCAAAATGGGAGGTCTAAAGGGAGCAGCCATAGAGGAACTTAATAAACTGGAAAGGCAGATAGAAATAGAGGAAGACAGGGCGCAGGCAGCAGGGGAGGAGCCTAAGGAATTGATGGAGTTGAGAACGAGATGCATAGAACTCTGGGAGAAACTGGGACGGTTGAATTATGGGAGGTGTCTGCAAAGATTGCATGCGGAAGGGGATAAATCGAGTAGACTCCTGGCATGGCTCACTAAGCAAGAAAATAAAAGAGAACACATAACAGTGCTAGAAGACGAGACAGGGACGGAGATTAGGAGCCAAGAACACATTAACCACTCATTTGCGTGCTTCTACGAAAAACTGTATGCCCCTAATCCAGAAGTTGACCCAGAGGACATAACTGACGCGCTAGCAGAGATAAGACTGCCAAAATTAACAGCAAGCCCAAATACTTGACCCCCCACTCACAGAGGAAGAGATAGCGGGTGTAATAGCAGAACTCCCCACAGGTAAATCCCCGGGCCCAGGAGAGTTCTATAAAGCATTTAAAAGCACCATCACCCCAAATCTATTGGAGACATATCAAGATGCACATGAAAGCGCACGATTACCGACCATTATGTCAGAATCAATGATTGTACTGATCCTTAAGCCAGGGAAACCACCCACAAAGTGCACCGCATACAGGCCGATTTCCCTCATTAACCAGGACGCCAAAATACTAACAGCGGTTCTAGCTAACCGGCTGAAACAAGTGATCCCTACATTAATACACCCAGATCAAACAGGTTATGTTCCAGGACGGAATACATCATGGAACCTCCGTAGACTACAAGTGATAGATGAACAAGTTACTTCTTACCTTGTAACGTTCTTTCGATGGGATGTTCCTCCGACGTATTCCTTATCTTTGATAATAGATCATCTCCCAGCTTGCTGGCCTCGGAAACATTTTTTCAGGAGAGGGCGCAGCGCGTCGACGTCCCTCGAGCCGATGTCCCTCGACGACCTCCATATCAGCGCCGACGTCACCACGCGTATAAATAGACTCACGCAGCGTCCGTTGCTCAGTTCCGTTTTGACGTTAAAAGTTGTTTTACATGAATTGGTTATTGACCTTGAAAGAGCGTAAACTCCAACCACAAGGGAAGTATTACGGCGGGGATGGATGGGAGGGGCGAAAGGAATACGTCGTAGAAACATCCCATCGAAAGAACGTTACAAGGTAAGAAGTAACTTGTTCTTCGAAGGGATTGTGTCCTCCGACGTATTCCTTATCTTTGATAGACTCCCATAGCAGTGGTGTGCAATTGGAGGTGGGAGTAAAATGCCACGTTTCCTTTTAGGAATGAACCGAATGTAATGCGGCTTTGCCAAACCTAGCCTCTTGACTAGAGGAGGAATCCAGGTTGTAAAATCTTGTGAAGGTATGTGCGGACGACCATGTGACAGCCGCACATATGCCTCGAACCGGAACCCCTCTTTGAAGGGCTGAGGAGGCTGCGATACCCCTGGTTGAATGAGCCCTAAGATTTTGAGGAGGCTCTTTCCCTGCAAGTTTGTAACATTCCAGGATGGCCAAAATAAGCCATCTGGAAATGGTTTGTTTTGTTATCGGTAGTCCCAACTTGTGCCCTGAGTAACCCACAAACAGTTGGTCTGCTTGCCTAATCCTAGCAAGTCTGCTGATGTAAAAGCTTAAAGCCTACCTTGGGTCCAGCCTATGTAGCCTTTCTTCCTCTTTGCCCGGATGGGGTGGCGGATAGAATGAAGGTAAAGTAATTTTCTGAGTGATGTGGAATTCAGAAACCACCTTTGGGAGGAAAATAGGCTTCACCGGTAGGACAACCTTGTCTTTATGAAAAATTGTATGAGGGGGTTTACAAGATAGAGCTTGTAATTCGCTCACCCTTATAGCAGATGTTAAAGCCACTAATAAGACAGTTTTAAGGGTGAGAAATCTTAGCGAACAAGAGTGAAGTGGTTCGAAAAGGAGTACCCATCAGGAAATTTAAGACTAAATTTAAGTCCCATAAAGGAACCTGGAAAGGTCTTGGAGGGTAGACATTAGTTAATCCCTTTAGAAATTGTATTACTAAGGGTAATTTGAAATACAAAGGTCCTCCGCAGTACGCTTGAAGATCGATAGCACTGCGAGATAGCCCTTGATAGTGCTAACTTGAAGGCCTGAATTTGCCAAGTAGAGTAGAAAGAATAACACCGTTGGTGTACCACATGAAAAGGGGTTGATATTCTCTTCTCTACACCAGCTGCAAAACTTGTTCCAACAGCAGTGGTATAAAGACTTTGTTGCTGGCCTTCTGGCCGAAAGCAACACTTCCATGACGTCATCAGGGAGGTCCCAATCCTTGTATCTCAACCTTTCAGAAGCTAGGCGTGAAGGTTGAGGGTTCTGATGTCTGGATTGAGAACCTGACCTCCCTTCTGTGAGAGAAGATTCTCCTTGAGTGGAAGACGAATTGGAGGGCAGATGGACATGTCCAGAAGGTCCGTGTACCACGTTCTCCTGGCCCAGTCTGGGGCAATTAGGATCATGGTTCATCCGGAATCCTCAACCTCCTGATCATTTGAGGAATGACAGGGACTGGTGGAAACGCGTACAGGAGTGGAAACTCCCAGTCCACTACGAACGCGTCCCCTAGAGCTCCTCTCGGGGGAAATTCCCTTGAACAAAACAGATCGCACTTTCTGTTGTTACTGGTGGCAAACAGATCCACTTGAGGGGTTCCCCAAAGGGCGAAGATCTCCTGAAGGACTTCCTGAGCTAGTTCCCCACTCGTGGGTAACTGTGCCCTGCCTGCTCAGAGCGTCTGTCGTCAAGTTCTTCTCTACGGCTAGGTGGACTGCCGATAGAGAGATTCCTTCTTGAATTGCCCAAAACCAGAGCTGCATTGCCTCTCTGCACCGTGGTAGTGATCCTACGCCTCCTCTTTTGTTGAAGTAGTGCCTGGCCACTGTGTTGTCTGTCATTATCAGGACATTTTTCCCCTGTACAGATGGCAGAAAAGCCTTCAGCGCTAGTCTGATTGCTCTCAGCTCTAACAGGTTGATATGTAGTCTGGACTTCGATGGAGACCAACGACCGCTGATGGTCGTTGGTATGGGCTCCCCACACCGTGAGTGAGGCATCTGTGACTACTGTTATCTCTGGCCATGGTTGCCAAAACAGTTCCCCCTTCAAGATGTTTTCCTGGCAGGCCCACCACTGAAGGTCTCGAGCCACCTTGTCCGGAATCTGAAGGAGGTCTGTCATTCTCCCTGAGAATTGCGACCACTGAATTCTCAGTGCCCACTGAAGAGATCTCATTCTCAGGCGAGCCTCTGGCACAAGGAAGATGCAGGATGCCATGAAGCCTAGCAACCTCAAAAAGTCGAAGGCTGGGAGACGTTGGGCATTTTGAATCTTGGTGACCTTCTGCACAATATCTTGAGCTCTCACCTCTGGTGGCGAGGCTTTTCCCAGGGAAGTGTCCAGGACCGCTCCAATGAACTGGAGTCTCTGTGTTGGTATCATCTGTGACTTCTTTAAATTGAGGGAGAAGTCCAGTTTGTGAAGGAAGTGGCAAGACATAATCTAGCTGGATCTGAGCTTGTTCCGAAGATACAGCTCTGATCAGCCAATCGTCCAGGTAGGGGTAGACGTGGATCCCTTCCCACCTTAGACTTTCAGCCACTACCGACATTAGCTTGGTGAAGACCCTCGGGCGGAGGTCAGCCCAAATGGCAGAACTCGAAATTGATAATGAGAGCCGCCAATTGCGAACCTCAGGTATTTCCTGTGTTTGAGATGGATTGGCACATGGAAATAAGCATCCTGGAGGTCCACAGATACCAGCCAGTCCTGGAGCTGGAGGGCCTGAAGGATCTGAGAGAGAATTACCATCTTGAACTTGTCCTTCCTGAGGAACTTGTTCAATTCTCGTAAGTCCAAGATAGGTCTCAGTCCTCCGTCTTTCTTCGGTATGAGAAAGAAGGGGGGGGTGGTTTGAGTACCAGCCCTTGTTCCTCTCCGCTACAGGTACTGGTTCTATGGCACCTTTCTCTAGAGGTCTACAATTTCCTGCAAGAGGAGCGGATCTGGAACTCTCAGAAAGCTGTTCCCCGGTGGATGACTCTGAGGGATGCGTAGAAAAGGCAAGCAGTAACCTTGGGCAACTGTCTCCAATGCCCAAGCATCTGACATAATAGCCTGCCATTCTGTCATATGTTGAGTTAACCTGCCCCCTACTGGTGTTTTGTGAAGAGAGTCCTCAGAGCGGTTTGGAGGCGGCTGATGCAGATGTCGAGGGTAAAGAGGCACCTGCTGCTGCTGCGGCTTTTGTGTTTTTACCCCCTCCACCTCGGGTGAATTTCTTCTGACCCCTTTGAACCGGCTGTCCTCTGCCCTTTCCGAATGCGGAATAGAAGCGAAAGGACTTACCTCTCCAAGACGTTCCTGAGGGGCGATATGGTGTCTGACGGATTGCAGCTCCTAAGGATTTTGCTGCTGCCTTTGATGTTTGTAGTTTTTCTAAACTGTCATCCGCCTTCTTACCAAACAAAGAAGAGCCGTAAAAGGGCATATTCAAGAGTCTGCTTTGCACATCTGGAGCAAAACCAGACTTTCGCAACCAAGCAAATCTCCTGGTTGTTGTACTTGCCGCCATGGCCCTGCTGATACTGTCAGCAGAATTGATGCCAGTCTGAAGGGATTCGCACATTGCGTCCTTACCATCCTTAATGATGTTGAGAAATGCTTCCCTTTAGTCTCCCTGCGGGAGGCAGTCAGCTGCTGATGAAGCACACTCCCAAAGTGTGTGGCTGAACCTTGCGAGCGTACAAGTAGCATTGATGGATTTCAACGCCATGCTACATGCGGAAAGTTCTTTTTTGGCCATAGAGTCATATCTCTTATCATCCCTGTCCTGTGGAACAGTAGGGTAAGCCGATTTACTACCTGCTGAAGTAGCTGCCAGAACAACCAGACTCTCCGGAGTTGGGCGTTAGGATAAATATTCAGGGTCAGCAGAAGACACCCGACATTTAGCTGATCATTTTTTGTTAACTGCCAGGATTACCTCAGGTGTTTCCCAGTTTGCCAATATTCTCTTTTGTAATGCCGCATGAAATGGCACCACAGGATCCTCCTGTGGACCTTTGACCAAGATGTCTGTGAGGTTGTCTTGCTGAAAAGCAGGTGAGGGTGTGGACCATCCCATAAACTCCATTATCCTTGCCATCAAGGTTCTATAAGGGGTTTCAGCATGTTCCCCTGGGTCTGGTGTGGCAAATTCCACTTCTGGGGAAGTGTCCAACCCACTTGCTTCCTGTAGGGTTTCAAGGAGGTCTTTCAACCTACCTTCCTCAGAGGTAAATTCCTCTGGTGCAGGAGTTGCAGAACCCTGCAACTCAAAAGGTCTTTCCTGATCCGAATCCTCCCCTTCTTCATAAATAGGAGATAAGACCCTGGAGTGGCCAGGTCTTGAAAATGGTATAAATCCCATTTCCAGAGCAGAAGGAGCCAAATTTGTTATGATTGGCTGAGAAAACGTCGACGTCGTCGACGCAGACGTTAAAGGCTTCGAAGCCATCAAAGCCATTGAAAAAGGCGTTGAGAAAGGTGGTAGAGGCCTCGATGAACTCGAGAGTATCGGGATTCTACTCGAGGTTGTCGACGACATTCTCGTGCTCGAGGCTCTGGGTACGGCCACTGGCTGTGAGGTGGCCGTGGGTTTATCCTTTCTCAGCGTCGGCATCGAAGACGGCGTCGACTCGACTGACCTGTGCGTCGAAGAACCCTTCGATAATGGCGTCGACGACGCCGATCTATGTGTCGAAGGGATCTTCGACGACGGCGTCGAAGACGCAACTTTGCCTTTACTCGAGGGTTTGTGATGCTCTCGAGTGGCTTCTTTCGCTGGGTACTGCGACTCACGGCTTTTTGATTTTTCGGGTCTTTTACCCAGGGTATCACCCTCAGCAGTCTTCGAGGGGGTCGAGGCCGCTTTCTCGAAGACGCTTAGCATCTTTTTCCTGAATTCCTCCCACTCAGCCTGAGAGCTATGCTTTGTGGGGCAGGAGACCCTTTTTGGGGAAACAGAAGACGAAGACGAGGAAGGGGATCTTCGACGTCTCTTTTTTGAATGCTTAGATCTCGAAGAGTGATGGGAACTGCTTCGAGACCTAGAACGAGAATGTCTTTTGTGATGGCGAGGAGACGAATGTCTCTACTCCGCCGAGGAAACTTTCGAAGAAGTTTTAACTGCCTTACCTCTCTCGAGCTTCCCCTTACGCTCCTTCAAGGCTTTCGCCATCATGGACATGCAGTCCTCGCACTCCGAACAATGGTGCTCGATTCCCAGGCACCACAAACAGATCCTGTCAGAATCCGTCAGCTACATTTTCTTTCCACAGTCTCATCAGTTTTTGAAGCCGGACCGCGGAGTCGTCGGTTCGGGTGAGGAAGCCATCGAGTACGAGTCAGTATTCACAAGGAATATATTGATATATTTGACTGAAGAACTGAGCAATGATATTCCGAGGCCCCACGAAGCGCGGAAAAACGGAACTGAGCAACGGACGCTGCGCAAGTCTATTTATACGCGTGGTGACGTCAGTGCCGATACGGAGGCCGTCGAGGGACATCGGCTCGAGGGACGTCGACGTGCAGCGCCCTCTACTGAAAAAAATATTCCGAGGCCAGCAAGCTGGGAGATGATCTATTATCAAAGATAAGGAATTAGTCGGAGGACACAATCCCTTCGAAAGAACAAACCAGGGGAGAAGAGAATGCGCGATAGTGTCTCTCGACACAGTTGAAGCATTTGATTCAGTGAACTGGGGGTGGCTGATGAGGGTTCTCGCCCACTTTGGCATTGGGGAGGGGTTCCTTAGATGGATCAGGCTACTGTATAGGGAGCCCAGGGCCAGGGTGAAGACAGGACGACATATCTCAAAAGACTGGAGGATCTATAGGGGAACAAAACAAGGGTGCCCACTATCACCAATGTTATACATCTTGGCCCTCGAACCGTTGGCGGTCTTTTTTAGAGCAGAATATGGAGACACAGGGATAGAGGTAGATGGAGTGCTCCATCAAATTTCGTTATACGCAGACATGCTGTTGTTTGTGGGAAACCCGCGCACTGGTCTGCCCTGCCTCCTGGAAGCAATTGGAGCATACACCAGACTCTCAGGTATAGCAATCAACCAAGAGAAATCCCTGATCTTCCCCCTGGCTGCCCTGAGGTGGGTCCCCCAGGCAGAACTCCCAGACCTAGGCCTAACATGGGCAACTCACTCCTTCAGATATCTGGGAATAGTGGTCCACCATGACACCGCAGACTCACACCAATATAACTCGCAGGCAGCCCTAGAAAAAACACAAAAGTGCATGACCTTTTGGAGAACACTGCCACTAGGAATGATGGGTAGGGCGGCCCTCTTGAAAATGGTGGTACTCCCACGCCTGTTATATTATTTCACAAACATTCTGCACAGTATCCCCAGGGCCTTCTTTGTTAAAATAAACACAATAGCAAGAAACTTCCTGTGGGTCGGGGGGAGAAACAAGATCGCAATGAAGACCCTGCAGAGAGATTATGAAGAAGGAGGCATTAGGCTGCCGGACTTTGAAAAATACTATTTAGCTGGGCAGCTGCAATTCGTGGTCAAATGGCTGGGCGAGGAAGAAACAATCGACACAACCATTTTCCAGCCAGCACTGAAAACACATTATCTAAGAGAAATACTGTGGCTGGACAAACCCCTGCTCAGAACTCTACCGTATCTGCTTAACATCGCAGTGAGGTTGTGGAATAGAGCATGGAAACTACAGGGGACAGAAGATCCCTACTGAGCACAAATCCCCTAGCGGGCCTAATGGGCATGGACACAAATGCACTAGCAATGTACCGAGCTCAGTGGGAAGCCAAAGGCGTAGCACAAATTGGGGACTTGAGAAAAGAAGGAGGATGGGCAGACTTCCAAGAGATGGTGGAAGAACATGATATACACGAAGGCCAATTCATCCTGTACAACAGATTAATCCTCAGAATTAAAAAAAGATGGCCGGAATGGGAAGACCAAGAGGACGTAACAGGAGCATTGGATATGTGCTACGACATATCGGAGGGAGCACACACTACCTCTAGGCTATACAAACAAATGCTAAGACCCCACATTGAACAAGAGTTGCATATAAAACAGCGCTGAGAAGAAGAACTCCACACACCATTTAGTGACCAAGAATGGAGTAGGGTGCTAAAATACCCAAAGACAGTGTCTAGGAACGCAAGGTTCAAACAAGCACAGCTGTACGTAAAACATAGAGCGTACCTCACACCTAAGAGGATGAACATGATGTGTAGGGGTGACCCTAACAGGTGCCCCCGATGCTCAGCTGATGAAGCAGATTTACCAGGTTACTCACCGTAGTGAACACCTTACTCCTAGTCCACAGTCCCCTTTCCTCCATACTTGTGGGACATCTCTCCGTCCTGTGGGATGGGACCGGAGCACTTTGTAAAAAGCATCCAATTTTTTTTCAAAAATGTGTCCCTCCTCTCTTTCCTGCGCGGGGCCCGGCACGCGGCCGTAACCCCGCCCATCTTGGCTCTGCTCCGCGCATCGCCCATCAGTCCTTTTTTATCGCCGGGTCAAAGACCCATTAGCAATAACAGAGGAACCTTATTAGAGGGGACGGCGGGCGGGCGTATGGAGGAAAGGGGACTATGGACTAGGAGTAAGGTGGTCACTACGGTGAGTAACCTGGTAATACTCCTACGTCCCGTCCCCTTTCCTCCATACTTGTGGGAGATTCCCAAGCACTCCTTACAGGAACTACGGGTGGATGGAAATATCCCTTACTGAAACAGGTTCTTCAGCACAGCCTGACCAAACTGAGTGTCAGCTCTAGAGCTCATGTCGAGACAGTAATGCTTACAGAAAGCAGATGGGGAGGCCCAAGTAGCTGCCCTAGCGATGGACTCCCAGGGAACATATTTCTGAAAAGCAACCACGGCTGCCTTGCCCCGCACCAGGTGTGCATGGATACCTTTAGGAGGTTTCAGCCTTTGGACGGTGAAAGACTCCGTGATGCAGGCGGCAATCCACCTGGAAATAGATGCCTTAGACGCCGGCTTGCCCTGAGGGTTACCGAAGGTCCCAAAAAGTTGAGAAGAACTCCTAAACTCGGAAGTCCTGTCCAGGTAGAACTTAAGAGCTCTTCGGACATCAAGACAGTGTAGAACTCTTTCAGCCTCTGAGGCAGGGTTCGTAAAAAAGACCGGAAGGGAGATCGACTGATTCAGATGGAATTCGGTCACTACCTTCGGTAGGAAAGCCGGGTTTGTCCGAAGGACTACCTTGTCCTTGTGAAAGACAAAGAAAGGATGTTCCACCGACAATGCCTGGAGCTCACTCACTCTCCTTGCTGACGTAACGACGACCAGAGAGGACACTTTCCAAGACAAGTACTTGAGGTCTACCATAGCCATTGGTTCAAAGTGTTTATGGCACAGCGCCGTCAGGACTACATTTAGGTCCCATGGCGGGTGCGGATTATGAACCGGAGGGTAGAGGCGTGTCAAGCCAGCAAAATGCCTCTTCACCATTGGGTTAGTTAGAGAATAAGAACACAGCTCTGTAGAAAGGTAAGCGGAAACCGCTGAGAGATAAGTCCTGCATGACAGAACATGAACCCCTGATTCTGCTAGGGAGGACACGAAGGACAGCACCGTGTCAATCGTGGCCACCCTCGGATCCAACTTCTTCTCCAAACACCAATGACAGAACCTGAGCCATTTACTCCTGTATTGAGATCTGGTCGAGGGTTTCCTGGCTGCCGGGATAATGCGCATGTTATCCGCAGACAAACTCAGATGCTCTAAAGACTTGAACTCAGGCACCATGCCGCCAAGCTGAGCGATTGTGGGGAGGGGTGCCACATCTGTGGTTCCCCTTGGTGAAGAAGATCGGGAGTTACTGGTAACCTGATCGGCGGATACACCGACAGGTGTTGAAGTTCTGAGAACCAAAACCTGGCCGGCCACCACTGGGCTATCAGTAGAAGGGAACAGTTCACAGAGCTTTTCAACTTCCAAATTGCTCGATGAACTAGAGGCAGAGGCGGGAAGGCGTAAGCTCTCATGTTGTGCCATGGAATCTCGAGAGCATCCCCCAGAGAGGAGGCTCCCAGCCCCCCTCTGGAGGCATACTGAGGAAGCTTCTTGTTTACCGCCGTGGTGAAGAGGTCCACCTCCGGTGTGCCCCAACGCGAGAAAATCCATGAGACGACCTCCGCCTTCAACTCCCACTCGTAGCTGACCACTGTCCGCCGGCTGAGGGCATCCGCTGTGACATTCAGCTGGCCGGGGATGTGCACTGCAAGCAGCCAGACACCATGAAGCACGGCCCACTCCCAAATCTGGATGGACAGGTCCATGAGGGGGCAAGGGGGGGAACGCTCCCCCTTGCTCGTTTATGTAATACATTGATACCACATTGTCCGTTCTTATGCGGACCACCTTGTTGACAATGATCGGTCTGAACGCCCTGATCACTAGGAAGATCGCCAGAAGCTCCAAATGATTTATGTGCAGGAGCTTGTCCTGAGGCGACCAGAGGTCCGAGACCTGAAGAAGATCTAACGTCGCACCCCACCCGAGGAGGGAGGAGTCTGTCATGATCGTCACCGTAGGGACCGAGTCCTGAAACCCCGCGCCCCCAGACAGATTGCTGAGAGATGACCACCAATCCAGGTCCACTCTCATGGAATCCGGAATCATTATCTGCATGGAATCCGGATCTACTGCCCGACGCCATGAATTCCGAAGGGCCATCTGGGTCCGTCTCATTTTGAGACGAGCAAGAGGAAGAGCGGCCGACAAGCTCTCCGACTGCGCAAACATCTGACACGTGGCCAACAGATCTGCCATTCTGTCCCCGGTCAGATATACTCTGCAGTCGATCGTGTTCCAACGAAAACCCAGGAAGATCAGGTCCTGTGAGACCGTCATGGAGGATTGGAACAGGAGCTGAAGGAGAGACTGGAGGTTGCCCGCTGCTGCCAACGGACAAGGGCTGCGTAAGAGCCAGTCGTCCAAATAAGGATACACATGGATACCCTGGAGATGAAGATAGGCCGCAATCACCAACATCATCTTCGTGAAGACACGCGGCGCCGAGCTGAGGCCAAAAGGAAGCACCCGAAACTGGAAGTGCTCCTCTCCCAAGAGAAGCGGAGGTATCTCCTGTGTGGATTCCAAATCAGGATATGTATGTACGCATCCTGAAGATCCACAATGCTGAGCCAATCGCTCATCTGCAAAGAGGATCTGGCTGGGCGTGATCATCTTGAATATCTCTTGGGGTAGGAAAAGATTGAACTGGGAAAGGTCTAGGATGGTGCGCAGGCCAGCCTGGTTGGGTTTGGGCACCGTAAACAGCCGGGAGTAGAAGCCCTCCCCTCGCTCCCCAAGGGGAACGGGTTCCACAGCTCTGAGGTCCAGAAGCTTATGAACCTCGGCCTTGAGGGAGGATGAGCCCGACAGCTGAAAAGGAGGGTTGAGGGGTGGGGTAGAGGGTAAAGGTAAGCGGAAGCCCGCTCGAACGACTGACAAGACCCATCTGTCTTCTGTGATGGTCTGCCACGCCTCCCAATGAGACGCAATGCGTCCTCCCACCGGGGTCTCGTGCGAGCGCGGAAAACCCTCATTTGGCAGGCTTATCGGTGGCGGTGCCAACTGAACCTGAAGAGGAGGCTGAGGAGCGGGAGAAAACCCATGTTCGCCGTTGTCTACGGCGGTTATTCCCCGCAGGAGAATCCACTCTGCGAGATTTGCAGTCGAGGGAGCTTCTAAAACCAGAGGAAGGGCGACTTTGCGACAACGGTCTCTGGGATTTCAAAGGAGCTTTAACCAGAACAGACAATGATTTAGCCATCTGAGTGCTATCCTTGGTTTTGGTGAGCTCTACATCAGTAGAAGAATGAAAAAGCTCCTTACCATCGAATGGAAGGTCCAACACCTTGTCTTGCACTTCCTTGGTAAATTTAGTGGCATGCAGCCAAGCCTGCCGTGAGGTATCAACCCCAAGCATCAGGCCCCGAGTCGAGGTGTCTACGTGATGAGCCGCAGCCTCCAGGAGATCCTAGGCCACGACCCTGGCATCGGAAAGGCCTCCTTTGAAATCTTCCAGCTTCTCGACCGGGATGTGCTCCTCAAACTCTGGCAGACCTTTCCACATCCGCATGTTAGCTCCTGCCAATATCAATTCGGCATTGGCCTGCCTGAGCTGCAAGGCTGAGTTGGTGAAGATTTTCCTCCCGAGGGAGTCGAGGAGCTTGTCCTCCTTTCCCAGAACCTGAGTAGCCGTCGTGGAAGAGGATGCTGCAGGCCTGGACTGCAAAGTGGCCGCAGCCACCACTGTGGAGGAGGGAGGCGGACAAGACGACAGGGCCACCTCTTCCAAAGCATGCAGCCTGTACCTCGCGTCAATCTTTTTATTGACAAAAAGTCCTGAGTGTGGCTTTTCCCAGACTCTTCGGACCTCGGCCAGAAAGTCCTTCTGCAGGAACAGGCCGGTACGCTCCAAAGGAGACAGGGTGAACGCCCCAGAAAGCACGCCCTCCTGCGGAGCGGGTGCCTCGGGCACCAGAACATCTAAGAAACTCATCATGTCCAGTACCCGGTCATGAAAGGCTCTGATAGAGCGGGGAAGATCCTCGTTGTCCTGATCGCCTTGAGGGTCATCTGACAGGTCAGGATACTGCTGAGCCGTGTCAGGCACTGCCTTGTACACTGGGGACAATGGAGGCAAAGGCGGGAGAGCAGGGGGGGCACCACGGGCAAGGGAGGTGCCGGCGGAACCACCGGAGGAACGGGTGGAGTCGGAGGCGCCGGTGGACATATCTCCTTGAAAAGCCCTTTGAAATATTCCCTCATGGGGTCGGTGCGCATAATCGCTTGAAATTTACCGAAAAAAGCATCCTCAGGAGATTGTTTCGTGACCTGAGAAGGCCTCTCATGAGGTGGACAAATCCAGGGACGTAACGGGGAGGGGTGCCACACCGGCCCCTCCACCGACGTATCCACATAAATCAAAGGAGCCACCCCCTCGGGCAAAGAAACATTGTGCGGAAGAGGCTTTCGGGCGTTCCAATCATAAACCAGCCGGTAAGGATGCGCACAAGGGACTTTAGGTTCACCCAAGAGACCGAGCCCTACACCAGAAGCCGATGGCGTAGTTGTAGGGGTAGCACCTAAAATGGCTGCCGTGGTCGGGCACCATTTTGTCCTCATCTGAGGGGAACTGCGGCACGTGAGGAAGTGAGGCAGGAGTCCCCGTCGATGGCTCAGAGGTCTTAATCTTAGCCTTAACATAAGGAACCTCGGCCGAGCCGGTACTATGAGGCCTGGAATGTTTTTGTGACATACCAACCGCCAACTGAGCCTTCGAAGGAAGGACCTCGGCACTGCCGGTAAAAGAAGAACTTTGCTTCTTAGCCCCCTCAACAGATCTGGTGTCACCACAAGAGCGGGAACGGTGCGCTTTCACCGACGGCCTCTCAGAACTGTTGGTAGCTTTAGCCTCTGTACGAGGGACCTCGGACCCAGGCCCGGTAACAGCCTTTTCTGCGCGGGCCTCGAACATCCGTTCGGTAACTACAAGCCCAGCCAAGGCCTTGGGGCGCACCCCGGTTTTGTTTTTGAGGGAAGCCGACATAGAGGCCTCAGAGCGAACTCCGGTACCCCACGACTCAGTAGAACTGGGTCTACAAACAGACCCCACAGGAGGGGCCTCGGAGCGTACTCCGGTGTTCACAGGCCCCTTACAGAGACCCTCAGAGAAAACTCTGGTAAAATGATTAGGCCCAACGGGCACCTCAGGGCGAACCCCGGTAACAGAGTGATCAACGCCCCTCCCGGACCGAGAGGAACCCCGGAAGGTATCCCCCAGTCGGGGTGGTCTGAAAAGTAAAGAACTTATCGGGTGTTTTTTCTTCTCGTCGATGAACGCCTGAAAATGCGAAGGAGGAGTTTGTCAGAACACCTCCTCCCACCGCTCCCACCGACGTTGAAGTGCCCGGACCGAAAGGGAGTCAGAGTAAAAACAGGAGTCCCAACGGTGATCCGGACTCAAACATTCTAAACAAAGAGGATGGGGATCCGCCCTTGCGAAGCGACAGTGACACGATGAACAATCTGGAAAGTCTAATTTGAAAGACATAGACAGACTAGTAAATGAATGGTAGCGAGAGCCAGAGAGGAAAAAAGGGAAGAAAATCTTCCGAGGATGCAAGTGCGTCCGGCCCCGTTCGAGCGGAGAAAAGGACTGATGGGCGATCGCGGGGCGGAGCCAAGGTGGGCGGGGTTACGGCCGCGTGCTGGGCCCCGCGCAGGAAAGAGAGGAGGGACACATTTTCGAAAAAAATGTGGATGCTTTTTACAAAGTGCTCCGGTCCCGTCCCACAGGACGGAGAGATGTCCCACAAGTATGGAGGAAAGGGTGTTAGGGAGAATTCTCTGTTTAGGCTGAATTTCCTAACCTAGTGTGTCCCCCAGCAGCTTTGCTGGATTTTTGGGGTTTATTTTTTTTCTCCTGCCAAGAGTGAGACTCTTTTACCCTCACTCTTGGGCATGATTTGAGTGTGTTTCTTTGAATCTAGATGTGTTTAATGGGCTATGGGGTCTTTTACCCCATAGGGCTTAATGTGTTTTTGTGATGTGTGTTACACAGCACCCACAGTGCAGTGACACAGGGGTGTCATAGTGACCCCCCAGTATAGACTCCATACCCTGGGACTGACTACTGTCTCCCAGGGCATGTAAAGTCACCATTGACTTTACTAGTCTTAAATTCTGAACAGAACCAGTACAAACCATCATATTGTGGACGTACTGGCTGGGGCAATTCAATTGCCCCGGGGTCTGTTAGTCGAGGGGGCACGTCTCCGTCCCCCCTGATCGAGTTTTGGCTGGTGGCAGTGGATACTACTTTTTATATTCAACCGCGAATATTTTCCTATGGGATTTCCCATTGTTTTAGGCTACTATCTTTATTTAATTATTTACGGTAGCCTCGAACATACCGCCGGTTTATTTAATTAATATTAATTCTCCTGTTGGTATTTTTTGCCAAAACTTGATTCTAAAATGGCGTTTGTGTTCTCTTCTGTGACTCCAACCCAAGTCGAGCCCTTTGTTCCACTTTTTGGCGGGCTTCTCCACAGAAGCCCTCCAAAGTGGTGCCACTCTGTCTGGGGTACTTAGGAGGGGTGGAGGGAAATTTAGGCACCCTGGACTGAGTTGCCTAGGCAACTCAAGTCGCACTCCATCCTGATTGGCCCAAGTGGTGAGCCGACCGGCTCACCACTTAGCATGTTTGAGTGACAGCTAGGCTGAGTGAATGGGGGTTTGCTGCATAAAAGCAGGGCTTTGGGGACTGGAACTTCAGAAGTCGCCACAGGACCTAAGAATCCGACGAGGGAGAAGCTGAGCCAACCTGCCACGACACCACCACCGGTGGAGCACTGCTGGACTGCCTCACCACTTTTCCCAACGACAGAGGAGATCTCCCGCCGGAGAGTCTTTTTCCTTTGACTGGTGGGGATAACCAGTTTCACCGTCTTTTCGCCTTCCCGACGTACCTCGTGGCCGCCTTACCTGTGCTAAGCACCCCGGCAACCGGGATACCACGTTTTACCACGACCGCGAAACAAAGGTACCACCTTTAACCGGAAAACTCCACGGCTGGTTTCTTCCCTGGTAGTGCAACTACCTTCATCTTTCCTCCAAGTCGAGATCTTCTCTTCCCCTGGACGACGCAACTTGCACCCACTACCAGGAACAACTGCCACCGCTGGAGGATCCTTCCCACTGAAGGTACCGTGTCCCGCCTGGCTTCCCTTGCTACCGACTGTACGGGGCAGATTTAGCCCCCGGCTTTCGAACCTGGGTAAGTCTGGGACACCCTTTCTTAAAGCCTCTCTAAACCCTTTTTTGAACCCTCTGCAAGACTTTCTAAGCATAGTGTAACTGTGTGATCTTGGGCGCATTTGTGCTCTGCTCTCTCTAAGAGGTGGGCCCAGCCTTTGGACTTTGGCTCACCAGTGACTTTTGCTCTTCTGCCTTGCTAACTGTGTTCCTGAATCTTAGAGTGGAGTACCTTTCCATATTCTGTCTTTTTCCCTCCCTTCTTCATGAACTTATTGGAGTGCCATCTATAGTTAAGCGCTCACCTCTGTCTGGAAATAAGTGGTGTTAACTAAGACTTATCTGATGAGGAATAAGGGTTGTATATATTATAATAGTAACTGTGTTTAGAGTGTTTTACAATAAGAGTGCTGGAGTGTTTCAAACAGTGTGTTTTTAAATAAATAAATATATACTTTGATACCAAAGCTCTGGTCAGTGTTTGCTTTTATTATTGTATCTGAGTGCCTATTGTGTATACTTTGCATACTGCCTAACTCTTCTTGAGGGAAGTCTGATTGCTCAGCCACAGCTACCAGGTAAATCTGGGTGGTACAGACTGCTACCAAGTGGGTTTACTGCCAACACCTGTAGTCTTAAATCTTTTGCAGTGGTCCCTAAGGGAACTGCACAGGTTTCTGCCTAACACAGGGGACGGGACGTAGGAGTAATGGTGCACATTTTTTGGACATGCCCAGTGGTACAGACTTTCTGGGAAGGAATTAGGATCAAAATAACAAAGAGTGGACTTCAGATACAGGCGGAGCACCCGGAGTGGTACCTGCTGGGACTCTTCCCATGAAGGGGTAGAGACAAAGCGCATCTAGCAAAGATGAAAGACTTGATATGTATATTAGCCAAAAGAAGGATAGCGATGTCCTGGAAATCAAGGGAAGGCCTGACCGCAGAAGCATGGTGGTAGGACCTTCGGAAGTGGACACTAGCGGAAACCGCAGAGTGGATAAGAGCAGTGCAAAGAGGGGAGGGGGAAACGGCACAGAAAATAGCAGCATGGAACTCCCTGGTGCAGGACTTATTTGGTTAAGAGGAAGTGGAAACCGAAGAAGAGGACCCGGAGGAGGTACGGGGATACCAGAGGACCCAAGACAGTGGTGCACAAGTAACCGAATAATAGACAGTACGAGCACGGATGCCGTTGCTGCCCACACAAGTACCTATAGGCAGAGGAAGCAGGGTCATCAGACAACTCCAGGATAACGAACCCATAGCAGAATCCGTGGTAATGCCAAAATGCCAGTTCATCTTATATGATATATATATATATATATATATAGTTAATTGAAAACAAAGACATTTTTTAAATAAAGTGGTTCGACAGTTCAAATTTTTTAAACAAAAGTATTATGAGAAAGGGGACAGTGCCAACGGCCTACTAGCGGCCCGTCTGCTGGGGCAGAGGGCGGAGTGATGGGTCGACAGGATCAGTGGGCCTGATTGCGTAGGGGGTCGGGTCGATATGTCCCCTGATGGGATAGCAGAGCGCTTTGCTCACCTTTATGAAGAACACTATGGTCTAGAGATGCAGGTGGACAGGGATGAGCTGGATTCTTATTTGTGTGAGGTTTCACTCCCGGCCTTAACGGCAGAGGAGGAGGAGTTGGTTGATGAGCCCTTTTGTATGGAGGAGGTTTTATTAGCAATTCAGAGGATGCAGGTTGGGAAGGCACCGGGAGATGACTGTTTCACAACCCGGTTTTATAAGTCCTTTGCCAGGCCTTCTTGCCTCACATCTGGTTAAATTGTTTAATTATATCCAGGATATGGGGAAGGCTCCGGAATCATATGGCCGGGCTCTGATATCAGTGATCCCTAAGAAAGGGAGAGATATTAAGGGATGTGGGTCTTACCGGCCCATATCACTACTTAATGTGATTGAAAGATTTTTACCAAGGTGCTAGACTTACATTTGATGAACATGGCCCGGGGGAAAAGGGGCAATCCAACACTACTAGCCTCAGATGCTGAGAAGGCCTTTGACATGGTGGACTGGACCTTCCTGTACGCAGTGCTGCAGAAATATGGGTTTGGGGAAAACGTTTTGGCCTGCATTAAAGCTTTATATACTGGCCCATTGGCAAGGGTAGCTGTTAATGGATGGTTCTCCAGAGCGATTCAGTTAAAGAGAGGCACTAGGCAGGAGTGCCTGCCTTTTCCCCTGTTTGCGCTAGCAATGGACCCACTGGCAGAGAAGCTCCCGAGCATACCTCAGGTTGAGTGGATATGGGCAGGAGATGCAGAGTTCAATCTCGGGTTTTATGCCGACAAGGTTTTGTTGCATCTGCGGAATCTGCATACTTCCGTCCGTGCCACGCTGAGGGGGATTCAATGGTATGAGCAGTTTGCTGGGTTTAAAATCAATAGTGCTAAATCTATCTTGTTCCCTTTTGATGATGGCGCTGAAAGAGATTTGGGAATACTTGATTCTCTGGGGATGAAGGTGAGGTCGGAGACACTTATCTGGAGGTGACAATCACGCGTCAGCTGCAGCATCTCTGTGAGGCTAATTACCCACCTCTGCTTCAGACACTGTATGGGATATGTTGAAATGGGAGAAAATTATGATATCCTGGATGGAGCGGTTTAACATCCTCAAAATGAACTTCCTTCCTAGGATCTTGTACCTTTTCCAGATGCTTCCAACGGCGACCTCTGGGGCGTTATTGAGGGAAGTCAAGGGGCGGACGCTGAAGTTTTTGTGGCAGGGACAGAAGCTGCGGGTGGCATTTGATTCTTTGGTCCTACCCAAGGAGAGGGGTGGGATTCCCTGATCTCTGGGAATACTACAGGGCAGCGCAATTAAGGGTGTTGACATCACATCTTTGGAGGGACAAAGGCAAGCAACGGGTTTATTTGTAGAACCTTCATTTGCGACCGGCCACGGCGGGCAGATGGCTGAGGGCACCTAGAGCATCTATTCTAAGAAGAATTCGGGAACATCTTA
The DNA here is from genome assembly GCF_040938575.1 of Ambystoma mexicanum. Taxonomy (NCBI): domain Eukaryota; kingdom Metazoa; phylum Chordata; class Amphibia; order Caudata; family Ambystomatidae; genus Ambystoma; species Ambystoma mexicanum. The sequence continues at coordinate 892,273,458 of NC_090931.1, forward strand.
TCCTGAGGGTGATATGGAACCTGTGGCATCCGGGTAGTGGGAGAAGGGGGATTACAGCGTGGCCTTCGCCCTATGAGTCAGTCACCTGTGGGGGCACCGGGGGTACGGGAGGAGATACTGGATGTTGCTAGGTACCAGATGTGGTTTGCGGCTGGTTTGGCCATGGTAGGCAGTGCGGGATGGGAAGTTTATCTCGCTTCAGGACAGAGGGGGCCCTGCATATAGGGAAACTATTGGTATTCTCTTACCTGCAGATTAAAGGGGTAATCACTACAGACCGTTGGAATCAGCAGGCACAGAGGGAGATTACTCCGAGTGTATTTTTTTATTTTTTATTTGGTTGGCTGACTGAATCCACCTTTCAAATACTTTATCTTACAAAACCATGTTTACAAATAAATTTGAAATCACTTAAAACAATCACATGTATTATTAAAAATAGACTAATTAATTGTGCGAACAAACAAACCAGGCACAATTAAGAAAAGAAAAATAATAGGTGCTCACTTTGGCAACAGGAAACAGAATGATTTCGCCAAACAGTTAGGTAGATAGAATGCCACTAGTAAAAGACTTTTGATGGCCATTTTTATTGTTTGTTTGTGAGAGAACCATATCCAAGAACTTCACTTAGGCAATTTTGACCGACATTCTAGCAGTGGCGAAAAGCGCTTGCCAAATGTCATCACTGCTTTCAGAACTTGTCAAGGCCATAAGGTTCTTGAAGTACAGTTCTTGTTGTGTCTTCAATGCCAAACAGTCTACTACCAAATGTATCATAGTTTCTTTGTATTTAGTGTCTTTACAAAAGCGGCAATGACTCATTCCCTTGGGTATTATTCCTCTTCTGGCACGTTTTTCATTTGTGTGCCATAAATTCATCCGGAGTCTCAGATACTGACTACGAATATTAAATAATCTGCCATCTGCCCTAGCCTTTTATGGCCAAATATTAGCACATTGAATTCTTGGTATGTGATACATTTGTCTCTTGTACATACCCAGTTATACCTATTCAATTTGAGCTTGAATTTGTCTGGGTTGGTTAATAGCTCATCAATTGACAGATCAGCAGAAGAGATGATATTTATCACATGGTTTTTCCACATAATGGAAATTTGTATCTATGCGTCAACAAGAAGCAAGCCACAGTATTTAAAACCGTTTGCGATTCAACACCTAACATGCATTTTCTGAAAAAGGCACATAGTCTCCAAGCCACGTGTGTGGCTAAGGAGAATGAGGCTAATTCAAACTCACCAATGCCATGGGTACACAACTAGGAAGTTTCAAAATGGCCCTCCAAAAGCAAGCTTCCATTGACTCCCATTTAGCAGGGCTCCACGGTAACATAGCTTCGACCCCATATGTTATGGTAGGTATGACTTTTTGTTGAAAAAACATCATAATGTGAGAGCATGAGAACTTACCATATTTAAAGGCTAGAATCGTGGCTTGTGAGATTAAGTGAGTAAATTTCAATTTAACGGTTGTCTGAAAAGTTGGACTAGCAATGTTACCACCAAAAATCATACCCAAATACTTAATACTGCTCTACAACCATTAAATTCAAATGTTGTAATTTCGATTGAAAAGTGCTTAGTTTCTTTCCCAGTTTTGTCCTACATATGACAACCTGCGTTTTTCTATGTTGATCATAAGATTGTTATCATAAGATTGACACTCTTAGTGCAGGGACCAGCTGTACATCATGATTATCCCAGACTGGGATTTCCATCAACCAGGTTTCTTGCAAAATCACCATGTCAAAATAATTTAAACCATTTTTAGCATTATTTAGCAAAAGCGCAAAACCACAGGTGTTCTAACAGAGTAAGGATAGAGCCCTTTGAGCTAAGGGTGTGGTTTGTTAACTATTGTTGCCACCACATTTGCAAACACATGGAGTATGTACTTGCATCTTATACTCTTGAATTGAATTCATGTTTGAGTTGGGGCAACCTGAAATATTTTGGGGTGGTCTGTTGGTACGTGTATTATACTCAAAAGCAGGGCCAGCTAGCACAACAAAACCCATATCAAACAATTGTTGTTTGGCACCCCAAATAGTGTTTTGAACAACTCTCGATCTCGGCCATAACCTCACCAAGGTCAAAGATTTATAATTTAGAAATTCGACCTGGTTGATGTCCTGTGAACCTATATCTTCTAAAGCAGGCACTTCAGAGAATATTGACATTATACTGTGCAGATTCAGATCATACTGCGTGAAAGGAGCTTGTCTGCTACCAATTATGATGGAAAAAGGGCAGCCAGTCGGATGGTTAATTCTTTTTGCTGTATTTGGTTCCAGAGGTTTAGGCACTACAGGCCCTTGCATTGATTTGGGTAGCATCATTATCTTTAAACTACTATCTACCTCTCTTGCCATAGCTGACATGTGACCCTTGGAGGGGCTTAAATTAAGACGTTGACAGTCTGTCAAATTGTGGCCAGGTGCAAATGACACTGATTTGCTATCAAAATGCAAGCTCAACTTTTTATTTCCAATAGCGACATTTGGATCATCCAATCTCGTAGTTTGAGAGGACATGTCGTGTGCGCTAGTTAGATTGGAGTTGGTAGTTGTTATGGCTGAAGATACGTCTTGATTTTCTGTGTGTTTTTCAAATTCAGGCTGTTTGACTATATCTTTGGAAATCATTTTCGTAGTATTGGCAAGAAGTTTGGGCCTAAAGCCAGCCATAGGCATCTACTTCCTTTCTAATCTCTCTTCGTTGCACATCCAGAGCAGCATTTTCCTTGTCTGTGATTTCTGAGATCACTTTTGTTGGGATTGCATTCTTAGCAGTGTCAGTTGCAACCTGGGACAAATCATGCACATCATGAACAACGTCGACTAGATCATCAAGGGGGGCATACAGTGCAAGGTGTTGCTGTCTCTCTTCTGGTAATTTATCACGAATCGAGTTTAGAGAGGAATATTTCTTAGTAACTGCATTTGCAGCTAATGACAGACCCTTTTTTGTGGAAGTTTTAAACCTTTGAAAAATTGTTTAGAAGCTGAACTGGTTACAGTTTTAATTGCTGCCATGTTTTTGGATTTCTTTTCACAAACAGAATTTTCCCCGTCTTTGATTTTTGAGTTTTCATGTTAATTTCGCTATCTTTAGTGAAGATACTGAAAGCTCTTTTCTCAATTGTGATAGGGAGTGTTGTAGGTGCCAAAGACTCCGATGTTACGGAGTCTTGCGTGTTTACAGTAATAATTTGATCAATCAAAGGCAATGAGGTGATATAATCAACCTGTACTGCAACTGATGCAGTGTGCACTTTAGCTTTCTTTGTGACTTCCAAGGGAACATTCAAGACAGAAACCTCATTTGTTTTGTGATCAGAGCCATGGCCCACTATATCAGTTATTGGCAATATCAGGCAGCCAGAGTCATTGATTTTTTGCCAGGCCAAAATCAGAGCGAGCTGCAGTGCTTGAAGATTGATTTTCATCTCGGAGTATCAAATAATTTGACCAAAGTGTTTATTGTTAAACTTAGAGCATTTAGTGTCATTTTTTTTTAATTTTTTTATTTTTATTTGTGTTTAATAAAAAGATTTTTACAAAGTTTGAGGTTTCTGTCTTTAGTCTGTGGTCGTGAAGAAGAAAAGAAAAAGAGAACGGCTCTCTAAAAATGTGCCTTTGTCGGCCAATTTATGGCTTCCAAGATTTTGTAGGTGGCTATTTGCCTTTGTGTTTTGTCGCCTCCAATCAGACGAGACCAACATATTTCTTCGTCCTCTATGATGAAGTCTGTGAAGGTTGATTTTAAGTATCGGCTTCTTATATGTTGGTTTGAGGCACATTTTAGGAGCAAATGGCGGATTGTTTCCTTTTCTTGTGTTGCACAAAATCGACAACGATTATTTTCCGACTGGCCTCTGATTGACAAGATCTCGTTTGTCTGCAGTAAATTTAAACGGGCCCTCATCAGCATATCTCTCCCCTTCCTGGATGGGAACTTCTTTATATACTCCTGGAGTTCATTGAGTTTTTTCGTATTTGGTGGCAGGTGCAGGGTTAGTTTGTTTTTTCCTGCTGTCTCCAGGGTGTTTATCCAGTCAAGTTCTTTGATTTTAGTGAAGGTTCTCTTTGGGTACTTTGTTAGTTGTTCTTCATCTGCCTGTACCTGTTCTAGCAAACTGATGTTTTCTTCTTTCCATTTGTTAAGGGATTTGCTTGTGTTCCTTTCTATTTCGAGGTTGATGAGATAATATATTGACGGTGGCTCGGCCATCCGGCATTTCCTGAACAGCCTTAGAGACGATTGTGAGACTGAACTTCTAAGAGATGGTAAGCTGAGCTCCCGTCGAATTGAGGCTATTGGGGTCGAGTTTGGAAGTCTAAGTACTTTTCGCCAAAACTTTGCCTCAATTTTTGTCCAGATGGATGGTGGTAGGTTCGTCATTGCATCTCCCCCATATGTTAATGTCGGCATCACCTTTTTCTTGTAATGTTCTAGCACTGGGATCAGCGAGAATCTCCCGAACTTTTTATCTATGGCCCTAGCTTGAGCTGCCAATTTATTGACTTTGGTCATCAGGGCCCATTGCATGGCTTTGTCTTGTGAAGAGGAGTCCAGGATTACTCCTAGGTATTTGAAATCGAACACTCGCTCGATCAGTGATCCTTCCAGTTTTAGTTTCAGTTTTTCTGTTTTCCTGGTCGATTTTTCTAGTACTAGAAATTTTGTTTTCTTTGCATTTATTTCCAGTTTATTTTCTTGCATATACCCATGGAGCTTTGTCAATTGGCGCTGCAGACCTATTGGTGTGTGGTCCATTAGGACCAAATCGTCTGCGTAGAGCAATCGCGTTATCGGGGTTTTGCAAATTTTTGGAGGAAATGCTCGAATTTCTAGATCTTCATCTTGGATGTCGCCGATAAATGCCAGAAATAAAGCCGGGCCAAAGGGCACCCCTGCTTCACTCCCCGCGCTGTTGGAATGGGTGATGACAAGAGAACGTTTTGGTTGAGTCGAATGCGTATTGAAGTATCAGTGTACAGTGCCTTAATCGGGTTTAGTATAGAAGGTGGACAATCCCAGGCTTCAAGTTTGGACCATAGGCAGACCCTGTCAATCCGGTCGAATGCTTGAGTCAGGTCGATGAACGCCACGAAAATTCTCGTTCCCCCTTCCAGTACTCTGTTTTTCAGCATGTTTAGCATTAGAATGTAAGCTGTCGTGCCCAGATTTTTTTAAAATCCAGTTGGAGTGGGTCGTTGCAAGGTGATTCCTCCGCCCAGATCTTAAAGCGGTCAAGAAGCATTGAGCCAAACACTTTACCTATAACATCCAGGAGCGCAATGGGTCTATAATTTGCCGGGTCCTTTTTGTCTCCTTTCTTGAATATTGGTACCATTATTGCTTGTTTCCATGAGGGTGGTATCGTTTTCAAGCTGGAGCATCTGCCGAAGATTTTACTTAGCAGACTGGCCCACTCGTTTTGATTTGTTTTTAAATCAATGTTCGTAATCCCATCGGGTCCTGGGGCATGAGAGTTTTTTAAGCCTCTGATCTTTAATCGGATTTCCTGTGGGTCATCTATGTTTACCCATGGCTCCGAAGACATTTCGCCCTGTAATTTTAAGTTGGTAGTTGGTGCCAGGTACATAGTAGTATAGTGTTTTGTCCACGTAGTTTCTCCAATCTTGCTTATGATAGTATTTTCTTGCGTTTCATTGACCGCTCTCAAGATTTTCCAAAATTCTTTTATGTTTTTGCCGCTTATCACTTTTAGGATATTTTCAGCGTCTTGTTGGTAGAGAGACAGTCTATGACCTTTCACCCAAGCTTTGTAGAGTTTGGTTTCCACTTCCGCCGCTCTCACAGCCCCTGGAGATCCAGAGGATTTTGCTTTGCGTTGTATTTTACGCAGTGCCCGGCGTTTCTCCACCAGTGTTAGGTCGTACACGTGTCTTGGGGGGTTTCCACTGTTTGTTTTTGTTGTACGGCTCTTCTTGAACTTCGTCAAAAGTGGCGTATAGTCTGTTTTATTTTTGCCCAAATGGTTTGGCATTGAGCTGAATCCTTTTTCTATTTCCACAATGGAATCTATTGTAAGATATAAGCGGTTTCCCTTCGTGTTAGCTATGACTTGGTGCTCAGCGTAATCATTCCGGGGACTTGCTGACATCCAAGTTGTTGACAGGGGGTTGTGGTCACTTACTGTTACTCGTGTAATTTCAAAGTCTTTCGTTATTGCCAGTATTGGTTCGGTGACGAAGATGTAGTCTATGGTACCTGTCGATTCATTTCTTTCCCATGATGGCGGGCGATTTGAGTCTGGGAATGCTTCGTGCAAATTGTGAAGGTTTCTTGAATTCATCAATTTGACCCATAGATTGCCACGCTGTTTGCCTGTTGAGTTGTGTCCTTGGTCTGCCTCCCTTTCGTCCGAGCTCGTGCACGTAGCGTTCAAGTCTCCACAAATAAGGAAGTATTTTACCAGATGTTCAGATAGTGCCTCGTCTATCGCGTCCTCAATTTTTTCTATGTAGAAGGTAGGCTCTATGCTTGCTGGATTCCAGTAGGTGTTTGCTATGATTAAGGTGACTTTCTCATAGGCGTTTTTGTCGGTATTCCGTCGGGTCCATGACGCCTTGACCATCAGAATCAATTGGTTGCTGATCAATGTTTCTTCTAATTTGATCCCGGAGACTTTTTTAGACGCAATCAGTAAACCCGATGAAGGTCTTCCTCGACGTCCTTGTTTGGCTGGTGCAAGGATGACTTCGAACCTCCTTATTGCAGGGGGTTCGGTCAGCCAGGTCTCTTGGAGGCATAATAGGTCGTATGACCCCAGGTCCATGTCACTTGGAGACAGTAGGTGGGTGTGTCCTCTCGTGTTCCACAAGCACATTTTTAGTTCGCACTTTTGGAGGGTCGAGCGGTGTCTATCTTGAAGAATGTGCTCGTCTCTCAAGGATTGCTATATTTGCTTTTTTTCCCTCAGAGTTTTAGACAACCAGGACAATATGCCTTTCATGGGTTCACATCTTTTTTGTGGGACTTTTTCTAGTGAAAGTTTGGCCGCTGTTTCTGGGATTATCCTGGCATTGTTAAGTTTTTTTGTATCTTTGGTTTTTGTGGAACTTTCGTAGTTTTTGTTTTCTTTGGAGGCTTGTTGGTTTTCCCTCAGTTTCTCTTCAGGTTCCAGGGCTCTTGCTCTCTCCTTGTTTTTTGCAGGAGATTTCTTGCGGCCGGTTGTTCCTATGGCGCTTTTTAGGTGTCTGAATACTTGTTTTCTGCTGGGCGTATTGCGCTCTTTGTTTTCAGCCTCCCTTTTGTTGTCTTCTTCGCTTGTGGCTGATTGCACTTTGACGTCATAGCCCATTTCGTCCAGCTCTTCACTACAATCGAGAATCAAGTTTTTCAACGTTGTTGATGTTACGTAGAGTATCGTTTTTGCTTTTGCGTTTACATGGCTGGGCTCTACCACAAGCAGGTCTTCTGATTTTATTTGATTCAACTTTTGAATGTGTTTAAAAAGTTTTAACACCGAATTTCGGTTCAGGGTTATTTCATCTCTGTTTTCTTTCACTTGTGTCAGCTTTATGCGCCATTTAGCTTTGTCCACTTTTCTCGGTTTTAAGTTGTGTTTCTGCGTTCTGGATCTGTATCGAAAGATCGTTTCCCCTTTATCTTGTGATGGGCTGGGTCGCTTTTCAGCATTGGTTTTGTTGTGGGCGTTCCTGGATTGAGAATGAGGTCTCCTTGGTGATGTAATTCTGTACAGTTTTCTTTTATGTTTTTGTTCATCCCATCTATCTTCTGATCTCCTTCTTGATTTACCAAGTTCACCATCTTTCTGTTTGAAGGAGTTATGTCTTTGTTCTTTTTTCCGATTTCTTGGGGTCTGATTGTCTCTGGGTCTCGATCTCGTCCTTTCGTTTTCTTTTTTTGTTTCTTTCATCATCCTTTTTAGCTTTGTCTGTCTATCTGTTTCAATTGATCTAGCGCCCTTGTTCTTTGTGTTTTTCTCGTTTTCCCTAGAATTTTTTGCTGCTTTTTCCCCAGTCGCTTCTTCATGTCTCCCTGCGATTGTTGTATTTTCTTTTTCTTTATGTGATTGTGAAGTTAAAGCTTCGCTGGGGCTATGTGCCTTTAGGCTCATAGGAGAGTTTTCTGGCAGGTATTGGCTCAGGTTCATCAATTCTTCGTTTTCAATACGTTCAATTATTGATGGTGATAGACTGGAGGTTCTTTTTTCTGATACTTCTAAGTTTTTTGTTTGCCTCGACTCTGGTTCTTTGGCTTTCATTAGTGATGTTTCCTTTTGATTTACTGGGCGTGTAAAAAGTTGAAAAATACCTTCTGCAGTTTGGTTTCCAATAGTGGGTTGTCTAGATGGCAGTCTCTTTGTTGGTTGGCTCCCGGTCGATATTAACTTCGCCTCTTTATTTACACACTCTGTTGGTAAATTATTTGTTGTAATGTCTATTGTAGCTATAGTTTGAGTCCCCGTTGTTTTGCCCACCAGTCTTTGTTCTTTTTCTCCATACTGCTCTTTTTGTCGGGAGAACGAGCCCTCGTCGTTTGTTATGACTGTGCTTGATTTTCTGGCTTCCAAAGCCATGACATATGCTTCTAGAAAGATAACTTTGCTGTGGATCATCGCTTGGATGCTTGTATGGTCTTTCAAGGAGTCAGCAATAGTTTCGTAAAGCTTCATAAATGGTGCCAATGCAATGTTCACTGATGACATGATTGACAATAAGTCAATTTTTTTTTTATTTGAGGAATCCGTCGGGCTAGTCAGTTGATGTTGAGAGATTCTTCTTATGGGTGATTCAGTTAACATTGTGGTCTGATTTGTCCAGCTGCCTCGAGATGGCCCTGTTGTTTCTGATGAGGCTCTTCCTTTTCGATTTTTGTCGATATGGGAACTTCGGTTGTCGTTTCCCCCCATGTTCAAGTTTTGATTGATTTGGGGTGTCATAACATTATCTTGATTTAGATCGTCTGTGCCTGCTGTGGATGGCCTTTCTATTGTCGTGCTCTTTGTGTTTCTTGAGGGGCAAAGAACTTGTTCTCTGTCTTTTCTTTTTATTAGGGTTGGATTTCTATTGTTCATTGATTTTTTCCGAGACCAGACTGGTCTCTGCACTTTCCTCCGCCTCTTTGTGAATGAGAGCCACCACTTTCACTTCAGCTGGTGGGTACGGCGGTGATGCCCTTGCAGTGTGCAACTCCCTATCGGGCTCCTTCCTGCCCGTTCTCCTCAGGTGGGGGGCCCGCCGCCTCCTCTGGCTCTGCCTCTCCTGAGGCCGTTGCACCGTCCTCCTCCTTTCCCCTCCCTCCCTCAGCAACATCCACGCCTGGCAGCCCTCCTCCGAGAGCTTCCGCTGTGGGGCGGGGAGCGCCCTGCGGCGCTCCCAGGGGGGAGGGAAGTATGGAGGGCTGCGTCAGTCCGTCGAGCCTGGCTCCTACTCCAAGGCTCGCTCTCCCGACGGCTCCAACCTCCTCAGCTGTGCCCTCCCTCTCCGTCAGCCCCTCCTCGCCGTCCCACGCGGGCCGCGGTCCCCCTTCTAGGGCCGCCTCCGCGGGGTCCTGCTCAACCGCAGCGGCTCAGAGTGGCAACAGGGCGTCTTTCCGGCAGGCAGAAGCCTCGGCTGTCCTGACTTCCAGGCTCTTTGCCCACAGCACTTCGGTCGCCCCTCCAGGTAAGGATGGGCGTCGCTGGGGGCCGTGTTGGGCTAGTTTTAAGTCTTCTAAGACCACTAGTGGCCGGTAGACTTTGCTTTTGATGGGTTGCGCCTTTATGATGGTCGCTTGCTCTTGCTGCATCGTCAGCTTTGGGGAGCCCATTTGAAGCAAACCCATGTTTGCTGCAAGGTGTTCCTTGGAGGTTAATGTTTGTTGTTGTTTTTGGCCCTGCTGTTTCTGGTTAGGTTTGGCGCTCCTCAGGCATCTACCCTCTCTTCCTCCATTTCTTCCTCTCTCGGGGGGTCGTTCTGCTCCAAGTTAATGTCAATTTCCCGCATTTCTCTGTTTGCCCTTGCAGCCCTGACAGTCATGACTGCAGGACTGCCACTCTCCATCCACTCCGCGGATGGAAGGGGTTTATGTAAGGGTCCTCCCCCACACAGAAATCAGTAGAAATGGGCAACAGACCTTCCAGACTCTCCTGCAGGACTGCCACTCTCCGTCCGCTCCGCGTCCGCTCCGCGGATGGAAGGGGTTTATGTAAGGGTCCTCCCCCACACAGAAATCAGTAGAAATGGGCAACAGACCTTCCAGACTCTCCTGCAGGACTGCCACTCTCCGTCCACTCCATGTTATTTGAATCAAAGAAGCCGAAGGTTCAAATGATGGAGGTTGTGTTGTAGAATTCCTTTTTCGTGGAGTCGGTGCAGTGTATGACACCTCTTATTCAGAGGCAACTTGGCTGATATCTCGAAAACGTTCTGGTGAGCATGACAATTTTTCAGAACTTTGTTGTAGAGAAGAGCCTATGGCGTTGGAATCAAGATCAATTACTGCAATGTCTTTAGGGACAAAGCTTGAATTTTGTTCTTCACAATCGAGATCATCCATTGGTCTAACGGGGTCACCTTGTAACACTGTTATTAGAAAGAGAATCATGAGGGAGGTTTCTGTTGGACTCAGCCAGTCTACCATCACGTGGGATTGCACAAGGTTTATTCAGATCTGATGATGGATTCGGAAGAGCATCAGATAGAGTCATAGCATCCGGTAAAAATTGTGTTTCCAAAATTTGTGTGTGTGGTGTGCGTTTTGTTTTTGCATGTCCAATTGGGGTTACAGGACCATTAGCCAAGCCATTCACTGGTATTGTAGGGACCGTGTCCTTTGTCACGGGCTGCGTTGAGGTCTTGTCCTGACAGAAAGAACGTATGTCTGCATTGATAGTGGATTTGCCAGTACTATTTTTTCTCGATTTGCTGATCCGTGGTGCTGGAGTGGAAGAAGTGTGAAAGGGCTTGCGTAGGTTAGTTTGGATGTCAGTATGCTTACGTTTTAGTCCCATTTGTTGGACCCGCCCCATCGCTGGCATATCAGAGCATAGGGTATATACTACCTGGTTCATGTTTAATGGGGAAAATGGAGCTGACTTTGATAATCAGCAAAGATACTCCCAAATACACAGCCACACAAAAAGAGAGCAAAGATCCACGCTATTCAATGTAAATTGGTACCACAGGGTAGCACTGGTAAGTCACAGAAGTGGTCAGTAATTGAGCCCCTACTGACGTTATCTCCCGATAGCAAGTCTCAATAGTAGGCCCAGATCAAAGGCACAAGGCCCGCAGTCTCCTGCTGCTAAGGGGTTTGCCGAATTTCGTCAGAGATAGGGGGCGGACAGTATTCCCAAAATCTTCTGTGCAGTTTCCGTTGAGGTGGAGTGCTAAATAGTGTAAGTAGTAAAAATGTACACCGTGGCAAGAGAGTAGGTATCCACCTTACCTCGTTCTTTGCTGAAGAGAGGGGGCGCAGAGGGAGGAGCACCCAGTTCCCTGCAAACAGCAAGAAAACGCATGCCCTTCTCGCGTGCGGGCTAAACGCTGCAAGGGCTGCAGGCAATCCCTTAAATACGTCCACTTCCTGGAAGGGGCGGGGCCTTAGATCCACATATCTTAAAGGGTACTACGCCAGTATCTGAGCTTTCACAATTTCACAATTCCAATGTTCCAGAATGAGGAAAGCGGGACGAACAGCCAAACAGCAAGAAAACCGTGTGCCCTTCTCGCTTAACTGTATTTTGGATTCCCAATTGGAGATAAAGAGGGCTTGATCACACAACTGTATGCTGCATATACAATTATGGTATAAAGTAAGGTATTCGGTAATGGTCTCTTTAACGTTCACTCCTCTTAATTAGTGACAAGCAACCACTCCTTTGATAGTAACAGTCTTTTGAAGATTGAAACATGGTTTTAGACCACGTTAGCTTCTCACACATGTAAAATAACATTCACGTTATACATGAGTGCTACATTTTCATTGTTCAGGTGTTGCGGCTTCAATCAAACACCTTCTAGTCGCTATAACTCTTCTGCAAGTAAACAGGGAACTGTATACTGTTACCGGCAATGCTCGTGCAAGGTTTTGAATGCCGTTCTTCACTCATTATTGGCAATAAGTGCCTGTTGTTGCTGGGTTGCCCTAGGGACTCCTCATTTAACTTTCTTGTGCTAACCTTGAGTGAACTACAGTTCCCAAGGGTAGAAAGGATCTTTGGATCCCTTTTACATTTTATTCTGTGAAACCAGCACACCCCACCTTATGTGGAGTGCTGGGGAGATACAATGTATCACCTTTCACATTAAAACTGTAACAATTCTGTTACAGTGACAACCTTACCTTTATTTGGCTGGTGGAAGTGATACCTTTTACTAATTTGGTGCACCTTTACCGTGGGCTGTGATTACAGCTGCAGTAAAGGCACCTATGGATGCTCATTTTACCAAAATGGCCCCCCGTCTTCTTTTTCTGCCATTTTAGTGTTTCATGTCGTTTCTTGTTCCTTCCCCTGACATCCAGGGCAGGAAATTCCTTTATTTGAGTTTTGTCTTTGGCTGGAGTCCCCTGGACACCCCGCCCAGGCTCCAGCCAGTCTGTAAGCACAGGAAGTTGGGGAGGAGTCCAAAACTCCCTCATCCTTTGTCTTACGCCTTCCTTCAACTGGGACAAATCCCAGTGGGCGGCTGGCTGTCCCGATTGGACAACCAGACGCCCCTTTCTTATAAAATGCGGGGAGAGAATGCAGAGGTTGTGCTGTAATTCCTGATAAATACTGGAAACCTGGAAGCTGAAGTCATGTCGACCACTGGAACAGAAAACCGAAGAGGATGACGAAGGAAAACCGGCGGGAATGATTTCCAGCGCCGGAGAGCCTGCTGTGTAACCGGAGCCTACTGCAGCACTTCCTTCCAATCGACCTGGGGTCTCCGAAAACAACGACCCGAACCCTGAGCCTGGTGAGACCCACTAGACTCAAGAGGACCTGCATTTTGAGCCATCCCACGGGTTGCTGCGACCTTGCGTTCTTGCAATACCCCAATACCCTGGGACCTCCAGCCACTGTGCGGTGCACGGTCTTCCGAATTCCGAATCTCGCTGAAACTTCGTGGCCATCCTGGTGTATCTCCAGAGACACGAATCGAGTCCAAAAAGTCCCCTCACAAGAGTGCTGGACCTTTTAAACGACGAGAATTCAACCGCGATTTTCTGTCTTCTTCTGTGCTCTTTGAAAAGGCGCCAAACCCGCAGAACCGCATTCTTACCTTAAGTCTGTTGGGATTTCTGTGTAGCTTTGGGTTGTCTTCTGTGATTGGGCGGTCCCTCACCCAGTCCCACTGCTAGAATCCTGCTGGGGTTTCTTCTGTGAAGCCCCTGGACTCTCTTCTAACCCTAGAAGAAAAGTACTCACCTGTTTGCCCAGTTTTCCTAAGGAACTCTGACTTTTGCTACTAAAGAACTTATTCTAACACTGCCTGTTGGTCACTAGTCCTAGTGATCCTCCTTCTGCCACTGAACACTCATGCTCCAAGAATAAGGGAAAGACTTTGAAGGGATTGGGACTTCTGCCTAGGAAAGAAATCGGGTAACTGTAATTCTGAGATTGAACAGTTACAAAAGTTCTTTCTGATCTTTAATGTGTGATGCACTATTCTTAAAAGTATGGTTAACATCTTTTCTTCCTTAGCCACTGTTTTGCCAGTCTAAAAGAAAGTAGACGTAAAGGTGTTTTACTCTCCTGTGATTAGGTTGTGCCTCTTTACAAAAGTAATGTGTTGGTTTCACCTGATTATTCCTGTAGGGTAATGGTATGAGTGTCCTCCAACTGTTGGTATCACCAGGTTAGTCCTGTTAGGATAGGTATGATAATGTTAGCTTCTCACGCAAGTAAAATAACATTCACGTTATACATGAGTGCTACATTTTCATTGTTCAGGTGTTGCGGCTTCAATCAAACACCTTCTAGTCGCTATAACTCTTCAGCAAGTAAACAGGGAACTATATACTGTTACCAGCAATGCTCGTGCAAGGTTTCGAATGCCGTTCTTCACTCATTGGCTTCTTTGACACTTACGCTGCGGGTCGCACTGCTTCCACACCTTCTGCCACAACTTCTGCTGCTTCTGACTTCTTGGAGACCCACATCTTCCCTTTGTGAAGGTGTCCCCGGTCTAGCCAAACATTGTCGGAACCCCATTCGCTCCTGAGACTCACGGCTTGGTAACTGCTCTTCGCCTTGGTCTCCAGCACTTTTTTCACACAGCAAACACGGGAATCAGGCTCACATTGGGAAAGACGGCTCTCATGTACGCCTTCTGCTGCGCAGCCTCTGCACTTCAGAGTGTGTGGGAACAGGACCCTCGCAGAAAAAGCAGGTGAAATCTCCATGTTTCGGCGTCCCGCTTGTGCTCCCACTTCTGCTTGGTTTGCCAGCCTCGTGCCTTCTTCCTTCTGCTAGTACTACTAGTACAATTCACATTTCAATAACAGTTCCAGCTCCTTACTCTCCTTCCAATTACCTGCACCTGAGGGGGCCTTTTATGCCTCACAGATTCTCTCATGTGTGGGCTGTTAGGCTTGATTGCCCGACTACTGCAACTGCATGCCTCTTTAGCCCTCTTCCTTGCCCGAGTACTTAAGCGATTATGGGATTTTTAGTCCCCTTCAACAAAGGGGTTTCTTTCAATTTCGGCAGTTTGGCAAACAGCCATTAAAAGTGTGGGATTATGGGGAAAGTTAAACAGGGGGGGGGTTTCCCAGTCTTCCTGGTCGGCCCCTCCTGCCCCCCATGAGATCCTCCCAAGCACACCACCCCTAGGGTCGGTATCAGAAGTGTCTGCCTTTCCCTGGCCACATGATGAGGGTCCCAGACCAGGTTTCTGGGAGGAATCGTCACTGATTCATCCCAGTTTGCAAAAGCACAAAAAAAAATCATAGATGCACAGAACATAAAACGCATCCAAAGATCCCAAAATTCAATAGCTAATGAGAAGGTATCCTTGTAGCCACCTCCCAGTACATTTTTACTTTCCAACCACACACTTGTCATTACTAAATGGTAAACAAACTAAAACATGGTGAGCAAATAACAGGGCATCCTCAGAGCCACCCTCCCTCCCCAAACTCTCACACCCCAACCAAACACAATATTGCATAACAAAACTATTTGCAAAGGTGCAATTTCAAGACACATCCGTTGGGGGTCGCTTCACAGGATAATGCAGGAGTTGGATCTGGTGGAGGTCTGGAGGGAGAAGCATGGGGAGGAGCGGGGCTATTCCTATTATTCCAGGGGTGCATGGCTCATATTCGCGTTTGGATTACATTGTAACCGGAAGGGAATATTACCGACATTTTGGGGAGGTGACGTACTTGGGTCGAGTCTTGTCGGACCACTCCCCCTTGGTGGCTACGTTATTTGGGGATAATGAGAAGCCCCCGCGGCGGTTGTGGCGCCTGCACAGGGAGGCACTACGGGATGGGGCCTTTGTTGGTGAATTTAGGGAAGGGATTAGATGGTACTTCGAATTGAATGAGGGCTCAGTGGATTCTAGGGGAGTGTTGTGGGAAGCCTTTAAGCGACTATAAGAGGGAAGTGCCGATCCATGATGGTGGTGATGCGTAAGCGCCTCCAAGATACGCTGCAACGTATAGAGGCCCATGTGGCGGAATTAGAGGGGGAAGCGGCGAGGGGGCGGAGGTGGGGGGGAAGTACTGGCGCGGAAGCTGGAGCATTATCAGAGAACCCAGGTAGAGCTGTCGAGTTTTGATAATAATCAGCGGGATGTTAGATTGCATGGGGAAGGGGATAAGGCGGGTAAGCTGTTGGTTTGGTTGATCGGTAGGGAGCACCCGAATCGGGTCATAACTCAGCTTAAGACGAGTACGGGGGAGGTAGTCGGGACCTAGAAAGAGATTAACAACACTTTTGTGGCATTCTACAGGGAGCTATAGACGAGCAAGGAGGGGTACGTGGAAGTTGAAGTGGAGGACCTCATGGAGTCGTTGAGACTTTCGAAACTGGGGGAGGACATGAGGGAGGGATTGGAGGCTTTGATTGAGGAGGGGGACATTAGATGGCCGATCCGTACAATGAAGAGAGGCACTGCGCCGGGCAGTGACGGGCTCCCGGTAGAGTTTTATTCAACGTTTGCTGATCTACTAGTGCCGCAACTCCAGAGCGTATATGAGAAGGCATTCCGGAATGGCTGTCTCCCGGAGTCAATGAGGGAGGTAGTCATCACGGTGATCCTGAAGGAGGGGAAGGACCGGAGGGATTGTGCGGTGAACTGCCCCATCTCCCTGCTAAACGTTGATGGGAAAATCTTGGGAAAGATCCTAGCTGCTAAATTGGCCGAGGTGGCACTGTGCCTAATCCATCCAGATCAGTGCAGGTTTGTAGGGGGAAGGAATACATCAGGCAATATCTCTCGTCTACACCACATTATGGACCTAGCGAAATCACAGAGGCGCGACATGGCAATAGCCTCGTTTGACGCTATGAACGCTTTCGACTCCCTGGAGTGGAGGTGGCTGTTCCGGGAGTTCAGGTTTGGGGAGAACATCTGCAGGTGGTTGGCGCTCCCCTATAATAAACCAATGGCGATGGTGAGGACGATCGACTGGGCGTCAGCAACATGGGAGCTGGGGAGAGGGACGCAGCAAGGGTGTGCGGCTTCCCCAATATCATTCGCCCTGGTCCTAGAGCCCCTAGTGGTGTTCCTAAGGCAGGAAATGTCAAAGGCTGGTATTGAGGTGGGGGGGTCAAAAACACATAAATGTCCCTTTATGTGGATGACTTGTTATATATGGTGGATCCTGAGGTGTACCTCCCAGAGTTGTTGGAGATATTGCGAAACTTCCGATTTATGTTGGGCTTCCGTATTAATTCGGAAAAGTCTGTGCTGTATCCGCTAGGGGGATTAAGGGACCGCCCGCTGGGGGAGTTACCAGAGCTGGGCATACAGTGGGAAATGCAGTCATTTCATTATCTGGGGATGCGGGTATTTCATGAGATGGAGGATACGTTTGTACATAATACAGGAAGGGCTCTGTCTAGGATAGAAGACTGTCCAGTTTTGGAAGGTTCTCCCCCTCTCTCTGATGGGCAGGGTGGCACTATGCAAAATGGTGATTTTAACACGGTTGCTGTATTTCTTTGTCAATATACCGTATGTGACCAAAAGAGTTTTCTTTAAGATGCTGGACGTCAAGATCAGGGATCTACTGTGGGATACGGGGAGACGGAGGATGTCCCTTGACATATTGCGGAGACCTAGAGAGGAAGGCAGACTGGGCCTCCCGAACTATGAGAAATACTTTGTGGCGGTACAATTGCAATCGGTGCTGACATGGGACCAGCAGGGGGGTGGTGGGAGAACCTCAGGGGATTGATAGGAGATCTGCCACTGAATTGCAGGCCGGTTGAACTGCTTTGGCACCTACTGGGTGATAAGGATAGAACAGTAGTGTTTGAGGCGGTGAGGGAGACGTGGAAGAAATATGTGGGTGGAAAGGGGATTGGAGGGCGTTATGAAGCTGGGCTCCCATGGGGTGTGGATCAGAAGCTTCGCCAAGTTGAAGGTTAAGGAGAAATGGGAAAGGGACATGGGGCGCCAAATACCCGAGGAAGAATGGGCGCAGGTATGGGAATTGGTCCGGAAGACATCAAGGAATGCCCGTTTTCAAGTGGTTCAATTTAATATTTTACATAGGTCATATGTGACCTCGGTTGTACTCCGGGCAATGAACAGGGACCTATCGGATGAGTGTCCCAGATGTGGTGCGACGCACACAGGGTTTTGGCATATGGTATGGGAGTTTGGGGTGATGGTAGAGTACTGGGATGAGGTTCTCAAAGGAGTGAACAAGCGGTTGGGGATTAATCTGGAACGATGTCCGGAAACTTGTTTGTGGGGCAAGCTTCCAGGGGGGAAAAGGTACGAAGTACGGAATAGCATGGGCCGGTTCTTGCTTATACTGGCTAAACGCCGAATGGCGATAGCATGGAAAGCCCCACAAGGTCCGGCTATTCATCTATGGCGGAAGGATGTGGGGAGGTGGAGGTTGGCGGAGTTAACGGTTCTGCAGAACATGGAGCCTGAGACGGAAAGCGAGAATGGGACGATCCACTGGTTCCAATTGTTAAATGACCTATCGAAGGACAATGATCTACGGCCGCCATGAAGGGGTGCGGGCAGAGGGGAAGGGACGGGAAAATCGGAATGAATGGGGAAGATATGAACTTGGGGATGGGTGGTAGGCCGGCCTAACCTACAAAGGAATCATGGCCAGAGTGGGACTGCATGCTGTGACCAACAGACTGAATGGAAGCCGGGTACGCGATTCTGAACATTGGACAGGGGAGGTTGGGGGGGGGGGGAGGTTACAGGAGTAGAAGAACAAGTTACTTTCTTACCTGGTAACGTTCTTTCGATGGGGTGTTCCAACAACGTATTCCACATCTATGACAGGTAATCACCACAGCTGTGCTGCTTCCGAAATATTTTGGCTTCTGCGTCCTGCATCAATGACGTCGATATGCTGTCCTCGAGGTCGTCCGTCGAGCCGACGTCACCGGATGCTATAAGTAGGACGCACGACGCCTGTAGCCTCAGTTGTAGTTTTTTCCCCAGAACGTGTGGCACCAATCTTCTGCCAGTATGACCACAGAAAGCCTTGCGAAAACGTAAGCTGCAATCGCATAAGAAATTCTGTAGCGTGTCAGGGTGGGAGGGTACGATGTAGAATACGTTGTCGGAACATCCCATCGAAAGAACGTTAACAGGTAAGAATGTAACTTGTCCTTCGAAGGGATTGGTTCCTCCGACGTATTCCACATCTATGACAGACTCCCAAAGCAGTACCAACGTATGGAGGTGGGAAAAGAAGATTAGAATTGTAGAATTTTAAAATGCCCAATTAAATTGCAGAATAAAGGACCGCCTTGTCAAAGGCCAGATCTTGCCCATGGATAGAATCCAAGGAGTAGTGTTAGACAAAAGTATGGACAGAGGCCCATGTGGCTGCTTCATAAATGTTACGAATAGGAACAGCCCTCTGCAGAGCAGTAGAGGCAGCCACACCGCTAGTAGAATGGGCCCGTAAGCCTACCGGAGGGTCCTTAGCCGCCAAGCGACATTCAGAAATTGTCAAGATAATCCATCTAGACAAAGTCTGCTTAGTAACAGCTTGTCCCAAACGCCTTCCAGCGTATCCTACAAAGAGTTGATCGTCCACTCTGACACGGGACATGCATGATATGTAGAAACTTAAAGCTCTCTTAGGATCCAACCTATGGAGCCTCTCCTCTTCCTTACCAGGATGTGGAGGAGGATAGAACGCCGGAACAATTACCTTCTGGCTTAAATGAAATTCCGACACAACTTTCGGAAGAAAAGAAGGACGAACCCTAAGGACAACCTTGTCCTTATGAAACACCGTGAAGGGTGGCTTAGCAGATAGTGCCCGCAACTCACTCACTCTGCGAGCAGAAGTAACCGCAACTAAAAATACAGTTTTAAGGGTCAACAGTCTCAAAGGACAAGAATGTAAAGGCTCAAATGGAGCACCCATTAGGAATTTTAAACCCAAGTTCAAATCCCAACCGGACACCTGGAAAGGTGACGGTGGGAACACATTAGTGAGTCCTTTCAGAAACTGCGAAATGAAAGGAATCTTAAAATAAGAACACTCCTCAGATGAGCGCTAAATATAGACAGCGCCGCCAGGTAACGTTTAATGGTACCCACTTGCAGGCCCTTGTGGGCTAACAAAAGCAAAAAAGACAGAACCACAGGAATGGCACATGAAAAAGGATCCACATTCTTAACCCTGCACCAGTCGCAGAACTTTCTCCAACGGCAACGGTACAGGGACTTTGTTGCAGGCCTTCTGGCCGAAAGCAACACCTCCATCACGTCTTCAGGGAGGTCCCAATCCTTATACCTCAACCTTTCAGAAGCCAAGCATAAAGGTTGAGGTACTTGACCTCTCGATGGAGAACCTGACCCTTCCCTCCCGTCAGAGCAGATTGTCTCTATAGGGAAGACGGAGTGGAGGGCAGATGGACAGGTCGAGAAGGTCCGGGTACCACGTTCTCCGGGCCCATGCTGGAGCAATGAGGATCATTCGGGAACGGAACCTCCATAACCTCCTCAGCACTTGCGGAATGACAGGGACTGGAGGAAACGCGTACAGCAGTGGGAAGGCCCACTCCACTACTTAACGCGTCCCCTAAGGCTCCTCTTGGAGGAAATTCCCACGAGCAGAATCGTTCGCACTTCCGGTTGACACTGGTGGCAAAGAGATCCACTTGAGGGGTCCCCCAAAGGGTGAAGATCTCCATGAGAATCTCCTGAGCCAGCTCCCAATCATGAGAGACGGTGCTCTGCCTGCTCAGAGCATCCGCTGCCTCGTTTTCGTCTCCAGCCAGATGAACTGCCGAGATTGAAATTTCCTGCTGGATGGCCCAGAACCAGAGCTGCATCGCCTCTCTGCACAGAGGAAGTGACCCTGCCCCCCCCTTTTTGTTGAGGCAGTGCATGTCCATGATGTTGTCCGTCAGAATCAAGCCATTCTTCCCTCGCACAGTCGGCAGAAAAGCCTTCAGAGCTAGCCTGATGGCCCTCAGCTCCAACAGATTGACATGGAGTCTGGACTCCGACGGAGACCAACGACCGCTGACGGTCAACTCATTGGCATGAGCTCCCCATCCCGTAAGGGATGCGTCCGTCACGATTGTCACCTCTGGCCAGGGTAGCCAAAATGGAGCCCCCTTCATCAGATTGCCTTCGACGGCCCACCACAGGAGATCCTGGGCGACCGAGGTCGGCACCTGAACGGGATCCGACATCCTGCCGGAGGACTGCAACCACTGCATCTAGAGAGCTCACTGCAGAGATCTCATCCGCAGCCTGGCCTCTGGCACCAGGAGAATGCAGGATGCCATGAGGCCGAGCAACCTCAAGAACTCTAACGCCGGGAGACTCTGGACAAGTTGAAACTTTTGCACCATCTGCAGAATGTGATTAGCCCTCACCTGGGGAGGGAAACACTGCCCCAGGGATGTGTCGAGCACTGCTCCGATGTACTGGATCTGCTGGGTTGGTGTCAAGTGGGACTTCTTTAAGTTGAGGGAGAAGCCCAGCCTGTGAAGGGAGTGGCAGGTGACTGACAGATGATCCAGGACTTGCTCGGGAGAGCGCGCCCTGATCAACAAATCGTCCAGGTAGGGGTGGACGTGAATCCCCCCTTTCCTGAGATACGCTGCCACAACCACCATGAGCTTGGTGAAGACCCTCGGGCGGAGGTCAATCCGAACGGCAGGACCCGAAACTGAAAGTGCGAGTTGCCAACCATGAACCTAAGGTACTTCTTGTGCTTGGGATGAATCGGCACATGAAAGTAAGCGTCCTTGAGGTTGAGAGACACCAACCAGTCCTGAAGTTGAAGGGCGTGGAGGACTTGAGAGAGAGTAACCATCTTGAATTTGTCCTTCCTGAGAAGCTTGTTCAAACCACGTAAATCCATGATGGGTCTCAATCCCCCGTCTTTTTTCGAAATAAAAAAATATGGGGAATACCATCCCTTGTTCCTCTCTGCTACAGGCACCAGTTCTATGGCGCCTTTCTCCAGCAGGGATTTGATTTCCTGCGCAAGGAGCGGATCCGGACTCTTCAAAAGGATATTCCCTGGTGGACTGTCATGAGGCCTCTGCCGGAAAGGAAGGCAGTAGCAGTGGGCTATGATCTCCAGAACCCACACATCTGAAGTAATGGCACGCCATTCTACAAGATGCTGCGCCAGTCTTCCCCCCAACCGGCGAACATGGCCTCATGACTGAGCTGAATCGGCTGAGGCAGTGCCTGAGGGAAAAGAGGCAACTGCCCGAGTGGCCTTGGCACCTCGAGTACCTTGTTTTCCACCTCTGGTACTCCTACGTTGGCCCTTTTGACTTGCACCTCCCCTCGATCTACCAAAGGTAGAGTAGTTTCGAAAGGAACCTCCCCTCCATTTCTGTCCTCTAGGACGAAAAGGCGGAGGTTGACGAACTGCAGCGCTCAACGACTTCGCTGCAGCTTTGGAGGTTTGCAACCTCTCATGGCCATCGTCAGCCTTGCTGCCAAAAAGATGGTCACCATCAAAGGGCATGTTGAGAAGCCAGGCTTGTACATCCGGCGCAAAACCCGACTTCCGCAACCACGCAAATCTGCACATCACAGTGCTCGCCGCCATGGATCGGCTGACACAGTCTGCCACGTCCAGACTGGAAGGATTCACACATGGCATCCTTGCCATCCTGTACAAGGGCAAGAAAGCCACCCTGTTCCTCCCCTTCGAGAATATGTTCAGCCGCCAATGAAACACAATTCCACAGAGTGTGAGTGAAACGTGCTAAGGCACACACAGAGTTGACAACTTTCAAAGCCATACCCCCCTGAAGAAAAGACTTTCTTTGCCCAACCGTCAAAATGTTTATCGTCCCTATCAGGAGGTATGGTAAGGTACGACGCCTGTTTTGCCGGGGCCATAGCCACCTGCACCACCAAACTCTCCAGAGTAGGGTGCATGGACAAGTAGCTGGGGTCGCCACTGGCTGCGCGGTACTTTTTTCGGCAACGACTTACCCACTGCCGGGAGCAGTCCAAGCCCCTGCCACCTTTCTTTGCAAGGCCATATGGAATGGCAGTACAGGGTCAGTTGGTGGACCTTGGTCCAAGATATCTGTCAGGTCATCCTGCAGAAAATCCACTTGTGGCGTAGACCACTCCAAGTACTGTGTCACCCTCGACATCAGCTGCCGGTACGAGGACTCGGCGTGCGTGTCAGGTTCAGGCCTACCGAACTCGACTTCCGGAGAGGTGTCCAGACCACTGGCGTTGTTTAAAGACAGACGCAGGTCTTCAATCTGGCTATGACCAGACAATATTTCGTCAGGAACCTCGTCCGGAACCAAACCTTCCTCAGACCCTTCCTCCACCTAAGAAATATAATCCAGAGGCTGGAATAAATCCCTGGAGGAGGGCACAGAAAAAGGCTCGAAGACAGGCCTCACTGACTTCTTGAGGGCCTTCCTCTGAGTTTCCACCGATGCACGGGGTACCTCCGGTAAAGCCTCCACAAAAGGCGTCAAGGGCATCAAGGGCGTCGACGGAATCGGCGTCGAGCGTGGTGCCAAGGTCTTTGACATAGGCCTCGAGGGCGGTGCCCCGAGCGTGTCCTTCGACAGCCTTGCGCCGATGGCGTCGATGGACATGGCGCTGATGGCGTCAACGTTTTCTTCGAAGACCTCACAGGCTCTGACGGTCTCGAGGGCATCGAGGACCGGGTCCTGGAGCGGGCATGACTAGAGCGATCCACCTTGTCTGATGGGGACCTCGAAGGCGCCCGATGATCGCACCGACCACCCGAGCCCAAAGGCGTGCGAGCGGTGGCCCTAGCACGTTCCCTGCCTGCTTCTTTCGAAGGCGCGGACAGAACGGAGCCCTGTGACTGAAAAATCACCATCATCTCCGTATGAAATGCATCCCATTCCGCAGGAGAATAGTGCTTGTTGGGACAAGCAACCCACCGACGGGCGGAGTCCTCGGACGAGGAAGGTGACCGGTGACGGCGCTTCCACGAGTGCCTTAAAGAGGCAGAGGAACGGCAGGAACCACTCCGGGACCGAGACCCCCCCGGACTTACGCCGACAACGCGGAGAGTCACCTCTCGAATCGTCGGTCGAAAGCTCAATGGATTTTGACTTTCGGGGCTTGGAAACCCTACCGACAGAAAGCTTCTTCTTCCGCTCCCGCAAGGCCTTCGATGTTAACGACTGGCAATCGTCACAATCATCCATGGTGTGGTCCTCACTGAGGCACTAGAGGCAGGCGTTGTGCGGGTCTGTCAGCAACATCTTGGAAACGCAGTCCCGACACTTCTTGAAACCCGGCCGCGGGGTTGAAGAAGAGGAAGACATGATATCTTTACAAACGAACAGGTTCGAAGAACCGATAGAATAATACTCAGAAGAACCGAGGCACGCTGAGATCTCCGAAGCGAACACGTTAGCAGAAAAAACGGAACTGAGGCTACGGGCGTTGTGCGTCCTACTTATAACATCCGGTGACATCGGCTCGACGGAGGCCCTCGAGGACAGCGTATCGACGTCAACGACGTCGAAAATTTTCCGAAGCAGCACAGCTGCGGTGATTACCTGTCATAGATGTGGAATACGTCGGAGGAACCAATCCCTTTGAAAATTGTTGTCTTTGTTGGAAATAAAGTGTTGAGAGAGGGGTGGGCAAGGGTGGGGAGGAGTCCGGAGGATACAGGTGGGGGGAGGGAGGCGAGTTTTGGGTTCGTTTTTGGAGTTGTTTAAAAATGCTAATAAAGAGTTTAAAAAAAAGACATCAGTTGCTCAGTGGATTCCCTAAAGTGATCCACCTAGTATGCGCAGGGTTATGAAACTCATTTGCTATTTTTATAAAATATATTAAACATGCACCCCCAAAAAAGCACACAATATAAAAGGAACTGCAATATATAGGATGGACTAAACATGTAACTGCAATCACCCATACATTTCCCACCCTTTCCAATAGGTAACTACAAGCACATTAATAAAAACAAGCACGTTTTAGCATAGTGTTATATTTTTCTGAAGTCAACTGGTAAGGGGTTCAGTAAAACTTGTACAGTAGGAGTTGTAAAAGGTGTCCACCAACTTCATCCAAACTTTCACAATAAAAAAAAAGTAGGAACAGCAAGGTGTTACGTTAGTTGAGGAGAGGACTGCTAGAAGGCACAACTAGTCACAGGCAAGCACACACTTAAGATAAGTTCACACAGTATATTTATTACAAAGAAATTTGCTTTTTTCGGGAATTAAACTGGATTGTTTGAATGACTGCTGTGCCTGTTCTTTGCTCAGCAGTGTCCATATACCTCTCTTTACGAGGCAATTAAACATTAACAGACCTTCTATAATCCTAACCTTCAGTTATTACCAGATTTTACATTTTTGTTTCAGAGTATCTTCAATATTGAATCCATAGTCCCTACTTAGTTTTTTAAAACCCTTCTAATCTCACTTGTCTTATTTCTGATTCGTTAAAAAAGGGTGGATGATGTGTTTCTATGCATTGTTTCAGACTACTTATATTTCGTTGTCATATGAATTGAGTCGCATCTATCCTCATTGAAATTGTGTGGGTCACAATGCTCTATTTCCTATCCATCATCCCATCTCATCCATGTATTACAAATCTTTTGGGTGTTCAGATTTATATTCTTAGGGTTCCACTTCAACCTATTTCCTACATTATGTAACACTATCTTGCTTATATTATATAGTTACACCTTTACATTTTATGAAAGTTACGTCACAGCTTTAACACATGTTTTGAATTATCACTGCAGATTGTTTTTCAATTACCAGCGATTCACATTTATCAAAAACTGGTGAGGATGCAAAAATGTAATCCATAATGGGATGAAATGACAGTCTTGACCAAGGCTCTTGACCGGCGATGTCACCTTTTAAGTTCCCCATTAAATGAGCCAAGTCCCATTTTGCCAGAAATTCCACCCAGCTCGTCCCTCTGGAGTTTGATTTGGAGTTACTGTGCTTATTAAAAGAGGTGGGTAAAATATGATTAGCCTGATCTGTTATGACATAAGGGCAAGCACATTTAACACGGATGTATTAACAAAGATGTTTTTACAGAAAGAATATCTGCTAGCAGGCGAGACTGCAAAAAGAAGCAAAGAAGTTGCACAAAAGGCACTACTAATATTACTACTAATATTCCAGTAAATAGAAATCCAAATTCTCAGTGAGAGTTTAAGGAAAATCATTCCACTGGTACTACTTGATAACTATATCATGAAACAGTGTTAGTAAAATCAGCACAACAAAAAGTTAGTAACTGAACAGCTGTAATTGGCTACTTAAACAACTATTCTAATCAACACAATCAACTATACTATATAGTGAAATATATCACTATAATGTATAAATGGATTCAAATCATCGGAGCCCCCACTGAGATATGCTGCTTTCACCAGAACAAGTGAAGCAACCAACAACTGGCGAAGAATACATGAAGCCTACAACCATGGGATAGAAAAATGTAAAGCTGGGAATACTTAAAGAAGAGTCTGAGAACGCCTCTAACATTGTGGCTGTTGTAAGAGATTTAGAAGTTGCAATTGTTGTAAAAGAAGCCACTGACAATGTGCAAATCGCATTAGAACATGCCACATAAGTGTACCCATTAACATGTAAGAAAAACATTCACCACTAAAATGTGATTAGCAAACAATACTTCATAAATTAATTGGAGATTGGGTGCCAAAACACAGCCATAGGAAGGCACCATTTGGGAAAAACAACTGCAAGACCAAAGTAGATCACAAACCTTTCAGTAAGTAAACCATTTCATCAAGTAAACTATGCCTGATCTAAATAAAAGCCATTGGATTAAAATATGCACACCTAGTATGTTCATAAAAAACAACTGTGTGTAAGCAGGAAACCTTAACTAGATTACCTAAACTGTAAAAGACACACCTTACCCTGGCAACACTAAATAAACAATATATGTACTTCTATTTACATAATCTGCTCCACAAAGCCCTGCTGAACAAATGCCATCCACTCATATAGAAAAGGCTTCAGCACTGTCACCACCGAGCTAAAAGGTGCATGTTACAAACTAAGAAAACACAACTACTTAAAAAGTTGTAATCTCTACATTAAAACAGGTGCTAATAAACCAACCACCATATTAAAGGAAAACAGAGTCAACTAGAGTTAGTACAAACTGACCAAACTATTAGAATTCAGAAATTCATGCACAAAGTATCCAAAATATTACAATCAAAGAGTATAAATAACATGTAAATATTTCCCTCCAGGTCCAACTTTAGATGCATCTAGGAGTTCTGGCAGCAAAGAAAAACCTGAGCTTCTCAGGTAGTTACAATGTCAGCATGGTATAATGGAGTCCTCATTCTCGGTGTGCTGTAAATCTGGCAGGTACAATAATCAAACCCAACTAAGAAGAACATCCAAACAATCAACTAAAACATCCCTCCTGCTTATGTCCTTCAGGTATACCTGTATCTGCAGTTATACTTTGCTAAGGGGACCCTCGTCAACACACTGCAGCCCACCCACATTTATTACCGGCAGCACACCCACATTTATTACAGACTCCATGCCAAGAACAAACACAGATTTACTCTTCTACCAACAGTAGGGACAAAACTACAGAAACGACTTCCACAACAACTACTGCTAATACACCCACTACTAAATTCACAAACACAAAACAATGTCCCAAACTCACTTCAAATCCTGCATCACCAGACAATTCCAAGCCCCCCCAACACACACATCCAACATCACTACAACCACCACACCACGCATGCCTACAAATGTCACCCAACCTGCGTCTCTGGTAAACTGCACTCTTGGGTATGGGAATACTTTGAGGGCCCACACCAGCAAGATACAAGAACAGCCACAGCAATTGCTTGCTCCACATGTCTGGCCCATTTACAAATATGCAATCCCCACAAGTACAGACTGGGTACACATATTGTAAGATTATCCACATACGTCAAACACACAACAAAATCGACCAGGAACATAGAACTTTGGACTCAGCAGACATGACTCCAGTAGCCACTATATCTCCTGCAAATCATCTTACACCACAATCGCTACATTGGGCCCAACAACCCTGCAAAACAAAAAACATCTCATATGACAAACTACCCCCAAAACAATGAATGAGGCAGAAACACATCTGGCTCACCCAGTGTTGATGAGGAATATGCTTTATCAAGGCTAAAAGTTCAAACTGGTATCCTAATAAGAATTTGCGATAGATTGCCTAAAGTGCATGAATGCCGTAAACACAGATGCAGCTAGAAAAAATGCAGCAAAACAAATTTGACCATCATAAGTAAGGGAACAATTATGTACATTCCACATATATAAACGATATACTTGGCAAATAAGAAGGGTGATCATTGAGTATGACAAATTAATAAGCAACATCATAGAAATGTATTTAAGAATTGCAAGAAAAAAGCATATTTACTTAATCCATCAATAAAGGAAGAGATAAAAAGTATCAACATGTACAATATCAGTCTCTATATTATTCTTCGGGGTAACCACACTTCTCAGTGAAAATGTCAAATGACAAGTGTCTAAAAAGTAGAAGGTGCTTCATACATTAAAGGAGCTACTCCACGTCTTTATTCTTCCCCAAAAAATGAGACTAAACTAAAGAATCTATTTAGGCAATGTTTCAATTTCAAAAGTAGAAGTGCAATTCTCAAAGGAAAATTGCACATAAAGTGATTAAAAACTAATGCAAAAATACACATTTTAATAAAAAAATAAATCACATCAAAACAAGCACCTTGCTACACACAGATAATTTTTTCATCTGTGCATCTACTGAGAAACCATACAAGCCAAGAAATGAACATGCCAAAACAATAAAAGATACACTAATAAATGGAAGGAATCTGCATAAACTGAAAACACAACGTGAGCCAAACTTCCTTGACAACCCTAGCAAAATACATGTAACATGTCAAATTACAATTAAAATGCACTTAATCTGTTTAAATGTAAGTGTTGAATTAATGTTCCACTAATACCAAAGGAAGCTTTGCACACCTACAATCCAGATAAGTAGAGAAATTGTTCTCATACCCCCCCTCGCCCCTAAAATATCAAACAAATAGGATCATTCAAAATATACTCGCTTCAACAAAATGACAACTGTGAAAACCTTTGGCACCTACCAAAAAAGTACATTGCAGTCTAAAACAAATTCACAAACAGGACATTAATTTTGTGAAACAAAACATATGGCTTAATGAAAAATGATCAACCGGCAAATGTTCTAATTTCCTCAAAAAGGACTGAAAACTGATGCACAGTATACAAAGAATTCTACTGAAATGTGGAAAGAAAAACATTCTTCAGAAAAACGGATTAGAAATGATTCTGCAGAAACCCCCAAACACGAAGTTCCCAGACATGTGGAATGAAAAAAAAAAATCAAAACAAAACCCTCAAAGCAAGCATCTGCTTTCCATACCAATTTATCCTGTGAAAAATTAGACTGAATCCATAAACCACTTTTCACCTGCCCAAATTCCACACTTTACTTGTTGACTCTTTAATATCAATTCCAATGCATGCTTGAAAAAAGTCACAGAGTGCTTTGTGAGTGCACTGCAGGTACGCAGAACTTTCTCAGCTGGGATCGTGGAACCTCTGGTCTTGTGTCTATTGCTGCTGACACAGCTGACATTTAACATTTAAACGTGCTGGGAGTGCGTACCGCTCGTGCAGAGTGCTTTGGGTGCAATGCAGTTATGCGGTTACAGCAGAAAAACAGGGAGAAGCCTCACAGTTGGGTGATAATGTGGATAACTACTCGTTGGGTATGCAATTACATATCCTCACTTTCACATATCTCCCAGTTTTTTTAACGAGTCACTGAAAATAACGGCGGTTGCTTTAACATACAATCTGAGAAGGGCAGGCCACTCTCAAAATAATGGTACCCCCCTGAAGTAATAGTTGGATAAAACGATTAGGGGTAAAAGCAACTTGCGAGTTACGAACCCTCCTACCATACAGGCCGCTGTTAACAAGGTAGTAGCAAAG
The DNA here is from genome assembly GCF_040938575.1 of Ambystoma mexicanum. Lineage (NCBI taxonomy): Eukaryota > Metazoa > Chordata > Amphibia > Caudata > Ambystomatidae > Ambystoma > Ambystoma mexicanum. The sequence goes on from NC_090931.1 coordinate 892,303,149, forward strand.
AGGGGAAAAATAACCAATTTTTATAACAAAACGGGAATGAGTATAACTCAAAGTGCAGAACCACCTATTAGTGTCACTACTGTGAGACTTCTGAGAGCATTCTCCCAGTTATCTCCCATAGTATCCCCTCTCAATTGACTGAGAAAAGGTAATATTCTGTTTGTTTCCCTGAGGTCCCCCACGGTACTGTGAAAAAGAAGAGAGTGCCAAGAGTAATGCATACTGCCTTTGGAAAACACAACTATAGTAGTGTGATGAAGAAGAGGGAGACAGGAGGAATACAAGCTTCCTATATGAAACACCACTATGGTACTGGGATGAAAAAGATGCATACAGAGGCACATCAGCATACTCAATGGAGAGGTCACAATAACAAGGCCATGCAGGGTAAGGCAAGTGAAACTAAGTATGCCCACCTGCAACCCATTAACCAGTCAGAGGTGTATAAAAAGGAGGGAGAAAGCAGCTACAGCAGTAGCAGTCCTGGGAGTGACAGAAGCAGATGTGAAGCCAGAAGAGAAGCTGAAATGAGGCAAGACTCTGGAGCTCCTTGGGACAGAGGCAAGGCAAAGGAAGGTGGCCATCTGAGGAACCATTCCTCCACCCACGAAGAGGGGTGCTCGCCCTCATGGGGCACTGTGATAGTGCTGGAGTACCTGAGGGGTAGAGTAAGAACCCCTGGAGGCATTCCACGAAGTTTGTGGGAAGCGCAATAGAAAGGCAAGTCTTCAAAGGGGAGCCGGCGAGTGCGAGAGGCTTGAAAACCCTGTGTGACTTTGATTGCGAATGCTAAAGGAAGAACTCCTATTCTATCTAGTTTTAAAGGATACATTGTATCGGAGTGATCGCGTTCCTTCAAGAAGGGAATGGACGTTCCTTCAGAAGTCGCCATGTAAAATGTACTTTAAAGTAAACATTCTCTGTGTCAAGAAAGAAGACCTTTAGAAAAGGTGAGCTGTGTGAAGCCGTAAAGTGTGGACAAAAAGGCATTGAGAGAAAAGGGGAGCCATGCAAAGAGATAAAGTGTGAGCAAAATCTCAAATAAAAACTATAAAGAATAATTAAGCATTGGGGTGGCCACCAGGCGGGAGAGTGATCCATGAGGGCCGTAGAGACTCATCATAAAGTAATATATACTGGAAAGGTTTCCAGGCAGGGGAGCGACCGAGGACAACCACAGAAACCCAGTAAAGAAAATATGAAGAAACAGTAATTTATAAAGAAAGTAAATGATGAAAGAGAATTCTTTGGGCTAAAGGCACCTGGTAGCGCAATCTGCGATGGCTGGCCCATGTGGTCGAACAACTGCGCCACAACCAGGGTAGACTCCATTGAATAAGTGAACTTTGTGGCAAGTTGAAATTGAATAAAGGGAAGGGAACCCCTAAGGAAACTAGTTGAACGTTTGCGTTAACAAGTTGAACTTTTGTGTTCCGTTGAATATGGGGAAGGGAACCCCTACAGAAGCAAGTTGAACTCCTGGGTTTTGAAAAGTGGAATTTGAAAAGTTGAATATTGATGTGAAATTAAAGGAGCTTGAACTTGGGCAGGAGAAGCCTGAGAAATCCATTGAAGAGTGTGAACCAGAGGGCTTTGAGTTCGGGAAAGGGAACCCGGATAAGCCCAAGGAACTTTGTGAACTAAGGTACTGTGAACTTTTGGCAAGTGAATCCTGATAAGCCTGTGGAAACCTTTTGAACCTGAGTGTCTTCAACTTGGGGAAGGGTGCTATAGAAGAGCTCCAACAACAAGTTGTTTTACATTTGAACACTATTTAGTTTATTAAGATATGGGCATTCCCTACACTTTGTTATTGTATAGTAGTGAGGACAAGCATAGGTTATGACACACACAGTATTTTGCTTTGGACTGACAGACTTAGACTTTCTCTTAGTTTTCATTTAGATAAGGAACATTCCCACCTTAGAGATGGAGCAAGTTTGGCATTACACCATCTTGGCCTGTAAAATAAAGGTTTTCGAACTATAATTCAGTTGTCTGTGTCATTTTTTGATACCATGTCTGTCTCACACTACACAATCGCCACCTGCGGCAAGTGTACTCAGAATTTTATCGGATATTCGGCACAATTCTACAGCCGCACTACCTTCGATCGATAATTCTTCACTTGATATGTGCTAAAGCTTGCAGAGAGACCCCAACACGCCACAAATAACTGAGGAATTAGCCAAACCAAAAATGATTTCGAACATAATTGGAGTCAATTTATCGTTAACATCTGATCTTGAGGCTATAGTAGGTTACAGAGTGTGTGACAACAGTGAGGAGTCATTCCTGGTAACACCTTCTCAGGGACACCCCGGAATGACCACAGTGCACCGATATGAAGGGGTAGAGACCACCTGTAACATGTTACAGCAACAGCAATCGGAGATATATGATATTGATAAACGTATAGAGGAAAAGTCACTTATTGCTCACCCGCACTCTTCGACTCACAACAGTATGCTCGAATTTATAAATGACGTGTCCTGCCAGATTTTAACAGACAATGATCAACAAGCTAGTCCTACGGGTAAAATCAACCACAACGCATTCAATGGCCCACACAAGCCTACTAAAGATCCACTTCAGGAAAATCAAAGTGGGGAGGCGGACTTGATACACAATGTGGATGGTAATTGTGAGAGTTCTTATAAATCGGAGGTGGAGTTCTGTGAAAACCAATATAACCAACGTGGTAAAAAAGGCAAGGAAATCAGGGAAGCATCAACGTAAAACTTCAAATAATATTGCAATCCCCTCAAAAAAAGCACAGTGGAAAACAAAGTCCCTCTCTTTGGCGGCTGAGTCAGATGCATATGAAATAAAGAGAAACACCAGTGACCAAGTATGAAATAGCAAAGTCTACATGCCCCACGAGGCGAAAAAGGAAATCTCGCTCCAAAAAGAAGCAGCAAGTAGGTGACTTGGACGCCTGGTTAAAAAGAATATCTAATCCCTTGACTATCGTCCCCCTTCATTGACGATATCACTGAGGTGGCTGTTGACTATCTGGATATTGAACTTTCATCTGTAGTGACACCCAAGGAAGATGACATTATTCCCATGCAACAACATTTATATTCGGACATAGTAAGAGGGAATGAGGTGACTGCAACCAACATACAGGGTCAGAGAAGAGTGAAAGAGAGAGCTGTATGCTGATAGTCCATGACCTATTTGCAACAGACTAAGATCCTTTTATGAACCAATCTTTTTTACTAAATTACTTCCTTACATCCCACAACTTAGAGCATCGGTCCCCAACCTTTTGTGCGCAATGAGCAAAATTGGCAGATAAAATTAAATGGTGAGCAACATCCATTTTTCGCCGGAATATTTTGGCGTACAGTTGGCGGACAAATGTTTGCAATACAAATTAGAAATGTAACAAAGTTAAAACTGCGAATAGAACATTTAATTTGCAGTACTTAATAGTTATCTAGACCACGTGTTATTCTAATCAAGGAAATGTGCAAGGCCTTTAACGCCATTTGACGTTAAGTGGTTGTTTACAAGAAATGTTGAGGAAATTGAGTGGTCAGTAGTACATTTTTAGACATATAGGACCAGTCCAGCTGTTCAGAAATAGAGTAGGACTAAATAAACATTACCAGGGGTTTCAGGTTCCAAAGCAAAATATTAGTGCAAATGTATGGACAGTAAAAACGCCCACAAACGGAGCACTGGTTTTTCAGGTCTACTGAGATTCTGCCTAGGATTTTATGGGATCTTTAATGGCAAATGGTGCATTCCTAAGCATGCAAGATCGGCAATACTGTTCCACAGTCATTGATGACTGTATTGTGGATGTTTTTTTTCATCAGGAATGTTATGAAATGTTACATTTCTTGTTGATTAAAGAGTAAACCCAATCCTCTTGAGTTCATTTTCCAATGGCTAGGGCAGGCACCACGAAAGAAGAGATTTGACAGCCAGAAAGGCTGGTTGGCGATGCCTACGCTCGAAAAGGAGGCATTGGAAAGAATTACCTAATTCACAAGAAATTAAGATATTCTCTTAAAGCAGTTGAACAGTTCAGAGGCCACAAAGGAAATCATCAGTTTGTTTGAGTCCTTAGGAGAAACTATCGAGGACAGAGCAAACCGTGCCCCCAAGTTCAGGAGTTCCAGGTTACAGAAAGGGATGCACCATGGTTCGATGCAGAATGTAGAATCTTGAAAAGAAAACTGAACCATGATTTAATGAGGGGTGTGTACACTGCTGGTCAGATTTATAGTTTCAAAATGGCATAAAAAACTGCCTTAAGACAAAAAAAGAATTTTAGAAACAATGGGAGCTTTTTTGAAGGACACCAAATCGTTTTATGTTTATTGCTGTTGTTAAGACAGGCATTATGCCATCCCCTTAGACAACTATTTCTTGGACCACCAGCCACTCACGGCTATAGGCCAATTCCCTTACTGGACATTGGGGCTCATTACGAGTTTGGTGGCATCTCAACAGTACCGTTACTGCCACTTGGTCCAGCGGTATCACTGCCAGATTCCAAGTGGTGGTTTGGCGTAGTTAGTGCCCAATTATGGAGTCTGTAGCACTCCAGGGTGGATTTCATTGGTATTTGATAGATAGAAACCTAATGTGGCATCATTTACATTTTATTGGAGTCTGTGACAAATCTGTGGGTGCTGTCCCTTCTCCCCGATGGGGGAGACCATTCCCATGGGGCCCGGGCAGTAGGTCCTCGGTACAATAGCTCACCTGAGGGTAGTGCACAGGGAGAGGATCACATGGGAGAGGAAACCTCCTCATGTGACTAGGAACGACCCTACCCTGAGAACGCAATATCCTCGCCAATCACCAGAGCCTAGACCCCCCCCTTCCTATAACGCAAAGAACAACCCCTTCCCGAATAGGCTCATGAGCTATAGTCACCCTGCCGTTGCCCTAGATAAGTACTGGGACTATGAAGAGCACAACCGACCCAAGGGAGATCAAGGGTAGAAATACTGAGACGAGGAAGAATGGGGAAGAGTTGAAAGATATGCTATTGACAACCACGGAGATAAAGAAGATGCATGGAGGAATGTAGAGTGTTCCACATAGCCAACATGAGCATTCTAGACAACTTGGAATAAGTAGTGGGATGAAGAGGAGGAGTGGAGGCATGAAGAGTTCTCCTAAGAACTACAATGAGCAGTCTAGTTGTTGCTGGCTGCTCTTTGGCCAATGCAGAGTAGAAAAGGAAGAGGGACTCAGGAAGAAGTTGTCTAGTCCTCCATGAAGGAGCTGCAGGAGCCAGCACAGTGCAGGAAGGTTCAAGGAAGCACACTAGGATGTCAAGAGGGGAGCTGGAAGGACAATGGTCAGTCCACAGTGGAAGGACCAGAAGGCGAGCTGGCAGAGAGAAGCTCACGGTGTTCCTGCAGACAGGGAAGCGCGTGAAAGGAAGACCACGCTGCCCTGAGAAAGATTGACACTGCAGTGTTCCCGGCAGACCAGAGCCTACTACAAAGGGCGAGCACTCAGGCTGGCTGGTAGGAAAATAAGACGGTGCAGTCAGCATTTTAATAGTCACAGTACCTGGCAGGCATGTGCACCATGTCTGTCCCCCAACAAGAGAAACGTATGGGTCTGGGACCCACCAAACAAAAGCAACAGGATTCCTCTTCCTTGTGGTGGTACTTGGAAGGAAAGGGCTCCAAGTATCCACACACAAAGAAGAGGTGCCTGGGACCCACTACACGAGAACCACACAAGTCCTCTTCCTTGTGGTGGTACATGGGAGAAGAGGGCTCCCAGTTCCTGAACATAAAGAGGGGTCTGGGGCCCAATCCCATGAGAAGAAGGTAAACCACAGAGTAATTTACTAAGGACCATACTTGGCAGGGAAGTGAACAAAGTTGGCCCAAGCGGTATCCTAGCATCCAGCACCAAGCCTAAATCCCAAATTATCTTACTTGGTGACCTTAATCTAGGCTATTTGGACACGAATGACACTAAAGCCGGTGACCTAGCCAATGTCCTATCTGACTTTGACTTCAGCATGTCAACGTACCTACCCATATCAAAGGACGTACACTGGATTGGGTTTCTGACATGAATTGTGCACTAAACTTAATCTCGGTGCTACCATGTGCATGGTCCGACCATCACAAAATAACATTCTCTATCAAATCTCGCCCATCTATGGATAAACCTTGTACGGCGCCACCCACACTTACTCGTAACAAGAAGGATATCACAACTGAGAAACTACTCCCACTCATCCTACCACTATTAAATTCGGTCTCCACAACCTGTGCTGACCCTACCGCCCTGGTGGACACCTACAATCGAGCTATGTTAAAAGCCTTGGATTCCATTGCCCCACTTAAACAGCGCAAAGAAAAATCACGCAACCATCTCAACCCCTGGTTCACCCCACTTCTACGAGAACTTCGCAAAGATAAACGCAAAGCTGAGTCTCTCTGGAGAAACTCACCCACACCAGAAAATAAAATTAACCTTCTATCCATCACCCTCTCTTACAAAGAAGCCATACTAGCGGCAAAAAAAGAAGTCTATAACAACAGGATCACACAAGCTCAATCCAATACTAAGGAACTCTTTAGAATTCTGAAGGAATTAGAGTCCCCAGCCGCCCCCATTGACACCTATACCCCTGACACAGATTGGTGCGCCAACATACAAAAAGCATTACTCAACAAAATCACGACACTCCAAGCTAAAATTAACACAAAAAAAACCCATCTCCGCGACTCAGCAGGAAACCCCCAACCCTCCAACATCTCTTCCCCCATTCATCCATTCAAACCTTTTAGCTTCTCACCGCTTACCACTAGGGAAGTGGAAAATATCAAGAAGCTAAAACCCTCTAACTGTCAAGGCGACGCCTGCCCAGCACCAATCATAAAGGAAGCAGCACCTGAGCTCGCTCCCTTCATAACATCCTTCATCAACTCTTCGTTTAAATCTGGCATAGTACCTAACAACCTCAAGGATGCTTGGGTAATCCCCTTAATCAAAAAACCTAACTTAGACCCTAATAATCCCACCAACTATAGGCCCATCACCACGGTACCTTACCTCCTAAAAATCCTGGACCGTGCTGCATATCTCCAAATTCAAGATTATCTTGACAAAAATAACCTATTAGGACTCAGGCAATCTGGTTTCCGTCCGAGACACGGCACTGAGACAGCTCTATTAGATCTAAAAACACAAATTGAGGATCTAAAAGACAAGGGCAAACAAGCGCTCCTACTCCTCTTAGATCTATCCGCCGCCTTCGATCTGGTGGACCACCAAATCCTTTGCCAGCATCTCAAAACGGCTGCCCACTTCTCCGATGCAGCCACCTCTTGGATAAGCTCATTCCTCGCCAACAGATCCATGAGAGTCTTCTCACCTCTGGCCGCGGCTGACCCAGCGCATGTCCCTTGCGGAGTCCCACAAGGCTCATGCGTATCACCTACGCTCTACAATGTATTTACTAAACCACTCTTTGATATTCTTGACCATCTGGGTGTCACCTACACAAATTATGCGGATGACACCCAGATACTCATCCCTATCACTGGTGACTATGTAACTGACGTCAAAGCTTTTAATGCAGTCTACTCCGTCATTCAGGCGTGGATGGCCCACCACGGTCTCTGCCTAAATGATGAGAAAACCGAGCTACTCATCCTCGGTTCTCAATCCAAACTTGCAAAACTTGACAGCAAATATGATGCCTTCATCATTGATGGTAACATTATCAAGGTCACTAAGGTCACTAAAACACTCGGTATTTATCTAGACTCGACCCTCTCTCTCACTAGACAAACCAACTCAGTAGTCTCAGCATCTGCGTACACGTGCAAACTAATCACTGCTTGCAGACCCTTCTTATCTACGGACAATTGCTTGATCCTTGCCAGAACTCTCATCTTATCCAAAATTGATTACTGCAATGCCCTTTACTTGGGAACCAGTCAAAAAAACATTGACAAACTTCAGGTAACCCAGAATAACGCCATCAGGGCTGCTCTTAACATACCTAGGCGCACACACATCTCCTCCACTAGACGCAACTTACGATGGCTCACCATCTCACGGCGCATTGCCCTCAAAACTCTGGTTCTTAGTTACAAAGCACAGAACAACGCTGCACCAGCCTACCTGTCAGAGCGCTTCACACAACACACAGCCCACAGACCCCTAAGATCTGCACAAGCTAATACACATCATTCCTAGCTTCAAGCTCCAGACTGCCAGTGGCTCGAGCTTCCCAGTCCTGGCAGCCAAGCTCTGGAACTCACTTCCCAATGATCTCAGGAATGTCCCCTCCCTTCAATCCTTCAAAAATAGAGCAAAACAATGGCTTTATGAGCTAGACGAAGCTTCAGCCTCCTTTTTGTAAACACTCACTGCACGCTGTACCAATCCTATCACCTCTGTATATATTGGGTCGACTAACAACCTTGTAAATATATGTATATTTCTTTGCCTTATGTATATTTATATTTTGTAATATGTAACTGCCTTCCTGTAACTGTCTCTCTGTAACTCCTCATTGTAACCCTTCCAAACATGCGCCCTGATGCCCTTGGGCAGGCTGCGCAATATAAATAAACAAATACAAATACAAATACAAAGAGTGAGAAGCAGAGATCTGGGACCTACAAGAGAAGGAACCAAGGCAAAGGAGTCATTGCCCCTGGTTGTGGTCCAATAAATAGAGAGTTGCCAAGAGAAGGAACCAGGACAAGGGAGTCGTTGCCCCTAGTTGTTGCGAAGTTTGTGCAACAGAGAAATACCTAAGAACTTTATGGAACTTTGTTTTACATTTAAGAAATTTGGGTTTGGAACCTTTGTTACTTGGAACTCTTTGATTGGATCTACAACCTATTCTTCTGAATTAAGAAGACCTTTTGTTTTTTATAGGTTAGTGAATAGTGTGAGGGATGGAAATAGGCTTCGGACTTGTGACAATGGACTATTTACTTTAGACATGACATTCTGACAGTTTCCTTAGTTTTGCTTGAGGAAGGGAAACCCCTCTTACCTTTAGGTAAAGGCAGGCATTTCCCCGGTCCCCCACCCTTTTACTTTCAATAAAAGTATATATCAATCAACATGAGCCCACTGTGTCTGAGTCCTACTTCTACATTCATACAGGTCACTAATGGTTTTTTAAGTCTTATCCAACGTGATACGCAGACATCTCAGCATCTGTCCAATATACAAGATTGTGGAATTATACACTGTTTTCCAACACCAATAAAGGTGACAAGCAGGGATGTCAGTTGGTCCCAATGTATTCCTTTTGGATGTTTATTCTAGTACTTCTCTTATGAAAGTTAATCCACCCTCCACCTGAAGGGTTCATTTTATAGCATGTTTCCTTATGCAGAAAAGACAGCTATTTTGGACTTGCCCCCAGCAGGTCTCCACAGGACCTGCTAAACACAAGTTACTATTTTGGGAATTACAGTTTGAAATTAAATATAATAAAAACAAAAATGATGGTGTTCAGGCAAAGGGTGAAACCTTTTAGCTAGTTTTTAAATGAATGTAGAGATGAGGGGGCAGTCTCATTTTTATTTTTGTCTACTCTTCTGCTGAAAAGGCATCATTAATGATTAAATGGCTTTTTACGTTGTTATTTCAAGTTTGCGGCATTCTGATTGGAGAAGTGTATGGAGGTATACAAGACAGTTCTGCTCCATGATTTTAAGGCCACAAAATCTAAGGTGGTGAGAACTGTCATTTCCTGGAGGTGCTGCAAAATAAATTCCTGTGCCAAATAGCAGGTCTCCTTGCAAATACACCTGCTAGTGCCTTGTGAGCTGAATTGGGGGTGTTCAATTTGAAAGTGTCAGGCCAGTTAAGAATGTTCCTTATTTTTTAAAAGCACATCTGGGATTTTCTGCTAATCATAAAGTGAATTTCAGTGCAAGTGCGATTGTAGTCCCCCTGGTGAAGAAAAATACTTATGGTTATGGACGGTTGTAAGGCACTGCCCATTTGGATAGGCATGGGATATAACTACATTTGGTGCATTTAAGCCACCTCAAAATAGCTCCAAAAGCAAGAGCTTGTCCGATGGAAAGAGTCAGATGTCCAAAATATACACAGGCTGCCCACTTTAGCCTTATATACAGACTTACGTACACATAAGATGGCAAGGAGAAATCTGTGAAATAAAATCCCCAGAATGCAGGAGGCTGGTGGTAATGGTACATTCAAATGTACCCACTCCTCAATACATTAAGAAAGCGTGCAGGAGAAAGTGCGCTTGCAAAATAGGAGTCAAACATTTGGTTCATTTTCTGTTAATTTGCTGTTGTTTCTCTGTTTTGCATAAGCATGGAATGCATGGGAGCGATGTTATATATAATTAATTGTAATGATCAGACTTTGATATATAGCAAGTTTGAATATGTTAAAGTTGCTTTTTTATTTTGGGCTTGTTCTGTGTGAATTATATGAAAAATATGAAACATGTTTTCAAATGTTGCTGACTTAATGGAGAAATACGATTAAATATTAATTAGTACTTCAGGTCATTACATGGTAGGAACAGAATATGCCAATTTTCTCCATGACACAAACATGGTTCAAATATTGTACTCATTAATACATTTGTCAACTGGGAAAGGTAACTGGAGATGACAGGCTTTTAGCAATGACACTACCATAACAAGTAAGGACATTTACTGAAAAATGATGTGCATGGTGGCAACAAACACAAATCTTGCATGTATAAAATAAGCCAGCTGGAAACACAGGGGCTCATTGGCCAACATTCCTGCACAGTCCAGGAGTCTGTCCTGACTACAGTGCTACTGAGGTCTCATCCATTCAGCACCTCCTTCTAGGCCTACACACCATGGCCCAGAGCAACTGGCGAGCAACAATTTATGGTGCTGCGAGCAACATGTTGCTCCCGAGCTACACGTTGGGGATCCCTGGTCCAGAGTGTTCTTCAATATGTTATGGTTAACCTGTCTGCCCTCAGCCACAACCACCAGCAGGTGTGATCGGGTGGGCTCTGGGACATCTTGAAAGCTATCCTGGACTAGGCCCCATCGGAATCTGGAGCTGCCTCATGTGTTGCAATCTGGAAATGATTGGCTGCTCTTTTTAAAATAGCATTGAACATCTGGTCGTCAACAGGTGACGGATCCCTCTGTGGAGACGAAGAAGGGGGATCTAGACAGATGATGTCCGGGTCAGGGGTATGTGTAGGTGATAGCTGAGGGCCCTGATCCACCGCCTGATATTGATTCCATTCTGGGTCCTGATCAGCTGTGTCTTGTGCAAAGGGATTAATGTCCTCATAGGTATCCTACTGTGCTAGGCCCTCTGGGACATCCAAGATATCCTCCTGGTCTCCCTGCGCAGAGATGGGGAATTTCTGCATTTTGTAGGGAATGGGTAAGAGTCCTCTTCCCCGAGACTTTTGGGTGTAATGTACCTGCCAGAAAAGTCAATAAACTGGGCCATGTATTGTTCAAATCTCTCCCTAGTCCATAGGGAAGAGGCAGAAGGGTCTGGAGGTGGAAAAGGTTGCCCAGAAGGGGGAGACTTTCCCAATGAGGCCTTAGAAAGAGGCTTCAGAATACTCCTCCCGACGAGAAGGGGTGGCCTTGTGCTCTGTGGCTGCCGAAATGATAGATGCAAGGCTTTCGCAGATTTTCAGCGGTTGAATCGAAGGTCTCGATGTGCCTGATGGCACTGTCGTGGTCGGTGACTCCACCGAGGCCTTAGGTGCTTGTGCGCCTTTGGACGGTGTGTTGACGACGGTATGTTTTTTAGGGGAGCACCCATTCCAGAGGGAGGCCAGTCGCATGCAGCAGAGGCGGTTGCGTGGAGGGCGACGAAGTGCGAGGTTCAGAAGGGGCAGTTGAAATTTTCGGGCGGCCCTGTTGGCATTGTGCGCTTCTGTGATGACTCTGTCGAAGAGGCTTTAGGGGTTGTGTGTTTTTGTATTCGTCGTGCGTGGGTGCCCTTGTCAACAGGGTGTGAACTCCCCATGACAGAGCCGGTGGCTTGTCTGTCGGGGACGGGCATCTGGGAGCCTGAAGGCTCAGCTGAGAAGCCGATGGCTTCCAATTCGGAGCCATGGCTGCCGACGGATTCCTCGTCGTCTGAAGCGACGGCACCAATGGGGGATTGGCTTTCGGCCTGGATAGCGTAGGCCTCCCACCGTTTAGTCTGCCTGTCTTTCAACATTTATGGTCGAAAGAGCTTAAAGGACTTGCATGAGTGCTTGTTGTGGTCTCGAGGAAGACACCGATTGCATCGGCGATGGGTGTCCTTCCAAAGAAACTTGCCGTTACACGACGGGCAAAATTCAAAAGGCGTCCTCTCCATAGCAGAGGGTAGCGGCAGCCAGACCAAGAAGAGAAAGAGAGGGCTAAAGGAAATACATTCTTAGAGAAGAATAAACCGAGGGCCCCACTCTCCCTACTGTAAGGGCCTGGCCGGAGGGCCGAGGCCACACGGTCATCAGTCGAACAGTTGAACAGTCGCCGAGCAGGTTTAGACGTCTTCAGCGGCAGGAAACCCACAAGGCAGTCTTCGAGAAGGTTAGTAGGGAGACTAGACGACCAAAGGTTATGGGGACAAAGTTAGCAATATTAAACTCTTGCGAGCTCCACACAGACGACAAACTATGTTAGTGGGAAAAAAACAATCTGAGGGACCTCGACGAGTGAGGAATTTTGGGTACACTACACGTCACATTAGGGATAGTGTTACAGTCACGCCCATGTCCACATCCCCTTCAAAAGAAGGATGCAATACTCTGCAATTTCCACTAGATGTCGGACTATAAGCACAGCATGTGATTCTAAGCAGATTCACAAGCATCAGAAATATATATATATATATATATACGTATGTGTGTGTGAGAGTTTTATAGTAAGTTTGTGACAATACTTGCCTATGAGGTTTAATTGCTTAATGTGCATTTATTTTTTCTACTTTATTTATTGTGCTTGACAATACAACAAGAGAGTGAGCAGTTTACAGATAATCTGCAAATACACAATCAGCATACATAGAATGACGGTAGCTCGTACAGGGCAGTCGCGAGCCAACCGGTGGTACAGTAATCAGGAATAAACATATTACAGTGGCAGTCAGGGTACATGAGTTAAATGGTTATAAGAGACGGGAAAGGTTGGTCGCCAGCATCATCATCAGTGTCAACCGACAAGGAAGAAATATAGGAGCGAAATGGAATCCAAATGTTTCTAGGTCTAGACACTAGTGGTTGCTGGCCCGCCCAAGCCTCCTCTGTATCCGAGGCCCAGGTGATGGCCCGAAGCCACTGAGCGTGGGGGGGCCCCAGGGTGGAGCCAGAGCAGTAGAATACAACGGACTGCTAGCAGCATGCATAGCCCAGCTAGTTTCCTGAAGTCACGCCCTAGTCGGGAGAGTTCATGAAAGAGACATGTCAATGGGGATGTGGTAATGGTGTAATCTAGGATTCCAGACATAGTAGTGCATACTTCCTCCCAGAACTGAAAGAGGCGTGGACAGGACCACATCATATGTATGTAATTCGCATCATCTGAGCCACACCTAGGACACCTGGAGGGGTGGCCCTCTGACATATGATGTAGTCTAATCGGGGTATAGTGGAATCTGTAGAGTAGCTTAAATTGGATCAGTTTATATCGGGAATTGAACAAGATTTTGTGTATACGGGCACACATGCGGTCCCAGCATTGGTCAGTTATTTCAATATCTAAACCCTCGCCCAGGTGCGTCTGAGTTTATCAAAGGGGGAGAGGGCCTTGGACTGAAGAAGGGTATATAATCTGGAGACCTTCCCCTTAAAGGACACGGTATTCAGGATTTCAAACAATATCGGATCATCTGACGGAATTGCGGGGAAGTCCGGGTACCTGTTCTCAAGAGAGCGGCAGAGACCCGCATATTGTAGCCAATGGAAGGGCTTCCCTCGCAGGGGCACTGGTAAATCTGGCCATTCGAGGAAGTTACCCTGGTCAAAGACATCTCAGAGAGACTCGAAACCTTCGCTAGCCCAGAGGCGTGTTGTAGCAGGGGCTACACAGGGAGATTCCGGGAGGAAGTTCCAAAGGGGAAAGTCGCCATGGAAGGGGTGTGAGGTGTTAACCTGTTTCCAAAGCTTAGCCAAGGCCAGTGTCGTGGAGCCTACGGGGTTGAGGGATTCGAATTTGACATGCTGAGATCCAGAGAACGGATATCACAGCCATCTACAGCCAGGAGTTTGAGTCTAGTACGCAGTGGGGTGGTCTGTGGATATAAACCAGTGCAACGCGTATTGTGCTTAAGCGACTACCCAGTACCTCTCAAAGTTAGGGGTACCGAAGCCGCCCCCCGACATTGGGGTGGTTAGTTTCTAGTTTCTAGTTTTAGGCGGACCGCACCGGAATGCCACAGAAAGGTATTGACGATTCGGGTCAGTGTCTGAAAGAATTCACGTCCTGGCCATAGGGGGACATTCAGGAACCTGTATAGAAGTTGGGGCAGCACAATCATCTTAAGGATGCCAATCTTACTGGCCAGGGAGATTGATAATTTAGCCCAGCCTGCACATTTTCGGCCAAGAGTAGTCAGGTATTTCCTAAAGTTGGCTATGTATAGGGGATTTTGTTGGCACACAACCACCACTTCAAGATAGGTGATCTCGGCCTGTGACCATGTGAAACCTAAAGGGACGGAGGGTGGGGTTTCGGTTAAACAAAACAGTATAGATTTAGAGCAGTTGCCATGAGTCCCGATATCCCACCAAAGAGAACGACATAATCTAGAATATGGGTGAGGTTTTGCGAATGTAACGAAGAGCATCATCAGCATACAGAGAGATGATTTCGGGGGAGCAGGATATTCTCAAGCCTCTATGTGCATGCCTTTGGCGTATTCCGTCAGCCAGGGGCTCGATGGCTATAGCAAATAGTAAGGGCGAGAAGGGGCAACCCTGCTTGTGCCTCTGGCTATATGGATAAGGTCCGAAGATCGGTCCTCAGTGCGGACCCTGGCAACGAGAGAAGAGTAAAGAAGTCCGACCTAGGACTGGAAATGTGGTCGAAAGTTGCTCCTCTCGAGGACCTGCCAGAGTTAGCTCCAGGAGACTGAGTCGAATGTTTTCTGCATATCGAGAGTGACCGCCACTGCCTGTATGCTCGGGTCAACCCGGGCAAGAATGTTAAATAGGGGACCCAAATTGAGAGAATTGGAGCGCCCCGGGATAAACCCCAAATTGAGAGAATTGGAGCGCCCTGGGATAAACCCCGACTGATCTGGGTGTATAATATACGACATGTATGGGGCCAGTCCCAAGGCCAGCACTTTAGCATAGATCTTGACGTCACAATTGATAAGGGAGAGAGGGCGGTATGAGCCACATTGTGTGGGGGTTTGCCTGGTTTGAGTAGTACAGAAATGATAGCTTCTCAAAGGGATGGGGAGAATGCCCAATTCACAAGATTCCTCCCATAAGGCAGACAGTGGGGGACCAAGCAGGCTTTGTAACGCTTGTAAAATTCAACAGGAAGGCCGTCGGATTCAGGAGCCTTCCCAGAGGCCAGGGTGTTGATAGCCTTGGATATTTCCTTGGGTGTAATTGGTTTGTCTAGGGTATCACTGGTCTCGGTCGAAAGGACACAGAGTGGAAGACTGTCCAAATATGTCTCGACGTCAGCCGTGGGGACATTGTCAACATTGGAATAGAGTGTTTCATAGAATGAGCGGAATTCTGCATTAATATCTTGCGATGATAGGGCCAGAGTTCCATAGGCCCTCTCAATAGCTGGAATGTGGGGTGAACCAGACTCCTCACGGAGCAGCCTCGCCAAGACACGACCAGGGCGTTCACCCTCCCCGTATTTGCGGGCATAATGGGGGTGTTAGACAGAAACCTGTGCAGTTCCCTCTGGGACCACTGCAAAAGATTTAAGACTACAGGTGTTTGGCAGTAAACCCACTTGGTAGCAGTGGCACACAGATTCACTTGGTAGCTGTGGCTGAGCAGTCAGACTTCCCTCAAGAAGAGTTAGGCAGTATACAGAGTATTCACAATAGGTCAAGAGTACACAATAGACAAGTAAACACTGACCAGGGCTTGGTGAGATAATTATTTATTTAAAACCACATCTAGAGAAACACACAGGCACTAATAGTAAGCAATTCAAAAACATGGTCATTAAAAGATATACACTCCCTTAAAAGAATATTAGACAAGTCTTAAGTTAAGCCCCACTTATTTTAGACAGCGGTGAGTGCTTAACGTAGATGGCACTCTAATAGTTCATTTTAACAAGGGAGAGAAAAGCAGAGAACAAGTTCAAACAGGTCCCAACACTTTTATAAGAACATAACAAGAGAGGAAGGCAAGGTAAAACCGTGAATTCAGAGTCAGTAGGCTGGATCTGCTTTGCGAGGATCGAAACGAAATGTGTCCAAGGTGACACGGTTGCAGTGCACAAAAAGTCTTGTAATGGTTCAAAAAGGAGTTGGACCAAGGAAAGGGACCAGTTAGAGGGTCAAGGCGGCCAGCCCAGTCCAGAAGGTTAAGGAGTTATTATTACCTTGTAGCAATCTTTAGAAAGGGAGGCCTGGCAGACACGGTACCTTAATGTGGTGAGAAGGCTCCAGCGGGGGCAGTTGTTCCTGGCAGCGGATGCAAGTCGGTGCTTCGTCCGAGGGAAGAGAGGATCTCGTCATGGAGGAAGACAGGAGTCCGTTGCACTGCCAGGGAAGAAACCAGCCGCGGAGTTTCTCAGGTACAAGGAGCGGTCTGTTGATTCGCGGTTCAGTGGTGAGTGGCGATCTGGCCACCGGGGTGCTTGGCACGGGCAGTTCGACCACAAACCAGTCTGGGGTGCGAAGAAAAGAAGGTAAACTGGTTGTGCCCACCAGTCAGGGGAAGAAGCCTCTCCAGCCGGGAGAACTTCTCTGTCGTCGGGAAGTGGTGAGTCGGTTCTGTAGGGCTCCACCGGTGGTGTCGTCGTGGTAGCAGGTCGGCTCAGCTTCTCCCTCGTCGGATTCTCAGGTCCTGTGGCGACTTCTGAAGTTCCAGTCCCCAAAGCCCTGCTTTTATGCAGCATACCCCCATTCACTCAGCCTAGCTGTCAATCAAACATGCTAAGTGGTGAGCCGGCCGGCTCACCATTTGGGCCAATCACACAAGAGTGCGACTTGAGTTACCAAGGGAACTCAGTCCAGGGTGCCTAAACCCCCTCCCACACCCCCTGTGGTACCCAGACAGAGTGGCACCACTTTTGGAGGCTTCTGTGGAGAAGCCCGCCAAAAAGTGGAACAAAGGGCTCGACTTGGGTTGGAGTCACAGAAGAGAACACAAACGCCATTTTAGAATTGAGTCTTGGCAAAAAATACCAACCGGAGAATTAATATTAATTAAATAAACCGGCGGTATGTTCGAGGCTATGAGAATTAAATAATTAAAGTTGGTAGCCTCGAACAATGGGAAAATCCCATAGGAAAATATTCGCGGTCGAATATAAAAAGTAGTTTCCACTGCCACCAGCCAAAACTCGATCAGGGGGGACGGAGACGTGCCCCCTCGACTAACAGACCCCGGGGCAATCGAATTGCCCCGACCAGTACGTCCACAATATGATGGTTTGTACTGGTTTTTGTTAATAATTTGGGACTAGTAAAGCCAATGGTGACTTTACATGCCCTGGGAGACAGTAGTCAGTCCCAGGATATGGAGTCTATGGTGGGGGGTCACTATGAAACCCCTGTGTTACTGCACGGAGGGTGCTGTGTAACACACATAGTAAAACACATGAGACCCTATGGAGTAAAGGACCCCATAGCCCATAAAACACATAAGCAGTCAAAGGAACACCATAAATCATGTCCAAGAGTGGGAGAAAGAGAGTCTCACTCTTGGCAGGAGGAAAAAACAAACTCCAGAAATCCAGCAAAGCTGCTGAGGGACTCACTAGGTTAGGAAATTGAGCCTAAAGAGAGAATTCTCCCTAACAGGGGGTCATCCAGGAACTTCCGTTCCCATTCCGAATGGGAGCGGAATGCATCTAGGTCTGTGCCTATGTCAGAAAGGGTGTCGGCCAACTGAGAGGAAGCATACTGGGTCTCGAGGGAGGACAGTCGAGATTTGCTCTCTGCGATGCCCTTCCGGATCACTAAGAATCCCTGACTCTTTAGAACTCGCAATGCCCCTAATGTAGACTTTAAACAACTCCTAAAGTGTAGCCTGTGACTGAACTGAACCAGTTTAATGTAAAAAGTCGTTGATGGCAGTCCCAGCTCTGTCTAAAAGGTGATATCTAGTAAGGAATGTGATTTTAACCTCCATGAACGAGTCCCTGGGTTGTCTGCACCCTACCTGTAACGCTCACCTGATTCCCGTAGAGGCGCCGGTCTTGACTGGGCGTATACCGTATCTTCAAAGGTGATGTGTAACACACGGCTGGCTCTTTGGGCTGGACCTCTGTGCACTGTATGTCTGACTCGAAGGGTAAGATGTCTTAGGTAAGTGAACGCTGTGCTCTCCATCTGCCTCGGGCAGGGTGCTGTAACCAGTTTCTTCACTGGATAAGGGGAGCAGGCCTCTTGACTTCAGAGGACTGCTGTCCGTCGTTTACTGCACGAACGGTAAGTTTCGAGTAATTCTAATGTCTTTAAAGTCTTTAGTAATGATGTCTCTTGTTTTGCAGGGTTCCGGCGATGGCGGATGACGGGCTGAAGTGAGTTGAAGATGGAGCCCGTGTGATGAATACAAGCGCCTGGAAGCACGTAAGTAAGCGCTTGTTGCCTGCTTCACGATGCGCTCTAACTGTCTTTTTATTTTGCAGGTACAAGTTCGGAGCGGCTGCAGGGTGCCGGAATACCCACTGGGTTAGATGTGGAAAGGAGTAATGGCACGTGAGTATTAAAGTTCCCCAATGTCTTTAAACGCACCTTGTTTTGTCTTTCAGATGTGGGATGCAGCGCCGAAGGCCTCCGGAGCGTGCGAAGAGTTGGTAAGCTTTTGTCTTTCAGATGCCGGAATGCAGTGTGAAGACCTCCGGAGCGCACGAAGAGTAGGTAAGCCTTTGTCTTTCAGATGCCGGAATGCAGCGCGAGGCGTTGGTGACAGCCGATGGACCAGGTAAGTGAAGAGCTGTCACCGAAGACCGTAATGCTAACCTGTTCTTTCTTGTCTTTATAGGTGTTGCTGAAGACTGGATTCAGGATGGTAAGCCTTTTTCCTTAGGCCCAGGATCAGATGCAGAAGACACAATGAGCGTTCTGCTGCAGAGGATGCAGAATAACGCAAAGCAAGATTCATCCATCGGGTGTGGTTTAAATAGCCTCCTGTAGTGCTTAGGTGTCTCCTTCCACAGCCACGCCTAGGTAAGAAAAGAGTTCCTGCTTTCCAGAAGAGTTCCAGTGTTCTGAATCTAGGGAGTGGCTCCTGCCCCACCCAACAGGAAAAGTAGTTCCAAACAGAAGAGGATCAGAGGCTCAACTGGCAGGCAAGTAAGCAGCATGGTCTGCTGCAGGTAAGTCCACCCAAGCATTATGAGCCCGGCGCTTCCAGCGCTGGGACTGGGCATATTTATGAGCCTGGTGCCACTGGCGCCAGGACTGGGTCCAAAAGGTCCCAATTGGGACTGGTTGGCACTCGGAACCTGGGTTATGGATCTGCTTCCAAGGGAGTTGGGAAAACCCTGACCTTTTGGAAGCAGAGATCATGACACTACCCAAGGGAAATTGTCATCAGTGAATGGTCAAAGAATGGTCTGGGGAGGATCGCAATTTGTGTGATGGTTCTGAATAGTATATCTGAGACAAGCAATCTGTCAATTCATGAGTGTGAATTGTGTACTGAGGAGTAAAAGGAGTACGATCGAGAACCAGGGTGAATCAGCCTCCATGCGTCCGACACCATCAACTGGGCCTGCAATTCTATGATGGTTCTGGCTCCTCTGGAAAGTTGGCGTTGCCTGGAGCCTGATCTATCGAGGTCCACATCTAAGATAGTGTTTAAGTCCCGACCACAGAGGATAGGGACAAGGGGGAACCAAGAAAGCAGGGATGAAAGATGTGTATAAAAGTCAGGGTCGTCCATGTTGGGGCCATATGTGTTAAGCTGCACAAAATCTCTGTTCAGCAGGGTCCCAAACAGTAAAACAAAGCGACCCAGGGAATCAACATGAATCACTTTATGCTGAAACTTAAGACTCTTATGTATCAGGATCATGACTCCACGGTTTTGGGTGGAGTAGTCAGTGTAATAGTGTTGGAGGCCCCACGCTTTAGCGAACCTCTCACGTCCGCCAGCACGAGTATGCGTTTCTTGCAAGAAAAGCAATTTAACTTTGTGCCGTTCAATATATAATTGTAATTTATGCAGTTTGGTGTGATTTCCCTGTCCCCTGACGTTCCAACTCATGCAAACAACGCCATCTTCAGCCATTAGGATAGGTAACTGGTATTAATAGATAGAAGACTGAATCCGAAGTTGGGTCACAGGGCCTAGCGCAACTGTGTGTAGGTACCTGATCTATAGATGCCAATCTGGGTCTGTTTGGGTACTCTAGCTCCCGTCGCATGTCAAGCATTTTTTAACAAAATACCCCTCCCAGCCCTCCACTACCCCTGCCCCTCCCCCAATCGGAGAGGTGAAAACCCAACCAACTTCTAACACAACCAAGGACAGTGGCAACATCGCCTGGGGGGCTGTGTGCTAGACATGAGCATCATTGCTTCCGAGATAAGGTATTGACTAGGCATTATGTGGTGCATAATGTAAGAACAAAGCATAATAGATGAAGGAGACAAATTTGCGTAACAGAACTAGATATCAGTTGAGTCGATATAATCAGCAGACTGTAGGTTTTACTATTGGCATAATCCAGTTCCGCACTTGGTATTGTTGCACAATCCTCAAGGGACAAATCGATGTGACTATCCCGGGAAATGTTTGTCGATAAATTGAGAGGCCTCTTTGGCGATGGTGAAGAAAAAGACTTGATTAGAGTGTTCAATCCTGAGTTTAGCAGAGTAAAGCATCGAGTATTTGAACCCTAGGTCTCGCAGCCTCTTCTTGGTAGCCAGAAAGGTCTTACGCTCTTGTTGAACAGACACATAGAAGTCGGGGTAAAGGATGGATACTGGAGGAGCCGGGGAAGAGGTCGCCCTTGGCTCTCGCCGCACGAAGATGGGACTCTCTGTCCCGGTAGTTTAATACTCTTGCAATGATGGAGCGGGGAGGCGCAACCGGGCTGGGTTTTGCTGTCAGGGTACGATGGGCTCTCTCTATTGCAAACTGTGGGGAGAGTTTCGGGGAATTCCGAAGCATAAGCTGGGTGCGTTCGATGTAGTCTTCCATGGGACTGTCAATCTTATCCTCTGGGACCCCGATAATGCGGAGGTTGTTGCGCCTGGAGCGCGATTCGAGGTCCTCATTCTTCTTGCCAACATCTAGGACCTGCCTGGACAGGGCTGTCACCTCCGCTCGGAGGGTGGCGAGGTCATCCTCAGCCACCCCAACCCTAGTCTCCAGTTTTCTCCATATGGGCTTTGATCAAAGATATGGTCCCACTCATATCTAGTTTGGAATCACTCTCACATGAACATCATTTTGTGGGATTCAGTAGACTCGGGGTACTGACGTGGAAGTCTCCGGTTCAGATATGGGCTCTCCCGGTTTCTGCGCCGCTTTTGCGAGCATGTTGATGGAACTCTGCTTTTTGTTAACTCCTTTGGGCATGATCCCACCAACTCACGCAGGAAGTAGGCTGACAGTGCACAGGGATCAGCAGTGACTGATCCGGACCAGGGAGCCGAGCTACAGCAGGTATCAATGAGCGATAAGGTTAACCGATTTATTCTGCAGAAGAGCAGTAGGGTACAGGATAGCGTATCCAATAGGTATTTTAGTAGAAGTAGGGCCGACCTGGATGTTGGGTAACAGTGGTTCACTGCAGCCAGGGATTGATAAAGAGGGGTCTCAGCGGTCCAGTGTGATATGGCACGATCCTGTGAGTTAGAGACCAGGCTAAGACTTGGTGGGGGTGTGAGCTGTACGGCTGAGCTGAGCCAGGTCACCATGATCACCAATTCAGGCGGTCGTGGCCAGTAGGGATGATCCAACTCACGTTGATCACCCGCGTATAGTAGGATGACCGATGTTGATAGAAGAAAACAGGATGTCGGTAGCTGAAGACCCGCCTCAGGCAAGCACTTGGCTACAGGGCGGTGTAGAGAAGTAGAGGAAGTACTGCAGGGTGCCCCCAGCAACTGCAGACCCAGTGGCAAAGAAGCCCAATCTATTTCCACTGAAGTGGTGTGGTGCAGGATTGTGCATCTCCTGGTGTTGCAGAGAGAGATGGGTCCGGCCTGAATGCGTGGTAGCGGCAAGCCCCCGTCACCCCAGGATGATGAAGAAGCATCTCAGCAGCTAAAAAGAGATGTCATAAACCTTTAAGTAAGGCACCAGGATATAGGTTTGATAAAAGCGTGACCTCTAGAAGGGTGGTAGTAGGAGTATGCTGGCCACTGGTGGCTGGGTGTGTGTTCATTCCATGCCTCCGTTGCAAGCTGTAATCCTGCCTCAGGTGTGTCCCAGGTTGCAGGAGGGTGCGACGTCAGTGACCAAGAGGGGGTGATGATGTGGCGTGCACTCCCCAAGCAGAGGCACCTCAGGGGCACTTCCAGCATCCAAGGATCAAGAGGTGCGGTACTCGCCTGCAGGGTGTCAGAGCAGGGGTCTTTCAGCTAGCAGGTGTACTTACGGCTTAGTAAAACATCAGGAGGGAGACTAGGTAGAGGCATAGGCCACGTATCAGAGTGTGGCAGGATCAGCAGAGAGAACAGCAACAACAGCCAGGGCCACCCTGACTCGCGGCCGAATGGGATGTGACGCCCCACGTACAAGAGAGTGATAGACGGTGTGGAGAGCTGTCGAGGAACCGCTGGGCAATCAGTTGCGGGTTCGGTCTGCAATCCTACCACCAGCTGTGGCGTCGCCTCAGTCCTAAATTAGGCTCTAAAATGGTGCAGGATCCATATTCAGGTAGGTGGAATGGTGCGGTGCCCCTTCTCCAAGTGGAAGTGGCATACAGGGCTCCTTCAGTGTCGCGTGCTCAGGTGGTTCGGCACATGCCTGTAGGGTGCCAGTGTAGTAATGGCTGAGGTGTCAGGTGTGGACCAGGCACAGCGAGAATCGAACAGCGTGTGGCGGGTTAGCCGGGACCGCGATGGGCCAAGAGGTGCCATTTACTGCAGGGGCCGATCAGGGAGAGCGCAGTGGGGTGGGGTCAGTCTGGTGCCATCCTACAGTGTGGAGAGCACAGCCCAGTAACTGCGCCCACCCGGAGACTACAGAGCTACAGTGGGAGCGGATGGCGGGTGTGCTGGTAGAGCCTGAGCTAGTGCGGGCCGGGGGGTCTCATACCTTGTCTGGCGCTGAGGAGATAGTGCATTACCTCACTGTGTCGTTCCGTCGAGCAGCACCAGGGTTGCTCCCGCAACCTGCCAGGAGAAGGTGGGCCTCATCTAGGTCTCGAGGGCCTCAGAGACCAGGCCAAAGTTCCACGGGGACAGATGGCACGCAGCAGCTCCTCATGTATGTCGGGTCCCGAGCTGGACGTATTGCACAGTGTTGGTAGACGTAGCAGATGAGATCAAACCAGTGGCAGGTGTGTTCAAACTCTTCTGGCTGAATGGACTTAACTGGGAGGCCCCGGAGCGCAATGGGTCCACGTTGCCACCCAGGCAGACCCAGGCGCCACAGGGAGCAATCCGGAGGCACCAGCAAGTGGACCAGAATAGAGTGACTTTTGCCCAATACCAGGGTGAGCTGTGCTGTAGTGGGGCCGGGTGAGCGTTACCACGGGTATTGCAAGTATGAGGGTGTTAAGGAAACCTCTGCGTCACAAGAACTGGTGCGCTGGTGGGGCCATGCTCACCAACTCAGTTGTAATGATGTTGCCGGTCCAATTGTGATCACTGCAGTTGTGGTGGTGGCGATGAGGCGGGTGTCAGCTCGTGGAGTGAAAGTGATCAGCAGTTCCCACACGGGAGCTGAACGGAGCCAGGAGGCCAAATCCAAACACCGCCAGCACCCGTCCAGAGGCGTCGATCTGCGGGCAGGAAACCTCGGGGAAGGCTGGTCCCAGCAGGGGTGCCGACAGTCTCCTAGTGATCGGCCCCGCCGAGGGATGTGAAGTGGTTGGCGGTGCAACCCGGCTGTCAAGGGAGGTCATCGTCCCAGGCACAGCGCTGCGAGTGGTGTGTGCCCCTCCCCAATCAGGCCCTACAGCCCCGCTGCTCGAGCAGTAGAGCAACCGCGCAGTATGGAAGTGTGGCACGGGCTGCTGATGAGAGTCCTGGCCCCAGGTCCAAAGAGGGCTGTAATTCAACGATGGCTCGTCCCTGAGCCACCAAAGTCAGGCTGGGTACGGTGCAACCCTGTAGGCAACTGCTCGCAGCTTCACCAATATAAACGCTGCACCAACACGGAAAGATTAATAGAAAGGATTCTACCCGTCGCGGAGCCACTCGTTCAGGCTGCCACATTCAGCGCCCCTACTTAATGTGTATTTTAAAGGTCTAATACATCATTGTATATTTTTGTACTTATCTGTCTAACTGGAATTATTGTGTTGCTTTGTGTGTATTCATTGTAGCCCTGGACCACTCTCACACACCCTCTATTGAATCTAAGCCTTACCACTCCTACCTTGACTGGGTTTGGCTAGACATCTGTCTTTTTCCTCTTCACCACAATATGTTGGCTTACCAAAATCACCCCACTGGGTTGATTTTGGAAATCTATCTCAACATTGGCTAAAGCCGAAAGGCAGACACACCAGGTTATTTGCCAGTCCACGGTTGAGGAGTTTAAATAGGTTTTTTAAATCGACACACAATCGACAGGGCACAATGTGCCATTGTGCAGATTATCGTCCCAGCTTCTTGGCTATTGTCAAGAAGCAAACCAGGATTCCTGTGTGGTTAGAGGATATGACAGAAAACTGAGCAGTTGCTTTGTTTTAATCCAGCACTGCTATAGTCCTTTACTGAGAGATTTAAGTACAAAAGTAGATGTTTGAGAATCTCTGTACACACCCGGTTGTGCTGACCAAAACATGACTGCTTGTGGTTGTGCTGACCAAAACATGACTGCTTGTGGTGGGCAGCGTCCACAGAAGTAGCTTCTGTGCGCCTATGGGGACCTATCGAGAGGGAGGGGACCCAATCCCTAGGAGGCGATAGCAGGTACACCCTTTTGACAGACCACAACCATACAGATCTCGATCCAGGGGAGGAAGCGGCCTCATCACTTTCCCTCCCAGAGACCCCTAAACCATTACAGAGACATTAACACTGCGAATGACCCCCCACGGAACACCCCAGCAGACAGCATGAGCAGAGACACCTAGCACAGATGTCTGAAGCAACAAGGTAAAGCAACCGCTAAAAACCTCAACTCTCTGCAAACACCTCTCAAACGCTAAACACACACAACCACATCCGTGCACAGCAATCCGCATGCACATCACAAAAACCACACATAGTTCCGCACAACAGCACATGGGAGTCTACGATCCTTAAATCGCATCCATGCTCAGCGAACAGTGTTAACCAAACAAGCTGTCAACAGGACATCACAACTCTTGCTCTACCTTTTCCCAGTATACCCTATTAACCCATCCTACACTCTTACCTTTCAGATCTGCCAGAGCGTTAGGGGACTCCGGTGGCGATAGTGTGCAGTATAAATGTCCTTCAACATTAACATCAGATGCTGTGCATTGCATCAGACAAGCCAGTGTCTGGTGCACCAAAAAACAAACCTATTTTACTTATTGCAGTAGCAGCAACATTTGTTTGACCCGACTGGCGATTGTAATGTCTAAATTCTATGACTTCAGGAGTCTAGTTGTCAAGTGTACAGTGCATGGTCTGGTATGTTTGATCTATTGACCCTTTTTTGTTAGATTCTGATGTAATATCTGTGGTTTGACTGTCATACGCAGATCATGATTCCCATGCCAGTCTTGTCCCTACTGATGCAATGAGTATTTGTATTTGTTGCATTTATAGAACGCAAAACCTGGCAGACTTAACTGCATTTGTGCGCAGGTGATATAAACAATGTTAGAATTCAAATGACTGATATTCCTAAAAGAACTTTAACGAAGATTAGATGTAGCCCCTTAATTAAATAGGAAAGTTTTCAACTTCTTGTAAAATGAAAGAAGTCCCACTGTGTTTCGAAGTTCCAGAGGAAAAGAATTCCAGAGACGGGGGCCGTAAACTGCCGGTCCCCTCTAGAAGCACATGGAGTAAATGGAACTTGAAGTAGACACTTGTCTGCAGACCTAAGCGTTTGGCTTGGTTGGTACCAGTTGAGCTTCTGAGTTAAATATGGTGGTGCAAGGCCATGAAGGCATTTAAAAACCAGACATAGAATCTTGAACTTAATTCTTTCCTTCACCAGGAGCCAGTGAAGAGATCGATGTAGTGAAGAAATAGAGACAGATTAAGGTGCCTTGAAGATTAACCTGATTGCAGAGTTATAGGATCTCTGTAGTCTGATCATCTGTTTCTCAGGCCAGCCTGCCAATAGGCAATTTCCATAGTCCAAGCAAGAGTTAACCAACACTCCCACTACCAGGGCATGGTCATTTTGAGATATGTAAAGGAGAGCAAGACGCAACAGATGGAGAGAGTAAAACACAGGCTGTACTTGGCTCCAATCTGGGGTTCACTACCCAGGTTTGCTTGCCAGATGCAGCCTAGAATTCTTTACTTGGGGGTATAGTTAGATAGGCCTCACAGTATTTGTTTGTATTTCAGGTAGTTGAGCATTGTAGCTTTCTCATAGTATTTATTAATTTCCTTGATTGACAGACTTTCAAGTTTGATGCATTTGTCTCGTAGAGATTCTGTTGCGTTTGATCTGCTCTTGAAGGTGTTTTCTGTACTTCCTCTTAGGGAGAAGCGTGCTTTTGTGTCCTCATCCCTGTTAACTCTGTAATTTTCCCTAACTTCCACAATGAGGATGTTAATTTTAATTTTCTTTCGGAAGAGTGCGTTAGCAGGTTCGTCTTGGATATGCTGAGGGAGGGCGTTCCAGAGGGTGGGAAAAATGGTAGTAAAGCAGGAGCCCCCAGCTCTCATTCTGGCAAATGTAGTTATGTGCAAGGCCGATCTGTTGGATGAACGGAGATTGCGCATGTTGTGTTTCTTGGTGATACGGTTTGTGAGGTGGGGGGGGGGTAGTGTTACGTAAGCAGCGGTAGGTGATAGTAAGGAGTTTAAATTTGATACAAGCTTTGATGGGGAGCCATTCAGCCTCCCATCTGATCTGGGAGAGGTGATCAGAGTGTTTCATTCCCCAGACTGCTCTGAGAGTGTTATTTTGGAGCAGTTGTAGTTTGTTGATGTTTTTGGTTAAGGTCCCTGCTAGGATGGCATTGCAGTAGTCCAGTTTGCTACCTCTGATGGCTCTAGCTAGGGTGAGACAGTTGCTAGGGGTAGGGAATCTCCTGGAAAGGTTTAGAAGTTTGGTAAAACAAGCCGCAGAGAAAGCGATAACTTTGACATGTTTTTGCATGAGGGGTTTGGTATACATGTTGTAGAGGGTGGGGGAGAGGTAGGAACCTTGTGGGACACCGTAGGAAACGGGTATGGCGTCTGCTGATTAAGGCCCTGCAAAAACTCAGCCCGATAGGAAGGATGGATCCATAAGGTGGCTTCTGGGGCGAGGTGGAAAGTTGTGGTGAGGGGTTTGCAAACAATTTCTTGATCTACCAGGTCGAAGGCAGAGATGTTTAGTAGGAGGAAGATTGCAAGCTCGCCACTATCCCTAACGTGGTCAAGCTGGATCTGAACGTCAAGGAGGACAGATTCCGTGCTGTGTCTGGACCTAAAGCCTGATTAGCAGGTACCTAGTAGATTATGGTTTTCAAGGAGGTGTAATTGAAGTTGCAAATAGGCAGTGCGGTCCAGGATTTTGAGGAGATACAGTACTGTGATGGTAGGGCGATAGTGGGGATGGTGGGATCTAAGGTGGGTTTCTTTAGGCGAGGCGTAACCCACGTTTCTTTGATGGCAGTGGGAATTGAGTTGGATTTAAAATACGCGTTGATGAAGCTGGCTATGATAGGAGGCAAGAGTTCTACACACATTTTGTCACTGTGAGCTAGGCAGGTGTCGCCAACACAATTGGATGCTTTCAGGTGCTGGATAATTGTGAGGACTTCAGAGGGGGAGACAGCAGAGAACTGGAACTGAGAAGGGTAGGTTGCAGGTGTGGAGGTGCTGACCAGGGGAGTTGGTGGCAAGGGTGGTGGAAGGGATTTTTTGAGAATAGCTTTGTCCCTTAGTTTCCGTGTTTTGGCGTCAACAGAAGATTGGATGAGTGTGCACCAGGCTTTGTTTTTAGGGAAATTGTCAGAAGGGGGGATGGGGTTTTGAGCTCTCTAAGAATTTTGAAATGCTCTTTGGTGTTGGAGCAAGCATCAGAGATTCTGGTGTTAAATATGTTGGCTTTGGTGGCGATGATAGCTGTTTTATAGGTGTAGGCTGAACACTGGAAGGCTGCTTTGTTAGAGGAGGTAAGGTTCTTCCTCCAAAGATGTTCAAGAGCACGTTCCTTTTTCCAGAGGGAGGCCAGATCATCAGTGCACCAGTTTTGGGAGTTTCTTGATTTCCGGGAGGTGGTTTTGAGGGTAGCTTGTTCGTCAAGTGCAATAAGCAGTGCAGTTTTAAGATATTAGGATTACTTTGGCGGTAGAGTTGTCTGGGGCTGATTTGAGGGAGACTAGGATGGAGGGAGTCAGAAGCTCGACTGTGAGCTTACGGGTGTGTCTGGCAGTGATGCGATGGGGTTCGCTAATAGTAGGAGTGTTTTTGTTAGTGGTGGGAAAAGTGAAGACGCTCAGGGAATGATCTGACCAAGTTAGGGGGACAATGGAGAATACTTTGAGGGGAGTGTTGCAAGTGAGAATCCAATCAAGTGTCGATCATTCTCTATTGGGCAAAAGGTGCTAGCTCTCCTATCTATATATAATATTTTATTTTCCAAATGGCATGGTCCATATGAGGTAGTAGAGCAAATGGGTCCATGTACTTATAACATTTCTCAGCCAGACCACCGGCAATAGACCCAGGTTTACCACATTAATCTTTTAAAAGAGTGGAAGGAGAACCCTTCTGAGTCCAAGGCTACCATATTATCCTGCTCGATACCTGAAGCTGTTGAAAAGGGAACTTTAATTCCCCCTAATCTCAAAAACAATCAGAAACAATAGCTTTCTGATCTTGTGAGTCCATTTCCTGATGTATTCTGTGAAGAACCTGGAAGGGTGAAAGGTATATATCACCACATCCGTACACCCCCAGGCAAGGTAGTTATCAGGGATTAGTGACTGGCCTGCTGTAGTGCCCGCTGTGTCTGTAATGTCCTCCTCCTCACTTGATAAGAAAGGTTCCCCCTGAGTGCCGTCCTCCTCCTCACCTGATGCTGAAGAGTAGTGGGTTCTCCTTCGACGTGGTTTCTCCCTTAGAAACTTCTTCTTTGAGAGCAGATACGGTCTGCCTCGAAAAGAAGCCACCGTGAATCTTAACAGAGAAAACTCACGATGACCCCCTCCCGCGGCAGCCAGTTGTTATTGGGGGAAAAAGCCTCCGAGGCCCAAAAAACCCCCACCAGATGAAGGAAGACTCCTGAAGGTTCGTAGAAGCGTGGATTACTTGAAGCAGGATCCAGGGATATCGGCTCCAGGCATAAGCGATGGATCACAAGAAGGAAATGCCGCAGCGTGAATGGGCGCCACAGAAGAGAGAACACACGGGAACTTACAGGAGAAACGGCCAGCGGGGGGGGAGCCCCAATGGAGGTTGGAAGCGAGGGAAAAAGGGGGTAAGCAAGCGAGAGAGAGAGAGAGAGCAGGAATGGGGATGGAAGAAACGCTAAGAGGAAATAACGCTACTGAGCGCTCGCAACGAACGGGAAAGCAAGTTGCAACGCGCCGACCCGCCGAGATTCGAATGGTGAAATACTCGGCGGGCGGCCATGTTGGAGAAACACTAGACCGCGCCGTACGTTGAAACAAAAAACGTGACGGAACCGTCTAATGGCGACGGAACTTCCACTTTCGCTACACCCTCCAAGCGCCAATGGTCGTGACAGTAGTGTATCCAAAACCCTATTGGTGACCTGAGTCTTGAAAAGATATCATAAAAGAAGTGAAACAGATGCGTGAAGCCAATATAATCGAACCTTCAACCAGCCCCTGGTCCTCCCCCATCTGTTCTTGGTAAAACCTGATGGGAGTTGGAGGTTTTGTATAGATGTCATGCATGCTGGACGCTACGCTCGTAGAACAGCTAGACCGTTCTACTCCAAATGGAGGTTATTCGATACGTTACCGGGAAAACGACGTTTGCACTTTTCACGTCGCTAACTTCACGTGACTTTTGCTTCGTCACGTGAACTACGGTATTACGTATTTAAGCAGCGTAGAAACTTCACTTGCTGCTTCTGATCGCATCTATTGGCGTTGTGTAGCAGAACCTCTGATCTGCATCCTGGCATATTTCTACAGCTACCTTTGGGCCTTCAATAGCATGTGTTCCGCCACACGCTGATTCCTGGAGCTATTCCTTCGCGTGATAATTCACACGCGCTCTCTGTCTTCATACGCGGCTGGCCCGGACTGCGTAAATCCTGCCCGCGTGTAATTCCACACGCGCACGCTGTCTCCAAACGCGGCTGTTCCGGACTGCGGGAACACCGCCCGCGTGTTATTCCACACGCGCTCTCTGCCTTCAAGCGCGGCTGGCCAAGGCTGCGTAAATCCTGCCCGCGTGTAAAATCCACACGCGCTTTCTGTCTTCAAGCGCGGCTGGCCAAGGCTGCGTAAATCCTGCCCGCGTGTAAAATCCACACGCGCTTTCTGTCTTCAAGTGTGGCTGGCCAAGGCTGCGTATATCCTGCCCGCGTGTAAATCCACACGCGCACGTTGTCTTCACACGCGGCTGGCCCAGTCTGCGCGAATCCTGCCTGCGTGTAAAATCCACACGCGCACGTTGTCTTCAAACGTTATTTTCTTCGCGGCTGTTTATAACCGCGTGTACTTTGTTTTTCTAACTCCTGCATCTGTGGAATTAACAGAAGGATTGATCCCTATAGTGGGAAGGACGCTTTTCAAGGATTATTGGAAGGTGACATTGAACTGAACTTTTGGACGCTATCCTGTGGTGAATTCAACCCGTATCTAGCGTGAGCCTCGTTCCGTTCGGGATAAGTCTCCCTTACTAATTTTCCCTTCCTTGTCGTTTGTTCTTCATTCAAATCCATCAAGAGACTTCTGGATTATTCTACCCTAAACTAAAGGTCAGTGTGAACATTCCTGTCTTTATCTAATTCATCATACTCAGGTTGGAGCAGTTATTCATGATACTTTAATTTGTCCTAGGCTGGCTTTCTATACCTCACCCACGCCCTTTCCAGTGATCCATCGCTCTGCCTGTTCTATCAGCCAGAGGGTTTTATCATTTGGAAGGTCTTCAATTGACTTCACAACTATCAAATCGTGTGAACAGGGATCCGGAAGACCCTACCTCCTGTATCCTTTTGAGTATTGTATCCTTTTCAGTTAATACTTTGGTACATTCTGACAATAGAATTCAGAAAGAACAATTCCATCTCAGCCTTTGACCCTTACCCAATGCCACATATTGATGATCGATAGATTAGGTAATGCTGTCTACTTGTCAACACTGGATCTTATGAAGGGGTATTGACAGGTTCCACTGTTTGGACCAGATGAGGAAAAGACTGCCTTTGCCACTCTGATAGGGCTGTTACATTTCAAAGTCTTACAATTTGGCCTGCATGGTGCTCCCGCAACATTCCAGAGACTTATGGATTGGATTTTACAACCTTACTCTGTGTTTTGCGGAGCATACTTTGATGACATCGGGCTCCATAGTAGGAGATGGGAAGACCACCTATATCACCTGTACGCTGTCATGAGGGCCTTAAGGAAAGCTGGACTCACTGACAACCCCAACTTGAAAAAATCAGAGCAGTTCTCAAAAGCGCTACACCAAAAACTAAGAAGTACTTGAGAGCATTTCTGAGTTTAATAGGGTACCATCGTCGGTTCATCCCAAACATTTCTAGTAAGACTTCTATATTGACAGATAAGTTGAAAAATGCAGAGCCTTAAACGGTTAAATGGGATGCAGAGGATGAACTTTCACACAAGGCTTGTTTTAGAGTGTTATAACAAAGTCCCATTTTAAAAGTAGCCGATTTCTCTAAAGAATTAATCTTATAAATCGATTAATCCCTAACAGGACTAGGGGCCGCCTTATCCCAAAATCATGACAGATTGGAACATCCAATATTATACATCAGTCGGAAACTGTTCCTGAGTGGAAAATATTACTCTGTCATCGAATTAGAGGCTTTGTCAATAAAATGGGCAATCTTACATCTGAAGAACAAGTTACTTACTAACTGGTAACGTTCTTTCGACTGGATGTTCCTCCAACGCATTCCACATCTTTGACATGTAATGTCCACAGCTGTGCACTTTGGAAACTTTTTCGGCAGAGGGCGTCCTGCATCGATGGCGTCGGGTCCATGTCCCTTCGAGGGACTCCGTCGAGGATGACGACACAGGATGTTATAAATAGGACGCACGGCGCCCGTAGCCTCAGTTTAAGTTTTTTCCCCCAGAACGTGTGACACCATTCTGATGCCTGCTGGACTGCACTTAGCCTTGCAGAAACAGAAGCTGCAATCGCATAGGAAATTCTCCCGAGGGGCAGGCTGGGAAGGCGATGTGGAATGCATTGGAGGAACATCCAGTCGAAAGAACGTTACCAGTTGGTAAGTAACTTGTTCTTCGTATGGATTGTGTCCTCCAACGCATTCCACATCTTTGACAGACTCCCAAAGCAGTACCAGTAAATGGAGGAGGGAAAATAATTTAGAAACCCAATTAGATTACGGAATAAAGACCCGCCTTCCCAAAGGCCATATCCTGGCCATGGATTGTATCCAGGGAATAATGTTTTACAAATGTATGGATTGGAGCCCAAGTAGCGGCATCACAAATATTCCTAATAGGAACACCCCGCTGGAGGGCGTCGAAGTAGCCACGCCCCTAATGGAATGAGCTCTCAACCCTTCAGGAGGATCTTTACCCACCAACTGGTAACACTCTGTAATGGTAAGGATAATCCACCTGGACAAGGCCTGTTTGGTAACAGCCTGGCCCAATCTGTGTCCAGCATATCCTACAAAGAGTTGATCGTCCACTCTGACACTGGAAATGCTAGAAATGTAAAAGATAAGAGCTCTCCTAGGATCTAACCGATGGAGACGCTCCTCTTCCTTACCAGGATTAGGAGGAGGGTAGAAAGATGGAAGAACCACCTTTTGACTTAAATGATATTCAGAGACTACCTTAGGTAGAAAAGAAGAACGTACTTGCAGTACAACCCTGTCCTTGTGAAACACAGTAAAGGGTGGCTTAGCTGAAAGTGCCTGCAATTCACTCACTCTGCGAGCGGAAGTAACCACAACCAAGAACACAGTCTTGAAGGACAGTAATCTCAAAGGACAAGAGTGCAAAGGTTGAAACGGAGCACCCATGAGAAATCTCAAAACCAAATTCAAATCCCAAACCGGTACCTGGAAAGGGGACGGCGGGAATACATTAGTCAGTCCTTTAAGAAACTGAGAAACCAAAAGGAATCTTGCACTTAGATAGACAGCGCTGCCAGGTAACCTTTAATGGTACCCACTTGAAGGCCCCTGTGGGCCAAAGAAAGCAAGAAAGACAAAACCATATGAATGGAGCACTGAAAAGGATTAACATTGTGAACCCTGCACCAGTCGCAGAACTTACGCCAACGGTACAGGGATTTTGATGCATGCCGCCTGGCCGAAAGCAACACCTCCATCACGTCATCTGGGAGGTCCCAATCCTTATACCCCAACCTTTCAGATAACAAGGGTGAAGGTTGAGAGTCTTGACCTCTGCATGGAGAACCCGACCCCCCCCCACCCTCCGCATGAGAACATATCCTCTCGGTGGGGAAGACAGCGTGGAGGGCAGATGGACATTTCCAGAAGGTCCGGGTACCACGCTCTCTCTTGGCCCAATCCGGAGCAATGAGGATCATGTGCGAATCGAACCTCGGTAACCTCTGAAACACTTGAGGAATGACGGGGACTGGAGGAAACACGTACAGCAGTGGGAATGACCAATCCAACACGAACGCATCTCCTAAGGCTCCTCTTAGAGGAAATTCCCTTGAGCATAATCTCTCGCACTTCCGGTTGACACTGGTGGCGAAGAGATCCACTTCCTGAGCTAACTCCCACGCGTGAGAGACTGTGCTCTGTCTGCTCAGAGCGTCCGCCGGCGCATTTTCGTCGCCAGCCAGATGAACTGCTGAGATCGATATTTCCTGCTGGATGGCCCAGAACCAGATCTGCATTGCCTCTCTGCACAATGGGAGTGACCCTGCCCCCCCTTTTTTGTTGAGGTAATGCATGGCCACTGTGTTGTCCGTCATGACCAGGACACTCTTCCCCCTTACCGAGGGCAGAAAAGCCTTCAGGGCTAGCCTGATGGCTCTCCGCTCTAACAGACTGATGTGGAGTCTGGACTCAGACTGAGACCAACGACCGCTGGCGGTCAAGTTGTTGGCATGAGCGCCCCATCCTGTGAGGGAAGCGTCCGTCACTACTGTCACCTCTGGCCATGGTTGCCAAAAGGGTTCCCCCTTCATCAGGTTCCCTTCATTCACCCACCACAGGGTTATACAGTGGTTTTTAAACCTGCAACCATACCGCTTCTCAGTGGAACATCGAAAAGGGCGAGACCAAGGTAATGTGGACTACCGCTCTAGGTTCCCCTGTGAAGCACCAAGGTATAACCTGCATAGGGGAAGGGTATGTGAGAAACCTGATGGCACTCTCACACCTACTCCTCAGGGATCTTCTTTTCAGGTGGCCAGGGAAGGGCCATCACTTTTGGATCCTGACCCTGGGGGTGGACTAGCGAGGGAAGGTCACCTGGGCGGAGGGTCCTTGGGGATATGGTGCCAGAGGGCGAGACAGTATCCCCCCATTTCCTGACAGTTATTCACGTTACACTCCCTCAGCCTTTTGTAGGATATTGCTACCCAGATCCTACTTTTCCCGCTGAAGTCAGACCAAGTACTGAGAAGAAACTAACCCCAAGAAAATTAATAGTTACTCACTGTATATACTCTGGGTCCACAGTCCCCTTTCCTGCATACTGTATGGGCGTCCCTCGCTAGGGACGGGAGACGGAACATTTTTCACCATAAAAAACATTGTTCCCTTTAAATTTAGAGGCACGCCTGACTCCGCCCAGCGGCGCCACTCCTCAGTTCCCATTGACGCGTCGACAACATTTAACATTGTCTAACGACACCAGTATTATTAGGGGGGAGGATGGTGGGACGTGCAGATGAAAGGGTCCTATGGACTAAGAGTACGTTAGGCACTACGGTGAGTAACTATTTATTTCTCTTACGTCATCTCCCCTTTCCTCCATACTGTATGGGCTATTACAACTGAATGTAGCCCCAGGGTGGAGAAAACAGATTCTTTAGAACCGCCTGTCTGAAAGCCACGTCTGACCTAGAGGAGGTGTCCAAACAGTGTTCTTAAAGAAAGCCAAAGGGGTGGCCCAGGTGGCCGCCCTGCTGATGACCTGCCACGGGACATGCCGTTGGAATGCAATGGCCGTGGGCCTTGGCTCTGACAGCGTGGGCATGCATGTTAGCTGGAAGTGGCTTGTGCTGCCCCTCATAGGCCTCCTTGATGGCCAAAACCATCCACCTTGATATAGAGCCTTAGAAGCCTGGTAAACGGGCCTAGACCGCCCCAAGGTGACAAACAGGGCGTCCGACTTGCGGAAGACCTTGGTCCTGTCCAGATTGAATTTCAGAGTGCATCTGACGTCTAGACAGTAAGACTGTCTGAGCCTCGTCCTTGGGGGTCGGCGAAAAACATAGTAAGACTATCTCCTCGTTTAGATGAAAAGAGGTGGCTACTTTGGGTAGGAACGCAGGGTGTGTTCTCAGGACCACCTTATCCTTGTGAAAGGTAGTTTATGGTTCTGATGCAACCAGTGCCTGGATCTCGCTGACCCTGCGAGCCGAGGTGAGGCCCACCAACAGAGCTGTCTTAATGGCAACGAGCCCAATGTCAGCGGATGCCATTCGCTGGAACCGTTTGTGCGCCAAGGCGACCAACACAACATTGAGGTCCCACACCTGGTGTGGCTTTTTGATGGGTGGGTAGAGTCTGGTGAGGCCAAATGTCGCTTGACCACAGGTTGGAAGAGGAGAAGACCTCTTCCTCTGAATTTCTGTGGGTCCCTATGGCTGCCAAATAGGTGTGGCATGTGTCCACCTGCACGTCCGAGTGAGCAAGGTGTGCTGAAAATGAGAGCACATCATCCAAAGTGCACATAAGGGCGGTTGATCTCCTTAGAGTCCACCCAATGACAGAACCTAACCCATTTACTCTTATACTGGCTCCTAGTAGCCTTGCTCCTAGCGCCCTGAATGATTTCTAGGTTAGCCTGTTATAGGCTCAGGTGTTTCAGCGTGATTTGCTCAGGAACCACGCTGTAAGGGCTAATTTGTGTGGAGCGGGTGTATGACCCTGCACCCCGATGCACCAGAAGATGAGCTGGGCCCATCAGCAGGTGAATGGGTGGCCTGTCCGATAGGCTGAGAAGCTTGGAGAACCACGGTCTTGTCAGCTACCATGGAGCTATCAGAATGATGCTGAGGTGACAAGATTGTTCTCTCTTGCAGAACACCCTGTGGATCAGGGGTGTGAGAGGGAAGGCATAAGCTGCCACGCCGTTCCACTGTATCTGGAATGCTTCGCCCAGGGAGCCAGGGCCCTGCCAGGATGCAAACTGCTGGCACTTCTTGTTGTCCCAGGAAGCAAAGAGATCCACTTGGGGATACCCCAATTTATTGAAGATCTCCAGCAGCACCTGACAGTTCAATTGCCACCCGTAATTGTCCGCTCCCAGTCTGCTGTCATGATGCCTACCTCCAAGAAGCCAGGTCCGACCCAGCAACCCCAGAGGCAGGCATCATTCCCCCCAGGGAAGTGCCAGCGGGCCCAAGCTGGGGCCCTTTGGACACAGTCCTGGCGCATGTTGGACCCCTGTCCTGGCGCCTTAGGCGCTAGGCTCATAAAGCTAGACATGTGTTCAAGTGTTTTAATGTGCACTTACCTGATGCAGACCATGCTGCTACATCCAGGCCCTCTTGAGGCCTGAATGGAACTACTTTACCTGTGGGACCACTTTCCACCTGGGTGTGGTCGGGGAAGGATACATACCTGGTCGGTGGAAGGATACATGCCTGGAAGAGGGAGATAAGAGAGAATTGGAGAGAAAGAAGACCTTACCTGCTAAAGCTGCATCACGGGGACATCACACCGACGATCCTGAAAGGGAAGACATCATTTTAAAAGCATTTCGCTTCGATCGCTGCAGCGCTGCATTTCACTCACCTTTCCTGGGCGCCTCCATCTTCAGCAGCGATCATCCGGATCCGCACCCACTTCCCAGACCCTAGAGAGAAAAGACAAGAAATCAAGGTGAGAGAAGAAAGGGAAATATGAAAAGCTCAGTTCCTTTCTAAGACTTACCTGTTGGGTCATTCCCATTTCATTTCGGGTCCTGCCGCTTCCTGGCATTCCGGACCCCGGCCCCAATGGGGAAAAAAGACAAAGACATTGAATGAGCGAATGCAAAGACATTACCTGAACGCTCATCCAGAACTTACACTTAGGGTCGGCGCCATATCTCCGGCATTCCGAACCCCGGCCCCTAAGGGGAAAAAGACATAAGCATTAGCACTTGCTACAATAAGACAATGAACATTATTATTAAGCTTGAACTTTTGAACTTGCAACAGAACTCTTACAGCGCCTCATCTGAATAGTCAAGCTTATTTTGAACTCCCATCAAACCTCAATCCGGTGAAGTAACTGGGTTTCAACGCGCCCCTGTATCAGAAGCAGGATGGAGAACTCATCCTTCCAGACCCTAAGGTGAGACTTCACGGGGAAGCGTGGAAGGGTATCGAGGAGGGTTGGAAGGGAGTGGTAGGCTTGAGCATTATTCCGTCAGTAGGTAATACTCCCTTTTCACGCACAGGGGAATATTCCTGCGAGCCAGAAAAGCCAGAGTAGAGGGGCCCATCCTGTCCATCATCAGAGTCCTGCGCTTCACCATTGAAGAAGCATCAGCACTCAAAGCCAGACCTGCGCCTCCGTGGGAATCAGGTGAGCGTGACAGAACGCGAAGCCTACCCACAATTTCCCACCCGGGCGCTATGGAGACTTCCGAGACAGATCAGCTGTCCCAGCTTTTGGGGGAATTACGGGCAGAAGTGCACTCAGCCCGCCAGGAGACTAACGCTCTCAAAAGAGAACTGATCCTATCCAAGGAAAGAACTGATGACCTGGCCAAAAGGTTATTGCAGGCCCAGGCAGGGCACACTCCTTTACCTAATTCCGGAGGTACTTCCACATCAATGGGTTTGAATAACCCGGTACAAATCAATCTACCTGGACACATGCCTTTGGCCCTGCCTGAACGGTTTGCGGGGGATCCCAAGAAATATGCCGTCTTTATGAACCAATATCGTTTACACTTTCTATGCAGACCCGGGGCCTTCCTTAACGACCAGACCAAGGTAGCCTTTATACTATCTTACCTCAGTGGCAGTGCTGCCGATTGGTCTATTCCATTGGTAAATCAGGATGATCCCATTCTCCAGGATTTTCAGGGCTTCCAGGCCAGCATGGAAAGATTGTTTGCTCGACACTCTCAAGGACAGGCCCTTGATAACGAGCTGCTATGCTTACGACAAGGTAATCAGGATCTCCTGTCCTACGTTGCCACCTTTAATAGACTGGTTGTGGAAACTGGATGGCCAGAAAACAAAAGGATCACATTGTTTCATCGAGGCCTGCGCGGAGAGCTTAAGGATGTTCTAGCTCAGATAGTAGATCCACCCCAGGTCTGCGCAGACTACATAGACTTGGTGGTTCAACTTGTTCACAGACTTCAAAATAGAAAAGCAGATCGGTTCAAGTACGAAACCCGAGTACCGATCAAAACCCACGCTAACTCCAAGAGTACCGACGTATCCGAACCTATGCAAATCGGCGGTGTTAAAGGACCATTAACGCAGAAGGAACGAGAGAGAAGGCGGCAAATGCAACTTTGTCTGTATTGCGGGACTTCCGGTCACTTTCTTCGAAATTGTCCGGTTAAACCACCTAAGAAGGTGGTTGGAGCCACTGATCACGATTTATTGACACCTGATTCGGGAAACGACCTAGCCGGACAAGCGTAGGGGTCCGCTTGCCGAGCTTCAAAACAAACTCTTTGACCTCGCACTTTGTCATGCCAATGGTGCTCGTGGACCCAAAACAGCCTCAGCAGTTGCATGCTGTAAAAGCATACATCGACAGTGGAGCTATTGGAAACTACATAGACCGTGAATTGGCTTCCAGGATTAAGCTCCCTCTCCGCCCGAAAGTAACCCAAGATGTCATTACTACGGTAGATGGAACCGAAATCGCCTCAGGGCCTGTAACGCATTCCACTGTTGAAATGACACTGGTGGGTCAGGATGGACATCGGGAAGCAATCGTGTTTGATGTGATCAAGGCCCCACAATTTCAAGTAATTCTTGGAATTCCTTGGTTAGAAACACATAATCCCAGAATCGACTGGCGAGCAAAGAAGATAGGTTTTCCTGATTGTGAACCAACTTGTTATCCAAGAAATCCAGTTATGGGTCTAGCCTCAGCAACTTCCACCCCTGTACAGCTACCGTCAGAATACCAAGAATTCCAAGACGTTTTTCAGAAGGAACAGGCTAACACGTTACCTCCCCATCGGTCTTATGATTGCCAAATCGATCTGGTACCCAATGCTCAACTACCTTGTAGTAGGATTTATGCTCTTACGGAACCTGAGAACCTGCATTTGCGTCAGTATTTAGATCAGTACCTAGCCAATGGTTTTATTTGCCCGTCCAAGTCTCCTGTCTCCTCAGCTCTGTTCTTCGTGCCGAAAAAAGAGGGCGACCTTAGAACATGTATAGACTATCGCGCCCTAAATCAAATAACGATTAAGAATCGTTATCCTCTGCCCCTGATCCCTGAGCTCATCGACCAGGTGAAAGACGCTTGTGTGTACACCAAGTTAGATCTCCGAGGAGCTTATCACCTGGTGCGTATAAAAGAAGGCGATGAATGGAAGACTGCATTCCGCACCAAATTTGGGCTCTTCGAAA
This sequence comes from Ambystoma mexicanum, assembly GCF_040938575.1. Taxonomy (NCBI): domain Eukaryota; kingdom Metazoa; phylum Chordata; class Amphibia; order Caudata; family Ambystomatidae; genus Ambystoma; species Ambystoma mexicanum. The sequence goes on from NC_090931.1 coordinate 892,343,493, forward strand.
ATCAGGTGATGCCCTTCGGTTTGTGCAATGCACCTGCCGCCTTTCAGTACTTTATGAATGATGTTCTTCGGGAACTTATCGATGTCTGTGTCATTGTTTATATTGACGACATCCTGGTGTACTCTTCTTCAGAATCCGATCACAGAAAACATGTTAGGGAAGTTCTTGAGAAATAGCGCCAGCACAGACAATTTGCAAAGCTCGAAAAATGCGTTTTTCATACCACAGGAGTTGAGTTTCTCGAATTCATCCTGACACCTCAAGGAGTCCGAATGGACTCGCGAAAGGTGGACGCCCTCCTCAAATGGCCATCTCCTAGCTCGGTGAAGGGAGTTCAGAGCATGCTCGGCTTCGCCAATTTCTATCGAAGATTCATTCCGGAATTCTCCCGAACAGTCCAACCCATCACAGCTCTCCTAAAGAAAAACAAACGCTTTGAATGGACTCTTGAGGCCGAACAAGCCTTTCAGGACCTGAAAACCAAATTCACCTCTGCACCTGTATTGAAGCACCCGCACCCAGATCTCCCTTACATTGTGGAAACCGACGCATCCAGTTCGGCCATGGGAGCTGTCCTGTCGCAGAGAGACCCAGAAACTAACCAACTACACCCTGTGGCCTTTTGGTCCAGGAAATGTTCTTCTCCTGAAATCAACTACGCAATTACCGACAAGGAGTTACTGGCTATTAAATCTGCTTTCAAGGCTTGGCGTCACTACCTTCTCGGGTCAAGACACACCATCACTGTAATTACGGACCACAGAAATTTACAATATTTAAAGACGGCCAAAGCTCAATCTTCACAACAACTCCGATGGGCTCTATTCTTTGCGGAATTTGATTTCGTAAATACCTATCGCCCTGGCTGCAAGAATGGTAAAGCGGACGCCTTATCCCGGTTTGGCATGGAAGAACCCAATTCGAGTTTAGAACCTGTGCCAATCATACCTGAACAAAGAATCTTAGGCCTAACTTCATTGCAAACTATTGAGGACATCCAAACGCAAGTAAAACAACTACTAGACTCTTCAGCCTTACTGGAATGGAGTCAAAAGGGTCCTCATTACACCGTTAAGGATGATTTACCCTACTTCCAGGAGCAGTTGTTTCTGCCAAGTAAAGAATTGCAAGAACTTGTTATTGCCCATCATCATGAATCATTAATGGAAGGACACCCTGGTATCGCTAAAACGGAGGAAAAAATCAAACGCCACTTCTGGTGGCCTTCCTGGAGAAAAGACAAAGTCTTTTGTATTGTCTTGCGGAATTTGCGCCCAAAACAAGGGTCAAAAGAAAAGGCCAGCCGGCCTACTTCAACCCTTGGATATTCCACCGGCACTATGGCACACCTTGTCAATGGACTTTATAACTGACCTGCCTCCTTGTGCTGGTTACAACACTATCCTTGTAATTGGGGATCTATTCTCCAAAATGGCCCACTTTATCCCTTTAAAAGGTTTGCCTTCAGCTTCCACCTTGGCCAAGGGATTTCTGGAGAATATAGTTCGCATACATGGTTTTCCTTCCATATTAGTCTCGGATCGTGGAAGTCAATTTATCTCCCATTTTTGGAAGAAATGTTGCCAACTAGCACAAATAGATGTGCGGTTATCCACCAGCCGCCACCACCCCCAGACCGACGGACAAACCGAGAGAACCAATCAGACTCTCGAGCAATATCTCCGTTGCATGTTACACCAATCCGAGTTAAATTGGAAAGACATCCTTTGGATCGCAGAATATGCATACAACAATTCAGTGCATTCTGGAACCGGACAAACTCCTTTTTATACTTTGTATGGTCACCATCCTCGGACCTCTGACCTAGATCCACCTCTGACCCTGGAAATGCCCGCAGTAAATCATCTGCATTCCACAATAACCCGAGCCTTCAAAGAAGCTGCAACTCATTTACAGCAAGCCAAGAAAAAGTATAAAGAAAATGCTGATTTGCACCGAAGTAAAACTCCTCCTTACCAAGTAGGAGACCAGGTATGGCTAGCAACGAAACATTTACCCCTCAAGGGCCCGCGGACCTTCAATCCCAGATTCATAGGACCTTATCCCATCAAGGCTATAATCAATCCCGTGGCCTCTAAACTGGATTTACCGTCTAACATGCGTATTCATCCAGTTTTTCATGCATCACTTTTGAAACCAGTACAACCAGGGACCCGACTGTCCAAGCCTCCAGACCCAGTTCAAATTGAAGGGGAATTAGAATTCGAAGTTAAAGACATTTTAGACTCCAAGGTGTTAAAGTCAAAACTCTTCTATCTTGTTGACTGGAAGGGATATGGACCTCAGGAGAGATCGTGGGAGCCTAGTAACCATGTTCACGCACCTCGATTAATACAAAGGTTCCACCGGAGATTTCCGAACAAGCCAAAACCCCCGGAGGGAACAACCTTGGGAGGGGCCTTGAGGGGGGGTACTGTCATGATGCCTACCTCCAAGGAGCCAGGTCCCACCCAGCAACCCCAGAGGCAGGCATCATTCCCCCCAGGGAAGTGCCAGCGGGCCCAAGCTGGGGCCCTTTGGATACAGTCCTGGCGCCTTAGGCGCCGGGCTCATAAAGCTAGACATGTGTTCAAGTGTTTTAATGTGCACTTACCTGATGCAGACCATGCTGCTACATCCAGGCCCTCTTGAAGCCTGAATGGAACTACTTTACCTGTGGGACCACTTTCCACCTGGGTGTGGTCGGGGAAGGATACATACCTGATCGGTGGAAGGATACATGCCTGGAACTTCTTCCAAGGCTATTTAAACCACGCCCGATCAGCAACTCACGCTTCGCGTTGTTCTGCTCCTCGCAGCTGGACGCTCACCGTGTCAGCTCCTGCATCTGGACTTCAGCCACGCCTGTCAGCATCCTGGGTCGCCTGCAAAGGGAGATAAGAGAGAATTGGAGAGAAAGAAGAACTTACCTGCTAAAGCTGCATCACGGGGACATCACACCGACGATCCTGAAAGGGAAGACATCATTTTAAAAGCATTTTGCTTCGATCGCTGCAGCGCTGCATTTCACTCACCTTTCCTGGGCGCCTCCATCTTCAGCAGCGATCATCCGGATCCGCACCCACTTCCCAGACCCTAGAGAGAAAAGACAAGAAAACAAGGTGAGAGAAGAAAGGGAAATATGAAAAGCTCAGTTCCCTTCTAAGACTTACCTGTTGGGTCATTCCCATTTCATTTCGGGTCCTGCCGCTTCCTGGCATTCCGGACCCCGGCCCCAATGGGGAAAAAAGACAAAGACATTGAATGAGCGAATGCAAAGACATTACCTGAACGCTCATCCAGAACTTACACTTCGGGTCGGCGCCATATCTCCGGCATTCCGAACCCCGGCCCCTAAGGGGAAAAAGACATAAGCATTAGCACTTGCTACAATAAGACAATGAACATTATTATTAAGCTTGAACTTTTGAACTTGCAACAGAACTCTTACAGCGCCTCATCTGAATAGTCAAGCTTATTTTGAACTCCCATCAAACCTCAATCCAGTGAAGTAACTGGGTTTCAACGCGCCCCTGCATCAGAAGCAGGATGGAGAACTCATCCTTCCAGACCCTAAGGTGAGACTTCACGGGGAAGCGTGGAAGGGTATCGAGGAGGGTTGGAAGGGAGTGGGAGGCTTGAGCATTATTCCGTCAGTAGGTAATACTCCCTTTTCACGCACAGGGGAATATTCCTGCGAGCCAGAAAAGCCAGAGTAGAGGGGCCCTTCCTTTCCATCATCAGAGTCCTGCGCTTCACCATTGAAGAAGCATCAGCACTCGAAGCCAGACCTGCGCCTCCGTGGGAATCAGGTGAGCGTGACATCTGCTGAGTCTGTCTGCCTCCAGGGTGGACTCCGCCAGGTGGACGGCCCCGAGGTAGATGTTCTCCAGGGCCCATTCCCACATGCTAATGGCTAGGCTGCATAGTGGAGCGGACCTGGTGCCCCCCTGCTTGTTGACATAGTACATGCTGGTGGAATTGCCGGTCTGTATGAGGGCGATCTTGCCACCATTAAGCTGAAGGAAAGCTTTGAGAGCTAGCAAGAAGGCTTTCAGCTCCAGCAAGTTGATATGAGACTCCTGCTCCTTCCGGGTCCAGACTACATAGATGCTGTGTTTGTCTAGAGTGGCCCCTAAGCCTTCCAGGGAGGAGTCGGTGGTGATGGTGACCTGTGGGGCCGGATGGCGGAAGGGCTTGCCCCTGCGCAGGTTGCAGTCCCTGGACCACCATGTGAGGTCTGAGCGGAGAGAAGGAGAAATGCTGGCCAGCTACACTTGGGAGCCCTTTTCCTGATTCCATGAGGCTTCGAAGTGCAGCTGTAATCTCCCCATCTTTAGTCTCGTGTGGGGTACGGCCAGCAGGCGCGCTTCCATGATACCCATTAAGTGTTGGTACCACCAGGCTGATGTCACTGCTCGAGTAAGGAAGTGAGTAGTTGCTCTCTTGATGGCCGTGATCTTATCCTCTGAGGGAAAGACTCTCTCAGAGTTTGTGTCCCAGATGAGGCCCAGGAAGGTCAGGCTCTGCATAGGCTGCAGCAGAGACTTTTCGAGGTTGATCGTAAACCCCAGGTAGTGGAGTGTGGTCATAGGTGCGGAGGAAGTGTGCTGAACCGCCTCCGGAGATGCCGCCCTGACGAGCCAGTCGTCCAGGTACGGGTAGACATGGTGGCCCTGGGCCCTGAGGAGGGCTGCCACTGCATTCATGAGCCTGGTAAATACCCTGGGGGCTGAGTTGAGGCCATAGGATAGCACCTTGTATTGGGAATGGCAGCCCATGATCCTGAAGCACAGAAAGGAGTGATGCAGCTGCCAAATCTGGACATGTAGATAAGCGTCCTTCAAATCCAGGTAGCACATCAAGTCTCCCTTGTCCAGTGTCTCCGCAATGAGTGCTGACATAACCATCTTGAATTTCTGAAAAGGGAGGGAGAGGTCCAACACAATTCTCAGGTCCCCCTGGTTCTTCTTTTGTATGGCAAAAATCCACTGCCTGGCTCTCGACGAGCGACCGAATTTCCACAGATTTTCTGTCCCAATCTGTGGGAGAGGAGGGGAGGAGAGGGAGGGATCTGTAGGCGGTACCCCGTGGATACTACAGCGAGGATCCAGGGGTCCGCAAAGTTCTGGTGCCAAAACTGAACATGAAGGGCAAGCCTGCCCCCACAGGAGACACGTGGACCCGAAGGGACGATTTAGGTCTTCTTTCCCACGGAGGCTGTTGCAGATGAGGGGTACTGGAAAAAGCCATTGCCCCCCTTTTGTTGTTTGCACCGGTGCGGACTCAGAGCGGTCAGGCTGTCTCAACCTCTGTTCTTGGAAACCCCGGGACCCGCCGAACGCCCGCCCCTTATCGAGCAGTGATGCGACTGGGTGTACGCCTTAGGCGTGGCCTTCATAAGGATAAAGACTTCGCAGTTTGTCTACTGTTCTTATCTAATTCCTCATTGGTGGTGGAGTGAAAGAGGTCACAACCCTCAAATGGAAGGTCCAATATGCATTCCTGGATGTCTGGGTTAAACTTAATAGCCAAAGCCAGGCCGTCATTCTCATGTACGTGGCGATGCATATGGCCCGGCAAGAGGTGGACTCCATGATGTCCTGCGCCACCAGTTTGGCCTCTGCCAGCTCCGCCTTGAAGCGTGCTTGGCTCTGCACCGGAAGCTCTGGAAGGAAGTCGGCTGTTTCCCGCCAAAGTCTTTGTTTAACGGCTGCCAGCATGGCATCCGTGTTGGATTGACGCAGGTGTAGAGAGGAATTGGAGTACAGCTTCTTTCCGTATGCCTCCAAGATCTTCTCCTCCTTGCCTAGCAGCGCCGAGGAGGACTAAGTCTTTGAGTAGAGTGACGCCGCAGCGATCACCGAAGAGCGAGGTTAAGGGTGTGCCAACAGCAAGAATGGATCCCCCCCTCCATTTGCCTATAATTGGCATGGAGGTGCCGATTGATAGGCTGGGCCGAGTGTGGCTTGAGCCACCCCTTCTTGGTCAAGGCAACAACGTCCTTCTGCATCAGGATCCCCGTTCTAGCAGGGGGCGTAGCGTGAGGACTTCTGCCAAAATCCCTTCCTACGGTGGTTCGACATCAGTTTGAGGAAGCCCCAAATATTCTGCCAAACCTGCAAGCCTTGGCTGACGACAGCGTTGGTCCGGAGCATATGGAGGAGTGCTGTGGGCTGCTGTGTAGGAACCGGAGCCGGTGACTGCTGCGGAAGCTGGTATGGAACCGCCTGTACTGTGGGATGTAGGGGAGCTGGAATCGAAGGAGCCGGCTGGGGCTGCACCAGGGCCTGAGGCACTGGAGCCATAGGAGGATTGACTACAGGCGCCAGCGGAGTGGCTGGTGAGAGCATGTCCCTGATCGCATCTCGAAGGATGGCACCCATCTGAGGAGTTCGCATCAGCGCAAGGAACCTTTCGAAGAACCTGTCTTCGGAAGTTGAAGAGGTGGCAGGTGATATTGAGGGAGTGGATGGCAGCCGCTGGGGCCGGTTCCCATTCTCTCTTGGTTGCAGGGGAAACCTGCCCTGCGCTGCTGATGGATAAACTGTAGGCCACGTACCTGGTTGACACCAGTCCCACCTTGTAGCTCTTTCTCCCACCTGCTCCATTCCTAGCAGTGGCATCGGACGAGCTGCCATTTTGTCTGGCGCGGTGGCCATTTTGTCGAGCTGCATGCCGACCTACCCTGCACCTCAGGCCGGGGCCTGGAAGGCGTGTTGCCCTCGGCAGTGTCACCGGTAGTGCTGCGTGCAGGCACCCCCTGGGACATTAGGCTGGTACTAGGGCATTGCCCCTCGGGTGTACACCCGGTAAAAGAAACTTGTGGCCCCTCAGCACTGACCTCTGAAGGAGCTGATGACCCCTCGGCCGTAACGCCGCTAGCTTAACTAGCCTCGGTACGTATGCTGGTGCGAGAACCAGAAAGGCTCTCCTGCTCTGGCATTTCCTTGGGAAGGAGTCGCCCTTACGGGCTGTGATGGAAAACAGGGACCCTCCCTTGGGCCTTGATCTATGTCTGATTCTGATGAAGTCCTTCAAGTCCTCTGGATGCGGCCTTTCGAAGAGCTTCCTCCACTGAGCTAGCCTGTTCTTCAATGCGCTTGGATTAAGTGCATCGCACGCAGTGCTAGCTTTCCAGCCGTGGTCAGGGCGAAGGCAGCGGAGGCAAAGAGCGTGGGGATCGGACATAGGGAAGAACCCCTCGCAGGCTGGACACATGCTGAAGCCCATTGAAGTAGACATTTGCCGGGGAGGAGTGTGGCGCTGGTACCAGATTGACAAAAAGAAGACACAAAGAAAGAAGTATCATCCAGGAAAGAGTGCGTGGTATTACATGGCTGAAGCCAAACGCAGGAGCACAGGTGAATTCAGCCCGTTCCTGTCGATGTGGAAAAGGGGACTGAGGAGTGGAGCCGGTGGGCACAGTCAGGCAAGCGCATGCTCCCAGAGCAGCGCCCCCACGCTGCCCTGGGAGCATGAAGGGGAAGGTTTTTTCTGGTGAAAAAAGGTTCCATCTCCCGTCCCTAGCGAGGGACGCCCATACAGTATGGAGGAAAGGGGACGGGACGCAAGAGTACATTTAGATTACCCATAGGAGACACCACTATAGTATTGAGACGAAG